>NC_045614.1:161183484-162433484 GCF_009829155.1 Mustela erminea | reverse complement strand
TAAATGAACTGAGGATTGATAGTTTTCTAAAGAAATTTTTATAACTGAGAAGAAAGCAAAACTTTTTTTAAAAGCAAACATCATCTGACTCACATTTTAGTAGAAACAGTTGGAAAATATTTCTAAATACGTAATATATGGAAATACTTATGATGATAAGTCAGTGAAACGTATTTCAAAACTGATAGTGCTTTAATTTCCTTTAAATTTGCCATGTCTGGTTCTACCAGTCATTGCAATTATTTAGAAGTTTATATGAATGTCCATTTAAGGGAAATCTGAGAACTCTCCATTTCCAAGTAGGGGACCAAAAAGAGACTCTACATTAGATATTGCAAAAACCATTTTCTCCCAACAAGGACATAATGGTGAGGGCTTCAAGCCTACCCCACCTAGGTTTATGTTACTCTTTGTTCTCTGTTAGTTGATTGAAAGAGCTTGGGCCGAATATTTAAATTTCGAATTGCAGTATTTTCATTTTTACTATTATCTTTCTTATTGGTTAGAAAGATAAAACAATTTTATATATCGATGATACTTGGTAGTTACTCAAAAAGTTTGATGTCACTTGAATTATCAAAGTAATATTTACATGTAAGGGTTGATTGTATTGTCATACCCATAATATTTACATTTGAAAGCACATAGATACAATAGTTTTAGTAAATTCCCTAATTCCCTTATTTGGATGTTCATAAAGTAGAGTGACTTTTCAGGATTGTATGAAGTGATAATTGCTAAAAATTGATAAATATGTTTTTAAAATACTTTCTTAACAAAATTTATGGTACAGGCTAGGAAAGAGAAATTGGTATTTAGAAATTATGTAGTGTGTTTACAAACAAGGGATGGGGAAGATTTTTTCATTTAATTGTGTAGTAAAGACACTCTTCAGTGGACTTTGTATTAAATGTTTATGAGTTAAAGGAAAATTAACAGCAACAGTGCTGTTTTTATAATATTTCTATGTAAAAACATACAGTGTAATTTTCAACGTACTTACTAGATCTGGGATATTTTTTATGTCTTTGGTTTGCCCCTTCTTGTAACCCTTTGGTTTCCTTAATAGAATTTCTCTTATGTTCTACTAGAATAAAAATGGCAAATGTATATTGTTGGTTAACTGAGAATAATGAAAAAAATTATTTTTTAGAGTAGGAATTTAAAATAGTTTTCATCCTTTTCTCTGTCTTCTCTTCAGACTTTCCTTGCCCATAGAAAATAGATAAACTTGTTGATGTCTGACTGGGGATATTATTTTCATAACTTGAAAAAAAACAAAGCTGAAGTGCTAAGGTGACATCCTGCAAGGAAGAACAGTGTTAGCATAATCCTACGAAAAATAATCAAATTGGGGGTTCTCTAATCTTGCTGTTGGGTAACATGTTTCAATCAGTCCTTGAACATTTTAGAAATTAGGGTATGGAAACTCAAGAACTCTTTTTTAAAAAATTGTTTGAAAAGCCTAATTTTTGTTGCTTTACAGATGTCCCATTTAAGCAGACCTCTTCCATAGCCGTAGCTGGAGCTGTAATTGGAGCTGTCCTTGCTCTTTTCATCATTGCTGTCTTTGTGACTGTCCTGCTGACTCCTCGAAAAAAGAGACCATCCTATCTTGACAAAGTGTAGGTAACTTTTTTGCTTGTGTTCAACATTCAGTGTAAGTCAGGCTTTATCTTTACAGCTGCTTATAGCTGTGAAATGTCTGAGGGACGGGAATAAAGATACTGTTAGATCTTTGTGAGACGACTGTGGTTTCATCAGACTGTGTCAAGGTAAATAGTGTCATGCGGTTGTTGGAGACAAATATATTAGACACCTTTTTCACCAAAAAATTTATTGGACATCTTTCTAAATGATAATGTAATGGCACTTTTTTGTTGTTCTGCCTTATGAATAAAAATGCAGGTCTTTGATGAGTTATGGTTGAAAGAGAGATTCAAAATATCTTAAGTTTAACTCCTCCAGATTGTATATGCCAGTCTTATATATAGCTAGATCTTACTCTGAACTGCCAAGAAGTATCAAATATGTCTAGTTTTAAAGCTTTTTTCCTTAAATATTTTTTATTTTGGTGAGTTACAAAATGTGCAACTTTTTTATTTAAAGAGAAAGCAATATTTTGGGCCTAGTCATTGAGCTAGATTGTTAAAGCATAAATTGCACTTCACCCTAGAATCAAAAGAACAATGTCCCAATTCATTGAATTCCATCAACATCTTTTATTGCTTCATCTGTGAAATGTAAATAATATTTTCCTCTTTACCTTCTATGGTTGTGATGAGTAGAATAAGATGATGTTGTTGATGAACTGTGACTTTTATACAAATGGCATTATTTCTTACATAGTTATTAATATTTTTGTATTTGGACATGAGGTTATCTCTCAAAGAATGTATTTCTTCTGTCTTCATAAATTCTTTGTATGTGACTCTACCTCTCTAATCTGACACAGGTATAGCATAGATCTTCTTAAAGACAACTGAGTGTTAGTCTCAGCTCTATCATGATCAAATTAGTGGTATGATCCTGAACAAGTCACATTGCCTCCATGGGCCTCGGTTTTCTCACCCAAATGACTGATGGCACCTTGGAGCTATAAATTTGCTGTGATTTTCATTAGATGAAAGGAAATAATTACTTTCAAAGGAGTGCAAATTACCTTTTCAGTGCAACACCTGTAACACTGATTCTTTAATATTTATAGTTATAATATTTATAGTTACAATTATGCTTATAGTTCTTTACTATTTCAAGAGTAGCATGTGGTTAACTTCATTTTAGTTTCCAAGTTATCTCAGCCATTTCTATAATTTCAAAAATATAATTTACTAGTAGACTAAATAATTACATCCATGTAACCATTTTATTTGTCATTTGAGGTCTGTTCATTTAAAATTATTATTTCATGCCCACATTGAAAAGTTATTAGACCACAGAGAATTTGTAATTACTTTGGCCTTTATAGATTTCATTCTTTTTATTTTTTAATATAGGTAACATTTTGTTTGATTTAGTCATCACATGAATTGAAAATTAGTTATCTGTGAACTTCAAAAGTATAAGAATATATTAAAAATTGTTTTCTAAAATGCAGAGAGCTACAAGATATACTTAACTTTGTTTTTATTATAACAATACTTAAATATATGAAAGTTTTTTAAAAGTTTTATTAAGTTAGGGACGCCTGGGTGGCTCAGTTGGTTGGACGACTGCCTTCGGCTCAGGTCATGATCCCAGAGTCCCGGGATCGAGTCCCGCATCGGGCTCCCAGCTCCATGGGGAGTCTGCTTCTCCCTCTGACCTTCTCCTCGCTCATGCTCTCTCACTGTCTCTCTCTCAAATAAATAAATAAAATTTAAAAAAAAGTTTTATTAAGTTATATTGGCAAAAATAAATGTATTCCTTGAGGATGTAATGGTCTCTTTGTTTATTTCAGGTGACAAGATTTATAATGGTCTTTAGATTGAAAAATCTTAATTTGCATCATAGTTATTCTAAGTGTAATTGTGGGTTTTGAAAATTAGTTTTGGAAGTATTTCCAAAATGCAGTATAATTTCTTTTCATTATCATTTTAAGATACAGTTTTTTAAATTACTTTTATGACACTTTGCCTTCCATTGCATACATTTGACTATCTTTAAAATATGGTAGACATAGTCTGATGGAAAAATGTGTATTTATTGAATTTACTGAAGTAAATTGGTTACTTGTTTACTGGTTACTTTATTAATTTTCAGAAACATGCTTTCATTTGGGTTACTTCTTTAAATGAATCAATTAGATTGGTTTTAAACATTGGAAGTTTAAAACCAGGATGCACCCCCCCAATCTATGATAGGTTAGTGGAAATATAAGAACTGAATTAAGCATGCGCACTAATATAAATATTAGTGTGAGGAAAGTATCCACAAAACTTGAGAACCTTGATTGTTTTCCCCCTTCTTCTTGCCTTCTTCTTCTTTTTTTTTTTTTTTTTGGTAAATGTTGCAATCACATTTATTAACCTTTTTAATGCAGGATCGACCTTCCACCCACACATAAACCACCTCCCATGTATGAAGAACGATCTCCCCCCTTGCCTCAAAAAGACCTTCTATATCAGGTATGTGTTCATGATTGTACTTAAAATGAAATAAAAAATATGAGACAATGCATATTATTTGAGTATTATCTATTCATTATATATTAAATGTTGCATAATAACACATAATCATTTCTCTGAAACATTTAAAGGATCAAACTGTTGACAAATTAGTAAGAAAAGATGTGAAGCCAGAGTAGATAGGACAAATCAACACTGTATTAGGAGTAAAAATTTTTACTAAAAGCTTATGGCCAAAGACTTACTGTTAAAACAGTTTTATTGACATACAGAATCGCTGTATAATATGCATTTTTATATAAAAGAAAAATTGAATGCCTTTGGTAGGGTATGATGAGTTTTTTCTCCTTGGAGTATGTATTTTATTTTTGTTTCTTTTCAGCATACTCAAAGTCTAAATTTTAGCATTCCTTTATTTAGCAATGAAAGGTTTATATTCCAATTTAAAATTCTGAGTATGAATATTGGTCCCCATATTACATTTATGATCATTTAAAATTTTCTTCTGGAATCAGTTTATAATAACTCATGTGAAAGTATCGGTTAAATGCTTCTATCTTATGTTCTATATCTAGATTAATATGCTCTCCTTGGGAAAGTTGAATCCATCAGAATATTTGAATACTTTTATTCTTAGCATTAGTAGTTTTGGTTTTGTTTTTTTTTCCTCTCACATCCATGTACCTTTTGGGGCTTTAACCCTGTACTGGGGTTTTGTTTTTGTTTTTATCTGTGGAATATTCTATAATATTTTCCTCCAAAGATATGTTTTGTGTCTTCAGCTCAAATAAGGCAAATTATTTGTCCACAAATTAATTTAATTTGGTGGAAAAACTCCATGGAAATATATGTGTTAAGATTTTTTCAACTTCTGTATCTTAGTTCACCAGATAGTCAGTCTCCTGCCTGAGCAGGGGGTGGAAAGGAACATTCATTGACAGGGGTCACCGGCTCTGTTGTCTTACAGAACATGGTGTCTGAGGGGTGAAGAAATGCCATCTTTTCAGACTCCTTGTTTTCAGAGAAAGAGTGTAGTCTCACATCCCTCTTGGCAAATAAATGAACTTGACAAGTAGTGTGAAATGTCAACAAAATATTTAGCTAGAGCTGTTGTTAACTGCTGCAGAAAGAAAGCTGTCTTCTCCCTCCACAAAGCTAGTAATTAATCAGAGAATTTCTAGATTCGGTTTTGGGAATTTTCTTAGAATGTTGTTGGTAATTTTCTAGGATGACCCTAACTGCATATAATTTCATTCCTGTCTGTAAAATCAATTGATTATATAACTTACTGTTTAATACCTTCAAATTAAATATTTATAAAAAGCTTATGGATTGGAGAAAAATTATTTGGTTTTGATCATCATGTGTCCTTGGTTTTAGTTTAAAAAATATGATTGCTTTGTATGTATTTGCTACCAAAAAAACATAAAAGGAAGATCTTTCTTGGATGATTTGAGTTGACAATGCTAGAAACTACAATTTTTAGCTTGGAGCTAGGGAAGCCTTCCTGGCCTTTGGAGGTGGGAGTTATGATACATCGATGCAATTACTCAGTTGTTGATTAGAGTAATTTGATTTGTAGTAAATTGCATACTCAAAAGCATAAACCTGGGTGGAAATGAAGAGCCATGTGGAAAAGTAATGGAATGTTTAGAAAGAAAATTGATAGGAGAGCACCTGCAATGAATAACAAACATTGGACTTTGGGAATCAGAGACAATTTAGTAACATTGTGACTTTTTCCTCACCTTGAAATTAAGCAGGTGAAAAACATGATTGTTTTTTTCTATCTTATAGCTATACAACTAGTTTTATAAAATATAGCTGAGGGTTAACTATTTGCTGTCATTTTGCTTAAGAGAGTAAGAACTTGAGTTGGAGATGAAATAACTCCTAATTCTCTAAATTATAGAATTATTAAATTATTTGTATTCTTTTAAGAATAAATTAGGCTAGGGGTAACTGGGTACCTCAGTCATTTAAGCACCTGCCTCTTAATTTAGGCTCAGGTTATGACCTCAGAGTTGTGAGATCAAGACCCACTTCCAGCTCTATCCTGGGCATGGAATCTGCATAAAATTCTCTCTTTCCCTCACTCACCCCCACCACCAGCTGCATGAGCACATTTTTGCACATGCCATCTACCCCCCAAAAAAACAAAGAATAAATTAAGCTAAAATTATTATCCATCAGTAAGAATTTGTTATGATTCATCCATTATAATGTCATATATTAATTATATCGCTGTTTGTGTTTTAATTAATGTTGTGATCTCAAAATGTAACGTACATAGAACTGTATCTCAGTTACTAAGAAATACGTGAGTGTGTTATTACTATCCAATTTAGTTTCGTGCAATGACAGCATGTTGTAATACTAAATGCCTTTGTAATGTTCCACTTCACTTCAATAGATGACTTTTCACCTTTAAAATGATGTGGTAATTCCTGCTTGAAGTCATTGACCTAGGTAACTAGGTCACTAGGCCTTGCTCCCAAATACTTCCATGACTTTAAGGAAGAGTGCAACTTCTTCTACTCATCACTATTCTATTCTTGGGAAGCCTCAGAAGGAAGCATTTCCTCACTACCCACATTTGTCTACCTTGTGTAACTGTGGCTTTTGTGGGAATGGTGCCAACACTCATCCCTGAGAAGTTCTGTTCTCAATGTAAATTAAGACAATGAGTCCTGGTATTGTGAAAAGGCAGTTTTCTTGAGTGGTAGCTATCACCATACTGCAGAGACGATGCATGGAAGCATGCATAAGTATGAGGGAAGGAAAAAGGAATATTTTGCCCGAAGGCAAAGATTAATTAAATACCACTCGGGGGGCGCCTGGGTGGCTCAGTGGGTTAAAGCCTCTGCCTTCAGCTCAGGTCATGATCCCAGGTCCTGGGATCGAGCCCTGCATCGGGCTCTCTGCTCAGCCAGAGGCCTGCTTCCTCCTCTCTCTCTGCCTGCCTCTCTGCCTATTTGTGATCTCTGTCTGTCAAATAAATAAATAAAATCGTTAAAAAAAAAAAAGAAATACCACTGGGTGTGGTGAAAAAATAATGATACTGTTATGCTGAAAATAAATAAATGAAAAAAAAAAAAAAGAAATACCACTAGCTTGTCACGTGTTAGGTAAAAATCCCACAAAAGTTGAGTCTTTATTTAGGAAACAAATACTAACTAATGATGTTAAAATGTATTTTACGTTTTGTTATGTTGTATTAACGTTGTATAGGTAATCCGTAAGTATATTCTTAGAACAACAGAAAAACTAGAAACTACAGAAATTTACAGTCAACTGTGAAAGTCCCTTTTCATAATTCCATCACAAAACCTAATTTCCTTCTCCAGTGATCACCACTGTTATGAATTTAAATATTCTCCCACACTTTTTTCCATGAGTTTACTTTTATGTGTATATCATCCATATTTACATCTACAAATATATTTTTTAACACAAATGTGACCATAGAATACATATTGTTCTAGAAATTTGCTTTCGCACTCTATTATAAGACCAGTATTTTTCAGATTGACCAATGTTGCTTATAGTTTAGTGGGGCTTTTTTTTTAATCTCATCCAGCTTCAAATCCAGCATGAAGTTCTGAACACTGATATAAAATTTATTTATATTAAAATTTTGGACAACAATTTCCACTCTATGAATAATGCTATATTTTAGCCTTGTATTGGGAGTTGAATACTCTGATACGAAAAAATATTTCCCAAATCAACTAAAATAATCAAGGGATCATTTTCAGGAAGAATATACGTAACAAATAGAGTTTGATTTCTGATATGGGAAAAAATCTGGATGTAAATGTATATCTTTTAGAATACTCAGTTCAACTGAAAATAGCATTTATTCTTCGAAAGTCAGGTCTAGTAAATTTCCTGAAATAGATACTGTTACTTGACTTTACTGAGGATCATAGCAGGAATTTCAATCAAGCACTAATACTGTAGAGAGTGTGACTCTTGAAGTTATTTACACAATGCTGACATATTATGAAATGCTTTCTAATCTGGATGGGCCCAGTGTGATCACAAGGGTCTTTAAATGTGGAAGCAGGAAGTAGTCTGTGTCAGAGCGTTGAGATGTGGGAAAAGATTGGCGGTGACTAGTTCCGACCAAGATGGAAGGAGGGCACATGCTAAGGAATGCAGGTAGCTTCTAGAAGCAAAAAAAATTCTCTTCCAGAGACTTAGGAAGGGGTATAGACTTGCTATCACCTTAGTTTCAGCCTAGTAAGACTTATGTAAAGCTTCTGACCTCCAGAACTACCAGATAATAAATTTGTCTTTTTTTAAGCAAAAAAAAAAAAAAAAAAAAAACTTTCTAATCTCTTGAAATATGAGATTTTTTTTTCCCCCTCCTTGGTAACCACATTTGCAGAAGTAACCATTATGTCAGTTGATTTTTGGTAATTTTTAAAATTTTTAACAAGCTTGTAAGTGTTTTATGAACAGTGTTTCAGGTGTTAGAGTACACAGATCAGTTTTCATGATTTCAGACACTTGTATATGTACATGTGTATGTGTGTAGTAATATTCTGTGTGATTAGATGGGATATATGCATAAAGTGCTTATGTGACTGAATTCCAAGCTAAACTTAGCTGCCTTTTTTGTGGAACACCATTTTTACATAAAAGAATGACTAACAAACTATGCCATTCAGGCTTGAGTAATTTTGCAGACATTTTCTCACAAATTAATAAACTTGTTTATTTTTTTCCAAAATAAGGATTTGTTACCAATGAAAAATTAAGAGTCCAAATAAAAATTATAATTTCTATAAAACCTGTAACTGCAATCATGGCATCGACATTGGTGAGGAAATTAGTGAATTTTATTTGTGTGTGTGTGTGTGTGTGTGTGTGTGTGTGTGTGTATTTAATCATAGAAAGTACCAATGTTTGGAATGTCTGCATAACTTAGTGAACCAGTGATTGCCAGATGACTAATAATGTACACTGTTATAATGACACGGGTAAAATATCCATTCAAAGTGTAAGATAAATGTATGGATTTTCATGTAAGAGAGTATGAAAAGTTCATTGGTATGTTTTCAGATGGCAATTAGCACTTAACCCTGAGAAACTTGTACTTGTTAAGTTTTAGTATAGTAGCAAAGGAAAATTTTCTCAGTTGTCTGAAAGCAGTATTAAAGTCTCTCCCTTTTCTAGCAATGTATCTCTGTGAGGCCATTTTTTCTTCATGTATTCCAACCAAATAACCTGTTGCAGCAGATTGAATGAAGTAGCAGATACGAAAATCAAGCTTGCTTCTCTTGACTCAGATATTAAAAGGATTTGCAAAACTGTTAAAAAAATAATAATAATAAAACGCCACTCTTCTCACCAATCCTTATTTTGGAAAACATGGTTATTTTTTTCATGTAAAAGGTGATGTTTGTGACATATTATCCTGTTTATATGAATGAAATATTTTAAAATTTTCTTAGTTTTAATGTTTAATATGATAAATATAAGTAGTTACTAAGGTAGTTAAGGTAGTTACTACCCATGTAAATGGGCTCTCAAAATTTTAAAGTATAAGGGAATCCTGATGCCCCATTTCTGAGAACCTCTGCTGTAGACCTTAAGCTTTAGGCATGAAGGTAAGGATCATGTCTCCCTTGCTTAGTTCTGTAGTCTCAGGGCACAACACTTTGCTTAGCACATTATAGTTACCCAATAAAAAATTTTTGAATGCAAAAGTGATAAAAGAATCAAACCCCCCTCTTTGTATTCTTTTCAGTCTATGATCATGTTTACACTGTTTATTCTAGAATATCTCTGTCCCAGATACATAGCTATGTTTCAGTATATTTAATGTCCATTTAGCTAATATCGGTGTCAGGTATCAATATATTGTGTATGAAAAAGATCAAAGGGAACCAAGAGACTGTATAGCAATATTCTAAAATATTAATAATGATTATGTATTCAACTTCTCTGTGAATATTGTTCTATGTTGTATTTTTTCTGTACTTTATAATTTTCCTACAGGGCTTTTACTCCTGTCTGTCAGTGACTTTATAGCATAAGAAAATAGAAATCAGTTGAAAACCTGAATTACTGTACTGTAATATTGTTATCAGTCATATTGATTATGGCAATACTTCAATAGAATTTACTATCTGGGAAAATTAAAATTTTCCCCCCAATAATTCATTATGGTATATCACATTCTTTAGTAAATTTTTGTAAATGCTTATGCAGAGTGTTGTAAAGGAAGTGTTTCTACATATGCTTTTGAGTAGATAATACATACAAAACAATATGAAAAGGTGTTTTCTAAAGCACCTCCTACAGAAAATCACTTTTATGAATTTCTTGTTTGTCTTAATATGGTTTATTTAAACATAGAAAGGAAACAATACACACCCATCTTATTTTTTCTTGTAAAAAATGTAACTGTAGATATCGTTAAATGTTTTACCATTCCTCCTAAGACTTACTGAAGATCTTTTTTTATTGGGATGCAGAGCATTTGCATTCTAATGTCTACAGAAGATTCTAATATGCATATATTACATAGTTTATAATGTCAAAATATTTTAACAAACCAATAATGCTGCAGGGAATAACTTTATGTGTATGATATTTTGCTTCTATGCAGGTATAATCTTCAGTATAAATTTTTAGATTTGCTCTTGCTATATCAAATAGTAAATGTGTTTATACTTTTGATAGATCCTTTCAAATTGTCCTCTATAAATATTGCACTGTTTTGCACTCCGATGAGTAATGCTTGAAAGCATCGATTTCTCTACATCCTACCTAACAGCATGTGTGTTCCAATTGAGTTTTGATAATCTAATAGGTAAAAAAAGAATGTGCATATAAAATTCTAATTTTGCAATCTCATTAGTAGTGAGTTTTAGCATCTTTTCAAGTGTCTTAATAGGCCATTTTTTTCCTGTAAGCTCTCATTCTTGTGTGTGCTTATTTATTGGACAAAATTATGATCATTTAAACGTTTAATAAGTAGATAATGAAACTTTTTTCTTTTAATTCCAGTGTGAATTATATATACATTGCTTCTTGGTATCCAAATTTGTAGTACAAAAATTTCAGTAAAGTGAATCTTATATTTCCACTGACATATTATAAGATAAAAATGAAATGCTGTTATGATTGGGATCAAATGTTTTTGAACTCTGATTTTATTTTATTTATTTATTTTTTACTTTTTATCTTTTATTATGTTATGTGAGTCCCCATACAGTGTATCATTAGTTTTTGATGCAGTGTTCCAAGATTCATTGTTTATGCACCACACCCAGTGCTTCATGCAATGTGTGCCCTCCTTAATACCCATCACCGGGTCAACCCATTCCTCCCCCAACCCCCTCCCCTCCAAAACCCTCAGTTTGTTTCTCAGAGTCCACAGTCCCTCATAGTTTGTCTCCCCCTCCGATTTCCCCCAGCTCACTTCTCCTCTCTATCTCCCAATGTCCTCCATGTTAGTCCTTATGCTCTACAAGTAAGGGAAACCTTGTGATAATTGACTCACTCTGCTTGGCTCATTTCAATCAGCATAATTTCCTATAGTCCCATCCATGTTGATACAAAAGTTGGGTATTCATCCTTTCTGATGGCTGAGTAATACTCCATTGTATATATGGACCACATCTTCTTTATCCATTTGTCTGTTGAAGGGCACCTTGGCTCTTTCCACCATTTGGCTATTGTGGAAATGGCTGCTATGAACATTGGGGTGCATATGGCCCTTCTTTTCACTATATCTGTATCTTTGGGGTAAATAAGCAGTAGTGCAATTGCAGGGTCATAGGGTAGCTCTATTTTTAATTTTTTGAGGACTAACAATTTCTAGAATTGGAGATATGTCTTCCAGATATCTTAATTGTTACCAGTCATGCCATATTTTATTCTTGAACCTGCCCACCTACTAGTACTGTGTAGTTTTATACATTTGCATTATTTCCTTTCAAAATTCATCTTTCAGACACATCACTACCATTTTCCAATAATATTTTTTAGATTAGCTGCTTTTGTTAATTATCATCAGTGTTCTGGTTTTCTCCCAGGATCTGTATATTTTACTGTCTATCCAGATATTTTACTGTCTATTCAGATACTAACAGTAGTTATAGGCTTCGTGGTCAGGGAGAAGGGAGAGAGAAAGATGACAGAAGAAATAACATTTTTTATCCAAATTAGAGAAAACTATGTGACTGAATGGATTATTTTCAAGTAAATGAATATAGAGTATTTCTAGCATGGTTTTGCCCTCAAATGGCAAAAAAACATTTGCATCTTACATATTGCCTCCAATTAATAGTTAGTGGCAATTATTGAGAAAAGTAGTCAAAGAATTATGGGGCTTTGCTCTGGTCTATGGGGTGGGGGGAGTTTTGTGATCAATAAAGCTTGGAAGAAACCATGATTTAGAAACTAATAATATATTCAAATGAAATATAGGTACAATATTTGAAGTATAAAGGAGTGGTATCTTTACTAAAAGCTCTTGCTAATCAATCTGATAAATGCAAAAAAGATAAACCTAAGGTTTTATATGGATTAATAAATTACCATCGGTTACATCCTTAAAAAATAGAACATAGAAAATAGAACATAATAAATCACCATAGGTTACATTCTTAGAAAATGGAAAATGTTAGAACATGCCTGACAGATAGAAAGTACTATGAGTTTGCTCTTATTATTATTAAAAAGTAAACTATATAATTCTTAATCAAAATATTAAAGAGACCAAGCGGTGAAATTATTTTAGAAGAATAAAACTGATAGTACTTGATTCATGAAAACTCAGCATATATTTCCTTTGAAAATTATTGATACTTTTATTATAAATTTTGTAGTGCTTGAAATGAAATTAAAAGGTACGGTGTTTACTTTTTTGATTCAGAATTCTATTTTTTTTTTCTCCATCATTCATTTATCAAACCAATATTCCTTGAATATTTCTTATGTGCCAGTACTGGGAATACATAGTAAGATATGAAAAATAAGTACTGTCGTTATGGAGCTTACATTTTAGTGAGGAATAGACAAATTCCTATGATGACATCTTTTTTTCTTTCCTTTCTTTTTTAAAAAAGAACTTTATTAAACTTTATTAACTTTATAATTGGTATGCAACAGATTGTATATATTTAAAGTGTGAGTTTGATAGTTTTACATAAAATACACAAACACAATATACAAATATAATCATGAATATACATACACAGTAGGAAAACATAACCACAATTAAAAGGGTGCATGTATCCATCATTTTCAGAAGTTTCCTGATGCCCCTTTGTATTTTCCCCTCTAGTCATGCCCTTGCTCCCTTTCCACATCCCTAGGGACCCAAACACTGGATATACTTTCTGTCTCTATTAATTTACATGTTCTCAAATTTTATATAATAAATCATATAATCCTTTTTTGTTTGTTTGTTTTGTGTGTGTGTGTATGTGTGTGTGTGTGTCACTTCTTTCCCTCCACATCATAATGGTTTTGATTTTGATTCCTTCATGTGGTGTTGGTCAGTGGTTTATTTTTTTTAGATAGGTGTACCATGTAGATATACTACATTTTATTTAAATTTACCTATTAATGGATATTTGCACCATTTCCATTTTTTTACTATCACAAGCAGTGCTGTTATGAACATTTGTATAGAAGTTTTTGCATAAATATATGTTTTCATTTCTCTTGAGTAAACATCTAGGTTTGGATCAATGGATCATATGGTCAATGCAACTTAAAAGGTGTAACTTTTTAAGAAAATGCCAAGTTGTCATCCTCCGCAGTTTTCCTGTTTATGTTCCTACCAGCGGTGTA
This sequence comes from Mustela erminea, assembly GCF_009829155.1. Lineage (NCBI taxonomy): Eukaryota > Metazoa > Chordata > Mammalia > Carnivora > Mustelidae > Mustela > Mustela erminea. The sequence continues at coordinate 162,419,559 of NC_045614.1, read as the reverse complement.
TGAGTTGCGCTGTACCCTTACCACCATTTGTTATGATCAGACTTTTAAAATTTCAGATGTTCTAATAGATGTGTGGTTGTGCTTCATTATGATTTTGACTTGTATGTTTTCCCTAGTTACTCATATGTGGAACATTTTTTTTACTTGTTGATCTGTCATCCATTTAACTTATTTGGTGAAGTGTCTGAATATTTGCTCATTTTTTTATTGAATTGCTTTCTTATTGTTGAATCTTGAAAGTGCTTTATTATAGACTACATGTTTGTGTCCAAACATGTATTCAAACTCACATGCTGAAACCTTAACCCACAGTGTGATGATATTTGGAGGGTGGGGCCCTTGAGACGTTTTAAGTAATGAGGGTAGAGCCCTTATGATGGGATTAGCACCCTCTTAAGAAGAGACAAGGGAGAACTTCTTTCTCTGCTCTTTGCTCTGTGCAGATCAAAGAATGTAGCCATCACAAACCAGGAAGAGGGCATCTACCAAGAACTAAAATGTTAGCCTCCAGAACTGTGGAAATAAATGTTCTTTAAACCATTTAGTACATGGTAATTTGTTATAGCAGCCCAAATAGAATAAGACATTTTAGAGACCAGTCTTCTGTCAGATACGTGATTTGGAAATATTTTCTATCATTCTCTTGTTTGTAATACTCTTAACTGATTTTTTGAAGGGCAAAAATTTTTTAATTTTGATGAAGTTCATACATGATGACACAGTGAGGCCATGCTTTCTTCAGTGGGGTAGGGGAAGTAATACCTATTTTTGCTAATTGCTATTAAAATATTAGTTAAAATATTTTTATGATACATTATTTTCTTTATTTTTCCTGTATAAACTTCATAACTAAATAGGAAATTTAATTAATTTAAAGACAGTAATTTTGCTTAGTCACTAGTTTCTTTCAGTATCTAGTATCTTCAGGATATATACATAGTATGAGTAGTTCTCACCTCATCTAAGAAATATGGAAATTAGGAAGACTTGGCTCCTCTAATAGTGTTTTGTGGCCCATAGCACCTAACTAGCCACTATCTTTTTATATATTTTATTCATCTCTGTATTAAACAGTAATTATCACAGAGAAAAAATGTTCTAGAGGGATATTGTTCACTTATTTTTAGTAGAATCAAATGGAATCTAATAATATTATTACAATTAAGAAGGTTGAGACTGAGTTATTTTGACTTGCTGTAAATTGTAGAATTACTCTAAGAAAATTTATTTTAGACTTACTGTATACATATAAACCACCACTGATCCGGAAAACCTGGAGTGATGATTTCTAACTGATAAAACTTCTGAATTTTTAACTGCACGTCAGTATTTTTAGTGGTATTACCAGTCTCAGCACATTGATTATGTGATTTTCTCAAAGAAGTTAAAAACTTAGGACTTTCATTCTCATTGCAGTCTGTTTCTGATTTGTAGCTGAACTGCCTGAGTGAGTTAGGACTATATAAAGTGTTAGGTTGCTCCTGCCGATGATAGTGAAAAAAAGCCTACGAGGCAAATGGATCCGAGAGATGAACTTTATTGCAAGCACCCTCCGGCAAGGTTCCGCAACTCGGGGTGGTGGGGGGAGATAGTGAGTCGGGGAAGTCGCGCTGGGAGGGAGTTGGCCAGGTCCTTTCATCGGGTTGAGGTAGGGCATAGCCTTGCGTCCATATAAAGCAAGGTATGCGGTGATCGGAGGGTATGGGGCGGCGGTGACGTGGAGGCTGCAGTGAGGGTGGCGGGAAAGTCCGCCATCTTGGAGAGGGTTGGCGGGAAGATCCGCCATTTTGGAGCCCCGGTTTCCCAGCCGGCCCACCGTAAAGAAAGGAGAACAAAAACAAAAATGAAACAGAAAAAGTTGGGTATGCAATAGTACACTCAGAACTATTTCTCCTACTGACTGAATTATTTTATGAAGTTTAAATTATCAAAAAGAACTGGCTTCATTCTAGCCACCAATACTCAATACCCAAAAAATAAATGAATAAATAAAAAGATGATTAATACAAAAAAATTAAAATGTTGGCCTTTTAGGAGACCCTGAGCAATCCAGAAGGGAGAACAGCCAATTCACACCTTTTCATAAAACTTTATAGTATAATTCCGCTTGGTTTGATGTTATAAACATACTATCCTTTCTCTTCCTTTCAAATCTTTAACACTGAGTTTTAAGAACTAATTCATTATAAAAATTGCATACTCCCTATTCTTAAATATGTTTGTGGTTCTCCCGTTTTTCTACTTTTTGTCTTTCGAATTGAAAACCATGACTACTATTGCCTTTGTAATCTTTCTTGAGATCTGATAAACTGCTCTGTGTAGAGGCTACTCAGTAATTGTTGAGTTGCAGAGATAGTAAAATTGTTTATGAAGTCGGAATTTCCCAAGCTAGTTGAGGATAATTCCAGGAATTCTGGGGGAACATGAAAGATGTCAGAATTTATATACAATGTTACCTCATCCTTCTACCTGTGTAATATCTAGAAAACTTATTTTAAACAGTTTGGAAGTTTTATAGCCAGTCTATCGTTGTTTTTAAGCAAGATATGTAACCAAGATCTCAATCTGTAATAATTTATCATTTCCAAAGAATTATCACTATCCATAATAACTGGAAATGAACCTCAACTTTTTAATGTTATCACCAAAATGTTTTTTAAGTACCTCATAAAGTATGTTAAAATCTGAACCATTAACTCAGATGTAACACTAAACTTTGGGGAAACAAAATAATGGCTCAGTGCTACTTGGAACTCAGGTATAAAGGTAGTATCCTAACCATTAATTTACTTAAATTGTGTTTTTTTCCTTGGTTTTTGTAAAGAATTAAATTTAGACTATTCATACTTGAGATACAATCAGAACATGAAATCTTGAGTGGTTTATTTGATACCCGTGTTAAATTCATACTGCCATCAGGAAACTATAGGTCTTAATTAGGGGCAACTCATGACTGACTCATGAGTAAGTCAAAGTAAAAGAACTATTGAAGTTAAATGCATTAGGCTGAGTGAAATTTCCTCCCAAATTTTAGAGGACCTAATAGTCGCCTTTATTTAAAAGGTCATGATTTCCTTTTTTGGAAGTGATTACTTTTTTTTTTTTTTTAGATTTTATTTATTAATGAGAAAGAAGCGTGCACATGAGTAGGGGGTGAGAGAGACAAGCAAACTCCCCAAGGTGGGGCTGGATCCTAAAACCCTGGGCTCATGACCTGAGCCAAAGGCAGAAGCTTGACTGACTCAGTCACCTAGGGGTCCTTGGAAGGTGATTCCTCTTTATGTAGAAAAGTTTGGACAGAGAACTGAGTTATTTAAAATATGCAAAACAAAGTAAATTGTTTTCAGGAAATACACATTTTCATTATTTGTGAATTAAATCTTTACATGGACATTAATCAATCTAATTTTACTTTAAATTTGACTACTTAGTCTCCATTTTAGTCCTGGCCAATTGTTTTTTGATTGTTTGTTTGTTTGTTTGTTTGTGGGGCTTTTTGTTTTGTTTTGTTTTGTTTTCCTGAAGTTCTTTTGACAAGTTACAAACAAGAAATGAGTAAAGGCTCCCTATGAGCTTTTGAGAGAATAATGTAAATAATATATTATTTAAGTTAAATGTTAACCCTATGTCTAAACTTACATTGTTCACTCATTCATTTGATGAATGATGGTAAGCATTGCTGAGCGACCTTTTCCCCCTTTTTTAACACTCTTTCATTAAAGTAGATTCAATTATGGAGTCCTAGGTTAAATCAAACTGACTTAAATGGAGAGTCGTTTTAGGCAGCTGCCTTCATATTGTGATGTGTGCAGTGCCAGTGGGGTCTTGATGCCCATCACAGTGCTTGATTTCCTAGCAGAGAATAGTAACAGAGATTAATAATAGAAATTAATTTACTAATATCTGTTACTACCTGTTGACATTAAAATACTATGGGGAAACTCTCTCAGGCTATTTATTATTATCAAAACTCTCCTAGGTATTGGCAGAGCAATCTTTTATCCCAGCATTTCCAGGAAGGTTTTGATTTCACATATATGTGCCCCAGTGCACCTACCCCAATTTTGAGACTGCTGTTTGAGAGATCTCCCTAGTACATCTGACTTCTGTTAGTCTCATGCCTTTACCCCAGTTCCTTAATAGCCTCCTCCATTTCTGATGGTTAAATTCAAAGTGCTTTCTTCCCATAGTCAAAATGGCTCTTACATCTCAGCCTCCTCTAAAAAAAAGTCTTCCTAAGCTGATAAGAATATTTAACTTAGAAAAAAATGTACCAGTGTGAACGTAAGTACTTGTAAAAGTACTTGTATTGTGATAGTCACTTTCCAAAGTGTAATTGGAGATAGCCATCTTATTTAGAGAACTCTAAGAAATGGAGAATAACCTTGGGTTCTAATTTTATGACTTGCTATGAATTATATCACTTATTTAATTTTTTATTTTCATAAAATGGTATAGTAACTAGGGAACAAGAATTCCTATCCCCTCAAAGATCCTTATAGCTGGATTAAAAATCAGATCGACATGAGACAGATTAACAAGAGAAAATAAAATTTAATAGGGAATCCCTACAAACATGGAAGTTCCAGAGATAGGCAAAATGAGGTATATGTCATTCTAAACTAAGAAGAAAGAGAGTAGGGTTCAGTGACTTAAAGGGAAGCAATGCAACTTACAGGAAAATGAAAAAGAATTAATGTTTGGTAAATAAATATTTGTCCTGCCATGTAGACAGGTTACTCAGATAAAATCTATCTCTGGTAATAAGCCTTATTCTCTGTATAATTTAGATTCTTCTGTATAGTTAAGGAAGGGTCAAATTTTCTCCTGGAGCACACAGAGTCTTGATAGCCTTCAGCTCAAAATAACCCACATGCCGAAATGACCCATCTTGGGGCAGCCTACCCTCAGCCCTTCCACTAGAAAATAGTGTAAGACATTTTTAGGAAAAGCCAGAACATGGGTAATTGGTCACTTCATTTGAAACCAGTTCATTTCATGACAGATTTACTGAATACTTTTTTTTTTTTTTTTTTTTTTTTTTTTAAGATTCATTTATTTTAGAGAACACACATAGGGTTGGGGGGAGGCACAAGGATAGAGAGTGAGAGAGAATCTTCAGCAAACTCCCCACTGAGCATGGAGCCAGCTGTGGAGCTCTATGTGGGGCTCAATCTCATGGCCCTGAGATCATGATCTGAGCCGAAATCCAGTCAGACATTCAACTGAGTCCCTAGGTAGCCCCTGAATACTTAACATATTTTTTATTGTTTTTGAATCTATTCACATATCTTAGATAAAATTAGAATGAACATTTTCATTAAAATTTATGTTTGAAACCTTAAATTTGAAGAAAGCATGTTTGAATTAACTAATTTAAATGTTTCTAAAGTTCATTGGTTTAAAAAAAATTACTAATAAAACACAGGCCTTAATTTTTTTTAAAAGTGCCACAAATTAGAGATCAGTTAGAAATACTAAATTAAATTCAATATCTTGTTGTTTTATAAGTTTTTAAAATGCCCCAAATTAAGAAACTAAAAAAAATCTAATAGATGGAAAAACATCCAGAAGAGTTTGTTTTGGGTAGTCAAGACCACAATTTATCCTTGAGTAAATTAACCTTAGTCATTTGACCTAGAGCCACTAAATTATTCCGTTTTCTTATATGAGTATGTGATTGTCTTACCCAGTGTGTCTTGGCATCTTGTCAGATAACTTTCCATATTTACAAGCTACTGTATGCAAATTTCTTGTTCCTGGGCCTGATAGTAAACAGGATTACCACTTTCTTTCCTCAGAGATAATGTTTTCACCACTGGTTTGATTAAGTTTGGTTGTGGCAGGACTCCAAATCCCAAATTTATTTTGTTGATTCTTTGGCACATATTTTCAACCAAGATGTTTGTTCCCTCAGTTTTATGTACAGTAATCTCCTTTGTTTGCTTTACTAATATTTGCTTAATTAGAAATATGTGTGGGGCAAGCAGTTAATCTATTGTTGACTCCATGGTTTTGTTTTTGTTTTTTAAAATATTGCTTGCTATTTGAGAATCAGAGTCTAAGAAGAAATAAGCCTCAAAGTAGAATCTGTTTCCTTGGACATGTGAATTAAAAGTTTAATTTGTATTTCAGAGTAAATAGCATTTTATTATTAAGGAATTAATAAGATATTGTTGGGAGGGATGGGAAACTTATCCAGAGTAGCACTTTAGTTTGAATCTTTGATGCCTTTATTTTTTAAAAATCATTTTATTATAATCATTTCCATATTTACAAACACCTCCCATTACATATCTTTGTGTACTGATTACCAGCAAATGCAGATGTAAGAAAGGATCATTCCTTATGATGAATTCTTAGGTCAGTTTCTTGTTTTTTGAGACCCAGCTTGAGTTTGTTCAGGAGGAAAAAATTTTTCTTTACCCTACAAGGTTCTTCTAACTGGACTAAGGATTAAATTGACCTGAGATCAATTAACAGGAGAAAATCAAATTCAATTTTGTATGTACCAGGAATCCATGCTAACATGACACTACAAAGAGAGCCTGGTAATATGTGGTATACCTGTCATTCTCAACTAGGGAGAAGGGGGAGGGGTCTGGGACTTCAAAGGGAAGGAAAGCAATTCACAGGAAGATCAGGAAGATCAAAAAGAGTAAATGTTTGGTAAGCACATTATTTGTTGGGCCACTTAGAAACAATGGGACATAGAAGACTTCGATCAAACAGGGCTTGCTCGGTTTCTCCGGATCTAGTACCTAGTTCCTTTTATAATGTAGTTATCTTCCATATCTATGGTGATAGCTGTCTTCCTATCTGAATTCTTTTGGCAGCTGGAAGGGACTGGAAAGGCAAAGTTTTCTTCCTGAATCTTTTAGGCTTTCATTGTTTTCAGTTCAAAATAATATGCATAACAAAGTGGCACATTTTTGGGCAGCCTCTCCTTGGCTTCAAGTTCATTTAGCATATCTATGACTACATAGTTGCTTTTCTGTTTTCTTTTTTACCCCCACACAGAGCTAAGCTCCATGATTATTTACTATTGTTAAATTGATTTGGGGACTGTATTTTTCATTGTAGTTTTAGACAACAAAATTAGGATCAGAAGGTGATAAGAACATAGATTTGAATACTTATGATAAAGAAGACCTCTCCAGTAATTAGGTCTATATGATAATGGGACTGATAATCAATAGGTCAAATGCATTTCCCAACTGTTCTTGTTTAAAGGACTCCACTATCGTCTTTTGTTGTATATTATTGGAGGCATTTCTACATTGGAAATCAAGTTTAATTTTAAGGCCCTCCTAGTCCTTTCTCTTGTTTCTTTTTTACCTTAAGAAAATAATATAGGTGGTAGATTAAAATGTAACATTGGAGTTAGTTGGAACCAGCCATATTCATAGATATCTTAATGTGATTCTGAGTGTACAAATAAAATATGTATGTGTAGTTAACTTAAAATATATATATACTTATATATTTGATTAGTTAGCTAATGAGTTACCAAAAGCACGTACTTTAGAGGTAGCCAACTCTATTCTGTACATGTTTCCATTGAGTTTAATTTCAAGGTCTTTTGGCATTTTCAGACACTATTGAGTCTTTATGAAAAGCAATTTGATGTAAGCAAAATTACTTAAAAAAATTTTTTTTGCCTCTTTTTAAAGAAGAAAAAAGTTCTCTTCTGTAAATGCAAATTATACATTGTTTTATGGTTGGTTTACAATTGTAACTGACAGCTCACATAGATACTGAAGCTTTGAATGATATCTTTACAGCAGCTTTAACTACAATGAAAATTAGATGAGATATAAAACTTGCTAACTGCAGAATATTTCTTACACCTAAGTAACTTTAGACGAATGAGAATTGTTAAAGGTCTTTAAAAGGAAATACTTAGCTTTATAATGATTCCTACTTTAAATTCATTGGCACTTACAAAAGGTAATAATCTCAATTTCAGCTTTTTGGTGGGCAGTAATTATTTAGGCTATCAATCCTGTTTATTAAAAGAGATGCCATGTAAATGTATTTGTTTGAAACATTTAAATGCCTCATTACTGATGTATATGTTCCCATGGAAACCACAAATATCCCTTTAGAAAAATGATATAAAATAACAGCTTTACTTTTAAGTAGAACCTGAGAAATTGCAGGCTCTATTCAAGGAAAGGTAGCTACAAAGTTGAAAATGTTACTGTGGTTTTGTAACGCTGAGCTAGGTACTGCATGTTAAACTGTATAACCATATATCATGCACACACACACATATGCTAAACATGATAATTGTACGAGAACAGAAAAATATAGAATATAGAAGAATAAAAGTGATAAATTAGGCATCATTAAAGTAAAAATGTTTGATCTTCCAGATACCATTAAGAAGACAAAGGGAAACCACAGATTGGGGGAAAATACTTGAAACACATAGATCAGACAAAAGAATTATATCCAGAATAAATAAAGAAGTCTTAAAATTCAATAATAGGAAGACAACAATTCAATTAAAAAAATAGAAGATTTGTATAGACTTGTTATCAAAGAAGATATGCTAATGGTCTGAAGGAGCAGGAGGCTAGCTGAGGACAAAGCAAAGGCTCTAAACCTAAATCTCATTAACAAGGATGCTTGATAGCAGGAATGTAACATTCCACCAGGAGACTCCCAATTGTCTTTACTTGATAAGTAACCAGGCCTTCAATATCCTGGTAGTGCTTTTTTCGCATGCGTGGGCTAACTGGCCAGTTCTGCTTCTGTTAAGATTGCTTTGTCTGCTTTCGCGCGGGGTCCCCTGACCCAATCCACTGACGCCAAGTATGCCTGTTCAAACTATCAATCAATCAGCTCAGCCCCACCCAAAACTTGTTTGTATCTGTCTATAAAAATCCTGCACCAACCCAGCTCTGGACCTCTCGGCGTTATTGGCAACGAGCGCCGCAGAGGTCCAGGTTCGAACCTGCAATAAACGACCCTTGCTGATTGGCTTTGACTCACATCTCTGGTGGTCTTTTAAGGTGGGGGTAATATTCAATTGGCATTACAGGTCAATTAACACAGGAAAAGTAGCTTGACACCATTGTGGTACTGTAGCTTGACAGTACTAAGAGAAATACAGATTAAACCACAGTGAAATGTCACTACATTCCCATTAGATTGGCTAAAGTCTAAAGTACTAAATGTTGACATAATTAGTAATAATTCCTACTTATAAGTCTACTTTTATATTTAATTTTACACAATTTATACTTGAATTATTTTCCATGTTTGCTCAATAGTTTTCATTATTTACTATTCTTATAGTACTATGTTACTATATGTGATTAGAAGTCCAAATGCCAAAAACTGTCCTCATTAAAATTCTTACAAAAAGGATTTGTAATGAATATGTGATATGGTTCTTGGCTCCACAAGAAGTGACCCATTTGTATTTTTATTTTAAAGTTTTCTATAACTGAGTAATCCTGTGCTTAACAGTAGTTTTTTCCCAGCCCCCTGTAGTGAACTAACTAACTGCCTATGATCCACATGGTACTTAAAAAAAAAAAAAAAAAATGGGGAATGTGACATCATGGGTCAGCTAAGTTGCCAGGGAAGAGAGTAGTCCGGGTGGCATAAGGCAAATGGGAGTCGTTGCCCTGGAGCTGAAAATGTCGTTTGCGGTTTCATAGCCCAGATTCCCACCCAAGACAAGATTTCCATCAACAATATCTAAGAAGGTGGTAACTCAGCCTCAACTTAAAACACTTGCATTAGCAATTTCACTACCTCATAAGGTACTAGATTTCATTTTTGATAGTTAAAATTCCTAGAAAATTAGAAATCTAGCCTCTTTCCAGCATAGTCCTGATTCTGATTTCTATAATTCTTAAAATTCCTTTCAGCATTTAAAGCTGCATCTATTAAGAACATATTTCTTTTAATCCAGATGCTTTTCATACATCCCTTAAATGTTTACAACAACCCTTCCAGGAACTGTTTTATAGCTTTCCCAATACTTCAAGCTCTCTGACTTGTTCTCACTATTTTCTACAACTGACTGGACTGTGCCCCAGTTATCTTTCACTGTTTTTTTTAGGATATAGTTTTGGTTCCCTCCCTGGTCTCTCTCTCCACTGAGAAAATTCTAATTTAGTATTTCTCATGAAATATGTTCTCTGGAACAAAATGCAATATTCCAGGATGGCAAGTATCAAGTGCTTTTGGATTATAATCTCTCTTTGTCTTACGTCCTACATTGGTTAAAATGGTTTGCTTCCATTCGTGTGTGTGTGTGTGTGTGTGTGTGACAGCCAGCGATAAAGGATTGTTTTGTTAATCTAGACCTCTTTCTTGCAGTTATATTGATTTTCTTAAGTCGATTTGTTATGCCCGAGTTTCCGCATCTGAGGGATGGACCACCAAGGAGCCAAGCACCTATGCAGTCAAACAAGGGTTTATTTGACAAGCTTGTGCTTGGGCCCGAGTATACCTGACACAGCAGAGTAGGGACTTGGACCCTGAACCAGATTACAGTCAGAATTTTTAAAGGCAGAGTAGGGGTGGACTTGGGGGTGGGTGAGGACAAAGAGGATTATGGATGATGTAAGTCTCCAAGGACTTTCGGAAGCAAGGTCAAATAAAAGGAGATGACCTTGTTTGATTATCAAAATCAGGTATTATAACATTCATGCTTCCATATTTGAAGACAGTCTCCTGCTATTTTCCTTATGGGTCACATTAACCTTTTTATAATGTGATTTTTTTAACCTTAAATAGTTTATACTGTATAGATTTTTCAGATAGTGGGCACATATTTTCTAATTTATTTCTTTTTTCTAATTAAGACATTGGAACTCATAGAAAAACATTAGATTGGGACATAAGGAGGAGCAACTTTTGAGAACAGAGGTAGAGAAAGAATGAAGGTGTATCTTTAGTAATCTTGAAAGTAAGAATGCCTGAGGGTGTAGAGTAAAAGTGAGGTGGGGAGAACTGTAAAATATATATGGATTCTACATTGGCAGCACTGTCCCTCTTGGCTTACAGAGAAGAGCCACCACAGGACTCTTCAAGGATGCCAGAGCGCCCCTCGTGAATGCATTTCATGCAGAAGTTGGTCAAGAAATGTTCTCAGGATGCGCCTGCCAGGTACAGTTGAGGAGTGGTTAAAATAAACCTTACGTAAGAAATCTACTTTAACGTCTGATCTCCTTAAGCCTAAAGATACTTTCCTCTTTGGTATTCCAAAGAAATTTAGAATTTCACCTTCATTTAGTGTAGTTCATCTTTGGGCCTGTATGTCAGTCATCTAACTGAACTCTTAGAGCTACTAGTAGCCAGTCAAATTAATATATTGAATCGAGAATCTTGACATAGTACATCTGTACAAGCGAGTTTTGTTTGATTCATTATATTCCATCCACCTGATCTAAAACCCTTAAGATCTATTTCCATGTAGGTTTCTCAGAATTTTATCTTTATAAACTGTCAAAATCTTGCAATTTAGGAGAAGGGGCACACTTCTCAGTTTACCCTAGGGTAAACTGATGTAGAATATTAAACATTTCCTTTACTAAAAAATAACATCTCTCTCTGTCATATGCAGCTTAAAGAAAACTTAGTAGGCACTTAAGAGTATTCTGCCTAGAAATCTCCTTAGGTAAATAGACCATTTCATTATACATATAATGTTTTCCGTACCATCACAAACAACAATGCTACTAAACTTTTCTCACTATATGGTGAGATTCCCTTTCCTTCAGCTTTGACAGCATTTTCCTAACGTTCCTTTAAATGTGTGCCGAAAGTCTTCTTGAAGTCTATCAAGCTTTGTCGTTAGCTCTCTCTTCAGAGCCCTTCCAATGGTTGCATGCAGCTTGGGCCTAAAGCCACTGCCATGTTTTTGGTTTTGTTAAAGTAGCGCCCTACTTCCAAGTATTAAAATCTGTTGCTTTCCTATTTCTGCATAACAAATCTTCTGAACTTAACAGCTGACATGAACAGCAGTCGTTTATTACTAGCATGTTCTTGCTTAGAGTTTCTCACAAAATTTCAGTCGGATGGTGGCTGGAACTGCAGACATCTGAACGCTCATTCACTTATCTGGTTCATGGGTTGGGAAGGCTCAAACAGCTGGGGGCTGGAGCAGTTTGCAGTCCTGTCTCATGAAGATCTCTCTCTCTCTCTCTCTCTCTCTTCCCCTTTATTTTCCCTGCATGAGCCCTCCAGCATGGCAAATTCAGGACAGCACGTTTTCTTACATAGCAGCTCAAGATTCAAAGATGCAAGGCAAGATGCTGACACAGGCTTCACCTCTTACTGGGGTATTGCTATATTCTGGAAAAGCATGTGTGGCTGGAAATAATGTTGCCGCTGTTTTTGGAAAATAAAATTTGCTTTCTCTATGTATTTTCTTGTATCCAGAGCCTTTTGAAACATGCAAGTATAAAACTAGAAGTGAAACAGATATCAATATAGGAAAGAAAATCTTTGTTAAGACTTATAATATCACTTTATAATCTATTTACATTATACTTGCATTGTATTTGACATACTTTATTGGATGGTCACAACATTTCATGACCAATGAAAGACTAAAAGGCCAAGATTTTAATGCTGATGAAATGGAATTAAGTAGGGAACGATGTTTGAGTGGAAATTCATTTTGTAGATGGTTATTTCATTAATGAATATTTTCATGTCCCAGTAACTTTCAGATCTTTTATGCAATATCATGATCAGTTCCTTGGATAAATTTTTGAAAAAGAGTGTTGCTTCTTTTTCACATATGGGTAGAAGAGATCTCTAAAGTAAATGGACGATTCAAAATCAGGAAAAGGTGGCCCAATGAAAGAGGGAGAACAAGTAAGAGCTAGGAATACTATCAAAGTAATCTTTTAAAAAAAAAAAAAAAGTCCAATAAGAATAAAGAATTACTATCTGTAAAACAAAAAGGAAAGTAAATTACAAAAGCATAAAATGTGAAAATTAGTTGTATTTCAGAAGTGACCGTGCCAGACATCAAAGATTAGTCAAACTTATTGACTAGAATGAGTACTAGAAGATAACTAAGATTCCATAGTTCCAAGAAAGGCATCTGAAACTCTGTTAAACCTGTTGTTCCTTGTACCTATTTTTAAAAATTTGAAACTTGTATTCATTTTTAATTTTTTAAATCATTTTTTGGTCCATTATGGTAAGTCTACTCTTTAATCCCCATCACCTATTCAACCCATCACCCCACCTACCTCCCCTCTGGTAACGATTAGTTCTCTATAGTTAAGCATTATTTTCAGGTTTGTCTTTCTTTTTTTTTTCTTTATTTGTTTTCTTTCTTAAATTCCATATGAGTGAGATCATATGGTATTTGTCTTTCTCTGACTGACTTATTTCACTTAGATGGCGGTGTTGTAAGTTCCAAGATTTCATTCTTTCTTAAGGCTGAATAGTAGTCCATTGTGTGTATATATACCACATCTTCTTATCTGTTCATTAATCAATGGGCACAGGCTGCTTCCATTGTTTAGTGATCGTAAATGATGCTGCGATACATTGTGATGCATGTATTCCTTTGAATTAGTGTTTTTATATTCTTTGGGTAAATATCAAATAATGTGATTCCTGGATCATAGGGTATTTCTATTTTTAATTTTTTGAGGAACCTCCATATTGCTTTCCATAGTGCTGTCCCAATGCATGAGAATTCCTTTCTCCACATCCTCACCAACACTTGTTATTTCTTGCCTTTTTGATTTTAGCCATTCTGACAGGTATGAGATAATACCTCCTTGTGGTTTTGATTTTCATTTCCCTGATGATTAGTGATACTGAGCATTTTCTCATGTGTCTGTTGGCTATCTGGATATCTTCTTTGGAGAAATATCTGTTCATTTCTTCTGACCATTTTTAATTGGATTATATATATTTTTGGGTGTCGAGAATGAAACCTGGACAGCAACATGCAAAAGAAGGAAACTGGACCACTTTCTTATACCATACACAAAAATAAACTAAAAATGGATTAAACACCTGAATGTGAGACTTAGAACTATAAAAATTGCAGAAGAGAGGATAGGCATTAATTTCTCTGACATCAGCCATATCAAAATTTTTCTAGATAGGTCTCCTGAGACACGGGAAACAAAAGCAAAAATATACTGTTCAGAATATATCAAATGAAAGCTTCTGCATAGCAAAGGAAACAGTGAAAAAAACTAGAAGACAACCTACTGAATGGGAGATAATTCCAAATGACAAAGGGAATGGTATCCAATGATAAAGGGTTGGTATCCAAAATATATAAAGAACTTCTACAACTCAACACCCAAAAAAGGAAATAGGCCATTGTTTTTTTCAATGGCAAAATCTGTTGGGGTCCTCTTCAGAGCAGGTCACTGAGAACCCTGGTTGCTCCCGCTGTGTGACCAATATTTTTTTTAAGATTTTATTTATTTATTTTACAGAGATCACAAGTAGTCAGAGAGGCAGTCAGAGAGTGAGAAGGGGAAGCAGACTCCCTGCTGAGCAGAGAGCCCAATGCTATGGTGGGGCTTGATCCCAGGACCCTGAGATCATGACCTGAGCCGAAGGCAGAGGCTTAACCACTGAGCCATCCAGGTGCCCCCACTGTGTGACCAATATTAATCCCTTCTCTTCCTTGTTCCTAGCCAGCTCTGCCTCTCAGTTTTGCCTGTCTGGGGAGGGGCGTGAAACTCAGATCCTTCCTGTGGTGCTCCAAAACCCTGGGGGAGCTGGTTGGTCATCTCCCCCCACTTTCCCAGCAAGGATAATTCTGTGTAGCTGGGAAGTTCTTTCCAGGCACTCAGTGAGCAGAGCCAGCCTAGGGGAAGTGGTGATACAGGTAAATTGAAGCTGTTCTTCCTTCTGTTTGTTGTACGTGGTTATGCTCAGGTTTTTTGTTCCACTGTTACAGAAATGTGTTAAATGGACTCCGAGCTCTCCTAGAGCTGTTTTGAGAAAACATATGTTGACACTAATTAGAGCTTACATTTATTTAACATTTGTTAAATGCAAGACGTTGCCGTAAGTGCTTTATATGTATTAACTCGTGTGGTCCTCATAACAACCTGGTGAGGCACGTGCTAGGATTATCCTCATCTTTCACATGAGCAGACTGAAGCTCACAACATTAACGAACTTCACCGTCACCCAGCTATGAAAGCCAGGATTAGAACTCAGGCAGTCTAGCTTGAGAGTTCACACTGGATTGCAGGTAAATACTGGAAAGATCACTGGCCTGGGCATCTAAGAAGTATGGGTCTAGATTTTTGGTCCAGCTCTGCCATGAGTGAATCCTTACAGAAATACCTTGACTACTCTGGAACTCTGTTCCTTCCTATATGAAAGAAGGCCATTTGTTTCTGGATAATTCCTGAGGCCCTTCTAGCACTAACATTTTGGAATTTCTCAAATGGAAAGGAACAAGTAAATCTCCTGCTTCTGATTCATCAATTAGTAAGAACAACCAGACTTCTGTAACTACATTGTCCCACAGCCTGTGGGATTGTACTCAGAAGATGCTCAGCGGCTGCAATTTAGTACATCGTCCTTTCCCTACAACTCAGGTGACTTTGCATCTGTATAGAACAGAGCTCTGTACTCCAGTGCCTATTGCCATTTGAAAGCTATTTAGAAGGAGATACCATATGACCTCACTGCACATGTGGGTGGAAACTCATAAGAAAAAAAAAATCATCTCAAATTAAAAACAGTTGAAATATATATGTGTGTCATCTCCTGTTAAGTTAGAAAAAGAGTTTAGCTCCACTGAAGCGCATGTATTTTCCTAGAACACCTCACTTCATCATCCAGCTTACTCTTTTAAAGGTCTGTTGCACAGATTTGTAGCCAAGTACTTGAGTAGATGTTTTTTGTCAACATTTCACAAAGTAGGGAAACATTCAGGCATCTTGTTGGCATTATTCTAAATATTCTGAGCCTTTTCTTGTTTTGAACTGAGAGCAGATTGAACTAAAATGATCGTCTAAAATAAATAAATTGAGGGCTTTGTACTGTCATACACCTTTTTCTTTTGGATACTTTCCATACGTTATGATTTTGCTCCTTGAGTTCTACATGTAGATTTTAAGCCCTCTGCTCTTAGTGCTTTTCTCTTTGCCTGTGTGTATGGCAGCTGTTTTTTTCCATGCTTCTCTTTTTTCCTTCCTTCCTTCCATGCCTTCACCATCATTCTGCACCCAGACACATACACACACACTCAGCATATATACACATCACATGCCCTTCCGGGACCTTTAGCTTGGTGCAGAAACTGGAATGATGCTAAGCTAAAATATATGTCCATAAATGAAAATGAACTATCACAGAAGAAATTTGAACTATCTAGCTTCTTTATGCATGTATTTTTAAAAATTTATATTTCCCCAAACCATACTAAATACAAGATGAAATGGTATTCAAACTTGATTTTAGAAGGAGAAAAACACAGTGGGTCCATCAGTTCATTGTTGACCATGCTAAGAAGTGAAACTTTCATCCTCAATGGTGCCATGATACCTGTTAGAGAATTCTCCAGGCACAAATTGTTGTTAGGAGGATATTTTTCCTGTTGGCTGTTTCTTTGATCTGCCATGTACCGTGCACATGGGCTGGAGGCCTCATTTGTTCTGTGAACACAGTAGAGCACCCAGACTGACAGTGAGATCTTGCACAAGTCTTTCTAAGAACCTTTGTCTGTTCTACCTGTATTGCTGGGTTTCACAAAATCCTTTTGAACTAGAATGAAATTCTAGCAGAGACCGTGAGCTTCTTTGGAGGAAAAAGTGATAAAAGATTTTTGCAGCTTTTGAAGCTACTTGCATTGAGTGTGTGCTTTCCCTCTCCTCCAAGCAACTTACATAGAAATGCAAATTTAAAAAAAAAAAAAGAGAGAGAGAGAGAGACTACAATCAAAAGCAAACATTATGCCTTTTCCTTTAACACACAGATGCGCTTACTTTCTTTGATGTGTTACCCATTCTGGAGCTGTTAGGAGAACACAACTTCTCTTCCAAGTGCATGCCACCCTTCCTTAATACAACATGCTTCATCTCTATGAACAAGGGAGGCCTATTTCTGAACTCGCAGCTGCTCCTCATCTTTACATGAGCAGCAGCGTTTTCCTCCATGTGAGAACATTTAACTCCTCCCGTTGTGTTGCATCTTGTCATTTTCAGGCCTTCACCTCTTCTAGATCTTTCACCTGCAATCCTGCATGATCTGTTCAATCAGGAGCCCTTGATTTGACTCTGATTCACCTCAATCTTTTACTGGGGTCTAGGAAGTCATATCTACCGCTTCATGCATAGCCACCCCATCCCTTCTACTCCTCTGCAACCTCACAATTGGTTCAGTGTAACATGAGCTGCTCACTCCCTGGGGATTTTGGAGTCCGCCTTCTCCTCAGGCAGTGTCATTGTACCCCTTAGTCAGCCCCTATGATATACTCCCTCCTACAATTGAGCAGGTCTTTTTCTCCTTTCACTGTGCTTTTGAAAAATGTATGTTGTTTTCCTGGGTGAAAGGTGATCATTCTCATGATTCCACTCAATCTGTGGTAGCAATCTCTGCTATTATTTACACTGTTATCCTTTCCGCAGACAACTACACCTTTTGTCCTATAAGCCTTAATGAAGTATATGGCCATACCTTACTCTCTTTTTATCTTTATGTAAGCTTCTAGGATCCACAGACTTGACTTGGGTCTGTAGCTCTGTTGACATTTTCTGCTTTCTCTTTTCCTTTTCTTTGCTCTCTACTTTTGGTTTCCAAATCCTGGATTCTCCTATGCTCTAGAAAGACCTAGAGCTTGAGGAGCTCTCCTGTGCTCAGGAAGAAGAATCTAGATAACCTAGCCACAGTCACCATCATTGATGTGATCATTATCATTAGCTAGTTAGTGTTTCTCAGCTTTGCTTTCACCATGTGGCTTCATAACCTGGGATCTGTGTGGTTCCGGAGGCTTAGGGACCCCAGTCTGGTTCTCCGTGATTGGACTGACTGTACCTAACCCAGGACCTTCAGAGTGGTCACGTAAGTCCTCCCATCCCACCAGGAAAGTCCTCCCTAATGCTGTTTAACCTCCATCTCTCCTCAGCTCATTTTGACTTCTAGCCTCTGAACTCCTGTCTTTCCTGGGATATGTACCGCAGATACAGTGTTCTCTACATTTCCAAAAATCCCTAAGCATCTCAAGTTTTCCCTAACTCATTTTACACCAAAATTAGACCTAAACTGCTGACTCTCATGAAGTTAAATTAGCCATTTCTTTCTTCACTTAATGTGAATACTCATACTCTCCCCTGTATAAGTTATATGCTTGATTATGGGGTTCTGTACCAGACCCTGCTTGAGATGTTTTACAAGTATGTGGAATAAGTAAATCTTACTTTTCTACAAATCTGAAAAATTTAGAATTCCAAAATGTACCTGTTCCTGGAAGTTTCAGATAGAAATTGTGGATCTGCGGCTATTAGAGGTTAGAATCAGATCAGATCAACAGGTGATTGTATCGTTCTACACCTATGTGCACTGAGCACTGTGGTAGAAAAGAAAAGTAAAAGGCTAAGATAGGTTTTCCACTTTTAAGGTGCTTGCATTCAAACTACCTTGCTTTGTTGTTTAGTGGGAAGACAAGCCATAGGAAACCAGATTGTAAATTCCTGGAGGGCAGTGGCCCGTAAGGTCTTTCGGATCCCTATTAGTAGTAGAGCGTTGCTAATGATGAGGTTATTTCAGAGGACAGACTATTTCCAGGCCATTTAGGAGAAGACTTAACTTCACCTTGGTAGCACTCTTTTGTCATTGACAGCAGAACCCAAATTCCCATCCCGTCTCAGGGCAGACATCCCAAACACAATGGCACTCCTTATAAACACTGGGTCTGAACTAACTGCATGGGCCTGGGGAAAGCGCTCTTGCCGCTTGGGACACCCACTGATGGCTCCTGAGGAAACAGTTGCAGCCAGGGTCCCCCATAGCCTGGGGCCATCCCAGCGTGGGCAGCGGGTAGATAACTTTTGTCAATAGTGAATTTAAATATTTTTTAAGTTCATATTTAAAACATTTGTTTCATCCCCTCTGCTGTCTCTCCGAAAGTCCACATTTGGTTCTGAGTTTTAAATAATGGAAATGTTATGTCCTAACAGAGCGACACTCCTTCCTCTAACCATTGAGTGAAAGACAAGATCTTACAGTGGTATTTGTGAATCCCAGATCAAGTAGATGACCTGTTATTTGTAGTTGTTAGCCTCTTCTGTGGGCTAATAGAAAGCATCTAAGCTCTGTTTGGCCATTTAATTATGGGTGCATGAACACAAAATCTTACTAAACTGCTGTTTAGTAAGCAGTGTTTCTTACCTCAACGAAGAGTAGCATCTAATAAGAGCATATCACTCTGTAAACATCCAATATTGACAGTCTAGATTGAACTGAAAACCTGAAAAAGATCCTTGACTCATTTTGTTAGCTAAGCAACATACCTCCACTGGAAGGATTCTCCTCCTCCTGTATCTGACTTGCTTCACTTGCCTCCTCCAACCACTGGTGCTGTGAACCTTCATATCAGTTGCTAATGTGTTCTGGTTGTGCTTAATTCATGAGCAGAATTCTCCCTCAGGGTACCTTTGTGCAGCTGGTGGAAGACTTCAGTGCCTGTGTTCAGGGAAATGCCAAGCTGGGATTACAGTTACTTCTGTAATTCAAACAAAGCAGCCTACTCTGGGTTTTATATTTACAAAATTGCTGTCCCCAAAGGTTAATATTAGTTTTCCATAGCAGATGATTTCTCTTTCTGTCTCGCCTTCTTTATTGCTGTTAGGTTATCTTCCTTCAGAAGAAGAAAAAGGGCATGCTGTCTATATTTTTCTATTTTCCTTTCAGGAAAATGATGCAGAATACCATTCAATTAAATTTAAGACCCCAAAGGAAAATACATGTAATTATTAACTAAATATGTTCGGGGATCCCTTTGATGGTTTATGGGATAGGTAACCATTAAGCAAACAGATAAGACCTTTCTTGTATTTTATTTTCTACTTTCTAGTGAAACCCTCAATGGAAAAAGGAGGGAAATGATTCCTATATTATCTCACCTTTCAATAGCAAAGAATAAGATGATAGCGATGTTCTACATTTAGTATGTTCTTTTGTCCCACAAATCTAAAATATGTTCAGTATTGATGATTTTAGGAGGCTCTTCCTAGTTTTCTTTTAATCTTTTTTGCTAAGAATAGCATAATTTATTAACCACAAAGAAAGTCTTGCCAGATATCTTTTTTTCAGTACTACAAGTTAAGGAACTTAGATACTGGATTAAATATGAGATTGGAGAGGCGGCACATATTAATAGTTTCTAGAGAGGAACTGGAGTTGGGTTCTTTTTTTAGCGTGTAAAATTTTGACCATTACAACAACTAAACCAGAAATGGGACCATTTTTGTCATGTGTTCTCTGAGAATACATATCTTCACAAAGTATATAGGACAGTATGGTGGATAATATTTCTGCAGAGTGTCTTGGGGGATATAATACTGTGCCTGATGTCTAAAAAGCAATTGATATTTCTTTGAGGGTGTTTGGTGTGTGGAGGAAACTATACTAACAGTCTTAAGTTGAGAGATTACCTTGCAAGCAAATTTGGAGATAAAGTGGTGTGAGTGGGTAATAATGGGTAGGTAGGGCAAGGGTTTGAAGCGCAAAGATGCCCATTGTGGCAGGGCCAGCATAGCAGTCTGATGTTAAAATATTTAGTTATGGAAAATAGTGTATATGAATGCATGCATAATCAGTTGTGTCCTGGAAATGGGTAGGATTTATGATCGGGGACATCTTAGCATTAGATGTGGGTGTCTAGTTTGCTCACAAATAATTTTCCATCACCTTTATCATCTGTCTCCTTAATTAGATGCTTGGCTGTGCATACACATTATAATTTAGTGAAGTATCACTGTCTTGGTATTTTAATGTAAGGATTGAGACCAAAACCAAGATAAGAATTCTCATTAAAATGTGTCATATCAAATTTCACTTTGAAAAATTAAAATCTAGAATGTATACTCGTAGAAGTAATGAAATTTATTTACCAACAATAAGGAGGAACACTGTCTCCCTTTTGGATAATACAACATTTTCAACAAGAACTTGTCTGCTATAATTCTCTGGTGATTTGAGAAAAATCCAATCCTACCTTGTGAGATAAATTATCTAATATTCTTCTGTCATATAAATCTCATGATTTAAGCACACATTTGAAGAGTTTACCATAAGACATTCTGTAGTCCTTTCTTCTTGCACCTGTCTTTGATACTAGATCTTAGAGAAGTGGACATTGCATTTTAAGGTACTACCTATATTACTATAAACTATATAACTATATAAACTATAAACAAACAGTAAAACTGGAGGGAAGATGACCTCTGAACTAATTTTAAAGAGTATTAGACCATTCTGTGTTCATCGATGGCCTGAAGCAGATTAAAAACTCTGAGAGTGTCAAGGAAAGCCTTCTCTTTGTTTTCCTTCCATCGAGGCTGGCGCCCCAGCAGGAGGTGAAGTAGTAACACAGGCCCTAGCTTTTATCTGACCCGCTCAGATGTAGAGAACACAGAGCAGGTGGCAAAGCTGGCGAGGACTGAGGTTTCCTCTAGTTCCTGTCCTCTCCCCTTTCACATGCTCAGTGTCCTCCTGCTTTTCAGTCGCCTTTCTGCAGTCACATTAGGAAGAGACAGGATATACTCAAGACGGAAAATAGGCAATTTTGTGTGATGGTGTAAGACATGCACTTTGTAATTACATAAACATGGATTTGAATCTTAGTTCTGCAAACATGGAAACACTGCTACTTCTCTCCAAGCCTCTTTTATGGAAACAATGATAGAATTACTTCAGGGAGACAGTATAAGACCCTGAGCACATTAAAGCATCTTGTACAATACCTACTTTAAGTAGCAGGGAGGAGGGGAAGAATCTTTGGTCAGTCCTTACAAGTTATGGTTGTTCTTTTGCCTATGATGAATGGAACGATGGTCTGTTTTCACCACGTTGGCATTACTGAGCCAACTTCTTTCTAGACCTTCTCCTTCAGTCTTTCTTTACAAGATTGCTCAGTACTAAGGAACTAGAATCTATTTTTATGGTGCTCACCGCCTTCTCCTGACCCAACTCAGATGAAACTCTGCCGTGTTCCTTGAAGTTAGGAAGTCAGACCCCGAGGTTTCCAGTTCAATTGAACCAGGTTTCCCAACATGGGCTAGCACCCAAGACCTCTGTGGGGACCACTAATGAAGAGATGGAGTCCAGGCAGATCCTGTGCATGGCGTGGCTCAGACATAGCCAGTGTTAACTGAGCATCTGCTGTGTGATAGCACCACATGAGGTTTAGGAAAAGCCTCCCTGTCTCTTAGAGGGTTAACAGTAAAGGAATTATAGGATGGGGTGTACAGACAGAACATAGGAATGAACCTTACTTCCCAGACACTGGGAAAGAGGAGTTGTAAGTAAATAAATCCCATGTCTTAGAAAATAAGATCCAGACCGAATTTATATATTTAACCTGTAGAATGTGTCGTGGCAATCTGCATTAATCATGATTGATGGTAGATACTGCAGAAATAAGAATTAACTAAAAAAATAAGGAACCATTTCTAAATTTCAAAGGAAAAGCATGATTAATAATATAGCACTCCTCATTGACATTCCTAGAGGATATACTTCACAAGATTTTGAGAAACCCTATATTCTTAAATACCCCATCTTTTATAAAACTCATCTATAAGAGTTGAGAATAACAAAGACACATTGAAAAGTGGATATTGAAGCAGTTGCTAAGCTCATTAACTAGCTAAATGATTATCCCATCACAGAAGCCTCCCCCGTCTTGATTCAAATTTGTGTCTCAACAAAATTACAAATTACAACCTTACAACCTGTCATAACCTTTCTAAATTCACTCATGAATGGTTGAAACCAGCAATGTTAAATCTATGAAGGCCAACGGTCTACTATAATAATAAGAGACATTTATGTGAATAGCTTGCTTTTATGGTTAATTATCACGGAGAACAGTAACAATTATGTATCTCATTAAACAAGTGCCTAATTAATGTTATAAATTTCTCTTGATTAGAACACACTTTATAGTTGTTGCTCACACATGTCAACACTCTCACAGTTATTAAAAGTGAAGTAAAAGGGAAAATTGACTTTTGGTTCATCTTTTAGTAATATTTTATAAATTCCTTCAGAGAGGTACTTAATAGCTAGGAATGTAATATCCTAGATGCCTTAAGGAGTCCATTTTTTGTGTATTATGTTTGGTAGCCATTTCTTCATGTGTTCCTCTGTTAGTGCTGTGAAATCATCTCTACAGAATGGGACTCAGTCACTAGAACAAAGCAAGCAGTTGATACTACCATGAAACTCCTGCATCAAGGACAATCTGTGGTGAAGTATTTATTAAGAATTTACTAGGTACCTGTATCACAGATTCCAGACTGTGTCAATGACTTCCCATTCTACTTTGCCTCCCCACACATGTTCCTACAATATTGAATAACTATGATAAAATGGAAGGTATAGTTTTTTTAATATTGAACTCTGTTGAGATATAACTTACATAATGCTATGCTATAAGCTTTGCCAAAGCTCTACATTCATGTGAATACTATCCCAGTGAAGAACATTTCCATGACTAGAAAAATGTGTCATACATACCCTCTACCACCATTCCCTCCTCCAACACCTCCTGCCTCAGGCAACCATTAATGTGATTTCTATCACAGTATGTTAGTTAGGCTTTTAAAAAAGAACTTCCCATAAAGAGAATCACAGCATGCTCTTTTGTGTCTAATTTCTTTTGCTCAACATAATGTTATTGAGTTCCGTGTTGTTGCATGAATAAATTTCTGTTCATGGCTGTGTAGTATCCCATTATATGAACATGCTATGATTTATTTATTGTTTCAACTATTGAAGGCTATTTTTGTTTTGGGTTTTGAGATTTATGAATAAAAATCTTTAGTTTTCTTTTTTTGTAATATTTTTTGTTTTGGTACCAGGGTGATGCTAATTTCATAAAAGGAGTTACAAAGAGACCCCCTCACACCATTTGCAGAAAGAAATTAAGATGCCTTTAATTGTTTGATAGAATTCACTAGTGATTCCATCCGGGCCTGGAGTTTCTCCGTGGAAAGGATTGTAATTGTGTCTTTCAAGACATTTGTCCATTTCATCTAGGTTTTTGAGATTGCTATCAAATGGTTCATAGTACATCTTTCTTATTCTTTTAATTTATATGAGATCAGTTGTAGTATCACCTTTTTAATTTTCATATTGGTTTGTGTTTTCTCTTTTTTCTTACTAGAGGTTTTCCAATTTTATTAATCTTAAGAACCAGCTTTCCAGGTTTCATTAATTTTATAAAATGTTTACCCCTTGTTTATTTATTGATTTTTCACTCTTTTTTATTTCTTTCTTTCAACTTCCATTGGATGTAATTTGCCCTTCTTTTTTCAGCTTAGGTCATTAATTTGAGACTTTCTTCTTTTCTAATATGAGCATTTAAAGCTATAAACTTTTCTTTAACCAGTACTCCTTTTCAAAATCTCAAAAGTTTGGTATATTATAATTTCATTTTCATTCAATTCAAAATACTTTCTAGTTTCCCTTATTATTTCTCCTTTGGCCATTGAGTTATTTAAAAGTATGTTGTTCAGTTTCTAAACACTTTTGAGTATTCCAGGTATGTTTTTGTTATCAACTACTCACTAAACTCTGTTATGATTTCAAAATCAGAAATAGAAAGAAAGAGAGGGAAAAGCAGGCTCCCCACTGAGCAGGGAGCATGACACAAGTCTCGATCCCAGGACCCCAAGATCATGACCTGAGCTGAAGGCAGATGCTTTATTGACTGAGCCACCCAGGCACCCCTGAAAGATTCTTATCTCTGGTAACTTTCCTTGTCCTGTAGTCACTTCGATATTATACCCACGCCAGTTTAAAATTTTTTTTTAGTGAATCATGCTTTCCTGGTATGTGTTTTTCCATTCCTTATTTGTAATCTATCTATATCTTAATATTTAAAATGCATTTCACACAGCTAACATCTAATTGAGTTGCTTCTTTACCCAGTCTGAAAATCCCTGACTTAATTTATTTTTTTTAAAGATTTTATTTATTTATTTGACAGAGAGAGACACAGCAAGAGGGGGAACACAAGCAGGAGGAATGGGAGAGAGGGAGGCAGGCTTCCTGCTAAGCAAGGACCCTGATTCGGGGCTTGATCCCAGGACTTTGGAATCATGACCTGAGCTGAAGGCAGACACTTAACAACTGAGCCACCCAGGTGCCCCCAAATCCCTGACTTTAACTGCAGTGTTTAGTCTATTCTTTCTTTTTCTTTTTTTTTTTTAAATATTTTATTTATTTGACAGAGAGAGAAGGAAAGAGAGCACGAACAGGGGGAGCAACAGGCAGAGGGAGAGGGAGAAGCAAGGTCCCCACTGACTGGGGAGCCAGACACAGGACTCAATCCCAGGACCCTGGGATCATGACCTGAGGTGAAGGCAGACAATCGACTGAACCACCTAGTTGCCCTGGTTAGTCTGTTTTTATTAAATATATTTATTGTCATGGTTGGGCTTGAGTTCATTTTTTTTCTGGTGAATGGCCAGTGTAATTCTTATCTTTATTTCTCTGTATCTACTGTATCTTACTTTTTCCTCAGGCCACATCATGGATTTTCTTTATTATTATTTTCAGCAATTCAAGTGTGATATGTATCAGAGTCGTTTTTTTATATTTACCCTTAGTGGAATTCATTGAGCTTCTTAGAGCTATTGATGTGTTTTTTCATCTAATTTGGAAAATTTTAGCAATTCTTCAAATATTTTCTTCTGTCTTTCCTTCCTTCTGGATTCCAGTTATACCAAATGATAGGTCTCTTGATGTTATTCCACAGATCACTAAAGTTATGTTTAATTTTTTTTTTTAAGCTTTTTTCCTATCTGTTCTTTGTATGGATAGTTTCTGTCTTCAAGTGCCTTGAGCTTTTCTTTTATGGTGTCTGTTAAGGCCCTGCAGTGGCTTTTCCAATTCAGATATTGTATTTTTTTAGTCCTAGAAGTTATATTCAGTTCTTTCATATTTTTGGTTCTCCTATTGTATTCGTATTTTTTATATCCTTATCCTTATTCATAATAAGTGTTTTAAAGTTCTTGTCTACTAATTCCCTATTTGTCACTTTTGGGTTTGTTTCTATCGACTTATTTTTTTCCCTGCTTTTTTTCCCCCCATGTTCAGTAGATTTCAATTGAATGCTGGACATTTTGTGAATGTTACCTTGTCAATTATTTGAATTTTGCTGTCATTCCTTAATAAGGATCGAGTTGTTTTTTGGCCGTCGGTTAAATTACTTTAAGATCAACTTGTTCTTCTGGAAGCTTGTTTTTAAGCTTTGTTAGGGTTGTTCTAGAATACTCTGTACCCTGGAGCTATTTTAGCCTTAGTCTTAAAGCATGACTTAAGGGCCTCTACTGAATGTCTCGCATATCCAATGGGGATTCACCTTCTCTTGGATACCCTGTCCCACAGATTACACCAGCTCAGCTTGCCTGAGTGCTGAAGTCTGTCCCTGCAGCTGAGCAAGGCTCTGTGCTCTTCTTGGGTTTTTCTCTTCCCTGATCAGCAGAAAAGTCAGATAGTCGCCGGGGTTATTATAGGATCACCATGTGTGTTTCAACCTCTCAGATCCCAGTTGCATGCAGCACAGTTATCCAGTGTCTGAAAACTGTTGTTTCTTATATTATGTCCAGTTTTATGGTGTGTCTTTTGTGACACGAGGGCTAGTGTGGTGTTAGTTCTCCATCATGACTGGAAGCAGAAATAAACAATGTATCACTTGTCATTATAAGGAAGAAGCATTAGAGCCAGAAAGTCTTAAGAAATGACTTAAGAAATGAGAAAAGTGCTTATGGGTTGTAGCTCAGTAGCTCAAAAGTTGTTACAAGATAGTACACACCAGTGAGGAAATCAAAATATGTATTAGGGATTCAGAGTAGCTCAATGCTTTCTGGGCAAAAAAATGTAAGACTAATAGAATAATATATGCCGTGTATCCATTAGTTAAAATATTGTAAGTTAATTTAGTACACATATACTAAGCACCAAGCATAAGTAAGGTATTACACAAGACACTTTTCAATATACTGGTGATTAACTTTTTTCTAAAGTCAGATATTCAACATTTCAAGTAGTTTAGGGAGTGCAGAGAACTATAGAACACGTATTCCCACCCACCATTAGATTAATGAAATTCCTTATGTCTCTTGTCAGACATCGGAGGGCTGCACAATGCCAAGGTAAGGGCAGCATACTTTTCCATAACCCCTGATCCTTAAAGCAGGGCTGTCTCCAGGATGTGTCATACTTCTTTCCATAGATTTCGGTTCAATATTATATTACAAAATTCATGGGCGCCCATGAGGAATGGTGGTTTGTTAGTGACAGTTTACAATATTGGTTAGAGAAGAGGACCTTACACACATGCTTGTTGTCCATTCAGTGCAAGTGCAATATATTCAGAGTGTCCAGGCACCATTTCTGCCTGCCCAGTTCTAGAAACTCTCTCTTCTTGTCCTTTATTTTCACATGTACCTTTCTGGCTAATTATGCATCTTCTACTCTTAAGAAAAAGGTAGCAATGCTATTATTACACATAAAGCCATGGTTCTTTGCAGTCTCTTTTTATTGAAATGAAATAGATTTTCTTGCCTCTATAACGCTCTAATGCTATTAATATATTACTGGCTATATTGTTACTCAGGATGCTACATGGTTCATCCCACCCATGGTGAACACTGGCTTCCAAAGCTATATGGCTTGTCGCTGTGTTTCACCGACAATGACCAAATAAGTGTGACCCTGAGTGTTCAGGAAAATCTGGATGATAATTTATTTTCTAGTCATATTAAATATACCATTTGGAATTTTGTAGCATAAACATAGAGCAGCACATATTCCAACCCAATATTTTCTTGAACTCTTAAGGCTGTAATCATTGTATTTCTAGAACATGGTCTCTTTTCAGTATTGACTGCACCCTTGCTTTCTACACTCTGCCACCAGTGGGAAGAAAGGTACTTGCCCTTTATACACAGAAGCTTCTAACTGCCTGTCTCTTGTCAAATTATATAACAGCACTGATGTAGAATAATTTTTCAATTACCTATATTGATAGAAGAGAAGAACAGCAACCAGGATCGTATAAAACAGCAAAAAAATTTAAAGTATTTTTTTTCCCTATTTTCCTTGGACCAGGACCAGCCAATGTCAAGACGGTGATGTCAGGTTCCTAGATGAGGGTGAGACACTTGTCCTCACTGAGACGTGTCCTCTAGTCACCTGCCAGAAATACCATGATGTGGGGGGTGTGCAGTCCTGACGCCAGCCTTCCCTGTACCTGCACTCAGGCCCCTGCCAGGGCGAGGACAGCACAGTCCCTGGACAGGGACAGAGAGTGGAAAGCAAGGGGGATCTGGGACACCAGGGTAAGGGTGAGGGCCAAGAACCAAGTCAAACACAAGCAGCAGAAGAGGACACCTTTGAGTGATGCTCCACTGTTTCATTAGAGCACTTACAAAACACAGAATCTGAGATGGTAACAACCACTGAGCATTAAAGTGAGACCCAAACACAAGGCCCTGTGTGACTGGTCACACTCCATGAAGTTGGCCCTGCCATGGGCTTTCACCAGTATGTACTCTCCATCTCACGTGGTCATGTGGAAAGCACCCTAGACTCATGCAGAATGTGATAAAAGGAACGAATTTGTCTGACATACTTTATAATTTGGATAACCTTAACATGGGATATCAAGACTTAATCATTTAGTTAACTAAATTCATTAGTTAACTATTGACTTCCTGCTCAGGCTAGGGTGTGGAGCTGGAGGACAATGGCCAGGAAAGGCTCTCACTCTTCACTAGGGTCAAAAGGAACAGATGTTGTCAGATAGATCAATAGTGTGTGCTTTGATAGAGATCTAAACAAGAAAATTAAGAAAACTAGGAGTAAAGAAATTAATTTTGATGGGCCTTGTAGGAGGGAAAAAAAAAAAAAATGACTGCAGCCAAGCTGAGATGGATGGCGTAGTATTTCAACTGCCAGAGACTAAGGGGCAGACCTTCCAGGCTGGAAGGACAGCATGGGGGGAAAGGCATTGAAACGGAGGACATGTTGATAGATATGCCTGCATGCTGGGATTTTCCAGCCTTCTTCTGTTTTACTAAACATCTATTTTCCAGACACTGAGCTAGAGGCAGGGAATATGGGAATATAGAATTAGGATTCAGACAGAGCCATGTGTGAATCACAATCCATCACTCCCCAGTTGTGTGACCGGAGACACTTTACTGAATCACTCTGAGCCTCAATTTTAGTCATCCGTAAAATAAAAACATCCGTTTTGTAGAATTTTTAGGGAGATTATGAATGAGATAATGTTTGTAAAATACTCCAACTAGCACCCTCAATCCTGGTGAAGGAGACAAGCAAATATAAACAAATAATTGCGATAATCTATGCTTTCTGCAAGGCTTCTTGGAAGAGCTAATATTTGACCTGGGGGCTGAAGGGTAAGGATGCGTTTTTAAGCCAAGGGGAAGCCGAGAGGGATTTTTCCTAGGGTGAGGTTGAAAATGAGGAATCCCCTTTATGGTCTGCAGGGGATGGGAGGCAGAGAGTAGCTCTCAGGAAGAGAAGGTTGACCATATGTGTGTATCTATAGATAAGGACAAAAAATAACTTTTCATTATCACCCCAAAGTCACTTTTAGCTGATTCACAGAATCCGATTCTTGGAGTGCCTGAGTGGCTCAGTCGTTAAGCATCTGTCTTGGGCTCAGGTAATGATCCCTGGATCCTGGGATCAAGCTCTGCATCGGGCTCCTTTCCTGCTTGGTGGGAAGCCTGCTTCTCCCTCTCTCTCTGCCCCTGCTTGTGTTCCCTCTCTCGCTGTGTCTATCTCTGTCAAATAAATAAATAAAATCTTAAAAAAAAAAAAAAGTATCTGATTCTTCTGCAGAAGAGGTAAGAGACCTTTTATGCAAAGTCCTCCCTCAAGTAAGATGTGTATAAATTTGCATGAGAGTTTCGAGTTTCTGCAGACGATGTTTGGTATGTTTTCTTCCTTCCAGAAGTCTAGAGTAAGGGGAGATCTGGAGTAGGGAGAGAGAGAGACAAACTCAAGAAATGTATTTACTTATCCCCTCCTCAAATGGAACATTTGCTTAGTTGGCATACATTTGACAAGACATGACAGGCTTTAGGCATATTCATGGTCTTGGTTGATGTGTGCCACTGCATGCTTGGTTCTTTAAAATGCTTGTCTTGTTCTGTCTTCTTCTTCCAGACCGAACACTTGCCTTTGCAGACTCAGTTCAAAGAAAGGGAGGCTGGCGGTCTCCAGCACTCTGTAAGTAACGAGGTCCTTCTGTGGGGGTCTGCCCAGGTGGACTTATTATTATACTTATTAAAATATCATTTGATTTCCATGAAATTTTTTTTTTCACCTCTCTGCCATCTGAACATCCATAGTATGATTTTGTAAAGTCCTTGAGCTTGCTTGCCCATCTTAGAAGTAATCGAGTTTTATGAAACCAGTAACCAGGCAGAAGGTTAGTACCAGAGATGCCACAGAGCAGCATCTTGGGGGTTCATTTGATGGTGACAGCTGTGACAGCATTCCTGAGTTTCAGTAATGTTGGGCGTATGGTCAAATACCAGTTCATTTCACTGTCTTTTCCCTAATTCCCCAGCACTGAATCCTGAGGTTTCTTTTGGTTTTGTTTTGGCTGTTGGATGTAATTCCTGTGTATTTCAGCCACACATCTTCAGCTTGAGGCCTGCTGAGAAACTCCGGAAGTTCACAGCCTTGTTCTTCCCTAGTTTAGTTGATACTGGTTCCGAATTTTGAAACCTGAAATTGACTATATTCCCTTTAGTCATAACTTTCTATTGAGGAGCTGCTGTGACTCTTATTCAGGTATTGTAAGTAACTCAGGACTGGAAAATGATAAGTTGTTGTACCTTACCTTGCCTTTCAGTAGCTTGTGGGATAATGAATCAGAGACACAGAAGATAATGAATCCAGTTTCTTGCCTGTTTTTACCAAAGTGCTAGGAAAATGCAAACAGCTGCTCTGCTAATGTAAGTAATATTTGAATTTTTAGAATGGACTAAATAGCAGGAGATTGGACTATGAAGATGAGAGCCCCGTGGGGGAAGATGGGATTCAGCAGATGTACCCCCTTTACAGTCAGATATGCTACCAAGACCGGAGTCCTGGCAAACATCGTCAAAGCAACGAGCCTGAGAGAGCCTACATCAACCCACGAGAACATTACGTGTGATTTCCCTCTCTTTCCAGTGGATGTCCTGACAAACGTTTTATCTTAGACTGGGGAGAGAAACTGAGGTCAATGGTTATCATTTTATTCTCTCTCGTATAAAACAATCCCAGTTTACCTGTATCAGAAGTCGTGATGAATGGCTTGGAGCCAATAGCCAATTTCTTTCCTTCCTTAAGAGTTTCTTAGCCACCAGCTGTGTTTGTGAACTTGACAATAGCTTGTGTGTTTCTGTGATGATAGTGTTTAACCACTAATACTTGGCCTATGACGGCATGTTCGTTAAACGTAGAACATCTGCCCATGATGGCAGCAGTGATTCTCCAAAAAGAAAGGCCCCAGCTGGGACTGTTAACCTGGCTGAGTTTTAGGAAGGCCAGCCTGTTCATCTGTAACTCAAATGAGCAGAAAAAAGAGTTCAGAATCCATCTCCCTAATTATTTCACTGGGACTTGGCTTTCCCTAACATGCTTAATGCAATTACAGTACCTGTGCAAACAGGAGGCCTGAGGAAAGAGGCAAAATTTGCTTTTTATCCAAAAACAAAAATGACAACAAAAAAAGCAGTTGAAACCCTCAAGCCTGTTGGTTGCTTTGAAAGTCTTGTGATAACTGCAATCTGTGTTCTTTCTTGATCGCTAAGGTCCTGAGGGATACATGTTTTGTGCTGTTCTCTGCCTAGTCTGGATTAGCTGCTTGCTCACCAAGGTTCTGCTCTGTTGTTCCCACACTTCTGTTCTTTCCTAGCCAGATTAGCCTGTTTCCCGCCTATTCCATTCTAAAAGCCTTGTCTAAGTGGTGGACAGACTTGAGCCCTGTCCTTCTTTTCTGTAGTATTGTATATGACAAGCTTACCTTTGCCTTCTGAAATTCCTGTCAAACTAATCCTATCCACAAAGGCTTCCACTGCACTCACGCTTCTTCAGACTGCTTCTCATCCAAGTTTTATCTACCTCAGAAAAGTCTGCTGGAAAATCACCGTGAAATAACTCCTGCTCTTAAAAGCCAGGTAGAAAATGTGAAAAAAAAAATTTTTTTAAGTGCCACTCCAGTATGGCCTATATGCTCAACCCCCATGTTGTCCTTGATCCTCCCACCCTCTCTTACCTGGTCAAGAACAAGAGCGAAGGGATGCTAAAAAGCGAATTGTGTAGTGACTGACTTAGTAGTGCGACACTCTGGTGCCTGCAAACAGCCATCTTGCGTTTTCTCACCCTCTTTGCCAAGGTAGCTTCACTGAGATTGAAGGTAGTGATTTTCGTGGTGTGAGCAGAAGAGGGGGCCCAGGTACCCTCCCAAATGTCAATCACTCCCCTTGCATCTTAAGGGAAGCGTTGTTTTCCTGCGTGTTCGGGAAGATGAGAGGTATGTCACAGATATGAAAAACACTACAGACTTGCCGTATAGTAGGAAAGAATGGCATAAGTACTAATAAAAGAGTTCACGCTTCCAGCCGAAGTTTCGGGGGTAGAGGGGAACAGGATAATATGAATATAGACTTCAAATGAGATACCAAAGATACCTTGTGATTCATGTGCCTGCTCTGGTTCCTGCTTTTGTGTTTGTCTCCTTTTTCTAGGTGCCACGCTCGTTCAGACAAGTTATCCAGGTTATTCTACAGTAGTCCCACAGTCTGCCCCTGTTGCCTGGGGGACCGACGGTTCTGGGCGAAAAGATGCTTAAACTCTAACTCGGCGCCTTAGCAATTGACAAGGCTGTCTGGTCACGTGGAATTAAAGGGTAAACCCCAAGAACCCTCCTCGCTGTTGTCACTGTGCTACCTCAGTTAGAGTTTGCTGCCCTTTTTTAGCAAGATGACGCGGAAAGAACGTATTTGACTTTATTACCTGCAATCCCATCAGTGAACAGTGTAGCTGAAGGTGGAGGAGTCCTCACAATTGTTTCCCAAAAGAGAGAGATGGCTCTGGTCAGTTCTCCTTGAGAGAGAAGCAGTTTTTATAAATCCTAGATGTTACAGAGGAAGAGATGTGGTGCCAGGTCACCACCCTTAGAAAGTTTTAAAAAGACTTAACACATGAGGGATGGTTTCTAGGCTCCTTCTGGGAAGGGGGTTGCTGAATTAGCATCACAAAAATTCTTCTTGGACCTTGGGTGGGGGAGGAGAGTAAAGATTTCTTCATTTTCGCTAAATTTAGAAGGGCTGGGTGGTTTCAGGAGCCTTGGGGCCTGTCTTCAGAGCCCTATAAAATTTTTAACATTTTGATGGCGTTACGGGAAAGAAATTTCAGGGTGTAGACAGCTCTCTTATAGCCACCAACCTCCTAGCTTCTCTGTCAGCTTCAATACTTCTTGAATGAATCAGTAGATTTTATAGCTGTTGGCCCTTTACATGGGTCAGATAGCTATATACTTGTTTGTCCTGGTGTTTCCCTTTGTTCTCTCTGAATACTGAGTGGAACAGAAAGGAGCTTTAAAAGGGTTTGATCAGCCAGTCCCCTCAACCAAAAAAATGCCATCTGAAATTAGCCTGTCAATCTCTACATTTAGAGCTTAGAGGACTTGATGATGGCTATTTAAATTTGGAAGTTAGGCCCTTAAAGGTCAATGAGTGTTATAAGCCACAACTGATACTAGCTACTCTTCCCATAACTGGTTTACTAAAACACACTGAAACAGAAATAAATCCCCAGAGCGCTTACCCACTTAACGGTCGCAGCTGATCGTTTTTTGGGGGGTCGGGGGGCGTGCTCCCTCTCAGACCTGCAGCCCCGGAGTCCTGCGGGGTGTAGGCAGCCCAGGCTCCAAGAGTGTGCATCATCGCCATGTCATCAGGCTCTTCGCACACCACACCTCTGTACTGTCTAGGGTTGCTCTGACATCGTGGGATAGGAATGAAATTAATTCTCAATGGCAGAAAATTAATTGAGATTAATTCTTCAATGGCAGTGATTTGCCGCTCTTCTGTGAGGATTCTCCCATCCTTGGCCTTCTCGTATTTTCTAAGTTTGAAGAAGTCTATGCATTTTGGACTTGGAACATGAAATTCTTAACCTGTGATAGACCTCCCTGTAACACACACGGTAGATAGTGAAGAAATAAATGCCCTATAAACTAAATGAACTAGTTCCCTCGTAAATCCTTCATGGCCTCATGTACTCACAAGGACAGCACAATTTCTTTGTCCATCTTTTGAGGATGTATATTATCCTAATTTCTCTTTCATAGTAATCTGAAAATCAGTTTCATTTTTCATTGTAGCCTCTTATTCCCTGGGGTGTCGAGAACAGACCATATGCCAAGAATTAAAAGAACAGATTCTACTCCCGACTAACCCCTTTCTAGCCGTGAAAACTTGGGCAAGTCACCTAACCTCACCAGGGCCTCAGTTGCCCACTATCCATAAAGCAGAGACTTTACCCAGCCTCTCCAAAATGTGAGGGTTAAACAAGATAATGATGGGAAATTAGAAGTTCTCTTCCAATCGAAAAGGCCTCTGACTCTATTATGATTAAATGTTGGACCTAAACTTCTAGAACCTTCACCAGCACTGGGAAGAACCAGTGATAACACGAGAACTTCAATTTGACCCAGTCTGAGTATAGACGAGTGCCAGTAGGACATGCACTTTCTTTTACAGTAACACCGATTTTGTCTTATGGAAAGCTTCGTATCTGGAGCTTAGCCTCTTAAGCTTGGTCTAAAATTGCAGGTGCCTGTTGCTATAGCCAGTGGTTGCTTTTAGTTTGCAGATTACTACTAATAACAGCTACATTAGTGAGTTTTTGGTAGAGACGTGATTCCAGGAGAAGCCGCTTACCTGAATCCCCCACGGACAAGGACCACAGGACTGTGTCGTCCCCTCTCCGGGAGCCCCTGTGGGGATGGAAAGGCCCACACTCCTGTGCTGCACACTCACAGACCATGCCAATCGCTGGCCAGCTGTGACTTCTTTAAAATCTGCTGCTGGGGAGAGGAGTTAGGGAATACATTTTCTTGATTGTTTTTTAGCGGAGATCTAAGAAAATACACAGGAGAAAACCCATAAGAAATGTTTATTAAAATGAAAAGAAGCACATATGCTCATTTTTACTTAGCTTTTGAACTTCTCAAAATGCTCAGAAAGTCTTACATCTGTTAGATTAACTGGAGCTGCAAACAATCCAGTAGTTAAAGCCACCGCATCCCAGTTGGTTTAGAATAATTTGGGCCCAAACATCTAACACCTCTGCCTTAGTTCTTTGATACACTGATTGCTGTTTGCTGTGTCCCACCTTTACTGAACTCCCAGGGAGAGGGGGGTGGATGGAAGACTAGCTAGATTTGGTAGAAAACCAGAAGAAGAATAGGAGGACTATGAGGTAGAAATGTCGGGGTCCCTGCCAGTGGCTCAGCCGTGTCCTTAGCTGACAAGATTCTTCATCCTTGGACTGTTTGCTGATCTTCTAGGAGGACCCGGGACTTCCCATTCTTCTGATAAACTAGAAACTGCTATTTGCAAGCCTATTTGACTGTAGACTCTGCCTGGATTAATGTTATGATACTTAAAAAGGAATTTACATTTTCTCCATTAAAGAAAATTGTTGTGAACTGGACTTGACCAGTTTGGTCATTTGCAAGGATTGGGGTGTTCTGGTAGCCTCCAGTAGGTAGAGGTGGGTGAGGGCTGCAGCTCCTCACCAGGTGATTCTTTACACTGAAATCAGCTTTTAGACCAATTTCTACATCATTCATGTTTACAAGCAAGCAGGCATCCTGTAACAAGTCAGCCTGTCCTGTAAGCTTGAAAATGTCCCAGTTCTGTTCTTTTAGGGAACTCAACAGCATCTTATGCAAAAGGTTTATTAGAAGCAAATCCAGCAGTATTCCAGAATGTTTAGTGTCAGGCGACCCAGTTCTGTTTTAACTGCTAGACACAGAATAGGTTAGTAATCAAGGGATCCGGGGCTAGTGGGCTTACTTGAGTCTCCTATCCTACTGATGGGAGGCCTGAAGTGACCTGCAGTATTGGGCCAGTCCATGTACCTTTAATTCTAGTAATTTGGCCCTTGAAAATTATCATTTATTCACAAAGTCTCCGGAGTTAAGCTACTAATAAAACACTGGTGGTAGAAGCCTCTAAAGAGAGTTTTTTCAAATGCTAACAGCCTTCCGAGGATGTTATCCGCCACCACCCACACCCCCCCCCCAGCAGGATTCTTCAAAATGTTAACTAATGGCTTCCAGGGTGTTTACTAGGACTAATTAAAGATTGCCAAAATAATTTCGATTACATAGAATGTAACAGAATTTGCTCAGGATTCCTCAGGATATCACACCTGCTAACATTTCTCCTTAGTGAGGACCTTTCCTTTCTTGGGGGGAAAGGGGCAGGGACGATATGTGTGAGAGACAGAGGGGAGTAGGGTCCACTTAAAAATTTTTTTAAAAATTTTTCCATTCACACGCACAAAAGAACCTTCACATCTGCAAACATTTCACTCTTTCAGGTGCATTTTATCATATTTGTTTTAACATTATCTCTCCAAAAAAAAAGTTTAGGGGTAGGAAAAGAAAGGTTCTATTTACCTTGATGGTCAAAATACATAAAACATTAGGGTTATTTCTACTGCATTTTCATTACTAAGTTAGTTATTCTCAAGTTTCAGTTTGACTGTGGCACCAAGTAATCTAAAATGAAAGAGAATGCCGAAACCTCAGATGACACTACATACCGTTTTATCATCCAGTATCAACTGAGAGCATGATGTGGGAGTTCCTTCCAAATCCCCGGGAGAAGGGAAGCTGCCGTGGATAAAGAAAAGGATTCTCCATGTCATCGTTTGGGAATAACTCCCTTCCACTGGTCCACTCGCAGGAATTTTCTAATCCATGTTTGGGGTCTAAGGCCGTGATATGTGTCAAGTTACCTACCTCCCTGCACTAAAAAGAACTAGCTATATTCTGTATTCTTTACCAAACAGTTGCCCCCTTGAGGTTTTCCCCAGCAGGATCCTTGGTATCATAGCCTGAACTGGTTGTATTTATCATCACGACATGGGATTGAACTGTGACACCTAGAACGAAAGACTCCCTGGGAATCCAGAATATCAGATGTCCTACACTGGCTTAGAACTCAGACCCATGCTGCTATAACTATGTCCAATGGCCATGAAGAGATGTTTTGTGAGTCTCCTCCAGAAGTTAGGAATATACCTCAAACATCCCTAAAGTCCCATAACTCCTCACAATAGATCTATGAAGCCCAGGGTCAAGTGATGGGATGTCACTGTTTTGGCTTCTAACAATGGTTCCAGAAACGACCAGTATTCTTCCTTAACCCGCCCTAGCACGCTGATCAGGCTAATTTAAATTCCTCTCTCAAGACATGTTGATAAACTCGGTGTCCCTCATATTCTGGCTACAGACAGCAGTATTTTGCCCTCAATGCGTTGGTTTGCACTTCCCCGCACTGTGGCTCAGTAATGCCTCTGCTTTTTCCCGCGGTCTTATGAGAACTTACTGCGTATTCAATACCCAGAAGAGCATTTGCCATCTTAGGTTTCGCTGTGTACTTGAAATTCCAAGTCCTTTGTGTAAAAAAAAAAAAAAAAAAAAAAAAAGTTAAGTAGCTGTTGTGGCTACTGGATCCCTGGACTATTCCACGTGTCCGTGCAGAAAAGTTCCTGTTTATCCTCTATCTTCTGTTTCTACTCCTAAGCCAGTGCTTAAAGACATGACGTCTGTTCCAGCCTGTTCCCTCTTAAAGTGGTCTTAACATCTTCACTTCTGTAGTCTTCAGTCTTACCTGTAAGTTTGTACTCTGTACCTCACATGACTTTATGGAGGGACAAATAAGATACTTTGGGGTTGTCTTCAAGTGAGGTCCTACTTTTAAAGTGATCTTATAAAAGCCCCTGGGCTTAGAAATGAGAAATACTATAGCTATAATTCTTTTCCTATTCTTGTTTTGCTATTTTTAATTCTGAAAAGTGATCTCTGTCTGAATAGGCTTCCTCTGGTTTTAACTTTCTTCCCATTAACCCTTTTTACACTGAAGCTGTCCTCTCTCCTTATCCATTCTCTGAACTTTTTATTTACAGAGCCAAAACTAATTCTCCCACAGCAGATCCCACCTACGTTTACTCCCACCATTCAGCGAATTATAGTACATAAGCAAACATTTGGCTCTGTGCATAAGTCAGAAGCTAGTCTAGTGAGACTTCACTCTGGCCCTGAGAAGATCTGATCATGTGCCTCGGCTTCCCTGCATAAACTGAGGTTAATTCTGTTATCTCACAGCACCTGCGGGTTGTGAGTCTTGGCTAGTAAGTGCTGGAAAGCATCTTGCAAATGTGTCCCCTACTACGTAAACATGTAACGAATAATCTGGAGAGTCTTCAAGCAGAAATGTATTCTTGTACAGCTCAGTTCAGAATACTAATCTACCCATTGTTTTCAAATAAAAATGTTTTACTAACCTGTTTTTCTCCTTTTTTCTTTTAAAAATATTTTTAGTAAAAATTAGTTTCTGGGAATTTGAACTATGTATAGAAAGAAACCAATAGTATATATTCTTACTTGTTAGAAAATGCTCAAGTTGTCTTGTAAGTGTTAAAACTAAAAGGGTTGCATAACCAGGTAGTGGGGAAAGGAGGACGATTTTAGCTCAAATGTGGAAAATATAGCAAAATATAGAAATACAAAAATTAGTTTTGATTTTGAGATTGTATTATAAATAGTAGAGTTAATGTGGTTGTTATAGATATTCTTTATTTTTAAGTTACCAGAAATTACCTTTTATTTTTGAACTGTATGGTTCTTGACATGTTTTGAATAAAGTTTTTATCAACTGAAGTTTTTCATTTACCTTATTATCAATAAATCAGTTATGTTTAAAATACATATAAAAAGTGATAACCTAATTACATGACTGTAAAATTCAGGATTTGAAAACATCTTTAATTAAAATGGTAAATTTCTATACTGGGATCCATTTTAAAAAAAGATAATAAAAATAGCAACAGAAGTACTTTCTTAAGGCATATTGGAAATGTTTTTGAAACATGATCAGTTACATGTTATTATAAGTGGTTGTGAAAATATTTCAGTGAAGCTAAATTCATTCCACTTAAAGAATTCTTCATTCCTTATTAATCCTTAGGTATTAAAATATCCTTTCTTTTATGAAATAATACTTGTATTAGATAATAACTTTAAAATTTTTTTAAGTTGTATTTATTTATTTGAAAGAATGAGAGAGAGAGCATGAGAGGGTGAAGGGCTAAGAGGGGAGAGTCAGAGGGAGAAGCAGACTCCCCGATGAGCAGGGATTCCAACAGGGGGCTCGATCCCAGAATTGTGGGATCATGACCTGAGCCAAAGGCAGAGGCTTAACTAACTGAGCCACACAGGCACCCCAGTAACTTTAAGATTATTATTTACCCAATCGGGCTCTCTGCTCAGCAGGGAGCCTGCTTCCCCCTCTCTCTCTGCCTGCCTCTCTGCCTACTTGTGACCTCTATCTCTCTGTCAAATAAATGAATAAAATCTAAAAAAAAAAAAAGATTATTACTCCAAAATAAATTGGTTATCTATCATAAATCCCTGAATTTTGTTTTGGGAATGGATGCTCACTGGTCTTTGAAATGTGAAAATCTGGGAACCACTTAAAAAAAATTTTTTTTTTTTATGGGGGTGCCTGGGTGGCTCAGTGGGTTGAGCCGCTGCCTTCGGCTCGGGTCATGATCTCAGGGTCCTGGGATCGAGTCCCACATCGGGCTCTCTGCTCGGCGGGGAGCCTGCTTCCCTCTCTGTCTCTGCCTGCCTCTCCGTCTGCTTGTGATTTCTGTCAAATAAATAAAATCTTAAAAAAAAAATTTTTTATTGAGATACCCTAAAATTCATCCTTTTAAAGTATAAAACTCAGTGTTTTAATTATTAATTTTTTAAAGGACTTTATTTATTTATTTGACAGAGAGCGAGCATAAGCAGGGGGAGCAAGAGAGGGAGAAGCAGGGTCCCCAATGAGTAGGGTGCCCAAAGCAGGGCTCAATCACAGGACCCTGGGATGATGACCTGAACCAAAGGCAGATGCTTAACGACTAAGCACTACTTATTTATTTATTCATTCATGCATTCATTTATAAAATTTATGTGAGAGAGAGCACCAGTAGTAGAAAGGGCAGAGAAAGAGGGAGAGAGAATCCTCAAGCAGACTTCATCCTCAAGCATGGAGCCTGAAACCAACCTGAGTGAGCCAGAAGCTGGCTCCATCCAAGGACCCTGATCATGACCTGAGCTGAAATCAAGAGCTGGCCACTTAGCCAACTGCCTCCCAGGTGCCCCTCAGTGTTTTTGTTTTGTTTTGTTTTGTTTTGTTTTTAGTATATTCCCAGGGTTAGGTAGTCATCATCATAATCAATTTTAGAATAGTTTCATCTTCCCCAAAAGAAACCCACTCCCACCCACCTTCCCCACCCCATCCCTGCCCCTGCCTCTGGCAACCACCAGACTGCTTTCTGTCTCTGTGGATTTGCCTCTTCTGTACATTTCATGTAAATGGAATCATATACCATGTGGCCCTTTGTGTCTGGCTTCTTTCACTTGGCCTGCTTTTAAGGTTCATCCATGCTTTGTATCATTTATCATTCACTTCTTTTTATTGCTGAATAATATTCCAGGGATGTTCCATTGTATGGAGAGACCACATTTTATCCATTCATTGGTTGATGGGCATTTGGGTTCTTTACAATTTGGGGAAGAAATTATGAATTATGAACAATGCTGCTATGAACTGTCATGTACCAGTCTTTGAACATATGTGTTTATTTTTCTTGCATATATATCTAAGAGTGGAATCGCTGGATTCTATGGCAGCTCTATGGCTTACTTACCTTTTGAGGAAATTCCGAACTGT
Organism: Mustela erminea; assembly: GCF_009829155.1. Taxonomy (NCBI): domain Eukaryota; kingdom Metazoa; phylum Chordata; class Mammalia; order Carnivora; family Mustelidae; genus Mustela; species Mustela erminea. Next base: position 162,378,298 of record NC_045614.1, on the reverse strand, counting down.
TTTCCAAAGCTTCTGCATTTTTTACACTCCCATCAAAAGTGTGTACGGGCTCCATTTTTCTACAGCCTCATTAATGCTTGTTATCTTCTTGCTTGTAGTTATCCTAGTAAGTATGAAGTGTGATCTCATTGTGTTTTTTATTTGAATTTTCCTGATGGCTAATAATGTTTGTTTGTTGTCTATCACCCTCTAAAAATGTAAAACCATTCTTGGCTCATGGGCCATATAAAAACGGGACTTGGGCTGGATTAGATCCATAGTTAGCCAAACATTCGAATCTAGAAGGTAGAATTAGTAGACAGACTCATTAAAATAGGTATTATAAATACATTCTTTATATTCAAGAATGCAGAGGAAAGCATGAGCCTCTTCAAAGGAGATGCAGAATGTTAAAAAGAATACAGGTGATAAAGGTACTGATAAATCTTGTTGGATTTGGAAAACAAAACAAAACTCGGTTACAGCATTTTCTGGTTCCCACAGTAGGAGTAGCTCACCGTAGCCAGTCTGAAGCTATGGACACACCATCACTGGAGTTGGGAAGGGATATGCATAATTGGCGGCTGCAAGCAGGTCCCCCACCCAAACCTTCTCTAATTGGTATGACATAGGGTGCTCAGGAACTGTAACCGCCACCCTCAAGGCTGTCCTTGGTTATCTCTTCCACTCCTCTAGGCAGCTAGTGGGAGGGAGAATATCTACCCATCCCATTGTGCTGTTAGACTCCCCAGCGGCCTTTGTCTCTGCCTTCATTACTCTGGGAGCAGAGCCACATCTCACTCCTTGGAATGTCAAAAAATGTATTGGAATAAAACGATAAAGTAGCACAAGGGAACGTATTCTGAGCCACCCAAAAGGCTTTCTGGACATAGATTTTAGCTAGGTGTTGCATAGGTAGGAAATGACCTGGTAAACAAAAGAGCAGACATATTTTACACATGTAGATGGTTTGTGCAAGAGTACAAATGTGCAAGGGCACACATGTGGGGAAGATTTGTCTTGGTGGTTAGATACACAATTGCAAACCCCTGCAATCAGGGATTTTCCTGCAAGTTTCTTCTTCCCATAGGTTCTGGGAAAAGCCTCGACTTTAGGTTTATGCTTTCACCAAAAAGCACATACAAGTGGGGAAAAGTCCTTTTATACCTTCTGAAATAGCTAGAGAAAGAGAGAAATTAGGTGGTGAATCATCCAGACAATAATTAGTTCATATCTCAGACTTTAAATGGCCCTTTGAATTTCCAGTCTCATACATTTCCACATTGCTATCAGTTCACGAACTGTGTTTAAGAATGGCTCTGCCGCCTTGTCCACGGTCTCCTGAGGCTCCCTCTCCATTTTCTACACACTCCCCTTCCTAAGGATGGTAAAACCCAAAGTGACAGTATGGGATTGGTGCTTTTGACCTACCTCTATTCATCTGCTCAGATCAAAGAAAAGAACCAGCTTCTGGGGTAGAAACAGGTGTTATGTTACTTTGTTTAATAGATCAAGGGGTGGAGCTACTCATTGCTCTGGACTCAAAATTGTCAGTTACCCAAATACATTTCCCAAGTGGCAGTTTGGGTGGAGATAAAGGGACTTGAAGGCTCTGTGACTTTTTGTAAACTCCTATGCTTCTGTTGGCTAAAGAGAAAGCAAAGCTTGTTCTAAAATGCAAAGGACATCCTAGCCCAGGTATCCCCTGCTGTGATTCATTCCAACTTCTTGGGTTTCCTGGCACAGCCCTGCTTTCCAAAGTCAGTCCTGTTAAACCTGTGTTCTATCCTGAGGTGCTCAAACTTTGGCTTGCATTACGATCACCTGCACAGCTTGACGAAGCTCCGATTTTATCCCAGTTTCTGATTCGGTAGGTGTGGATGGAGTCCTGAAAAGTTGCAATTCTAAGAAGTTCCCAGGTGCTGGTGCCGTTGGCCCAGGGATCCTGTAAGCTGCTCACAATGCTGCAGGTCAAGCCCCTGTGGTTGCTACTGTCTCCCACCTGCTCAATGAGACAAAAGCAACCTGGCTTGCTGCCGGCGGTTTCCCACTTGGTCTCTGTTATTTGGGGGTCTGACCATTTGGGGTTCTCGCCTATCATCATTTGTGGTCCTTTCATCATGGCCGAACAGTTTCGTGATGCTGGAGCCCTTCCCACCAGCGTGTTCCTGACGGCCTTGGTACCTAGCATGTCCTCCAGGCCTTTCTGTGGAACCTAATCCTTTGGTGGGTTGCTGGGCCTCACATAATATAATATATATGGAGACCCTCTAGCATGTCTACATTCCTGAGCCTTTTTTCTTCCTCAATCTGCTAAGAAAATTCTGGCGTTTCAGCTTGGCTGAGTTAGGTCGTTGCTCTCTTCATGCACCTAGGAACCATCCTAGTAGCAAGGTGACCATCTCCTGGGGGGTGGGGGTCTTGCCAAGGTCTGAATCTTGTGCCTCAGGAGAATGCTGCCAAATCAGTAGTCTCCCTACAGTTGTATGTCCCTGCTGCTCTTGCTCAAGCAGCCCCAGAATCCAGTGCCACTGGAGTGGCCTTGGTCTTGGCCAGTAGATGTTGGTTAGACCTTGTAGATCCTCTGGACCAGAGTCCCTCTTCTCCTGGATCCTGACCCCGGGTGGTCATTCTGTGACCTAGTCCTACCATGGGCCTCGTAGCCAACAGAAGAGGCGGGGAAGGTCTTGAGTGGGGTGCATAGCTCCTAGCGTCTATCTTGGTGGGATATTTAGCGGTGTCTGGAGATCAGCACTAGATTTAATTCCAGGCTTGGGGCTCAGCTGCAGGATGTGAGAGTCTCTTTGTAACTACCAAGGAGATTCTCTGGGTCTCACCTTCCACTTTTTATTTGCCTATTCATTGCCTGCAGCTTTTCACTGCCTTTTGTGTGTTAATGGCTTTAAGCAATACTCCTCCAATTCCACTGTCTTCATAGTTACTCGTTCTCCCTTCTCAACACCGGATAAACCTCACCTGCTAGTTGGTACCTTTCCAGGGATGTATCTTTTCATTTAACTGCCTATTGGACCATCACCTTGGGCCAGGGGATGCCCTGTTCTGTTTGTCACCAGCCGAATCCTCATTGCTTGCCAGGTGGCTAGTGATTTGGCTCCAAAATCCCATCTTATTGACCACTTTCTAGGACTACTAGAAGAACTGTGGCAGGTTGTGGTCTCTGGAAGCAGATGCTGAGATGGATTTTGGTATGCAAAGATTTCTTTAGAGATGAATGCCCCGTCCACCCCAGCTCTTGGTGAGGAGACCCCCGGCAGCAAGGTCCAGGCTGAGGGCTAGGGAATGAGCTCTTCCTCCCTTTCCCCTGCTCACAAAGGGAGAGACACTGAAAGCAGCCAGTTATTTTCATTAGACCGGTTGCTCTTTATTTATGGACTCATCATTGCTGAGGTCCTCTCAGATCCCATCTTCCGCAGGTACCTTCTGTGTGCTTAGACAAAAGGCCAGACGGATAAGAGGATGGGCAGCACTTCATGCGAAGCCCCGCGGTGGCTCCTCTCTTTCCCCGCCCACACCCCACCCCCACCCACTTGCCAGTTCTTGCCTTGATCTAACCTTGACTCGAGTCCCACAAGTATTTGTTTACAGGAGCACTTTTAGAAAAACCTTGGCTCCGTCTGTTTCTTGTTTGGATCCTCGGGTTTTTCACCCTCACATTCACGTTCATTCCCTTCGTATCACTCATCCCATAATCTCTTTTCTTCCTTATTTTCAATTTCCATGTATGTGAGCGTCTTTAAGAATTCTCATTATAAAACAATGGATTATAATGTTTCTCCTAAGCAACCTGAAACCTCTAAATGCTATTTTAAAAAATGAACTCTTAGGGTGTGTAGAACATGCATGAATACTGATTTTAGAATTGTGAACAGTATTAAAATAGATTTTTTTGTAGTAATATTAAGCAGAATTAAAGATAAAAGGAGAGAAAGTACGTGTCTCAAAACCTCATTAGGAATATCCTGAAAAGATTGAGGTTTACTCATGTAGCAGGTCACTTAATGGGTCTCATTTGGGTGTTTATCATGCATCAAAGATGATTCCGCTTTACAGCCTCGGACCTTATCAGCCCAGGATTCAGACTCCTCGAGGAACAGCTGGGCTTCTGCTGAGAGGATGTTCATTTCCTTAACTCTTCCTTCGGGAATCTAGGCTCTGGCAGCTTTATACAGTTGCTCATACAGTGATCCCCCTTTTTGCCGTTCTTTTTTTTTTTTAAGATTTTATTTATTTACTTGACAGAGAGAGATCACAAGTAGGCAGAGAGGCAGGAAGAGAGAGAGGAGGAAGCAGGCTCCCTGCTGAGCAGAGAACCCGATGCGGGACTCAATCCCAGGACCCTGAGATCATGACCTGAGCCGAAGGCAGCTGCTTAAACCACTGAGCCACTCAGGTGCCCCCCTTTTCTCCATTCTTACAGCTCTCATCCACTGTGCACCCTCAACCCCTCTCAGCTTTCTGTAATAGTCATTCACTCATTCATCCACTCACTCATGCAGTCCGTAGGGTTGCTCCCTTGCCAAGTTCTGCTCTAGGTACTAAGAGTATGATGATGAACAGAACAAATAAAAATCTCTGTCTCATGGGGACAGAGGTGGAGAGAGACAGTAAAAATTTAGTTTAAAAATTGTATGTTAGAAGTATAAATGAAAAACAAAGTAGGGAAGGGAGTCAATATTGGGGGCACAAAGTTTACAGGTTAGATAGAGTGGCCAGGGAAGGCCTCACTGACAAGGTGATATTTAAGTAAAAGTGTGAAGGGGTGGAGAGCCATGTACCTGGGGAAAGAACCATGCAGGCAGAGGGTGCAGTAAGTGCAAAGGTCCTGTGGCAGGACTATGGCCACCACAGCTGGAATAGCAATGAATGAGTGGGGGAGAAAAGGTGAGAAAAGGTGAGGCCTGAGAGGGAATGGGAGGTGGGTCCTGGATCAGGTACTATTTTGTGGGTCATTGTAAGGACTTGGGCTTCTTATTTTGTGAGATAGGAGCCATTGGAGGGATCTGTGACAGGGGAGAGATATCATCTGCTTATGCTTATGCTTTAACAGGACCAAGCATAATCTGCTTATGCTTATGCTTTTAACAGGACCACTCTGACTGCCATCTTGTAACTGACCAAAAAGGGGCAAGCACACCATGGAGTCTAGTTTAGAGGCTGCCTAAAGCATTTAATGGAGAAGTCTGGTGGCTTAGATCCTGGTGGTGGCAGGAAAAATGGCTTTCTATTGAAGGCATACCCTCCTATTCATCTCTCCATGCTCTGATCCTGCCTGCATTCTCCAGGACTGAACATCTTTTTTACATGTCACTGTCTTGCTCAAGAATGCCACAATAACTCTTGGTGACCAACTCACATTCTATCCTGTTTTCTGGTACTCTAACCTTTTGCAACGTGACTTTCTTCCTCTCTACTTTATCCCCTCCCACTTCCCAGCACGGGCTCTCTATTCCCACCAGCCAGTGTACTATTTCCCCAGCACACACTACCCGCTGTTCTAACCTTTCCAGGGAGAGTCTACACTCTCTTCTTGTCTGGGATCCTTCTCATCCTTCAAGCCCATTTCAAGTTTCCCCTCTTGACATCTCCCCTAGTTGAAAGTCCATGTGAGTGTGTTTTCTGGCCTGGCCCCTACGGCCTGCACCGACTGTGCTGACAACGTAGCTTACGCCATTGTGTGGTCTTTCCTCATTTGGTCTTTGGTGTCTCCATGAGCTCATAAGCTCTAAAAAGTCATAACCTATTTTTGTCTCCTCCATCGCTCCCCCAGAACAGGAGAAGCACATAATATGTGTTTGTCAAATATTTGCTGGGTTGAACAAAATGCAACATATGCTCTTCAAGACAAAGATAGCTCTTTCCATCAATGCCTTTCACAGCGACCTGGCAAACTGTCCTGAAGGTGTTAAAGACACATGAGAAAACACAAGGACGTTGACCCTCACCTGCAATTCCTTGCTCGAGCTCTGAACCATTTCACCCTATGGTGTTTCCTGGAGCAGTAGTGCTCTATCATGCCTGCCTCCCAAGGCCGTGGTGAGATCTCTCATATGTCTCTGGCATAACACCTACCCCCACAGCACCCCCATGGCACTCTCCAAGGGGTTCGGGAGCTGGCTGCCTTCTCCCGCCTTCCTCATGGCTCCCACCCGCTCGCCACTCTGTCTACCCCTTTCCCCAAGTTGTGTGGATTATTTACAGGCATGACTTCAAGGATGAATTTCATCGAGACCCGCTGAGCTGCATATTTACAGTCTCCAGGTTTTTCTTACCAGCTGTGGACGTTTTTGCAAACTCTACATTACTACCTAATTGAAACGACTGCTTGGTTCCATTTTTCTTATTAAAGACAGATTAAGAAAATCAGTTCAATACCTTAGCCATTTAAAAGTCATCACTAATCTCATGCTCTTGATTTACAATCTGGCTTTTAAAAAAATATATATGTCCCTACAAATCTTTCTTTTGCTTTTCAGACCCCCCTCTCCCCGCCCTTGCTGGTATCAAAACATACTTTATTAGACTGCTCATCCCACTCCGGTTAGCCTGCTTTACTGGTTAGTTTCTGTTCCTTCCCCATTGGGTCTTTTCTAGTACACGCTTTTTTTTTTTTTCCCTCACCCATAAATCTCTTGCAATTTATCATTTGAACTTTCCAATTGTTCAAGAGCATGCACGGTGAGCATGAAATGCAGTGTTTTGAATTTCATTTGGGGTGTCTTCAAGAGCTCTCTCTCTGTTTTCTCTGATGACATTCTTGGCCCCTTGCCACCTCCGTCTGCCAGTCCCCACAGCTGAGATCTCTCGGGCCCCAACAGGAGGCAGCAACTGGGCTTTGTCCCAGGCCTTGCCAGGAGAATGTTTGAAGCTGGTGCCAAAGTCTTCAGGATATTCCTGTCCAGCCAGCCCAAGCCTTGCACGTCAGCTGTAGTGACTGGCCTCCTCTTTGGATGTCGATGCCCAAGGATCTGACCTAACTTGTCCAGATCCTGAGATCATCCAGGGTCCCCCTTAGCCTTGCTGGTCTCTCCCCTGAGCCACAGCTAAGGGTCCAGGGTCTGCCTTTACATGTTGCAACACCCTGATCTCGCCTCACATTTGGGGGTCTCCAGGTCCTATCAAGGACCACTCAGTGAACTTGCTTGATGCCAAGTGCTGTCTACCTGGACAACTGCCACCACCTTACCCTCTGGATACATCCTCAGCCTTCCTAGATGAACTTCTTCCCACTATCTGCTACCAGATGGGTAGGTCTGACCTGCTGCATTCCTAGCCCTCATCTCGGTCTGCCACGCACTGCTGGAGGACTTCATGATTCCTGCCCATCCCAGCATCCATTCTAGGCTGGCTTCCCAAAACAAATGTCTTCAGGAAGACAAACTATCACACGGTGTTTGTCTCCAGACCTTCACATCCTCGAAGACTCTCTTTTCTCTCCTCCAGCACCTTTCTCCCCAGTGTCCAGAGTCCTTTTCCCAGCCATCTCTGACCCAGCCTTCTTGCTGTGCTACTGCTCCAGGCTTGAGAGCCTGCCCCTTCCCCAAACTGCCCCCTTTGCCCTTCCCCTTTTTGCAGCCAGTGCTCTGATGTTTCCATAAGGCCAAGCATCACAGACCTACTATAGATGTATTGAAGAAAATATGCCATATATACAATCATGCTTTTTTTCCTAGAAAAACGAAACCTCTTAGAAACTGTGAAACTTGAAACAACAATGATATGGCCATTTTTCACTCCTTAGAGTAACAGAAAATTTTTTTAAAATTATAATATTTAGTATTGAAAGCAGGATAATAAAATCATACTTTCATACACCACTTCTAGGAATATAAACTAACGCATCTTTCAAAAAGGAAACCCACACTTTCTGACCTAATAATTTCCCATTGAGCACTTTACCCTGTGGATATAGTAAAACAATTAGACAAAGATTCATGTGTTAACATTTGTATTAAATTATTTTTAAAAAGCAAATATTTGGAAAAATACAAAAATTCATTAATGGAGGAAAGTTAATATATGATTATACACTTATACTATGGAACATTATGTATCCATTGAAATATCTTCAAAGAATATTTTAAACCAAAGAAAATACTAATGATCTGTTATTAAGTAAAATGGTAAGATTCAAAATTCTGTGATCTCAGTTGTGTCATAGCTGCCAAAGCATGGCATATGGGTGGTGTGATACACAATCACAAACTGTGTACGTATGTATTGTATAAATAAAACTGGGTAAATTCATGTTAACATAATATAAATAAATGTTATCAGCCCTTCCTTTATGGGGTTAAAATTGATTTTTATTTTATATCTATGTTTCTGTGTTTTCTCAGATTTTCTTTTTTTTTAAAGATTTTTTTTATTATTATGTTCCATTAGCCACCGTATAATACACAATTAGTCCTTGATGCAGTGTTCAGTGATTCATTAGTTAAGTATTACACCCAGTGCTCATCACAGCACATGCCCTCCTCAATACTTGTCACCCTGTTACTCCCTCCCCCCACCTCCCTCCCCTCTGAAACCTCTAGATTGTTTCTCCCATGGTTCATCTCCCCCTCTGAATTCTCCTTCTTTGCATTTCCCTCTTCCCCTATGTCCTCCGTACTACTGCTTGTGTTCCACATATGAGTGAAACCATATGATAATTGTCTTTCTTTGCTTCACTTATTTCACTTAGCTTATTCCCCTCCAGTTCCATCCATGTTGATGCAAATGGTGGGTATTCATCCTTTCTGATGGCTGAGTAATATTCCATTGTATATATGAGCCACATCTTTATCCATTCATCTGTTGAAGGGCATCTCGGATCCTTCCACAGTTTGACTGTCGCAGTCATTGCCGCTATGAACATTGGGGTGCACGTGCCCCTTCTTTTCACTGCATCTGAACCTTTGGGGTAAAGACCCAGTAGTGCAATTTCTGGGTCATAGGGTAGCTCTATTCTTAACATCTTGAGGAACCTCCACACTGTTCTCGAGAGTGGCTGTACCAGCTTGCATTTCCACCAGCAGAGTAAGAGGCTTCGCCTTTCTCAGAGTTTCTATAAAAAACATGTATTACTTTTATGGTTTTAAAAACAGCATTAAACACACGAAGGCGGTTACACTTGAGTTCAAGGTAAGCATTGTTAGTGGCTGGAGCGGTGGATAACTTCACACTTTGACAGGAAGGAAGTCCACACAAAATAGTGCTTCTCTCAGTGAGTTTTCCCCTTTCCTCACTTGAGAAGTCACACCTTTGTAGCTTCTTAGCTGATGTGTTTAACATGTTTTCTCATGTGCAAAAGGAACAATCAGTGTGGAGCAGAATATTCATAATGGTATAGGGACACTGGGGTGACTGAGTCGGTTAGGCATTTGCCTTTGGCTCAGGTCATGATCCTAGGGTCCTGGGATGGAGCCCTGAGTCTGGCTCCGGCTCACTGTGGGGAGCCTGCTTTTCCCTCTCTGATTCGCCCCACTTGTGCTCGCTCTCTGTGTCAAATAAACAAATAAAGTCTTTAAACAAACAAAAAATGGTGTAAAATTGTGTTTGTTGAGATGAACTCCGTGGACCATGGAGCCTTTCAGAAACTCAGGAAACATACAAGAAGGCTGGAAGGAATTCTGAGCTCCTAGAATAATGGGTGTCTAATGAATATTAAAAAATAAATAAAAATTGTTATCCCTGAAATGAATTCTCTTTGAGTGATTTCCTAGAGCAACGGCTCTCAAGTCTTGTGTTTTGCAGAGGATGAGAATGGACCACAAAGCAGATGAGCCAAGGCAGCAAACCTCATGCGGCTGGCCCCGCATGTGGTTTGGTTTTTTGGAGGCAAAGCGCAGCTGGAGTGTAACCCGTGCCTTCGGGATGCCCCTGTTCTCCCTGTTCTGGTAGACCTGCTCCAGTTGGAAGGCCTAGCTGGGGGACTTCTTGAACACATTGCCTCCCCACCCCCCCAGGCTCTGGTCAGGTGAAGAGTGGCTCTGACCCCACTCCCAAACCCGTGGGTGCTCTGGAGCTGTCAGTAGCTTCTCTTCCTTTGGCAGGACACAAAGTTTCCCGGCTCTGGCTTATGCATTCCTTACTCTAAAGGCTATATTTTCTTAACCTCAAACCAGAACATGTGGGACAGGATACTTTTTCCCAATTTGTCTTGGAAAAGTCTTTTCAGTATAAAAATTAGATACTATTTAGTTATATTTAGCAAATTACTTGAGGGGGAAAAAAAAAAAGGCATGACATCGAACCATCCTGGTGTAGCTGGGTCTTATGGTCACTGTGTGTCTGGCTGGAGCATCAGTGGCGTCTGCTCTGGGAACCCCCCTTCCCCACCCAAGTTAGATTACTCCAGCCTCAATGGGCAGCCCGCCTTCTTCTCACTCATGCTGCCGCTCCCAGGAGAGCTTGCTGCAGAATTAGTCACCTATGAACTAGTAGGCCAGTGGTATTTAGCCACCTCCAAGCTCATTCCTAAAGGACCTTGAGTATTTTCACTGCTAAGCTTTTGAAACAGTCTATATATTTGATAAGCAGTTAAAAAAAATCTGTCCTCTCCTATCTTTCAATGGTAGCCTTCAGTTTTTCACAGGTCTACTAAAGACAGAAACAATTGATCTCAAAGTGCAAGTTACTTGCAGTGCCTGAGCAATCAGCTCCAATGGGGGCGGAGCTAGGGAACTACCGGCGGCCTGTCCAAGTCTTGAGAGCCACACCCACTGTCGGGCACCCTCTTCCTAGAAGCTTTATCATTGAGAATTCTTTCTTTAAACTGGGTTTCCCCGAGTTCCACGAGGCTTCATGTGCTTCATAAATGTTGTGTTGTGACCCAGACTAGGAAATAGGATGAGAGCACAGAAGTTTGTCTTGGGGAAGAAAGAGAAAAGACTCAAGGTGTCTTTTTTTTTTTTTTTAAAGATCCTATTTATTTATTTGACAGGGCAAGCACAAGCAGGAGTTGCAGGCAGAGGGAGAGGGAGAGGCAGGCTCTCCAGGGAGCAGGGACCCCAATGTGGTGCTGGATCCCAGGACTCTGGGATCATGACCCTAGCCTAAGGCAGCTGCTTAATGACTGAGCCCCCCAGGCGCCCCACCCAGGATGTCTTTTAAATGTGGTTCCCTGTCTCAGTCACCTTACTTTGGAGGATCGCTAAGATGAATGAAATGAGCTCTGACCCATACCCGCTTTGGTGGCTTACCCTGTCTTCGAGTCTGTGGGTGGTCAGTAAAGCACAGAAGTGTCCCCAGCACCTCAGGAGCTTCTATGGTGTGGACCGACGACGGCTCTGCTTTGTGCTGTGGCTATAGGGGAAACCCACGTGTGTAGCCTGAGGCAGCCATCCCCGAAACATATTACCTTGGTCAGGGCACCTAGGTGGCTCAGTCATTAAGCACCTGCCTTCGGCTCAGATCACGATCCCAGGATTCTGGGATGGAGTCCTGTCAGCCTTCCTGGCTTCTTGCTCAGCAGGAAGCCTGCTTCTCCCTCTCCCACTCCCTCTCTCCCGTCTGTCTCTCTGTGTCAAATAAATAAAATCTTTAAACAAATGACATGTTACCTTGGTCAAAGGGAAGTAGAGCATAAGAGTGTTTGGGAAGAGTGCAAATCCATTATCCCAGCACCAGTTCACGCAAAATACAAGCCCATCGGTGACATCCTTTTCTCTTCGAAGACCACTGCTACTAATCTGGCTTGTAGACATTTTCATTTAATATAATTAAATATGCGGTTTCTTAAAAGAGGAAAGCAAAAAGGAAGCTTTGTGAAAGTTAATATGCTAGAATGGTTTTGAAATACATTACTGGACTAATCATTGAAGAAGAGAAGGGTAAGGGTGTCTTAGTTCCATTTTTACTATTCATTTCTTTCCCATGGAGATTTAGATAAACGTGTTTCTTTCTCCGTAATCATCTCCAAGAGTGGAAAAGGATTTCCTCACAGAATTTTAATGCAGGAAGGAACCCTAGAGAATGTCAAGCCCGAGGGTAGATTTACCAGAAAAATCCCCCTTTTTTTTCAGATATTCAAAAGAACCTTAGAGCCAGCTTCTCCTCCTGGGAGAGACTCATAAAGGTCATCGATTCCCTCATTTGAAGCCTAATTTCACCCAGGAAGACTTGATGAGGCAGGGGAAAAAAAGAGATTTACTCAGATTTATTCAGGTATTTTTAATATAAAGCAATGGGAAAAGAAATAGATCTATTAACGACTGATTTAAAAAAAAAAAACAAAAAAAACGGTCATTGCAAGTAATAGGTATGAGCCATGAAGTGTAAGTTTCTAAACAACACATGGTAATGATAATAGTGGGGGCTAATCCTTACCCAGCACTTGCTGCATGCCACGTGTTCCTCTGAGCGCTTTATATTTGTATTAATTCATTTAATCCTTTTGAGGTAGGGGTGCTATTATTATCCACACTTCATAGATGAAAAAGATGAAATAACTTGCCCCCAGTTATGTACACATAAAGTGCTAGAGCCTGGTATTCACAGCTTGGCAGTTTGGCCTCAGGATCCGCACTCTGAACCACTCCGTACACAGTGCCCTGAATTAATAGCTGTTCCTGTTCAGTGGTTGCACTTGGTTACCCAAGAAAATCTCAGTAAGGGGCTAGAGCAAACATTTATTGAGCACCTATTGTATGCCAACTCTTGGATCAATTCTCACAACAACCCAAGGAGATCTGTTACCTAAGAAAAGCTCGAAGAAAGACTTGAGCAAGCTTTTAATCTGCAACTGTGTAATTGTTGTTGGGTTAACTCTTACACAACTTGGAGAGGTAGTTTTCCTGTTTACAGATGAGGGAAGAGGTTCCAAGAGTAATGTTCAGAGAGGTGTCGTAACTTGCCCAAATTAGAGCGGGTCAAGAAAGAGAGTAGATATTTGAACAGGTGTCCGTTGATCTCACATTTGTATTTATTCCCCTATCCTACACAAAGAAGTACAGAAAAATAATCTATCTGAATTTGTTTTGATTACGTAAATATTTTTAAAAATTCATAAAGCATATGTATATTTATTAAATTTTCCACATGAGATCCTTATTGACCAACACAGCAATGCCCAGTAATACCAACGATTCTATTTTGACCTCATATCTTAAAACACCTTTGCTTTGAAAACAGTGGCCTGAGGAACAGCTGAAAATGCTGAACAATGTCATTAGCATTTTCAAGACACTACCTGGGTGAGTGATACAGAGGTATATATGGTTGTATGTCCGATCTAACTTGAAGGACCTTCTAGAAAGATAGCTTACAGACAGAAAGACCAGAGCCTGCAGTTTGAAATCAGCCATTTACCGCTCTCCTCTGATTAGGGCTTCTTGCTTGACCAGTGATGAGCAGAAACTGAATTACAGACTTTGGCCTTTTCTGCAGGCCCTGTGATGCCAAAAGGCAGCTGATTTATCCGTCAGATCTGTGTACTAAATGAAATTGCCCAGATAAACAGATGGCCTGGCCATGGTGGTATTTCACAGCAACATGTGTTTGTTTGAATAACATGGTCATAAACCTTTCACTATGGGTCTAAAATTAAATTGTGGCTTTTGGATCTTACCTGGGGCTACTCAAGAGAGAGCTGATTCAAATGTCAAATTTATGGCATGGTTTCATCAGTAAGTTCTAGATAATTTTCAATATTCATTTATAAGAAGAACGTAAAGTAGGTGTCTCTTTTGAGTGTGTGTGTGGGGAGGTGGGGGATATTATACATGAAGATCCAAACCCTTCAATTATGATTTTCAACTAAACAGATTACTGCCTTTTTTCCCCCCTTATGAAATGAAAAATAAGGCTTCACTGCCATTCCGAGCCTTAAGTTTTACATTCTAACGCAATAGCAGGCCAAGGCTCTGGATTTACTCTGCTACAAAGTTCCTGATTGTCTTCTATCTTAAAAAATTAAGGGAAAGGGGGCACTGGGTGACTCGGTTGGTTAAGGGTCCAATTTTGGCTCAGGTCATGATCTCGGGGTCATGGGATTGAGCCCCAAGTCAGGCTCCTTGCTCAGTGGGGAGCCTGCTTCTCCGCCTCCCTCTGCCCCTTTCCCCTGCTTGCTCTCTCTTTTTCAAATAAATAAATAAAATCTTTTTTTTTTTTAAATTAAAGAGATGGTAGGGAAGGAAGCACTCTGCTTGTATAGCATTCTGCCCAGATGGCCTAAATGGTAATCTGCTGTCGTAGCTACGACTCTTCACATTAGTCCTGTCCGGAGAGCCATGGAGGATGGAAGTGGTCTGAGACTTACACTCATCAGTGGTAGAGTAGCCTGAATGAGAGTACTATTTTCTTCTTATACAGAGAATAATTAAAGCTGAAATTGGTGCCTTGTTAAAATCATACATTATTATTTGAGATAGTCAAATAAACCCCATCCTGTGCTTTGTGTTTATCCAGCTACTACCCACGAGAATAAAAGAAATGGCCATTATTGTTATAACAGTGAATTGGTATTATGGAGATTATGTTCTCTTTTCTACTCACTATTATAATTTTTAATAACATTTTATTTTTAGATAATTACAGATTCACATGCAGTTGGGAGAAACAATACAGAAGGTTTTCTGTGTTCCCTTCACCTCGCTTCTCCTCACAGTAAAATCTCGGAAAAACTTTAGTATGATGTCACAAATAAGACATTGATATTGATATAATTTATGGGCCTTATTCAGATTCCAGTTCTAAATGCACTCACTTTTGTCATGTATGTGTGTGTGTGTGCTTAGTTCTAAGCTGTTTTATCAGATGTGTAGATTCATAAGACCAACACCACAGCTGAGATACAAACTAATTCCTTGTACTATCCTTTTGTGCCATAGCCACCTCCTCCCCTCTGCCCCTCCCTAACCCCTGATAACCACTAATCTGTTCTCCATCCCTCTACTTAGGTCATTTTAAAAATGCTGTATAAATGGAATCATACCGTATGTAACCTCTTGAGATTGGCTTTTTTTTTTTTTTTTAAAGATTTTATTTATTTATTTGACAGACAGAGACCACAAGAAGGCAGAGAGTCAGGCAGAGAGAGCGGGAAGTGGGCTCCCTGCTGAGCAGAGAGCCTGATGTGGGGCTTGATCCCAGGACCCTGGGACCATGACCTGAGCCGAAGGCAGAGGCTTTAACCCACTGAGCCACCCAGGCACCCCGCGATTGGCTTTTTAACTCAGAATAATCCCCCCTGAGATCTATCCACATTGTATTTCATGGTATAGATGTACCTTGATTTGTTTAGTCATTCATTCCATTCAAGGCTAAATGGTCAAAGAAACTGGAATCCCTGAACCACCACTACCCTGCCCAGTTTGGGGCTATTCTGAATAAAGTCATTATGAACATCTGTGTATAGGTTTTGGGGGGGATCATTAAGTTTTCATTTCTCTGGGAGAAATGCCCAGGAGTACAATTGTTGGATTTTATGGTAAACCCATATTTAGTTGCGTAAGAAATTTCCGTACTCTTTTCCAGATTGGCTGCACCATTTTATATTCCCAGCAGCAATATGTTAGATTGTTCTGTAACAATAAAATCACATTCTGCACATTTCTGATAGCCCGGGCCCATTTAAGCTGTGACATCTCTCTCTCATCATCTCTGCCTGTGGTTACCTCTCTCTATCTTACATCTCATAATATTTGAGCCATTCACTAATATTGGTACCCTTTCAATATTTAAACATTTCTTATTTTAAAGCCTCCCTATTCCAACTACACTGAAAACTCACTGAGTCCTAGGATCCTTATTCTCATTTGGTATTTCCCATGCTGAGCCTGGCACAATAATTAGTAATCAGAAGATGGGTTTTGAATGATTATAGTTGAATAAATAAGGAGTAATTTGAGTCAATAAATGTGTTGGGAGTTTTCAAAAAATTACAACTTTCTCTTTAGAAGTTATGTTATCAGGGGCACCTGGGTGGCTCCGTCAGTTAAGTGTCTGCCTTTGGCTCAAGTCGTGATCTACAGGTCCTGGGATGGAGCCCACATCAGACTTCCTGCTCAGGAGGGAGTCTGCTTCTCTCTCTCTCTCTCCTTCTGTCCCTCCCCACCACCCTTTCACTCTTCTCAAATAAATCTTCTTCTTAAATAAATCAATAAAATCTTATTTTTTAAAAAAAGGAAAAAAAGTGATGTTACTAGATTTAGGTAAGTTCTAGAACCATTGTTATTAAGCAAATTGCTACAGATGTAGCAAACTTAAATGTGTGATTTTTCCCTTTGTTCCCCAAATAACCTTGATACCTTCTCTCTGAGGAAGTTAAACCATTAGCAAAATAGCAAAATA
Source organism: Mustela erminea (assembly GCF_009829155.1). Lineage (NCBI taxonomy): Eukaryota > Metazoa > Chordata > Mammalia > Carnivora > Mustelidae > Mustela > Mustela erminea. The sequence continues at coordinate 162,362,026 of NC_045614.1, read as the reverse complement.
TTGTATCAAGTTTTTACTTAAAATAGCTTAATTAGATTACTGCTTTTTATTGCTTTTCTCCAAGTGTTTCTTGCCTTGCCATCCTAGCATTTGTTGACATCAGAGCGGATGTGTTGGTAAATGTTTAGCAACCAGCTCTCTGAAAGGAAAAAAAAAAAAGCTCTCAGGTATAGCCTTTCTCAGTTCCCATGATGTAGAGACTCCGAACACGGCCAATTTCAAGCTACTATTTTGACATCACTGAACACAGATTTAGGAAGAGATGCTTACAGCGGAATCTAGTGAGCCAGTTCAAGCTAGCCCAGCACACCAATGCTAGGGATATACTAAATTTAACTCATGGAAAATATTCTACATTATATATCAACATTCAAATGAGTCATCTGCACACAGACACTGGGAATTTTTGAATGACTTCAGTCACCAAAATCTCTTTTCTCACCAGTAACTGCCAGTGTTAACGCTTTCTCAGAAGTAGCCCACTCTACCGCCCAGCTGACCGTCTATTCATTCTTTTTGTCTGGGTTCAGATGCCTCCTTCTTAGTTTCTGCTGATCGCTCCCTCCCCGCACAAGCCCAGTTTAACCCCAGATGACATGTCATCGTTTCTCATCACCCTTTTGCTTTGCCTTCAGGGTGCTATGTAGGATTTATATTTATTTTTGTTCCTAGAGTGTCTGAAACCCTCCCTCAACTAGACACCACAGGAAGGCAGGGACTGTGTCTCCCGTTTACCTGAGGCCCCAGCAGCAGCATGAATGCAGGGGTGCATAAAGGCCTTGGCTCAGCTCTGCATCACAGGTGCCCCCTCCTCCCGCACTGGGGTTGGCCCCTCCTCTGCTCGCTTGGCTCCTGAGCTCTTCAGTCTAAGACAGCACAGAGCAAAAGAAGCTACGGTGTTTCCAGCCTTTCTCAGCTGCTCGAGGAGGTCATCCAGTGGACGTGACCGCCGGCTGACCCTTGAGGGGGGAGCTGGATTTCGGCTATCAGAGGTTCCTCCCCGCTTCCCGTCCTTGGAACGCACGTCTGCACGTTCCGCACGTTCCGCACGTTCCGCACGTTCCGCACGTTCCGCACGTTCCGCACGTTCCGCACGTTCCGCACGCGTTTCCCCGCGCGGGAACCACGTGATGTTCCAGGAGGCGGCTGTGAGCGGGCCACGCCGTGCTGAGACGACCTAGACGGTAGCCTTGGACTTAGCCCAGGTGAGACGTCGCTGTGAGCCGTGAAGTTTCTGGCAGGCCGGTGTGGCGATCTCCGCACCTTGCGGCTTCTGGAGACAAGACTCCTGTGTCAGTTCCCTTGCTTCTTAAACCCGCCACCTCCTGCCCGTCTTGAGGGGCTGCCTCGTCGTTGTCTGTCCTTGCCCTCCGTGTGCGGGGCCACTTTCGGATTTCTCCCCTGGAAGCTCTGGAGTTGGTGAACCAACGAGTCTTACACCTCCATCAGCAAAACACGCTGCACTATCACGATTCGCAGGTTCTCTCGTGAACATTTCATTTCATAACGCAGTGTTCTCTCGTGAACATGTGCCAGCTTTTTCCTTCTCTATTGTTTTTCCTGCCCTTACCATAAAGTCACCCCCTGTTCAGCCGGTCCATTCAGCCCCGCAAAGGTTTCCCTTCCCCCCTGTTTATTTAATGATCAGGTTATGTTTGTTATATCATCACAGACGTCAAGGGACATTAACTGGTGTTTGTTTCTTTTTCTTTGCATCACTCACAGAAAATGCAAGACTAAAGATTTTCTTTGTTCTTTGTTTTCTCTCTTCTTCCACTAGAATATAAACTCTGAAAGCATTTAAAAATAAGGACTGTGTATTCTATTATCTGGGACTTAGAACAGTGCTTGCTTCACAGTAGGTACTCAATAGGCATTTCTTGAATGAGTGAATTTATCCCTGAGTCGTTTTTGATGAATAAGGAGAATATGCAATGCATTCAAGAAAGAAACCCAAGGACAAGTGTTTTATACAAGAATGATGCTTAAATATTTTTTTAAGATTTTATTTATTTGACAGAGAGAGATCACAGGTAGGCAGAGGAGGGGGGAAGCAGGCTCCCCGCGGAGCAGAGAGTCCCATATGGGGCTCGATCCCAAGACCCTGGGATCATGACCTGAGCTGAAGGCAGAGGCTTAACCCACTGAGCCACCCAGGCACCCAAACACTTAAATATTTTTAAAAGAAAAACAGTCTGTTAATAGAAATAACTCTGTAAAAGTTAGCAACCAAATAAACCTGAAGTTGAAAGAACTGTTAACAGAAAATAAGTCAATCTATTATGGGATTGATCTATTTCTATCCTAAAACATCTTTCAGACCATGAGTGTTTCAAGTGCCAATTTCCTGAATTAACAGCTAGTGGGTTTTTACTTCAATGATAATATTTTACATTTATGTGGCACTTTATATATTACAAAGCTGTGTCGTGTGTTGTCATACTTGATTACTATTCAGACTAACTGGAGACTTTCCAATGCTTGAAGTCAGGCTATGTGCTATTTAATATAAAGGGATAAAGTTACTATGTCAGAGTATGCTAGTTAACCTCCAAGATTCATTTTTCCTTCCTTAGCAATAAGGGCACTAATTTTTTTTTTTAAGGGCCCTAATTTTGAGCTGGGCGCTAACCATGCTGCTAAGAATCTGTTTTCTTTAGCAACCTTGCAACTCAGTGGAAACATGAAACCAGTTTTTGTAATGAGATTTAAATGATAATGTGGACAGTTCCTCCCTTACAGAGGGAAGAATGCTCTTCTTTATTCCTCTCTACATCTTAATGACTGGAATGCATTTGTTGATGGCTGGTGGTTTAGCAGTCATTTTAGACCGTGAGGAGAAAGGCCACAAGCATGTCCATCTTGTCCTCAATATATTTTCAACCCTTAGCACAAGACATAATATATACTAGATATACAATAAATATATATTAAATAAATGAATAAACATGATTTCTTTGATCATATTCTCTTCTCCCTGTATTTTCTTCTTGGAGAAGCTTTGGACAACTATATTCTAAGGAAGTAGAAAAAATAACAAAGGTATTAAAATTCCACATTTGCACAGTCCTATGCCAAGCCTTAAACCATCTGTAGCCATTTATACAATTAACAAGTTTTATAAAGCTGTAAAATTATTTTGAAGTTCACATTGTGATTCTTGGGAGAGTCACTGATGGTATGGTTTCATTATAGCATAAGGAGCTCATATAAGAGAATTTGTATTACCAGGTTGATACCAGTTAAAAGATACAAAGTAAGGACTGGATTCTTACAAATCTCTAGCAGTTTCAGTAAGCGAAGTTGGGGAAGGGACACAGGGGACTTAAGGAGACACTGAGCATAACTGGAGCCAGAAGGTAAAGTAAGATGAATCTCAAGAGAGGACTGAGGTCTGCACTGGGATGTGATTTAAGATGGGGTTCTGGGTCTGAGGCTGTCGCATATGCAGATTTACCCTGAGACTTCTTACAAGTGCCATTCAGGCACTGGTACTTTCTGCAATTTCATGACTAAATTACTTAAAAGTTCATTTTGGTAGCTCTGGTTGTCAGTACATTATTGCTTTAAGGTGTAAACTATATTAAAGCTTTTGAGAACAGATATAAAAAGATTATTTAGTATATTTCCAAATGATCAGTTAGAGCATCCTAAACTCACACACTTCCAACATTCCCTAATAAATTGCTCAGGCATAATAACATTAGTGTAGTATCAAAAAGATTTCAAGGCAATCTTCAGATAAAGTAAAAGCTTATTGTTCCTACCTTACTGGTTTGAAAGATAATGCTTAGCAACATCCAGTAAAACATCTTGAAATATTATGCATACCCAGTCTTACTGCATCCCAGATAGATTCATTGTCTAATATTTATAAAAGATGGATTTTTTGGTAGGTGTTTAATGGTGGCATTTTTTTGCAGTAGCCAATGCCGAAATTTTAGGAGAGAAATTTGGTGCTAGAAATATTTACTATAGTGCTGGCACATAAACCAAGAGCTATTAGACTTTAATGCTTTTTTCCCTAAACTTTTTATAGACTTTCATTTTTAATCGCTGCCAATCTGCTGATTTTATTTTAAATAGATACTTCAAGACTGTGCTTTGTCAAAACAGACAGATGTATCATTAAATTCCCTCCCAAATTACACATTAGGCAATGTCTTTGTTTCATGTGCTACTGAGGTATTTGGATTTGTTATAATCTGGAGTGAAAAGGAGGCCAGAAAGCTGAATTGCAGAACAAAAAGCTCTATCATTTAGAATTGATTGTTCTGATTGCATATGACTTTGTGAAATGCCCATTAGCCCAAGTGGGGGTGGTCGTGGTTCTGTGTGCTTGATCTTACAAGTCCTTCTGGCACGGGTTTGTTGGGAGAGGCTGGTGGAAGAGTTCACACTAGAAGTCTCTGGGGTTGCTTTTTCTGTCAATCTTCTCTTTAAAGAAAGGGATGAAGGATGATTTGGGTACTTCTCAAATGTTCTTTTCAGTGGGCTTCTGTGGTAGCTTCCTGTTACTGCTGCTGAGATGAATGATCACAAACTCAGTGGCTTAAAGGAACACAGATTTGATATTTCACAGTTCTGGAGGTCAGAGTCTGAAAGGGTCTTACTGGGTTACAATCAAGGTGTCAGCAGGGCTGCATGCCCTCTGGAGGCTTTGGGAAGAATCTGTATCCTTGCCTTTTTGCATTTCTGAAGGCTGCCTGCATTCCTTGGCATGTGGCCCTTCCTTCATCTTCAAAGGTAGCAGCAGTGGGCTGCAGCACCTTTGCATTTTCTTTTACTCTGACTTTCCTGCCTCCACCTTTCACTTATGAGAACCCATGTGATTACCTTGAACCCACGAAGAAAATACAGACAAATCTCCCAATTGCAAGATTCTTAGTTTAATCACATCTGTGAAGTGCCTTTTGCCATGTAAGTTGACATTTTCACAGGTTTCAGGAATTAGGATGTGAATATCTTTGGGAAGAGGCATTAGTCTGTCTTCCACGGAGTACTTAATGAATGCATATTAAGCCATGTCTGTATTTAAGACCCTTTCCTAAAGATGAAAGCCCTTGATATATTTCCTTTCAACCTGGATAGCTCTGTCAGAAGAGCCGTCTTTTTACCAAATTAGTCTAGGTATTGATGTTAGTAAATAAGAGAAATAGAGATTATCTTGAGAAGAGAATCCTGTCCTCCAATAAGGGAAGCATCTAAGAAAATTGGAGCTCTATGAGAACTAGGTAGATATCTTTGTCCATTATACCCACCCCATGACACATAGGACAGCAATGCTACAGTATTGTCTTCAGAGACCTTTTGTTTTCTTACCCTGTGAAGAAAACTCAAACCCTCCATATTAGAATAGGAGAGAAAACATTTAGAGAAAGGACATCTGGTATACCGTGCTTGTCTTGTTTGCATTGTGTTTCAACTGGGTCAAAGATTGAGGTTAAAAAGACAATTTGAAATCTTCAGAAAAGGCCTCTCTGGATGGGAAAATATGAAAACTAGCATTGGAGGCCTTCATAATGGGGATGGTAGAGAAATTTCTGTCAACTCTGGTAGCTGCCATGTTTGTGAGTGGTGTGGTGTGGTTTCCCAAGTCCTTTTGAAATGACTGTGCCACAGAGTAAGCCCAGCTATTGAGGAGAATCTAGTTGGTTTGATTGAAAGGACAGAAGAAAAACTAGCCTTGCATTTTATGTACATCCTGTCATTGGAGAAGCCTGTGTGTTGTCATTCGTAAGTCTTACTAAATCCTGAAAATGTTCTCTTTGCTTCTAAAACCTTTCCTACTTTGGAGAGTAAATGTTCTTTCTCTTCTTTTTACTGCCTTTAGGGTACATTTAAACCTTCGTTTACTACCTGAAGTCTGTCAGGTGTTGACTACTTTGGTTTTTACTGAGCTGAGTGATACCCTACTAGGTTCTGGAAGCTCCTCCATCAACTGCTTACAGGAGCTCCCTTGTGGCCACTGAATTAGGTTTTGTCTTACCCACCAGGAAGAGACAGAGACATTTTTACATTTCATCTAAGTTCTTTGGACTCCTGAAGAAGGATCTTTGCAGGCCTCCCCATGTGTTTCCATCATCAGAGTCATTTGGCTTCCTCTCTGGGAACAGTTCCTGTTGGGACCTATTTAGCCAGAGGCTTTCATCCAGGTTAAACAATAACCTTGTTGTTTAACCCTTAAACTGTCCCTGCTCCCCTTCCCCCAGGGGACTTCCTTAAAAACAAGTCTCGGAAACCAGCCCCAGGTAACAAAGCCCAGATGCAAGGATGGGTCAGGCCAGATGGAGACATCCGATCAGTCGGGGGTTGCATATTGTCTCCCTAGCTACCAAGAAGTAGGGGCCCCACCCTTTGGGAGCCTTTTGGGTGCCAGTTCTAACCAAGGTGATAGGCTAGTTCAAATATCTACTATAAGGTAAATTGTAATTCAATTGGTCACCTAGCATCACTATGCAGCTTTCTCTGTGTGTTACAATTTCATTGGCCACCTGTGTGTGGCCAGGCCCGACCGCATGGCCTTTGCTCTTAAAAACTAGTCTGTGAAACAGAGAAGGATTGCCCTCTCTTGTAAGAGGTGCGGCCCCGAACGTTCGGTTTGATTCTTGATGCTTGGTGCAAAATAAAGCTTTGCTTGACCTTCGCTTTGTATCAGTCTCGTTCCTTTAATCATGGACCCATTATTTGGGGACCTAACAGTTCCCAGCATCTGATGCCAACCAGTGTCACAGACGGGTAGATGTTCTACTTTTAAGATAGTTTTGTCTTTGCTTTTTCTTTCCTCCTATCAGGTTAAGGAAAAGGAATTTATATTTATTTCCAGAGCCTCTTTTTTCCTGTCTAAAGCATTAATCATTCAGGTTCAAAACTTTTTTTGGTTAATTTTTCTATTCTTTAAATCTTCATTTATTGAGAATCTACTATATATAAGTCACTATGCTTGGAATTCATAAGGATTTTATATCTGAGTCCAAAGAATAAGCAGCATGAACACACAGAAAAAAGAAAACGTAAGTTTTCTCTAAGATTCTAGACTTGCATTTGTTATGATGTCACCAATACAGTATGTCCTTGAGCAAATCCCATCCTGTCTCAGGAACTCTGTTCCTCTGCTGGGAAAGAGGGTGGCATTGGATGATCTCCAAGGTCACTTCAACCCTGGGTTCAAATGAGTGTAAGTCTAGGCATGTAGCTGTCCATGCCTGACTTGTTTCAATGAGTGATGGGAAAATCTGAGGGAGGATGGGATGGCAAGTTTGCTAAAAGGTATACACTTTACAGGTAACATGCCCTTTACTTCTCCAAGGTAAGAACTTTTCCCCTCTCAGTGTATGCCAGGAATCAGAGATGAAACCTGTTTAACATAAACGTACTTAAATGAAAAAAATGCTTAGTTTTTGTAAAAATAGGATGGTCGCAATTTTTAGAAAATTAACCAACTCTTTTTACATTGAAAAAGTAGTACATGCTCACTATCAAAAACTTGGAAAATAATAAAAAGCCAAGAGGGGAAGGATAACATTTAGCAATGATCTCAATGTTGAGAGAGATCGACTGTTAACATTTTAGTGTGCTTCCGTAGAGTCTTGTTTTTCCTTATTTGTCCCCCGACAATGTATATGTGGAAGCCTAACCCCGAATGTGATGGTATGAAGAACGGGGGAAAGGCGAGGCTGAACTTTGGGTGATGGTGAGGTCATGAGGGTGGAGCCCTCCTGAATGGGGTCATTGCCCTTAGTGAAGAGACCCCAGACAGCTCCCTGACCCCTCCCGCCGTGTGAGGCCGTGTGAGACCGCAGTGAGAAGACAGTTGTTTATGAACCAGGAAGTGGGCTCTCACCAGAAGCCAAGTCTACTGTGCCTCCGAGCTTCCAGAACTATGAGAAATACGTTTCTATGGCTTATAAGCCACCCAGTCTGTGGTATTCTGTTATAGGAGCCCTAACAGACTAAGACAAGTCCCAACTCAGATTGGAAATGCTTTCCATATGTCTTTTTTCGCCATAACACTGTACTGTCAGTAATTCTAAATTGGATACGTACCTATTGTAATGATTTTGGAAACTACCTAGTAATATAGAGAAGAAAAAAACGAATCCCCCTCATCTTCACTCTGATTCTTAGGTACTGGTGAGTGTTTGGTCTCTTTGCCACATTTTGCTTCATGCTTTATTTTTCTCCAAGATCTCATTTGAGACTCAGCACTGTTTTCAGGCATCCTTGTTTCTTCAGAGAGGCGTGACATGCTCCTCTTTAAGCACAGGTGAGACAGCATGTGGTTCCTGCCCCATGGACACTTCCCGTGGCTAGCATAGTGATTAACCTGGCATCAATTACACTAAGTGCTATTTAAGGAGAGAGGACGTGCAACCTGGAAATTAATCCATTAGCACTAAATTAAGGCCACCGTGGAATAGTCAAAGCACCTCTTCGCCAAGAAAGAAATGTGCTTTCTTCTCTGTTGTGCTTAACACAGAGATTTGGTGAATTCATCCAAGTTCAGTTGAGTCCAAGCTCAGGACCACTTTTCCCATCAACAGAAGTTTCCCCTACTTTGTGCTCAGGCAGTGGCTGCTGTGCTGTTCAGGGTTTGTAGAGAATTCCCTCCCCCTCATCAATCTCCCCCCATATATGGTGCTCACTCTTTGTTACTAAGCTGTGTGTGGGTACACATGTGCATGTGCATGAATGTGTGTATACGAGTGTGTGCCTGGGTACCCATGTGAAAACGTAGACACGTAGGCATTTTCAAGTACATCAGGCTATTATTACAAGTTATAAGTAGTATAGAAAGAGATTATAAAGGGATTTGAAGTCAGAAAGCATTTTCTTTTTGTGGCTGATGTGTCCTGCAGTCTGGCTAACCATGGTTGTCTTCTTGTACAGAAGGCCTTCCTGTATCACACAATTTACAATAATCCCCATCTCTAATATTTATTGAGGGCCCACCATGTATCTCTGCAAGGCATTGGAACTATGGCAGGGAAGAGACAATCAAACTGGGCTCTCCCAGAAATTAGGCTCTACTAGAGGAGAGGGGGAAACAAACAAATAAATAAATAAATGACTATTGATAACTGTCGGGGAGCAGGGGGCCAGGGCATACATATGAATGTTGGTGGGTGTTGGTGGAGAAGGGTTTAAGCGTGGGTATCTTATTTTTTTTATATTTTTATTTTTAAAAAGATTTTATTTATTTATTTGAGAGAGAGGGAGCAAGTGAGGGAGAGGAAGGGAGGGAGAAGCAGACTCCCCACTGAGCAGGAAGGCCAATGTTCGGCCCGATCCCAGAACCCCGAGATCATGACCTGAGCTGAAGGCAGACAACTGGCTGAACCACCCGGGTGTCCTGAGGATTGATATTTTAAATAGTTGACCACATGTGTGACCAATCATGTTCACTGTAAATGTGGTGAAAAGGAGGCTTGTGAATGGAGACCTACAGCCTGTGAGGAACAGAGTGCTGCAACTGCCTGGAGGAAGAGTGATGGAAGCAGAGGGATCAGCATGTGCAAAGGCTCTGAGGGAGGTGCACCCAAGACGTATTTGAGGAAGAGTAAGGAGGCTGGTATGATTAGTATAGGGGAAGTGAGGGGAAAATGGTAAAAGGTGAGATCAGAGAAGAATCAGGGGTGTTGTTTTATGCCATGGTCCACCACTTCTATAACATTCTTCTAATGCACTGATCATATCATTTCACTCATACCTTGACCCAGTATACTTCGATTCCTGGAAAAAATTATACAAGTGAAATTCTAGCCAAATTGACTGGTAATCATAAGTTCTCCTGTTTTGGTAATCTAGGTAGATACATTAATATCTTAATCTTCCATTGTTGCATAACAAATTATCATACATTTGGTTGTTTAAAACATTGCCCATTTATCATCTGTAATTTCTGTGCATCAAAAGTCCAGGCATGGATTAATGACATCCTCTGCTCAGAGTCTCAGAATCCAAAATCAAGGTGTTGACTGGTCTGTATTCTTATCTGGAAGCTGTGGAGAAAAATCTGCTTCCAGGCTGGTTCAGGTGGTTGGCCAGATTTAATTCTTTACAATGGGAGGACTGAGATCTTTGTTTCCTTGGTGTCCAGAGCCTACTCTCAGTTTCCAGAATACCCTGCAGTTCCCTTCCACATGGCACTCTCTGTTTTCAAAGCCTGCGAAGGAGACTCTCCCTCTTACAGTTCTAATCTCTTATGCCAAGAAAGGCCCTGTCCCATTTAAGGGTTCATCTGGTTAGGCCAGACCCACCAAAAGGTCACCATCTTTCTACCTTAGAGTCAGCTGATTAGAAAAATTCATTACATCTGCAAAATCTCTTCATAACAACACCTAGATTGGTGTTTGACTGCATTCCTGGAAGAAGGTACACGTACCCTGGGGCCTAGAAATCCTGGGGATCAGCTTAGATTTCTGTCTACTGTGGCAGGAAAGCCTCCAACTAGGGCACACTAATGTACAAGGGGAATGTTTGTAGCACAATGAGGGCTAAATCCAAGTTTACATTGGAAATGGGTGAAGTGGGTAAGTTGAAAAGAGGGGGAGCTTTAATAGTGGTGACTTGGAATCACCACTCCTGGAGGTGTGAGAAATGAGAAGAGGAAACTTGTATGTGTTGACTGTGACTGTGGACTATGAGAAAGTGTGAGCACTGGTATGAATAGGGAAGGTAAAAGGCAGTGGGAGACCATGGCTCTCTAGGATGATGGAAGATTAGGGGGTTAGGAACAATGAGTTTCATTCTCAGGGCCAGGAGAAGTAGAATGATTGAGGAAAGTGCAGTTCGCAGAATCCCATCTGGGAACAGGTGTGGCCAGGAAGCCAGCCCAGGCCTTTCCAGAGCCTTGTGCAAGTACGCCAACCCAGTGTTACTCAGAGCGTGGCCTGTGAATCCCAGTATCAGTACTACCGGGGGCTTGTTAGACGTGAAGAATCTCAACTTCCCACCTCAGACCTCTTGAATCAGAATCTGCATTTTATTAAGATTTCCAGGTGACTCATATGTGTACTAAAGTTGGAGAAGCCCTGCTCTACCCAGCTGCTCCTTAGGATGAAATCTATCATCTAGGCTTCCCAATAATCTGACAAAAGTTTTGCATTCCAGGGAACCTTCTGAGTTTCCAGCAACCAGGACAGTTGGTTGCTCAGGCTTCTATCCTCCAAGGCCCAGTGTTACAGTTAAAAATGCCTGCAAATGGTGCCTCTCTGGCCCTGATCCATTCCGTGTAGAGCTCCGAGGCCACCCCAGGAAGCTCTCATTCCTGCAGAGGCTTCCCCACCAGGTGGGCTGAAAAGACTTCTTATGGCTATCCACCCAGAAGGATACCATCGCCATCACAAACTCATAGAGTATAGTCAGGAAGGGAGAACTCAGGAGGAGGGACTAGAGCTGCCCAAATCGATCAAGCAGAAGGGTTCTCTGTGAGAGACCAGATGCTGTGAGGGAGGCCCCATGGGAGCTGGCCAGACTGGAGGGAGCCATCCATCTCATGAGCTGCTTCTCTAGCTCTTCAGAAATAATGATTCTGTCCAGCAGGATGTTAAGTGGCTTGAAGTCATAAAGCTGAGCGCCAACCGAGAGCCCGTCCCTGCTAAACACAGATGCCAACAGCCTCCACACAAAACCGCCTAACAAGATGAACGGCCAGGCCACTTTAGAACCTCACCACAGCTTGTCCCTCTCCAGATGACATGCCAGACATCTGCTGTGTTGAAATAATAGAAAAACAGTTACAAATTAATGAGGGTGGACCCTGGGCTGGGTGGTCCGTGTTGTACAGGATTTTCTCTTGTAAAGCCCACTCCCATTGTAGGCAGGAACATATTTCACAGATGGGGACACAGGGGCTCAGAAAGAAAAACCACTTGGAGGGTGAGTTGTGGGACCAGTATTCTTACCTGCTCTTTCTCACTCCAAGTCCATGTTCTGGGCACAGCTCCCGTCTCAATTTCTCTTGGCTTTCCTCTGCCCCCTGCAGAAAGAGTCTGCCCAGGACATGTTCTCTAAGCAGAGGGGGTGTCTGTAGGCATCCCATCTGACAGCACAGCCCAGCATGTTCAACCTTAACACCTTAAAAGTAGCTTTCTGCTAGAGGAAGCAGTGAATAGGAAATGTACTAAAACATCAAAAGACCTATAATTATCTATGTTTTGAATTATGTGAGGGCATGCTAGGTTTAATAAATGCAAGTAGGACAAGAAGCAGTAATTCATAATCTGTAATCGTTTACATACACCTATTATACTCGTTTTATCTTCGCAACAACTTTGTGGGGTTCACGGAAGAGAGATTATTTTCCTTTAGAGAACAAAGGAAACAGACTATACAGTGAAACTGGACTTGGCCAAAGTCCTTCCATGAGGATATGGTCAAAAACACAACCGTGTGCATCCTGATAGCACGTTCTGTGCTCTTCAGAGACCAAATCATGGCACCAAAGACAAACGCGTGTGGCCGTGTGTGCAGTTCATGGCTCATCCTCAGGGAGCAAAGTAAATTGGGGGCCACGATAGTTTGCAAAACTCACAACAGACTCCAGTGATCTTTAATATATAAATTCTCTCCAAATGTCAGCATTTAGTGCTCAGAATGTCTGTTAACATATGTTCTTTGATGCACAGCAATCTTGGAAGATACACAGGTCAGTACTGAAGCCACAAGCCACATGTGGCTACTGAGCACTTGACGTGTGGTGAGCCCAAAAGGAGTTGTGCTTGCCTATAAAATCCTCACTGAGTTTCAGGGACACAGTATAAGAGAACATGTAAAATATCTCTTTAATATATTTTTGTATTAAGTACATGTTGAAATAATTATATTTTGTATATGTTGGGTTAAAATACATTGTTAAAATTATTTTCACCTGTTTCTTTTGACTTTTTACTGTGGCTACTAGAAAAGGCACAAGTGAGGAGGCAGCTAGCTTGCCTTTCCCTCTCTTGGACATGTCCAAAGTCCAAAGTTGATACCAGAGTGAGGATATCAAAGAAGGTCCTCAGGACTCTTTCCGGTTAGAACTTAAGAAAACAGTCCCTTTATCTGATGCCTGGCTCTGTGTGGCTCCAAAGCAGGCCTCTGTGGAACGGGACTTCTCAGAGCTCACTTGGGGACAGAACACTTGCCACTCTTGTTCAAATGCAGGCTCTGATTCAGCAGGTTTGAGGGTGGGACCTGAGGTTCTTTATTTCTAACAAGTGGGTGATACTCATGCTGGGGGTCCACATACCTACTCTGAATAGCGAGAATCTCTAGAAGATGAACAGATACCGTGTCCTTTGGGGCAGGAGGTGTTCAGTGCTTCTCCGGCTGTGCCACAAACACAGTAACTGAGGCAGAAGACTGCCCCAGATGTCGATGGTCCCATTCAGTGTGTCATGCATTTAAATCAATGAGAGGAACAAGCTGGTGTGTGTGGATGGGCTGGTGTGGGACACGCGGAGCCCATGGGAGGAGCCACAGGAGTGTGGTGGGCACTGTGTGGTGAGGGGGGCGAGCAGGGTCTCGACAAGGTGAGCTATTAGAGCCAGGAGTGCCTCTTTAAAACCTGGGTTATTTGTGTGTGAACAGCCCTCTGAATTCTGGTTGTACAATTGGCGTTTTAAACTATTTTCATGTCTACATAGAACTGGAAGATTTTTTTTTTTTTAATGAGTAGATGTTATTTTCCCAAATGGGGCTTTAGATGAGAAGCTTACTGGGGAAAGGGTTTGATTGAACCAAGCGACAAATAAAAGCTCTAATAACCTCTCTCATCTTTTCAGTTGAGAAAGTTTCTAAAGTCAGCCTGGCATTCTTCTTTGCGTGAGTTCTCGCTAAGGCCAGTTAATGAAACTCAGACATTTTTCTCTCCCTTGTTTTGTCGGGGATATTCCCCCCCCCCCCATAGAATCCTTTATTTGAGTGTTACCTGGGATAGTCTAAATCCTTTTCTTTCTTCCTTTTTCTTTTCCTCTTTTCCTCCCCTCCCCCACTCCTCATCCACATTTTTCCTCACCTCTTCTTTTTAGCACTTTTTTGCGATTTTCTTTGGTTTTCAGCTCTTGTTTCAGAAGCTTGGTTTTGTGCCAGAGGCCCTACGCTTGGGCAAGTCTTACTTAGCACAGTATTTGTGGGCAGCCCCTAAGAACTGAAGTGAGTCCTCACGTGAGAGCACCTCTTCATCTGGAGGCTCTCTTTAGCACAGTGGAACAGAGGGCAGCTGTGGGACTCTCACGGGTCTTGGGCTGGAGCCCCCTCCAGGGAGAGATTTTCTAACATCAAGTGGGCTTTCTTCCCAGAGGAATTGTCTCAGCCAAATCCAGGCATCTACTTGCTTTGCATGAACTTATTACTTTTGAATCTCTTGCCTCTCCTTAAATCTAACATTGTCCTGTAGCCCATCCAGGGTCTAAGCTTTTATTCTGCAATTTGCAGAAAATTCTGGTAAGAGCCTGATGTTAGAATTCACAATCATTCATAAGCCAGCTTGTTAGGATGGCAAAAACTGATGTTTTCAAATAAAACTCAGGAAGCCAGTAGATTATATTGGAGGAGTAGTGGGCTGGTGGGAAGTAGCTTGCGGAGTGGTTTTTGAGGATAAAATGCTGTGTCTGTGTTTTCTCGTGCTCTGTTTTTTGAAATAGACTTTATTTTTTAGAGCAGTTTTAGGTTCACGGCAATATTGAACAGAAGGTTCTGAGATTTCCTTTCACCCCTTCTCCCACACCTACCTCACCTCCCCCAGTATCAGCAGTCCCCACAGGAGTGGTACTTTGTTGCGACTGATGAACGTTCATTAATACACCATCGTCACCAGAGTCCATAGTTGATGTTAGGCCTCGCTCTTGGCCGCTGTACATTCTGTGGGTTTGGGCAAAATGTGTAATGGCATGGATCTACCATTATAGCATCATAAAGAATATTTTCATTGTCCTAAAAATCTCTTTATCTCTCCCTCCCCCAACCCCTGACAACCTACTGACCTTTTTACTGTCTCTATTGTTTTGCCTTTTCCAGAATGTTATCTAGTTGGAACCATATAGTTTATAGCCTTCTTACTTGGCTTCTTTCACTCAGTAATAATAAGACCTTAAGTCGCCTCCTTGTTTTTTTTGTGGTTTGGTAGTTCATTACTTTTTAATGTTGAATGACATATTGTTTGGATATATCATAGTTTATCCATTCACCCACCGAAGGGTATATTGGTTGCTTCCAAGTTCTGGTAATTATGAATAAAGCAGTATACATCTGTATGAAAGATTCTGTGTGAGTATACGTTTTCAACTCCTTTGAGTAAATGCTGGATTGTATGGTAGGGTATGTTTAGTTTCATAAAAAAACACCAAACCGGGGCGCCTGGGTAGCTCAGTTGGTTGGGTGACTGCCTTCAGCTCAGGTCATGATCCCGGAGTCCTGGAATCAAGTCCCATGTCGGGCTCCCAGCTCCACGGGGAGTCTACTTCTCCTTCTGAACTTCTCCCCTCTCATGCTGTCTCTCACTGTCTTTCTCTCAAATAAATAAAGAAAATCTTTAAAGAAACAAAAACAGCAAACCCTCTTTCAAAGTGGCTGTACCATTTTGCCCACCAGTAGCTCATGAGAGTTCCTCTTGCTCCACATCCTTGCTAGCACTTGTCCATCCCAGTAGAAGTACAGTCGCGTCACTGTGCTGTTTTAATTTGTGTTTCCCTGAGGACCTATGATGCGGGAGCAAGTTTTCATATGCTTATTTGCCATCTTTGTATCTTCTTTGCTGAGGTGTCTAATAAGGTTCTAAAGTTTTCTCCTTAGTACAAAAGCAGAATGACAGGTATTATTCAAAATGATTTAGCTGTTTGCCATCTTCCTCAGAGTAAAAGCCAGAAACTTTCCATGATCCATAAGACTGTCCATAATAGGGACCCCTCTCACTTTTCGGATTGAACCTCTCTCTTCTTCCCCATGGCTCACTTTACCTCAGCCACAGCATTTTCTCATTCAGACTCGGCATGTTCAGGCCTCCAAGACTGTGCCGGGAGGAAGCTCTTCTTCCACACAGCTCCGTGACTCACTCTCTCATTTCTTTCAGATCCCTGCTCCAAGATCACCTTCCCCAGGAGGCCTTTCCTGACTACCATTTATTAAAGAACTCCCTCCTCTCAGGTACACTGTTTTCTTCATATATAGATCTCAAACAAATGCTTTTCATCAGCCACATCGAGCTGGGCCCACTGGCAAGGAGGTCTGGGAACTGTGGTTTTTGAGCTTCTCATCCCTGCAGGGCAGAGGAGAGCTTAAAAAGATCGGAAGGTTCTGATTTCCAACAAACAATACCCAGCACAGATTGTTCACTCATTGGTTAGGGAGCTGCTCTAAGTTTTTGGTGGATGTAGTCTATTCCTGCTATTGTAGGAATAGTTATGCTATTGTAGGAATAGGAATGCTAATGTAGTCTATTCCAGTCATAAACCTGCTGACATGCTGCAACAGCAGATTTTCAGATCTGAACCGAGGGTCGCTAGGGGTGTCCTCGCTATCAGGGCTAGGTCTGCCTTACATGCCTCTTCCTTCCGCTGAGCAGCATTTGTGGCACACCGCTGGAAATGACGGTCCTGAGCAGCCGGACTGCCGAATTCTCATCTCACATTGCAGTGTGTCTGCTTTTCCTTTACTGGAAAACCCCAAACAGCGTCACTTCCTCGTCTTGCACGAACCCATTGTGACAATTATGCTCTGCCCACCTGATCGGTGCTCTGGGGGTAACTTTGGCCAGAATCACAAGTATGGCTGCAGCTGATGGGCCAGCGGCACCAAGCATCTGGGTCTCAGTTTTTCGCTGATAGTCCCGACGCAGTCTGGGGCGGAGGGCCAGAAGGAGTGCTGTGCTGCAGGGAAGGCTTCATAATATCCCAGTGGTGTCAGAGCAGGCAAAGTAAATACTGTCCTGCCTCCCCATTAGAGTGGAAATGAGGCAGAACAGCTTGCCGGTGACAGCCCAGGCACCGTGGTGCTGACTCTGTCTCCTGGTGAGTCAGCAGCAGTCCTGCCTAGAGGAGACCTTTGGAAGATGGCTCCTATTCCGTTTTTCTCACATGGCTGTGATGCACTGGTCTCAGCTAGTTTGGGGCACAACAGTGCAAACCAGTGATCAAAAATAGAACCAGCCTCATCAATGAATTGTTCATAGGTGTTTTCCATAGTCTTATTATGCCATTTTAAAAGGCCTTCAGGGGCGCCTGGGTGGCTCAGTCGGTTAAGCAGCTGTCTTCAGCTCAGGTCACAATCCTGGCGTCCTGGGATCGAGCCCCACATCTGGCTCCTTGCTCATGGGGAGCCTGCTTCTCCTGCTCCCTTTTCCCCTCCCCCTACTCCTGTTGTCTCTCTCTCTCTTTTTCTTTCTCTCTCAAATAAATGAATAAAATCTTTAAAAATAAATAAATAATGAAAAACCTTCAGACAGATGCATTTATATAGTTGGCTAGGGATTGTGAAGTTAGGCCAAAAAAAGGAAACCTCAGAGTTCCAGGTGCTAGAAACCCTGAGACAGGCAACTTTTGTTAGCCTGGGGGGCTGGTGGCAGCCTACAGTAATGGTGTACCATGCTTCTCTGCCAATACCCCAACACCGTGTGCTCCTCTTTCCTTGAGACCCCACAAACTCACATCCCCATCTGATATCATGACTGGCCACTTAGAAACACTTCGGTTTTTGTTTTTATTTTTTTAAGATTTTATTTATTTATTTATTCATGAGAGAATGGCAGAGGCAGAGGGAGGAGCAGACTCTTCAGGGAGCCCGATACAGAACTCGATCCCAGGAACTCAGGATCACGACTGGAGCCCAAGGCAGATGCTTAACAGACTGAGTCACCCAGGTGCCCCTCTTAGAAACACTTTGAAAGACTCAAAGCTGTGGACTGGAATGTCAAATTCCTTCTCTTACCATGAAAACTCTATTATAACTCTTTGGATACATCTCTTGATTGGATATTTCCCTCTTCAGAGTCCTGTTCAGTGTAAGGGAAACATTTTGGAGACGACTCTGTGATACTCGCTTAGACTCCCATGATTTCTGGCTACACATTCATGGGATTTCACTGGAGAAAACACCCCGTCCATGAAGTGTGGCCTATTGACTCAAACTGACTTTAGTTCCTTCATTATGTCTCCTTGATGATTACAGAATCACTAATTTTGTGTTCTGTGCTGAACCTCACTTCTGTCTGTTTTCTGGGGACCCTTCCCCCCACACTTAGGCTCTTGTGCTCCACGATCATCAGCCTCCCGGTGCCCCCCTTGACCGCCCCACGGATTTCTTTCCCATCCTTCCAGATATGCACAAGACACTTCTATTGGGATATGATGTTTGATTATCCCACTAACAATTATCCTGTTTATTTTAACCTCGAGACTTCTCAACTAAATCTTCTTTACTTACGACTGCATTTCCTAGACTCTTCTGCTATTCTTAATACCCTGAAATCTAATTTTCGAGCTTACAATTTTCCTGAAGTATCATTTATTCTTAGAAATCTCTAGTGACTACCTGCTTCCAAGTTCAATAATCTTTTCTCCATATTATGTCTGACATATTTGCCAAAGTCAACTCACCTGATGTTTAGGTGCAACTGCATAACAAACCAACCAAAACCTCAGTGATGTAGAACAATAATTAGGCATTACTGCTCACACATTTTGAAGGTTGTTAGGGGTTCATCTGGTTTAGGACGGACATGGCTGGTGGCTCTCTTCAGGCTGTGGCTGCCGGAGTGGCTCTGCTGTACTTTCGACCAGGGAGGCTCTTCTATTGATTGTTCTCCTCCTAGCATCAGTGAGAAAGCTGAGCCGTGTTTTTCTTATCGTAATGGCAGAGACGCAGGACGCTAAGCAGAAACATGTAAAATTCTCAAAAGCTAGGCTTGGGGCTGGCACACTGTCACTTCTTCCCATATACCATTGGTCAAAACAAGTCACAGTGATAAACCCCAAGTCTTTGGAAGAGAAGTACTTTCACTACTGATGAGACCCTGGCAGAGATGTGGGTGTAGGGAGTGGTGGAGAATTGAAGCCACTCATGGACTGTATCACACCTGAGACCCTCTCCTACTTTGGCTTTTGTTGACTCTGCCTCATTCTGACGTCTCAGAAGGTTTCTGGTGACCTTTCATTGGACCCACTAGTTACATAATTACAGATTTTCAGCAGTACTCTGTCTCTTATGTTCTGCTCTTGGTCAGTGAGAGCCTTAAGTTCAGCAACTACCTCAATGTCGAAGTACCTCTCTGAACTCTAGGCCCTATTTTCTTACCAGCTTTTGTTGGTCTCCTCTACAAAGAATTTAAGTTGTGTAAATCACTATCATCCTAGATTCAGTAATTCAGAAATAAATTGATTCAATCTTTCATCTAAAAGCATTTTTACCTTTTACTTTGACCCTCAGCAGTGGTGTCGCCATTACACTTTGGAGGTGCCATTTTTTCTTCTCTGTCCTTTACACTCACCGTCATGCACCATCCTAGGGCTTAACAAATATTCTTGAGAAATGATTCTTTGGAAGAATTTGTTTTGTCCAATTTGTATATGTCCACTCTCCCCAGATGGACTGTAACCCAAGGAGGCAATTTGTTGCACTGAGGGAGTGTAGGATTTAGAGGCAGATAAACCTACTTTGAGTCATGTTTGGCTTCTTACCTGTGAGCCTTGAAAAAATTACTTAAACTCATTGAGCATCAGTTTTTTCATCTATAAAAATGGGTTATTTATACTAAAGAATTTTGGCAAGGAGTAAAAGAGATCATGGATGGAAATCACTTGTCACACAGTCGGTAGGCTTTCAATAATATTTTGCTTTCCTCTCTACTTCCCCTTTTTTTTGGTGTCCCTTGGGTTCTCCTCAGTATTTAATATGACTGTATTTTATTTATGTGTTTTCATTCTCTCTCCTTAATTCTAACACAAATCCCTCAGGGAAATGAATCCGTCTTTTATGTCTCTTAGTTATCTTCATATATGGAAGGTGTAAATCATGTAGCCTAAGAATCTATATCTATTATGAGTCACAGCAGTCTTTTCCTTCCAACATTTTTTAAAAAAGAAGTCCTGCAAGTATTAGCAGATCATAGTGAATTATGAACTAACTGCAGTTTCTATGGGTTGTTTTCAGTTTTCCTGTTTTGCATAATTTTTTTTTTTTAACCTTGTTCAGGAATCCAATGATTGTTCTCTAATAAAACATTTTCTCAGAGTATCTGATATTGGTCATTTCTCACCCAGTGTGAATTTTAGCCTGGGCATTTCTTCTTTCAGGCATCTCCCCAATGATTGATTGATTGATTAATGGATAAATTAATTTTGCTGTTGATTAATGGCTTTTCTTGGCTTGCAGAGATTACTCCAGGCCACCCTATCCTTGGTAAACTGGGTCAATAATGTGCCTCAACCCCTCCTTCTGTCGCACAAACTGAGGTGGGGCACCATTCCTCTTTACTGTCAGCAATTTAAGAAAATACCCTTTCTTCGTGATTTGGATGAAGCTTCTTACTTCGTTTGTAGCTTTGTTTGTAGCTGACACACAAGTGGGAAAAATAGAATTCAAAGTGTTATTAGCAGGACAGAATAGATGGAACATTGAAATC
Source organism: Mustela erminea (assembly GCF_009829155.1). Lineage (NCBI taxonomy): Eukaryota > Metazoa > Chordata > Mammalia > Carnivora > Mustelidae > Mustela > Mustela erminea. Next base: position 162,341,427 of record NC_045614.1, on the reverse strand, counting down.
AACTAATAAGGTAAAAACCTAAGCGATAAAGGCCTATATGTAGCACCAAATAAGCTTGATCTTATAATATTGCATACAACAAAACAAAACCTAACCCAATGGGATTCTTTGTTGGTACAGGTTCAGTGTCACTCTTTGTTAGTGGCAACCCTGGTCCAATTTTGCTCGGCCACATCCTGAGCTCTTGGTTAATGCTGCGTGATGCACTCTAGGAAGGTCACTAGTAAACTGGAGCAGGAAAGCTGGGGAATGGAGTGGGGAGGTTGGCTAGAAACCTTCACGGCAGAAGCCACAGGAGAGAGAAAGCATCAGGGGGCCCACCTGGGTGGGTAAAGAATATCCTCCCCTTAATCTGTATTATACGACAGGACCAGCCCTATCTAACGATGAGAGACCTGTGTGTCCTGAGTTTTCCTGAAACTTCAAGCTAGAGCTCAGTGGCCACTTGAAAATGATAGTGTCCACTAACATGTACTAAATTACCAGGCAGTGGTATAAATAATCACTTTACATAAAGAGTTTTTTTCTTTCCTAAAAAAATTCTCACGCTATGAGTTATATATTATAATTATTCCCATTTTAAGAAATGGAAAGACTGAGGCTTGGAGAGTTTGTTGCCCAGTGTCCTACAACTAATGAGGGGCAAGGCTTGGATTTGAATCCAGGCATTCTAGTATTGTTCTGTCTCTAAAAGGTGTTCTAGTTGGGCTTTCCATATGGGATGTACAGTTAGCCTGGAGGTGTTGCTCTAAGTCCCCTTTCATCACTAGGTCTTCCGTAGAGGTAGTCCTTGTTACATAAGTAATAGTTAAAAACCCATATATGCTTCATCTGTGGTTTGAATAATTTTGTTGGTTTATTTGAATCCTCTGTATTTTAAGTATTATTTGGAGGTAAAACACAAATAACATAACAATTCGGGCAAAGAACGGATTTCCTCTCTCTTGACAAGTGATTGCACATCTGAATGGGTTTTAATATACCTCTCCTCCTTTTTGAATCATAAATAAGCCCTGGAGTTACTTCTAAATCTCCACGAGTTACTAGAGTTGTGCTGTGTCATTCAGATGGGGGAACAGAAAGAAAGAGTATTAATATTTGGCGAGGATTTTCTAGATGACAGGAACTGTGTTTAAAGATTTATGTATATTACCTGACTTGATGCTTGCAATGGATGAGATATTATTCCCATTTTATAGGTGAGTAAAGCAGGTCTGAATGGAACTACCCTCCTAACACTGCTTGTAAGCAAACTGCAGAGACTGCATTAGAACCCCAGGCATCTGGTGCCCAAACATACTTTTCCAACTCTTCCATCTTGCTTCTCAGTCAAAAGACATGGAATCTACTGTGGGTTTGACTGAGTTCAGGAGCACCATGGGGAGTAGATATACTTGTTACCTTGTTAACCTCTTTCCATACTTACATGCTCACATCTTTCCTGTCCAGTTTCTAAGGAATTTAGGGAAGGAGGAGAGTCCTGAAAGTCCCAGTGTTTGGAGGGAGAGAATTCTTTCATAGAGCTTGGTACCCAAGACTTAAAACTTAATATAACCTTGATAAAGCTTTTTGCTTTTACTGTTAATACTTATTCTACTATGGCCACCACTCACAGCCACATTATATGGAACTCTCTACTAAATTTGAGGCCGTCTATATTCATATATGCCATGTCATTTCTTATTCAGACAATAAAGGTGTGAAGTAAATATTAATAGCCTCATTTTATAGATGAGAAACTAAGGTTCATAAAGAAAAAATGGCTTTCTCAGAGTCAGAAAATATGGAGTGGTGGGAAGAAAACTTGAACTCAGGTCTCACTGACTCCAAAGTTCATGCTATTTCCACTGCACAGTGCTTTATGTAAAATACCTGCACATCACCCCAGTACCCCCCCACCAAAAAAACACCTATACCCAAGACTGATTGCAAAGTACCATAGGTGGGCAGGCAGCCCTTTATCTGAGGTTCAGTCCAAGGACCTTTCCCACTAATCAAAGTAGCCCCCTACCACCAATATATCGTAAAAGTCAGTCACAGAAATGCAACTGATCTTCATGTGTTAATTTCATATCCTAAAATTTTACCTAATTTATTAGTTCTAATATTTGTGTGTGCGTGTGTAGTCTTTAAAGTTTTCATATAAGATAATATGTCATCTGCAAACAGATATAATTTTACCTCTTCTTTCCTGACTTGAAACCTTTTATTTATTTTTTTTTTTTCTTGACTGATTACTCTGGCTAGATGATGTTAAATAGAAATAGCAAGAGTGGACATCCTCTCTTGTCTTATTCCCGATGTCAGTGGGAAAGCTTTCAGTTTTAGTATGACATTAGCTGTGGCCTTTTCATTTGTGTCAAGGTGAGTTCCTTTTATACCTAATTTATTGAAAGTTTTTCATCATGAAACGGTGTTGAATTTTGTCCAGTGCATTTTCTGTATCTGTTGGGATGGTCATGTGGTTTTTATCCTTCTTCCTGGTAATGTGCTGTATCACATTAATTGATTTGCATATGTTGAACCATCATTGCATCTCAGGGATAAATCCCACTTGGTCATGGTACATGATCCGAAGCTGGTAGAAATAAAAAGTGAATTCATCAAGGTTTCGAGGTACAAAATCAACTTTAAAAATCAGTTGTGTTTTCTTACACTAATAATGAGGTCCTTCTTTTTAAAAAAGGAAATTAAAGAAACAATCCCATTTTTAAGAGCATTGAAAGGAGTAACATACTTAGGAATAAACTTAACCAAGGAGCTGGAGGACTCTGGTGGAGGCAGGAGGATGGAGGAGATGGAAGCAAAAGTAGATGGGACAGCCCTGGTGATGTTCTAGCTCATAAATTAGTAAGGGGTTCACAGACATTCATTTTATTGCTATACTCTATAACTCATATAGATGTTACATTCTTTAGTAAATATCAGGTATTCTGTAATAAGAAAGATTGACTCTATCAAAAAGGAAGTCACATTGTTGGGGCCAAGGTTGGATCAGGTCAGTCATTCATCAGCCTGGCAGCACTACAGAGCCACAGAAGGAAAAGTCAAATCTCCTGAATAAAAATTTCCGATATGAGCTTCATTCAGGCAAGGATGTTTGATTCATTTACTTCTTCATCCTTGTACCTGTACCCATGCCTGAAACCTTTGAGCAACTATATGTGAAATGAATGAAAGCATGAATAGGACTGAGCAATCCATATTCTAGTAAAGCTTCCCATCTGAGTCTGTTAGTTCACCAAACAGGACTCACATCTTCCTCCCATGTGCCATAGATTCTTCCTCCTAACTAACCATTTGGGAATCACTACACAAAAACTCACTTCATGCATAAGGAACACAGATGTGTATCATCTCCTCAAAGGAAACGTTAGGAGAAAGAGGAGATATATACCTTGACAGAGGTAATGTGAGATAGGTGTCTGACAAAACAAAGTGTAGCCAGTCTATAGACTCAGGGCAGCTGAGGTATAAGGAAGAGAGAAAGTAGGGAATAGAGGAGGTTTCAAAACCTAGTGTGACAAAGTAAAATGCCGGTCTCCTGAGCAGTTACCTCTTTCCTTCTCCTGGGCAGCTGATTCTGCCTAGCAACACTCTCCGATTGGACATTTTTCCTGAAGTGACTGCTCTCCTTGTCCTTTTTTCTTAGAAACCCCTAGGAAGGGTGCTCAGCTCACTCTACAGCAAGTCACCTCTGTGTGCTGCTATATGTTTCCATCCTATGGGAAAGATACAATATTCTGTATTAGGGGTCGACTGCTGCATAACAAATTACCCCCAAACTTAGTAGTTTAAGACAACAAAATGCTTCTCTCACAGTTTCTGTAGGTTTTGAATATGGGAGCAGCTTACCTGGGGGGGACTAGGTCTGGATCTCTCCCGAAGTGGCAGCCAAACAATCCAGCAAGTCTTTAGTTTCTGAAGGCATAACGGGGGCTGCAGGAACTCTCCAGGCCACGAGACTAGAAAGGCCTCTCCTAAAATGGAAGTTTTTTTCATAACTTAATCTCCGAAATGATATAGCATTACTTCTACTATATGCTGTTGACCATCCAGACCAACCCTGGTAAAATATGTGGAGCAGATTATACAAGTGTGAGATACCAGGAGACAGGGATCACTGGGGGCTGTCTTTGAGACTGGCTACTGCTTTCCAGATGGGCTTTCAAGTCATATAGACCCTTCAGTTAACATGCAGATATTTACAGTGAGGGTTAGCATCTCAGCAGACCACTGGCTAAGTAGCCAAGTAGCTGCCACAGTGAAATACAGAAAAGAGATAGGAAGTAGCATGGTCGGGGAGCAGGAGGTGGGGCTTTGGAGGAGGGGCAATGGGGACAGATCTGTCATTTGTGGGAGAAAGTCTTAGGACAGTATAATAGAGACACCAAAAAGCAGGATCCATCTCTAAGGGGAGGAGAGGGAGCGGGAGTGGGGAATGGAGAGATGTTCCCCTCACTGTCTTTATGTGCATCACCTACTGAGACCTTGGCTCTCTGCTTCCATGGTGTCTGTGTAGAAATAGGGAAAAAAGCAGGTGCTGAGCTTCACTGCTGGTTAATTAAATGTTGCTTCGAAGGCAGCTGGTGGAGTATGTGCACTATATACTATCCTCAGCTTTTCCTAAATCACACATTTTAATTAACCTTCAAGCCCTTGCTGGGGCTTTGAAAGAACTTAATTGGCCTGCAGGGACTAGAACACACAACAGCCAGAAAAAGGCTACATCTCAGTTGTTTTCACTCTGAGGACTTATAAAATTGAAATTGTTGTTTTATTTCATTCTTTGAAGCCCAGAGCTACATGTGGATTCCTGTTTGGAACTGGCAGAGCATCTCTGAATGCTTAAGTACAAAACGGTATTTCAGCAGCAGTTATAATTGAGTGTGTAGGACTTGAATCTCATTTATCTTGTGTCCTTGGGTTTACCAGAAGAGTTCGACTCATACTGGCTTTTTTGTTGGTTTGTTTTTGGCTTCTTCATCGAGGATGGGAAATATTTTGCCCTGAATTTACTATGCAATTTCAGTCAGGTGGGAAAAAACAAAAAACAAAACAAAACCAAACCCCCCAAAACCCCTTCTCTTGAGGGGTGCCTGGATGGCTCAGTCAGTAAACGTCTGCCTTTGGCTCAGGTCATGGTCTCAGGATCCTGGGATTGAGTCCCACACCGGGCTCCCTGCTCAGTGGGGAGCCTGCTTCTCCCTCTGCCTGCCACTCCCCGTGCTTATGCTCTCTCTGTCTGTGTCAAATAAATAAAATCTTAAAAGCAAAACAAACAAACAAAACAACTTCTCTTGAAATCAGGACCCCTTAAGAGACTTCCAGATGTTTTTAATTTTATCAGACATGACTTCTGAGAATCACAGTCTATGTGAAGACAGACATACCTTAGAGATATTGCAAGTTTGCAATATCTAGATATTCCACAATAAAGTGAGAATCACACTAGAGTGAATCAAATGAAGCTTTTGGTTTCCCAGTGCATATAAAAGTTATGCTTCACTACTAAGTGTGAAATAGCATTATATCTAATAAAACCAATGTACATACCATGATTTAAAAATACTTGATTGCTTAAAAAGGCTAACCATCATCTGAGCTTTCAGTGAGTCGTAATCTTTTTGTTAATGGAGGGTCTTGCTTTAGGGTTGATGGCTGCTGACTGCTTTGGGTGGTGGCTGCTGAAGGCTGGGATGACTATGGCCATTTCTCAAAACAAGACAACAGTGAAGTTTGTTGCATGGATTGACTCTTTGTTTCACAAACAATTTCTCTGTAGCATGCAGTGCTGTTAGATAGCATTTTACCCTACAGTAGAACTTCCTTCTAAATTGGAGATGGTTCTCCCAAACCCTGCTGCTGCTTTATCAGCTAAATTTATGTCATATTCTGAATCCTTTGTTGTCATTTCAACAGTCTTCACAGCATCTTCTCCAGGAGTAGATCCCATCTCAAGAAACCACTTTTTTTGCTCATCCATAAGAAGCAACTTCTCTGTTCAGGTTTTATCATGAGATTGAGACAGCTCAGTCACATCTTCAGGCTGCACTTCTAATTCCAGTTCTCTTGCTCTTTCTACCCCATCTCCAGTTACGTCCTCCACTCAAGTCTTAAATCCCTCAAAGTCATCCATTACGGTTGCAGTCCTCTCCTTCCAATTTCCTGTGATCGTTGATATTTTGACCTTTTCCCATGAACCATGAACGTCCTTAATGACATTTAGAATGGTGAATCCTTTCCAGCAGGTTTTCAATTGACTTTGCCCAGATCCTTCAGAGGAGTCACTATCTATGACAGCCACTATCTTAAGAAATGTATTTCTTAAATAGTAAGACTTGAAAGTCAAAATTACTCCTTGATCCGTGGGTTGCAGAATGGATGTTGTATTAGCCACCACGATAACAACATTAATCTCATTGTCATGTTGTCAACAGATGTGGTGTTATTTAGGCTTTGTTGTACCATTTCTAGAGCACAGGCAGAATTGATGCAGCAGACTTCCTAAGGGCCTTAGGATTATACAGAATGGTAAATAAACATGGGCTTCAACTTTAAGGGGCCAGCTTCCTTAGCTCCTAACTAGAGAGTCCACCTGTTTTTTGAAGCTTTGAAGCCAGGCATTGACTTATCTTCTCTAGATATAAAAGTCCTAGATGACATCTTTTCCAAATAGAAGGCTGTTTTGTCTGCACTGAAAATCTCTTGTTCAGTGTAGCCATGTTCATGAATTACCTTGGCTGGATCTTCTGGAGAACTTGCTGCAGCTTCTTCATCAGCACCTGCTGTTTCACCCTGCACTGTTATGTTATGAAGATGACTTCTTTCCTTAAACCTCAGACACCTACCTATGCTAGCCTCCCACTTTTCTTCTGCAGCTTCCTCACTCTCTGCCTTCATAGAATTGAGGAGAGTTATGGCCTTGCTCTGGATTGGGCTTTGGTTTAAGGGAATGTTGTTGCTAGTTTGCTCTTCAATCCAGACTATCAAGACTTTTTCCATATCAGCAATAAGACTATTTTGCTTTCTTATCTTTTGTGTGTTCACTGGAGTTGCACTTTGAATTTCCTTCAGGAACTTTTCCTTTTCGTTTACAACTTGGCAAACCATTTGGTGCAGATAGTCTAGCTTTTGGCCTATCTTGGTTTTTGACATACTTTTCCCCATTAAGCTTAGTCATCTCTCGCTTGTGATTAAAGTGAGTGAATAAAGTGTTTTATTTGTATAAAAGTGAATAAAGTGTTTTATTTGAATACTTAGAGACCACCATAGGATTATCAGTTGGCCTAATTTCAATATTTATATGTTTCAGGGAGTAGAGAGGCCCCATGACAAGGGGAGATGGGGAACAGCTGATGGGTAGAGTACTCAGAACACACACAACATTTACCAATAAAGTTTGCTGTCTTATATGGACACTCCAAAACAATTACAATTGTAACATCAAAGATCACTGATCATAGTTCACCATAACAAATATAATAAAAATAAAAAAGTTCGAGATACTATGAAAATTACCAAAATGTGACACAGAAACAAAAAGTGAGAAAATGCTGCAGTTAGAAAAATTGCCACAAACCTTCAATTCGTAAAAAATGTGATACTTGAAAAGCACAATAAAACAAGCTATGCCTGTATTGTGTTTTCTGAATGAAAAGCAGCTCCCAGGTAATTGTTGAAAACAATGATATACAGAGATCAAGATTATAGTAAGAACTTACATGTCTTCAGGATAGAGAGGATAATTCTCAGGATAAAGCCATCAGGTTGAGTTCACCAAAGGAGTGAGACAGAACAAGAACAGAGGGTCAAGAAGTGATGTGCTGGAAATCTGGAGGAAGAGAGACCAGCAAAAGTGGCTGGAAGGAGGAGACTTGATGAGATGGGGGTGCCGGGAAAGAGCAGTGAAGACAGTCAAGGGAGGTAGTTCAAAAAGAAGGTGGTCAGTCATCTCAAAAGTTGTAGAAATACGGAAAAAAAGGAGAGAACAAAGGCAGTTAGATATAAGAAAAATGGGGGTGAGAGTAAGAGGTTTCCTGTGTCTTTTGTTGTATCAAAAGCATACAGAGATCCTTTCACCAAGTGTGTTATCTATAGCTAGGTAAGAAACCAAGCCAGAAATTAGTGGCTTAAAACTATAACTGTGTATTTAGTTATAATTCTGTTCATTGGCAACTTGGATTTATGATACTGTATCCAGTTACAGCATGTTATTTCCTTCTCCACCACCAAGGAACTATCTGATGCCAGCAGGGTGTCCAACTATTCAACTCAGTTCTGGTACTATCTACCTAGAGACAGTGTCAGATCCAACAGGTTAAGGGGTATCTTTCAAGACTGCCCCTCTCCCCAACTTCATATGTTAATCACAAGTTCAGGTGTCACCTTTGCTTCGACTCACTATAGATTGGGGGCTCCAGTACCCTCTCCTTGGGCTTGATGAATGTGCTAGAGTGGCCCACAGAACTCCGAGAAACCTTTTACTTGCCAGATTACCAGTTTATTATAAAAGGATATAACTCAGAAAGAGTCCTATGGAAGAGATTTGTGGAGCATGGTATGAGGAAAGGGATACAGAGCATGCCATTCCCCCAGGACCTCCACAAGTTCATCAAGCTGAGAGCCTTTGAACCCCATCATTTTGGGATTTTGGGAGGCTTTATTAAGAGGCAGTATAGATTAAATCATTAGCTGTTGGTGATTGATTCAACTTCCAGCCCCTCTCCCTTCCCGGTAGGTTAGTGGGGTGGGACTGAGAGTTTCAGCTCCCTGATCACATGGTTTTCATCCTGAGGACAACTAGACCAGGTCCTTAGCTGTATCCCAAAATCACCCCATTAAATAACAAAGGGCTCCTTTATTTCTCTCATCACTTAGGAAATTCCAAGGGCTTTAGGAGGCACCAGAAATAGAGACAAGACCAAATAAGTATTTCTTGTTGTAAATCACAGTATTACAGGGCTGGGCTCACCTAGGAAATTCTATTTTTTTAGTGTTGGCTGGGCTCATTCATATTCTCAGATAGTTGATTGATCCACATGAGGCTGGCTAGTCCTAGATGCCTTCATTCCCATGATGGATGGTTGGCTCTTGGCTGGATGTCTAACTTTCTGGTACAGCATAAGCAGAAACTTAGGAAAGGATCAGTTTTCTGATGGCCATTTCATGCACATGATAATATTAACATTTGCTTACGTATCTGACTATGTCCTGCCATGGCATGTTGTTTCTAGTCTATTTAAAAATTAATGCATAAGGAAGTGAATACATAATGGATAAGTAATCAAAGGAGCCTCTGACCTTGGCATAAAACCAGATTCCTGCTTCTTGACCCATAGGTGCCATCTTCCTTCTCTCATTCAAGGAGACAGCCACTTTACCACTAGCAATTTCCTGAGTTTTTGGTGGCTGAAACTGGGTTAGAAACAGATGTTTGTGCTTCCCTGCATCAGTCAGAGGCCTTCACTTAAGGTTATGGGGAGACCATGCACTTTGCATGGTCAGTGGGAATGAACCCATTGGTCTCTGAAGGGGCCCCTGTCATTGGATTCGAACTCCTTTCTAAGATCCATTCCCTTTACCTATCTCTCTTTCCTAAATATTCCAAAGAATGAATGTTGTGTGAATTTTGGTATGTGTGGGATGCAATTGATTCAGAGGACTTACTTAATAATACAAGAGAAATGGAATATTGAGATTTGACAGGCATCATGTCTTCCTTCCGCATTGCCTTGAAAAGTCAGGGCTCAGTCCTTGAGGAACAATTTCATAATCAAAAGCTGGGAGTCACTTGGCCCAGTAATAAGCCACAATGACAAGAGAACAAGGAGTACAAGGGCAAAGAAAGAAAAGATCGAATATTGTCTTGGGCTCCACTTTTGAGCTACCCATTGAGCTAGAGCACAGAAGTGCTCTCATTTTTTTCCAGAACTAACAGAAGACAGCTGCTTTAATCCCAGTTTTATAGTTTTGCATCTCAAACAGGTTAATAATGTGTCTCAGTCACACAGCAAGTAATTGGCAGAGCTTGGGTTTTGACTACATTTTTTTCTGATTTCAGTATCTGTGCTCTATCCATTTCACCAGGGTAATAGATTCATCTTCACAAATAGTAAAATCTCATTAAGAAAATCATATGCTCCATGTTATACGGGGTTCCTTTTTTCTCTCTTTCAGAGTTTAATTTTCATGTTCCATGAGTTCTTGAATCTATGATGGTTTAAAGTACAAAGGAAGTCATGATATCCTTGACTCTACAGACTGCTTAAATTTATGCTGACCCAGGGTATTTTTTTTCTTCCCTTTTGAGGAATTGGTGATCAGGACAGATAGAACATGCAAATGCTGATCAGCCCATTTGGTTGTTGGTTAGGTGTTTGCTAGGGAAAAAAGACAAAAACAATCATTACAACATATATAAGGGACTTCAGTTGCCTGTGTTATCCCCATCCACCACTATTCTTGAAAAGAGATGTCCACATAATTTGAGTATCTTATAGCCTCTCCTGATTTGGGGGGTTGGAGGTAGGGAATCCCCATAAAGGAAGACCATGCAGAACAATAGGGAATTTATTTCATATGAGTATAAGTATCTCAGAGGTTTCTTTCCAAGGAAGAAGAAAGGTCATCTTAGGAAAACTTTAATTGATTCTGCTTATTATTGCTAGCAATTTAGGAAACTAGGAAGGAATTATCTTTATCACTTTTGTGCCTCTGTTTAATACTTATTTAGACTTCTACTCAGGCTATTTAATTGGTTCTCTGTTTCATTAAAAAAAAGAGAGGTACAAAAACCTGGGCAGTGATTTTGTTTCCAGTTCATAAAATTGTTTAGTTTAATTATAAATGTATTTCTGTCTCATTATATGAGACACAGTTTATGCATCTGACATATTCACACTAAATCTTTGCCCCACTTCAGTGTGAAAAGCAAGTCGTCCTATTTTTCTGTCTTGCTTTTTCTCCTCTGTCCCTAAAATGATGCTCATTGACAGGAGACTGTATTGAGAGAGGGGAGGGGTGCAATAATAACTAAGCATGGTTTTCTTTGGACTACTTACTATGTGCCTGGCTTTGGAAATAGACTTCTTACACATTCACTGAATCCTTGCCACACCTCTGTGGAATTGGTGCTACTAACCCCATTTGACACACAAGGGACTTATGTTCAGAGAGGCTAAGACAGTGACCAAAGTCAAACAACTATTAATGATGAAATTGGGAATGGAAATTTGTTCTGCCTGACAACAAACTCTGAACTCCCAACTGCTATACTTGCCTCTCGTAGGATTTTGTTGAACTAAACTTTTAATTTTGAAATAATGATAGATTCACATGCAGTTGTCAAAAAAATACAGAGTGTAGATCCTTCACCCAGTTTCTCCCATAATATCTTACAAACTATAGTACAGTATCTCAACCAGGATATTGGCATTGCTAAGTCAGTCTACAAAATAGTCCCATTACAAGGATCCCTCCTGCTACCTTTTAGACCCGTACTCACTTTCCTCTCAATCCTAACTCCTGGCAACTACTAACCTGCTCTCCATTTGTGTAATGTCCTCCTTTCTGTATGCTGTATAAATGAAAACATGTACTACGTCACTTGGGGGGACTGACTTTTTAAACTTATTAATAGTCATGCCAAGAACTTTTTTTTAAACTACAATAGAGTGAAACTAGAATTAAGTAGCAGAAGGAAAACTATAAAATTCACAATCATGTGGAAATTAAACAACATACTCTTAAACAACCAATCAATGAAAAAAATCACAAGTAAAGTCAGAAAATATGTTGAGACAAATGAAAATAAAAACAGTATATCAAAACATTTGAGATGCAGTGAAAGCAGTACAAAGAGTTAAGTATATAATGGCAAATAAATCCATTTAAAAAGAAGAAGGATTTCAAATCAACAACCCAATTTTATACCTTGAGGAACTAGAAAAAAATGAACTACACCCAAAGTTAGCAGAAGGAAGGAAATAATAAAGATTGGAATAGAAACAGGTAATGGTAGAAAAACAATCAGAAAAAAAAAAAACACACACACACTTTTTTTTTTTTTAAGGAATTTGTTTATTTGAGAGAGAGAGAGAGCATACGTGATCGGGGTAGGGGGGAGGGCAGAGGGAGAAGAGAGAGAGAATCTTCAAGTGGACTCCCTGCTGAGTGGGGAGCCAAGTGCGGGGCTTGATGCCAGGACCCTGAGATCATGAGCTGAGCTGAAATCAAGAGTCAGCTGATTAACCAGACCACCACCCATGTCTCCCAAGAGTTGGTTTTTTGAAAAATCACTAGAACTGACAAACAGCTAGATTTACTATGAAAAAAAGGGAGAAGACTCCACTAAAATCAGAAATAGAAGAGAAGATATGACAGCTGATATCACAGGGAAAAAAGGGTGATGAGACTACTAAACACAACTATATGCCAACAAACAAGATCACCTAGAAAAAAATGCTTAAGTTCCCATAAATATACAACATACCAAGACTGAATCATGGAGAAATAAAAAAATCTGAACAGATCTATCACCAATATGGATTCTGAATAAGTAATCAAAAACCTTCCAACAAAAAAAGGCACAGTATCAGATGGCTTCACTGGAATTCTACCAAACATTTTAAGAAGAATCAATGTCAATTTTCCTCAAACTTTTCCAAAAAATTAGAAAGGAGGGAACACTTCCAAACTCATTTTATAAGGCCAGTATTACCCTGACCCTGATACCAAAACCAAAGAAAGTTACAGACTGATGTCTTTGATAAATATTAATGCAGAAATCCTCAACAAAATAATAAGGTGAATTCAACAACATATTAAAAGTAGTATATACCATGACAAAGTGGGACTTATTCTTGGATTGCCAGAATGCTGCAACATATAAAAATCAATGTAATATACCACATTAACAGAATGAAGGACAAAAACCACATGATCATTTAAGTTGACACAGGAAAAGCATTGAACAAAATTCAGTACCCTTTCATGATAAAAACACTCAACAAACTAGAATAGAAGGAAGTAACTCAATATAATAAGGGCCATGTAAGAAGTCCACAGTTAGCATCATATTCATTGGGGAAAAACTGAAAGTGTTTCTTTTATGATCAGGAACAAGGCAAGGATGTTCACTCTTGTCACTTCTGTTCAATATACTACTGAAAGTCCTATCCAGAGAAAGGAGGCAAGAGAAGGAAATAAAAGCCATCCAAATTGGAAAGGAAGAAGTAAAATCTTTGTTTGCAGATGACATGACTCTATATGTAGAAAATCTTGAAGAGGGGCGCCTGAATGGCTCAGTCATTAGGCATCTGCCTTCAGCTCAGGTCATGATCCCAGGGTCCTGGGATCAAGCCCTGTGTTGAACTCCTTACTCAGTGGGAAGCCTGTTTATCCCTCCCCACCTCTCCCTGCTTGTGTTCGCTTTCTCACTGTCTTTCTCTGTCAAATAAATGAATAAAATCCTTAAAAGAAAGAAAGAAAGAAAGAAAATCTTGAAGATTCCACACACATGCATAAACAGAACGGTTATAATAAATAAATTCAGCAAACTTAAAAGATAGAAAATCAACACACAAAAATCAGATGCATTTCTATACACTAACAATGAACAACCTAACAAACAATGAACAACAAAACATTCCTGAAAGAAATTGAAGAAGGCACAAGTAAATAAAAATGTATTTCTTGTTCATGGATTGGAAGACATTGTTAAACCGTTGGTAGTACCCAAAGCAGTCAATAGATTCAATGTAATCTCTACCAAAACTGCATTGGTATTTTTTTACAGAAATAGAAGAAAATTCTTAAGAATTTTCTTAAGAATTAAGAGCCAAGACAATCTTTAAAAAGAACAAAGTTGAAGATCTCACATGTCCTGATTTTAAAACATACCACAAAGCTACAGTAACCAACCAGTATAGTACTAGCACAAAAACATATGTATAGACCAATGGAACAGAGTAGAGATCCCAGAAATTAATCCTCTTGCATGTGCTCAAATGATCTTCAACAAGAGTTCTAAGACCACACAGTGGAGAAAGAACAGTCTCCAATAAATGGTGTCAGGGAAACTGGACACCCACATAAAAAATAATGAAATTGGACCCTTACTTTACACCATACATAAAAATTAACTGAAATAAATTGAAAATCTAAATGTGAGATCTGAAACCGTGAAACATCTAGGAGAAAGCATAAAGAAAAATCTTCATGGCATTGGCTTTAGCAATGACTTCTTTTTTCAGCTGGATTGAGGTATAATTAACAAAAGTTTTAGTTCTAATGTTCTGATTGGATAGTTAATTTGAGCTCTAAAGTTCAAAAAGACTTTCTTAAAATTAATATTCTTTATCTTATCCTGAGGACCTTTGAATATGGAATATTGCAATGTTTTAAGGACTGATTTTTGTGTTTTCTTTTCCTTTTCCTTTTCCTTTTTTTTTTTTAGCTTTATGGACATATAATTGACAAAGTTGTAAGATCTTGTGAAAGGACTCCCACTATTGAGTTAATTAACAGAGTCATTCCTTCACCAATTACTTTTCTGGGTGGAAAAGTACTCTTAGCCAATTTCAGTTATACAATACAATGTTAACTATCATTACACATTATATCCTCAGACCCTATCCATCTTACAACTGGAAGTTTGTATCCTTTTACCAACCTCTCCCTATTCTCACCTCCCACCTCCACCAACCCCAGAAACCACTTTTCTACTCTGTTCCTGACTTTGACTTTTTTTTTCTTTTTTCTTTTTTGGATTTCACAAGTAAGTGATGCTAGACAGTATCCTGTCTTTCTGTATCTATTAATATCCTTAGAAGTTTCACATAGTTCGGTGCAAATCAAGATGTTTGGATATTTACATAGAAATGGAAATTTGATCTTGACAACTTTTTAAAAAAAATTCATTTATCCAAGTCCCTACCTCCCAACTTGAATCCTGTTGTCCTGTTTCCTTGCCTGTTAGCTTCATTGTGTCTCATTATCTCCCCAAGAACTTTCTGGCACTACTCCAAATGAGGGTAGACAGATCTCCATATATGGCCAAACAAGAAGCAGTTTTAAGGTGACCTACTGGACATAATCCACCACCAGCATTTTCCATGTGGTCTCGGCAGCCAGTGTCTGTGGAGGCCCTTGGGCAACCCGTGGATTGTTTGCAGGAGCTTCACTGTCCTCCCCTGTGAAGGCAGCCCTCGCCTTCATTTCTATGAAGCAGGTGCAGATCTGTTTGAAGGGTGAGCTAGGTTAAACAACCTCTTACCATCCATTCCAGGTCTATAAATCTATGATATTTTTACTCATCAAATAGAAATGTACTATGGTTTAAAAACAAACAAACAAACAAACAAACAAACTTTTCCTGCAATGACATTTAGTATGTCGTAGCAGTTTAGCAGTTGCAACATTTTCCAGGTAGTGATCCTTTACTTGCCCTTCATAAATAGAGATACTATATTCTGTGTCATTTTTTTTAAGAAGCGAATATCAGGGTGCTTGGGTGACTCAGTGGGTTAAGTGTCTGCTTTTGGCTCAGGTCGTGATCTCAGGCTTCTGGGATTGAGCCCCACATTGGGCTCCCTGCTCAGTGGGGAGTCTGCTTCTCCTTCTCCCCCTGCCCCTTACCCCAATTCACACTCTCTCTCTCAAATAAATAAACAAATAAATTAATAAAATCTTAAAATGTAAAGTGGATATCAATCATCCTCCCCTCCCTGCTTCCTTCTTTCCTCTCAAAAGATACAGGTATCTTCAACTAACATCGAGAAAGTTCTGGACACTGAAATGAAGGAGAGGCAGACTTGAGCAATAAAATGGAGTACAATAGTTATTTATTTCTTTAAGGATGAATGTTCTATGATGGAACATATTTGTTCACAAAATAAGAGGATAAAAAGCCAAACCTCGGTATCACAAAATTGGTGTGTTTCCTAATAGTGCTTAGGTCTATAGGACCATCATATGTTATGTAATCTACCGGACATTTACCATGTTATTACCGTTAATCTCCTCACAACAACTGTACATAGTAGACCTCTTTTACAGCTAAGAAACCTGAACGACGATTGAAAGAGCTGGGGTTTGAAACTTGACCTGTCTCATTCCAAAGCCCGGGTCATTTCTCCTATACTGTGCTACCTGGATACAGAAGAAGGGAAAAAATACCCATTCAAAGAAGGGAAAAAATACCCATTTGTTGGGACAATCATGGAATTGTTTGGGAAAGGCATACCCTATGACTTGGGCCCTGAAGGATGGCCAGGATTCTTGGCAGATGGAAGGAGCTAGATGGGGGAAGTGGAGGCTTTAAGAGTGCTTTTCAGCAAAGAGAAGGTAGAATTCTTGATACAGAAGGAAGTCTATCTTCAGTTTGAAGAATATGATTGCTTTTGTTTTGTAACATTTCTGTGGGACTCAGAGGGGCCAGAAAGAAAAGGTGATTTGAGAGAATTGCCCGGCCAAGGACTTTGTACTTTATTCTTTGCTGAAACTAGAATGGGAATTTTATTTTATTTTATTTTTATTTTTATTTTTTTTAATTCTATTTTATTATTTATTTATTTATTTCTAAGAGAGAGCAAGAGAGCAGGGTGGGGAAGGGCAGAAAGAGAGGGAAAGACAGAATCCCAAGCACACTCCCCGCTGAGTGTGGAGCTGGACATGGGGCTCCCTCTCAGATCATGACCTGAGCTAAAATAAGTCAGACGCTTAACTGACTGAGCCACCCAGCTACTCCAGAGAAGTAGTTCCTCCCACCACTCTTGACTCTATTAATTTATATCTATGACCATAGATATAAATTATCTATGGACAAAAGTATGTAACATTTTGGACATTTGAGTGATTGGAGGAGAAAAGCAAGACTCCTTAGAACCAGAGGAAGTAGACCAACAAAAGGGTTACATTATAGATTACCATGCATAGTTTCCTCAAAAACATTCACTTCAATGGATTGGTAAGGTTTTATACACATGTGCATTTTAAAACATTACTAAAAATCCTCTTTCAGCATTTTGGCTAAGCTAAACCTGAAATATTTCTAAAAATCAATTTTTAGCTAAATCTATGATGATTGTAAATGAAATAAAATGCTTACTATTTTATTTAAGCCACTCTCTATTAGTTTGATCTCTCAATTATTTGGAATGTCTTCCCTAATTGTATTTTAGTAAGTGTTTATTATATTAATAAGTATTTAAACAATTAAAAATATTATATTTTTCTATTCTATATTCTATTTCTATTATTCTATATTCTGTTTTCTATTATTCCGTATTCTGTTTATAAATATTATAAGTTAAGCCAACAATGTTAAGCAAAGAAATGATTCCGAAATTTGGAGATAGGAGTTAATTTTTTAAAAATTAAAGATTTATTTATTTATCCCAGAGAGGGGGTAAGGGAGGAGGGAGAGGGGAGAGAAGCACAGGCAGATTCCTCGCTGAGCATCTGTGCTCAACATCTGAGCTCCCAACTTGGGGCTTGATCTCATGACCCTGAGTTCATGACCTGAGGTGAAACCGAGAGTCAGCGCCAATGAGGCCCAAATTGTTTTAATTGAAACAAATATTTTTAAAATTTATTTTTATTACGTTTTTAATTTTAATCCAGTACAGTTAACATACAGTTTTATATTAGTTTCAGGTGTGTAATACAGAGATTCAGCAGTTCTGTACGTCGTTGATCATGCTCATCAAGAGTGTACTCTTAATCCCCTTCACCTATTTCACCCATTGCCCCCACCTCCCCTCTGATATGCTTTATTTTAAATGAGTACCCTCAGTTAAAGTTTTTTTTTTTCTTCAACAAGAACATTTT
Organism: Mustela erminea; assembly: GCF_009829155.1. Lineage (NCBI taxonomy): Eukaryota > Metazoa > Chordata > Mammalia > Carnivora > Mustelidae > Mustela > Mustela erminea. Next base: position 162,323,595 of record NC_045614.1, on the reverse strand, counting down.
TTACTCGAAGCATACTTCAGAATACATGGTTTGAAAAGATATATAAAAAAACGTGGAATGAGAGTTTTAGTATATTGTTACATTGACACCCCAGAGTGAATCATGACTTCTGGAATTTCACGCCTTGGTGTGATTTCCCTCTCATGTTGATTCTGGGTTTGGCTATGTGATTTGCTGTGTGACTTGGCCAGTGGGACAGCAATAAACATGATGCACGTAGAGGTTAATATGCACTTGAGAGTTGGGGTTTGCCCTCTTGGAAGGCGGCTGTCTTCATGTAAGAAACATGGCAAAGTCACGTGAGAGGGAATGAGGCACCTCAGATCTAGTTCCATCAGGGCATCTTGGACCACCCACCTCTTGTCAGGTTGCCATGAGTGGTGCCAGGCAAGATCAGAGGAGGACAGATTGCCCAAGGGAGCCCAGCCCAAACTGCAGAATCATAAGCCACTAAGTTGTTTTTGTTTTAAGTCCCTAAGTTTGAGAATAGTTTGTTCACCAGCAATGAATAACCCACTGACAGATGTGAAAACTCACTGAGGCTAGGGCTCATCTCCCACGAGCCCCCATGAGTCGTTCTGTGGCTGAGTCAGTCATTCTGCCTAAAGAGGGCAGAGCTACAGTCATCTGGAGAACACTACAGAGCTACAGTCACCTGGAGTCAGGGATGGTGCATGAGAAAGACACACAGAAGTCTTCTAATAAGCCCTTGTGTTAGAATGATGGGTCACTTAAAGAAAAACTCACTTTGCCCCAAACAGTAGGTTGGCTAATTCAAAATCCCTCTCAGTCCTGTGATCACTCAGATGTTGAGATTTCATCTCGCATATCATATCTTAATTTAAAAATACATTTTCATTGAGAGAATGTAGCGTTAAAATGAGCAACGTTATGATCCATTTCATTTTGCTCCTTGTAGTCTGGTTAACAATCCATTTCAATAAGCAAGTAGTTGAGGAACTACTGTCCGCTCCTGTAAATGAGAAGGTGCACTTATCTTTATTCTTCACTGTGATTACCTTTTTTTTTTTTTTTGAAGCCTTCCTGGATTTCAGCTCATTGTTCAATTGGGAATCATATCTGTTCTGTTCAGAGCAGTATTTTAATTTTCAGATTCTGAGCAGACATTATTTCTGTGATTCATTTTGCTCTTTTTGCTCTGGTTTTACTGAATATAATTTCTGCCTCCCCTTTTTTTTCTCCCCCGTGCCAGTTAGCAATCACTTTAACTATGAAGTCCTGGTCTTCGCTCTCTCCCTCTTGTTTCCCACCCTAATTCCCAATAGAAAACTCCCTAGGGCATGTGAAATATGGGAACTTTGTGGGGTAAATTTTGCTTCCTAATATTTTTATTTTTTATGCATTATTACCTTGAGGCTTCTGTGATGGGTACATTTTAAGAACCAAAAAAAAAAAAAAAAAAGAAAAAGGAAAGAGGAGGAAGAAAGAGAAATATTACAAACCAAATGAAATTACCAATCGCTCCTAGGAATACAGAATGATGAGAGACCTTTTTATTCTATATTGTTTTTCAAAATAATTGGTTTCTAGAATAATACAACACATGTGAAGAATGACTCACTGAAACTCTGTAAGAGGCTGGACAAGAAGCTTGAAAATGAATACATACAGCATGGTATGAAATTGTGTGCTCTGAGGTACTAACTCCCTTTTGGAAAATACTATGAATCATGTTCCAAACCAGTGGCTCTCAAACGTCATCCATATCTTTTCCTCACAGTGATCATGACCTGTTCTGTCCCTCATTTGCCCTCACCGTCCCTCTGTCAAACATAATCCTGTCCTCCTGGAATTATGACACATCCAAAGATGAGAGGTGTGTGAGGAGGAGTCCCCAAGAAGCTTCCCATAAATTCTGTGATCCACACTGTTCGTGGGAAGTGTGGCCAGCATCTTACCATTAAATAGAGTCAAGTTCCTGGTGATGGTCTGTGGTACTGAGTGCACTTAATGCTTTGTGTGTGAAGATCACTGGAATCATGGTTCATCTATTTTAATCAGCAGTCTGCCTTTTTTATTGTGCATAAGGTGCATAAAACCATCTGTGTTATTGAAATTAGCCTGTATGAAATGGAGTTTGGGAGGGGAGGCTTTCAGCGGCCAGTGCTGCATGTGGATCTTAGTGTTCTTTGTTGCTTCTGATCTCATTCTGCAGCTTGGCAGCTTGGGTGCTCCATCTGTACCCTTGGGATTTTCTGTCCCATTCCTCTTCAGTCAGGGCTGTCTCATTGGTGAAGAACAGAGGCCCAGGGAGATGAGGTCAAGTAGAGATGAGAGAACACTGTCAGGATTCAGGGCTCACATAGGAATCTGAGGATCGGAGCTGCTGTAACTAGGAAATGAGACTCACTGGGAGTCAAATTGTCTCCTTTGTTACTCAGGGCCTGAGGAACTACAGACTTGGTCCTTCTGTGCGCATTCTCTCCTTTCTCCAAATACTTATTTTCTCCTATTTATCAGTTTCTGGGCAACCCCTCAAACTGCTAAGACAGCCAAGACAGCCTCCAATCTGCATGATCTTGGTATTCCAACATTCCCCACTGACTAACGACATAGTGTGTATGTTAGTTGAAATATTGAGAAAATGTTATGGGACCAGTTCCTGTGTGTAAGCCGGAGCAGTCGGGCTTTTGATTGGTAAGACTTTGGTTGGGATATTTGTCCATATTCCAACCCATCCTAGCTTAGCTTAGCATCCTAGTCATAGTACTGACTCTTTAGGAACTATACGAAGGACAGGTCCACAAAACATACAGCTTAAGATCCCACCACAGGGGGAAGTAGAGGAGCATTAAGTTGATAGAGAAGAATAGTATAATGATGCTGTTCACACCACAGCCAGCAGTTGTGCTGTGAGCTCTCTGTGTAGAAATGATATAGGTGCACCACACACCGCTATGGGCAAAGATAAACTTTTCACTCATGGCATAATTCAAATTTCAGTATAGCTGTGATTTGAAATGGACGTTTTCTATTTATCATGCATATCCTGCATGTATCAGAGGGTGAAAGAAAGGGCCGTAGCTAGAAGTTAAGCAGAAGTAAGTTGTATGAGGCGGGGAGGCATTATATATAAAAAAAATTCTCATGTTTAGAGTGTTTTAAAAGCTACACAAGCTTGGGACCCCTGGGTGGCTTATTTGGTTAAGCCTGTGACTTCGTCGGCTCCAGTCACTATCTCGGGGTCCTGGGATTGGCCTGCATTGGGCTCCCTGCTCAGCAAGGATTCTGCTTCTCCTGTTGCCCCTGCCTCTCTCCTTGCTCATGTTCTTTCTCTCTCTCTTAAATAAATAAATAAATAAATAAATAAATAAATAAAACTTTTTTTTTTTTTTTTTTTTTTTGTTCTTTAAAGCCCCACAAGCTGTCTCTTTTAGTGGTAACTTACCGGTTGTTGTTCATATTCCAACATGGAAGGACTACCTTCCAATTTTAAGATTCCAATTCTCTGACTGTAACTTTGAGTCAATGGGTCTTTTAAAAGACAAATGAATTATTGACAAAGATTTGATGCTTAACACACAGGCTGTTCAAACTAAAATTGTTACCTGTTCTCTTGATGGTTTTCAGCTAGTGGGTCAGCGAATTCACTCTCTCCAGACAGCACAACTCACTCAGGTTGAGGTACCAGAGGGGTGGGTGGTGTCCAGGTTAGTATCCTGTAATCAACATGAGGGAATCTCACCGATACTTTGATTTAACAAAGATCCATCTCATGTGCACAGCAAAAACTCTAGACTATCATCAATCCACAGCAGAGAAAATCAGCACATTAGGCACGTGTAAAAGATCTCAGACTCACGGTGTCCCCTATAAAATAGCATCCCTTCAAATACAGCTGAGAGATTGTGATTAGGAGGCAGGCCACCTCATCATATCTTTAGGTTCTTCAAACTCTATCCTTGTGTAGAATAAGATCCTCAGGATATTATGTACCAGGACTTTTCTCTGAACTTCCCACAGAGATACCTACATGCAACATTTATGTTGTTGGATTTTTATTAAATGTTGACCTAGGGAGGGCTATTTGATGAATATCTCATGATCACCTCCAGAATTCTATTTTTTATTGTGCTTTCTCTATTGCTTACTGCAACACAGAATGGAGAACATTGTCCAGGAATTTAGTGCCATGAAAATGTCTTCCAGTTAAAATTGTGGGCTTCTTTTAACATAACTATAAAATATTATGTTTAATGTTAGCCTCAACTACTAGGAAGCTGGGAGATAAAATAAGTGTTTACTTGCAGTAATGTTCTCATCCTGATAATGGACAAAATTATTCCTTCTCTCCAAAATTGTTTCTTTAATCTTAATTTTTAAGTGCATGTATTTAAATCGTATAACATTCTTTTTAGGAGTGGACACAATGTAAATGAATAAAAGTGGGAGAATAAAAGAGAGAGCTTCTGAACCACGTAGACTATCAAGTCAGTTAATATAATAAGAAATTCCAGAGAATCCTTGATGTTTGAAATATGGGTGGTTTTGTGAGTCTGACCTAACTCCATCTTCCGTTGCTCTGTTAAATATGCTGCAATAAATTATCAGCAATAAACTTCAAAGGTAATGTAACTTGTAAGAAAATGTTCTAATAATCTCTAGGGTTATTTTTGACAAGAGATCAATGTATTTATTTATCATCTAGAAAAAATACCCTACTGACAGAATGAAAACTTTAAAATGCAATCTGTGGTGCATTGCCAAGAAGGCTGAAGTTGCCAACTGAAGTAAATACCCACTTTATTACCTACTCTGTTAGTCCAGGATTTTACTCCACATCATCTCCTCTATTTATGTACTTATAATTAGGGTTTCTATATGTCTGATCTTGCCAGGTTTTGCACTTTAAGTATTGACTCATCTTCTTGAGACATGAGGGGTAGGGTACTGTTTATGGTGGTACCTTGGACAGAGTCACCATATCCACTCCTGCTGATGTTGGAGCATAGCCATCCCCACGTGGATAAGACAGACGAACCAACCCCATACAAGTTTCGATAATACTAGTGACTTTACATAATACAGGTACTTTTTGCTCCATAATCACAGTAGCAATGATTACTTTTGATGTCTTGATCACTGTTCTACCCTTGGTGCCTAAGATGATATACTCTCAATAAATACTGTAATAAGTTGATATACAAACAAAAAGGCATATTTCCATTTGTAACAACAGAATCACAGTAATGTGAAATGGTGGTTTCAGATGGATGGGCAAAAGTTAAGGAATGGTGAGGGGGTTTGCTTAGAGCAATACAAAGAAGTGCCAACTAGAGGTAGGTGCTTTCTTGTAGAAAGCTACTAATGATCTAATTTTCATATACCATAGGAATGGTGGCATAAAAAGCTATACTTGGTTTCTTCTCCATTTATCAAGCATAATCAGATAGTCATATCTTTAATTATGGTAGACACAACTTAAAAAAACTTCCTACTTATCTTTCCTAGGTGATAACATCATCATCATCATTCTTGTTGTTGTTGTTAGCCCATTGTCTAGTCCAAAATGCTATTTTTTCTGAGCAGCTAAGTGAGTTTAGTTCTTCTATAATGGGAAGAGACCTGGTTTCTGGCCCCTCCTTACTAGACTTGAAATCTTGAGCAAATCACTTAGTATCTCTGAGACTTTCTTCACCTAGTGAGAACAAAATGATTAGAAGACTAAGCAAACTAGTCTATGTGAATTCACTTGGAGAACCAAAAAAAGATATTAGCAAGGGAGTTGTAGCTACTGAGGGGTGTGAGCCATGTACCCAGATACTGTGGAGATTCCAAGGATACAAAGGGGAGATCTTGTCCACTCATGGCTTTGTGAAGGTGCAGTATCACTTTTCCCTGGGATAAAGAGACAGAATGTAATGGAGTTGGGTATGCCATTGTTAGAGTTGCTCACCTGCCAGTGGGAAAAGCAGTTGTATTATTTCTTCCTCCCCTGTCCTGTGAATGTGAGAAAATTACCTATTCCTGCAGATTCACCAGTATCGATCATCTGATTATTCCTGCCATTCATTGTTGACTAACAGCCTGGGGCAAAAACAAATTAAGAGGAAGGTTGGTCAGTGTTTGTCAAGGGAAGAAGATGGCAGCAACCTCTGAGTTTTAGGGGGAATAGGCCTGTTTTGCTTCTATTAGGGATTTTTATGGTTTAGAAATACTCCTCAGAAGAAATAATTTCTACAGAATTACTTAGTGGAGTTGTGATTACACGTCAGTGCATTATTCTTTCATATGCCCTGCCTCCACCGGATTTGAGTTGTTCCTTCTTCCCATGCTACAAAGTTTTCTGTGCACTTACTTTGCAATTTAAATAATGAATGATACATGATTTAAGATGATAGTTTTTTGAGTGCAAATATTAAGAATAAAGGTGATAATTCTCCTAAAGGACAGGCATAGCAAAACATACCAAGAGAGTGATAATCTTTTGATGCTATCATACCTATTACTGCTTTTTTTAAAAATTTTATATTTTGGGCGCCTGGGTGGCTCAGTGGGTTAAGCCGCTGCCTTCGGCTCAGGTCATGATCTCGGAGTCCTGGGATCGAGTCCCACATCGGGCTCTCTGCTTAGCAGGGAGCCTGCTTCCCTCTCTCTCTCTCTCTCTCTGCCTGCCTCTCCATCTACTTGTGATTTCTCTCTGTCAAATAAATAAATAAAATCTTTAAAAAAAATAAAAAAAATAAAAATTTTATATTTTGTCTGCATTGCAATTTATAATTTTTGAAAACCACTAAATACCACAGAACCTGTAAAGATCCATGAGAATCTTGATGATCTAGATGGGTTTTTCTGTGTGGGTCCAGGAGAAATGGGCTCAGAGATTCAACCTTCAGATGAGTATCAGGAAAAAAAAAAAAAAGACCAAAATCCTCAAACTATTGTATATAGTTCAGTTCAAGATTAGACCTTACTTTAATGATTTTAAAACTTTTTTTTTTTATTTGAATAGAGTTGACACCCAAAGTTACATTAGGTTCAGGTGTACAACATAGGGATGCGACATCTCTGTATGTCACGTTATGCTCACAACAAGTACGACCACCATCCATCCTTATGTAACACTATTACAGGATCATTGGCTATATTCCCTATGCTATACCATTCCTTTAATGATTTTTAAAAATTAAATCATGTATTCTTTTTTTTTTTTAAGATTTTATTTACTTATTTGACAGACAGAGATCACAAGTAGGCAGAGAGGCAGGCAGAGAGAGAGGAAGAAGCAGGCTCCCTGCTGAGCAGAGAGCCCGATGTGGGGCTGGATCCCAGGACTCTGGGATCATGACCTGAGCTGAAGGCAGAGGCTTTAACCCGCTGATCCACCCAGGCACCCGTAAGTCATGTATTCTTATTACATGCAGAATAGATTTTCTTTAAACTCAGCTCATCCAACAACTTTGTTAAACACTTCCAGGTGCCCAGATGGGCTCCATGCAAGGCTCTTCTTCCATCTACACCTTCCTGCAGAACTCAGATCAGTCAAGCTGTTGGATACCCCTACTTCCTTGGCCTTCACCAGAGTCAGCACTAGAGCCAGAATTGCATGATTTCTGGTGGAGTTTCATTTGTAACAAGATGGAGTTGCTTCCCAAGTTGGGGGTGCTGGAGCACAAGTTGTGGTGGAAAACATGGAGGGATGTAGACTCTTGGTTAGAGGGAAATCTGCTATATGTCCTCACACTGCTTTTCCTCAAACTACGGACACGCTGTTCTTGAAAACAATGTCACCATCTTGCAGACCACCTTCTGTCCAACCTCCTCTGCTGGTGGTTTTCAATCTTTTTGGTCCCCTCCTTCTTCATCACCCCTTTTGCCCTTCTTTCTGCCTTCCACCTCCTGCTCCTACTCTCCCTCCTTTATGCACCATAATATACTTAATTTTATCAATATGGAGCATCCTGCAAGCTAAGGTGAAACCAAAATCTGGCTTGGAGCCCAGACATCACTTCTGAAGTGACAGCCCCTGGTAATAGGGAGAGTTTGCAATTATACAGATCATTGCTTCGACCTGGTGCAAAGTCAACCAGGCCACAATACAAGAACAAAAGGCTTAATTTCTGCAGCTTCCAGAAGGGCTCTGAGCAGTGTCTTAGTTTTCACTGACCTGCGTGCTGGGATGGCCAGCCTGTTTTGCCCTTTTTCAGTTGAAGTCCCATGATAAACAGCTCAGTTCCTTTGCTGTCCCCTGTGATCTTCTGCCTTGTAAAGTAAAGCTTAATGTCCTTATTACATATGTTCCTTTTCCCCACAATCTACTCAAAATGGTTTGCACAAATAAAAAAATACTCTCTAAATGGTGTAAGGCCCTATATTCTAAATAACTGAATAGCTGTACGTATTAGCATTAACTTGACAGCATTAGAAAAGGCAGTTTTTTAAATCTTCAAAACAAAATTTCTCCTTTTAGGCTAGTTTGCATGTGATCTATGTAGATAGAAATGGTGGACAAGATGCTTTCTTTGAAATATATGGAGGCCATCGAATCATTTTCGAAGTAAAACGAGGGCAGGAAGTCAAATTGTATGAGTGTGCTTGTCCCCCAGAAAAGGAGAATGCATGGTCTGTAATTGAACCCCTTATTACTATTCACTTTGAGTTTCTCAGTTTGGCTTCTCTTGGGGCATCTCTCTCTCTCTTTCTCTCTCTCTTTTTTTAAGCTTTGGGGAATTAGAAATTTAAATGAGATGTGGGAGAGGGAGGGGAGTGCTCCTGTGAGAAAGCTTTGGTTTCTGGACTCAGCAGTCCTGGGGGTGGGGAGAGCTGCGTCAGAGTGGAGAGAAAGGGATGAAAGCATCCCTCAAGCTGCGAAGGAGCAGCCAGCCTTTGGCTGCTTGCAAAATCTTCATCAAAATGTGAACTGCTGAATAAATCACAGCTTTATGATTTACTTGTAGACTATTTATGACTGATGAAATTAAGTTTATTTCTTGTTTTTCCTGCCTCCAAGACATTGTTGTATCAGGGCGAAGCTATTCTGGTTTCCATGTCTTGAGAATACAGATAATTGCACTTGGGGTTCTCAGTTGTGCCATTTCTCTTCTCAAGGAGTAGGCATGGACAGTAGATGCAACGTACACAGTCCCATCTTCCCTGCCTCAGAGAAGGTTCCCCAAGAGCCTGCGTCAGAGCACATCTATGTCTTCCAAACAATAGGACTCCTCAGCCCCAGCCTCATGTTTTCTCATGCCCAGGGGAACTGATGACAAAACAATTATGAGGTGACTTGGGTGCACCAAAGCTTGAAAACATGAGCACACTCCCCTAGTGTCTTGGTTCTTTACTTTGTTGCCGCTGGGCTCGTGAAGGAACTCATCACTGTGGAGCAGGTCAGGAGCAGGGAGTCAGGAAGAGCTTTTTGCCTTTGGTACTTGAGTCCTGATTTGGGAAAGGAGGAGGTAGAGCAGGTAATTATGTTTGTTTCCTCGGGATGTCCTAATAACTTACCACAGTGGTAAGTGGCTTACAATGATGAAAATTTATCCTTAGCTCTGGAGGCTAGGGTTCTGAGGTCAAGGTGGCAACAGGGCCATGCTCCCTTGAAAGGTTTTAAGGAAGAAATCCTTCCTTTCCTCTTTCAGTTTCTGGTGGCTCCGGGGATTTCTTGGCTTGTGGTAACAACATTCCAGCGTCTCCTTCTGTCTTCACATGGCCTCTCTGTGTTCCTCTGTGTCCTCTCCTCTTCTCATAAGGATATCTGCCATTAGAGTGAGGGCTCATTTTACACCTAGAATGATTTGATCTTGAGGTCCTTAACTAACAGCATCTACAAAGACACTCCTTCCAAATAAGGTCATGCCCTGAGGTTGTAGGCAGACAAGAATTTTTGGATGGCATTATTCAACACACTGTAATAGTGGAAGCATGGGATGTAAAAGCTGGAAGGAAGATCATCAAGTCTAACACCTTTATTATGCAGATGAGTTATCCAGCCTTACCCAGATTGTTAGTGATAGGAATTTTTTTAAACCTTAGTGCTAGATACACTCGGCTAGCTTGTTGAGAGAGGGGCGAATTTTAGAGATAAGGAGAGTGTGGCAGTTTATAAAATTGTCTGCAGAGTCTTTGACAGTCCTCCCCTGAGTGTGGAGGGATTTGACTGCTTTAAACTTGGAGATGGGGGTGGTGATGCTGTAGGACTCCTGACTTGGGTTCTAGATGGTGATGAAGCTCTGCCTTGTTCAGTGTAACACTCCAATTTGGAGCCCCAAGCTGCCATGGACACCATGGTCTGACAAACTTGAGTCCACTGTGCTGTGACGGAGTCAAGCTACAGAGACAGCCCTCATGTCAGTGCTCTGGTCAGCATGCCACACACCAGACATGGAAAGCCTCCAGATGATTCCAGCCTGGCCACCAAGTCCTCCCCAGTCTTTGTGTCTTCTCAGATGAGGTGCTAGGCATCATGGTGTAGAGATGTGCTGACTGCCATTGTACTCTTAATCCATACTTAAAATAAAATGGCTCTTGTGTTAAGCCATACATTTGGGGGTAGATTGTTGCAAAGCAACAGTAACTGGAAAAAAGTCACCTTTCTGATAATTGGATAATGTGATAATGTATACTCATCTCTAGTCTGTAGGCAGACAAATTAGCACCAAGAATTAGACCTTCGTGATTACAAGGATAGAATCTTCAGGGGTGCATTCTCGTGAGAAAGGAGTTCACCACACTGTTTGTGGGAGAGCCATGGTGATTTGTTCATTGATATTGGTAAGCTTAACTGGGGATGTTTCATGGTCCTGGGAATGGCCAAATATTTGTTGTTTTTCCTATTACCTGGTGGGAGAAAGTGTAGTATACTAGAAGGATTGAGTTCAGTCTTCAAGAGCAATTAAACATGAAAACTTATAAACTCCTCTTTCTAGGTTTTCAAGGCTGAAAATAAATCTAGAGTCTGGTGTGTCACAATCACCCTGAATTCTTAGAGATGAAAGTAAAACCAGAGATCATTGGCTTTTATGGAGAGGCAAGAAAAAAAATCTGTAACGTCTAGCTAGTCTCAAAGGCTAAGTGTGTCCACATTCATCTTTTCAGGCAAAATTCCACTGATGAGTAAACTGTTAAGAGTACCTGTGGGGGTGCCTGGGTGGCTCATTTGGTTAAGCAACTGACTTCAGCTCAGGTCATGATCCCGGAGTCCTGGGATCGAGTCCTGCATTGGGCTCCCAGCTCTATGGGGAGTCTGCTTCTCCCTCTGACCTTCTCCCCTCTCATGTTCTCTCTCTCTCTCTCTCTCTCTCAAATAAATAAATAAAATCTTAAAAAAAAATACCTGTGGGTCAGGAACTTTTCTAGGTCTTAGGAATAAAAGTAGTCTTTATACCGGAATGGTGTATATGTGTGACAAAGACAGCATCCCTTTATTATGCAACCTACATTCTGGGGGTGAGAGAGAGATGGACAGTGAATATATGAATAGATAATATTTGGATAATTTGAAGGGTCTTGAAGGTAATTAAATAGGTCATGTGAAAGACAAGGTGTGTATGTAGGGGTTCTTAAAAAGGTACTTAGGCAGTCCTCTCTTATGAAGTGACATTTGAGTTGAGTCCTCAGTGATCTAGGGGACGAGCATGACCCCTAGCATCGGGTAGCATGACTTAGTGTTTGTAGGTGACTGACCTGTTTGAAGGTCAGATAGATCTAAGATTTTCCAGTTTCACGAGTACTTGTAGAATACAACTTACAAACTTGTCCTGGTTAGGAATCTAAGCGGATTGCAGTACTTCTTAGTGGTAAGTACACCAGTAGACTAGAATTTTATAATTCCATTGTGGACAGTTAAATTCTGAGTAGGTGAAATGCCAGTGTTGGGATTGTGTCTAGAAGCTAAGTGCCCCCAGGATCTATTTTAAACAAAGTTTAAAATTAATTTCTAAAATATCATGGTCTATAAAAGGGATGACATTTATAATGCATGTAGGGAAAAACAAACAGAAAAACCCCAAACTACCATCAGTCACTCTCTGTAAAGGAAGCAGACAGCAAGTGAAAAATAGATGAGCAAACAAACAGATATATACATAAATATGACTGGAGTTGGGTAAGTGTGATAAAACATATTTTATTTTCCGAGTCTGATATTTAGGCCATCTGCATTCTTTGCAGGTCCGATTCGTTGATTCGTTACTTCTCTTGTCACCTGTGCTTATTCCTGGAGTGTTAGTGCCCTTTCTTTTTCCTTTGTCCCTCCCTCTCTCCTTCCCTCTGCCTCTCTTTCTTCTAGTTTTACTGTATGCCTAGATTCCTTAGAACTTTACCTGTGGCATTCCTTGAGGTTTTTGTTTGAAGTTTGCTTACCAGAGACCATTAGTGTTTGCTTTTGCTTTTGATCATTTTAAATGAGGAATTGGCAAATGTTTTCTGTCACGGACCAGGGAGTAAATATTTTAGGATATTTTAGGCATCTTGGTCTATATAGTCTGTGTCACAACTACTCAACCCCATCATTATAATGTGAAATGATCTGTGGACAGTGTCTAAATGAATGAGCATAACTATGTTCTGATAAATGTTTAATATAATTTACATGTGTCATGAAATATTTTCCTCTTCTGATTGTCTTTCAACAATTTAAACACTTAAAAACCGTGTTATCTTAGCTCATGGACTATATTTAAGAAGGTGGAAGACTGGTTGGTCATGAACCATAGTTTAACACCTTCTTTTTTTTTTAAAGATTTTATTTATTTATTTGACAGAGAGAAATCACAAGTAGACGGAGAGGCAGGCAGAGAGAGAGAGGGAAGCAGGCTCCCTGCCGAGCAGAGAGCCCGATGCAGGACTCGATCCCAGGACCCCGAGATCATGACCTGAGCCCAAGGCAGCGGCTTAACCCACTGAGCCACCCAGGCGCCCAGTTTGCCACCTTCTGATTTAAACGTCGTTTTTAGTGTGTGCATGTGTGCTTTTTAAAAAATGTTTCTTAAAATTAATGTGGATTTTAGCCTCAAATTTGTATGAGGGCAGGATTGTGGTTAAAATTTCAGAGCAATCATTTTCCTTTTCTCAGAGCCAAGGCCAGGACAGATAATTATCTCTCCCACATCTCTTTGAGGCAGTTTTTTTTCCCAGGTTTACTCTCAGAAGCTTCCAGGAGCCTGGCTTGATATAGCGATCCCTGATCTGAGTGTCTGTGATGTCAGTACCCCCAGTTATCTCCTCATGGTTTGCTAAGTGAAGTTCAAGGACATCAGGGCGGGAAGAGGACAGATGCTGACTTTTCATTTCTTTTTGACAAAGTCTGATAGCCAATTTCTGGATTTGAGATTTCTTCTTTATTCTGACCTCTAAAGACATCATCTATCACTTTCCAGCCAGTTTAACCATGCGTTTTTTAAAAAAGGCTTTTATATATCTTCCAGAATTTTTAGGCATTTTGTATACCTAGAAGTATTGCTGGAAACAGTAGTCACATTGGAATCTCTGTCCCAGGCTTTTTTGAGTATTTCAGTCAGGTGTATGTTTCATGCTATTCCAGGAGATTGGTTATGCTTAGGAACAAAGCTGTGGGGGAAAGGGGAACTTCTGAGGACCCTGTGTATTCAGAGGACAAGGAGGGGTGGAGTCACCAAGGGATAGAGTGGTAAAGAAGTGAGAAATGTTCAGAGAAGAAGAGAAGCAGCTGAGCTCAAAGATGAAGTGATGAGTACCGAAGTGGGTGAAGTTACTCCCAGGGAAGGAGCCTTCAGAAGGAAAGAGTGTCATATTTGCATAGAAGAAAATGAGAGGTAAACTTGCATCAGAAAACACAGTAATAAATAGCCTGGAGGTAAGAAGGAAAGAGGCAAATTCAAGACATGTTAAGGTAACCGTGCTCTGGAAATGGAGCTACTTGTATTTGAAAATGGGGAGGGGGGGGTGTGAGTACCCGCGTGAAGTCAGAATGATTGTGTCCTTGCAGACAGGCAAGAGATAGAATGGAAATTATGACCTAGGGAAGATCAGTCCTGTAACACAATACAAGTTGGTTTGGTCCATAAGGAAGTTGATATCAAAGAAGTCCAACTAAGTAAGTGCGGCAGTAATTGAGATGGGAACGCTGAAGAATTTTTCCTGGGGTTGTGGTGGTGGAAGTGAGAGGAACAGGCAGCTCTGAGAAACATGGAAGAGGAAGGCCAATAGAATGTGATCACGGACTAGACAAGGGAGCAGAGGTGAGCCCAGTCCAAGGTGGGAGAGAGCTCACAGATTCTAATGTGGCTTCTGAAGATTCTTTTAGTTCTGATTCGACCTCTAAAGGTGTAATTTTTAAAGCTCACTCAGTGGAGAGTCAGGTATATTCTAAGATACTAGGGTCTCTAAGTTTCAGTGTGAGCTTTATGTTACTTTTTACCCTTCCAGTTGACAGAGCTGGGAGTATGGTTTTTCAGAACATTTCTGTCTTTATATGTGAGCCTCACAATGTTGTAAGTAGGCTCCCTTGCTCCCTTGACGTTTTCCACAGTAATACAACCACCACTTCCCTGAAAACGTTTTTGACAGCTGAGCCGCCTGGTGGTCTGTGCACTGCCTTCCCACCCAGGGCTCTGATTGGTGCGTCAGAGGCGGCAGTTTCTCACAGTGACACAGATCAGAAGAGGGAAACTCATCTTGTATGAACCAGGGTCGAAAATGAAAACGTTCCACCTTAACGGCTTTTCATGCTTGACACACTTCAGAAGCTATTCTTTTTGACAACATAATCAATGTTAGTGGTGGGCTTAGTGTTTTGTTTTGCCTTCTTTATTAGGAAGATGCTGTTGTAGTTTCTAAGTGAGTGATCCTGAGAATAACCTTTGGGAATGGCAGAGCCATCTTTCAGAAGGAGGACTTCTGACTTTGTGTTGTGGTACGTTTCTATACCCTATATGTGTCGGTTGCCTTTTAAAAGAGCATAATTAGAAATTAGATGTTCTTGGAGCTGAGGGCCAAACTTGACTAACCATGTAGTCAGGGGGAAAACAGGCAAGAAATCAAAGGTGGAACATTCTGTCCAACATGGCCTGACTGCAGAGCAGCTAGAAATAACGAGAGCTGTTCTCACTCCTCCAGGGCAGTGACCCTATACTTCATTTTGCTTCTTCTTAGACACTTTGGAAGGGCCACCTTTAAGGGACAGTCATTTTTTAACTCACTTTTTTATGGGAGTTTGTATTCATCTTCAAATACAGAGGAAAGGAAACTTGTTTCTTTCTGGAGCAAGAGGACTTTGAGTTTCATGATAGAGCCCTAACAACATGTTCAACATGACAGAAGGGAATAAAGCTTGTACTGAAAGTCAGAATCTTTGGTCCTAGTCTGGGTTCTGTCTCTAATGATAACAGCCACAGATACTCAAGTATTCACTGGGCTAAGTGCTTTTCATGAAAACTCTCATTAGATCCTTTTCACATTTCCTACAGGAGAGTACTCTTCTTATTCCTGTTTCAACAGTTTCAAAAGTTGAGGCTCAGGGAGGTTAAGGAGCTCTCACAAGGTTCCTAAACCAAATGGTGTTGGTGCTGGTGTTGAAACCAGTGCAGAGGGGTTTGGACTAGGGTTCTCAGTCATTGCTTGCCAAAGAATATTGGTCCTTGGGAGACCAATCAACCACTCTGAACATCAGTAGTATTTAAAGTAAGGAAATTGGACTCAGTGATTCATAAGGTTGTTGCCAGCTTTAAGATTCTTTCCAACTCTCTCTTCTTAAGGATGGAGTGTAAGAAAAGGTGACATAACATAAAAGATAATAACAACTCTGGCCTTGGGAAAAGCCAGCAGTAGAGAGCAAGCGAATTCCTTTGGGTGGAGAAGCCAACAACAGCTTCAGCAGCAACAGCAGCAGCAGCAGCAACAACAATTGAGTAGCTGAGTCCTGGAAGAATCCTGAAAAGATTTCTGAAATATTGGATATCAATATGTTTTGGACACAGTAGGGTGAATCTAAGTTCTGAAGAAATGACTCATGGGAAAATCAGACACATTATGTGATTTCTTTTCCCTCTTTAATTATCAGATGCTCAGAGGACAGAGCCTGAGGTTCTATAAAAATACAAGATTTCATTTCAAGGCATTGCCGGGTAATCTGCCTTAGTTCTTGGGATCTTCAGCTTTCTGGAATCCTTTCATCTGATTTTGATGATCTATTAAACATTACCTTCTCCCTACTGAACCTGAGTTGAAAACAAGCCCCAAACCATTAAGGCTTGTGGGCAGGAAAACTCAGAATTAAATGAAAATCCGACTGTACCTCCCTAAACAAGGGTAGTGGTCTTGGCATATTCTCAATGAATCTTTATAGCATTTAAAGTCATGTTAGTATTGATGAAGTGCTGGGGGTAGATATGCCATTTAAGTTTCCTTTCTCCTCCCTTCCTTCTATCTCCCACACATTGCTTTTGATCATAAGCAATGTTATTACCCTTTAAGCACAAAAACAGATAAGGTAATATTAACAGCTAGTCCCATTCCCGGTAGCTTCCACTTCTCTTTCATCTTCGATAGTGATATAAAGCTGGCTTCTCCACTCCGAAAGAGTTCCATTCAAGTTTTCTTTTATTATTTGCATGATTTTTAAAAATATTCAGGCAATAAAGTCATTCTAGTGAGCTGATGGCTAATTGCATACAGGGTTATCACAGTTTAGCCAATATGAAAGATTGTTTGGAAAAGAGATGACCTCTGTGCTCTTGGTAACTGCAGTTTAGGACCCAACCAGCTGCTGTGATGCATGAAAAACATCTTAATTCATTACGATCAAAGGAGCTAGTCACTTATTCACACTGCTGATTTCTGCAGCTGAGAAAGTATTTACACCAATTAACAACTTTCTGAGGCCCTCTGCTTGAATTGTTAACCTTCACATAAGCTATCTCTGCGGAAATCACTGATGATACACCCACTTGTCTCAGAATTCATCTGCCTGATCTTTATTGAACTTGATGTGCAAACATTTAAATGATAATTGAAACACTAATTAAATACTGTGTCTGGGCACTAGAGTTGGGAATTCAGAGAGAAAGGCTGACTTACTGTCGACAGGATCAGGAATCAGATGCCCAAGGTGCTGCCAATTTTCAGCAGGAACAGTTTGGAACATGCTTGGGTTGCCCTGATGTCTACTGATGTATGCAAGGCATGTCTACTGAGCCATCAAACACAACACAGGGGATACGTACAGCATGTAATCCGAAATGATCAGCAAAGGAATTTACTTATGGTCCATCCCAGAGATGTGATATCAATGACTTGCTCTAGTCATGACTGTTGATTCAGATTGGGGTACAGAGAAGCAGGTGGAATCATATTTTTGGACCAGGCAATTGTTTGGGTTTTTATTTCTTTGGTTTTGTCTCTTTGCATCCAGAGTGTACGCATTTCAGTTTGAATTTGGGAGTATTGGGTTTGTAACCCGTTTACTTTCTTTTCTTTCAATGGCGGAAAGCATTGGTTCTCAACCCTGACTACATAGTAACATGAGTTAGAAAATGCTGAGGCCAGGGCTGCATTTGACACCTATTGTATCCGAATCTGTGGTGATGAGGCCAGGAAGCCAGGCGTTGGCCATGTTAAAGTAGCTCTGCAGGAGGTACTAACGTGAAGTTGGGTGAAGAACCCCCCACACTAGACATAAGCTCCCTTGGGACAAGGACTGTGTCTATTTAATGCACTCCTTCCTTTGTAGATTGCAGTGCAGGACCTGACACATAACAGATACTCAGTAAATATTTTTGAGTGACTTGTGCTTTGAAGACTCCTGTATAGAGATTCACTACCTAGGTCCTGTGTGTTAGAGTAAGTCAGGGAGGTAAATTAGAAAGACTGGCTGTGTACTCCTACCCTGATTTTTATCATTGTTTCCCAACTCCAGAAAACAGTTGTGGAGCAAGCTCTGGGAACTCAAGTGCTTTCCAAGCTGAGCGTTTCCCTCGATCCCCACCAGATGCGATCCCTTCCTGTGATTCCTGCGACTTCCTGTGATTCCTTCCTCTTCATTTTCTCATTGCACTACAGTTTTCCTGCTGGCACTGCCACCTTGTCCTGGATCTAACTTTGCCTTAGGACACGCTCCCCTGCTGCTAAGTGTACTGCCCACAGACCCTGTTTAGCTGTCATCCACTTATCAATATGAGAATTGCCTCATTCATGGTCATGCCCCCTAATGGGGGCAGCCCACATCTAATGACTGATGTGAGGATGGAAAGGCTCGTACTCTGCCCCATCTCAGGGCAACTCCACAGGATTGTCGCAGTTCCAGAGCTCCTGTGGGTAAGCTGACACTGTGGTTGGGCCTGTATTAAATTCTTCCTGTGCCAGCCTTTCCTCCTTCACCTTTCTTTGCAGGTGTTGCTAAGAACATCTCCTAATGAACTCCTTCACTCTAATCTCCACGTCAGAGTCAGTCTGCCGAGCACACAAAGATAATGGCATGAATTACTTGAACTCCGCTACCCATGCTCCCTCAGATAGAGCCTGGCCTCCTCACACTCCTGTCCATCATGTACCAGACATCATGGCAGTAATGATCAAGACAGACAAAATTCCTGCCCTCACTGAGCTTCCATTATGCAGGGAGAGACAAGCAATAAACATATATATAAATCTGAATGATGAAAACCATTTACAAAAACAAGGCAGGGTAAGAGATCAGAGTGATGGCATGCAGTGGGACCGTGTTGTGCAGGAGCTGTCTCATGCTAGCCTGGGAGAACTTATTGTTAAATCCACAGGAATTTTGCAAGCCACTTGCAAGAACAATTGTGGAGCATTTCTTAAGTTGCCGAACAGAACAATTCTTAAGCTGTTCTTAAGAATTCAATTACGTGAACTTAAAAGTCAAATAAATCATATTGGAAACTGATATAATATATACACAAAACTCATCACTTTTCTCATTTTACTACATTTATGATTATATATGTTTTTGTGGTTACTAACATTATTATATCTGTATGGTGGAAATACTATATATGATGCCTTACTGCATGTCCCTTCCTGATTAATATATTCAGTGACATCAGTGAGTCTGAACTGAACTTGTTTAATTGCAATCATAGATCGGTGATAGATACAAGAATGTGGGAAAAAATCAACAATAGCATTCTATGAGAATCAATTGACTGCAGAGTTTATGATAAACAAAAACATTTTTGTTACTTCTATTCAAATCCGTTGATATATATCTTTTATATCAGCAAAATTATAGTAAACATAGATGCATTTATATGTGCATGCATTTCCCTCCACCCCAGAGATCTAGTTGTGAACATTTACAACACATCATTGAGTAGAGGGCTTCATTTCAGTGATACTATGGAAGAAATGTGTAACATTTGAGCTCATAGCTGGTCAGATCCAGGGAAGCTGTGTTTATTACTATTTGTGAGAAGATAGGCTCCCCTACCTCCTTTGTGTTCTCATTTTTTATTCTTAGATGATGGTCTCTGGACAGTTTTGTTAGTACTTTACCCACATAAAGGATGTATCTCTCAACTTCTGTTGGTTTCTTTTAGGATTTTGAGAACTTCTGTTAGGTCACAGTTCCAGGTCTTATTTTTCCTAGTGAGGCTAAACTCAACTTGCATACTTCATTATTATTTATGTTCTGATAGCACTTTTTGTTTGTAATTGCCTAACTGTAAATTGTCATTCTTAGTTGTTCGTGTGGTTAATTACAGGCATTTTTGTAAAGAATCACTCTCTTAGTTGTACATTTTGTCCCTTCTGGGAATTTAGATTCTTGAGTATTAAACTAATTTTCTGTTAACCACAGCTAAATGGTATCACAGGTATCAAAAATACAGGTATTATTATAGAAAAGGCATAGAATAGAAAAGAAGTGGAGCCTCATGTTGCTTTATGACCATGAACAAACCACATGACAACCCCAAACCTCAGTTTCCTAATTTGCACAATCAGTATTTAATTTGGCAAATTTCTTGGTCATTAAGACAAATGAGACATGGCCCATGCCCTCAAAGTATTAACAGTTGGCCCTAAAACTATTTCTGATTCAGTGTGATGAACACTGATAGTAGCTATAAGATGAATACAGAAGTGTGTGAAAAATCAACTAGGTAATGTAAATGAGCGTATTTCATGAACATGGGAAAAACTATCCCATAAATACGTTGATAACAGTTGCTCATAGATCTTCTGGGTGCTGGGTGTTTTCTGACACCAGACAAATGTCTACTGAAGGAATGAATTGAGTAGTAGGCAAACAGGTTATTCAATTAAAGAATGTCACGTCTTTTTAAGTCTTGCTCTGCTCTGTGCAGTTATGTTTAAGCTTCTTAACCAACACATGGTCACACTGGTCTAAAATATATGGTTGCAGAATTTAGTCTAATTATAGTACAACATACTTAAGTAAACAAAATATTTACTTACTAGAATCAACCCTACTATTTGATTATTCTGTGGCTCTTCTAGGTGTTTATTCTTAGCATTTATTATTGCTTCATATTGGTCTTTACTAAAGTTTTCAGAGTGATGGTAACTTCCCAACCACTTCATGTTAGAGGCGAGGAACTATGCTGGGAAGTGATCATAGTTGGAGGCCAATATAAGCAAGTCTTTTGTTATGAGAAAATGCTCACATAGAATTGAGTTTTTAAAAGAAAGAAATTAAAGATTTTCTCATTATACAGATTATACACGTTCAGTAGACAAAATAAGTAAATTCTGAAAAGTAGAAAGATAGTCACCAGCTGTTCCACTACACAAAACCCTCACTTTTACTTTTTGGTATCTGTTCCTCCAATCTTTATCTATTTGTATTTTTCTGTGGTTACCATAAAACTCGACGTATAATTTTATACCCTGCTTTTTTTTTAATTTACCATTTTAACTAAAGCTATTTCTAAGCTATTAAACATCTTTTCAACCATCATTGAAAGGACAGCATGCATTTTATTATAGCTAGTCTTTGAATCACAATACCAAAACTTATTTGAATCAATGAATGTTGACTCTGCTTTAATTACCTGGGAAGATTATATCCTTATTCCAGTGACTCTGCCGTTCCTTAGATTATTTTTGAAATGACACTTTTGGAAGCACATTCAAAACAACTCACAAAATTGGTGTCATTATCAATATACAATTTTGTAAAACAAAAAAATTATAATTCTACCTATCTTGTTTCTTCCAGGTAAGAGTGACTTTTGTCTGTTTCTAATAACCAAATCTACCTTGAAGACAAACAATGACCAACACCAAAGATATTAAAAAGAATTCTGCACAGGCTTTGATAACAATCTCCAAAGAGAAGTTCAAATATATTTTGTGAATCTATGTGTTAGGATAAATGATAAATTTCTTACAGAGTGAGTATTTGAGGTAAAAACAAAACAAAACAACAACAACAAAAAAACACACAAAAAAACACAAGTTTGCATGAGCAAGTTTCATCATGTTTGCTAGAAATCAGGTATTATATGCTGTAGTTGTCTCCACATCTCTGAAGACCCTCACAGGTTCCTTATTGATTATGCCCTGGAAATTTAAAGTCTCTCTAGCTGCTCTGTCCCTCAGGTGTATCCTTAAGTTTCAAGGTTCCAAATTCGAACGCTGCTATTATAGTCTTTCTTAAAGATGTCTCTGATGTGATGTTAGAGAATCCGGCAAGCTAGCTCTTGGTTTCTGCTGGCTTTGAAAGAAGAGAGACTGATTGACCTCTGTAAAAGGGATTTCTCGTGCTCTGTCAAAAAATACCAGAAAGCCAGGTTGACCACCCACTTTGGCCCTTGGAAAAGTGACAGTTATCATGTAACTCCTGTAGCAGTGGGATGGACAGCATCACCCAGCAGCCTGTAATGGTGCCAGGTAATGAGGCGTGGCAGCCTGCAGAGTTTGGCGAAGCTAGCATTTAGGATAAGGACTGAAACCCGATTTGTCAGCCTGACTTTTGGGGGATGTGGTGATGGAAGTGGGTGGGTGAAGAGACATTGAAGGAATAAAAGCTTCGGTGTCCTCTCACCCTTTTCTATTGAATATCTCAAATAGGGCAGATTTCCTTTCCTGTCTGTGCCTCAGAGAGTCAGGATCTGTGTGTGCCTGTTGAAAGCCTCAGGCTTTTTGCATTAATAAGCCCCTTTAAAAATGTCAGTTGAGAAGCGCTAAAGACCTTTCCACCAGCCACTTTTCAATCTTGTTATTTTAGTACTTGCCTTTACCCTAGGCTTCACAGAAATGTAAAAGGTAATGAAGTGTTTCACATACTGTTTTCTGTCTTTTTATTCTAATTTAAATCTATCATTTAGTGCACGCAGTAAAAACGATGTTTACTTGAATAGGAGCGCTATTTCACTCATCCTGGAAATGCTTATCTGGGCTTGTATTTTAGCCATACCAGGTATGCTATCATTGTACACGATCAGCACAGTGGGAGGAGAAATATATTTTCAAATCCTTAGGTGTCAGTTTTAACCTAGTAATCTGAGGTTTTTCTGTAATGTACCTCATTAAGGTCAAGTTGGACCAGCTACTATCAAGTAAGCTAGCAAGCAGGATGGCAATCCCAGATTTTTAAAAAAAATATATTTTTAAAATTTAAATTCAGTTAATTAACATATATTATTAGTTTCAGGGGGACAGGTCTGTAATTTGTCAGTCTTACGTAACACCCAGCATTCACCACAACACATAGCCTCCCCAATGTCCATCACCCAAACACCTCATCCCCACAACCCCTTCCCCTCCAGCAACCCTCAGTTCGTTTCCTGAGATTAAGAGTCTCTTATGGTTTGTCTCCCTCTCTGGTTTCATCTTGTTTCATTTTTTTCCTCTCATCCTCTATGATCCTCTGTCTTATTTCTTAAATTCCACATATCATGAGAACTTATAACAATTGTCTTTCTCTGATTGACTTGTTTCACTTAGCATAATATCCTCTAGTTCCATCCATGTCCTTAAAAATGGCAAGATTTCAGATTTTTTATGGCCGTGTAATATTCCATCATGGGTACTTGTGTGTGCATGTGTGTATGCGTGTGTGTGTGTGTGTGTGTGTGTGTGTGTGTGTGTGTATGTGAGACACAGCACATATTTGTCCATTCATCTGTAGATGGACATCTGGGCTCTTTCCATAGTTGGGCTATTGTGGACATTGCTGCTATAAACATTGAGGTGCAGGTGCCCCTTTGGATTACTAAATTTGTATCCTTGGGGTAAATACCCAGTAGTGCAGTTGCTGGGTCATGGGGTAGCTCTATTTTCAACTTCTTGAGGAATCTCCATACTGTTTTCCAGAGTGACTACACCAGCTTGCATTCCCACCAACAGTGTAGGAGGGTTCCCCTTTCTCCACATCCTTTCCAACATCTGTTGTTTTCTGACTTGTTCATTTTTTAGGCATTCTGACTGGTAGTATCTCATTGTGGTTTTGATTTGCATTTCCTTGGTGATGAGTGACACTGAATATGTTTTCATATGTCTCTTGGCTATTTGGATGTCTTTGCAGAAATGTCTGTTCATGTCTGCTGCCTATTTCTTGATTGGATTATTTGTTTTTTGGGTGTTGAGTTTGATAAGTTCTTCATAGATTTTGGATACTAGCCCTTTATCTGATATGTTATTTATAAATATCTTCTCTTCTGTCAGTCTTTTGGTTTTATTGACTGCTTCCTTTGCTGTGCAAAAGCTTTTGATCTTGATGAAATCCCAGTAGTTTAATTTTGCCTTTGTTTCTCTTGCCTTTGGCAGTGTTTCTAGGAAGAAGTTGCTGTGGCTGAGGTGGGAGAGGTTGCTGCCTGTGTTCTCCTCAAGGATTTTGATGGGTTCCTATCTCACATTTAAGTCTTTCATCCATTTTGAGTCTATTTATGTGTATGGTGTAAGGAATTGGTCCAGTTTCATTCTTCTTCTGCATGTGGCTGTCCAATTTTCCCAACACCATTTGTTGAAGAGACTATTTTCCATTGGCTGTTTCCTGCTTTATTGAAAATTAATTGACCATATAGTTGAGTTGAGGGTCCATTTCTGGGTTCTCTCTTCTGTTCCATTGATCTATGTATCTATTTTTGTGCCAGTACCATATTGTCTTGATGATTACAGCTTTGTAATAGAGTTTGAAGTCTGGAATTGTGATGCCACCAGCTTTGGTTTTCTTTTTGAATATTCCTTTGGCTATTTGGGGTTTTTTCTGGTTCCATACAAATTTTAGAATTATTTGTTTCAGTTCTGTGAAAAAAGTTGATGGTATTTTGATAGTGATTACATCAAATATGTAGATTGCTGTAGGTAATATAGACATTTTGTTAATATTTTTTTCCTCCAATCCTTGAGAATGAAACATTTTCCCATTTCTTTGTGTCTTCCTCAATTTCTCTTGTGAGTATTCTATGGTTTTCTGAGTACAGATCCTTTGCTTCCTTGGTTAGATTTATTCTTAGGTATCTTATGGTTTTGCATGCAGTTATAAATGCAACTGACTCCTTAATTTCTCTTCCTTCTGTCTTGTTGCTGGTGTATAAAAATGCAACTGATTTCTGTGCATTGATTTTTATATCCTGCTACTTTGCTGAATTCCTGTATGAGTTCTAGCAATTATGGGTGGAGTCTTTTGGGTTTTCCACTTAAGTATCATGCCATCTGCAAAGAGTGAGGGTTTGACATCTTCTTTGCTGATTTAGATGCCTTTTATTTATTTATTTATTTTTTGTTTATCGATTCCTGAAGCTAGGACTTCTAGTACTATATTGAAAAGCAGTGGTGTTAGTGGACATCCCTGTTATGTTTCTGACCTTAGGGGAAGATCTCTCAGTATTTCCCTGATGAGAATGATATTTGATGTGGGCTTTTCATAGATGGTTTTTATGATATTGAGGTATGTATCCTCTATCCCTATACTGTGATGAGTTTTAATCAACAAAGTTTGCTGTACTTTGTCAGATGCTTTTTCTGCATCTATTGGAGGATCATATAGTTCTTGTCCTTTCTTTTATTTATGTAGTATATCACATTGATTGATTTGTGTATATTGAACCAACCTTGAAGCCCAGGAATGAATCCCACATGGTTGTGGTGAATAATCCTTTGAATGTATTGTTGGATCCTATTGGCTACTATGCTGGTGAGAATTTTTCATCTGTGTTTCATCAGGGATATTGGTCTGTAATTCTCCCTTTTGGTAGGATCTTTGGTTTTGGGATCAACGTACTGTTGGCCTTTGATGTTTTTGAAACAGCTTCAGAAGAATAGGTATTAATTCTTTTTTAAGTGTTGGTAGAATTCCTCTGGGAAGCACTTTGGCCCTGGGCTCTTGTTTTTGGGAGATTTTTTATTACTGCTGAAGTTCCTTGCTGGTTATGGGTCTGTTCAGGTTTTCTCTTTCTTCCTGGTTCAGTTTTGGTAGTTTATAGGTGTCTAGGAATACATCAGTTTCTTCTAGATTGTCTAATTTGTCAGCAGGTAGTTGGTCATAATATGTTCTGATCATTGTTTGTATTTCTTTGGTGTTGGTTGTGATCTCTCTCATTCACGATTTTATTTATTTGGGTCCTTTATCTTATTTTTTTTTTTTAAGATTTTATTTATCTATTTGACAGAGAGATCGGAATTAGGCAGAGGGGAAGGCAGAGAGAGAGAGAGAGGAGGAAGCAGGCTCCCTGATGAGCAGAGAGCCCAGTGAGGGGCTTGATCCCAGGACCCTGAGATCGTGACCTGAGCTGAAGGCAGAGACTTAACCCACTGAGCAACCCAGGGACCCCAATCTTTTCTTTTTGATAAGTCTGATGAGGAGTTTATTAATGTTATTAATTCTTTCAGAGAAACAGCTCCTAGTTTCGTTAATCTGTTCTTCTGTTCTTTTGGTTTCTATTTCATTGACTTCTGTTCTAATCTTTATTATTTCTCTTCTCCTCCTGGGCTTAGACTTTCTTTGCTGTTCTTTCTCCAGCTCCTTTAGGTGTAGAGTTAAGTTGTATATTTGAGAACTTAGTTTCTTGAGAAAGGCTTATAGTGCTATATACATTTCCCTTTAGGACGTCCTTTGCTGCATCCCAAAGATTTTGGATAGTTGTGTTTTCATTTTCATTTATTTCCATGAATTTTTTATTCTTCAATTTTCTTGTTGACCCATTCATTCTTTAGTAGGATGCCCTTTAGCCTCATGTATTGACTTCTTTCCAACTTTCCTCTTGAGATTGAGTTCAAGTTTCAAAGCACTGTGTCTGAAAATATGATGGGAATGATCCCAGTCTTTTGGTACCGGTTGAGACCTGATTTGTGAGTCAGGATATGATCTATTCTGGAGACTTTTCCATGTGCACTTGAGAAGAATGTGTGTTCTGTTGCTTTGGGATGGAATGTTCTAAATATATCTGTTATGTGTGTCATTCAAAGCCCTTATTTCCTTGTTGATCTTCTGCTTAGATGATCTGTCCATTTCAGTGAAGGGGGTGTTAAAGTCCCCTATTATTATTGTATTATTGTCAGTGTGTTTCTTTGATTTTTTAATTAATTGGCTTATATAATTGGCTGCTCCCATGTCGGGGGCATAAATATTTATAATTGTTAGATCTTCTTGTTAGTCAGACACTCCTATGCTTTATCTTGAGGCTGTGACTTCCCCTGCCCTTAGCTTTATTCTTTGAGCTATAAAATATGAGAGAAAGGAATACTTATTTTTTTATTATGTTATGAGTTAAGTATTATATGAATGCCCCAAAGATTTCTAAGTGATCATTCTCATTTATCAAACATATTCTACTTGTCCAATGGTGCGAGCGCCAAGGAGACCAAGTCATTGCCCTCCAGCAGCTTTCAGTCTGATGACACAGGCAGGCCAAAGAAAAAACAATACAACATGATAAAGGCAAGAATGAAACTAAACACTGTACTGGGAACTAGCAAAGAGAAAGAGAGAGAGAGAGAGAGAGGGAGAGAGAGCATGCAATGGATACCACCTAGCCATTTCAGCAGAAGAGATAGGAGATAGTAGGGATTAGTTTGAAAGATGAATAAAGAACAAGGCTTGATCACTCCAGACAAAGGAAGGAATGTATGTACAGAAACCATTAGAAAACCTCGATGTGTCTCAGAATCAGTGAGAAACTGGGCATAGCTAAAGCATAAACTGCAGTGTGGGGACAATGAAAGAGTCAGACATAACCCTGGAAACAAGAATGAGCTCCATCGAGAATGCCTTGAATTACTGTGAGATGCATTTTGACTTTCTTAGCCCCTGAAACCAGCATAGAACTTAACTCCAGAAGTAATACAAGAATTGATATGCTTTAAGGGTGTCCATGGGAATGGAAGGTAAGGAGGGGTCTGGAGGTAATTATAGAGTTTAGGTGGGAAATGGTGATGGCATGAATGAAAGAAATGATAGAGGAGAAGGGGACACAGGACTACAAGCAGAAAGTATTTCTGGAGTAGCATTAATAGTATATAGTGATATTTTTAGGTGAGAATGGTGAGAATTAAAGGCTAGATTTGGGGGGAAAATTGTGAAAATGGGTCTTTTGGAATCCATTTTGTGAGTTTTGGATTCTCTATAGGACATTTGGTCAAAATATTCTCTTAGGTCCTTAATTTATGACAATGTGCATGTTGCGATTATTGATTACAGCTTGAAATACTTCTCCTAAATGGTAGGGTTTATATTTTACTTATTTTTACTGTGAGGTATAATTCTGCTTTTATTATTTATATTTTGCTATGAACAGATATGTTCATAAGAGTGTTTTTTTATGTAAAGGAATCGTTGAAAAATAACCTACCAGTAAATAATTTGTTGGGTCAGGAGTGGTATGTCCAAAGATGATATCTGGAACGACCATGTACAAATATGTAAAAATACATTTATTGACTCAGAAAGTTGTTCAGAGTATTTGAGGAAAAAGAACAGTTTACAAATTATATGTACAGTGTAATTCTACTTTCCCAAAGTCTGTGTTTTTAAGTGTGGTTCTAAGCAAAAGAAGAGGACTGAACAAGTATTCCGCCAAATGCTTAATGGTTATATTTGTGTGGGAAGTCAAATTATCAATGACTCTTACATTCATCATGTGATCCCACAGGCCCCAAATTTTAAGTGATAAGTGTGTACAAGTTTGGGACCTCTCATCCACAGTGAGAATGTAAAATGCCAGTTTGCTGAAGATCATAGGGTAGGACTTCCAGAGGGATTTCTTTGAGAAGGTTTGTACTGTTGAGTCCTGTTTCCATCAAGGAGGAGAGGTGGAGGGCTACTTCTCTTTCCTCTCTAGCCAAGAAAAAAGGTTTCAAGAGGCTGACTGGAAGAATTTGATGTGTATTCCCTTTGAAGAAGAATAGACTTATGTCTGACTTCTACCTGAAAAATTGAAAGAGAGAGAGATGGACAGTGTGGATTCTGACAGATGAGCTCAAGTGAAGGGGGCTGCTTTAGGATCAGCCTATACTCCCAGCCTACACTCCCAGAGCTATGAGGACAAAGAACAGATAATTACTTCCTGTGGCTCACAGTGGGCCACCTCAAAAGAAAACCAGCATGGGCTCCCATGAGACCCTGTTCAGTAGAGAGCTAAAGGGGCAAAAAAATAAGTTCAACATATTTCTGGACTCCTAGGGAGTGTAGGAGGGCTAGGTAACATGATCAGGAATAATGAGTCAACTACTCTGTGAGAACTACAGGTTAAAAATCCCCAACACTGGTCATAGAGTGGTCCTGGGGAAGCAAAAAAAAAAACACCATTCCTGCTAGAGAGTAGGTCAGTTTCAGAAGCCATGTAGGCATCTTACAACAGTACCCATTCAAACAGAACATCCTTGTGTCCCTCCTTCCTTCCTCAGATTGACCCTGGGTGGTGGTGGGGGGGTGTCGGAAACCACAGTTAGTAAGAGGAGGGAGGGATGAAAGCATGGGATAGGAAAAGAGAAAAGAAGGACCATGTTCTTTTTTCTCCAGCTTCCTGCTTATAGCTAGGAAAGGATTTAACTTGAAACTGTGGTAATGTAGGAGTAGACACTTTTAACACAGCGTTAAGATTAGGATGAATATAGAATTACATTCATCCTAAAAAAAGTCATGGAACTATTTGTGTTTTTATCCATGGGCTTGGAAAAGAACACCCTTCCACCTTATATATGAACACATTTTAAGGAGGTAGTCGGAGAAAAAGAGTTACTTTATAATTCCATCAACTAAGTTCTGCTTATTTAGTGTCTCTTTTGAATACATGTGATTTTTCTAACTCCCAGGTCAGGAGTTCCTTTTAAAGTTTGTCCCACTGGTACTACTGTAATATCTTACTGTCATCATTGTAGGGACAAAAAACAACCATGGCCCATGTCTGGAGTGACTTTACCCAAACCCACAGAGTATTCTGCACCCTTTTCTTTACCAACAATGATTAGAAGATCACTAAGCTGATTTCATACCACACAGGGTGGCTTCTGCTCTGT
Organism: Mustela erminea; assembly: GCF_009829155.1. Lineage (NCBI taxonomy): Eukaryota > Metazoa > Chordata > Mammalia > Carnivora > Mustelidae > Mustela > Mustela erminea. The sequence goes on along the minus strand of NC_045614.1, from coordinate 162,294,216 downwards.
CCAGGTAAGGTGTTTCTCCCAACTTCCTTTAAAGAACATGAGACAGATTTCCTTGGAAAACTAACTTGTAACTCTCTGGGAGTTGACAGAACAGACTATTCCTCTTTGATTTTCTTCTAGGGGGTATTAATGAATGTTGCAAAATTTTTTTTTAAATTTTTTTATTTTTAGCAGCAAATGTCATGTGTGCTGTTCTTTTTTTTTTTCTATGAATGTTGCAAATTAAGCACTCATCTACAAAATGCACAAACAAATCTAATAATCACCATACAACTGCATTTGAGAAACTTGAGTAAGAACTTATGGCGAATGAAGAGGAATAGCTTAAATCACTTGAAAATTTGAATTGGGGACACCTGGGTGGCTCAGTTGGTTAAGCATGTGCCTTATACTCAGGTGTTGATCCTGGGGTCCTGGAATTGATATCCTGCATTGGGCTCCCTGCTCAGTGGGGAGTCTGCTTCTCCCTCTGCCTAATCCCCCTGTTCGTGCTCTCTCTTTCACTCACTTTCTCTCTCTCAAATAAATAAAGTTCTTTAAAAAATTATTTAAAAAAAGGGAAAATTTGAATTGGATCATTTTGTAAATTGAAAATCACTCTGGTAAACAGTAAATGTAAAGTGGGTGTGTGCACGTGCGTGTGTGTACAGAGAAGTGGTTGGCACTAATATAGGCTGAAGGTTGGATTCAATTTAATTGTACCTATTACATTCAGCTAAGCTTCGCCTCTGCTGCTACTGACTTCTATACTAAAAAAAAAAAAAAAAGTTAAGACAGTTGATTTTGGATTAGGAAGGGATAAGAAAACCAAAATAGTAAACAAAATGGCAAAAGGTCAAGACTTAATAAGCCTTCACTTGATGTTGACAATGGTACCACAGTAAGGTTACCACTGAAAGAAGAGAAGCAGCAAGAGAGGAAAAGATGGATATCTCCTAAATAGGCTAGAAGCCTATCAGTTGGACATGTGGGCTGTGTGCCATTGGCCAGGAAGAAGCTGTGTCTCTGAATACTCATTGCAAACTCTCAGCTCCTGGATGAATCTTCTCCTGCTGTGGGGACCCCACAATCCAGAAGGTACACTCTGCTCTCAGGTTTGCTGAAGACATGATCAGTGATGAGAATTTCTAGATTTAATGCTCTGTTGGGTGGTTTACTCTTGGATTTCTGAACCACTGTTACCGGGTCACCAATAGGAGGCATGGAAATCATTACTCTCCCTCCCAAGTATGTGTCTGTTGAATGGGATGGGGAGGCCAATTCAGCAGATACCAGAGAGGAGAAAATGGAGACCTGAGGGGCCTGCTTCTTTTGAGTTTCCCTGAGTACCTCAGGCAGGATCAGATATACAGCTACACTTGCTTTTTCTATATAGTTTAGATACAGTTAAAGAAAGCTTTTAAGGTGCGTAGAGCACTTTTTGCAGAGAAAGAGCTCCATAAGCATTGCTTTATTATTATAGAAAGAAGAAAGGAAGAGAACACTGCCAGAAATTATGCTAAGTGCCTTCACATTTCCTCATTCCATCCTCGCATCAACTCTAGAAGGTTACTAGTTCAGAGTGATTTGATACCCAGCAACTAGCTCCTAATCTGTGACAGACCATAGATTTAAAATCAGGCCTCCTTTATTACACAAAAGGATCCTTCTTATCCTGTGATTCAGTGTTTGACTCACAGGAAGAAAAAGAATAGATACCCATTTCAGAGGTCCATGTCTCTGGGTCTTCCTTCAATTAACGATCCTCTAAGTATGAGTGGTTGGTTCCCTGCCTACATGTATGAGTAAGGGAAGCCTTGTTGCTGGAAGAAACTACCGCAGATTTCAGTGGCTTCACACAGAAGTTTACTCTGCTCACATCAAGGCTGTCAGTGTTGGCGGGTGGGCAGAAGTGGAACTTCTGCCTTTAAAGACTTAGGCTCCTTCCTTCTTGCCACTTCCGGAGTCTTCTGTTGATTTCTCTGCTTACAGCTAGCAAATGAGGGGAAGGGGTGAGTTTGACACATTGGGACTGTTCACGATCCAGGCCTGGAAGTGGACACATCACTTCTGCTCATATTCCTAACTGCCAGAACCTGACCACAGGCAAAAGAGACTGGAGAAGCAGTCTGGTTGAGTCACAGCAGGAAAATAGATTTTGTGGCTAGTTAATCTATGCCACAGTCTAACTTCTGGTCACTAAATATTAATTTCAGTCATCCTTCCATATATATAGAACCCATTGTTTCCTTGCCCAGGGGGACTCCCCTAAGTTCCAGCCAATTCCTACATTCAGTTCAAAGTCCAGGACTTCAGGGCGATTGAAAATCCTAATTAGGCTTGGATATGGAGCCTCTGATGACCTCTGAAGCGAAAAAACAAGTTATCATTTTCCACTCCTCACCCCTCCATGGCACTACATTTTCCCTCAATTGGCAATGGTCAAGCTATATACAACTTAAATGTTTATTTAAAAAGGGGCAGAATGGACTATACAAGGCAGTCACTGGTCTGCTATACTTTTGAAATCTTCCTAGCCAGACGTTTTTGAGGAGCCCTTCCCTGATAGCAGAGGAATTGACTAGGTGGATCCAGAGTCTGTGCTGTGTTCCCCATTTTCCATGACCCTTGATTTACCCACTGGAAGTTTTTTCCTTCTGTTTTCCTCCATGGTTTCATCTGAAGTGTACACAAAGCAATATAGTCTTTCTGTAAGCTTTACAGCCTTAACAGCCTGCTTGCTGCTCATGTAAGTTCAGGAGCTCAAGAATGTTTTTAAGCCTTAAACAATCAGGATTCTCATTAGTACAAGCCTGTGATTAGTTTGGCAATATAATTGACTCAGGGACTCAGCAGACTTCTGACCTGTTTTCTTCTAATAAGTAACCGTATGCAAATTGTTCCCTAAACATAATGCTCCAGCCTGATTTCTTTCTATTCTTTCATCCCAACTTCCTGGCAGCTAACTTGAACCTCCCTGAAACAATAGGCTTGGATACCAAGATACTCTGTTATGCTGATCTTTGCTCCAATGTCAGTATGTGAGCAAGAAGTCTTAGAGGACCTCTGTAACTTAGGATCCTGTCCAGTCTTTACTCTTACTGTTTGTACGACAGTCCAGTCAACTCTGACAAATCTGTGAGATTCTTGATCTTTATACTTTTTCCATTCCCTTCAGTCTCTGCATGAAGAGCACTCCTTTCTTGCCTAAGCTCCAATACCCTAGGTACTTAAGAGTAATCAACATGCTTTTCCCTCTAGGTCTTTCCATCCGCTTTCCTCACAGCTTCAGGTTCAGAAGCATGTGGTCTTTCTGTTACTGCAGATGAAACTTATGAAATTTGGCTGGAGAGTATCAAGGTTTTCTAACTCTCTAGCTTGCTTTATTTATTTCCATACTGTCTGCTTTTTGACCACAAAAGCACACATTTTAGGCTTTCATCATACCAGCATCCCACTTTCTGTCCTGATTTCTGTAGGAGACACAGAAGGCTGACTGCTAGAACCAGTAACCCCAAAATATCAGTGGCTAACACATTAGAGGTTTATTTCTTCCTGAGATAAAGTCTAACTGGCAGCCAGTGTAGGGTAGGGCTCCTGTCTACACATGTACTCAGGAATCCAGTATTCCCTACTCTGGTTCTGTCACCGCCTAAGCCTTCATTTCACTGCTAGATTTTTTTTTTTTTTATCAGATTTTGTACTGCCTAGAAGTGTCCTATCACCCACATTTTGTTGGCCAGAACTTGTCAAAGGCTATGTCTAATTGCAAGGCAGGGTAGAAAACATTGTCTAGTTATATGGCCAGGGAGAAGCGCGATATGAGTGTACTAAATAATGTGTCTCCACCTCTACTGCCTTTGTTATGAGTTGCTGACATGCCCTCAGTTGCATCTGAGAATCCATGAGGTGGCATGTAACTCGATGTAAGGGAAGCCCCTCTCTCCATGGACACAAGTCAGTGCCCTTGAGACAATAGATCCATTTCCCCCAGGTTTTAAATTGAGTAAAACCCATATTGAATATTGGAGAGCCACTGCACACAATGTATACTGTGAAATTTTCAGTATTCAACAGTTGTTCAAGTCTTATTCTGCAGAAGTAAAGAGGATTGGTTTGGCTTTCTAGGGATCTGACTCTGCCATAGTACTCCCTGCTGAAGTGTTTTTCTAGAAAATACCCTTTGCACATACAAAATTCTCCCAGTTTTTCCCATGTCAAGATATTTTACACAAAAGGCATTATTATCTCCCTGTTATTACAGATATTTATACTACAAGAGGTATAAGACTCTAAAGTAAAATCCGCAAGATTCTAGCTCATCGTCTCTAGATGATTTCAAGCAGACTTACAAGAATCAAGTTATGTACTTTGATAAAATACACATGCTGGGATCCACTTATGGAAATGGAACTTGTGAAAAAAACATCCAGGATGACCTTGATGATTGGTCTGGTTTGGGGATCTTTGTTTGGGAAGACAAGGTTGCCCTCATCTCTCTACATTTTAAGTTAGTACCTTTGGGTTGAGTATCACATGAGACTTTCAGGCTCCTCATTTTGTGGGAGTTTAGGGTTTTGTATCTGGCATTTCTTCCTGGAACTAGGCTGGAGGACTGTGTTCCTCCTTTTATCTGTCTGAATTGCTGAATGGTTCCTTGTTCTTCTCTTATGTATTACCTAAGCCTCTGAGTTCTCTGATAGCTAAATGATTAAAGGCAACTTTACAGTTTCCTAAAAAAAAAATAAAAAGCTTTTCGTGGTGGTGTTTTTGAAAAATAAAGCAGACTTCTAAGGTTTGGAGTTCTCTTTATATGAGAGTACAAAGTAAAGAAGTGCAAGCAGCTAATAACACACTGGCAACAAGCTACAAACTTGGGGAGATTTGCTAGTGGCACACACTGGGCAAGAAAGACAGAAATGGCAGAGTTTGCAAGCAATTTGCTCCATTCTCATCCAGTGCTATAGAAGGGACCACCCTGGGTCAAAAGGATGTTGATGTTTAGTTATCAGTAATCCAGAAAAGCTGGAGCAGGGATGCACATGACCATTACCCCTAGTTCTATGTGAAGAGGAAGTTGATCAGAGATGCTCTCCAATTCTTCGTTTCTCATGGAAATGATGTACAAGAAATAATGGTTCTGGAGATTTCTTGTGTGGTTAGGAACATTGCTGGCTCTTCCTTTCTTTTGTCTTACATCTCTTCTTTGTCGCAGTAAGGAGGACATTGGATTCTGAGTCAAAAAGACCTGAATTCTTGTTCTGCCCTTTGTGCTTACCTAGCTTTGTAACCTTTGGGAGCTTACTCAGCATCTCTGGGAATTTTCCTCTGTAAAATGAAGAAGGAATCTGGGAATTTCTGGGATCCCTTGCAACACTACTGTTGTTATAAAGACTGGTGGTGACCTCCCCAGCGGAAAGGGGGACCTCCAGGAAGTTTTGACCAGTTCTGGAACCATGGACTATCTTGTGAGGAACCATTGCTTGGGTGATATTTTAGCACATGTTTAAAGATGATAGTTTGGAGGAAATTGTTCTGGCTCATCTTGAGTATTTTGTGGAAGCAAAGGCATCAGTGTCTTGACTTCCTTAGCCAAAACATTAAAGAATTATACCTCTTTTATGCATCGTGTACCAGGGGGCCTGGGGAAGGCAGTTGGGGGCAATTCCTGTGATGCACAGTTGGCAAGATTGCTTTCAGAGTAACCGTTATAGCTATGTGATCATTAATTCTCCTGCCCTTGAAAAGCGTTAAAACCTGAGGCTATCTTTTTTCCCACCATGTTAAGTAATTTTCCAGGAGAACTAAGGACCTGTCCAGTAGCCTTCAGGTTTCTGATGCTGACTTAAAGGTGAAATGCACCCAGAACCCAGAGGCAGAGTGGTACAGAATGGGTTCTGACAGAAACCTGAGATGGCACCTAGCTGTGCATTTATAAACAGGGAGCCCATTCAAGGCTGCCTGGATCTCACCCAAAAGACCAAGTTACTGTGAATCATTTCAGTATTTAAAAATGATATTTTATTTTATTTTTATATTTATTTATTTATTGAGTAGAGCAATAGAAGTTTATTAAGCAAGGATACATAAAAAGCTCTCAGGAGTGAGAGGGGTCCCAATGGGGTTGCCACTGAGGGCTATTAGAGATGGTCTTTTATAGAAAGCTACCAGGGTACTTAAATCTTTTTAACATCACGATTGATAACACCATTGAGTAAGGACTAGTAATAATATCTTCAATGGCTTACTTCCTTTTTAGGGTCCAGTAATTCTTGTTATAACAGCTACTTGTGACCAGCCAAGACCCCACCTCTGACACCTAGGACAGGATGGTCTGGTTTGTTCTCTTATCTCTGGTTTCCTTTCATCACCCACATTTTGAATTTTGTGAGCCTGATCCCATGGCCCCCTACCTATCTCTCCCTACCCAGCCCCACCTGTTCCTTACTCATTCCTCCTCCCCTCTACCCCCTCAGAAAAGTAACCCTAACTGCTGTTAGGGAATGGGATGATGACTGCTCTGGCTGCTTTCTGCTGAGATGGGGCTGCAGGCTGTAGGGCAGTTAGACTCTATCCAGAGGTCGATCCTGGGGCCTGTGGTATGGCTCCAGGGGGTCTATCATGATGGATAGCAAATGGTACATGCATCAGCACATGCAAAATAATTAAACATAAAACAAGGATTAGGCCAAAATTATGATCGCATACATCAGATAAGATCCCCAATTACCAATTTTGTCAAATACAGCAGTGGATATTTTGAACTTATTTAATTGATCATGAAAGTCGGGTTTTAAGCTGTTGAGTAGAGGCTAAATTGATAAAGTTACTCAACCCACTGTTTGAGGATTGCTGTGAATGCAGTGAGTCTGGATTTTAGCCCATGTTTGAAAACATCTTTCCTGTAGCCCATAAGGCAAAATGCAGGGCTGTGGGCCAATGAGAGTATAGGTAGGTGGTTTAATAACTGGTTGAATGAGTCCAAAGAGATTAATGATTGAATCAGTGTTGACCTAGTCTCCTTGTCACAGGATTTCTTCTTGACCCTGTCCTGTTTGTAATCTTTATTACTGACTTCAGGGAGGATATTGAAAGGCAAACTGAAAATATGGGTCTACTTCAGTGCGATGAAATTTAGCACAAGTAAATGCAAAGTCCTGCACTTGGGATCAGGATATTAGCTTCCTGAGAACAGCATAAAGGAGACATCATTTAACAGCGGGATGTTAAACACCTTTACATCCTGTTATAGTTGGCTGTAAGCTCAGTCTGAATCAATAGTGTGGTATGCCTGCCAAAAAGACTAATGAGGTTCCGGACAGCACTAACAGAACCCAGCTCTGTGCTGGGAGGAGCGCACCTGAGGGAGAACGGGCTGTTTAGGGCCCCGGGCTCCAGAGCAGAAACTGGCAAACTGAGAATGCATGTGGGCATACTGAAGGAAAGGAGGAGATTCACGCTGGGTGGGGAGAGGACACAAAGGTGCATAGTTCTCTTGTTAGTCTGCAGCACTCTTGAATGGAAGAACATTTCCAGACTTCTGGGTGCCTGGAGAGGGCAGGACTAAAACTAGTAAGTACAAAATATACTGCAGCAGATTTCAGCCCAATACATGGAATTGCCTAATCTACCTAAACATTAAATAAATGCACTAACCTAGGAGACAGTGAATCTCGCATCCCTGGGGCATCCAGGCAGAAATGGATGAACACTCCATGAGCAAACTGTGGAAAGGAATTTAAGCAACCTGTGGATAGTTGATGTCTAATGTCTAACCTCGGCATGTAACGTTCGATGGATAGGGTGTAAAGGTTAAAGAGAAGCAGATAGTTTTGGACAAAATCCACCTTCTCTTGGTTTCAGTTTACTGGCTAAGTTAATACCTTGAATGGTATTAATACTGATTCACGAGCTGAGGCTGATATAACTTTTAGGAGGGAGATGAAGTCTTTTAGGATATCATTGTAAAGACATAGGAAGAGTTCTGGAATCAAAATTAGGAAACAGGCATGTGATTTTTGGTGCTAGAATCAGTCTTCAGGAGTCACCCGGCAGGTTGCTATGACTCAGTGTCCTTAACTTGTATTTATTCTTAGAAGCTCTGAATTACATGTTGTGCTTCGAACAGCTCTAGGGCAGAGATACAGTAAATTATGAAAACACTTTGCAGGGCTGTGGTGTGTATCACCAAGGAGGAGTTCCTTCGGAGCCTGAATTCCTTTGTTGAACAGATCTCTGTATGAATACAAATAATCATTAGAGAGACAGCTGGCTGCCGCTGTGCATCCCCGATAAAACACTCTTCACACATCCCTGTCTTTTCTTCCTGGGAATTTTGCCAGAAGGGCTGGGAGCAAGTGTTTGAGTAAGCAAGTGGGGTCTGCTCTCCGCTTCTGTAAGGTCCCGTGGGATGTATTGATTCTCCTACATCTGTAACATCAGGGATGAACACGAGTCTCACAGACTGGGATAAATAGACCATACAGGGCCTGCACTCCTGAGCTGTCTTTGTTGATCATGAGGCCAATGAGATTAAAGAAGCAAGGCCGTTTGCACTGTCAAGAGGAGAAGGTTTCTGGGACTGCTGCCTATTGAGGCTGTTGGGAGGAGCAGACATCAGAGAGAGGAAGGTCTGGGAGGCCAAAATCTGTCCTTTTTTGTTCTTATGCTATCACACCTATGCAGGAATTACAGCCATTCCCATGGTTACAGATACAATCTATGACCTCCACATCTCTGTTTCCTGATCTACACTTCAGAACCATGAAGCCAAGTTCCTACTTGACACCTTCCTCTGAATATCACATAGGAACATCACACTTGACATGCTCAAAGATACACTCACCATTCCTCTGACATTACTTCTGCCTTTGCACTCTCTTTACAAGAGAATGAGATTGCAATCCACCCAGTCATCCCAGAAGGACTCATTCATTCACTCATTGATCTGAAAAAATATTTATTTTACTCCATACCAGACAATGTTTGCTTGTTGTCAATATAATAGTTAAAAAAGAAAATCCCTGCCTTTAAGACAGTGCATTTTAGTGGGAAGAGATTGACTGTAGGTGTGATAAGAATAGCAATAGATGTAAACCAAAATAGACACATATATATGAGATTTTCAGGTAATAATATAATCTAAATATAACAGTGAATTTAGTGGGAGGGTGAGGGTTGTGAGGGTGGTCAGATGCTTCTCTAGTCTGGGTTGTCAGGGAAGGAATTTGAGGCAATGCCATTTGAGTGAATGATAAAAATCTGCCATAGGAAGATCTGGAGAAACGTTAAATGTAAAGACCCTATATACATGTGTGTTTGTGTATGCACATACAGTGTAGGGGTGTGTCTGTGTGTGTATACATATTATGTGTCTATATAAATACATATACACATTGCATATGTACATCTTATATGTGTGTTCATATATATATATTACGTATATACATATGTATGTGTGTATATAAAGAACTAGGTAAACTTACAGAAACCTTATATAGGGTCGAGTAAACAAATTATCAAAATAAATGGGAGAAGATTAACTATCAGTGATTTTTTTTTAAAGATTTTATTTATTTATTTGACAGACAGAAATCACAAGTAAGCAGAGAGGCAGGCAGAGAGGGGAGGGGGAAGCAGGACTCGATCCCAGGACCCTGAGACCATGACCTGAGCTGAAGGCAGAGGCTTAACCCACTGAGCCGCCCAGGCATCCCAACTATCAGTGATTTATATTTAAAAGTAAGAATAGCAAAGCTTTAAAACCATGACTGACTCAAGACTACATTGAGGATACACTTATCAATAAACAAGTCCTTTCTGAAAAGTTCTACAATTCTAGTCATCTACATGTGTACCTATAGAGAAAGAACTTTTCAATTTTGTCAAGCACTGTATAGCTACCATGTTTCTCAATAAATCATTGAATTAAGGGACCTCAGGAAAGTCAAGGATCATGCTGATTTTAAGCTTAGCATGTTTAAGAATATAATACTTACTGACACAGTGAGTTACAAGAAGGTCTTAGTATTACTCCCAAATTAAAGTGTGTAAGCTATGAACTACACATTTGTTTTTCATTCAGTCAACATTTATGGGGAGCCTAATGTACTGGGTACTAGACTAAGCCCTGTGAAGTATATGATCACCAGTTAGATACAGAGCATTCCCTTTCAGAACTCAGGATCCTGTAGGAGGGAGGAAGATTATACATAAATGACTATAATTCCAGATAGGAGGACATGAGTGTCCTATGTTAAGATTTTAATGTAGCTCAGGGGAGAATGAGAACAATTCTCTCCAGAGGAGATGAGAAAAGACTTCAGGAGTGACATGGGCTTCGAGATGGTCTTTGAGGGATTGATGGAATTTGCATGTATGGGGGAGAAGGAGGTTTCCAGGAGGTGAAACAGTGAGAAATGGCGAGAATGTACAGGAAGGTAGACATTTAGGAATCTTCACATGTATTCTGGTTCTCACTACGCACCTGGTATGACTGTACATCCCTGCCAATGTGAGGGTTGTCATGGCCACATGGCTTGTTGGTTGATGAAATATAATCAGAAAGGATGTACATTACTTCTAGGCAGAAAGAGCACACAAATATCCTAATTCCCTGTCCTGCCACAGTGCTCATGGAAGCATGAGTCAAGATGGAGCTTCTATCAACCTGGCTCACTTAGTGTTTAATGTTAAACTCTTCCCACTTCTGTCAAACCTGAAGAAAAATACCCGTTTTTGTTTTGTTTTGTTTTGTTTGTGCTGAGCAATTGAAATACTGGGCTATTTGTTATCACAGCATAAGGTAGCCCATCATGACTAATACAAGAAATATATGCAGTTCAGTCCAACAAAACTTAAGATATTTGCAAGGCAGTAGCAGGGGAGCAGAGGCAGATACATTGTTACATAATTACAGTGAAATGTGAAAAGTCCTCTAATCAAGTTTGACATTCTCAGTATAGAAAGATCTTGTAGAGATCAACAACAAAATCCTTAGACCACAATAAATAAGGACAAAGAATAGGCACAGATGTTGATAAATATAATAAATGCAGAAAAATGTTAAACACTGGTAATTAAATAAATTCACATGTAAACATAATGAGGTAGTATTATTTGCCTTCACATTTGGCAAAAATGTTAAGTATAATAGTATCTTCCCATGTGTTTGCAAACTTTAGAAATTTCTGGGGAACAATGGGGCAGTATGCATGGATGACATTAAATTTACTTTGACCAAGTAATACCTCTTTAAGAAATATTACTGTGCAGTTTTTACTAGTTAACTTTCTTTGGTTGAAAATTACTAAAACAAATCAGACATAGTGTGCCAGACAAGGGTGTTTATTGGGAGGATGCTGAGTGAATCTGGGGACACAAATGAATGGTTCAAAAGCCAGGCTCTGGGAAGAACAAGATACCAGAACAGCTTTGGGGATTGCATCAGCCAGAGATAATGGACTGTCCTTCTAGAATGCTGCCAATCATGTTGCTTGGCTAGGAATAACACTCAAGTTTTTGTGTGTCTCAGGTTAAGAGTCCAAATTCCAAAAATAAATAAATCAGTTTGGGTCTTGTATACAACATTGTACCAATTAGTTATGGTCAGAAAGGCAGGATTCTGCAGCTTAAATATAAAAATAGGGGACGTGTGTGGGTAGAGCAGATGGTTCCCAGAGAAGAGAGGAGATTATTCCTAAGGGAGAAATCAGAAAGTGGAACAAAAATTTGTAAGATGCTCACCCTAGGGTTATTTATAACAGCAGAGAAGGAGAAACTTCAATGTCCAGTAGAAGGGAAAGTTTCTGTACGTTATGATCAACTATTACTAAGCCAGTTAACATTATGTTCATGAAGATTTCAATGATGTGAGAAAAGTGCAAATGATATAGTAATCAAGTGAAACAACTTCCATGAAAGTTTTAAAAATACCACAAAACCATCAAAATACACATTGAGGTTTAATTTAAGTAGTAGTTAAAATTATAGAAAGCTAACATTTCTATTTTAATATTTTTTTTATTTGTATAAATTCCCTACAGTGGTTATGTGTAGCTTTTATAATCAGCAAATGAAATGATCTTAAAGAAGATGTACTTAATGGAGGCAGTATTTTGTAGTGTGGAAACCAGAGTTAAACACCCTGTGTTTGGATTTTGGTTCTGCCACTTACAAGTTGAGCAATCTTGGTCAAATGGATTGACCTCTTTTAGTCTGAGTTTTGTTCTTAAAAATGGAGAAAGAATAGTTCTTACTGCCCAAGCAGTAAACTCATGTAACACACCTAGCCTGCTGCTAATATCTGATGCAAGGGTTAACTATTTTAATCCCTGAAGAGCACAGGTAAGAGACAAGGAATCCTGACTGGGAGAACAAGAGGATGTGATATTTAAACTGGGTCTTGTTTCATTCATATTTCTTGAAACAGGATGCTACTGTGAATTGGATTTTTTTTTTTGAAAGAAAGTTGGAGACAAGCCAAATCCATTAATATAAACATTCCCATAATGTATGGATCTTCTTCACCTTAAAATGAAAAAAGGTGACTTCTGAGCTATGCTCACATGGGAAGATCCATGGGTCTAAGCAGTGCAACTAAATTGTCTAATTCTCCCTGTGTCCTCCGGGCCTTGGCCCTCTGCAGTGGGCTAAGCTAGACAAGCATTCATAAAAAGTCGAAACAGTGTGACCTCCAGCCTCAGATGTAGGCAAAATTCTCATTAGTCTTTTTTACTCACGGCACAGGGTTGGCCTAGAGGCTGCAAAGCCAGGAATTTTCTAGTGACTGCTGTCTGTCCCTAAGCGGTGGGCTAATGACGCTGCGGGGTGGTGGGGTGTCCCATCCTCCGTCCTGTTTCTGCTTTCCTCCGCTCCTTCCATATCTGTACCTAGAAATGAGAAAAGGATTCAGAATCTGAAGCTCTCTTATAATACTTTTTTAAAAAAATAGGCAAATAGTTCTCATATATTTTCCACATAAGCCTTAGTATTTCATTCTAAGTTTTTCTGAGCCTCAAGGTACTTCAGATTATTTGTGGATAATGGGAAAAGTGGAGCCATATTAATAATTTAGAGGCCATAAGCATGGAAAAGAGTAATAGTGCCCAGCTGCTGATATTTATTTTTTAAAAAACCCTAAGCCTTGAAAAATTATATTTCAAAGTAACACGAAACTCATGTACACTGAAATTAAAGGAACTTTTTCTTTCGTACTTTTGTATTTACACTATCACACATTTTATTTAAATTCAATTAGATGTCCCGCATATCCTTAGTTTCAGAGCTAGAGTTTTGTAATTCATCAATTGTGTACAACACCCATGCTCATCCCCACAAGTGCTCTCCTTAATGCCCATAACCCAGTTACCCTATCCCCCCAACCACCAACCTCCAGTAACCCTCAGTTTGTTTCCTGTAGTAGTTGAGTCTCTCATGGTTTGTCTTCCTCTCTGATTTCTTCCCATTCAGTTTTCCCTTCCTTTCCCTAGGATCCTCTGCACCATTTCTTATATTCCATACATGAGTGGGCGGGGGGGGAGGACTTAGAGGTATAACCTTCCAATTTTAAAGACTTTATTTGGTAAAAATGGAAACGGTCACTCCACTTTTCCTTCAGAGAAATTAGCACAAATATAGCATCTTTAAAAGTTTTAAAGTAAAATGCCCAAAGGCTAAACTGTGGATTTAAGGATGCACACGTGGGTGATAAACCACAAGGAAACACAGGGATTTGATAGCTGTGGAAGTCAACATAGTGGTTATTGTTGGAAGGGCGGTATGGGCCATGATTGGGATCAGCAGCCAAGAGGGGCTTCTGGGATGGCTAGCGACGGCCTCTTTCTTGACCTGGATGATGGCCACAAGACTGTTCACCTTAAAACAACTCACTGAAGTCTACATTTGTTTTGTGTTTGATTGGACAGTAAACATTTAAAAATTTTAAAAGCCCACTTTATTGAGATACAACTGACATACAAAAAGTTGTACATACTTGATGTATACAATTTGGTGGATTTGGAGATAAGTATACACTTGTGAACCCATCACCTAGTCTATGCCATCAACATCCATCACATCTAAAATATTCCTCCACTCCCTTTATTTATTATTATTTTCATGTGTGATTAAAAACACTTAACATTATTTGCACTTTTAGCAAATTTTTAAGTATATAACAGAGTATTGTGAACTGTAGGCATTATGGGGGACAGTGGATCTCTAGGATGTATTCATGTTGCATAACTTAAACCTTCCCTTTGAATTTACACCTCCCTGTTTTCACCTACCTCTAGGTCCTGGCAGCGACCATTCTGGTTCTCTGCTTCTATGAATTTGACTATTTTAGATTCTGTATATACGTGGTATAATTTGTCCTTCTGTGTCTGACTTATTTCACTTGTATGATGTCTTTTAGCTTCTTCCTTGTCACAAATGGCAGGATTTCTTTCTTTTTAAGGCTCAATAATATTCCATTGTACGTATATACCACATTTTTTGATCCAGTCATCCATCAGTGGACATTTAGATTGTTTCCATGTGTTGGTTATTGTGAAGAATGCTATAAAGAACATGGGAGTGCCAGTATTTCTTCAAGAAACTGATTTCAGTTCTCTTGGGAATATACCCAGAAATGGGATTTAGAAATATCATATTATATTTCTATTTCTAATTTTTGGAGAAAACTCCATACTGTTTTTTATAATGGCTGTACCAATTTATATTCTCACCAGCAGTGTACCAGGGTTACCTTTCGTCCATGTCCTTGCCAACACTTACCTTTTTTTCTTTTAATAATAGCCATTCTGGGGGCACCTGGCTGGCTCAGCCGGTGGAGTGTGTCACTCATGATCCTGAGTTTGTGAGTTCAGGCCCATGCTGGTGTAGAGATTAATCAAAAATAAATAAACTTAAAAAAATAGCCATTCTAATGGATATGAGGTGATATCTTATAGTTTTGATTTGCATGTCTCTGGTGATTAGTGATGTTCAGCATCTTTTCATATACCTGTAGGTAATTTGTATATTTTTTGGAGCAATGTCTGTTCAGGTTTTTTGCACATTTTTAAATGACATTATTTATGGTTTTTGCTGTTGAATTATAGGAATTCATTGTATATTCAGGGTATTAACCCTTTGTTTCTCCCATTCGTAGGTTGCCATTTCACTTTGTTGATTGTTCTTTTGGCTATACAGAAGCTTTTTAATTTGATATCATCTCACTTACTTATTTTTCCTTTTGTTCCCTGTACTTTCAGGGTCCTGTCCCAGAAATCACTGCCAAGACCAATGTCAAGAAGCTTTTTTTCTTAATTTTCTTATAGGAGTTTTATAGTTTCAGGTCTTACATTTACGTCTTTAATAATTTTGAATTGATTTTCATGTATGGTGTAAAATAAGGGTCCAGTTTCTTTTGCATGTGTATATCTAGTTTCCCAACATCATTTATTAAAGAAACTATATTTGTTTCCAATTATATGTTTTTGGTAACTTGGTCAGAGATTAGTTGACCATATACATATGGTTTTTGTTTCTCTATTCTGTTCCATTGGTCTGTGTGTTCATTTTTATGCCAATACCATACTACTTTAATTTGTAATACAATTTGAGATTAAGAAGTTGGCTACAGCTTTGTTCTTTTTCAAGATTGCTTTGACTACTTCGGGTCTTTTGTAGAGCCATAAAAATTCTAGGGTTGTTTTTTTCTATTTCTATAAAAAAATGCCATTGGAGCTTTGATAGGGATTGCATCTTTGAATTTGTGTATCACTTTTCATAGTGCGGAATCTTAAAATTAATTCTTACAATCCAAGTACATGATATAGTTTTTCATTTATTTGTGTATTTTTCAATTTCTTTCATCAGTATTTTATAGATTTCACTAGACAAGTCTTTCTTTTCTTTTTTTTTTTTAAAGATTTTATTTATTTATTTGATAGACAGAGATCACGGTAGGCAGAGAGGCAGGCCGAAAGAGAGAGGGGGAAGCAGGCTCCTGGCAGAGCAGAGAGCCCGATGTGGGGCTCAATCCCAGGACCCTGGGATCATGACCTGAGCCGAAGGCAGAGGCTTTAAACAACTGAGCCACCCAGACGCCCCAACTAGACAAGTCTTTAACCTCCTTGGTTAAATTGTTCCTTGGTATTTTATTTTATTTTTTTTTAATATTTTATTTATTTGACAGAGAGACAAACAGTGAGAAAGGGAACACAAACAGTGGGAGAAGGAAAGGAAAAAAGCAGGCTACCCACCAAGTGGGGAGCCTGATGTGGGGTTTGATCCGGTCAGGATCATGACCTGAGCCGAAGGCAGACACTTTACAACTGAGCTACCCAGGTTCCCCATATTTTATTCTTTTTGATGCTTTTGTATATGCGATTACTTTAACTTTTCTTTCTGATAGTTCATTGTTAGTGTGTAAAAAGGGTACTCATTCATTCATATTGATATTGTATCCTACAACTTTACTGATTTTATTAGTTCTAACAGTTTTTTGTGGTGTGTGTGTGTGTGGTGTTTTTTGTTTTTGTTTTTGTTTTGTTTTGTTTTTGGTAGAGTCTTTAGGATTTTTTTAAACATATGAGATAACATTTTCTGCCAACAGAGACAGTCATTTTATTTCTTCCTTTCTGATTTGGATGTCTTTTATTTCTTTTTCTTGCCTAATTGCTAGGACTTCCAGTACTATGTTGAATATAAGTGGTGAGAATGGGCACTCTTTTTCCTGATCTTAGAAAAAAGCTTGCAGCTTTCACCCTTGAGCATGATGTTAGCTGTGGCTTTGTCATATATGGCCTTTATTAGGTTGAAATATATTTCTTCTATGCATAATTTGTTGACAGTTTTTATCACAAATGGATGTTAATTTACCAAATACTTTTCTGCATCTTTTGAGATGATCATGTAGTTTTTTTTAAATTTTATTTATTTATTTGACAGACAGAGATCACAAGTAGGCAGAGAGGCAGATGGGGGGGGTGGGGAGAGCAGGCTTCCTGCTGAGCAGAGAGCCCGATGCAGGGCTTTATCCTAGGACCCTGAGATCGTGACCTGAGCTGAAGGCAGAGGCTTTTTTTTTTTTTTTTTTTAAAGATTTTATTTATTTATTTGACAGTAGATGGAGAGGCAGGCAGAGAGAGAGAGAGGGAAGCAGGCTCCTCGCTGAGCAGAGAGCCCGATGCGGGACTCGATCCCAGGACCCTGAGATCATGACCCGAGCCGAAGGCAGCGGCTTAAACCACTGAGCCACCCAGGCGCCCCTGAAGGCAGAGGCTTTAACCCATTGAGCCACCCAGGTGCCCAGTCATGTGGTTTTTAATCCTTAATTCTGTGAATGTTATCACATTGATTGATTTATGTATGTTCAACCATCTTTACATTAAATGGACAAATCCTACTTGGCCATGGTGTATAATCCCTTTAATGTGCTATTGAATTTGGTTTGCTAATATTTCTTGAGGATTTATATATCTATGCTCATCAGGGATATTGGCCTATAGTTTTGCTTTTTGTGGGGTCTTTGGCTGGCTTGGATGCCTTTGATATTTCTGTTTTTCCCAAATGGCTAAAGAAGGATTGGTGTTAATTATTTAAATGGTAGAATTTGCTTGTGAAACCATCTGCTCTTGGTATTTTATTTTGGGGGAGGATTTTGAAGATTTTCTTTTAGCACTCCTTTAAGGCAGTTCTAGAGGTAATAAATTCCTATGGTTTTTTTTTTTTTGGAGGGGGAGTCTGTCTCTCCTTCATTTTTACAGTACAGTTTTTCTGGGTATAATATTCATGGCTATGAGTTTTTTCTTTGACACTTTGAATATGTCACCCCACTCTTTCCTCAACTGCAAAGTTTCCACTGAGCAATCTGCTGATATCTTCTGGATTCTCATCTATGTTATGAGTTGCTTTTCCATTGCTGCTTTCAAAATTTCCTCTTTATCTCTGACTATGATAATTTAATCATAATAATTATAGACCTCTTTAAGTTTAACCTGTTTGAGGTCCTATAAGCTTCATGAATCTGGCTGTCTTTTTCCATCCCTAGATTTTGGAAGTTTGCAGCTATTATTTCTTTAAGTAAGCTCTTTATCCCTTTCTCTTTCTCTTTTCTCTTCTCCTTCTGAGACTCCTGTAATGCACAGTGCCCCATATATCCTATAGTTTTCTTTACTTTTTTCTTTCTTTTCCCATTTTCCTTTTCTTTCTGTATACTACCAAATGACCTGTCTTCCATTTCACTGATTCTTCTACTTGATTGAGTTCAGTTCTGAAGCTCTTTAAGGAATTTTTCAGTTCAGTCATTGTATTATTTAGCTCCAGGATTTCTGTTTGATTCATCCTTACGGTTTTTCTTTGTCGAACTTCTCATTTTATTCATGTAGTTTTCCCACTATCATTTTTCATTCAGTGTTCTCATGTAGTTCACTCAGGTGATTTAAGATGATTATTCTGTGTGTGTGTGTGTATTTGAGAGAGAAGGAGAGCAGGGGAGGGGCAGAGGGAGAGGGTGGGAGAGAATCTTAAGGAAGCTTTACATTCAGTGTGGAGCTCAAGGCAGGGCTCAATATCATGACCCTGTGATCATGACCTGAACTAAAATCAAGAGTCAGACACTCAACTGACTGAGCCACCCCAGTGCTCCAAGATGATTATTTGGAATACTTTTTGTCAGGCAGTTTGTAAATCTCCATTTCTTTAGGGTCAATTTATAGAACTGTATTTTGCTCCTTTGATGGTGTCATGTTTTCCTGATTCTTTGTGATCCTTGTAGCTTTGTATTACTGTCCACACATTTGATGAAGCAGTCACCTCTTCCCCACTCAGGCCTGGTTTGTGGGGTCCACTGGGGAGCCAAATGCTGGGATTTACAGGTGGGTAGACCTGGTGTCAGGGTCCACAAGTAATCTTGTTTTTCCTTTCCCCCAAAGGAGAACTTAAGGGTCAGTGGGATCCCTCTCAGCTCTACACTATGACAAGTTGAAAATGCAATGATGTAAGTGAAATTGTTTTTACCTTTTCAATGAGTCTTTTCTTGTTTCTGAACTTCATCAGGGTACTGTTACTACACTTGAATATTTTTGTCTGTGGATGGCTCAATGTTTGCATTGGGGGATGACAGCTAGGACCTCCTGTTTTGCTATTTTCTTATATTTTTCTGACTTTCTCTTTCCACCCCACTCCCTTTCTGTTTTTTATTTTATTTAAAAAAACATATATGGAGTGGAGAAGTGAGTTGGGGGAAATTGGAAGGAGAGACAAACCATGAGAGACTGTGGACTCTGAGAAACAGACAGGATTTCGGAGGGGAGGGGGGTGGGGGGTTGAGCCAGCCTGAGGGAGGGCACGTATTGCATAGAACACTGGGTGTAGTGCATAAACAATGAATGCTGGAACACTGAAAAGAAATAAAATAAAATAAGATGGAAATACACACACACACACACACACACACACACACACACACACACACGCTAAATATTCTCAGTGGACCATTCAGTATAGGTCTGAAAGAGAGCTGATTTTGACTGGACTCCACACCCTCTCCCCTTCTGATACTCTTCAAATCATTGCTATGGTAATAGCCTTAGAAAATCATCTTGCCAAACCTTTTCATTTTGCAAATATAGAAACAGACCCAGAGATGCTAAGTGGTTTGTGTAGGGCCTTCAGTTAGTATTAAAACCACATCTTTAGGCATTTCTCTGCCTAAAAAGTAAAAAGCAGCTAAGCTATATTTGATTAGTTAGCTATTAGGTAGCTAATTTACATCCTAAAATTTTCTTGAAGGTGATAGCTGAAGTAGATCATGAGATTGGGCAAAAGTAATATACCTCATTACAGCTTCCTCTTTATTTTTCCTCTCTACCTCTTAAGACACTAGTTCTTAGTTCTGAATGCACATTGAAATCAGCTGGGAAGTTTTTATTTTGTTTTGTTTCATTTTTTTGTTTTTTTCATTTTTAAAAAATAATAATACAAGGTCTCATTCTAGCCTATTAATTCTTGGGATGGGCCCAGGCATAAGTTTTCTTTCTTTCATTCATTCATTCTTCCTTCCTTCCTTCCTTCCTTTCTTTCTTTCTTTCTTTCTTTCTTTCTTTCTTTCTTTCTTTCTTTCTTTCTTTCTTTTCTTCTCTTTAACTTCCAGGTAATTCTAATGTGTAGCTAGCTTGGAGAACAACTAGGCCAAGGGATTGTTACTTTGTTTCTATTTTTAGCCTCACATTTTTCATGTCTGCCTGTCTTTTCCCCTTCTCCCTTTCTTATTCCCATTCTTTTTTCTGGTTACCTCTTAACTGGCTATAATATAGAATTACAGTTTACTGTTAAATACTTGTATGTTTATTACATGTATTGATTTTTTTCCCCCTGCTTAGTCCTAATTTTTAAACTGGGTGATTTGAATCTTTTTTCCTTCCCTTCAGACTATCTCTTTTAACCCTATACTAAGCTTAATTCGATTGTTGTTACACATAGCCTTCAATTAATTTATTTTCTCGTGTGAACTAGACCTCTGTAGAAGAAAAAAAATTACATAACTGTTGGGAATTTTGAAAGAGGCACTGTTTAATAATTACAGAAACATCTTTGACATTCTTTTTTTTTTTTTTTAAGATTTTTATTTATTTATCAGAGAGAGAGGGGGAGAGAGTGAGCACAGGCAGACAGAATGGCAGGCAGAGGCAGAGGGAGAAGCAGGCTCCCTGCTGAGCAAGGAGCCCGATGTGGGACTCGATCCCAGGACTCTGGGATCATGACCTGAGCCGAAGGCAGCCGCTTAACCAACTGAGCCACCCAGGCGTCCCCATCTTTGACATTCTTGACCAACTTTTCTTTTCAGTACTCTTGATACTGCTTTTTTCTGATCTCTGACCGTTTCCTGACTGATCTTTCCTGGCTTCTTCTTCTCTTCCTGATCTAATAGCCACTTCTCTGCTCATTGCACACATTCTGCCTTGGTGATTTTAACTACTCACAGCTTCACTCTCTTCTCTCCCTCTTAATCTCACTCTCACTCCAACTTTATAAGTATTGGTTGAATAATCTGCATCTTTACCTCCTTTAGTTCTTCAAAATTAGCATAAATTAATCTTCTTTTACTTTCTTTCCTGTCTCCATGAAAGTTTTTTTCTCCATTTATTGATGCCCATAGTTGTTAATTTATGATATCTTTGTTTAAGTTCTACATAAGGATCAATTAACTATCTACAATATACCATGCACAATGATAGGCCTGAAAAAGCAATTGTGGGAATTATATCATTGTCAATAATAATTCATTCTGTCCCTCTCCTTGAGAAGATTATACAGACTGTCATTGTTATGATTTTACAGTGTGGTCTGTGCAAAGAATAATACTTCCTTGCCGTATTAACTTTGGGCTTGTGGCCATGTAACATATTCTAGCCAAAGGAATCTGAGATGTGATATATACCATAAATGAGCAAATTTTTCAGAAAGTGTCACAAATTTGCCAGCACTTTAGCTCCTGACTTCTTCACTGAGAGCAATATTCCCAGAGAGAGTCTACCACTTCAGCCTAGGTTTTTGAATGAGGAACCTACACAACAGAGCTGCTGCCTAGAGCAGAGCTGTAGCTGACTCACAATACACTTAGAATGTGAGCAAGAGATCAGTAATTACAGAAAGCAGGTGGTGCTTTGGAGTTACTACAGCAGCTAAGTTCACTAATGGAGTGTGATAAAGGAAATATTCTTCTTGTCATCAAGGACTCAGTATTCAGTAGAAGATCTCCAGAGGATTTAGCTCTTCAGACTTTTTCATTTTTTTTTTTCCTTTTCACTACATCCCACTTTTAACAAAATTCAGTTCATTCTCTAGATTTAACATCCATGTTGTCAACTCCTTTTCACTATTTGCCATCTTCTCAGCTACCACAATAGCTCCTGTTTGATTTTCTGGTCCTTAACTTCTTCCTTCACTCAATTTTTCCTGATGAACCCCTGCCACTCTGTGTGTCAGTTATGAATCCATATTGTAGGTGATCAGAATCTCAACTCAAATGGACTTAAACAAAGGGGAGATTTATTTATTGTAGTTCATATAACTAAAAGTGGTGTGGTAGGAATGACTCAAACAAAGCATGTTCTAGGGGTTTAAACAATGCCAAGGACTTGGTTTCCCTACACCTACAACTTGTCCTCCTCACTTTTTCTTTTCCTTAAAAAAAAAAAAAACTTTATAGAGTTATTATTCATATACCATAAAATTCACTGTTGGAAATAGACAATTAAGTGGTTTTTAGTATAGTCACAGATTCTAGCAGCCATCTCCACCATCACTTTTTAGAACATTTTTCATCACCTTAAATACAAAATCTCTATATTCTTTAGCTCTTATTCCCTAGTTCTCCATACCCTCTCCCTCAAGTCCCTAAGCAACCACTAATTATTTTCAGTATTTCTAAATTTGCCTATTCTGGTCATTTCATATAACTAGAATCATAAAATATGTGATTTTTTTTTTCTCATGGCTAGTTTCTTTTACTTAGAATTTATTTTTAAGGTTCATCCATGTTATAGCATACATCAGTATTTCATTGTTTTTATGACTTAATAATGTTACCTTGGATGGATATAGCATATTTTGTTCATCTGTTAATTGACAGGCATTGGGTTGTTTCTATCTTTTGGCTATTATAAATAATGCTATGAAATGAACAGTTTTTATATGAACATGCGTTTTCAGTTTTCTTGGATATATTCTAGGAGTGGAATTACTGGGTCACAAAGTAACTTTCTGTATAAGTATTTGAGGAAATGCCAGATTATTTCTGAAGTAGCTACATCATTTTATATTCCTACTAGTAGAGTATAAAGGTTTCAGTTTCTCCACATTTTTACCAATGATTATTGTCTGTCCTTATTACAGCCATCCTAGGGGGTATGAAGTAATATTTTATCATGGTTTTGATTTGCACTTCCTTCATGGTTAATGATGTGAGCATTTTTAATGGCTTGTTCACCATTTGTATAATCTTCCTTGAAGAGAGATCTATTCAGATCATTTGTACATTTCTAAACTGAGTTTTCATTTTGTTATTGAGTATAATAGTTCCTTATATATTCTGAAAATAAGTTCCCTGTCGGGCATATGATTTGCAAATATTTTCTCCCTCTCAATGGGTTGTTTTTTAATTTTCATGACAATGTCTTCTGAGACACGATGGTTTTTAATTTTGATAAAGTCCAGTTTTATCTATTTTTTGATCTGTCATTTGTGCTTTTGATGTCATATTTATAAATCTTTTGTCAAATAAAGGGTCACAAAGATTTTCCCCATTTTCTTCTAAAAGTTTTATAGTTTCAGCTCTTACATTCAGGTCTTTGATCTATTTTGACTTAATTTTTGTATGAGATGGAAGTCATTCCTCCACATGTGGGTATCAGCTGTCTCAACACCATTTGTTGAGAAGACTATTCTTTCCTCATTAAAAAGTGTTGACCTTGCATTGAAACTGTAGATCAGTCTGAGACTATAAATAATATTAATTCTTTCAATCATTAAACATGGCGATATCTTTCCATTTATTCTGATCTTTTAAAAATTTCTTTCAATGGTGTTTTATAGTTTTCAGTATGCCAATCTTGTACTTATGCAATTTACTCTTAAGTATGTTTTTCTTTTGATGCCATTGCAAATGATACTGTTTTCTTAATTTCAATTTCCAGTTGTTTGTTGTTGGCACATAAAAATGTAATCAATTTTTGTATATTGACCTATATCCTGCAAAATTGTCAAACTCATTAATTAGTTCTAATAGTTTTTGTCCTTTTTTTGATAGATTCCTTAGGATTTTCTGAATAGGAGATAATGTCATGAAGAAAAGTGATAGTTCTTTTCTTTTTCTAGATTTTCTTCCCTTCCTCCCTCTCTCTCCCTTTCTTCCTCCCTTGCTTCCTTCCTTCCTTGTTTCCTTCCTTTTTTCTTATTTCCTTTATTCTAGTCCAAAATGACCTGGTTAAATAACCCTTAGCACTATGTTGAATACAAGTGGTGAGAGTAGACCTCCTTGATTTGTTCCTAAAATTAGGGGTAAACCTTCACTTTTTTTCCATTAAGCATGATAATAGCTGTGGGTTTTTGCAAATGCCTTTGGTCAGATTAGGAAATTTCTTTCTATTCCCAGTTTTCTTTTTTGTTTTTGTTGTCTTTAATCGTGAAATGATGTTGGATTTTTGCAAACCCTTGTGTATTACTAGAGAAAATACTAAATGGTGAAGCTACTTTGGAAAACAGCCTGACAATTCCTTAAAAAGTTAAACACAGAATTGCCATATGACTCAGAAATACACTCTTGGGTATAAATTCAAAGCAATTAAAATCATGTCCATACAAAAACTTTAATATTCATAGCAACATTTTTCATTATAGTCAAAAGTGAAAAGAATCCTAGTGGCCATCAACTGATGAATGGATTAACAATATCTGGTATACCCATCCAATGGAATATTGGATGGGTATATAAATAAATAAAAAACAATGGAGTACTGGTATATTCTACAACATGGGTGAATCTTAAAAATATGATGCCAGACACCAAAGACCACATACTGCATCATTATATTTATATGAAATATACAGAGTAGGTATATTTAGAGATATATAAAGAGAGAGAGAAAGTGGATTACTTGTTGTCAAGGTCTGGGGGTAAGGGGGTTGGGAGTGACTCTTATTGTGTGTGGTGTTTCTTTTAGGGGTCATAAAAATGTTCTGGAATTAAATAGTGGTGATAGCTGTGCAACGTTGTGATATAATAAAAAATGATGTAATTGTGTACTTTAAAAAGGGTAAATTTTATATATGGAAATTATATTTCAACAAAAAAATTCTACATATTTGCTAAGCTATATTAATCTTCAGCATCGACCCCAGTCTAATGTGTTCAATTCTTCCTTTGAACTCTTAGGCAGAACTCTTTTATGGCAACTCCTGTGGCCTTGTCATACAATTATTTGTGTGGCTTTCAAAGGTTTAAAGGGAATATGTACTGAAATGGGTATCTTCTGTATAGGCTGGCAGGTTATCCACACAGGGATTATACAAGTAGCAGATTTTATGAGCACAGAGAATTTGCTGTGGCCCAATTATTGATTCCAGTCTCACTATCAAGAAATTCTATCTTGTCAGTATTCCAGATTCTATCAAACTTACACAGTTTGTAAACTCACAAGTATATGAAGATGAGACCAGAATGCCATTATGTTAATTCTGATTGAGATCAACTGCCTGGTGGACTGGTCATACCAAGCATGTTCTTCCTCTGGGTTTATACCAACTGGGGTAGAAAAAGCCAGAAATTTGCTTGGTTGTCATGTAGTCAGAGCAATGCCGTGATTCAAAAGCGTGGCCCTTTAGTCAAAAGCAGCTTCCCAGCAGGGAAATCCATTCCCAGCAAAATATAACAGAATTGCATAGTGTTTATCCCCATGGCTCTTCTTTATCCAAGAATCACCTGATTCTTATCCATCTTACCATCTTAAATCCCAGAAACATTTCATCTCTAAGCTGCCTTCTTGCAGATTTCTGATCATTCCTTATGTACTGATTTTGTAGTTTAAATCCTAGAAGGCAGTTTTTCAGCAGCCCTAGATAATGCTCGTTTTTTCTTCTCCATGAAGCTCTAAGTTCCATAAGGCAAAGATTGACTAACTCATCTTTGTATCTATTATAGCATCTAACCTAGACTTGCAATGTGTATGATTGAAATGAAATATAACTTGGGATAATTTATTATCTTCAAAACACATTGATTGGTCATTTTCTTTTCCTTCTTAGTGTTGTATATGACAGTAGCAGAAGCTTAAAATTCTGTCAGTGTGGCTAATGTCAGTTTCTGAAATTATATAACAACACTGTATATTGAGTAGATCTATTCTAAGGATTATCAACATTGTTTTATGTAAATTTACTGAAACAATGATACTTCAAAAATAGTTATTGCAGGGCACCTGGGTGGCTCAGTTGGTTGGGCATCTGCCTTCAGCTCAGGTCACAATCTTAGTCCCAGGATGGAGCCCAGAGTTGGGCTCCCTGCTCAGTGAGGAATCTGCATCTCACTCTCTCCCTCCTCCCACTTGTGCTCTCCCTCTCTCCTTCTTCCTCAAATAATAAATAAATTAAAATTAAAAAAATAGTTATTGCAAGTGTACTATGTTCTATTTCAGTAGTCCTCAGAACTTGGTGTGGATCAGAATCACCAGGAGAGCTTGCTAATGCACAGATTGTGAGGTCCCAACCTTAGAGCTTCTGTAGGAGTTAGGGCATAGCAGTTGGTGTGTTAGACCTTCTTCAGTAGGTCTGGGATGGAGTCCCAGAATTTGAGTTTCTAATAGACTTGTTCTGAAGTGATGCTAATGCTGTAGGTATAGGACTGAGTACACTTTGAGAACCACTGCTCTATTCATACTTCTTGGCATTCATTGTTTGAATTAGTGGCCCAAAGTGTGGCCTGTATCTGCCAGTATCTGCCAGAGATTTTTGGAAATCAGGAATTTCAGACACCACCCATGACTTCTGAGTCAGAATCTGCATTGTAGCATATGATCCCTCAAATGATTAGTATGTAGCCAAAATTAGAGAAGCACTGATTTAGAGAACCGAGAGAGGTCACTCACAGAACAGACCAGGGAGGGGTTAAGTAAAAGATGTTCTAATGAAAAATATCAGAAAACTACAGTGTGCTTCATTGTGCTTCTTTACACTAAGCCAAGGGATCAGAGAAACAAGGTGATTATACCAGTCATGGTCCCAGAAGGACACAGATGGGACTACTCAAAAAGGAAATTAAAGAAACTTCAATGAAGACACTATTTGCAAAGATGTGGGCAGGATCAAGCTAACCTATAATGGATGGTGAAGCATTCAGATATTAATAAAATCAAAAGAGCTGCTACCACCGCCCTTAGCCCTGAAGGAGCAAGACGAGGGGCTGCAAGGGATAGAGGACAGACAAATATCCAGACCTCTTTTTTCCTTTCTCCTTTTTCTTTTCATTCTTTTGTTTTTGTTTTTGTGTTTTGAGAGAGAGAGCACTCACGTGAGTCAGAGGAGGGACAGAGGGAGAGAAAATCTTAAGCAGGGAGCCCGACACAGGGCTCAGTCTCACTACCCTGAGATCATGACCTGAGCCAAAATCAAGAGTCAGACGCTTAACAGACTGAGCCACCCAGGTGCGCTTTCTCTCTTTTCATTCTTTAGTATCCTCCACTTGCCTTTCATTGGCCAAATCCACTTAGAAGTTAGATGGCAAAGATGCCTAACCCATATAGTCTCTAGAAGTCAGCCTCCTAAGGGAACAGAGGAGAGTCCAGAAGGGTGAATGGTTCCCCCTTAGAAGAATTAAATATTGTTCACGTACTAGTCAGACAAATCAGGTTGGTAGTTATATACTTCCTATATTGGGGAAAGGGTCAATCATGTTGACATAGAAAATCCAAATATTTCCTTTATACCTGCAACCCTAGAATACACTAATGACTTCCACCAAAGGAAAAATACACAAGGCAACATGTAATGATAAGTTAATGACCAGTGGGTCAACTTGCTGACCATGTTCATTCGCAGAGCTCAAGTGATAAGTTGAGGTCCTGCAACAGAGAAATAAATAGACACTTGATTGTATCAATGACTCTAGGAACTGTGCAAGGGCTTTGTGCGGGGATGGGGAGTGCTTTGTTGAGATAAGCATAAATGATCGAGTGTTCAAACCAAAACTCATATGGGAACGAGAATAAATGGGGAAATTATTCTGTTGAATGATTAAAAATTGTCTTAGTATAGATCATCTTTTTTTAAAGCAGTTTTATTAAGGTATACAATTGATATAAAACATTTAATATGTGCACTTTGATGAGTTTAGACATATGCAAGCACCCGTGATACCATCATCACAATCAAGTCGATAGAAATATCTAATACCTCCCTAAATTTTTTTGTGTCCTTTTGTGTTGTGTGTGTGTGTGTGTCTGTGAGTGTGTTAAGAGCATTTAATATGAGATGTACTCTTTTAACAAATTTTGAAGTACACAATACCATACTGTTAACCGTAAGCAGTATGTTGTACAACGGGTATCTAGAACTTATTCATCTAGCGTAACAGAAGATTTATACCTATTGAACAATTCCCTATTTGCCCTACTCTCCAACCTTACTTCCCCAGCCTCTGGCAACCACTGTTTTTTTTCTCTGCTTCTGTGAGTTTGACTAGTTTAGATATCTTACATAAGTGGAATCATGTGACTAGCTTATTCTGTGACTAGCTTATTTCATAGCTTATAAAACTTATATATGAAGTCTTCTAGCTTTATCCATGTTGTCATGTATGTCAGAATTTCCTCCTTTTCTTCAGGATGAATAACTTCCATTGTATATATATAACACACTTTATTTATCTATTCATCTGAACATTGACACTGGATTATTTCTATATGCTGTCAGAAATTAGCATGGATTCTTTTGAAAGCTGGTACTGTATGTATTGCTTACCCTAGGTCAGCGCTTCTCAAATTTTAATAAGTGCATATAAATTGCCCGGGAATCATGTTAAAATACATCTTCTCATTCAGTAGGTCTGGAGTAGGACCTGAGATTTTACATCTTTAGTAAGTTCCCTGGTGATATTGATGCTACAGGCTGTAGGAGCACATGTTAAGTTGCAAGGTCCTAAGGTACAGAAAATTAAGAACAATCTTAATTCCACTGAAATTGGAACATTGCTGTCTTTGGTTTTGCAAAATGGGTAGTAAATTAAAGAAGATCCATGAAAGAAAGAGAGGATGGCTAATGGGGGCAATAAAATATCATGAGTTTCTTGGAGGTCCTTACTCATTCTCCTTCTTTAACCCCCATGACAGAGCTATAGAGTTTGTTCTTTTTATTTCAGCTATTTTATTTTCAACTTTTTATATTCAACAATTATACTGTTTTAGTCCTTAACATTAGCTTCATAACCCTTTGGCACATTTACCCTGTCAACAATCCCTTCAATTTCCAAATGAATTTAGTTTCACCTTATTATGGTTGTTGAAACAGGAATCACAGTTCTAACTGGGTTTGTGTTTCATACTTCCTTGAAATTGGCTTCTCGTGTACATAAGTCTAATATGAGACAGGGAAAGAAGTAAATTTGATTACACTGATTTTATAATTTATTTCTGTCCCTTTGAGCAGAAAGCATAATGGCAGTCTATATAATGTCATCATTGAACATCTCCATAGACGTAAAATCCTTGAAAGTCTGTCGCCACCATGGTCTGGTGGCACAGACAATAAGTAAAAACTGTGGGTAAAGGACTGAGAGTTGTAGATCCCTTGGCAGTGAATCAGCCAACCAACACTCACTGAGCATCTATTATATACCTTTCATTGAAACAGATGTTATGAGAATATAGGAAAAAAAACAAGGATTCTGCATCTAGAAGATAACAATATCAGAGGAAAAATCAACATGTGAAACAATAATAAATTGTGACTGGTCAGGGAGGACTTTGTCATCTCAAGTTGGTGCTATACTATACACCACATACAAGACCAAATCAAATCAAACCGAACAAAACAAAAAGGACATCCGAGCACTGATATACAATTTCAGACATGAAGTACTTGCTCCTCAAAACTCATTCCTTCTCCTCAGTTACCAGTTTTACAAATTCATTCTGTTCTTCCTTTGCTACTGGCTGGTTGTGACTTATCTCCCCAATCCCAACTTTAGAGTAATCTGAGCTCCTTTCAACCCTTTTGGTTCTCCACCCTCCTATAATTCCTCAAGCTACCCTGACTAACACCTTGTTCCCAAAGATCAGCCCATGTCACGGTCAGGGCTCCTACAGGGTAGACCCAAGGCAATGAGTACACTACATAGAAATGATACTGAAATTGTTCCTGAAGAAAGGAGTTTGCAGAGTAAAATGTTGGAGAGAGAGTTGTTGGTGTTGGTAAGTGTGGTTTTTAAGCAGTGACATTGATAAGGAAGGTGTTGCAAAGACAGGTAATAATATCAAATACAGGCCAGGGAAATAACATTGGCAAGCCATTCAGAAAGTGCCATGGTGTGATCTTTCTACAATGGAACTTTACCAGTTGCTTTTCTGTGTGTTTTGAGGTCACTGAGTACAAGTCAGCTTGCAGTGAAGTTCTGTGCAGAATAAACCCCTAATGCGACTGGCGTCAGATTCTGCTTTGAAGTAGATGTGATCCTAACTTTATGTCCTGAGGATTCTCAAGAATGGGAAAACCTTAGTTATTTCCAAGCCTAAAAATTTCCTTAGGCTGTCTACAAGACCCATAGGTCTTAAGGTGGTAGTAATACTATTTGGGACATCAGGCAGGCATTGACAAAGAATTAGATTAAGCAGACTGCTAATGTTTTACTAAAATATTATTATTTGGGTCACAGATCTTCATGGGCGACCTTTGTTTGTTTCCTCAGAACACCACTCAGATAACTGTCAGGGAAAGAGACTAAGAGTCTAGCAAAAGGATTCAAATTTAAAATGGAATACTACTAAAATGTCATATTGTTCAATACACAAGGGCAAAATAAATCCGGAACATTTGGTTTGTATGGAAACCAAAAAAACCAGAGACAAATCCCTGCAGTGACCCATGGAGACTTGACACATGCTGATGCCCTATATCCATCATTTTGGGGAGAACTCCCAGGTTGATTCTATACATAGTTCAGTAGTGGCCACATCTGTTCTCTTTCACTAAGATGTAACTGGGCTCTGGCTTGATCAGCTGTCTCAAGATTTTAAGGCCCTTTTGTCCTTTCCCAATATAAATAGCAAGGCAAGGCTTTTTGACTTCACTTTGGAACACTATCAAATCCCAACAGGTGTCGGCCTTTGCTGACCTCTGGGGCCTTTCCCCTTTCAGGGAGGGGACTGTCTGCTCTTCCCAAAAGGAATTACCCCACAACCTGACACCACAGGATGACAGCTGGGCTCCTCTTACCACACATGCCGGCAAGGAGGGGAGTGCAGAATAGACAGCCGAGAATACATGGCACAAGCCGCTCCTCCCCGTAAACCACCCTAATGGGTGGGAAGGAAAAAAAAAAAAAGAAAATGGAACCAGAGAATCTTGTTTCCTTTGAATACATCTACTATACATGTAAAGGATTTGGAAAGTTGCAGCCTGTCATCAGAAAAAAAAAAAATTACCTGGAAGTAAAGGTAATGTCCTCCTAACATGGTAGATAAAAATGCAAATTGAAGTTGTTCAAATCAAAGCTATTTTCTTAAAGAAGGACTAAAGATGGTGATGCTGGATTTATTATTTATTATTATTACTATTACTATTACTGTTATTGTTTTGGCCATGAGGCATTGGCTCTCAAATTAAGATCGCCAGATTAGACAAATAAAGAAGAACATGGTAGTTAAATTGTAATTTCAGGAGAAGAATAAAAAATTTTTGTATAAATATGTTTCAGGCAATATTTGAGACATACTTACATACCAAGGAGTGTGTTGTGAGCCTGAAATGCAAATTTAACTGTTTTGTATTTTTCCTGACCATTTGACTCTAAATCCAGCAATCTGTTTCCCTTCCTGATTCCGTTACTCTCCTCCTTAGACAGAGGCACCCCCAAGCCAAATGTAACTGCTTTCCAAGTTTTTGAGAGAAATGAGAAACCCTCAGGCCTCAATTGTATAGCTGGGTTGGACTGTTAATGCTGCTCCCGTCTTTCTGCTCACTTGAGTTTTCGTACAAGTTTAAGGAATCATGTGTTTTAGAATACCTTGGAAATAACTGCTTTGTCTGAAGAACTGACAAGTGTATAAATAAAGTTTAATTTGACTACTACTGTCTCATGCTGGGTCAAGCATGATCTGGAAAGAGAGGGGCTGCTGAGGTTGTCTGTGAGGAATGTTCTGCTTATTCTGCTTCTGCTGGACTATGGAATTACACTCAGTACAAAAAAGAATAGATCAATGTGGCCTGCCATTCAGCTCTGTTGAATAAACACTCAGTGCTCACTGTGTGCCGTCACCGTGTATAGTACTCACTGCGGACTAGATGCTTAAGATGTAGAAATGGTTAAGCAAGCCATTGCCCCAAAGTGCTGACTCTTCTGCAAGGGTACAAAATGAGGGAAAGATGACTTTATTTGGTAGCATCTGGGAAGGTTTCACAGAAGACATGATAGAAAGAGTGAATCTCCTTCTTGGGGGAGAGTGTACGAGGGACCAGAGGTTCTGGGAATGCATAAGAAGTAGCTTATTTTTATGGGATTTCTCTAATCTTGCTAGTTCTCTTCTGTGTACTTGTGAGCTTATTTGCTTCACTCTGTGGGAAACACTGTTGTATTTCCTGCATGATAGTAGTACCTATTGCCAAATTTTAGAAAGGTAACATAAAGTTTTTCTATGGGGCACAGAATCTATGGCATTAGAAGTTTATGAACTTCTAGAAATTATATATAAACATTTATAGGTGTAGATAATATAAATTTTTCTAGGGAAGTGGAGTTTACATATATATTTTTTTAATACTCTAAGTGTCCTTTGCGTCCCAAACGTTAAAAACATCTGTCACAGAGAAATCAATAGAATGTTCTTCCAAAAAATCACAGCTCGTTATAATCATAAATTTACTTTGAGAATCAACTTCCTGCAGAACTGTTACTATAAGCTTGGAAGAAAAAAGAAGAGGCGCTGTGCTTGTATAAATGTAATCTCAAGGTTTGGAGGAAAAAAAAATGAGGACATGTGATGAAAGTATTTATTACAGAATCATACTGCAGAAGGGATACTGAGAGGTTTTCTGTTCCATTGATACTGAACTTTGGCTCACCACTGAGGATCTCCCTGGCTCTGTGAATCTCCAGGTAGAAGATTCCACACCTGTCTCAACATTTTCTACATTTAAAATACTCCTATAAGCAGACTTTTCAAAGTAAAGGTTAATAAAATTTGGAGTAGGCCCCTTAAAAATACTCAGATTCACCTTTTCTCCCCTTTTTATTCTTTCACAGTTTCTTCATAATCTGTTTGTAAGAGAATATTTATTCAGTGACTATTTTGTCATTACAACACTCTATGAAGCATTAGATTTTTTTTTAAGATTTTATTTTTTATTTATTTATTTGACAGAGAGAGATCACAAGTAGGCAGAGAGGCAGGCAGAGAGAGAGAGGAGGAAGCAGGCTCCCTGCTGAGCAGAGATTCCCGATGCGGGACTCGATCCCAGGACCCTGAGATTATGACCTGAGCCGAAGGCAGCGGCCTAACCCACTGAGCCACCCAGGCACCTGAAGCATTAGATTTTTAAATGCCCACTTATACAGGGAGATATCAAGACCCAACAAAGTTAACTTACTTATAGCAGGACAGTTAGAAAGGATTTCTGAGTGTAGGTTGCCAAAAGAGAATGGCAGCAGGTGGGTATGAAGTCAGGTGGACAGGTCCACGCTGAACAGAGTAGCTGAAAGGAATTGTGTTCCATTTGGTGAGGCCACTTACCTGGGTGATCTTTGAATTTGTGCGTCTCCTAACCAGGCCACCATTATCCCATGATACACTGACTGGAAATTACTGTTTTTAGTGCTTTTTGTTTTATGTGTTACTGAATGTAAATGTTATAATTAAAAACAGTATAATTTTGTGTACAATGCAACAATGGAACATATTATTGTGGTGTTTCCTGGACTTTGGATATTTGACAATAAAATCACTCTGTTGGAGCCAAGTGAATCAAAGAGCTACTGATTTTATTCTGGTTGAATGATGTTGTTTGGATGAAAACAAAACTAACAAAGATGAGATCAAACATTTATCCAGTAGATATTGCAGTTTGCTGATTTATTCTGGTCTAGCATTAGATCCTTGAGCAAAGGCCACTAATATCAATTTCCATGTGCTTGTCTACATTTCCCAGCCTCCCTTGCAGTTAAATGGGGCCATATGCCAAGCATGTGACATGTGTTGCTTCCAGATCGAGGCATTTGAAAGCCACAGAGCCACCACCATCCCTTTCATCTCCTACTCTGGTGACTTTGGAGACCAAAACTCCAAATGACATAGCTATGAGATAGAGGAGAGATAGAGCCCACACTGGGCTTTCGAAGAATGAGAAGTAAACGTCTGATGTGTCTAGTCTCTAGGATTTGGGGAGTTGGTTGATCACAGCTGACCTTAGAGTATAGTTCCAGTATCAGCTTCCCCTGGAAGCTTATTAGAATTGTAGTGTCTCTTTCTCTAGCCCAGTGATACTAACCAGGATCTATATTTTGACAAGCTCTCAGGGTGATTAATATACATAATAATTTGAGAAGCCCTGTTGTAAATTCTACCAGAAATTCTGGTAATGTAGGCTAGTGCTGCTCAGGTCTGGGAATTCCAAACTTATTTTAACACCAAAGTCACTAGCATAGATTTCTAAAAGCACAGAGATAGGAGACCTATTGGATATGAATCTCTAGAGGTGAGCCCAGAAGTCCTCATTTATTAAAACTTCCCAGTGATTCTGATAATTAGGTAGCCTTATAATTTTGATAGTTTTAATTGGGAATATAGATAAATTCATATCATTAGCTTAATTTTTGCTGTGTTATAATACTAATGAATTATATAAATCTTTGGAGTTTAGTAGACATTCTATGAAGAGGCCCTAGAACTTATCTGTAGAGTTGATGGAATTAATCATTTTTGTCACTTGCTTTCTGATGCAAAGTCACCCTCCTCTTTTCTTAGCCCCAGAGACTCCGGGAAGCAGAATACTTAAGTAATGGGGAGGGTACAGTATTCAACTGGCACTGCCTTTTCCAACTAAGAGACTTTCCTCAGCCCTTTCTGGGCTAGACTGTGTCTTTGAGTTTAAAAAGACCCTGCAGCTGTCTCCACTGAGCAGCTTCCTTATCAGAATGAGACAGCTCCATTTCCATTTGTGTGCAGACATCAAAATACTGGCTTTTCCCTTCTTTATTTCTGTCTCTCTTCTTAGCAGGTTGAAACCGCACTAAAAAGGAAGCATTGTAATCCAGTAAACTCACCAAAGAACCGGGGAGAGACCTGCTTCGTGAAACAGCAAGGGTCCCTCTTTTTAAACTTCTCACTGGGATGACTGTTATTTTGCAAATCATCTCAAAAAAATCCTGTCTCCTTGAACTAGATCAGCAGCCTTCAGATCCCTGCATACCTCCTCTTGGCTCCCAGCCTTCTGTACATGCTCTGTAAGCACATATCATAACGGGAAAATCTTTCAAAAAGGTTTTGCATAGCCATTCCCTCATGACAATAACAATTTTAAATGACAGAAGCTCCTCATTTTTTTAATAGCATGGTAAATTAAAGACTCATCCAAGATGAGGGGCACGGCTGAGCAGGCATTGCCTGATTTCGTGGCAGCTCCGAACTGTGTTTAGAACAGAATATTTTCAATAAGAGCATAAGCTATGGAAGCTGATGAAGATGTGTCATTTACTTAGGACCTAGGGACATGGAACAAGCTGGGGATGAGGAAGAAGCGGAAGTCACCACAATTCTGGACTTGAGGAAAGAGGGAGGAGTAGGAAAAGGGATGAGATGTAGGAAGTAGAAGGAACGGATGCTGAGGGGAGAGGAAAGAGAGCCATGTTGAAAATATTGTCTTGCATGGATTAAGAAGCAAATCCTGGTGGAAACAAACCAACAATAAAACAACAAAAACCAGCCTGTGATTTGCTTTTCAGTACCCATAGTGTAGACACACACAAAGCAAATTGGGTGGAAGGTAAACAAAAATGTATTTCAATTCAAACAACTGGTTGATGATTGGTTAGTATCGGTGTGGGACGGTGGTGGTGGTAACAGGTTCCTATGCCGATCTCATCTTAAATGATCATTTATTCCTCATACACAGGATAATTGAACATGCAAACAATTTAGAGGAGACAAAGTTATGAACTATGGTAATTTTTTTTTTTTTTTTTTTTTTTTTTTTACTGCTTCCACAAAGTATAGTTCTCCACAAGGATTTTATCTCTGTCTCTTCCTCTCTCTCCACCCTCTATGGTGACTTAACGGTTTTGTCACCATTTCAGCTCAGATTCTTCTCTGACCTACAGTTCCTCTAAACTGAGGTTGCCTTTGGCTCTGTTTTTCTTCTCTTTCTTTATATTGCTTTCTCGTGTTCTACCTTGCCCTCCTGGCTGTGATTTCCCTTATCATCTGCTCCTCCCCGGGGGCAGCATTTCTTGCCTTCCTTGAATGTGTTTCGAACAGCTAACCCAGACATGCCACCTAGTGCTTCTGTATAGGGCCTGAGAGGGGCCTCGTAGTTTTGCAGGAGAAAATGTGATTCTGGACTCCCTCCATGAGCAGTGCTGAATTTCTCAGAACTCATTATGGAATGAACAGGGAGTCCTGTGAACCATCAGAAACAGATACAAAATAGTTTTTCTCTCACAGAGAAATTCCTGGGTTAGAAGCTCAAAAACAGGGTTCGTCAAAGCTGGGAAGCTACCAGTGTGAGAGAAACCATGAGGTTGAAGCTGCAGAGAACTTGATTTTCAGAATGAAGGATAACCAGACCTGTGTAAGAAAGGCAGAAAGTTAATCAGGAGATGCAAGATGGAAATGCATTACTGGTCACCTATAGAGAGAGAGCTAAAATGAATCACAAGAGTCTTGATTTCCAGTTCTGGGAAGGAAAGAAGGGAAGGAGGAAGGATGGAAGGAGATAAAGTAAATAAAATGAAAAGACATGACAGACCCAACCTGGGCAGAAAAGAGTTAGCATTAGCAGGCCAGAGATGGCTATCCTATCAAAGGCCTGATTAAGAGGTTGGCCCATAGCAGGAGTCTGGGAATTTGGAATTTTGGAAGCTTCTCATAATTTCCTGATAAGAAAGTCTCACTATGTCTAAACTATTGTGAAAATGATGTGGTTTATGTTGAATGCCTTTGTGCTTCCTGGAAGTCTGGGTTTTGGTACATGCTCAGTAGAGGGAGCCTTTGTGACCTTGAGCTCTGAGTCTCTAATGGACTTTCCTGAGAGATAGCATTTCAGTGTGCTGTCACCCTTCTTTGGAGGATAAACTGTGTAACCCCACACTGGGAGAGGATTTTTAGAACCTTGAGCTTCGTTTTCTCTGGACTTGACCACGTGCACCTTTTTCCTTTTCGGATTTCGTTTTGTATCCTCTTGTTGTAATAAATCATAGCTTGAAGTACAACTATATGCTGACTCTTGGGAGTCCTAGCAAATCATTGAACCTGGCGCTGGTCTTTGGGGACCCATGACACATTGCCTTTCTGCAATCATTTAATTCCTTCAATTTTAAAAACTATGTGTTGACTTTGTAAATGACCCAAGAGAAATTTTGATTCATCTTTCCTGTACCCACTAATTTTAAGTTCGTTTGAAAAATGAGGTCAAAATAAATAGTCTTTTGAAATGTTTAGAAGGTAAGACCAATGGGGAATGTTAATGCTCTTTAGATTATATACAGCTAATTAATTCACAATCAAATGTTATAGAAATCCTAAACGAGAAGCAGGTCAGAGCACAGTCAGAAATTTGGGTGTGAGGTTTGGCTCCATTATCTTAATTACTCTGTGGCTTTATAAAAGTTAACTTTTCTGAGCTTAAGTTTTTCCTTTCTTTCATTTTTTTTTTTTAAACCTGTGAAAAAGGAATGGTACTACACACTTGTTTTTGAGAGTTAACTTGAAATAATTTTTGTAATGTATTTTAAATAGTCTGCCTGGTACATTCTAAGGGTTTGATTGCTGGTATAGTATCTGTCGTCAGTGAACAGTGCAGTAAGAACAACTCAAGGATGCCAAGCTCACTTGTGAGGCAATCTGGGAAGTAGGCACCAACAGCTGACTGGACATTGGAGGCTCTCATCACATCTAGAGCAGCCCAAAGAGGTGTTCAACTATTCATTAATTGTGTATAACACCCAGTGCTCGTCACCACACGTGCCCTCCTTATTACCCATCACCCGGTTACCCTACCCCCACCCCCCTTCCTTCTGTAACCCTCAGTTTGGTTCCTAGAGTCCAGAGTTTTTCATGGTTTGTCTCCCTCTCTGATTCCTTCCCATTCAGTTTTCCTTCCTTTCCCTGTGGTCTTCCATGCTATTCCTTATGTTCCACATATGAGTGAAACCATAAGATAATTGTCTTTCTCTGTTTGACTTATTTCACTCAGCATAATCCCCTCCAGTTCCATCCATGTTGATGAAAATGGTGGGTATTTATCCTTTCTGATGGCTGAGTGATATTCCATCATGTATATGGACCACATCTTCTCTATTCATTCATCTGTTGAAGGGCATCTCGGCTCCTTCTACAGTTTGGCTATCGTGGACACTGCTGCTATGAACATTGAGGTGTATGTGCCCCTTCTTTTCATTACATCTGTATCTTTGGGGTAAATACCCAGTAGTGCAATTGCTGGGTCATAGGGTAACTCTATTTTTAACAACTTGAGGAACCTCCACAATGTTTTCCAAAGTGGCTGCACCAGCTTTCATTCCCACCAAGAGTGTAAGAGAATTCCCCTTTCTCCATAACCTCTCCAACACTTGTTGTTTCCTGTCTTGTTAATTTTTGCCATTCTAACTGGTATAAGGTGGTACGTCATTGTAGTTTTGATTTTTATTTCCTTGATGGCTAGTGATGTTGAACATTTTTTTCCTATGTCTGTTAGTCATTTGTGTGTCTTCTTTGGAGAGGTGTCTGTTCATGTCTTCTGCCCACTTACTGACTGGATTATTTATTTTATGGGTGTTGACTTTGAGTAGTTCTTTGTAGATCTTGGATATCAACCCTTTATCTGTAATGTCATTTGCAAATATCTTCTCCCATTCCATGGGTTGCCTCTTAGTTTCCTTTGCTTGCAAAAGCTTTTTATCTTGATGAAGTCCCAAAAGTTCATTTTTGCTTCTGTTTCCTTTGCTTTTAGAGACTTTTCTTGAAAGAAGTCACTGTGGCCAATGTTGAAGAGGTTACTGCCTGTGTTCTCCTCTAGGATTTTGATGGATTCCTGTCTCACATTTAGGTCTTTCATCCATTTTGAGACTATCTTTGTGTATGGTATAAGAGAATGGCCTAGTTTCTTTCTTCTGAAGTGTCATTTTAAAACCATTCTAACCTACCCTAGGGTGACTCCCCCACCTTACAAACCTCCAGCCAAACGTTCCTTGTGCCCACTCCCAATCTCTTCTGCATGATCTTTGTCTCTTGCAACTACTTGCAGGGACAAGGGGGACTTTTGAGGTTTCCTTAAATCCTTTCTACAAGTTTTAAGTAATGCCATGACCCAGGAAGTGTAGAGTGATCAAGGTAAAAAGACACTTGGTTCTTTCTCTTTCACCCCACCTGACCTTGGGAAAGTCACGTCTCTGAATTTCACTATGACTCACTGTAAAATAGATTAATTAAAAATATCAACTCTCTGTCACCTCACTTGACACTTGTTGAGAAAGAAGGCTTCAGAAAATGTTGGTAAAAGTGCTTTGGAAATTGTAAAGTACTATACAGAGGATCACTTAGGGCCTGCTCTGGGTTTTTTCTAGGATGGTCATAGAAATCATTATCCATAGTTGTTTGGGTATTTGGCAGAAGAAAATGATGGGAGCCTGGGACTTACTGCCAAAGGAGATAGCATGCTATGACATTAGTCTTAAAAATATAAATTGAGTCCTAGGTATTTAGTTAGATGCCACAGAATCTGACAGAAAAATTAGATTCCCCTCTAGCCTGAGCTGGAGTAATAGATAAGGAAACTATTGCATTGGTATTTAATTGTAATAACTGGTATCATTCCTTTTTTTTTTTTTTTGTACAATGAAGCGACACAGTTATTTGGGATTGATTTATTGCTTTGTTGTGAAAACTTGTTTTTCATTGATTTTTTTTCCCTTCAGTGCTCTTCTTCACTAATTGATTGATTTGATTGTTAGAGCTTTGACTCCATCTCTGAAGATGGATTAGAATAATTATTGCAGCCTGCTGGTTAATCATTCCGCCACACAATTATTGCTGCTGTTATGCTGTGCACTAGCACTTTATTAGCTGTAGTAATTGTAGCCAAGTTTAATAATTTAATGACATACTTGGAGATGACAACTTGGTCATTATGCAGGGACACTCCTGTGGAACCTGCAAGCTCCTGGGTAAGTGAAAGGGCCAGTCCCATTTCTCCTGTTTGCTGGCCTTTTAAGAGGTGTTTGGACTTTCCTTCTTCCGGACAGCTAGGACCCAAACCTTCCAATCTGAGGAGGTGGAATGGCATTGCACGGCTTAGGGAACACCCACTTGTTCAGGAGCCTGAGCCTACATAACTCTAATATCTTCCCATAGGCCTGCTGCCCCCAAGCCTTGGAATTATGTGGATGCTACACAGGAAGAACACAATACTGTTCTTTGTTCATTATAACTCATGATACTTTTAGATAAGCCTGTAAAGCTCCTTCCCCCAGGTACTTTTTCCCTGAAATCAGAAGCAGCAGAGCAGGGTGGTCTGCAGAACATCAGGAGATGAAGCATCCTTTTACCTCCCCTCACCTTGTTGCACTGAGTTGGGCGAATTCTCCCCATCACCCCAGCAAGCCCACACAGAACTCACCCTTTCCACCTCTCTGGGAGGAGAGACCATAACAAATGCCAGATACTGCTCTGGATTGATTTTTTTAAAAAATTTCAGATGGGCTCCCCATCCTACTTCAGCTGCACATGAACCACATACTAAATTATTCACTCTGTGTTTTCCTTCCCACCTAATGAAGACAGCCACACTTGGTTGTGAAGATCTGAGATTCTCATAAAAGAGCACTGTTCAGTGTTAAGTTGTATTAATAGTCAGCTATATAAGTGTTGCCTATATTAGAAGCAAAACACTTTGGAAGCTAATTCTGATTCCCTACTTTGTTTTCTACTTTAATCACAATTTCGGCATCTACTAAATCAGGTGGGAATGAAACAGTTTTTCAAAAGCGTTCGCTATAAATTTTTGCCTTCTATTTTCCTTTTCCTGACTCTCTGTTTCTCCCCGCCCCTCCTGCCCCCCCCCACACAACTGACTTCACTATTTATTCCTATTATCTCTCATGTTAATATCCAGGGTTTTGGAGTTTATAATTTGGACAAATGATAATCTACACACCACGAGGAGATAAGCTATCTGGATTTGGTTTGACATTCATAACTATACAGTTTCTGTCCTTATATTATTTATTTGATTTTTTGACATTGAGGTATAAGAAAAATATTGGAACATAAGAGCTGTTATGTAAAATCCTCTCTAATGACTTATGCTTAGAAGAAATTAATTTTGCAGAATTTTTTGTGATTGCGATTTCTTTTATTGATTTTTGTTAAGTTTAAGAATTCTTGGGACGCCTGGGTGGCTCAGTTGGTTGGACGACTGCTTTCCACTCAGGTCATGATCCTGGAGTCCTGGGATCGAGTCCCGCATTGGGCTCCCAGCTTCACGGGGAGTCTGCTTCTCTCTCTGACCTTCTCCTTGCTCATGCTCTCTCTCACCTCCTCTCTCTCAAATAAATAAATAAAATCTTGAAAAAAAAAAAAAAGAATTCTTTCCAAGTCCAACTACATCTGTATCAAGGAACATGTTGACTGATGAACAAGTTGCTACATTTGCAAACAAATGCCATACACAGAGACCTGGCAGTAATCCCTAAAATGACAGCAAGCCTTCTCTGTTTCTGTAGAGCATGTTGATAAGGAGAGACGCCTAGGTGTGAAGAAACCTAATCTTTACTGTCTTTTCTTCAATGGACTTCAGGCACAGATAGATCTTGCTGTGATTTTGCAAGGTGGGAAAGAGGATGCAACCCTGTTTGACTGTTGGAAAATCAATAATAACAGCTAACTTCTGTAGAGTGAGCTGCTGTCTCCTGACCTTCTTGCACTTCCACCAATCTTTAGGAAATATGTCTGATTCAAGTTGTTTCTAGGAAAGCATAACAGATTCTTTCTCTTGTGAGTTAAGTGAGAAGAAGCCAGGACCTCGTAGTCCTTTTTTCATCAAATGTGTAACTTTAGTAGAAACTTAAGGCATAAGGATTTTTTTTGATCTGCTGTAATAGAACTTAAATATGATGCATTTTGCCGAGATACCATATACTTTGATTGGGTATTTATTTGGGTAGAATTATCCATAGCACTCCATCAACTTTATCAGTTCCGATAATAATAACAGTGCTATGGTAGGCTGCATGATGGCTCCCCAAATTACCAAGGTTCCCATCTCTGGAATTACGAATTTTACCTTTTAGGACAAGAGAGAATTTGCAGATGTGATTAAGTTAGGGGTCTTGGGGTTGGGAGATTATCTTGGATACACCAGGTGGACCCTAAATGTACTCACCAGTGTCCTTGTAAGGAGCAAGAAGAGGGAGATTTGACAGGGTAGAGGAGGCCCTGTGAAGGAAACAGAGAAGCAGAAACAGAGAGGGGTGCCACACCTCTGGCTTGGAAGGTGGAGACTGGAGCGATGAACTTAGAAGCACAGCCAGTTGAAGGAAGGTAGAAAAGATAAGGAAATAGACTCTCCACCAGA
Organism: Mustela erminea; assembly: GCF_009829155.1. NCBI lineage: Eukaryota > Metazoa > Chordata > Mammalia > Carnivora > Mustelidae > Mustela > Mustela erminea. The sequence goes on along the minus strand of NC_045614.1, from coordinate 162,251,700 downwards.
GCATCCAGAGACTGTGTGGCCCTATCAATAAATTGAGTTCAGTCCAGTGAAACTCCTGCCCCCCAGAACTATATGACAATAAGTTTGTGTTGTTTTTAGGCACCAAGTTTACGGTAATTTGTTATGGCAGACATAGGAAACCAACACAGGCAGTATCACGTGTTGACCATTTGCTGTTTTACGTATTTGCTGTTCTCTGTACTAATAGTCAAGAACTGTGCTAAATAGTCCACATGAGTTTTTTATAATTTTATACTCACAAATCAAGGTAAGGTAGTATTAAAATTAGTCTCATTTGGGGGCACCTGGGTGGCTCAATGTGTTAAAGCCTCTGCCTTCGGCTCAGGTCACAGAAGGATGACACAGAGTCCCTGTCATCTTGCAACTGACAATGTTGGGGGAAAACAAGAAAAGCAGTTTTAAAGTTGAGTTTTTCATAAGGGTAATTTTAGGCATGTGCTTATGGTGGTAATGCTACTACTAAAGCTGGAGTGGGTAACAGAAACGTCTTCTGGAGGCAGTGACATTGAGTTGAGCCTTGAAGGAGGTATAGGAATTGTCTAGGTAGGAGAACGTCTTCAAGGCCTTCCAGGTAGAGAGAATAGCCCTGGGGTAATGGAAACTGTGGAGCCTTGAGCAAATTGCGAGTCACTTGTTGTGGCATTAAGTATGGTATTTGGTGAGAAGAAAGGGCACAGTAGGTAGGCTGGTGATGTGAGAAGAAACTAGAAAGGAGGTCAGGAGCCAGAGGTCACAGAGACCCTTGAAAGCTTCCATTCACACGATTTCCTTTTCCTCAGATCACACTCTTTTCTTTTTTTTTTTTTTTTTTTTAAAGATTTTATTTATTTATTTGACAGAGAGAAATCACAAGTAGATGGAGAGGCAGGCAGAGAGAGAGAGGGAAGCAGGCTCTCCGCTGAGCAGAGAGCCCGATGCGGGACTCGATCCCAGGACTCTGAGATCATGACCTGAGCCGAAGGCAGCGGCTTAACCCACTGAGCCACCCAGGCGCCCAGATCACACTCTTTTCTTAACTCATTTAAGTTCCGCTAGTTCATCATCTCTTCCACTACATCTAAGGGATGTCTTCCACACCTCATCCTATCTGACCTCCAAAGAGAGTGCAACCTGAAGACTGTTCTCCCTCTTGAAATGTTCTCTTTCTTCTCACACCTGTGATACCATGTGATGCCTCTGGCTGCTTCTCAGGCTTCCTTATGAGTCCATACTCCTCCACCCAACTCTTAAATGTTGAACCTCCCCAAGGCTCGGTCTGAGGTTCCTCTTATTCCCTCACTTTACTGTTCTTTAGACTAGATCAGGCTTTTCTGCTATCTGCTTTCACAACACTGAATCTCTTTCATCGTAACACCCCAGTTTATATTTTTGAACAGAATCTGTGATGATTAACATCTCCATCCTACATTCCTCACAAGAGACTGTAAGCCGAAGAAGGTGGACAGTATTTGATTTTCCTCAGTTTCGTAGGAAGATGTTTGGCTTCATGTACATACCAAATACTGGTTAAATAGATAAATGAATGGGCTTGTATTCTGGTGGAGAAGAACCACTGAGACATCTCAACTAGGTCAGATTTGAGATTAAACATTGGCTCTGGTGTACAGAATAGATGAAAGACAGACTAGAGGCAGTTAGAAAGTATTGTGATAATCCAAGTAAGAAACACTGAGGAAGTAGCTGTGGAGAGGGAGAGAGAAAACGTATTTGAGAACTAATTATGAATTAGAATTTGTAGAACTTAGTGGCCAACTGACTGTGAGGATGAAAGGAAAAAGAGAAGACAAGAATTGTACCTAGGTTAATGGCTTTGTGACTAGCTATGTGGTTAATGCAATTTTGGCGAGCTAGACACTAAAAGGGAGAAGAAGCTTTTTGTAGATGAAATATCATGAATTTAGATTTGGAATATTAGATTTGAAATGCCTGTCATGGACATATCTGTGGGATTTTGGGATGTGGGTCTGGCACTCAGAAGAGGAGATATAAATTAAGAAGAAATGTGGATTTGTATTCACTTTCCATTTTTTCTTTTGTTGTCCCAGAGCAGGTATCAATTAGATGAAATGAGATGAATGGTTGATTGATTTCTTGCTTCCTTTCAAAAAGGAATTGAAGTACAAAAAGCAGCAGTACAGGGCATAGTTAAATACCCTCTGTTGGGAGAGAAATTTTCATCCTAACTCTGTTAGAAGAAAGCCAGCGTGGCCCCTCTTTTCACCATGAAGATGAATGCATGGGTCTCATGGTAGAAGGATAGTCTGTAGAAAGAAGTTCAGCCTCAAGCAGGTTTGTTGAGACCTGGCTGGAAGAGGTTTATTCATACAATATATCTAAGTAGTCTCTAAAAATGATACCAAAAAAACTATTATTCGTAACATGAGTTTTGCAGTTTTAGCGTTTAGCTTTTATTGGTGGAAGACAGGGGTACTCTGATATGGGCTGCAAGAAAATGAGCTAAAAGAAGAAAAGAGCAAGTCCATCTTCTGCTAATGAACTCTTTCCATATTCTGATGAGATTCACAAGGTTTGGTGGGTGCTTTTGTCAGAAGCTACCATTGCTGTATAATCTTAATACGTAGAATTAGAAATAGTACTTAAACAGAAAACTTCAAATCTATCCATCCATAAATACTGGCCAAACCTCTTCAAGGCAGGATGATTTGGAATGGTCCTATATTTGCATGCTGACTTTCTTTTGTCCTCATATCCAGCTACGAAGTTACATCAACTGGATTAGATCCATTAATGTCTAGATTTTGGTCCCTATTTTAGTCCTGTCTCAATAAATGTCAATGTAAAGATGTTTCTCTTTATCTAGTATTATAAACTATAGTGACATAGGATGCCAAGGATTTTAATTATAGAATAGGTAAATATTAGAGGTATGACTGATCCATCAGGATGAAGGGAGAGGTTGAAAGTGCTCTCTTCCACTCTTTATTAAATTCCCTCTACCCCCTCTGCACAGTAGCCATAGGGATTAGGGTAATTACGGCGATGGACTGGAAAATGAGATGGGATCTCTGAGAAAAGATTTAACTTATAATAAATTTTGGACTTCATTAAATGTTGTTTAAGCCCTTTTCAGCTTAGCAGCTTAGCTTCGATTGGATCTTTTTTTTTTTTTTTTTAATTTACTCTCCCAGCATGGCAGATACCATGTTGCCAATAAAAACCCCTAATATCCTGTGGCCTGGTGGTCCTTCCTCTAATGTAGAGTACTCCAGGATGCCATGAAGCATAACAGCAGGGGACATGGTCTCTGAAGCAGTCATGCCCTTTGAAGGACAGTTTGGGTGAATTTAAAAGCCCTTTCTTAGGCTAGGTGTGTCCAGGGATCCTTCACCACTGTGGCATCTAATAAAAATATGTTTGCAGACTGAAATGTAAAAGCTACCATCAAATGGCAGGAGAAGTCACTAGTCTGAAATAAAGGAACTGAAACTGGTTCCTTTCAAAGTCCCCATAGGTTAGATGGAAAGAATGAAGTTGCTTCGCATCATGACACTTTGTCATGATGTCACGATCTCCTGCTTGTGTTGGTATGCACTGTTGTAGTCTTTTATCCCTAAAATATTTGAGATTCAAAGTGTCAGTAATTCTGAGCATTGCAATGGGCTGATTTCCTGTATTCCTACTTTGCAAAAGCTTAGGAACTCCTGTTGGCTACTGCTTCTCTAGTCAGAACTATGTGGGTAGTTCCTTCTGTATGTCCTCTCACATAATGTATTCTATGCCTTTTCATTCAGTTTAGGGAAATTCTTGGCTAAATGCATATTTATATGTGAGTGAGTAAAGAAGTTAGTACTTCAAGAAGAGCCAGTAGAAGGATATTTAATAACTCCCATTTATTTTCTATACAATGCACCATTAAGTGAAAAAAGCAAAAGACAAAAAACAACCCCCCCCAAAAAAAACCAGGCATTGTCTACACTAGATTCTCAGCCCCATTGCTATTGAGGCATCTTTTGCTTCAATAATCTGAATAGTAAATACCTACCCTATTTTATGATCTCCCATATCCAACCCTTTGGAACCCACCTGCTTCAACAGGCCTGAGGTGGGTGACTTCCTCCTATACTCAAATTGGTTAGCAGTAATAATAATGAATTATAACTTTTTCTTTCTCTCTTTGAGTATGGGATAGTGGGCTTTATTTAGTCCTTGTCAGAAATACTACAAAATAGCAACCATGTAAAAATGTTCACTGTAATATTCAAAATAAAAACCACAGGGCATCTCCTATTTTGCTGTCTCATAGCGTAATTATCTTGCGGATGGAATAGTCCTACTTCTCCTAGTTTATCTATTTCCCAGCTGTTATGGGTTGAAATGTGTCCCCACAAAAGGTAGATTGAAGTCCTAACTCCCAGCACCTGTATATGTGACTTTATTTGGACATAGGGTCTTTGCAGATGTAATCCAGTTAAGATGAAGTAATTAGAGGGAACACTAATACAATATGACTAGTGTCCTTATAAGAAGAGGGAAATGCCATGTGAAGACAGATACACATAGGGGGAATGCCACTGATGACAGAGGGAGAGGTTGGAGTGGTGTGACAGTAGGCTAAGGAGCACCAGCAATCAATGGCCACCCACCAGAAACCAGGAAGAGGCAAGGCAGAGTCTCAGGAGGGAGCATAGCCCTGTTGGTGTCTGGATTTTGGACTCCTGTCTGCCAGACCATGAAAAAATAAATTTCTGTTTTTGTCAGCCACTCAGTTTGTGGCACTTTTGTTATGGCAGCCCTAGGAAACTGGTATACCATGTGAAGGAATAATTATCATGTGACACCGAGCTAAAAAGCCACAATACAGGATATTTCAGGGATCTCTTAAACATCCTACCCTCCAATTCATCCTAGTTCTTGGGGAACAATGGGTGTAATACACCTTAAAGCATCATGGAATCTTGTATTAGACCATTGTTCAAACAACAACATGAAAGGAAGGGGTTGCATTTATCTGATCTGGAAAAGCTTGAGATTGATAAAATTGTGATATTCAGTGTGACAGATACTGGTATGCATAGCTTCTAGGCAAGGATGCTTTTACTCTAAGAGTTTGGAACTTACCATCCAAAGGTTTAATGGGTTTCTGATTTACATAATATATTACCTTTGTTGATGGGTTTGCTTAATTTCTGAAGATAGGTCATCTTCATCTTATATTAGTTTTTCTGTATAGTGTCAGATAAGATTGCTTCCTTTCCGTGTGATCTGTATCAGAGTAACTACTCCCAATCCATCTCAACTCACTGGATAATCTAAGATTGATAATCCTGGCGTTTGTGAGTTTTAACCCATATATTCCTGAGTGGAATATTTTTTTTCCTCTGTGGCTTGGAGGCCAGAGCCTTCATGTGAGAGTACTAACAGTAACATTCGATGGTTTAAGTTAAACAGATACTTGTAATTTATCAACGAACATTAGATTTGTCTTAAGCTTTTATTTCAAGTGTCAGAGAACATTTTTTTTTAATTTTTAAGATTTTATTTGTTTATTTGACAGAGAGAGATCACAAGTAGGCAGAGAGGCAGGCAGAGAGAGAGAGGAAGAAGCAGGCTCCCCGCCAAGCAGAGAGCCCGACGCGGGACTCAATCTCAGGACCCTGAGATCATGACCTGAGCCGAAGGCAGAGGCTTAACCCACTGAGCCACCCAGGCACCCGTCAGAGAACATTTTTAAGAGCCCATAATAAACAAAACACCAAAGTTGAGGCAGAAAAAAAGGGTACCTTTGGTGTAGTGGTAGCTAGAAATGAGGCAGTTATGAGTGTAATACAATTGATTGTAGAACACAAGTGAACTGACATTTCTGACACGGTATTGAATAACTTCAAGTCTCAGTTCTTTTTTTAATAATTTTTTTGTTATGCTGCGTTAAACACCAAACATCATTAGCTTTTGGTGTCCTGTTCCATGATTCATTGTTTGCATGTAACACCCAGGGCTCCACGTAATACGTGCCCTCCTTGATACCCATCACCAGGATCACCTAACCCTCCACCTCCCTCACCTCTGAATCCCTCAGTTTGATTCCCAGAGTCCACAGTCTCTCATGGTTCACCTCCTCCTCTGATTTCCCTTTCATTTTTCCCTTTCTTCTCCTAATGTCCTCCAAGCTATTTCTTATGCTCCACAAATAAGTGAAACCATATGATAATTGTCTTTCTCTATTTGACTTATTTCACTCAGCATAATCTCCTCCAGTTCCATCCCTGTTGATGCAAATGATGGGTGTTCATCCTTTCTAATGGCTGAGTAATATTCCATTGTATATATGAGCCACATCTTTATCCATTCATCTGTTGAAGGGCATCTCGGCTCCTTCTGCAGTTTGGCTATCGTGGACTTTGCTGCTATGAACACCTTCTTTTCACTACATCTGTATCTTTGGGGTAAATACCCAGTAGTGTAATTGCAGAGTCATAGGGTAGCTCTATTTTTAACATCTTGAGGAACCTCCACAGTGTTGTCCGAAGTAACTGTACAAACTTGAATTCCCACCAATAGTGTAAGAGGCTTCCCCTTTCTCCATACCCTCTCCAATGTTTGTTGTTTCTTGTCTTGTCAATTTTTGCCATTCTAACTGGTATAAGGTGGTATCTCAGTGTGGTTTTGATTTCAATTTCCCTGATGCTAATGATGTTGAACATTTTCCCAATTTAGCCATTTGTATGGCTTCTTTGGTGAAGTGACTGTTCATGTCTTCTCACCATTTTTTGACTTGATTGTTTGTTTTATGGGTGGTGAGTTTGAGAAGTTCTTTATAGACCTTGGATACCAGCCCTTTACCTGTAGTATCGTTCACACATATCTTCTCCCATCCTGTGCGTTGTCTCTTTGTTTTTTGACTGTTTCCTTTGCTGTGCAGAAGCTGTTTATCTTGATGAAGTTGCAAAAGTTTATTTTTTATTTTGTTTCTCTTGCTTTTGGAGACATGTTTTGAAAGAAGCTGCTGTGGCCAATGTCAAAGAGGTTATTGCCTATGTTCTCGTTTAGGATTTTGATGGATTCCTGTCTCACATTGAGGTCTTTCACCCATTTAGAGTTTATCTTTGTGTATGGTTAAGAGAATGGTCAAGTGTCATTCTTCTGTATATAGCTGTCCAATTTTCCTAGCACCATTTATTGAAGAGACTTTTTCCATTGGATATTTTTTCTGCTCTGTTGAAGATAAGTTGACCATAGAGTTGAGGGACCATATCTGGGCTCTCTATTTTTTTCCATTGACCTGTGTGTTTGATTTTTGTGCCAGTACCATGCTGTCTTAGTGAACACTGCTTTGTAATATAGCTTGAAATCAGGCAATGTGATGCCCCCAGCTTTGTTTTTCTTTTCAACATTTCCTTGGTGATTCAGGATTTTTTCTGGTTCCACACAAATTTTAGGATTGTTTGTTCCAGTACTTTGAAAAATGCCATTGGTATTTCGGTTGGGATGGCATTGATAGTATAAATTGCTCTGGGGAACATAGACATTTTAACCATGTTTACTCTTCTGATCTATAAGCATGGGATGTTTTTCCCTGGGGAATTCCACCAAACATTCAAAGAAGAAATAGTACCTATTCTCCTGAAGCTGTTTCAAAAAAATAGAAATAGAAGGAAAACTTCCAAACTCATTCTATGAGGCCAGCATTACCTTGGTCCTCAAACCAGGCAAAGACCCCATCAAAAAGGAGAATTACAGAGCAATAACCCTCATGAATATGGATGCCAAAATTCTGAATAAGATCCTAGCTAATAGGATCCAGAGTACATTAAAAGGATTATTCATCACTACCAGGTAGGATTTATCCCTGGAATGGAAGGGTGGTTCAACATTCACAAATTGTGCGATAGATCAATGTGATAGAACACATAAATAAAGAAGAGACAAGAATCACAGCGTCCTCTCAATTGATGCAGGAAAAACATTTCACAAAATACAGCATCCTTTCCTGATTAAAACTCTTCAGCGTGTAGGAATAGAGGGAACATTCCTCAATTTCATAAAAACCATCTATGAAAAGCTCACAGCAAATGTCATTCTCAGTGGGGAAAAGCTGAGAGCCTTTCCCTTAAGATCAGGAACATGACAAGGATGCCCACTCTTGCCACTGTTGTTCAACATAGTACTAGAAGTCCTAGCAATAGCAATCAGGCAACAAAAATAAATTAAAAGTATTGAAATTGGCAAAGAAGAAGTCAAACTCTCTCTTTTTGTAGATGACAAGATACTTTATGTGGAAAACCTAAAGGACTCCACCCCCAAATTACTAGAACTCATACAGCAATTCAGTAATGTGGCAGGATACAAAATCAATGCACAGAAATCAGTTGCTTTCTTATACACGAACAATGTAACTGTAAAAAATAAATTAGGGAATCAGTTCCACTTACAATGCACCGAAAACCTTAAGATACTTTGGAATAAACCTAACTAAAGAGGCCAAGGATCTATACTCTAGAAATTATAGGATACTTACTTAGAAAATTTAAGAAGACACAAAAAGATGGAAAAACTTTCCATGCTCACGGATCCAGTCTCAGTTCTTAACACAATTTAGACTCTATAAATAAAATTGTACCATGCAGTTGAATACAAAATGTTTTCTACTTATACTTTTATTTCATCATTTTATTTTTAAAACCACTTTATTGAGATATGATTGGCATTTAAAAAGTGGTACATATTTAATATACATAATGATGAGTGTGGGCATAAATATATATCCATGAAACCATCATCATTATTAAAGCCATAGACATGTCTACCACCTTCCAAAGTTTGATTCTGCCCCTTTATTACTAATTAAGTAATTTTTGGTGGTAAGAGCACTTAACATAGTATTTGCTCTTTTAGACAATTTTAGTGTACAGTACAGTAGTGTTAGCTACTGACACTATGCTGTATAGCAGTATATCCCCAGAACTTACTATCATAATGGAAACTTTGTGCCCTGTGACTATCGCTTTCTCATTTACCTCCTACCTCCACTCCTTGGCAATAGCCATTCCACTTCTGCTTTTATGAGTCTGACTACTTCAGTTTCCACATGCAAATGAGATTATATAGTATTTGTCTTTTTGTGTTTGGCCTATTTCACTTAACAAAATGGCCTCCAAGTCTGAATAATATTTCATTGCATGTATATACCACATTTTTTAATCCATTAATTCATGGATTGACAATTAGGTTGTTTCCATATTTTGGCTATTGTGAATAATGTTGCAGTGGACATGAGATTATAGGTATCTCTTAAGATCCTGCTTTTATTTCTTTTGGATAAATACTCAGAATTGCTATTGCTAGATCACATAATAATTCTATTTTTTAATTTTTTGAGGAAACTTCATACTGTTTTCCATAGTGATTGTACAATTTTCATTCCCACCAACAGTGTACCTAGGTTCCCTTTTCTTCACATATTTGCCAACACTTCTTATATATTTATTTATTTTTTAAAATAATAGTCACCCTGACAGGTATAAAGTGAGATCTCATTGTGGTTTTGATTTGTATTTCCCTGATGATAAGTCATGTTGAGCATATTTTGGCCATTTGTACTATTAATTCTTTGGGAAAATGTCGTTCATATCCTTTGCCTACTTTTTAATCAGGTTATTTTTTTGAGTTGTAGGAGTTATTTATGTATTTTGGATATTAGCCTTTTTTTTTTTTAAAGATTTTATTTATTTGAGAGAGAGAGAGAGAGATCACAAGTAGGCAGAGAGGCAGGCAGAGAGAGAGAGGGGAGGAAGCAGGCTCCCTGCGGAGCAGAGAACCCGACACAGAGCTCGATCCCAGGACCCCGGGATCATGACCTGAGCCAAAGGCAGAGGCTTTAACCCACTGAGCCACCCAGGCGCCCCTTGGGTATTAACCTTTATCACATATATGGTTAGCAAATATTTTCTCCCATTCTATAGATTGCCTTTTTATTCTCTTGATTGTTTCTGTTGCTGTGCAGAAGCTTTTTAGTTTGATGTAATCCCACTTATTTATTTATACTTTTTGGTCTGTGCTTTTGGTGCCAGATCCAAGAAATCATTGCCAAGACCAAAGACATGAAGCTTTTCTTCTAGGTCTTTTTGTAGGAATTTTACGGTTTCAGATCTTATGCTTAAGTTGAGTTGATACTTGTGTATGATATATGATAAGGATCCAATTCCATTCTTTTGCATGTGGTTATAGAATTATCACATTGATGTTTATTGGAGAGAATATGCTTTCCCCATTTTGTATTCTTGGCACTCTTATCACAGATTAGTTGACACATATATGCATAGATTTATGTCTGGGCTCTGTCTTCTATTTTGATGGTTTGTGTATCCTTTTTTATCCCAGGCCCTGGCCTGGTGCTGAGATGGACCTGATACCTGGGTCCCTGGGTCCTATTTCTCCATCTTATTCTGTTTAAATGCAGAGATACAATCTGTATCTTATTACCACTCTAGTAGCAATTCTTCCAAATAGACTTGGAAATTATATATGATAACTCATTAGCATGCATTCTGCTTTCCTAAGAAAATTTTAAAATTTCAACAATAATTTCTACTCAATCCTCAACTTGAGCTTTTTGAGCTGTTGCAGCACAGTAGAAGTCTGTTTCCCTTAGTGGCTCATTCTTGTGCACTTTGTGCCCTGGCTTCAGAAATATAATTAAATATTGTATAGTCTCAGAGTACTTTGCTCTAATCACCCAAAAGTCAGGATGTAAGCAGAAACTTAATGCAGTCCATCTTTTCACTTCATATTTTCAAAGTCCTTCTGCTAAAAAAGGGCCAAACCCTAGTCCATGGAGTCCTCCAATTAGATTCATTGTTCTGAACTTGAAGTATGAGAAGGAGTTTCTTTGAGAACTGTATTACCCAGGGTGACGGTGAAATCAAAAGACTGCCTGGATACTATTTAAAGATTTATTTTATACTCTGTTTTACTGGAGGTGCTCCATTATACTTTGTCTATATAATACAATCTATATCTAACATGGACAAATTATGTCTGTACAACAATATTCTAGGCTGGCTTAGGAGATGTATACACCAAATATTTTTAGTATTTGTTTTAATGTATTAATCATATTCTCTGAGTATTGTAATAGGACAGTTTGATCTTTTCTGTAGTTGGCTATGTTCTTACGTAGCCTGGCCTCTTTCTATAGATATTCTTCAAGTGTATAATTTTGTAATTTTATATATTAGACTCCCCTGGCTGGTCTCCATACACAGTACACTGTAGCATGGGAGATGTGTACCTTATTCCAAGACTCTGGGTCAAATTTTTCTTTATAGGTTAGAATATCCTATTAATACCATAATGTAACTATTCAACCAATTTTTGGTAGATTGGAATAATAAATTACGACTTAGGTGAGCCCTATCAAGATATCTGTGAACCTTTCTCAAAAATATGCATTACAGAGAATTGTAGCTAATAGAACATGTGATACTTAAGCTCCTATGATAATTGTTTATTTAAAAATGAAAATTTGTGATTTAATGTTTTATTCACGGACTGAGAGAGAGAGAAATATGTGACTATTCATCCTATCTGAAATGAGATGATGGACTTAGTGTGGATGTTTCACTGCCAATTATACCTACCTTTGAGAAGTTATACCGGGGGCAATGTACTTTCTCTCCTTGAAACACATTCTAGTTTTGAGAAAAGTTTGGAGAGCCCCATCTGCTCTAATATGTAAAAGAGGGAGATGTATATGGAGCAGAAGACTGGAATCAAAGTGCTAATATCTGAATGTAGAATGGTTTTTAACGTTAAGACAAAAGGGAAAAAAAAAAGACAAAAGGGAATAGAATAACACTAGACTAGTCTCTCATGCTGTTGGTTATTTTAATGTTTGCTTTACAGCATTTCAAAAAATGTCTATTTAGGAAAACAAAAGAAAACAAAAATTAAGTCTAATCAGTGAGAGAAGCCACTTCAAAATTGGCAAGTATTTACATATACTCACACAGATTGTCTCTCCTGGTGTACCTTTCCCCTTCCCTTCCAGAGCCAGCAGCATTGACATGACTAATTCCTTTAAGATTCTTGTCAAAATCCTAGAGGAAAACATAGGCAGTAACCTCTTCAGCATTGGCCACAGCAGCTTCTTTCAAGACATGTCTCCAAAGGCAAAGGAAACAAAAGCAAAAATAAACAATTTGAGGGGTTTGAAGTGGTGGGGCGGTGGGAGGTTGGAGTACCAGGTGGCGGGTATTATGGAGGGCAGGGATTGCATGGAGCACTGGGTGTGGTGCAAAAATAATGAATACTGTTATGCTGAAAATTAAAAAAATAAAAAAAAATAAACTTTTGGGACTTCATCAAGATCAAAAGCTTCTGCAGAGCAAAGGAAACAGTCAATGAAACAAAGAGGCAACCCACGGAATGGGAGAAGATATTTGCAAATGACACTACAGATAAAAAGCTGATATCCAAGATCTATAAAGAACTCGTCAAACTCAACATACACAAAACAGATAATCATGTCAAAAAATGGGCAGGAGACATGATAGACACTTCTCCAAAGAAGACATACAAATGGCTCACAGACATAGACATGAAAAAATGTTCATCATCATTAGCCATCAGGGAGATTCAAATCAAAACCACATTGAGATACCACCTTACACCAGTCAGAATAGCCAAAATCAACAAGACAGTAAACAACAAGTGTTGGAGAGGATGTGGAGAAAGGGGAACCCTCTTACACTGTTGGTGGGAATGCAAGTTGGTGCAGTCACTTTGGAAAACAGTGTGGAGATTCCTTAAGAAATTTAAAGTAGAACTACCCTATCACTCTGCAACTGCACTACTGGGTATTTGCCCCAAAGATACAGATGTAATAATAAGAAGGGCCATCTCTACCCCAGTGTTCATCACAGCAATGGCCACAGTTGCCAAACTGTGGAAAGAACCAAGATGCCCTTCAATGGATGAATGAATAAAGAAGATACGGTCCATATATGCAATGGAGTATTATGCCTCCATCAGAAAGGATGAATACCCAACTTTTGTATCAACATGGACAGGACTGGAAGAGATTATTCTGAGTGAAGTAAGTCAAACAGAGAGAGTCAGTTATCATATGGTTTCATTTACTTGTAGAGCATAAGGAATAACATGGAGGACACTGGGAGATGAACAGGAGAAGGAGTTGGGGAAAATCGGAGGGGGGAGACAAACCATGAGAGACTGTGGACTCTGAGAGACAAACTGAGGGTTTTTGGCGGGGGGGGAGAATGGGGGGTGAGCCTGGTGGTTGGTATTGTGGCGGGCACGTATTGCATGGAGCACTGGGTGTGATGCATAGACAATGAATTTTGGAACACTGAAAAAAATAAAATTAAATTAAATGGAAAAAAAAATAAAAAGATTCCAGTCAAACATGATCCTACTATGAGGCATTTTCCAAAGTTAAAATGTTTTTCTAATCATGTTCTCATTGGATCCTGCATGCTTCTTTCTAATATCTTAATTGCTTAGTTGTTTTTATTATGGTGTCTACACATGGCTTGAGAGTTATGTGGTAAATGAACATATCAGGCTTATCAAGTACCCTTTGAAGGCCATGTGGTTGGACAGGTGGTGGGGGGCACCTAACTTTAGACCCACTTAACATTGTCACATGATGAATCAAATTATAGAATACATCATTGCTTAAATTTCAAACAGACACTATCACTTTCAGCAAAAGTGGGAATCATCAGGAATGTTTCTACCAAAGACTTTGTAGGAGCAAAATGAGAAAAAAGAAATTCCTTCAAGAGCAGGAAGATTATTATTTGTGGGATGACTATGATTATTTTTCCCATTCATCTACCTAACACCATGTCTTAGCCGCATGCTTTCCAATGGGCCTTGATGCTGGCTTCCCCATGTTTCCTCTCTGTGTAATGTGGTCTCCCCCCAGGTCAAATTATCTGCTGCAGGGAGGCTCTCAGGCTCTTTATGGCAGCATTTGCATATTTTTTCATTTCCATAGAAACATCTCCACTGACTCAGAACCGCCTCTGTCCTCTTAAGACAGAGAGATTTATCTTGCAGACAGTGAGCTATGTGTGACATAAGATGGACGGGACTGCTTTCCTGCAGGCCTCACCTTGTAAGGCTCTCCTTTTTAGAGGAATTGATGATGGTCTGCCTTGAGGTTATTTATTTATATTTTGCTCCATGACCACTTTTCCAGTAATGAGTTTAAATATAGGCAACATAAACCCATCTGGAAATAAAATTATGCACTAGCTTCACGACAAAAGATAATTACATTATAATCAAGCTGTCATTTTTGGAGATAGTAGAAGATGAAGCATGCTATAAACTGACATGTAAAGTGTATAGATCGTTCTTTCAAATATTCTCCATGGTGGCTGGGACCACAAAGATTCCTAGTGCATAATATTAGACTTTGTAACTGGAAATTTTCTGGGAGTGGCCAAACATTTAGTTTCTGAGAGTAATGGCTACTAACACTCAAGAGGGCTAATGGTTGTGCTCTGGCTTAGACCGCAGCTTGGCTACACCAAAACCGCTTGGGTTGTGTCCAGTTTCAAAGCCTGAGCCTTCATTTTACCATTTTATGAAACTCGTCTTTATGCTTTGGCTCTTCTTTTATTTAGGTTGATAGAAACTTGACACTGGGATCTTTCTGACATGTTTTAACAGAATGTGGAGAGTTGGCTGATATGGCAGAAACTGATAGGAAAAAGAAAAGACTGTCATTGATGTTACTTTCCCCACTCTGAACTCAGTTGGCTCTTGAAACAGTGCGATGGGTCACTGGTTTTTCATTGATAGGAGAACTTTTCTTCTTCCTTGAGCTCAAGATAGGCACTCTGGTAAAAGGATGCAGACTACCTCCAGCCATATTTTTGTTTAGACCATCAGGAAAGGAAGAATAGCATAACTGAGATGGGAATGGAACAGAACACTAGCCAGAATAAGCGTGCCTAATACTTGTCCTATATCACTGCTTCTGCCACAGTAGAAAACCCAGCATCTCAGAGCTAATATACTACCCAAAGTGTCCCAGGAAAGTAGGCTTCTAGATACCACCATTTCCCAGAGGGATTGGAGGATAATGTCTGTACTAGGACACCATCTTGCTGTAGACCCCCTGGGACTCCATAAGGCCTTGGCTGCTACCTACTGAACAGTGATTGACTTTAAGTCACTTCTCTGTGTTTCCCAGCTTCTCTGAACCCTAAGCACTGATTTCTTCAATCTGTACTCAACTTTCCCACCCTTAACCCTCATCCTTATTCCTTGGGGAATCCCGAAGAAGACAAGCAGCACCTTGCTGCTCCAAGTGTGGTCTTCAGACCATCAGTATCAGCATCATCTGGGAGTTTGTTAGAAATGCAGAACATGAACCCAGTTTCACATCTCCTCAGAATCAGAATTTGCATCTTTATAAGATTGCCAGGCAATTTATATACACATTGAGGTTGAGGTGCAGTGTAATTAGTAGGTTCAATCTTTTTTTTTTTTTTTTAAGAATTTATTCTTTTGTGAGAAGAACTTTTCTTTCTTTTTTTTTTTTTCTTAAAGATTTTATTTTTTTATTTGACAGAGATTACAAATAGGCAGAGAGAGTGCGGGGGGGAAGCAGGCTCCCTGCTGAGCAAAGAACCTGATGTGGGGCTCCATCCCAGGACCCTGAGATCATGACCTGAGCCGAAGGCAGAGGCTTTAACCCACTGAGCCACTCAGGCACCCCAGTTCAATCTTTTTTGTGCAAAATATTTGACTCAGTGGATCTTGGAAATGCAGTCTATAAGTAAGCAATCTGTAGGTCTGTGAGCATTAATGATGGAATGATATACAAAACCTTAACTGAAAACAAAATGAGAATGAACAGAATGGCTGTGATGAGTGTGCTTTTGCCTTGTGGTTTCTTCATCATCAGATATAGACTAGGATCCATCAGAAAATCAGGCGAAGGAAAGAAGGTAGGAAAGAAGACTCATCTTTCCTTCCTCCAGAAGGAAACTTCTCTTTTTCGAAGTGAAATTTTATAAACATCACAGAGAAACAGCATGTGTGGGACACCTGATTCTGTGTTTACCAAAGATAAGATATGGGTCTTTCTTAGACTCTGCCAAAAGAAATTATACAACATATTAATGTGTTATGGAAATCTTTCCTTAAGCTGGCTCCACACATTAACCTTGAACATGATGTTTCAGAGGGTTAAAATAGGCAAGAAGTTAAAGAAAGTGAACAATTTAATTAGAAAATGGGCAGAAGAAAACACTCATTTCACTGAAGAAGGTATACACATGGAAAACAAGAAAATAAAAAGCTGTTCAACATCAGTAGCCATCAGGGGAATGTAAAGTAAAACAATAATGAAATGTCACTGGGGCGCCTGGGTGGCTCAGTGTGTTAAGCCTCTGCCTTCGGCTCAGGTCTTGTTCCCAGGATCCTGGGATCGAGCCTGCATCGGGCTATCTGCTCGGCAGGGAGCCTGCTTTCCCCTCTCTCTCTGTCTGCCTCCATGCCTACTTGTGATCTCTGTCTGTCAAATTAATTTTAAAAATCTTTAAAAAAAAATGAAATGTCACTATAATGCACATATCAGAATAGCTAAAATTAAAAAAAAAAAAAAGTAACAACACAAAATGCAGACCAAATTGTGGATGATGAGAATGTAAAATAGGATAGCCACTCTGGAAAATAGTTTAGAAATTTCTTAAAAGCTAAACGTATACTTCTCAGAAGACCCATGATAAATGCCACTGTGGGCATTTATCCCAGAGAGGTGAAAACTTCATGCTTAAAACCTGGCCCTATTGAGACTCATTGTACCTACCAGAAAAGGGGTCAGGTAGGTGTCTGTGCCTGCCCCTCTCTAGCTCTATTTCCACCTAATAAAGTTTTGCCCATAATTAAAAAGCATAAAGTAAAATAGGGATGAAGGACAGTCATACATACCTGCTCTCCACCAGAGAAGCTACCAGAATTAAGGTTTCTATGTTAGCATAGAATGGCAGCAACATTGCTGAGAAATAGTCATCAGTGTTTCTTTCTATTTTAGTAATCCAAATCAAGGTTTGGGCTGTAATGAAAAATAAACTGAAATGATAAAAGAGAAAGAGGGAGGCAACCTTGGGTGCGGTAAGAATGTGAGATTTGAAAGCAAAGTCATTTAGACTGAAAGAAGTCCAAAGGAACACTCATTGATTAAATACACACCCCCATCTCTACCTGTAGAAATAGATTGTGTGCTAACCCCATGCCTCAGGTCATGGAACGTATCATTGAGTTATGGGCAGGGCCCTGACTGCTGCCTCTGTACCCCTAACCAGATTTCTGTTCCCCTTACATCTCTCCCCTTTGGGAATACTACGAAATACTAATATCTGATGTTTATTGTACACTTACTATATTTCAGACCTTGATTTTAGCACTTTATGTATATTAAATAATTTTTACCCAAGTACAAGAGAGGTTTCAGAACCTGTGTTCTTAACCACTGATTTGTACAGCTGGTCTAGGTAGGTTACATTAGAATATATTACTAGATTTGGTTAGGACCATGGCTACAGGGGAGAAGCAAGAGACAGGGTAGAGAGTATAGTGTACTGACAAGCTGGATTCAGTCTGGTCCCCTGGCTGTTTGGAGCACAAATCCAATAAAAACTGACTAGCAGAACTTTTCAACTAACTCTCTCTCTGGTTTGTTCTAATTAAGGCCCAGGGAACCTACATCTACATGGGTGGGTTCAATAGTAGGTAAGCTGGAACTAAAGAGGCAGAATAGTGGTTAAGAGAAAGGAATCAGATGTGGGTTCAGGGCTGTGTCCATCACTGGCCACCTCCCCTGCCTCTGTTTCCTCATTTGTCATATGCGGCATCCATGTCATAAACCTAGGGTAGAGATTAAATTAGTTAATAATCAGTTTTAAAACATGGCAAGCACTTAATAAATATTAATTATTAATATAAATACTGTTCTTATGCAAAGCAGGAAGTATGCCCAGTTTATGTTTAAATTTTAATTTAGGCTGTTTTCAGTTACAGACATAAATCCTAGCTCTACCACTTAGTGACCATGTGAACAAGCCTCCTCTTCTTTTAAGTGGCGATAATACTTACTCCATAAAGAAAGAATAAGAAGAGATACCATATATAAACTACCTGGCATGCAAGTGAGCACTTAAATATTATTTTAAAAAATCAAAGCACACAACAATAGCTAATATTCTTCATGTGTCAGCTCCAGATACTCTGCTAATTAGATAAGACACTTATCAGGATAATTGAATAAATTTTATTTTTGGACCTCATTAAACTCAAAGTCCCTTTCTGTCTTATAAATTGAACTTTTGGAAGATGATCCATTTGAATTGCAATTAGATAGCAGTCGTCTAAATAATTAAACAATAGGGTATCTATGTATAGCAACTATTAGGGTTTTTTGCTATCTATTTTAAAGACTTGTGGGTGCGTGCTATGCAAATGGATTTTCAGGGATTTTTTATTAGCATAAATAGACTGAAATTTAAGTAACTCAGGCAGCACAGACACTGTGAATCATAGTATTTTCATTTTTTCTGGAATGTCTTGAGTTCTATGACAGCCATATTTCAGGAACCTGGTAACAATGGGGCCCTTGTAAAGGATCCAGGAGATCTGAAAACATGTATTGCACTGAGTGTTTTTACCTCAGATACTCAGATGTGCCCTGAGGTACACCCTTTCCACCCACAGAATTTCATGGAGATGAGACATATTTCCCCATTCTGCATGATACGCAGAACAGCAGGCTTGTCGGATGGGCTGGTAACTATTCTTTCCTTGATACCAGGCAAAAGGTACTTCAGCTTAATTGATGTTTCATAATCAGTATTTCTCACTATAGAGTTAAAATCATGACTGTGGTCCGTATCAGAAGTCAGAATCCAATAACAAAGGACTTGTGATAAATCAAAATATCAAATCGATTGGGAATATACCTTCTTTGCACTATTTAATCCTATCACCTTCTCCTACAAACTGCAAAGAAATATTTGCCTTATGCATTATGAATTTATTTTGAGGAGAAATCTTTTGCAATCTCTCTCTCTCTCTCTCTCTCTTTCTCTCTCCTACCCCATTCCTCGACTCTGACCTGAAATCTCCACATAGGTGGCTTATTCTATGTCACATGCATAGAGCTGTGGGTCTTTGTCCCCTCCCCTCCAGTTAGCTCACCCTAATTCCACTCTGGCAAATGCATGGGCAGCCATATTTTGAAACTTCTCTTCAGGCCCGAGTGTTGGTCAACTCCGGTGTCTTAGACTTGAAGCTTTGTCTTTATTTATTTATATATTTATTTATTTATTATTAAATTGATTTATTTATTTTCAGAAAAACAGTGTTCATTATTTTTTCACCACACCCAGTACTCCATGCAATCCATGCCCTCTCTAATACCCACCACCTGGTACCCCAACCTCCCACCCGCCCCACTTCAAACCTCTCAGATTGTTTTTCAGAGTCCATACTCTCTCATGATTCACCTCCCCTTCCAATTTACCCCAACTCCCTTCTCCTCTCTAACACCCCTTGTCCTCCATGATATTTGTTACGCTCCACAAATAAGTGAAACTATATGATAATTGACTCTCTCTGCTTGACTTATTTCACTCAGCATCATTTCTTCCAGTCCCGTCCATGTTGCTACAAAAGTTGGGTATTCATCCTTTCTGATGAATATGGACCACATCTTCCTTATCCATTCGTGCATTGAAGGGCATCTTGGTTCTTTCCATAGTTTGGTGACTGTGGCCATTGCTGCTATAAACATTGGGGTACAGATGGCCCTTCTTTTCACGACATCTGTATCTTTATCTTTTTAATGCATTTCTGTTTTTCCTCTTTTGTCCCTCCTATTCTTCTTTGACCTACCAGCCAATGGGGAGTAGGGGAGAGGGCATGAGTTATACTATTAGACCCAAGTTTGAATGCCAGCCCCATACTTCCGTGATTGTGCACAAAGTACCCAACTTCTCCACACCTCTGTTTTCTCCACTGTGAAACAGTAATAATGTTACCCATGTCAGAATAAGCATTCAATAAATAGGACCTTTTCCCTACTTTTCCAGACCCTTCTCCCCTTCCCTTGCATCTTCTTCACAGAAGAGTGGAGCTCCCTGATGTTTTCCTTTGCCTCTTAGTCATTTCTAGCTTAGTGTTGTTCTTTCAATTTGTCCTGGACTCCGGTTCGCACTCCAGCTCTGCACTCACTAGCTCCCGAGAGTGTGTCTCTCAAATTTCGGCCATACTTTGGTAATCCTTTGCTCTGGATAATTCAAACATCCATTTACTCTGGGTTATTGAGTACTGATGACTCAAATCACATGATAGTACCTCATACTGAATTTTAGTGGTGATTTCCGAGAATGTTGTATCAATAACAACCCTTTTTATTGTGGGTAAGCCTTGACACACTTTGGTTGAAGTAAACTACCATTCCCTTCTTGAATCATTTGTTAGTATGACACAGTTGACATCCAGTTAGACTAGAAACCGATGTAGGAGGCACAGGAAAGATGGAGTTTTATAGTTTATCAAGTATGTCATAGTGGAACTTTAATTTTTTTTAAATGGCTTTTTAAAAACTTACTCATTTGACAGAGAGAGCACAAGCAGGAGGAGCGGCAGACAGAGGGAGTGGGAGAAGTAGGCTCCCCACTGAGCAGGGAGCCAGATGTGGAGCTCAATCCCAGGATTCTAGGATCATGACCTGAGCAGAAGGCAGGTGCTTAACTGACTGAGCCTCCTAGGCACCCCCAGAAGTTTATCTTCTAACAAAAATTCTCTCGACCATACTGATGACCCCCAAATTATTTTTACCTCAATAGAGTTCTAAAAGTTTCCTGATAGTTCTTTCGTTCTTTCTTTCCTGGCTTGCTCCTTACTTCTGTCTTCAGTCCTACAGCTCTTCTAATCTCCTGCTCTTCATAAGCAGCCAACTCTACTCCAAACAGCATTCCTTAATTTTATTTTATTTTTTAAAATATTTTATTTATTTATTTGAAAGTAAGAGAGAGAGATCACAGGAGGTGGGGAAGGGTAGAGGGAGAAGCAGACCCCACTGAGCAGGAAGCCTGATGCAGAACTCAGTCCCAGGACCCAGGGATCATGACCTGAGCCAAAGGCAGGTGCTTAACCAACTGAGCCACCCAGGTGTCCTTGCATTCCTTAATATTAGCCATTCATATAGGTTTGTAATAGTACCTGTGTGAGTTTACTAAAGCTATCATAAGAATATACCATAGACTGGGTAGTTTGAACAACAGAAATTTATTTTCTCATACTTCTGGAGGCTAGACATTCAAGATGAAGAGATCAGCAGGCTTGGGGTCTTCTGAAGTCTCTCTCATTGACTCAGAGATGCCTCTTCATATGGCTGTTCCTCTGCACACATATCCTTTGTGTCTCTCTGTGTGTCCTAATCTCCTCTTATGAAAACACCCGTCAGATGGGATTAGGGCTTACCCTAACAACTCAACCTAATCATTTTTAAAGGCCCTGTCTTCAGATAACGTCTGGGGGTTAGGGTGTCAACACAGGAATCTGGGGGGTACAATTCAGCCAATACAGTACCTCAATTTTTCCATTATTTTGGGAGGACAATTATCCACAGATCTCTCGTGTTTCTGAACATTTTTACAAACAGAGGCATTGACTGCCCTTTTATTCTGAACTATCAATTTAAGGATGCTTGGGTAGTGAACAGCCTTGGAAAATAGAAACAATCTCTCCTGGGCTCTGATGCTTACTTTCCAGTCAAAAGATTCAAGTTCTCTAAGCTCAGAGTTCCTTAGTTATGATTCAGACAAACTGCATGAGTAGCATGTTTCCAATCTTAGGAGAGAATCTTCAGTCCTTTACCATTAAGTATAATGTTAATTGTAGATGCTACTTGATGCTATTTTGTAGATGCTACTTGATCTGGTCGAGGAATGTTCCATCTATTCCTGTTTGCTGAGAGTTTTTAAATTTTTTTAAAGCAGGGATGGGGGGCGCCTGGGTGGCTCAGTGGGTTAAGCCGCTGCCTTCGGCTCAGGTCATGATCTCAGGGTCCCGGGATCGAGTCCCGCATCGGGCTCTCTGCTCAGCGGGGAGCCTGCTTCCCTTCCTCTCTCTCTCTGCCTGCCTCTCTGCCTACTTGTGATCTCTCCCTCTCTCTGTCAAATAAATAAATAAATAAATCTTTAAAAAAAAAATCAGGGATGGACTTTTTTTTTTTAATTAATTTTTTATTTTTTATAAACATGGACTTTGAATCTTGTCAAATATTTTTCCTATGTTTATTGAAATGATTGATTAGATTTTTGTTTTAATTTGTTAACATGATGAACTACATTCATTTTTATTCAAATGTTATACGTTTTTATTTATTTTATTTTATTTTATTTTTTCATTGTTCCAAGATTCATTGTTTATGCACCACACCCAGTGCTCCATGCAAAAAGTGCCCTCCTTAATACCCACCACCAGGCTCACCTAACCCTTCACTCCTCCAAATGTTATACTTTTGAATATACCTTGGGGTATATTCAAGGATAACCTCACTTGGTCATGTTGTATTCTCTCATTTTATATTGTGTTAGATAGGCTAAGATTTTTTAGAAATTTGCATCTATACTAATAAGGGATATTATTTTTCTAGTAGCTTTGTCTAGTTTTGGATCACAATAACCCTGGCTTCATAGAATAAATTGAGAAATATACTCTCCTTTTCAATATTCTGTAAGAGTTTGTGTAAAATTATCACTTCTCTCTTTATTTATTTATTAAAATAAACATATAACGTACTTTTATCCTCGGGGGTACAGGTTTGAATATCACTTCTCTTAAATCCATAGTAGAATTAAAAGTTCTCTGAGCCTGGAGTTTTCTTTGTAGTAAGATTTTTCACTGTAACTTTATTGTTTTAATAGATTAAAGTCTATTCACGTTATGTATTTCTTCTTAGTAACCATGGGTAGTTTGTATGTTTTAAGAAATTTATACATTTCACTTAAGTTGTTAAATGTATTGACTTAAAGTTGTTCATTAAATTCTTTTATTATTTTTAATATATTTAGACTACTGATGTCACTCCACATTACTGATATTGGTAATTTGTATCTTGTGGCTTTTTCTCCTTGTCATTCTAGTTAAAGGTTGGCTAACTTTATTGAAGTTTGAAAAAGCAGCTTTTGGTTTTACTTATTTTATGCTGTAAGTTCCCTCTCAGTACTACTTTAGTGGAGTCCCACAAATTTCTATGTTCTTTTCATTTCCTTTTAGTTAAAAGTATTTTCTGATTCCTCTTTTCATACCCCCTTTGTCTCTTGAGTTACTTAGAAGTATGCCACTTAAGTTCCAAATAGTTAGATAGATTTTCCAGATATCTGCCAGTTGTTCATTTTTAGTTTAATTCCATGTGGTCAGAGAACATACATTGCATAAATCTTTTCAGATTTATTGGGATCTATTTTATATATCAGAATATGATCAAGCGTGGTAAATTTTCTGTGTGCACTTGAAAAGAATGTGAATGCTTGATTTTTTTTGTGTCATGCTCAGTTTAATATCTTTAAACTCTTCAAGTTTTCTATATCTTCACTGATATTCTATAACTAATTAAGAGAAAGGTATTGAATTTTTTACTATAATTGTGGATAAGTTTATTTTCCTTGCACTCTCTCAGTTTTGGTTTTATGTATTCTGGACTTCTGTTATTAGGTGCATGAAAGTTCAGGATCACTGTGTCATCTTCATGAAATAATTATGTATCATTAGGAAATAATCATCTTTATCTCAGTAATATTCTTTGCTCTGATAATTTGTTTGACATTAATAAAAACATTGCATTGCATCTTTCTTTTGAATCTTAGTAGCATGGTATATCTTTTTAATTTTTTTCACTTTTAATCTATTTATGTCTTCATATTTAAAGTGTGTTTCTCATAAACAGTATGTGGTTGATTCTTGCCTTTTTATGCAATCAGTGACCTGTAATATAATTACTGATGTGTTTGGGTTTAAATCTCCCATCCTCTTGTTTTCTATTTGTCCCATCTTTTATTTCCACCCCTTTGCCTGGCTTGGCTTTTTGATTAAGTGATCATGTCTTGTAATTTCATTTTATTTTCTTTGTTGTTTTATTAGCTATAGATCTTTTTATGTTATTTTAATGACTACTTTAAGATTTTTTGTGTCCACCTTTCATATATCATATTCTACCTTTGAGTGATGTTAAATCACTCTCCCTAACTTACAGAACTTGAGTAGTACTTCTGTTTCTCCTCTCATGGCCTTTATGGTGTTGTCATTTGTCTTATATATATTATAAACTCCACAATACATTGTTATTACTTTTATTTTATGTAGTAATTTTTGAAAGATGTGAGAGATACACATTTTATACTTACATATATACTAATTTTTTGTTATATCCAGATTTCATCTGGGATGATTTTCCCTATCATTTTCTTATGCTTGAAGAGTTTCCTTTACTATCTCTGTTAGAGTAGTCTGCTGAATTCTTTCAGCTTTTGTATGTCTGAAAAACTTTTTAGTTAGAATAGAATTCTAGAAGATACTTTATATCCCCCCAACACACACACACATTTCCCCTTATTTTAAAGATGCTTCTCCACTGTCTTCTGACTTAACTTGTTTTTAAGGAGAAACCTGGCATCCTTATCTTTCTCCCTCAGCACATCATATGTACTCTGGCTGCTTTTAAGATTTTCTCTATATAACTAGTTTTAGGAAAATTTGAAAGGCTTTGGCCGTGATTGTTTCAATCATTTTTTTCTGTCCCTTAACCTTCCTCTTCTTCCATGCTTCCAGATAAATGTATGTTAAGCAGCTTGAAGTTATTCCATAGTTCAGTAATACCATTTCTTCTTTTTCAGTCTTTTTCCCCTTCTCTTTTCATTTGGGATAATTTCTTTTACTATGTCTTCAAGTTCAATACTCTTTTTTTCCCCTGTAATATCTAATTTGTCGCTAACTCTGTTCAATGAGGTTGTCATCTCAAATGTGTTTTTCATCTCTATAATTTCAATTTTGATCTTTTTAATATCTTACAAACTTTGACTTACCATGATTATGACTTCCTCTAGCTTTTAGAACATATGAAATATAATTATGGAAACTATTTTCATATCCTTATCTGCTAATTCTATCATTTTTATTGTTTTTATGTCAGTTTTGATTGATTGAGTTTTCTTTCTGTTGCCTGTAATAGTTTCCTTACACAAATGCACTCATTGGAAGGCATGAAGAGATGTTCTGCACATTTCTGCAGTTCTATGTGTAGCTCTCTACTCTCTGGTACTTTGCTTTAGTAACTTCTCCTACCTTGTCTTTTGGACTTCTAGCTCCATCTCCTCAGCTAATAGGGTCTGCTGGTCGCCACATGTGTTTATATCTCCCTGTTCTAATACCCCCAACCTCTCTCCAGGAGTAAGGTAACAGTTTTAGCTTAAGTCACTTATTTTTTACCTCTTAGTGACTACTCTCCTTTATTGCTTATTGCTAATGTCTTGAAGACCATTTCAAAAATATTTTGTCCAGACTTTTAGTTGTCACAAGTCAGAGAATAAATCCAATCTCTATTATTCCATTTTGGCAACTAGTTATTTATAAGACATTCCTAACAGGTCATACTCTTCTGGTTCATTTTAACAAACAAACAGTAATAACAGCTTTCTCTCCTTCAGTGGATTATAATATCTCTGGCTTATTTGTTGCTATATTTCTTCAGTATCCAACAGAGGAGCTATCCAGAATAGATATCTAATAAATATTTGAGTGAATAAATTTACTCACTGCAGGAATGGAGAAATGATAATTATAACAAGAATAAATGAATTATTTTAGATAAAAGACAATATATGAATTAGAGACTAATGTTGTGATGGGGGAGAAAATGAGGTAGGGAAGAGGGACATAGAAATTAGGTTGGAACAGAGGAGAGCCAGGATGAGGTGGTGAGTATGAAATAGGAGAACATGCTCAAGGGCTCACCAAAAATAAATATAAAGAAATGATGAGAAATTCGAGGGAATAAAGGGTTAGGATTCAAGGAAACATATAATATGAATGATAGGTTGAGAAGAAAAATGAACATTTTATTTTTAACCACCTCTCTAAAATTGACATGTACAAGTTGTTTTGTATGATTTAATAAGCTTACCAGAATTACTGCCACTTTATTCTTCAGTGCCCCACTTATAAAACAAGAGTAACAATAATTATGTCCTTATTCCTAGGGGTTTAGTCAGTGTAAGTATTTTCTATAGCCTGTGGGATAAAGGCCAGGAAGTGATTCATATTTCACAATTCAATTTCTGGCTGATTATCGAAAATTCAAATGTCTCCTCCTTTTTTCTTTAAAAAATGTAGTTTAGTTGAACAGGATTTAGCCTTGGCCTTTTACCCAAACACTTTAGAATGAGAGCTGTGTTGAAATTTGTTATGTGGTTATCTTGAGTTAGGCCATGACTCAATGATTGTGCTCACCAAAACACGAAGATGTAAAACAGTAAGGAGTACAATTGCTAACACATCTCCGTGAGAGGCAAATTAAAAATGTTTTAAAGAGCTGACAGTGTGGGATCCTGAGAAAGAAATGCCTCAAGAAATGTTTTAGCTATTATTAATTTTAGTTTTGGAATAGGAGAGACACTCAAGATAGGCAAAAAGTATTTCACGGAAAAAAGAACCTGAAAATAAGTGTGGATGTTTGGGGGATTGCCCTTTGGCAGGGAGGACTGGCTTCCAATTTGATTCTGAATAAATCCGACTTTCTTTGTGTGGGAGGATGAGTACATAGCAACGGACAAAAATTAATGTCCTTTGTGAATCACCTTGGCCAGTTATGATCTCAGCTGTTTGCCCCAATAATACCCTCCTTCAAATGATTAAGCTCATTGCCTGGGAAGGTGAGATGATGCAGAGGAGCCCTTGGTCCTGAGCCTTCAAGTCGAGCCAAAATCTCCAAATCTCCTTGGAACATCTTGAGAGGAAAAGCTGGTCTCTACTCTACCATAGATACAGCATTCTCTTTAAAGAACAACCTGGATCTTACTATAATTCAAGAGGCCCTTGGTGACCTAGCCAAGACCTACTTACTACCTCCTCAGGGAACATGTGCTCTAGCAACTCTAAACTATTGCAGTCACTATATAGGCTAACATGATTTTTCAGACTTCCAGAACAGCATCATTTCAATTTGCTGCCTAGCAGTCCCTCCCCATTTCCTTTCCCATCAACAGGCAGGCAAACTTCTATTTGTCTTTGAAGACACCTGAAATGCCTCCTCCTCTGTAAGAACATTCTTTATCTCAGCCTTTGTTGCCTCTCCCTCCCTTTTTCTTGGAAATCCCACCAGGCAGGGCTCAATTAAGACTCTTGAGGCCCAACCACTAGAACAATTATGCAGCCTCCCCTATGTATAATACAAATAAGATATGACTAAATCCTAAAATAGTAAATAGTGTTCCACAAAGGCCTCTTGAGTAGAAAAATGAATCCTTGAATATTTTTATTTGTAATTTAATAGCCATTCATTTTTTTTAAACAACAACTATTTTCCATATATCCCATGTTTTTTTCCCTTTGTGTAATACTACTTCATAAAGGAAACATTTAATAGTATAAAACTTAAAATGAAAGGACAAAACAACCAAAAATAGGAAGTGGTAAAAATGTAGGTTTAACTTCTAGGATTGAAAATCTTTTTGTATTCTAAGTATTAAAAGTAATTCCTGGGTGAAATTCTTGGGGGAGGGGAGGTCCTTAATGCCAAAATACACCCATCCATCATCTTACCATGCCTGAATATGATCATCATCATTATTATGATCATTATTGCAGCAGACTGAGGTGGAACATTCTAGAGTGAGGAATCATGTTGGGGAGAAAATCTGATGGCAGATTGGAAGGGAACTGAGGGTAGTTCCCTCATGAGGTACTACCTCATTTGGGGTAGTCTGAGGACCCTGGAAGGCTTAGTATGGGGACGAAGGGGAGGAAGATAATGGAGGTGGATTTTTTTTTTTTTTTTTTTTTTGGAGGTGGATCTTAAACATAAAATATCCCTCTTAATGGTGGTGGGTGACACCACAGATTTCTAAAAAAGGAGTCTACGGTGCTTTGACTCTGCTCCTACCTTTAGACTCTATGCTTGAGGTCCTGCTACTTCTCCCTGAATATGGAATATTATAATAATAAAAGACTAAGATCAGTTGGAGCCATATTATGTGCTAGGCAGTGTTGTAGGAATTTTACATGTACTAGCTTTTTAATTTTCATTAAAAATCCTATGGGAGGGGGGTGGGAGGTTGGGGTACCAGGTGGTGGGTATTATAGAGGGCACAGATTGCATGGAGCACGGGGTGTGGTGCAAAAATAATGAATACTGTTATGCTGGAAAAAAAAAAAAAGATTTAAAAAAAAAAAATCCTATGGGATAGAAACTATTACAATTCCCATTTTACAGATGAGGAAGCAAGTATAACGGATGGAACTCTAGGCAAGCTGGCTCTAAAGCCCTCACTTGCTTAACCTTTGCAGTATTACCCCTGTATCTTTTAAGTGGAGGATGAGAAGGGTCTTTGAGAGCACATAACCCAGCTCCTTCATTGTATTGGAAAGGTTAAGCAGTTTATGTGCTATCACTCAGTTATTAGGGGGTGGAGTTGGATTTGAACCCAAGCAGTCTTTGTGGTAGCCCTTGCCCACACCTTTGCAGGACCTGAGTTTGCATACTTGTGCTGTGTGCACAATCAGTACTGTGTGCACAAATGGCCCAAGGATAAGCATCTTCAGTTATAAAAGGATCAAAAAAAAAAAAAAAAAAGGATCAACCAAAGCCCAAGACCAGAGTGGAATTTCACCTCCAGGCAAACTTCCTTTCTGCTACATAATCATGTCCCTTTCTGTATGACCTAATCAGTTTCCATCTCAAACCCGGCACTGGGATCTTTTTCCTCTAAGATCTTTGTGAAGTCCTACTGAAGAGGGAAGCCATTAGAGGATACTACCCAAAGACATGCAACTATATAGTGGGAGACCTAGGATTTGGACCCAGGTGTATCTGACTTCAGGCCTATAATCCTCATGGCAGATAAGCATAGCGAAGATAGGTCAAGAAAATTATTGCAAACATTTAAAAATCACGTTGTTTAATAAACATTTAAATCACATTAAGTAGAACTAGATGATTACATTAATACTGCAGCCATCCATTGATTTATATTCAAGGGACTGAAGCTTAGTTCCCCAAAGTCCAAGAACAGAAATTTGCAGTGGATTATTACACCCTAGGCTGAGGGAAATTTGCTATGATGACTGGGTTGCCAGAAGGGGTGAGCACTGTATCACTCAGAACAGTGTGTAGTCTCCCTGAATGAGAGCTCTATGTGAAGATGGGCCTTGCCTGCAGAAAGAGAGTCAGACAGACCACTGACCACAGAAGCTCAGTGCATGAGAATCCAAGACGAGCAAAGCTGAGCTCAAACCACTAGTTCATATTTATCATTTTCAACAGGAAGTGAAAACCCTGTGCTAGTCCTTGGCCAGCACTGTCAAAGTGGCTGAGGTTGCCTGAGTAGTTCAGAAATATTTTTTAGCTGCTTTTTCGTACCGATAAAATATATAGGAGTTTTCTATTTCCTTTCTCCTATCTCTGGAGACTATGAGGTACATCTTGGAATGTAAAATCTCTTCAGTAGAAAATTATAATACTTAAAAAATATGTATCTTTTATATTGTGGCAATAGAAATGCACTCAAGTGCTTTTATAGGTAGTGGAGAATAGGACAAATTAGCTGAAATGAAAGTTTGTATGTTCTGTATATGTAAAACACGAAAGCTCCCTATGAGAGGAGAATGAGAAGAACTCTGCACATAAGAGCACTTGAGCTATATGATGAACTATGTTGATATAGCAGTGAGTGTTTGCTGAGCACTTTTACTGTCCAGGCACTGGAACTGGTTTCTGTGACAGGAAAAAAGATGACCAAAATGCAAACCCCACTCTTGAGGATTTAATGGTCTAATAGAGAAGGTGAAACATGCATGCACACCTTACTCTAGGATCTAGTCATGATGTGATTATTTTTTTTCCTCTACTTGGTAGAGGACTCATTATTACCAAGTACTAAAGGAGTTCAAGAAAGGAAGAAATTAGCCTAAATGGGCATAGATTAACATTTGAGCTGGGTCTAGAAGGAAGGGTAGAATGTTCATAAATAAAAATAGGGTATGAGCTCTTCAGGAATAGGGAACAGTCAGGATTTTCTAGGTAGATGATCATATTATCTGTAAATAAAGACAGTTTTCCCCTTTATTTTCCAATCTGGATGCCTTTTATTTACTGTTCTTGAATTTTACTGAATAGGACCTTCAATACAGTGTTGGATGGAAGTGGTAAGATATTGTTCATGGTTTGCTAATCTTGAAGTGAAAACATTCACTGTTCCACTTATTGGATAAGACGTTAGCTGTAATGTTATCATTCTCTTATGCACTCTTTATCAGGTTAAGTTCCCTTCTAGTCATAGTTTGCTAAGAGATTTTGTTTGTTTGTTTGTTTGTTTTAATATTCACCCATTATTTTATTTTATTTTATTTTTATTTATTTTTTTTAAATTAACATATAATGTATTATTAGCCCCAGGGGTACAGGTCTATGAATCGCCAGGTTTACACACTTCACAACACTCACCATAGTACATACCCTCCCCAATGTCCATAACCCAATAACCCTCTCCCTACCTTCCTCCCCAAGGCAACCCTCAGTTTTTTTTGTGAGATTAAGAGTCTCTTATGGTTTGTTTCCCTCCTGATCCCATCTTATTTCATTTATTCTTTTCCTACCCCCCCAATGCCCCCATGTTGCATCTCTACTTCCTTATATCAGGGAGATCATATCATAGTTATCTTTCTCCGATTGACTTATTTCGCTAAGCATGATACCCTCTAGTTCCATCCACATCATCGCAAATGGCAAGATTTCATTTCTTTTGATTGCTGCATAGTATTCCACTGTATGTATATATATATATATATATATATATATATATATACATACATATGTATATATATATATATACCACATCTTCTTTATCCATTCATCTGTTGGTGGACATCTAGGTTCTTTCCATAGTTTGGCTATTGTGGACATTGCTGCTATAAACATCTGGGCACACGTGCCCCTTCAAATTATTATGTTTGTATCTTTAGGGTAAATACCCAGTAGTGCAATTGTTGGGTCATAGGGTATCTCTATTTTCAACTTTTTGAGGAACCTCCATGCTGTTTTCCAGAGTGGTTGCACCAGCTTGCATTCCCACCAACAGTGTAGGAGGGTACCCCTTTCTCCACATCCTTGCCAGCATCTGTCATTTCCTGACTTGTTAATTTTAGCCATTCTGACTGGTGTGAGGTGGTATCTCATTGTGGTTTTGATTTGTATTTCCCTGATGCCGAATGATGTGGAGCACTTTTTCATGTGTCTGTTGGCCATCTGGATGTCTTCTTTGCAGAAATGTCTGTTCATGTCCTCTGCCCATTTCTTGATTGGATTATTTGTTCTTTGGGTGTTGAGTTTGATAAGCTCTTTATAGATTTTGGATACTAGCCCTTTATCTGATATGTTGTTTGCAAGTATCTTCTCCCATTCTGTCAGTTGTCTTTTGGTTTTGTTAACTGTTTCCTTTGTTGTGCAAAAGCTTTTGATCTTGATGAAGTCCCAATTGTTCATTTTTGTCCTTGCTTCCCTTGCCTTTGGCAATGTTCCTAGGAAGAAGTTGCTGCGGCTGAGGTGGAAGAGGTTGCTGCCTGTGTTCACCTCAAGGATTTTGATGGATTCCTTTCTCACATTGAGATCCTTCATCCATTTTGAGTCTATTTTCATGTGTGGTGTAAGGAAATGGTCCAATTTCATTTTTCTGCATGTGGCTGTCCAATTTTTTCAATACTGTTTGTTGAAGAGGCTGTCTTTTTTCCATTGGACATTCTTTCCTGCTTTGTCGAAGATGAGTTGACCATAGAGTTGAGGGTCTATTTCTGGGCTCTCTATTCTGTTCCATTGATCTATGTGTCTGTTTTTGTGCCAGTACCATACTGTCTTGATGATTACAGCTTTGTAATAGAGCTTGACTACTGGAATTGTGATGCCACCAACTTTGGCTTTCTTTTTCAATATTCCTCTGGCTATTTGAGGTCTTTTCGGGTTCCATATAAATTTTAGGATTATTTGTTCCATTTCTTTGAAAAAAATGGATGGGATTTTGATAGGGATTGCATTAAATGTGTAGATTGCTTTAGCATCTACACACAGCATAGACATTTTCACAATATTTGTTCTTCCAATTCATGAGCATGGAACATTTTTCCATTTCTTTGTGTCTTCCTCAATTTCTTTCATGAATACTTTATAATTTTCTGAGTATAGTTTCTTTGCCTCTTTGGTTAGGTTTATTCCTAGGTATCTTATGGTTTGGGGTACAATTATAAATGGGATTGACTCCTTAATTTCTCTTTCTTCTGTCTTCTTGTTGGTGTAAAGAAATGCAGCTAATTTCTATGCATTGATTTTATATCCTGACACTTTACTGAATTCCTGTACAAGTTCTAGCAGATTTGGAGTGGAGTCTTTCGGGTTTTCCACACAAAGGATCATATCATCTGCAAAGAGGGATAGTTTGACTCCTTCTTTGCCGATTTGGATGCCTTTAATTTCTTTTTGTTATCTGATTGCTGAGGCTAGGACTTCTAGTACTGTGTTGAATAGCAGTGGTGATAATGGACATCCCTGCTGTGCTCCTGACCTTAACAGAAAAGCTCTCAGTTTTTCTCCATTGAGAATGATATTTGTTGTGGGTTTTTCATAGATGGCTTTGATGGTATTGAGGTATGTGCCCTCTATCCCTACACTCTGCAGAGTATTGATCAGGAAAGGATGCTGTATTCTGTCAAATGCTTTTTCAGCATCTATTAAGAGTATCATATGGTTCTTATTCTTTCTTTTATTAATGTCTTGCATCACATTGATTGATTTGTGGATGTTGAACCAACCTTGCAGCCCTGGAATAAATCCCATTTGCTCGTGGTGAATAATTCTTTTAATGTACTGTTGGATCCTATTGGCTAGTATTTTGGTGAGAATTTTCACATCTGTGTTCATCAAGGATATTGGTCTGTAATTCTCTTCTTTGATGGGATCCTTGTCTGGTTTTGGGATTAAATTAATTCTGGCCTCATAAAATGAGTTTGGAAGTTTTCCTTCCATTTCTGTTTTTTGGAAGTGTTTCAGGAGAATAGGAATTAATTCTTTAAATGTTTGGTAGAATTCCCCAGGGAAGTCATCTGGCCCTGGGCTCTTGTTTGTTGGGAGATTTTTGATGACTGTTTCAATCTCCTTACTGGTTATAGGTCTGTCCAGTTTTTCTATTTCTTCCTGGTTCAGTTATGGTAGTTTGTATGTCTCTAGGAATGCATTCATTTCTTCCTATTGTCAAATTTGCTGGCGGATAGTTGCTTGTAATATGCTCTTATAATTGTTTGTATTTCTTTGGTGTTGGTTGTGATATCTCTTTTTTTATTCATGATTTTATTAATTTGGGTCCTTTCTCTTTTCTTTTTGATAAGTCTGGCCAGGGGTTTTTCAATCTTATTAATTCTTTCAAAGAACCATCTCCTAGTTTCGTTGATTTGTTCTATTGATTTTTGGTTTCTATTTCATTGATTTCTGCTCTGATCTTTACTATTTCTCTTCTCCTGCTGAGTTTAGGCTTTCTTTGTTGTTCTTTCTCCAGCTCCTTTAAGTGTAGAGTTAGGTTGTATATTTGAGAACTTTCTTGTTTCTTTTTTTTTTTTTTTTTTTGATTAAAGATTTTGTTTATTTATTTCAACAGAGAGAGATCACAAGCAGGCAGAGAGGCAGGCAGAAAGAGAAGGGGAAGCAAGCTCCCCACTGAGCAGAGAGCCCGATGCGGGGCCCAATCCTAGGACCCTGAGACCATGACCTGAGCTGAAGGCAGAGGCTTTAACCCACTGAGCCGCCCAGGCACCCCCGTTTCTTGTTTCTTGAGAAAGGCTTGTACCACAATATATTTTCCTCTAAGGACTGCCTTTGCTGTGTCCCTCAGATTTTGAAACTTTGTGTTTTCATTATCATTTGTTTCCATTAATTTTTTCAATTCTTTAATTTCCTGGTTGAGCCATTCATTCTTCAGAAGGATGCTCTTTAGTCTCCATGTATTTGGATTCTTTCCAAATTTCCTCTTGTGATTGAGTTCTAGCTTCAGAGCATTGTGGTCTGAAAATATGCAGGGAATGATCCCAATCTTTTGATACCAGTTGAGACCTGATTTATGACCCAGGATGTGATCTATCCTGGAGAATATTCCATGTGCACTAGGGAAGAATGTGTATTCTGTTGCTTTGGGATGGAATGTTCTATATATATCTGTGATGTCCATCTGGTCCAGTGTGTCACTTAAGGCCTTTATTTCCTTGTTGATCTTTTGCTTGGATGATCTGTCCATTTCAGTGAGGGGAGTGTCAAAGTCCCCTACTATTATTGTATTATTGTTGATGTGTTTCTTTGATTTTGTTATTAATTGGTTTATCTAGTTGGCTGCTCCCATGTTAGGGGCATAGATATTTAAAATTGTTAGATCTTCTTGTTGGACAGACCCTTTGAGTATGATAGTGTCCTTCCTCATCTCTTATTATAGTCTTTGGCCTAAAATTTAATTGATTTGATATAAGGATTGCCACCCCAGCTTTCTTCTGATGTCCGTTAGCATGGTGAATTGTTTTCCACCCCCTCACTTTAAATCTGGAGGTGTCTTTGGGTCTAAAATGAGTTTCTTGTAGACAGCATATTGATGGCTTTTGGTTTTTTATCCATTCTGATATCCTGTGTCTTTTGATCGGGGCATTTAGTCCATTTACATTCAGGGATACTATTGAGAGATATGAATTTAGTAACATTGTATTGCCTATAGTGTGACTGTTACTGTATATTGTCTTTGTTCCTTCCTGACCTACTACATTTAGGCTCTCTCTTTGCTTAGAGGACCCCTTTCAATATTTCCTGTAGAGCTGGTTTGATGTTTACAAATTCTTTTAGTTTTTGTTTGTCCTGGAGGCTTTTTATCTCTCCTTCTATTTTCAATGATAGGCTACCTGGATATAGTATTCTTGGCTGCATGTTTTTGTCGTTTAGTGCTCTGAATATATCATGCCAGTTCTTTCTAGCCTGCCAGGTCTCTGTGGATAAGTCTGTTGCCAAACTAATATTTCTACCATTGTATGTTACAGATGTCTTGTCCCAGGCTGCTTTCAGGATTTTCTCTTTGTCACTAAGACTTGTAAATTTTACTATTAGCTGACAGAGTGTGGACCTATTCTTATTGATTTTGAGGGGGAGTCTCTGTGCCTCCTGGATTTTGGGAATCCAAACAAGGGATGCTTGTTCCCTTTGCCATATTAGGGAGATTCTCTATAATAATTCTCTCCAATATACCTTCTGCTCCCCTCTCTCTTTCTTCTTCTTCTGGAATCCCAATTATTCTAATGTTGTTTCGTCTTATGGTATCACTTATCTCTCCAGTTTTCCCCTCATGATCCAGTAGTTGTTTGTCTCTCTTTTGTTTAGCTTCTTTGTTCTCTGTCGTTTGGTCTTCTATATCACTAATTCTCTCTTCTGCCTCATTTATCCTAGCAGTAAGAGCCTCCATTTTTGATTGTACCTCATTAATAGCTTTTTAAATTTTTAACTTGGTTAGATTTTAGTTCTTTTATTTCTCCATAAAGGGCTTTTATTTCTCCAGACATGGTTTCTCTAATATCTTCCATGCCTTTTTGGAGCCTGGCTAGCACCTTGAGAATCGTCATTCTAAACTCTAGATCTGACATATTACCAATGTCTTTATTGATTAGGTCTCTGGCCTTCAGTACTGCCTCTTGTTCTTTTTTTTTTTTGTGGTGAGTTTTTCAGCCTTGTCATTTTATCCAGATAAGAATATATGAAGGAGCGAATAAAATACTAAAAGGGTGGCAAAGACCCCAGAAATATGTGCTTTAACCAAATCAGAAGAGACTCCAAATTGTGGGGGGAAGGAAGGAGGTAAAAAGAAGTTCAGGAAAAAAAAATTAAAAAAAGAAAAAATAATAAAGAAAAAATATGTATATTAGATTGGTGAATAGAACAGGGTTACCCACTTAATTTTGGGAGTATTTTGGCCTCTTAGAAGAAAAAAACCTCCCAAAATTTTAAAGAATGAAAAACATATATGAGGGTAAACATGATGAAGGGATGGAATATGATTATAAAGATGAATTTTTTTTTTTAGTTTTTTTTTTTTTAAACATTTTATTTATTTATTTGACAGACAGAGATCACAAGTAGGCAGAGAGGCAGGCAGAGGGAGAAGAGGAAGCAGACTCCCTACAGAGCAGAGAGCCCGACATGGGACTCGATCCCAGGACCCTGGGATCATGACCTGAGCTGAAGACAGAGGCTTTTAACCACTGAGCCACCCAGGCACCCTTTTTTTTAGTTTCTAAAAAAGAAGTTGATAAGATAAGTTGGTTGGGAGAATAAAGAAAAAGAAAGTGGAGAGAATTTGCTCAGGCTGGAGACTAGAACAAAGTCCTGTGATAGATTTAGGGTGTATTTTGATATTAGAAGTTGTTTCCCAGATTTTTTAAGAAGGAAAAACCCTATATGTATACAAAAATGAAGTTAGATACAATGAAGGATAAAATATGACTATAATAATGAAGGTTCAAAAAAGATTTTTTTGAAAGATATTTTTAAGATAAACTAGTTAAAAAACGTTAAAAGAGGAAAGGATAAACATTAAAATAAATTTAGCAGAAGAAAAAAATAAAATTAAAAAACATTAATTTAACTTTGCAAGACTAAAGAATCATGGGGAGAAAGCTATGAACTACATGCTTTGCTTTCTCCTCTTCTGGAATTCCAATGTTCTCTTTTGTAAGTGTACTCTTGGCTGAATTTCTTGCTGATCTTCTTGGGGAGGGGCCTGTTGTAGTGATTCTAAAGTGTCTTTGCCTGAGGCGGAATTGCACTGCCCTTACCAGGCGCTAGGCTAAACAATCTGCTCAGGTTCCCTTTCGGGAGCTTTTGTTCCCTGAACACTTTCCGTAGACTTCTGGAGGACGGGAATGAAAATGGTGGCCTCCCAATGTCTGGCCCAGAGGAGCCAAGAGCTCGGGGCCCCACTCCAGTATGCCCTTTCAGAAAGTGGTTGATTTTCTGTTTCTAGAATTGCTACTCTTCTTCTCTTTGATCTCCTCTTGGATTTGTAGTGTTTAGAATGGTTTGATAAGCTATCTAGCTGATCTAGGACCTGATGTCATCTCAGCCTGCTACTTCTCCGCCATCTTGACTCCTCCCCCCTGTTTTGTTTCTTTTAATCAGGACTAGAGTATTGCTTTGCCAAATGCTTTTTCTGTGTCTATCAAGAGTATAATACAATTTTTTTTTCTTTTTGAGTCTGTTAACATGATATAATCAGTTTTTTAAACATTTTGTTTATTTGTTTGTTTACTATAGAAAAAGAAAGAGCACCCATGTGAGTTGGGGTAGGGGAAGAGGGAAACGCAGAGAATATGAAGCAGACTCTAAGCCAAGTACATATCCCCATGTGGTGTTCGATCTCATGACCCTGAAATCATGACTTGAGCCAAAACCAAAAGTCAGATGCTTAACCAGTTGAGCCACCCAGGAACCCCTACAATCATTAAATTTTTAATTAATTTTGCATTCCTAGAATAAATCCCATTTGTTTGTGATGTATTGTACTTTTATATATTGGTGGATTTAATTTGTTAAAATTACATTAAGAATTTTATTGTCTATGTGTATGAAGGATGCAGTTTTCTTTTTTTTGTAATATGTTTGGTTTGGGATATACTGGCCTCAAATTAAGTTGGGGATTATTCCTTCCTTTTTGATTTTCTGGAGGAATATGTGTGGAATTGGTATTGTTTTTCCCTTAAGCATTTGGTAGAATTCATCAATAAGCCATCTGAGCTCAGTGTTCTTTTTTTTGGTAATAGTATTTTTTAACTGCAAATTCAGTTGCTTTGATTTTTACAGGGATACTCAGGTTATCTATTTTCTTCTTAAATGTGTTTTGCCAGCTTCTGTCTTTCAAGGAATTTGTCCATTTCATCTAAGCTTTTGAATTTATTGGCATAATGTTCTCCCTCCTAAATGTTTATGCACCTAATAACAGCTTCAAATCCCAAACTGATAGAATTTCAAGGAAAAATAGAAAAACTTACTGTAGTATTCAATACTCTTATCTTAGTAACTGGCAAAACAAGTGATAATGTCAAGTAGGTCTGGTTGGCTGATAGTGCTCAAGTGTTCTACAACTTTCCTTACTTGCTTTATCAATTTTTCCAAATATCTTTTTGTTATCAATTTCTAATTTAGTTTCATTGTGATAATATACTTTGTATGATTTGAAAAATTTTTTAGTTTATTGAGTCTTTTTTATGGCTCAGAATGTAGACTGTCTTGGGAAATGTTTCATGGGCTCTTGAAAAAATTTGTATTCTGCTATTATTGAGTTTTTTAAATGTCAGCTAGATCCAGTTGATGGATAGGGTTTTTATTTCCTCTTGTGAATTGGCCCTGGCAAAACTTTTTGCACTGGAAGTATTTTGTCACTATTAATATTGCCATTCTGGCATTCTTTGATTAGTATTTACATGATATATCTTTTTCTATTCTTTTACATTTAACCTACTTGTGTCTTCATGTTTAAGGTAGATATTTTCATATGCAGGATATAGTTGGGTCTTGCTTTTTGATCCAATATCACTATCTTTGCCTTTTCTCAAGGTAGCTATCTGGTCTACATTTAATGTGGTTATTGATATGGTTAGGATTCAGTCTACCATTTTGCTGCTTATTTTCTTTTTGTACCATTGGTCCTTTATTTCCTTTGTTACCTGTTTTTGCCTTTTGAAATTGAGCATTTGCTTTATGGTTCCATTTTATCCTTTTTGTTGGATTATTATCTATGATTTTTTATTGTATTGTTGTAGTGGTTGCTTTAGAGTTTATACTGCTTAACTACAATAAGTAGTCTGTCTTCAAGTGATGTGATCCTGCTTCTTGTATAGTATAAGAAG
This sequence comes from Mustela erminea, assembly GCF_009829155.1. Lineage (NCBI taxonomy): Eukaryota > Metazoa > Chordata > Mammalia > Carnivora > Mustelidae > Mustela > Mustela erminea. The sequence continues at coordinate 162,212,496 of NC_045614.1, read as the reverse complement.
CTTAAAATAATAACCTTCTATTTTCTATTTCTAGCCTTTGTATTTTTGTTGTTATACATTTAAGTTATACATATATTATAAACTTCATAATATATGGTTTTAAGTTTTGTTTTAAACAGTATATTATCTTTTAGAGTGATTTAAAAATTAGAGTAAAATCCCTTTATATTAACACACTTATTTGCCATTTCTAGTTTTCTTCATTCCTTTGTGTATGTTTAGATTTTCATCTGGTAATGTTCTCCTGCCTGAAGAACTTATTTTAACATTTCTTTGTATTACAGTTTTGCTGAACTGTTTCAGCTTTAGTGTGTCCAAAAAGATATTTATTTTACCTTTGTTTCTGAAGGATAATACTGGTTATATATTTCTGTTTTTCTTTGTTCTTACAATACTTTAAATTTGTTGCTCCATTTTTTCTAGCTTGTGCCATTGTTTCTGTCATTCCTATCCTCTTTCTTACATATTTAGTATGTCTTCATGTTCACTATATTTTTTTCATCAGTGCTTTGTCTGTTGTCAGTCCCATGAACTGTATTTTGTATTTTAGACTTTGTATTTTCATCTCTAGGATTTTCAATTTAAGTCTGTTTTGCATCTTTCGTTTTCCTACTTACAATGCTTAATTTTAATTCTTGAACATAAGGAATATAATGTTAATAACAGTTTTAATTCCTTTGCATTTTAATTTTATCATCTCAGTCCTTTCTTTATCTGTTTCTGTTGTTTGATTTTTTTCCCCCTTAATTTATTGGTTGTTAGTTTTCTGCTTCTTTGCAGGCCTTGTAATTTTTTTTTTAAAGATTTTTATTTATTTGAGTGAGCGAGAGAGAGAGAGATCAAAAGTAGGCAAAGAGACAGGCAGAGAGAGAGGGGAAGCAGGCTCCCCGCCAAGCAGACAGCCTGATGTGAACCCTGAGATCATGACCTGAGCTAAAGGTAGAGGCTTAACCCACTGAGCCACCCAGGTGCCCCAGACCTTGTAATTTTTGATGGGATACCAGACATAGTGAATTTGAGGTATGGGATATTTTAGTGTTCCTCTGAATAGCCTGTACTTCTGGAACTTCATTAAATTTTTTGGATTGATTTTTTTAAGGCTTCCTTTTAAGCTTTGTTAGGTGGGACCTAGGAAACATATAGTATAGAGCTAACTTTTCCCCATCACTAAGGTAATAACTTTGCCCCAGTTCCTCATGATTTATGAGTTTCTACTCTGGCTGATAGAAACATGAATTATTTTCAGCCTTATGTAAGCTCAAGGAATTAGTTATATTCATCCTTTTAATTGATTCTTTCTTCATCGTTGTGTAGTTTCTGCATACACATTTGCTGCCAAGTACTCAGGACATTTTGCATATATTCAGAGCTTTTTCTTTATCCATATCTCTCTTCTCTGGTATTTTGCTCTGTTTGCTCTAGCCACATTGGCTTTCCCAGATTCAGCCTCCATCTTTTTCACTCAGTGAATTTGCTAAGATCTTCTTGGCTTTTACCCTCCTTGTAGTTGAGTCCAGAAAGTCTCTGCAGGAAGTAAAGCTAGGAACTTACATGGTTTATCTCTTTCTCCTCCCCTTTCTCAGTCATCACTATTGTGTCACATCTTATGTCTAATGTGTGACAACAGATACTTCATGTATTTTGCCTAGATTTTAATTGTTTTGGGTAAGGGGATAAGTCCAGCCCTCATTGCTCCACCTTGCCTAGAAGTGGAGGTCTCAATGTTCATTCTACTTCTAAATATCATTTCTAAGATTTTTTTTATTGAGGTATAATTGACATACATCAATGTATTAGTTTTAGGTATATGACATAATGATTCAATATTTGTATAAATAGTAAAATGTTCACTACAATAATGCAATCCAGTATTATTAACTATAATAAGCATGTTGTATGTTACATCCCCATGACTTATTCCAAGACATTTTAACACATTTTAGTAGGTATCTGATTGTAACATGATTTTGAGACTCATATTAGTTTTACAACTTTAATAAGTTACCTAACATTCCTAGCCTGAATGGTTTTGTTTCCTTTCAAATGATGTGGTTGGACCAGATCAGTGGTGCTGAATACTTTACCTTCCTCAGGAGATATGAGTAAAATTACAGAGATTATCTCTGGGAGTGATTCTCCATAGATAGGGAGGAGATGTGTATTCATTCTTTCTAGGGCATGAGATAAAGATGGTTGTGTACCTTGGAGATGGGTCTTTTGCAGGATGTGCCATTCTTCCAACTGACAGTCTGGAGGAGATGACTTAGTTCCAGGAACATCTGTTGAGCAATTTGAATATATATGGAATCATGTGTAGTATTGTGAGAAGACAAATATTGGTAAAACAGTTTCATATTCCTAAATAGTATAGAATATAGGTGATAATATCTAAATTTCTATTACTAAAACTATTTGAAAAGTATATCAGTTGGGATAATGTGTAATTGGTATTAGAATATTAAAGCAAATTGCATTAATAAAATTTCTTTCTCAGATCCCAGATTTTAAAAAGCACAGAAATGCAGGGGGTACAGGATGTGACACTTTGCATTGCCAACTAAAATCAGGTGGAGTTCTGTAAGTCTTTTGGATCTGAAAGACAATCTAAACCATGGAAAATGGTTATAGGTCTTTTTGCATTTTTATATTTCACAAATTTATTTTCAAAATAATTCTAAATCTCAAACTGTTTTAAATGTATCAGAAAGATCCATATACTTGTTTTGGGGAAATTCACCATAGTTGCTATTTACCCATAATTCATTGACTCGAATATAGGAACAATTTATCTGTATTATGTGTTGGAGACAGTTAAACACTGGTGCCATTCTGCCCAATGAACTAGAGTAGTTCAGTAATTTTCCCATTTAGTAGATATTTTATTTCTTACCTACACCGTCTAATACAATTAATGTATTTATGGATTAGCCGTCTTAGACTGTGAAGCAGTTGTTCCAGAAACCCCGCTAATCACTAATTACTGTACCTCCTTTCTGGAAAATCATTTTCAATGTGCAGACCCAGGGGCTTCTAATCTGGTTAAAGGATTTCCAAGAGGGATATGCAACATTTCAGCCAATCTGTACAAACTGATGACTGTGTAGCTAAGTGGCACTGAAACTTAATCAAAATCATATGTGCACAACCAGAGACTTGTGGATTTATACACATTTTCTGGATGTGAATGAAAAGAATTGTTGAAGTGTGAGCTGGCACCAGACCAGCTTTGCAGTTTAACCCAAACTCCCGTTGCCATATGCTTACTTTCTCTTACTTTACTCTACAAGTAGACATTTTGTACTGTATCTTGATTTGTGCCTTCTATTTTCCAATTTTTCTTTATAACTAAGACTTTTGTTACCTGATGGAAAAGAGGAGAGTTGAGCTCCTCAGAAGAACTAAGGCTAGTTTTGTGTTGTGACCGTGGCTCAAATACACCCATTGTACCTGGTGCGTGCTGTCTTATGGTAGCTCTCTTGTCTTCAGTGTGCATTTGGATTACTAAAAGAAGCTGTTAAATGAAGATTTCTATTCCCATCTCAAGAAATTTTGATTCTCATAGGTATGAGGTGAGGACCCCAAACTGGCATTTTTATTGAACCCTTCAAGTGATTCTGATAAAGGTAGACTGTAGAAAGACTGCAATAGATTTGGTTTTCCAAACTTTCCTCACTGATTTATATTACCAGTATTTGCAACTCACATGTTTTCTTTTGGTGGGGGGGGAAGCCCAAACAAATACAAAACAGGTTCTAGCACTCAAGCTTTGATATTTTAATTAATAAAAAGCCTTCTTTCTCCTTTCCCTGACATTATACACTCCCTATCCACTGGTCTATTGAATTTAAATACCTGGCATTTCATTTTATTACACAGAGTGAAAGGAAAAGGCCAATCGATGCTTAGGTAGGGGAGGGTGGGTGGGTGGTTGGGAGAGCCTGGTGGTGGGTATTAAGGAGGGCACGTATTGCATGGGCCACTGGGTGTGGTGCATAAACAATGAATCTTGGAACACTGAAAAAATAAAATAGAATATAAATAAATAGATAAAATCTTTAAAAGTGCTCAGGTTAAAAAAAAGTTATTATTCCTTTTTCATGCTTAATACTATGGCAAAATGCATTTCCCCCACATTTTTCAGTTCCATGTAATAAGCCCCTGCTAGAGAAATACTTATGCCTCTTACCCTGATTCCTAAATCTCTCCTTCCTAAGGAGACAGAGTGAGGTATCTGATTAACAGGTGACATGGGTTATGTGTCTCAGTTGGATGAAGATAATATATTAAAATCCACATATAAAAGGGGTTAGTCTCCCCTCCTCCAGTATTCTAAGTGTGAAGCAGGAATTTGGGTAGGTGTGATTATCCTATGGACTTACTTTCCCTTTGGATGCCAGGACTAGACTGAGAATGGAAAAGAAAAAGTTCTTGTACGTCCAGTGTGTCCTTTCACTAAGCTATATCATCCCAGTAACTTATAAGCAATAAAGGCAATATTTTTTTTAATCCACATTCCTGACTCCTGTTTTCATCTCTTAGTGTTTTTGAACTTGGGTAGAAAAAGGGGAGTGTTGTTTATTGCTACCTTTAGACCCCTGTACTTGGCTATCGCTACCTTTAGACCCCTGTACTTGGCAGATTGAAGCATACTAACACTTTTGCATGTCTCCCTTTACATAGTTCTTTCTAAAAGTCAGTCTCTATCCATTTACATGGTCATGTACACTTGTTTTTGCACCAAATTTTCCACTAATGAAGAAAAATATAAATTAATGGAAGTCTGAATGGAAAAGAGCAATTTACCATTCTAAAGCCTGCCAGAAAAAATCCTCTAACTACTGGGTAAATGTGCATAATTCTGTGCTAGCAGTACATCAGTTTAAACCAAGGCACCAAAACACAGCAGCGAATTTCTGACAATGTAAGAGAAAGAGAAACTTACATACAGAGTGTCTTCAATTTATATTTGTATTATGCTTATAAAGCTAGCATCCCCTTGACTCGACCAGAACTTATACTTTTGAGGAAGCACAGAAGTCCCACCTGCAAACCCCAATCTTCATTCACTTGTCTTGAAATCATTTAAAGGGGTTTCATATATATGCTCTATGACACCTCAGCCTCTCTTGTTCCATCCCTTCTCTAGCATTCCTACTTTGCAGAAGCCTTCTTCTCCCTTAGGCCAGACTATCTTTTTGATAGCATCTTATCTCTCACACACCCTCTCTTATCCTTGTGTCCATCCCCCCACCCCCAAAAATGTTGCTGGTGTGTCACATCTCCCTGCCATGCAGAACCCTGTGGAGGTGGCTCATGGTTTTGTGTGTGTGTGTGTGTGTGTGTGTGTGTGTGTGTTTTCTGGATTTGTTCTAGATTTTGTTTTTTGTCCACCTGAGTACAGAAGAGGGAAATGCAGGCTAGGTAAGCAGGCCAGATAGTTTTGTTTGGGGAACATGTGCAGGAGATGCCAGGAATGGGATAGGGGTGGTAGGGAGGTTGAGGGAAAATTATGAGGCTCTGCAGCTCAGCAGTGCTTTTGTTTCATCATCTTCATACCAGAATTATAGATGTACTGTATTAGCAAGGGTACCCATCTTCACAGAAAAGCATTCATGAGTTGACATTATGATCTTCTGTATTCACTTTTATGAAGTATACAATATTGGTCCAGGCTCCTGAATGACTTATCTCTTCTTACAGTTTGAGACCTTGGGACCTTGGGGAGTGGAGTCATGCACTGAATCTGCTGACCTCAGCTCTAATGATGAATACTGGGACTTGGGGCACAAAATAGATCTGGATCAACATTTTTCAGATGGTCCACAGAAACTTTTGAAGAACTGGATGCCTCTGGTGTCACATATACACACTCTTTGTAAATGGAATGTGCAGTTAGCAAATTGACTTCTGTTTCTGCCCCTACATGTTCTGACTCACCTGCATTTCAAAAAGAAAATCAAGAAAAATTCTTCCTTTGAAAAATTCCCATTTCTGGATAACACCCCCCCCACCCCCCAACCCCCCCCACACCCCCACCCCCACCTTTAACAGCAAGTTTAGGACCAAGAGAGATTCTCCCAGGGTTTTAAAAAACATTAATCAGTTTCACATTTGGAGGCAAAACACTTTCCTTGGGGAGCATTTCTTAACATAAAGCAGAATACTTTGTTAGCCTCTGGCTGTCTTGAAGGAGAACCAGAATTCGCTTTTCTATTCCTGTTCAATTGTATTTTTCTTATTTTCTGGCCCCTCCCCTCCCTGCCGCCCCCTTCCACTCTGGCTATTGAGCTGTGAAGCTCTGTGATGGTCAGGAGAAAAGTCACTTCCAGCCTCGCCCAAGGACAGTGGACCTCCAGCCAGAGCTGAAGTGCTCCTAGTCCTTGCTCTCCTGTCCAAAGTGTGCTAAATCTTTTCTGAAACCCACAAGAGGGAAATAATTCTATAAATAAAACCTGCTTTCTGGGCGCCTGGGTGGCTCAGTGGGTTAAAACCTGCTTTGAATTCCTGGGAAATTTATCTGTATCCATCTCCTGACCTACCTGCTTACTTATCTCAGGCACAGACCTGTTCAGGCACATGGGTGCCGGAAATATCATGGGTAAAGGAAAACATGAGGAAACGTATGTGTGGAAGAGCAGGCCAGATAACCTAAAGAACTGTACAAATAATGAATGGTTTCTTAAACTTAGGTGAATGTGATGATTACCATTTAGCCATGATATTTGTGCAGGCTAATAAAGAAAACATTTTTTACATCTTTAATGTAACCAGGAGGTCAAAATAGAAGGCTATCCCTTGCCTGGATTTTTTTTTTTTAAATTCTCAATCAAGCGTAAGTAACCCTTATCTATATCTGCTTTACAGGGCTAATATTTGTCTTAGAATTTGAGAAATGAGGCTGTACACATGCCTTAAGACTTTAAAAGAAGTCTAGTGATTATCTGTCCCTGGTGCATTTGGAGGGCAGTGCAGGAAGGCCCTTCCTAACACCTTTGGTGCCCCAGCAGGAGGAGCTGCCTATCTTAAATTGTGTCTATCTAAAAATACCCTGGCTGGCCAGGTGAATAAATACCGGGGTCACCTTACTTCCTAGTATCAGTCCTTCCATGTGGATTTTACTTGGATTTTCACAAGAACTGTTATTTAAAACCCATGTGCCTTCTATGGCAGATAGATACCACCTGAGGATGTCCTTTATTTGCCAAGCAAGGTAGCATGCAAGAATGCAATATAAAGAAGCCGAAGGGTGTAAATTTCCCATGTTGGGTCAAAACACAGTAGTGCTGGGAGTGGTGGCGGTGCGTGGGGGCCTCCGGGAGTTAAGGCCACGGCACGGGAGCAACTTGGAACGGGCAGTGCTGCGTGGAGTTGGAGGAAACCGGGAGAGAACAGCCAGAGAGTGGGAAAAAAAAAAAAAAACAGAAAAAGAAACTTTCCCTTTTACTTCCTGCAAAAGCTTCATTGAACTCTCCTTTTGACTTTGAGTTCACGGATTGGGTTTGTTGGTTTGGGGAAGCAGGGACGTGGGAGTTAGGCTGCACCAAAGGCTGAGAGAAGCCTTGGCGCAGAAAAGTAAAACACCAGGCTGCCTCAGGAAGCCCCAATGTATCAATCCCTGTATACCAGTACCAAGGTATTTGTCCCTCCATCTGTCTGTCTGTCTAGATCAGGAATACATAAAAATACATTAAAAACTGAACTAGAATAGCATTTTTCTGCTATTTACTGGTATTTAAAAAAAAAAATAAGGATCTTAGAGCAGTGAATATCAACCCATCAACTCACGATGTATTTGCACTGAAAGAACCCATTCAATCTCTGATTTGGTTCATGGAATGGGTCTCTAGCATTATGCATTCTATATCCCTCAGCTAAACACACTTAACACTTACACTTTTGTGAAGTTTTTCCTATTATTTGCTACAGTCCCTCCCTTCGTTTCATTGATAGGACTCTGCATCTCCCCCTGCTGAAATGTCTTACTTCCTTCATCAACACAACACAGTCCCCAGGGTAGTTTTCCCAAGCAAGGACAAATATTCCCTTAGAGCCTCAGGCACTTCACAGGCTTAAACTTCAAAAGTTTGGTGTAAATCAGTTGTTTCATAGTGTGGTTGGATTTTCCCCTTTGAAACTGTATTATAAATTGTGTAGTGGACTTCATAAATCTGTGACCTAAAAACTGTTTAAAATGTGTTCTCTTCATGTGGTGAGATGGATGTTTTTTCCTTCTCCTGAGCCTGACGTGTATTGAGCTAGGTTAACTGAAATAGGCCTTTGGTGATAGAACTCAAGCCAGGGAAGGAGGCACTGTTTAATAAAGAACTTGGGTTAGTCTGCAATAAAGGGGCAGGGCTCAGTCTAGCTATTCTACCTTGAGGTTAGGCAAGACCATAGCGAGACCTTTTCTCCATGCTTCCCACTGTCCCTCACTTATAGCCTGGGTGCAAGCTGGGTGTAAGGGCAGGCAGGATGCCATGGAGCGCAGGGAAGCAAGGCAGTTAAACAAATAATGGACCCAGAGGTTGTAGGAGAAGAGAGAAGACCAAAGAAGGAGAGGTTTCACTGGTAATTGGATGTGGTGGTCACATGGGGTGTCCCAGTTGAAGAAGTCATACCCTCAACCCATTAACTCAGGGACAGGCATTGAAGGATGAGCAGAAAACAGAAAATAACATGGCAAATAGAGAATGGAAGGAAGTTTTAGCAGTAGCTGGGAATATGTAACTTAAAATTTGTTTCTGGGAACCTTTCTGTGTAGTACCCTATGTAAAACCCCTGAGCTAGTCCTTACAAGAAATTAACAGAAAAGACTTTATTCTTTGATGTGCCTGAAGTCAGCTTTGACTGTGAGAGCCCAAAATTTGTCAGTTGCAAAGGTAGAAATTGCATGTGCCTGTGAGAATTTACCTTTTACCAATTCCATGGAAACAAAAATGAACAATTTGATTATGAATTAATCTTATAAATACTTAGAATACATCACCAGATGCATGTATTGAAATTCCCAATAACAGTACCATTTTTCCAATTATTTTAGGGCTCCAAGATGTAGGTAGACACATGTTGGAGATGTGTAGATGTGGTAGACACAACTTGATGTAAACTGATCTATAATTTCTTTTCTTTTTTTTTTTTCTAAGATTTTATGTATTCATTTTGAGAGAGAGAGTGGCAGAGAGGCAGAGGGAGAGGCAGAGAGAGAATCCCAAGCAGACCCCACGCTGGGCACAGAGCACCATGCAGGGCTTAATCTCACGACTCCTAGATCATAACCTGAGCCAAAACCCAGGGTCCACCACTTAACCGACTGAGCCACCCAGGCATCCCCAATCTAAAGTTTCTATCAAAAGGAGAGAAGGCTGGTGTGCCTGGGTGACTTGGTCAGTTAAGCGTCTGCCTTCGTCTCAGGTCATGATCCCAGAGTCCTGGAATTGAGCTCCACATCCGGCTTCTGCTCAGTGGGAGCTTGCTTTTCCCTCTGCCTGCAGTCCCCTCTACTTGTGCTATCTCTCTGTCAAATAAATAAATAAAATCTTAAAAAAAAAAAAAAAAAGGTAGGGAAGGCTGATGAAAACATAGTAAGGCCCAAGGCTTCTCTGGAGCTCGTTTTCCAAGTGTCTTTAGTCCACCACCTTTTGTTAGGTGAAGGGAGAAGAGGAGGGGAAAACAACATAGGAAGACTTTATTGCACTAAACCTGCATTTTAGGACATTATTTTTTCAATGATTTAGAAATATACAGAATAGTATTACTCACTTTGGTTAGCAGTTTCTGTTAATGGAACCCCAATTGTGGGTGTGGTTGTCTTCAATAATCAAAAAATCTATTAATGTTGTTTTCCTTAACAGAATAGCTTCCCTTTGGAACCACAGAGAACAACCAAAAACTTGGAAATCACCGATTTTCCTTCATGAATCTATAAATTCCATATTAAGTTCTTAGTTGTGCAAGATCAGTTTCGCTACTTCTTTCACTTGTCCATACTGAATTTTAGATGAACATGATAGGCTGGGGCTCATAAAGAGTTATTCTCCCCCTTTCCAGGAAAAATGTGAATAATTTTTGTGTGTAATTTTTTTTTAAAAAAACAAGAATAAATTTATTTAATTTTAAAGATTTAATGATATAAAAATGTACATAGTGTAGCATCTGTAATACATTTTTCTTTCTCCCTCATTAATATTAAATGCTATTTAAACAGCTTATCTTTTTGCCTTGTCTGTATCTATGAGATACACTACTGAATATAAATAGATTTACACTGCTCCTTTTTAAATAAAAACTAAAATTAGTACCTGGGAAACAAACCAAAAGAAAAAAAAAATCAAAGTATAAAACTTGAGCCAGATGAAAGCTTTTCTTGCTGAGTATTCAACAGTATCTGGGACAGTTAAATTACATTTTATTGGCATAAAGTTACATTGCAGTCTCCAACATCATATAATGATAATCCAACTCAGTTTCTTATAATACTCGTGTTCAGATGTTCCTACACAATTTTAAATATATGCAAGAATTTATGTTTTTATGCTGATTTGATGTGCTGGTCAATGAAATCCTTAGAGAAGTATGTAACTTCCAGGTTGTCACTACAGATATAGATAGGGAGAAAGCACTTTAATTTTTTTTATATAAGGTAACTTCTCTTGAACAGTGAGTTAAGTCTCTCCTTGGGTATATTTAGATTATACTAGTTTACAATGGCTTTCTTCTACTTAAAGATGTCTTGATAAAACAATGTTTAAAAAAAAAACAAACCCACTAATACTTTTGCACAATTTGGCTCTGTTTAACAAAAAACTGGCTCCATCTTTAAATATGGAGCCTAACCCTGATCCATAAAATCCCAGTTGTATGTGTATTTCAACTTCTTTTTTTCCATTCTCATTACAGACAGATTAAGAGTAAGTGAACTAAATCTGCATTCAATACTCAAAACATTTATGACCTAGTGGATTATAGATGCAATGTCTTGATTCAGGGTAATTTTGGAGACATTGCAAATGTTTTCAGTATTAAACTTTATGAAGACCTTGAAAAATATAAATATAAATATGGCAACGATTTTTGAGGTTGTTTTGTGTCCTAGCCACTTTATATACAGTATTGTATCAAATCCTTGTAAAAACTCTACAAGCTATTGTTGGTTTTGTTATCTCATACATAGGAGAAGTTTGGAGCTCAGAGAGGCTGACTTACCCAAAGGTGATGAGATTTTAATCCAAAACTCCTTGGCCCCAAAGACCTTAGCATTTTCATTCTTCAACCATGTTGCCCTCAGGAGCTCATCTTCGAACTGACTAGTCCTTGGCCTTAGAATGGTCAGTTTGGCATTTTTATCCATCATTTCATCTCTTAATTCGATAAGCATTTATTTATACCTACCACCAGATGCTAGGAAATGTGATAGGATCCAATGTGAGGCCGTAGATGATTTTGTGTGTATGCTTAGGTAGTTAATTGGCGGGGGGGTGCGGGGGGGGCTGACTATGGAGAATTTGCTTATGTCATCTAGTCCTGGTCGGAAGCATGTTTCTGGGATGGTTTTAGATATGAACCTACATAGAAACATGAGATTAGTCCTGGTAACACCTTGAAGTGTCTGTAATCGTTTCCTTTCCATGAGAACAAGATGTAGTCATTTAAAGCTTGGGAAGAAATTCTATGTTGGCACAGAAAATTGAGGGAAAAATGTGTATTCATTAACTTCCTAATCTAATTGAAAGGACACCCGTAGGTTTTATTGATTAGGCATCTTAGCAATAACTCTGTTGCCTTAATTAGTTCTCTTATAATTGCATAGAGATTAATTTTCACTCTGAGTTTCAAATCACAGAAATCAAATAAAAATATTTATTGAGTGTCTTCTGAGTGTGAGTCATCATGAAATGAGAAGTGAAGAAATCTAATGAGTTCATCACATTTGTCCTCCATTTAGGAATAATGTTATTTGTCTTCTCCGGTATTTCTTCTAGGATCTAGTCTGTGATGTGATTTTGACTCTCTTATTCTAAGTCACAAATTTTGCCAAAGAACTTTGTTTTTCCAGATGAGCAGCCAGTTCTTTTTTTTTTACCCACTGGAAAACCCTCTTGTTCTTACCTAGAAAACCCTCCATTCTATTGTAAGCGCTAATATTAGCACATAGTAGAGTAGCCAGCTTCATTCGATAGTCTGTTAATAGCTCTCACGTTATCCTTTTGAGACTCTTCTCACATCACTCCCACCCAAACATATAGTGGATCCAGCACCATCATGGGCTGCAGCAGAGACAGTGAGCAAAACTGATTAAGACTTTGTTCACCTGTACATGTTTAGGGTTAGGAATGTGACCACCTGAGTTAATGAGAACCCTTTCCCAGGATTTTCAGGAATTATTGAGGGGGAGAAATTCTCTTTAACCTTAGAAGATCTCAGTTTGCATCTGCTGGGTGCCACTATGTGGATAGAACCCGTCGGTGAGTGAAGCCAACACAGAGGAGGGTAGAGGTAAGGGAGGAAGAAGAAAATTAGACAGTAGGTCCAGCTTACATCATTTCAGCCTTTGACTAGAACTAGACCTACTCCTGAACTTGTCTAATATATGACCCAGTAAATTACCATTTTGAAAAAGCACATTGAGCTGGGTCAGTACTTATAGCTGAAAGCCACATGATAAATATAAAGAGATCCACCTAGACAAATGCATTGGTGGGAAGGAAGAGGCAGCACCACCCTTTGCCTATAGTCCTTGCTCTTCTCACCTATTCTGTCCTTGTTTTTTATGACATTTCCCTCTAACATGCTCCCTTGCCTTTAGCATCTTTACTAAGGCGCTAACGGGGAATTTAGTTCGGAAAATTTTCTCTTTGCAATCGGCTCTGTACCTGAGCGACCACTGGTTGAGTCAGTTTGGAATCTGCCCAGACCACCTGAAATGGGAATGGTTGCAGGAGTTGCATTTGTATGAGATCATTCATTCTATCTTAGGACTTTCTTCTGTAGTGCTTTGAAGCTGTCACATTACTTTGTTCCTCTAGTTCACTGAATCTTGACAGCTGTCAGGCAAGACTTGATACAGTGACAATACAATCAATTAATATGCCTGCAAAGAGACTGGGAAGAAGATGCTGGCTTCTTCCTAGCATGTGAGTTCACCTGTCTTCACCAAGCACTAATTAAGTGTTCTGTTTGGAGAGTGCTCCGCAATGTGACAGATTACAAAGGTCTACAGACAAGATTTTGATGAAGAGTTTTGTCTGGCTTGTCCAACTTAGAACTCAGCTTTTCTCATGATTGCTTAGCATCACTCACACTGGTGTAGTCATGTGCTGTAGTTACCGATTCAGCTGGAATGGCACTCCTTTCCTTCAGGGCTCTTACCCCAATCTGTTTTTTGATGAAAGTTTGCCTACATGTCTGCTCCATTACCTCCATGAGACTAACTCATCTTTGAATCTGTAGCACCTAGCACAGTGCCCGGCATACAAAGGCATTCTGTGAACACTTGTTGAAAGAAAGGATGCATAAACAATTAAAAGGACAAAAAAGGTATAAAGTCACATTTCAGGAGATGGACTAAAGATCCATTTGGTAAAAGATGGGGAGGATAGGAAGCAGAATACACATGCAGTGAGATACAGAAATCTCTTTCCCTGAGAAAGAGTACACATTTTACCCACAGACCCCCTTGTATCTACTCTCTGAACCTGAGTGAGAGCTCACTCTCATAGTAAGCCTGCAGTAGACGTTACCATCCCCCACTGCTCTGAAACTGGGGAGTCTTCCTTCATGAAGGGCTTGCTGAAAAGGGAGTGAGATGAGACAAAAGGAGGAAGAAGTTCACAGATGTGTAGGTCTTCGTGCTAGAAAGCACTTGAGAAGACTACCTTGTATAGCCTACAGCCATTGTTTGCATTTATAGGTGTGCATCCATAGAAGTTTGGTGACTTATGAAGTTCAAGGCCACGGTTATCTACAGGAAATGGTTTCAGCTCTTTCAGAAATAAGAAGAGTTTAGACTCTTCTTAGAGTATAATTAGGCGGTTCCCTGTTAGCCTAAAGATGGACACCCAAACGTTTTGAAACTTCTTTGGAAATGACAGATAGGAGTGGAATGAATCACTGTGTCTGTCCACACTGGAGGACTTCCCCATGACTGTGATGTGGCACTAAGACAGGGTGTAGGAGTTAGTGAGAAAAAGGTATAGACGTTTAAGAGTCACATAGGGCAGTTCAAATTCTCTCCTGAACCAGCAATGGCAGCAACACCACAAAACACAGAAACTCCAACTTCCATTGCATTAGGGAAGGAAGTTAAATTACACGTGTAAAGCAGAGCATGGCTGAATGTGGTGGTTTCAACAGCGTGGTGATGGAAAGCTCTCTGGAGGAGATCCTGCCAGCAATGTTGGAGATATACAAGATGGCTGTGAAAATGAGCTCAGTGCCGCCCAGACACCTTCACACCCTCCTGCCATGAAAGGACACATGTAGCAGGAGGGAGACATATGCTTCTCTGTCTGACTGAATCCTAAATTGAAAGAACACTTCCCAAAGGGAGGACAGCAGTGTGAAGACGGCTGACAGCACCACAGCATTGCAAATATGGGGAGGAACTGAGACCCTTTCTGATCAAGATTGTTGAAAATCTGCGGAGGATCTGGGGGGCTTCCCTTCCCTTTTAGCCCCTGGGACCAGAAGCTGTCTTCCAAAGGACAGAGGGGTTAGAATGCTTCAGATGGCTTGTTATGGGGGTCACAGGCATGAACAGTCAGGGAGCAACCCAGGGTTGGGCCCTCTTGTTCTTCTTCACCAAGGGAGCTCCAGGTCACACATAGGAATCTGCCTTGAGCGAGTCCTAATGCCAGGTGAAGAGAGATGTAGAAGATCAGCTGGTGACCCATCCTTGAGGGCACTGTGAGCTGTGACACAGTGAAGCTCTGGCCAATGAGGCTTCCCCCAAGTGGCCACATTTAGGCTTATAATCCATATTCAAAAGGGGCTCTATGAATAGGAGTAGGAGGCAGAGGCTGGTAAGGGAACAGGCCAGGCCTATTGATGTGGAAATGGTGAGGTTTGGAGGATGGGAACAATGTCTTCCTTCCCTAACATGGAATGCACAGGCAATTAAAATACGGCTTTAACCAACAGTGAATGGTAACATTCTTGCTCAAACGCCAGAGAAAGAACCCTTCTGCACCCATCCCCTTACCAGGCCATAATGAGCTGAGACACCAGGCAAGTAAAAAGCAATAAAAATGGCAGGTTTCTTCGCGGAAGGGTAGCTTTTGCTGCCGTCCTATACCTGAGGGTGCCTGAGTGTGCCTGTGCCGGGTCTGCTGCCGAGAACGTGCTGCCAGGTGCCCCTTTGTCTCCTTTCCAAATGCAAGTTGAGGGGTCTGCCTGGCTTCTTCTAGACCCATGCTTCCTGAACTTTAATACATTTATAGACCACTTGGGGATGTTGTTAAGATACTGCTTCTGATTCAGCAGGTCTGGGGTAGAGCCTAGGACTCTGCATTTCTAACAAGTGCCCAAGACCGTACTTGGAGCAGCAGATGTGTGGACCAGTAGTTCCCACACTTTGCAGCACATTGGAATCACCTGGGGATCCTCTTAGAGTGCACATTCTGATTTAGCAGGTATGCAATGGGGCCCAAGATTCTGCATTTTCCTCCAATGTCCATGCCGCTTCTCTGCAGGCGATTCTTCAAGCAGCAAAGTCTGAGACTGCTAATTCTCAAGTTTTAGTGTGCCTAAGACTTGCTTGGGAAACTAACAAAAATGCAGATTCCTGAATCCTCTCCCACCCCGAGAGTCTAAGAAACTCTTACTAGGAGAACCTGGAAATGCAAAGTTTGAGACTTTTTATTTCTGTGAAAGTTATAATTAAGGGAAGAAAAAAAATACATGTTGGGTCTTTCAAAATCTTTTTACTTTATATTAAAATATATGCGATTTTTGCATGCTTGTGCTTTGTCACATTTTTATTTGATCCTGGAGGAAGCCTGTCACTCATATAAACAGGGAAACATTGTCACTGGGTTGCATCATTGTCCATCATCTTGGATCAAGTGCACTGGAAGCAGGTCACTTGGGTTGTTTGTAACAACTTGTGTTGTTACAGGAAGTTGTGGGCTTTATTGGATTAAAAACCAAACAAACAAAAAAGCAAAACCTTTCTGAGTGCTGTAACTCTTTAGGTTCTGAAACTTTCAAACCACATTTTATAAGGGAGCCCATGAGTTACTTGGGGTAGGGCAAGAATGGGAGTCTTTGGTTAAGAATTCCCCCAAAGAGCAGTTTGGACTAGGGGAACTGGAATCTGCATTTGTGCAAATAATTTATTTGATCTCTGTGCATACTTCTAGAAACACTCTAGAAAAAGATCATTGTATGAAATAGTTCTGCAATGTTCAGTTCTCATTCTCTCTCTCTCTCTCTTTTATACTTAGTAAGTATTGTAGTAATTTTCAAACTGTTCCTGAGAGTCTTATGGACCCACAGAGGTGTCTGGTGCCACCTACCAGAAGCCAGCAAAGAATCCAAAGGCTCTAGTTCTTTGTACCTTAATCCCATATCAGAACATCTGAACTTTCTGGTATATAGTCATTTATAAAGGGGTAGCACATAAGAGTTCATCTGAAAAAAGAGTGCTATTGTTAACAGGAAAACAAAACAAAACACCACTGTGAGCAGTAAAAACTTGAAAGTCTCTGGACCAGATAAATTCATGGTAAAGCTCTCTGTGTCAGGCTCTGCCCACACCTCTGCCTTTGTCTCTCCAGCTTGCTGGAGCTAGATTTGCTATGAACCTCACCCACAGAATTGCCAGTGCCATTGCCAATCCCGTCTGGAGCAGGGAGCTTTTCAGCTGCCTCAGCGCCCCACTCTGGTGTGCATTGGATTCCATAGTGCTATCTGTGATGGTGCCTGGGCCCTGCTGTCACCAGCAGGTTGCTGTAGCCCCTACTGACAGGCTTGGGTGGCTGCCCAATTTCCTGAGGAGAGGCAGCAAGGCTTAAGAAAGAGAAAAGGCTTTGAAGTCAGGCTGACTCAGAATCTAGCTCTGACTCTGCCACTTCTTAACTCTTTGATCTTGAGCAAACGGTCTCAGATCTCAGGGTCTGCTCTTTAAGTGTGAGCATAAGAACATTCACCTTTCAGGGTTGTTATGCAGTTCAATTAAATATGTAAAGGGCCTGGCATATACCTGGTATTCGAAGGTTCTTGATAAGTGGCAGCTTCCTTTTAATTGCAGCTTAAGACTCGTGTTGCCAAAGTGTCCTTGTGCTTGATCTAATGTCACTAGACATTCCAGACTTCCTGGAGTTTCATGTTTAGTTTCGGATTGGAATTTGAAGTTATTTGGAGGTAAAAGATATTTAATGGGATGGCATTTAGTTAAGTATAACATATTTGACAAATATCTCATCATAAAAGATCAGGAGGAAAAGAAATTAACCAAGAGCTAGTAAGGTTTGAAGAGTATAATGGAGAAGTTCGGGGGAGTCAGACATCAAGTAGGAACTTACTGTCTTTCCCAGGTTTGTAAAAACCTTCGCCCAAATTAGTAGCAATTTTTACCCTAGTTCTAAAACATGTAGTGCCAGCAATACATCATTTCAGCTTGAATTCACTGTTTTAACTCCTTATAAGGAATTCTGTAGTAACATTAGACTTTCAGATTCAAATTGCAAGGTGACCTACTTAACTGGTTATTATTATCATCTGAATTCTGTTGAATGCTTCCATGACTCGTTATTAGGTTAAGCATTTCACACACTGACTTCCTGTAGACACCAACAACTCCCTGTCTTCTGCAGTATTGACATTATCCTTTTGCAGGGGTGGACACTGAGGTCTGCAGGTAAAGAGCTTGGCAGAGTAACAAAGCTAGTGAGTGGCAGGGTGACACAATGTGGTAGTGTGACAAGTCCACACTGAGCGTTTGTGGACCCCAACCTACTCAGTGCCTTTCGGTCAAGGCTTAATCAAGAAATGAAGAACAGAGCTCTTCCCAACCCAGCAGCAGCCCCCTGTGTCTCTCATTTCTCTGATTCATCTGTTCTCTTAATTAGCAACAGTTCAACTCAAAATGATCAGAGATTTGAAAAATCACATTAATTGAAAAATCAAATTCATTGATCTTGAAGGGGGGCGAGGAGTGTTTATATTTCCGACTGAGACCATTTTCCATCGACGTAAACATAGTATCTATCTGTATTGAATGCTTTCACCAAGTGGATGACATGTGTTGCTGCATGTGACATGCAGGTCAACCCAAGAAACCCCAAGAGACATGGTCATCCCCATGGAGCCATGGTGTAGACATTTCATGTTAGCTTATTTTTAAAGATTATTGGGGCACCTGTGTGGCTCAGTTGGTTGAGCAACTGCCTTCGGCTCAGGTCATGATCCCGGACTTCCAGGATCGAGTCCCACATCGGGCTCCCAGCTCCTTGGGGAGTCTGCTTCTCCCTCTGAACTTCTCCTTTCTTGTGCTCTCTTTCACTCATTCTCCCTCAATTAAATAAATAGAATCTTTAAAGATTATTTATTTATTTATTTATTTGAGTGGGGAGAGAGCGAGAGCGAGTATGAGCAGGGCAGGGAACAGAGGGAGAGGGAAAAGCAGACTCCCTGCCAAACAGGGAGCCCCAAACAGGGCTTGATCCTGGGACCCTGAGATCAGGACCTGAGTCAGAGAGGTACATGCTTAACCCACTGAGCCACTCAGGATCCCTTGAGTTAATTTAATGTGGTCAATTTATCAGGAATTGAGGGAGCCGGGAATCCAGCCCTGTTCAATCTGATTCTGAAGCTTGTGCTTTTAACCTCTATACCACATTGTCTTTAGTTTTTGAAAAAAAAAGTAATAAATTATTTCTCATTCACTTTTATCTTCATTAGATACTAAGTACGTTGAAGCCTTACTTTTTTTCAATTTCCTTTCACTTTCCTACAGAGTATGCTTCAAATGGGCGCACGCAGCAGGGGCTCTGAGTGACTTCTAAAATCTTCTGCTCTTCAAGGGGGTAAAGGGAGGGGCATTTCTGCCCTGAATCCTACCACTAGCCACATTTGTTTTGTCCTGCTGATTCCTGCGGACAAGCCCTCTCCCCAGGAGGAATCTCATCAATCTTAGGAGATATGTGATTAGATCTTCACAGGGCCTGTGGTTTATCAGTCCACTTTTGTATCTTCCTGATAAGCATGGACTGATTTCCATGAATCCCTGAGACCAATGAATTACTAAGCGACACAGATGACTGCAGGAGTTTCTCTGAGTGGAAGTCCACCAGGCCAGGATCCAGGGCTTCTTGTTTACTCTTTATTATAAACATTCATCAGCTGAATGACAGTGCTTTTTGCTTTATGCTATGCAGATGTTAGTGTCTTCTCCCTGCATTCTTTGACTTTTTATTGTCCTTGTAAAAAAACACAAGGCTACAAGGCGGACCACATAACCCAGTCTCCTTCTAAACTTCTTTTCTGCAAATTCTCCTCTTCTTGAATTCCTATTTACAGTTCTTTGTAGCAACTCATTTGTTCATTAATTTGGTTTTTTTGTTTGTTTGTTTTTTAATTAATTTTTTATTTTTTATAAACATATATTTTTATCCCCAGGGGTACAGGTCTGTGAATCACCAGGTTTACACACTTCACAGCACTCACCAAAGCACATACCCTCCCTAATGTCCATAATCCCACCCCCTTCTCCCAAACCCCCTCCCCCCAGCAACCCTCAGTTTGTTTTGTGAGATTGAGAGTCACTTATGGTTTGTCTCCCTCCCAATCCCATCTTGTTTCATTGATTCTTCTCCTACCCACTTAAGCCCCCATGTTGCATCACCACTTCCTCATATCAGGGAGATCATTTGTTTTTTTCACTCAACAAATATCCATAGAGTCCTGGGCACTGGGGTAGACCCTGAACTAAAAACACAGGTATGGTTTTCACCTTCATAAATCTCATGGCTGTATTCACTTAATAAGATTATGCCTCCTTACGGCATTGAAACACACACACATTTTATAGTGTGAAAGAACAAAATTTCAACTGAGTAAATTCGGTAGAATTGGCTTAACTAAGCAATTCAGGAATAACAAGTGGATAGTTTGAAACTGTTGCTAAGTCTTGGTTTGCTGTTGTGAAGGGCAAATGACTCCATCTGGGGCTTGTTTTTTCTTTTTTAATGATTTGTGTTATTTTCATAGTGTTGATTAGTAAAATTTATTAAGGTTTTCTATAAAATCTATCTCATTTAGTCCTCAAAACAACCCAGAAGGCAGAGATTACTGTCAGACAATGTATAAATGAGGAAAATGAGATTTTGGAGGTCAATAATTCACTCAGCTAACCAAGCCAATATGTGGCACAATTGGGATTTTAACCCAGCTCATAAGCGGAAAAGTCCACTGTCCTTTCTCAGTACTATGATGACATCACTTTAGCTAGTGTTGCTTGGCCCTGGTATTTACATTGTTACTTGACTTTTAAAACCTTTTCCTCTTATTTCTCTATACTGAGTGTTCACAGATCTCTTATGCATAATTATTACTACAACCCTGGGAAGTCATAGTTAGCACTTTGAGTCAGTTGGGATATTCCCTTCCCAGCACTTCCCTCACTATAGCTCATCACAGGACTTCTCTGTAGTCCATCAAGGTCTAGGACTTCTTGGATGATAGTTACGATTATCTGTGAAAAAGATTGAAACTCAGGCTGAAAGTTATTCATGTTTTTAATGGAGTTGTATAACCAAATTCTTGGGTGAACTTAATAGTGTGATAAAGATGGTGGTCTTCTTTTATTTCCATTGGATTTGTTTTTGAAATATTAGGCGAGGTGAGCAGAAGAAGCCCTTATGCAACATGAAAGCAAGGTATATATGCTCTTTTGGGCCCTATGCAGTAGAGAGGCAGGAGGAGGAAATAGACTGGCAGATGAGATCTAAACAGTGTAGAGAGGTTCTCTTAACTCCTAACTTAACCATGTCCAGAAGGACACCATTTTAGAGATTATGTTACCATTAAAAAGATGGTTGCTGGGGTGCCTGGGTGGCTCAGTAGGTTGGGCCTCTGCCTTCGGCTCACGTCATGATCTCAGGGTCCTGGGATCGAGCCCCACATCTGGCTCTCTGCTCGGCGGTGAGCCTGCTTCCACCTCTCTCTGCCTGCCTCTCTGCCTACTTGTGATCTCTCTCTCCCTCTGTCAAATAAATAAATAAAATCTTTAAAAAAAAAAAAAAGATTGTTGCTAAAATAAGAGTACAAATGTGTCTGAAAACTTACTAATGATTGTGACACAGTAATATAAAAAATGTTATATGAAATAAACTATGTGAAGGTTCTCATATGTTCTGGCAATGGGGTTTAGTAACACCCAGATTAGAATGAAAATATAGATTTTTGCTGCCTTAAATTCTTTTTGAAGTAACATGGGTAAATAATAATTTTAAAAAGTAATTTCTCTTGAAGTCAAACTAACATAAGTCTGATTCAGAATATCCTTTGGCTTTTTGTAGTTCATGTGGAAAAAACATTCTCTAATTGGAACTTGGCTTTTGAACCAGTTGATAACAAGCAACTGTTTCATAATACTTTAAATCTATCACTCCAGGTGATCTCGATTATTTTGAAAGTACATGGCATTTATTCAAAGGATATTTATCGTGTATCTACTATAGGAATAACTATGAGGTTTTAATTGCATATGGTTTGGCTGCTGCCACCATGTTCCTTCCCATTGATTGAGAGCTGTCTTTAATCTTTCTGCAGGATTAATACTTAGAATGTCAGCAAATTCAACCCATCACCTCTCTGAATACATTCATCTTCCTACCAGAGTAAGTGCAATGATTTTTTAAGAACAAGTGGTGGCAGGGGGTGGTTTCCATGACTCTACATAATTTCTGGTCCCTAGAGTACCCATTGGCTCCATCCTTTCCCAACAACTGCTCTCTAACGCAGCTACAAACTTCTACTGTTTAAGTGTTCTAGAACAGGTGTAGACCTAGACCATGTTTTACTTACAGTTTCTGACTCATTTTAAATCTGAGTTGCAGTTGCTGTGTTTTGTCTGTGTTTCTCCCCTTCTTGCCATCCATGGAATTAAAGGGATCATTCACGTTTGACTTTTGTCAATTACATATAACCTTGTACCAAGAGTTATAACTAATAGGTACCATTTATTGAGGGTTTATTATGTGTCAAGTTGTATACTAGGGAATTACAAATTAAAATTAGTAATATCATGAAAAATTATTTGATGCAGTTTTTAAAAATTAAAATATTAATGTTATTATCTATTATAAATTATAAACATAAATATAGTTAATATTATAAGTTATTCATGTAATCTGCATAATAATCTAGTGATGTGCATGCCCGTTTTACAGATGAGAAAGCAGAGGCTAAAGAGATAAAAGTGACCACGATTATATCATAACTACTATACAAATAACACAATTCTTTTTCTCTGGAATCTCACAGTCTAAATTTAAAGAGCTGTGTTATTGGGAATCATTATCCACAAGGAATATAATGGGAGTTCAGATAAGAGAGAATATTTTTACCTTTGTTTTGGAAAGTTTTTTGGAGGTGGCAGAATTGAGCTGATTATTGAGTGGTAGATAGGAGATGTAAGTCACCATTAAAGCTTTTCAGATTCATTCATGTAAATCTTGCATGTTTCTTGTTAAATTTTTTGATATTATACTATGTATTTTGGGTTATTGTGATAGTATAATTTTTTCATTATGTTTTCTCTAACTGGCCATGGCTGGTTTATAGGCAATCTATTGATTTGGGGATATTTATTTATAATCTGCAACCTTGGTGAGCTCTCTTATTAGCTCTACTACTTTTTAATTTGATTCCTTTAAGCTGTCTGAGTAGGCAATAATTATATCATCTTTAAATTAAGATATATTTGGCTCCTCTTTTCCAAAATACATATCTTTTAAATTCCATCACAGCATTAGATAATACTGAAAATAGCCTACATCTGCCTCTTATTCTGAATTTTAATAGAAATACTTTATTTTTAATACTTTAAACTTCACATTTAAATTTAAATGTAATATAGACTATTGGTTTAAGATGAGATTTCTTCAAGTTAGGGAAGTGTTGCCCTTGTCCTTGGTAACTAAGTGTTTTTAAGCAGTGGTGGATGTTGAATTTTATCCAAGATTTTTTGCCATCAGTTGCATAAGATGTAGATAGGATAGAGCTGTTTGGCTTAAAATAGGAAGAATAGCATAAGCAAATGTGCTACAGGGAAATGCACAGGACACATCTGAGCAGACAAATTTGGTTGAAGAGGTGGATTCATGTTGATGAAAGATGGAAAGAGATTAGAGATACAGACCGGAGTGGAGAACCTTGAATTCTAGGCTTGGTTTCACTCTGTAGAGTACATTGTGAGAAGACAGTTGAAGAACGCGGGAGAGAAGGATGATATGAACAAGCAGAGTTTTGTTTGTGCTTAGTTTTTGGTTTGTTTGTTTTTTGGAAGCTTAATCTTCCATCTTTGTTATTCCATCTTTGTTCAGATCCCATTGGCTGGCAATCTTGTGTGAAGGCCATTGTAATCATTTGGATATAAGGTAATAAGGGCCTGGCCCAAACTGGAAAAGAGTCTGAGTAGGAAACGAATCTATTAATTCTATGGGCATGGAGGGTTATATACCTGATATGTGGTGCCAAAGCAGAAATAGGAGAATGGCATCTGTTATATGGAAATGCTGATTTGAACCACATAAGTATGTACAGAAAGGAATATAGGAGTACTGCAGTTTTGAATAAAAAAGGAGGGCATTGATGGGGCACCTGGGTGGCTCAGTGGGTTAAAGCCTCTGCCTTCTGCTCAGGTCATGATCCCAGGGTCCTGGGATCGAGCCCCTCATCGGGCTCTCTGCTCAGCAAGGAGCCTGCTCCCTGCTGCTGCTTCTCTCTCTGACTACCTCTCTGCCTACTTGTGATCTCTGTCTGTCAAATAAATAAATAAAATCTTTTAAAAAAATAAAAATAAAAAAGGAGGGCATTGAGAGAAGAAGATGAAATCAAGTTATAACAAGTTACAAAAAGATAAATGAAAGGTGGTAACAAATGTGAAAGCAACTTTTCCTAAAGTGACTGAACTAAGCTGGAATGATCTTGAACAGAATTCAGTAGACATTGGCTGTGGCTTATGAGAAGGAAACAGGTTGGAGGAAAAGGTCTGCAGAGCATTTGAATAACGGCAGTACCTCAAATATTGAGAGCTAATGCATTTGCCAAGGGCCGGGGCTAGCTAAATGAGCAATAAGCTGAAAGATGCTTTCCTCAAGAGGGTGGAGACCTGAGCATTTTTGAGGATAGGGAGCCAAGAGAGAAAAATTTTGAGCATAACAGATAAATATTTTTTATTTTATTATGTTATGTTAGTCACCATACACTACATCATTAGTTTTTTTTTATTAATTTATTTATTTTTAGTAATTTCTACACCCAATGAGGGATTTGAACTCATGACCCCAGTATCAAGAGTCTCATGCTTTTCTAACTGAGCCAGCCAGGAGCCCACTTTTTAATGCAGTGTTCCATGATTCATTGTTTGTGTATAACACCCAGTGCTCTATGCAATACATACCCTCATTTACCCATCACCGGGCTCACCCATCCCCAAACACCCTCCCCCCAACCTCTGAAACCCTCAGTTCATTTCCTGTAGTCCATAGTCTCTCATGGTTCATCTTCCCTTCTGATTCCCCCCCCCTTCATTTTTCCCTTCCTTCTCCTAATGTCCTCCATGCTATTCCTTATGTTACACATATAAGTGAAACCAGATGATAATTGGCTTTCCCTGCTTGACTTATTTCATTTAGGATAATCCCCTCCAGTTCCATCCATGTCAGCGCAAATGGTGGGTATTCATCCTTTCCGATGGCTGTGTAATATTCCATTGCATATATGGACCACATCTTCTTTATCCATTTATCTGTTGAAGGGCATCTCGGCTCCTTCCACAGTTTGGCTGTCACAGACATTGCTGCTATGAACACTGGGGTACATGTGCTCCTTCTTTTCATTGCAAACCAGATACTCAAGCCATTATTGACAGGAAAACATCTACAGAGAGAGGCAATTGGGAGGTTTGGAAATGAAGAAGGGGAGATAGAACTAGGAAGCAGATGTAAGAGTTAATTTAGGAAAGAGGATGCATGTGTAAAAGTATATAGGAATGTGCTCAGAATGTATACATAGACATTTTCTGGGAGAGAAAAGAAAAATGGCCTCAAGCTTCACAGTGACATAATAGATGGGGTTATCTGCTCTGAAGATGGAACTAGACATGGGATAGAAGAAAAACAGGGCAACAACCACAATGTGGAATTTTCCAGAGTATTAATTAGAGGAAAAAAAGAATTTTTGAGCATTAATTAGGAGCAACTGTCTGAATCTATCAAGGGCTAATGGGCTAAAAGATAAAGTTTACTCAGTGTGTGACCTTCTCTAGCTGTTTTCTAGGGCAGGGGGTGATCTAGGGTTGAGGACTGGCATGAAGAATAGGAAAAAGGTCCAAGGATGCAAAGGGATGAGGAGTCATAGTTTATCTACCATCAAAGGGCTGACCAAAGCTTCAAGCTGAGGTAAAAATTCAACCATAATCTAGTAGATTATTATAGATGATAAGTATTCAGGCTTCGTTACACACAAGTTAACAGGAGAAAAGTAAGCATAACATTTTTAACTGCATAGTCCCACTGTAGACACACATCAATAAGGCTAGTCCTTGAGCTACCTAATCTCAGCAGTAGGAGTTTTGTTAACCATGGTTTACCTTTGAGTTGACATGAGATTGCTCCGTATTTTTTTTTTTTTTTTTTGTCCCTGCCCAGTGAAGTAAAAGGGAAAACATTCAGCTAGTAATCAATAAGTGTAGATTTTTTTACCCTTATCTCTGTCACATAGCTGTGTAATTTAGGGTATACTGTATCATCTTTTTAGATCTTTATTTTTTCATCTGTTAAAGGGAGAGGATGGAAAGAGAGAGCGAGGATGGCAGAGAAGGCAGAATGAAAAGAACTGAGACAGAAAAGGAGAGAGTTTAAAGCAGGTGTGTTTTAAAGATGTCCTCCTGGTTCTAACAGTTCATAACCATAAACCAATAAGCATTTTCTGTGGACTTAGAATGCTTTTAACATTCTTTTTGAATGAGATCCTTTTCTTCCTTGTTAACTCTTCATGACAATTGTCCAGCATATCTGCAATCATTTTCCTCTTTATTTAAAGATCTTCACTTCCTCTTCCTTCCCTCTCTTCCCCTTCCTCCTCCTTCAACAACATCGGGTAAGAAAGACTAAGACCGTCATTTCTCTAATGAAATTGTTTATACAATCTATTTCCTTTTTTCTCTTTCTTGGTTCCCACATATCAGGGTATCTTTTCACTATTTTAGAAAGATAAAGGTATCATTTTTATTACCATCATCATAATTATGGCACTGATGCTGCTACAGTGCCCTTTAAATGAAATTTATTTCTACTTCCAATATCTCATGTAGCTACCTTTCTGTTAGAGGACTAGTAGAACTCTAAAGAGGCCCCCAAGTTAAGCTTTTACTTCAAGAGTCAGCCAATGAATGTTGCCATTCTTTAATTAACAGGAAAAAGGTGAATTGTTTCCAAGTTCTAATTAAGAGCATGTAATGCTCTTGCCCTGGAATGTTTATTAAGGAACCAATAATGACTTTATTATAGTACATCAGGCAAATTTGTTTTTTTTTTTTTTTTAAACAGAAGTGTTATTTAAAGATAAATTGGTGACCATAGGTATTTTCCTCGGTGTATCTAAATGTAAAGATTCTCTGTATGTATGAAGACACAGACACAGAATTTAATCCACCTAAAAGTGATAAGTTCAGACTCAATCAACACAAGATCAAAGATTTAAATGTGTTTCTTTAATTTTGTTTTAATTCATTTATATCTTATGTCATATCCACCCTCCCCTGCAATAAAAACCCCACAAAACTCAAAGCAGCCTAATAAAGGTAATAAAATATAGCAAGATAAAATAAGTCTAGATGTTCATATGCTATACTGCAGTATGTTAATGATTGAGCAATGATAAATAAATATTGTCTATCTGTGTTCTCTAAATTTCTCAGCTGTGAACACATCTTAACAATATGACAACATCAATATATGTAAATGTTAAAATATAGGAGCAATAATTTAAAATGAAGTCAAAGGTGAGATTAGTGCTTGGAAAGCATGCTCTAATTTAAATATGCTTGTTTGATACCAGTCACAAATTTAACTATGAGTTTTCTAGCATCCAGTGCAAAAGGAAAACAGAGCCAGTTCCATAATCCAGAAGGTTCATGAGTTTAAAATCATCTATTTCTCAAGAGAGGAACATATAATCCTCTTGTTGATACTTAAGAAGTATCTCATACCTGGATTACATTGTGTATGTAAGAAATAATAAGTCAAACAGTATTCTAGAAACCACAATGATGATTTAAATGGAGTGGTCTGTGTAGCTCTCAATTCTGACTAATGATACCTTACCAAAGAATAATTTGGTGTAAAGCAATTGTTTAGGAAGTGGGCATGATGCCCATGATATATTGGACAGATCTGATGACTTGGCTTATTCCAGACCTAGATTTTTAGAGTGCCTACAGGAAAGGATATACTGTATATCCTTCAAGAAACTGTACATAAATATTGTTTCTTTCATTCAAAGTTTTAAATAAGCAGTAATGAATCTGTCATTATATCTCCTGGTAAGCCTTGAGAAAGCAATCATCTGATGAAATCAGTTAATACATAGACATGTTTTCTTTAATAGCATTAAAGTAGTAGAAGAATGAATACCCTTCTATAAAAATTTAAGGTTTTTTAACAAGGACAGATTCATGAATAGATGGCAATCCCATCTCTTTCAGAGACGGGGCACAGGGCCCTCTGCATCTCTTTCAATCTCTTTCAGAAATTGTCTGCAAAAACACTTGTAGAAAAAACCAATGTTCTCCTTAAAAAAGTGAAGTTGGACTTAACACCCTTAAATGGGGGTTTAGCTTTATTGTAAATGTGTGAAGTTAAAAACTGAGTTTAAATATGTTATTCTTAAAAATCCAAACTTGATGTTACCTTCATCCAGTTTCCCTTAATGTTAGCATCTTATGTAACTCTAATGCATTTGTCAAAGCTAAAAAATTAATCTTGTTACAATACTATTAATTAAAATACAGACTATGTATTTCACCTGTCTTTTACACTTACTTTCTTTTTCTGTTGAAGGATTTGATCCAGGATACCATATTACATGTCGCCATAATGTTACCGTACTTTCCTCTCGTCTGTGGTAGTTTCTCAGTCTTCCCTCGTTCTTTATT
The DNA here is from genome assembly GCF_009829155.1 of Mustela erminea. Taxonomy (NCBI): domain Eukaryota; kingdom Metazoa; phylum Chordata; class Mammalia; order Carnivora; family Mustelidae; genus Mustela; species Mustela erminea. The sequence continues at coordinate 162,184,118 of NC_045614.1, read as the reverse complement.
TATTGAGAATTTGAAGAGCAGTGGTCAGGTATTTTGTGCAATGTCTCTTGACTTCAGTTTGTCTGGTGTTTCCTTATGATTAGATCCTAATTACAGATTTGGGGAGAAATGCTAGGAGGTGAGAGACCTTTTCATGCATCATACCATATTGGGTATATATTATCAACATGATTTATAACTGGGGATGCTACTGTTGATCCCTTGGTTAAGGTGGTATCTATCAAGGCTCTCCACTCTGAAGTTACTACTTTTCCTTTCATACTCTGTTTTTTGGAAGTGAGTCACTAAGTCTATCCAACATTCAAGGGGAGAGGAATTAAGCTCTGCTTCCTGGAAGCAGGAGTCTCTACATATAATTCTTAGAATTCTTGGCTGTGGAAGATGTGTCTCTTCTCCACCATTTATTTCTCATTCGGTCATTTATTTACATCAGGATGGACCCATGGATATTTGTTAATTCTGCTAGTTTTAATACAATGCCATAGTCTTTATTTTGTTGCCTGTGTTGTTCCAGTTTTGGCCATTGGGAATTCTTTTGGGTTGGCTCCTGTTTCTTTTGACATATATCTGTCTTTTTTCCATTCTTTTTCTTTAGTTTTTTTCTTTTCTTTCTTTCTTCTTCTTCTTCTTTTTTTTTTTTTTTTTATTTCTGGCACTACAAGATAATCCAGTTCTTCTTTCTTTTCCTCCCCAGCCCAAGAATTAGCCACATCTCCAAGGAGCCCTGTTAACTTACTTATTTTTTATTCATGAACTCAGAAACTTACAATAAGGCTTATTTTCACTTAAGTGTCTGAAAGCTGATGCAGATATGCAGATGGTCCATCTTATGCATATGGATCTTCCCTTGATCATTTAACTTTTAGTGTCAGAAATCATATCTGACATGCAATTGAAGAACTTGCCAGTTATCAGAAAGCTTATTGTTATGGTTTTAACCAGATGAATGCCATCTACACAAGGTATGAAAAGGTATTATTCCTGTTCAGTCAGATCTTTGGTGACCAGGAATGATTTAATTAAATTCTGATCTAAGAAATAGTGCAATGGCAGTTTGTGTTTTTGAATCTAGTAGAGCTTAGTGTACATTTCTTAGCTTGCACTTTCTAAATATATTTCCTAGTTTATATGTCCTGAAATATGTTACCAACATTGCTGAGCTCTGGACAGCTGGTCAGAGCTAAATGCAAGCTATTTTCCCCCATGAACCATATGTTCTGGGAATCACTTTGCTGATAGATTTATAACCCTTTGCTGTGATCCAGAAGAAAGTAGGTGTGTCTGAAATATACTATGCACAGTCCAGGCACAACCAGGGAGAGGAATAATTTATTGGCACTTCTCTGGTCTTATGAGTACAGAAAGGACAGAAAGTTGATTGTCAATGCGGAAAAAGATATGGGGCGATCACATTTTCAGGGGATCACATTTTTTAAAATGTTCCATTGTTTAATCCAGTTCTTTTTAAAAAATAGTATTGTAACCTTCCTAGATAAGTTCAGTTTGCTTTGCTAATTCCCACATCAAACTGTCTCACAGCACAATACCCTAATATTGAAAACTTAGAAAAAAATCTTTTTCTTAATAACCTTATAATCTCCATGATGCAATGTTTATTTGATTTACTGCTTCAATATGTTCTCTTTAATGATAAGTTGCTTTGGTAATGGTCAATAGTCAGTAGTTTTATTGTCACATTCTTTAATTTTAGTGGCCTATATACTACTAGGAGACAGGAACTAGACATATATAACAGTAAAAATATGTTGGGAAAGGAACTAATTCATGTTTTTGTTTAAACATGGATAACCAGTCTGGCCTTAAAAAAACTAATTCATCAAAACCTTTGTTTAAACACTCCTGCTTTTACATTATTGAAAGAAATTTCTGATAATCTAACTTCCTGAATAGTCTGAATGGGCCACATTGGTCAAGTTTCCATTCTACCTCATCATTCACAATGTCTTTAGCTCCATGGAAACAAGCAAAACAGAGAGAGGAAGAAAGAGAGGGAGGTTCCCATAATAATGTTAATTATATCACCAGGTTTTATGCTACTGCAAAATCTCTTCTTATGTATCATGCTTTTTGATACTTTTTTTTTAAAGATTTAATTTATTTATTTGACAGAGAGAGATCACAAGTAGGCAGAGAGGCAGGCAGAGAGAGAGAGAGAGAGAGAGAGAGAGAGAGAGATGAGGAAGCAGGCTCCCTGCTGAGCAGAGAGCCTGATGCGGGACTCGATCCCAGGACCCTGAGATCATGACCTGAGCCAAAGGCAGTGGCTTAACCCACTGAGCCACCCGGGCGCCTGCTTTTTGATACTCTTAATCAGTTTCACCCAGACACTGATTTAAGCAGAGCTTCTTGGGTGTCATTTCAAACACTCAAGTGCCTTTACTAATGGCAGAACTGGAGCACCAAGTAAGGATGAGTGAATCTCCAGGTCTTCATTATACCCCCAAGCAGCCTGAGGATTTCTGGGGAATATAGCTCTCCCTTAACCCCAAACACTGTCAAAAAATGCATTTAGTCAAAGACATCAGAAAATAAAGGGTACACCAGTACAGTGGGGGGATTAGTGGGATGGCATCAGCCTCACTGAGGAACTGGAAAATATGAATGGCCTAAACATAAAGTTATAAAAATTCATACCTGCTGTTACCACTTCAGTTTTGTTAATTTGGTGAGCTGTATCTTTGGAGAGATACTGAAGGTATGACATGAGAAGGGCTTTGGTGACAGAGCTCCTCTGAAATAGCCAAGTACACCTAAACTCCCCCATACAATAGCACCAACTGCAACCATAGTATCAGTTTCCAAAGTTAGAAGCAGCCGTAGCCTTTCCACCATTTTACAAATGGTGAAACAAAGTTGAGAAGTTGTCCAACCACTCAACAGATTGTTTTGGCTACTTTTAAAGCCTCCACAAAGATAGTGGAACTCTTTCTTCTGTATAACCCCTTCCAGAGTTCATCATTCTTAACTATCATGATATTTCTCCTGAGGTCTAGCTTGAATCACTCATGCTGCATTTTATGCCATTTCCCTTGAGAAGTAGGATAAAAACAAAATATATGTATTCTTATTTTCATCTTCCTATCCCAATGGAACAGTCTTCAACTTAAGGAGATATGATTTGGGAGAATCTGTTCTTAGAACTGGCAAAAATGGACTGCCTGGGTGGCTCAGTGGGTTAAGCCTCTGACTTCGGCTCAGGTCATGTTCTCAAGGGTCCTAGAATTGAGCCCCGCATTGGGCTTTCTGTTCAGCAGGGAGCTTGCTTCCCCATCCCCCCACCCCCCGCCTGCCTCTCTGCCTACTTGTGATCTCTCTCTGTGTCAAATAAATAAATAAATTCTTTTAAAAAAAGAACTGAAAAGAAGGAAAATCTGCTTCATACCTCATTAAAGCTTCTTTTTCTGTCTTTCCCCCTTTTTCACTAAAGCATTGCTTTTCACAATAGACTACTCTCCTACATGAATATTTTTGTCTTAAGATGTTTAATATCTGGGGTACCTGGGTGGCTCAGTTGGTTAAGCATCTCACTCTTGACTTTGGCTCAGGTTATGATCTCAGGATTTCGAGATTAAACCCTACATCAGGCTATTGCACTGATCATGGAACCTGCTTGGGATTCTCTCTGCTTCTCTCTCTCTCTCTCTCTCTCTCTCTGTGTGTGTGTGTCTCAAAAATAAAATAAAATGTTAAGCATGAATGACTCTTCATTTAGACAGACTTTTGTCAATCAAACCTATATTAAAGGTAGGAAAAACACCTAAATTTTTGTTTTTCATAGCTTTGCTCATTATTGTTCTGCAGCAGGACACTATTAACTTCATAGAACAATGAAAATCAAGACTCAGCCGGGGAAAAGCACCATTGCAAAGTTCTTGAAACCACATCAGCATAGGGAATTCTCGGCAAAAACTTATCTATGGATAATAATATAATGCAATTGTTACTGAAAGCTATCCTTACCTAAGTTAATTTCTCTTACCATGAATGTATAAACTAATAGATCCAGATATTAGTTTACATGTTAAACCAAATGTTATTTAGAATGAAAATAAGGAGTTTTTGTTTTTGTTTTTTCATGCTAGAGAGAATCTGCTGGGCTATAGAGTATCTCTTAAAGAAAGTAGATTTTTGTTAAGCATTAACACCTCTAGTTCAGTGAAGCCCTGCCTAGTACACCTACACATGTGAGGCACCAGTGAAGGTGTGTTGCTCAAGCTAACTTGTAACAAGGAGGGTTAAGTAGCCCACAGTTACCAGATTACTGAGTAACCAAAAATGGCCACTGAACTCCTTGGATGTCTTTTAACCAAACTCATGGCTATTGAGAGCAGCTTCTTGTTGGCTAAACAAATTGTGGGCATTACTTCCCTCTTTTGTCATTTTCCTTTCAGCCAAAGCTCATTATCTGGCATCATGCAGCTGATGCCCAAGATGAAATGGTGAGACGTTTTGGCAACTTTGATAATGAGTGCAGCTTCTCAAGGTGCTGCCAACGCTTCATACTGCTGTATTTGGAGAAGTCTTTGCATGGCATCCAGTTCAGTTATCTCTATTTTCAGATAAGAAACTCTGGGTGAGTTACTTGTTCAGGACACCCAGGTTGGTAATGACAGAGCTTCAAAGAAAGCCCAGGTATCCTGACTTCCACGATGGTGCTATCCGACTGTAGTTCACAGAACTACCCCTTGATCCTCTAAGTGGGAGGTGAGAGGCACTTCTAGTTCAAAGTGATGGCAGCACCACATAAAACACAGTGTATTGTAACCAGAAACACAGGGGGATGGAGTAGGATCATGGTCTCATAATGAATGAGTGCTAAAGTGCTAGGGAGGGCTGTCTGGGAGAGCCAAGGAGATGAAGGCAGGCTAAGAATAGGAAAACCCCTGGGGCTTGGGGAACATTCCTTTTTCTTTCTGTCTTTTGTTTTGTTTTGTTTCTTTTTTGTTGTTGTTGTTTAGTCTCATCCCTTTATATTAGAAGCCAACCAAGTCTCAAATAAGGCCTTCAGTGTTTAAATTTCAGTGCCTTAAGCTATATCAGCAAAACCCCTAACATTTATCAAATGTCTGTTATGGGTCAAAAACTATGTTAAACTCTTTAACTGCCCTAGTCAATTTAATCACCACAGATTTCTGGGGATGCAGATGGTCTCATCTTTGCTGTTATCCTCAGGCTGTATTTTCCACCTTCCATCTGGGCGTTTGTGTTCCCAGAGACTCATACCTAGATTCTGTCTCTTTCTTCAGCAACGGGACTGGGTTTGGCCCTTCATTCTGGCTGCACCATGCACAGTCAGACTAAGAACCAGTCTCCCCCCTAAACTGTACTCCATTCAAGCTCTAGAAACCCTTCACTGATGTGGCCTCCTAAAGATAATTGCTGGCCCTGGAACTAGAGCCTCCACTGTCAAGTAACATCTTCCTAAGAGCTGGGAAAACCCACTGGCTTCTTGTTATCCTCTTTGTACATGTGATTTAATGTCATTTTTTTTTTTTTCAACTAAGAAATCCCATGTCTATTCAAAGTTAGTGGTGTGATGTGATAGTATGAACTTCACGGGGCTAGTGCTGCTATCATAGGCTCAAGCTCCCCCTGAGGGCCAAACAGACTGTTTATCCGAAGTTCACATGCTGCATGCTAATTCACCTCTCTGTGACTTTGCACCTGCCATCTTTTCTATTTAGAACAATTTTCTTCCTTCATCAGTCTGGAAGTTTGCACTCTATCTTTCAAGCTCAGTTCAAACATCCACTCTGTTGACTTTTCTGATCACTCTGTTCCTCTCCCACTGTGGAGAGACTGTATTTGTAGAGGAGAAGAGGAATTGCGCAAATGGAGTTCTAAAGTTTTCAGGAAGCTTAGGGATCTATTGATCAAAATTCTAATTTACAGGATAAAAGATCAAAGAAATACAAGAGTGGTAAGAAGACCAATGAATACTTTTCGAAATGGAACAGAAATTATGATTTAGGTTTCCTCATTTCTAATCCAGGGTATCTTTGAAATGTAGGTTGTGGCCATGTTAAATTGTGAACTTAACATTCTATACAGAGAAGATGCATTTGGCTGCCTGCCTTGACACCGTTCTGGGACTGCAGTGCACAGAGCAGCATCTTCCCTTAAAAACGAGCATTCCACTTTGTGTTTTTAAACTAAGGCACATTGACGGGGCAGACTGAATGTCAGATTACTAATATCAGAAGGGAGCAGCAAAATCTGCATCCTCAAGAAGCAGAGGCTTTGAAGAATGAACAGAAAGACACAAGGACCATTGAAGATAGATCACTGAATAGAAAAACAATGACAAATTGGTTTTTTGAGTTAAAGCATAAAGGGAAGCTCTCCAGCATACCAGTCCCTTCGTGACTGGTAGTTAAATGTCTATCTGTTGGTAGAAAAATACTCACTGGACAGTAAAGTGACCAATAATATTTGAGAAAATGAGAAGCTATTGAACAGGAATAATAGAATCAAACAGGCAGTAAAAAGTTCAGAGAACTCTTCAACAAAAGGAAGGTAGCAACTTTCTAAAGACAACATATTCTAAATGTAGCTGTGTATCCAGAAGGGGGTAGAAATTGAGAACAAATTCTCCAACAATTGAATTTATGGTAATGGAGTATAAGCACATCAGCTCACCAGTACAGAGTACTCAACAAATAAGGAAGTAGAAAAAAAATAAATAACTCTGCCCTTCAGAAATACAGTTTTTCACTTTAGGTGGCAAGAGTTGAGAGGTTTCTTGATGCAGAATGCCTGAAGTCCTACTATTGCATTAGCCTTTATGGTTGGGAATTGGAGGATTCACTGGAAGCAGCCAGGGATCAAAGCAGAAGGTGAATGCCCCTAGTCTGATAGAGTGTCAGACCCATAAGGAGAAGCAAAGGCAAGTTTTCTGTGAATGCCAAGTGCATGTTCCCCTGGGTAAAAGGGAGGACAGCTGTTGGGTTGCTCCCTGATGGGGTTAATCTTGACAAGCTTTTTCACAGTTGTTTCATCTCTGTGATACTATAAGATAAAAATAGTAGTATCTGTTAGAGCTTTACGGTTTTTAAAATGCTTCAAATTGCATGACTTTTAATAGCTATGCTCACAATCACCCTGTGAGTTTATGCGTTCTTACTGTCTGTGCTGATCTGTGGCAAGTCACGGTCCCCTCCACTTTGTCACTAGTCACCACCGCTTCCATGTGGTCCCGATCCTGTTGTTCCCTCCGTTAAGGCCTGACTTGTGTCTGACCTTTGGCTGACTCCCATTTTCTAGTCTGCTTTTGCTCTTTGAACTTTTTAAAAAATGCTCACGGATGCACAGCCAGATTCCAAGTCCTCTAAGCAGTTGAGGCCACTCATCCATTTTTTACACTTTTCACCACCAGCCAAATCCCCCCAATCTCCCTGTAGCACCCAGGTAATTCTCTTCTAAACCCATCCAGTGGGTGGGAAATAAACTCTATACCTTTCTGACTGCCCAGTATTCTAGCTGGGCTTGTTTTTCAGACAAGGAAACTGAAGCCAAGAGAAGTTTTGTTGGCTAAGATCACATATCTCATAAATGCTCCAGTTTTAACCCGAATTCAGGCTACCTCTAATTAGCAATAGATTATACATTAACCATCCTTTGTATACTACTCAATCACATATCACTCAATAGCACATGCTATTTCAATGTTAATGAACTGTCTTTCCTTTAAAATTTTCAAGACAAGGGTAGCCTTCTGCTTGTTAACTTTGCAAGTTTAGTAGTAGGACCATGCATGGGCTGGGTTGCTTTGGCTTGGTGTAAGTGATATCAGATAGGGAAAATATCAGAGAGATACAGATAAAATTAGACAGTAAATCTATAACCAGTTAGGGAGGTGTGTGTACTCACATGTGCGCATATACGTGTGGCTCAGAGGGGAAATTGGGAAGTGGTGGTCAGGGACAGAGTTTAGAAAGTGGTCAAGGGTCATGTCATGGAGGGTCTTCAGGCAATATTAAGAAATTTACACCTTGAACACTTGGAGACTTGAGTGCGACTTAAAAGGATTTTAAGCAAGAGAGTAATAGAATCACATTTATGGTGTTTGTACTACATTTGAGGCTTCACACTTCTGTGTACAATATATAAACTCCCAATAGACTTAAAGACATAGACAAAAGTCAAAGTCTGGAGGGGATTCTGAAACCATAAGCAAAGCCAAAAGGATCATCTTTCCAGCAGATGAATTCCAGCATCCCTGTTTATATCTTTTTGATCATGTATAAATTTCATAGAAGACAAAGATTAAATTAAATTATGTGCAAAAAATATTTTAGATCAGATATCAGTGCAAGCGTTTTGAACTATTTTCCATTTCATTTTAGAATATAATATCATTGAAGAAAACATATTGTGTGTTGTACACCATTTAATTTCCATTAATAATAGTACCTTTTTGGAGATGTCCTTGGCTGACCTAGCATGGTCTCCCAAAAGCAGAAAGAGAGATAACAAATGGATTGTTCATCAAGTGACATTGTTTTTATCTGGAAACATCCCATTGCTGTTGAAGGGTTGTTGTTTTTTTTTTTTTTTAAATAAGTTGAAAGTCCTGAATTGCCTGAGTTGCAGTTTTCTCATATGAATATATAATAAATCATTCTCAAAGTCTGACTGGATAAACAAACAGTTTCTGTTCTAAAAAGGGGTTGCTCTGAGTCCCAGAGAATCAAAACAACTTTCAGGGAAACTAAAATAATACTGTCAGCCTTTATAAATTGCCTCTTGGATTTTAATAATAAAAAAGTAATGCTTAGACCCAAACAGTGGCATCTACTGTGGCCTATGCTTCTACCTACAAGTATCAGGGGTGACCCAACACTTGGGTCACCAATCCCTGACAAGCAGAAAGTGGCTAATTTCTAGGAGATGTCCAGGGCAACAAACGTAGATACTTGGCCCTTGCACAGAGAGACTGTGGAAAACCTCATTAATCATGAATAATGGGGCGCCTGGGTGGCTCAGTCATTAAGTGTCTGCCTTGGCGCAGGTCATGATTCCGGAGTTCTGGGATTGAGCCCCATGTCAGTGTCTCTGCTTGGTGGGGAGCCTGCCTTTCCCTCTCCTACTCCCCCTGCTTCTGTTCCCTTTCTTGCTGTGTGTGTGTGTGTCTCTCTCTCTGTCAAATAAATAAATAAATAAATAAATAAATAAATAAATAAATAAGGCAGGAAGCCACCACTGGACATTTCAACAGCTGTAACTTCGTAAGAAACCTGAAGAGCAGAGCTTGATCAATACGTTAGAAGCTGAACCACAGAGATCTAAGTAGAACAAGTAATGCCAGGAGTTGGAGAATTTAGAGAACTTAATCCTAAAACACATGGCTCTTGATTATCAAAGGTTTCCATGTTACTATGTAATTGAATGTTTTCATGAAGACTCAGTTGCTTCTTGTGCATGTCCCAGACAGACTGTAATGTGCTAACCTTAAAACTGATATTTTTCTGACTTGTGTTCAGAATTTATTTATAGGGATTGTTCAGGTGTGTGAGAGAAGGAAAGAGGAGGAGGGCCCCATTGGCAGGCCCAGATTCTATACTCCGCTCATCAAAACAGAAGGCTGGAGCTAATTTGTTTGATCCTTGTTAGAAAGCAGTTTAGGCACCATCTGTTGATACATATCCCTTGAGTGTCTGCTCCTTCACCCTAAGTGGCTTATCAGAATAGTCCTCCCAAATACATGCAGACCCATTCCCTGCTTCTTCCCATCCAGGTGTTCTGGTAAATAAATTTTTCTTCCTCTTTTTACACTGTGTAACATTTTAATGCTCCAGGCAGTTGCCAGTTGACCTGTCTCTGATCACAGTTGAATGTCATCCATCTGAAGAGCAATACACACAGTCGGTGCAACTTATTGCTTTATAGCATATGTATGGCTTATCAAGCTTATTCAGATACATTTCTTTTATATAAGACCCTTCTGAACATATGAGAGAATAAATGGCATGCCCAAAGTCATACAGATCATAAATGGCAGAACTAGGAACTCACATCCTCTGGCTCTAAATTCAATAATCTGCCCTGTGAAGAATGCTTCTAGACTGGGCGTTATAACCCTTCTCTGTGCCTTGAGAAAGGAAAAAAAAAATAGCCCTTGCCTTAGGTATTTATGATACACATGAAGAAGGACTTACAGTCTAGGTCAATAGATATGGCACCTTTGATGATTTGACAGACTGTGTACTCTAGCCTAAAAGAGATACTAATTGTCTTCATGACTCTAAGAAGCATGGATACTGATAGGTAAAGTAAATAACCCCTGGAGTAATCTATGCTTTGAGGGCTCATTAACTCCTGTATGTCTCTTGACAATAGTGGAAAATTTGTAATTTGCTGACTCTTTAATAACATGACCAAGCTGAATGTTTCGTGATATATTGTGAGCAATTTGGTAGAGTGAACTAAAGGAAATAGAGATTTGTAGTTTATGAGAGCACAACTTTCAAGACTTTTCAAAATCCCATTAATTTACAAGTTGTTCTTTCTTTTAAAAACAAATAGAGAATTTCAACTGAATTAAATCTGTACAAGTGAACAAAAAGCCAAAGTATAGATGTATTTTTTACATGTGAGTTTTATCACTTTCATGTACTCATAGTATCCAGAACTAAGATAATATAAAGTTCATAATTAGCCTATTAAAGTAAGAAGCAAGAACAGCTTAATTTTGATTTTATTCAGTTCTAAATCAAACAAGTTTATTGAGCAGTAATTAAATAAAGAGCCCTGCAGATGACATATGAGTCCCTTCTCTCAAGGCATTTAAGGTGTGGCTCCATTGTATAAATATGGAAGTTAATATGGTGGCGAGCTTGAAATGTTTTTGACTGCTCTCTAACTTACCATTAAAATGTCCACGGAAAATACAAAAAACTTTTTTAAAAAGCTGACAAAATCACTGTAAACTCAAGATAAGAGAAGACCATATGCCAAATCTGGGTGGAATTTCAACTAATTGCATCAGCCTTGGGGATAAAGTCAAGAAGTACATTTTTTAACTGCACAACACATGCTTTAATCTCTGAACCAGAACAGGCTACATGGACCTAGTAAGGTTAGAAGCAGCTTTGATTCACCTTCTCTGTAAGTGCTTCATTCTGCAACAGTGAAGATGGACCAACTAGAAAAACAGGTGGCCATTCTCCAATTCCAGGTAAATTAATTTTGTAGCCACATAGAGCCAAGGTCTTTTTTTTTTTTAAATTTAATTTTATTTTTTTCTTTCAGTGTTCCAAAATTCATTGTTTATGCACCACACCCAGTGCTTCATACAATATGTGTCCTCCACAATACCCACCACCAGGCTCACCTAAACCCCTATTCCCCTCCAAAACCCTTGGTTTGTTTCTCAGAGTCTACAGTCTCTCATGGTTTGTCTCCCCCTCTGTTTTCCCCCAATTCACTTTTTCCTCTCCATCGCCCAGTGTCCTCCATGTTATTCCTTATGCTCACAGGAAGTGAAATCATATGATACTTGACTCTCTCTGCTTATTTCACTCAGCATAATCTCCTCCAGTCCCATCTATGTTGATACAAAGGTTGGGTATTCATCCTTTCTGATGGAGGCATAATACTCCATTGTATATATGGACCATATCTTCTTTATCCATTTGTCTGTTGAAGGGCATCTTGGCTCTTTCCACAGTTTGGTGACTGTGGCCATTGCTGCAATGAACACTGGGGTAGAGATGGCCCTTCTTCTTATTACATCTGTATCTTTGGGGTAAATACCCAGTAGTACAATTGCTGGGTCATAGTGTAGCTCTATTTTTAATTTCTTAAGGAATCTCCACACTGTTTTCCAAAGTGACTACACCAACTTGCATTCCCACCAATAGTATAAGAGGGTTTCCCTTTCTCCACGTCCTCTCTACCACTTGTTGTTTACTGTCTTGTTGATTTTGACCATTCTGACTGGTGTAAGGTAATATCTCAATGTCATTTTGATTTGAATCTCCCTGATGACTAATGATGATGAACATTTTTTTATGTGTCTGTGAGCCATCTGTTATGTCTTCTTTGGAGAAGTGTCTGTTCATGTCTTCTGCCTATTTTTTGGTGTGATTATCTGTTTTGTGTGTGTTGAGTTTGACAAGTTCTTTATAGATCTTGGATATCATCCTTTTTCTGTAGTGTCATTTGCAAATATTTTCTCCCATTCCATGGGTTGTCTCTTTGTTTTGTTGACTGTTTCCATGGCTGTGCAGAAACTTTTGATCTCGATGAAGTCCCAAAAGTTCATTTTCACTTTTTTTTCCTTTGCCTTAGGAGACCTGCCCTGAAAGAAGTTGCTGAGGCCTATGTTGAAGAAGTTACTCCCTATGTTCTCCTCTAGGATTTTGAGATTCCTGTCTCATGTTGAGGTCTTTTATCCATTTTGAGTTTATCTTTGTGTGTGGTGTAAGAGAATGGTTGAGTTTCATTCTTCTATACAGAGTTGTCCAATTTTCCCTGTACGATTTATTGAAGATACTGTCTTTTTTCCACTGTATATTTTCCTGTGTTGTCAAAGATTATTTGATTGTAGCATCAAGGGTCCATATCTGGGCTATCTACTTTGTTCCACTAGTGTATGTGTCTTGTTTTGTGCCAGTACCATGATGTCTTGGTGATCACAGCTTTGTAGTAAAGCTTGAAATCAGGCAATATGATGCCACCAGTTTTTTTTCTTTTTCAACATTTCATTAGGAATTCAGGATCTCTTCTGTTTCCATACAAATTTTAGGATTATTTGTTCCAGCTCTTTGAAAAATGCTGGTGGAATTTTGATTGGGATGGCATTGAAAGTATAGATTGCTCTAGGCAGTATAGACATTTTAATAATGTTTGTTCTTCTGATCCATGAGCATGGAATGTTCTTCCATCTTTTCCATATTTTTGTGTTTTCCTCAGTTTCTTTCATGAGTGTTCTGTAGTTCCTCAGGTACAGATCCTTTACCTCTTTGGTTAGGTTTATTCCCAAGTATCTTATGGTTTTTGGTGCTCGAGCCAAGGTCTTATCCCCTCCACGTTTATCCCTATTATATTCTTTTTACTGCCATCATTTCAAAATGGTAATTCCAAGAACACAGCACAGAAGGAAGTACATAGGGATGAGAAGAGAAGATAAAACAGCAAATGTTTTGTGTCCTGAAACTGGGCAGAGATATGGAGGATTAGAAGTGCACGCTGGAAGCCATGGTCTTTCATGTATTTCCACTGTTCAAAATACAAATTGCATTATACCCCCTAGTTTAGTGGGAGAATCTGACAGAGCAAGAAAAGATCCAGGAAACTTTCAGTGAATTTCTGCTTTCTAAAAATGATAAATTAAGGACAAAACTTAATGTTTATAATTTGGAGAAACAACTTTCTAGACCCTCAGGAGATGGTGATGGCCACCAGTCCTTTCTGATAGCAAATCCTAACACTTCATTTATGACTCCCCTGACAGCAAAGCTTAAAAAGACCCACATTGGGCAAATAAAAAAAAGTCACAATAAAGAGAACATACTAAGAATATGATTTTCTGTAATTAACAAATGGAGTTTCAGAAGCCTCTGCTTTGAATCCTCAAAATGTTGTGATAGAAGAATATTTTCAGTTTTAAATGACAGTAAAAGATAATGGCTTCTACTTTCCACTTTTAGAATATCACAAAAAACTCAAAGAAAATGAGAAATAAGAGTATTCATCTTCATTTTCAACAAAGCCAGAAGACATCTATAACTTACGAAAATTTCTAAAAAAAACCTACTCAACACAGCCAAGGTCTAATAGCCTTATGGAAGAAATCTAGAACATTTGCTCATATCTGTAAATGCCACACAAAGCTATCAAAGCACAGATCTCCAAAGTAACTGGCACCCTCTAACCAATGAGCTCTGGTTTGGAATAATGAGGATGGGAATGTTGTCTGGTAGCAACCACTTCTCTGATCTTATTTTACCACAATATCTTAAGCAACAGGGGAATTAAGGATAAGTAAGAGATCACACAGAAAAGACATACTTCTTAGAAGGTATCTGTTGGTAAGTAGGAGAAGAGAGACTGCATATGGTGAGTTACCCAACTAGGTTGATTCCAGTAGGTTGAGGAAAGTAAAGGCAAAAGAACTCTCTCTCTCTCTCTCTCTCTCACACACACACACACACACACACACAGGAGAATTAATACAAGCTTGGAACATAGTCTTAGTCCTTAAACCACAGGAAGCTTCAAAGTCTAGGAAGTTATAATATGAATTTTATGAATATAAGAAAATCAAAAGAATTAACACAGGATCATTGTACAAATATTACAAATAAACAGAGGAAAAGAATATGGAAAGAACTTCTAGATAATATATACTCATTCTAAAAAGTTGTGATGGGGCAAACACCAATTGTTGGCAAATGCACTCCCATAAAAATAAGAATTAAAAATCAGAAGCTTACTTGTCTCTAAATTGCTTTTAAAGAATATGTCTCTAAAATAAGAGGGAAGATCTGACAAGGCAACAGAAGGAGATAAAATTTGAACTTTCACCAGGTAAGTAGTAAACAAAAAAATATTTAAAACCATAACAGAAGTAAAGGATACATCAAGAGCAGAATATCAGAAACTGTTGAAAATATTTTTAAATAAATGAGGCAAATGACAGACTTGAGGAAAAGAGCAAAATAAAATGAAAATGAGTAAAATGAAAAGTACTAGAAAGAAGATTATCTATATGGAAAACAGACATGGGAAATGCAGCACACGTATAATATATATCTCCCTCTGTGCCCACATAATGAGACAGAAAATATATAAAGATATTTATAAGGTTGCTAAAAATAACCCTTTTGTCTGTGGACTTAAGAGTGTGCCATGCCATGGGAAAAATGTTTACATAATCATCAGCACTCAGAAATAATATCCTGATAAAATGATCAGTTTCAAAGATAAGAAAATAAGACTGACAGTGAAAGGTAGTCATCTGTTATGGGTGAAAAATAAGATTCATTTTGGACTTCTGTACAGCAACTTTTAAATCTAAAAGTGTTATAAAATTCTCGAGGGAAGAAAATGTGATCCAAGTATTTTATACCTAGCTAATATGTTATTAAGGTGTAAGGCTGACAGACAAATAGCTTGAAACATGCCAAGTCCAAGGTCCCTTGAGCTTGCTTGGAAGACACTTGAAGACATAAAAGAAAACTTTTGTCAACCAAGATATAAATGCAGACCTTGCAGGAAAAGGTCTGAAAGTGAGCATTTGCTTCATTTAGCTATAAATCTAAAACTAATGCAAATATGAGGATAAGGATTACAGAGTAGAATATAGAGTTTATAAGCTGCTGTAGAATTAAGAATCTAATAAATACATCAGTAAAAAGAATTACAAATAGTAATAAAAACTCTGAATGAAAGAGTAGAAATTAATGAGTTAAAAATCATATATAGGTAGCATCAATCTAAGAGCTGAATTTTTGATGAGTAAAAACAACAATAAAAAATAGATAAATTGATAGAAAACTAAAATAGGAAAATGGGGATTGTACGAACTAATTATAGTAATTACAAGGATGATATTATCAGCTCGAAGAGAATTTATTTTAGGATTCAGATGAAACGGTTGATTTTCTAGGGAATTACAAATACCCAACATTGACCTAAAAAAGAGAAAATCTGAACAGATCGAGTACCATACAGGAAACAGAGAATAATGTCAAGAGATAATCTTAAAAAAAAAAAAAAAAGTGCACCAGTCCCCAGATGGTACCACAAGGGAATTCTACTAAATGAAATTCTACTAAGGAGAGGATAACTTCAAAACTGTTTAAAATGTTCACTTAGGTCGAATAAAAGGGACATCTACCAAATTCTTTTTACCAAGTGAGTATAACATTGATACCTAAACCCCAGGCAACAAAATGAAAACAAAAATTTATTTACAAAGGAAAACAACCAGATAAATCTTAAACTTTTTTGACACTGAACACCAGGAAACCACAAAACAGTGGAAAATGTCATGACCCAAGAATTTGAGTCAGAAAATGTGGTCACTTAAGTGTGAAAGCAATAGAAAAACAATTTTTTAGATATTCAGTGGCTCAGAAAATATACCATTTATCTATTATGCTTTAACAACCTATTTCAAGATTTTTTTTATTAAAGATTTTATTTATTTATTTGACAGACAGAGATCACAAGTAGGCAGAAAGGCAAGCAAAGAGAGAGAGAGGGGAGGAAGCAGGCTCCCTGCTAAGCAGAGAGCCCAATGCAGGGCTCAATCCCAGGACCCTGGGATCATGACTTGAGCCAAAGGCAGAGGCTTTAACCCACTGAGCCACCCAGGCGCCCCTATTTCAAGATATTTTAACCCAAATGAAGTAAATGAAATAAAGAATTACGGAATGGGGAAAAGAATTATATAAGAAGATTATCATTAACACTGAAACCAATTTATATATATATACACAATATATATGTAATTTATATATATATGTGTGTATGTGTAAAATATACATATATATGATTTTATATACAAAATGTATATAGATCTATAGATAAAAGTATAAGTTTGATGCCAAATGTTCATCTATGAATTTTAAAAATATCTTATGGCAACAAATAAAAATTTAAAAAGGTATTTCCTACCAACTGGAAATGGACAAAAAAAAAAAAATGTGTTAAACCACTGGATTGAAGAGGATAGCAAGAATACAGTTACAGACTTTTGGGTTCTCATATGTCAGTCGCAGTTTCCTAATTCAAATCTCCCCACACATTGTCAAAAAAAGCATGCAGATCCACATGGAGAGTAAATAAAACTACCCACCACTCATTCTTGAAGCAAAACTAGAAGACAGCATGCAATACATTAAATTACCTATGTATATGTGGAATAAATATTCCAGAATATTCCAAAGCCTGCTCTAGAGCCATGCAATAACAAAGTGCATGGAAAACCAGTATGCAAGTGAGAAACCAGCATGGCAGTACACAGATAAAATCACACCCACAAAAGAGAGTCCCATCCGAAATGTGAAAATATTTAGAACAGGTCTGAGGCCAGATGGATCAGAACGCAACTACAGAAGGACCAAAAGGAAGTAGCTTAAAGGATGAAGAAGAAATTTTGGCAGTCTTGATGAGATATGATTTCTATGGGAGAAGAGCCAACTTGGAAAGGGAGGCATTCTTTCAATGCTTGGAGATAAAATGAAAGAAGGAAGCCACTTATACACAGATTGTTTTCAGTACATATGGTACAGTACTATAAATGTATTTTCTCTTCATTTTGATTTTCTTAACATTTTTTTCTAGCTTACTTTATTTTAAGAGTATAATATATAATACATATAACATAGAAATATGTGTTAATGGGCTTTATGCTATCATAAAGGTTGTTAGTAATTAAATTGGGGGAGGGAGTCAAAACTTACACGTGGATTTTCAACTGCATGGAAGGTCAGCACCCTTAATCCCCACATAGTCCACAGGTCAACTGTATACATAATCAGATTCCTAAAAAAGAGAGAAAAATGGACAAAAGAAATAATATTTAAAATGTAATCCAAGGGACGCCTGGGTGGCTCAGTTGGTTGGACGACTGCCTTAGGCTCAGGTCATGATCCCAGAGTCCCGGGATCCAGTCCCGCATAGGGCTCCCAGTTCCACGGGGAGTCTGCTTCTCTCTCTGACCTTCTCCTCGCTCATGTTCTCTCTCACTGTCTCTCTCTCAAATAAATAAATAAAATCTTAAAAAAAAAATGTAATCCAAGAACATTTTATGTAAATAAAAGAAAACTTGGGGCATCTCTTTCTGCCCACAGGTCCTGTCCTTGTGCTTTAATTAAACAACCTTTTGCACCAAAGATGTCTCAAGTATTCTTTCTTGATGGTCAGCTTCGTACCCTAACATCTTTCCTACATCCTATGGCACCTAGCATGGGGCTTTCAGTCTTTTTCATCTGGACTCTGAGCCCTGGTACAAAATTGGTTAATACTTTCTCTTCTCTTCCTTTACTCTCATGTCAGGAACTCTTCAAGGGGTACAGTCTTATTGGAACATTTTCATGTGAGTTGTTCAGGCTGCTATCTTCTAGACTATGGCTACTCTATGAGGAGAAGAAAGCGTGCCTTTTGGCTGGAAGTCAGTACCCTAGCTGCATAATAAGACCCAGAAATTTGATGCCCTCTCTCTTTTTTTTTTTAATTTATTTTTTAATTTATTTTCAGCATAACAGTATTCATTATTTTTGCACCACACCTAGTGCTCCATGCAATCTGTGCCCTCTCTAATACCCACCACCTGGTTCCCCCAACCCCCCACCCCCCGCCACTTCAAACCCCTCAGATTGTTTTTCAGAGTCCATAGTCTCTCATGGTTCACCTTCCCTTCCAATTTCCCCCAACTTCCTTCTTCTTTATTCCTGTCCTTATACAAAGTTTTCTGTCTCGGGCACAGGACAGCCACCTAAGTTACCAGGACGGCTACCAATCTTAAGACACACCTGTGAGGTTTCCTCCTAATTGGTCTAATGTGATACCCTTCAAGTCCCTGGTCTAGCTGCTTCTGGCCATGGGACTTCCACTGGGAGCCAGCAGAAACCAGTACCTGATTGAAATTAAATCCAAAGAGAACAATTTCTTAGGACTGTAAGGACCACACGTGTTAGAATATTGCTTAGACCATGATAAATTTCAAACTTTACTATTTTCCATCAATGTCCTCTACTAAGTACTTAAATTACAAACTTCGGTAATTTCACCTTGTAAAACCTTTTTAGCCTAGTGTTCTTCATGGGTTGAAAATGACAGGTGCTTCAAGACATGGTGTATTGGTCCATACACCAGGCACCCATCTGTAGCCTGGGATGCAATGGGAAAGCAGAGGTGGGGGTGCGGCTCACCCTACAAGGGCCTTTATTGGTGGTGATGGTCATAGCAATTTTTGTTTGAGGGACCCCCTCTTGTCACTTTGATACCAGGAACTTCTGAGATACCCTTCATGTGGGACACTACCAGGGAATGGGGAGAGGGGGCAGATTTCTAGGTAATGTACCTACTCTACTTTTCTTCTTCTTCTTCAGTTCCCAAGGCCTTTTCCTTGGAGTGCCTTTTAACCCATTAGAAACAGTTAGGATTATAAAACTTGGAAAAGGACTGATCTCCTGTAATATACTGTATGGCTTCAGTGGGATCTATCAGTTAGGTAGATCTCTTCTGCAGGAAATAGGACAATTGCACCTAGGGTACCGTCATTGCTCTTCTCTAGACCTTCTTTGCTCTACACTAGGACCCAAACCTAAGGACCTCTTGCAGAATGTGTTTACCCAGATGTGTGGGTTAGTAAACTCCCTCCTGGTGTGTTGGATGATAATTATCTAAAAAGGCCTCCTCCAAATAAACCCAGGTTGCTGGAGAAAACATAGGCCACCTCTACAAAGGGGACTCTGACACACACACTCCCTCACTGTTCCTCCTCCTCCTCATAGGGAGCCCCTCTTGTCACCTTGACACCAGGGTTAATGGCTCATTCATTTTCTGGGTTAATGACTATAACTGGACCCAGTTGTGATTAGTCTACCTCAGTACAGGTACCTTAAGGAGTATTCCCAAGCAGCTGCCAGAACTCTCTTTGTTTCAAGGAAATTCCCTCCCTGTCTTCTCCAGCCTGACATGGACTGCCTAATTCTCCTTGGTGGTGGACAGAAACATGGCGTCTGCTCATCTGTCTGAGCTAAGGATGTTTAGAACAGGAACCCTTTTTTTCTGCTTTCTGGCAGCACTTGCCTCTTCTGACTCCTCCTCGCCCTTCTCCTGTTTGTGCACCACCTTGGTTTCTGCACCACCTTGGGTGTCTGTGTAACTGGTTTCTGTACCATTCTCCATGCCTCAGGCACCACGGCTCCTTCTCCCCTTGCTGTAAAAGAGCAGGAAGAGCACCACCTGGATTTAACACCACCCACTTCAGATTTCCCCACCAGTGTCTCAAGTTTAAAAAAAAAAAAAAAATTGACAATGGGGAACAAATTGACTGACTTTTAAGTGAACCCAGGTGGAACATACTCACTATTTAAACTAATTTTGTTGGTTTAATTAAGATAGACGTGTTTTTAATGTTATCAGCAGTAAATGTGAAACTTACTCTTCCAAGGTTTGCTGAAGCTCAAATAAACTCGTGTTACCTCTGTTGCAGTTTGTTAGCAATAAGATGATTTAAAACATGAGTAATCTGTTCTGTCTCAAAGTGTTATGAGTAATTGTTAAGATAGCTTTCAAAGCCTTTGGTAACCTGAAACTTTAAAGTTTTGCTTGGATGATAAGTGGAATTAAAATCATTGGATGTCTAGGTCTTTTCCAAATAGCATAAAGTGCTAAAACATTGATTATTGGACATAGGTTTGTGCTTTTGACTTCTTATTGCAAAGAAACTAAAGATATTTAAGTCTGTTGGTAAACATGCTTTGTACTTAATAGGCTCATAAATTTGCTGTCTAAGAAATTCTATAGTGTAACAGTTCACAATTGGTTGTTACTTGGTCTTCACTGGATACTGAGGTTTCTAAGAGTTCAGAATTCTGCTAACTGTAATTAAAATTGATGGGAATAGGGAAGCAACTCTGTGTGTAAAAAAGTAGGAAATATGTGAGAAAGACATAAGGAATAAGAATGTATTTTTCTTTAAGGTAAAAGAAAACAGTTTTGTCCTAAATGATACTGGTTGTTTGGAGAAAAATGGCTTGGGACAAAATCTGAATGCAAAGGAAAATTGTAGAAGGTTTGTGAAGGGAAATCTTTGAAAAGGAATTCTAGGCGTGGTCAGGATAGACTAGGATTGAAATGAATGGATTTTATTTTTTTTTTTTTAAAGATTTTATTTATTTACGAGAGAGAGAGAGAGCATGAGAGGGGAGAAGATCAGAGGGAGAAGCAGACTCCCTGCAGAGCTGGGAGCCTGATGAGGGATCTAGGGGACTCCAGGATCACGATCTGAACTGAAGGCAGTCGTTTAACAACTGAGCCACGCAGACACTCCATGAATGGATTTTAAAGTATACTGGTATAAAGTTGAAAAGTCTGCTTTCTCTCTGTTAAAAAGACAAAGTTTTATGGAATTTTTGGTCTGTTCTTAATAAGAAAATATAAATAATTGTTTTCTTTTTGCCTTCCCAGAAAAAAACAGTTTCTGTATTTTGCCTTTATCAGATCTTTGATGACCCTAATCCTGTTTAGGCATGTGCTTTAGAACTTTCTAAGGTTTTAACAAACTTCCCCTAGATTTAAATTATAAACGGAAGTCTCATTGACTTATTAGGCTTGTTTATTTGGTATTTTATCTTCTGGTATTAGGTCATCACTCAATATTCTGGTTATTGAAGTGTTATGTGTCACAGAAATAACTGAATTTCTTTGCCAGTTGCATCATAATGAACTTTCATATCAGACCAATAATAATGTCTATTTCTTGAGTTTTTGTCATTTCTTTTTATTTGTAAGATTTTATTTAAATACTTGACAGAGAGAGTGATAGAAAGATCATGAGCAGGGTTAGGGTAGAGAGAGAAGCAGACTCCCCACTAAGCAGGGAGCCCTATGTGGGACTTGATCCCAGGACCTCGGGATCATGACCTGAGCTGAAGGCAGACACTTAACGACTGAGCCATCCAAGAGCCCCAGTTTTTGTCATTTCTAATTGTTCTTGTTGTCTTACAAAATGAATTTCATCCAAGGAGGTTCATATAAAGGACTTTTATGGCAAGTACAAGTACTTAATACCTTTAAGATGAAACCTGAAATGGATAAGAATCTTCAGAATTGACTAAAAAGTTGCATTCAAACTGAACAAGAATTAGTGACATGGGACTAAATAAATTAACAAGGTGATTATAATTTTGTGACTCTTGTTTGAAACATAGCTGATTCTCTAATGTTTGCTCTTCCAGATTAAGGAGACTTTGTCTTAAAATATTTATGACTCACAGAAATGTGATAAATAAAGTACTCATTTGTGAACAAATTGAAGCGTTTAACATTTCTCTCTACCTGAGCCCTCTGTTATTTTACCAGGGTGTGACTGGAAGTCATACTTGAGAGAGACATGCATAGACTCAGATAGGACCAAACAGCTTTAAGGAGCTAGGGTTGAATTTATGAAAGTCATAAAGCCCCTTGGAAATGTTGGCCTGATATCTTGTTTACGGAGTTCCCAGCAACCTCAACAGGTGAGTAAAGAATGTCACTTCCTGGCAAGTGCAGTAACCTCAAGATATACTGGGGACCTTGAGAAGAATCTTCCAAATCTACAGATATTGCAGGCATTTCCGTTGGCAAGTACTTGGCTTGGTTTCTGGCCTGTAGAGGCTACTAAGGGTTCAACCAAAAGATTCCTTATAAACGTTGCAACAAAGCAGATTTTTAAAAAAAAAATCTATAATCAGGGGCACCTGGGTGGCTCAGTGGGTTAAAGGCTCTGCCTTCTACACTGTTACACTGTTGGTAGGAATGCAAGTTGGTGCAGCCACTTTGGAAAACAGTGTGGAGATTCCTTAAGAAATTAAAAATAGAGCTTCCCTATGACCCTGCAATTGCACTCCTTGGTATTTACCCCAAAGATACAGATGTAGTGAAAAGAAGGGCCATCTGTACCCCAATGTTTATAGCAGCAATGGCCACGGTCGCTAAACTGTGGAAAGAACCAAGATGCCCTTCAACGGACGAATGGATAAGGAAGATGTGGTCCATATACACTATGGAGTATTATGCCTCCATCAGAAAGGATGAATACCCAAGTTTTATAGCAATATGGACGGGACTGGAAGAGATTATGCCGAGTGAAATAAGTCAAGCAGAGAGAGTCAATTATCACTTATTTGTCTCACTTATTTATGGAGCAAAGCAAATAACATGGAGGACATAGGGAGATGGAGAAGAGAAGGAAGTTGAGGGAAACTGGAAGGGGAGGTGAACCATGAGAGACTATGGACTCTGAAAAACAATCTGAGGGTTCTGAAGGGGCGGGGGGTGGGAGGTTGGGGGAGCCAGGTGGTGGGTATTATGGAGGGCACATATGGCATGGAGCACTGGGTGTGGTGCATAAACAATGAATTCTGTTACGCTGAAAAGAAATTAAAAAAAAAGCCTCTGCCTTCGGCTCAGGTCATGATCCCAGGGTCCTGGGATCAAGCCCCTCATCGGGCTCTCTGCTCAGTGGGGAGCCTGCTTGCTCCTCTCTCTCTCTGCCTGCCTCCCTGCCTGCTTGTGACCTCTGGCTGTCAAATAAATAAATAAAATCTTAAAAAAAAATCTATAATCAATCACTATTCTTGCTGAGCTTATATAATTAGGCCAAGTTTGTTAATATTGGACTTGTTTTGCAAACAAATTAGCCTTGATTTGGCTCTCCGAAAATGAAGTGTGATTTTATAGAAAAAAATTGTGAAAAATAACAAATCTTTGCAGATGTTAAATTCTAGTTCTGATTGTCTTTGAATATTTGTTGTTTATCATGTTAGACAACTTGGGGTAAACTTCAGAGAAATTGCCACAGTGGCTCATGTATAGACCATCTCCTTGCTTGTTACTCTGTGAGGATAATAACAGGACCCCAAAGGCATATGATTACTTGAACTGCGGAAAAAACTAGCACCAGACCAATTCTTTGTGACTGGGAAAACAAAATTACTCCTTAAAAGCCAGAGCATAACCCACTCCATGGGGTTAACTATAGACTTGTGAAGATAATGGACGAAACTACTTTCTCTATAATGGGATTAGATGATGCACTAGGGGATGCCCTTATTTCTGAGACAAGTCTTCTCCCACTTGCCAGTGATTCCTTACAATTAGAATAGTGTTAGGGGTAGATCTTAAACAAAGAGGGTTCCTTAATGGTTTTATTCCTTAGTCGTACTTGTCTGAGGAACTACCTCTATTGATGTAACATTACAAGTAGAGGCTTTACTCAAGAATACAACTAACTTTAACTAAGCTTAATGTGTACTCACCCACAAATTCAAAAGGTGGCTCTCCAAAAGTGAGTAGCCCTTGATATCCTGACTGCAGTTCAAAGAGGCCCAAAATTAGATGGCTGACTCCTAATGGGACCCAGTGTTTAATTTGTGTCCATGGCTTCCCCTAGACTGGATAGGCTACTGTACTCTGGGTTTTGCCTGGATGCACAGATGCATTAATAAAACTATAACCAATCCAGCCAAACTTACAAATTTAGAACAACGGTAGACATGATCTATGTCTCATTGGTATGACTACCTAACATCCATTTTTTTCCCCCTCTTTGGGACTGGAGGATGTTGTTTGCCACATGGGAGCTCTTAATAACATATGGTCAAAGCCCTAAATGATACTCAGAATAACATTTCTCTACTAAATACTGAAGTGACACAAATGTGTTAAGCAGTTTTACAAATAGAATGGCAGTAGATGTTTTAACTGCTGAACAAGGTGGAACGTGTGCTTCACAAAACAAAATGCTGTGTCTATGTTCTGGATTATATCATATCCCACAAATATATTTCTAGGTTTCTAACTGACATGTATACCTAACTTGGTGCTTTAAACAATTCCTCTTTCCTTTAATGATTGGTTAAACTCCTGGACTAGAAAAGTATTTTTGTCAACTCTCAAAGGACTCTTATTTGGGCTGATTTTCTTTTTGTTATTCTAATCATGTTTTGCTGTTTTCTCCCATATCTCTCCACTTGGTGGTGAGACTTCCTCACTGCTGTCACTTCCAGCTGATACATGATCCTTTCCACTTGGGAAGATCCACACATTTGGTCTCCTTTGGATTCACCTGCTTCAGCCTTTCATAACTCCTATATCTGTAAGTCCCAGATGACAATGTTGGCCCATAGGTAGAGACATCTCTACTCCCAGCAGGAAGAAGTTACAGAAGGTGAGACCTTCCACCCTCAGTAACCTTAAAGATTTAAGGGTCAAAATTGTTCAGGGGGAGAATGATGTGGTAAACAAAGGCAGAAGAAAAATTATTAAATTTCCTTATGACTTATGGTCCATTGACAAGTCCTTGAAATGGGCAGAATGACCTTCCTCTAGGGACTCAGCTACTTAAATGTTGATACTTTGCTGAGGGCAAAAGGAAATCTTAGCCCAATCCCAAGAACCCTGTAAATCTACTTTAACATATAAAAATTCCTTGGGAAACCTCCTTTATCTCTACCCCCTCCAGATACATGTTGGCCTTCATCCCGCAAGCATATGACCTACTGATACACATCTGAAGAGTCTTATGACTGAGTTTTTAGTAAACAATAATAAATGAATTTTCCTAACAGTAGTTAACCCCATCAGGATCCTGGAAACCTTGATTCCAGAATACCTGGGAGGCTTGTGCTATCCTTAACCTCCCAACTTGAAAGTATATAATGGGCTACTCCTCATGACCCCATTGCAGCTCTTTCTGCCCATAGGTCCTATTGCCATGCTTTAATAGAACCACCTTTTGCACAAAATAAGAAAGAAAAGAAAAGGAAAGAAAAAAAGGAAGGAAGGAAGTAGGAAGGAAAAAGGAAAACTTGGATCCATGAACTGGAAGAGCCCACTGTGTACATGGAAAAAATGGCCTATCATGTTCAACTCTATGATATAATCTAATAAACCTATTAGACATCAAATATACAAAAGCAGTCTTCTGTGTATCCATGCAAAAAGGCAAGTCACTGACAGACAAAATAACTTCATAAAGTAAGAAAATAATGGAAGAAGAATTTTTAGAGACTGAAGAAAATGTGAGCCGACAATTTTATTTGTAGGTAAGCTATCTTTTAAATATCGGTCCTATAGGAAAATAGTCTGATATAGACAAAACAATCAGTAAATACTCTACACATGAACTCTTCTTAAGATATTTATGAGATAAATTTTAAAGCAGTGGTTAGAGGAAAATGCAGAGCTCTGCACAGTTATGATACTTAATAAATAAAAAATTAAAAATTAAACCAATTAAATCCCTAACTCAGAAAGATAGGGGAGAAAAAGAAGAAAGAATATTTTAAAATAAGGAATAGAAATATAAATAGGAATTAGAAAATCTTAAAACTAAATAAATCAAAATACTGGTTCTTGTTGAAAAATTAACAAAATAGACAAGCCACTAGTTAATCTTACCCAGAAAAAGAGGAGAAGGTATAGATACATAAAATAAGAAATGATGTGGGGGAAATAACTTTTGAAAAAGAACAATTATAAAAGTCATAATGTTTTATATAGCTCTATGCAATTTATTTGAAAAATGAAATGGATAGTTTCCCACAAAAATACAATATGCCAAAATTGACCTCAATAGGGATAAAAGTTTTAAGCAAATAATTTTCATAGGAAAAAACAGTGAGATGTGACAAAATTATCCTACAAGAAGCCCCAGATTCATTTATTTTTCTCAAAGATATTCCATCATCATTGCTCCTGAGCATAGAAAAAGTAGGGAAACTTTCAAATTTCTTTAATTAAACAAGTACGACATTGATGCACAAATCACATAAAATATAAAAAGAAAACTTAAGAACCAGTCTCAGTTTTAAATATGGGTGCCAAAATTCAAAGTTAAACAGCAGCAAACAGATTCCAATGGTATATTAATAAAATACACCATGATCAAGTGATTTATTCCCAAGTATTTTAATATTAGGAAATATAGTTCATTACCATTAATAGCTAAAGAGAAATAATAAATGATTATTTATTATAGATAACTGAAAAGGCTTTGACAGATTCAACACCCATTTCTGATTTAAAAAGTATATACTCAATAAAATAAGTATTACTTCTTCTTTAATAGTAACTATGTGTAACTCATTTCTAGAGCCATATTTTTACTTAACAGGGAAACTTTAGAAGTACTGCCACTAGGGTCAGAATAAAGTTAAAGGTGCCCACTCTTTATTCCATTAACAACATATTCCAGGTGTTAGCCAATATAATTAGACAAGAGGAGATGATTTCCAACATGAAAATTTGAAAAGGAATAAGCAAAACTACGTCTTTCTTGAGAGACTACAATAAAATACCTATTAAACTCAAAGGAATAGATGATAAGACAGAAGTAATAACAATAATGTAGAAAGATAAAAATTAATATATGCAATTAAATAGCTTTCATATATAAAAGCAATAACTGTTAGAACATATATAATGGACAAGAAAACATTTTATATTAACAATTTGAAAATGAAATATTTAATAATAACCTTTAAAAGAAATATGCATATTGGTTCCAGTTCTATCATGGTGGCATACGTCCACTATGGTCTACCTTTCTAGCTGATTGCAACTAAAAACCCTAGATAAAATACAAAAAACATCCTGAGCATTGGAACTTGAGGAAGGAAAATCCCATATCAGAAAGGAATCCCTAATTATGCATATAAACCTGCATATTTTAGGCTGGTTCTTGAGTTGTGCATGTGTGGGAAAAACCCAAACCAGCATAGCAGTGCCTTAGAGAACCCAACTTCATATAAGCCATAACCATGGAAAAGTGAAACGTTACTTGGGTCTGAACCTATAAGGTTAAGAACATATATGGTTCTTAAATCATTACATTCACGAAAGAATTATATTTCAGGGTCCACGCAACATAACATTCCACAGTTTATAAAATACAATCATAAATCGCCTAGAAAATGTGAGCAATTCTCAAGAGAGAAGATAACCAATAAATGCTAACCACAAAATGACTTGGAGTTTAAAATATGAGAAAAAATATTTTAAAATAGCTATTATAACTATACTCCATGAGGCCATGGAAAATGCACTTGAAAGCAATGGAAAGAAGTTCATTGAACCCCCAAGAGGATATAAAAACAAAAGAGAAAAATAGCATGCCTAGACATAGCATAATTAAACTGCTGAAAAACAAAGAATGTAAAGACATATAAACAGTTTTGAACGCAGCTATGAAATGACACATTACATTGACTTTTACTTCTTTCCATATGCAAAAATAACTAAAACTGGATTGTAGACCTAAACATACAAATTAAAATGATAAAACCTTAGAAGAAAACACAAGAGAAATCCCTTATAATTTAGCAAAACCATAAAAAAATAATTGGGACATCTCTGCAGTTAAAAGCCTCTGTACATGGAAAATTATAATTAAGAGTGGAAAAAAGGCCAAACATGAGAGGATGTATTCAAAATACATATATCAGACAAAGGACTTGTATCCAGATTACATTAAAAAACATACAACTTAACAGAAAGACAAGGACCCTCATCATCACCAAATGGACAAAAGGTTTGAATAGACACCACAAATGAAGATAGATCAAAAAAGCAGATAAGAACAAAAGGACATGAAAAGATGATCATCATTATTCATAATTAAAATGCAAATTAAAAGGCTCCTGGGTGGCTCAGTTATTAAGTGTCTGCCGTCAGCTCAGGTCATGATCACAGGGTCCTGGGATCAAGCCCCATTATGGGGCTATCTGCTTAGCAGGGAGCTTGCTTCTCCTTCTCCCTCAGTCTGCTCTTCTGCCTGCTTGTGATCTTGCTCTCTCCCTCTGTGTCGAATGAATAAGTAAAATCTTAAAAAAAAAAAAAAGAAAACGCAATTTTTTTTTTAAAGATTTTATTTATTTATTTGACAGAGAGAGATCACAGGTAGATAGAGAGGCTGGCAGAGAGAGAGAGAGAGAGAGAGGGAAGAAGGCTCCCTGCTGAGCAGAGACCCCGATGTGGGACTCGATCCCAGGACCCTGAGATCATGACCTGAGCCGAAGGCAGCGGCTTAACCCACTGAGCCACCCAGGCGCCCCAAGAAAACGCAAATTAAAACTATGATTCTACTACATACCCATTAGAATGATGAAAATTAACAAATCTTAACCAGGTCAGGAGTTGGTGAGGATGGGAAGTAGAACTTACATACACTGCTGGTGACAGTGTACAATAGTAAAACCATTTTGGAAAATGTTTTGGCAATTTAGGAAAAAGTTAAACACACACACCTAGCAAATTACCCAGCCATTCTTCTCCTAGGAATCGGCTCAAGGAGAAAAAAGAGGAAAATCTGTTCGTCCAAAGTCTCACATACTTTTGTTTATAGCAGCTTTATTTGTAATAGTCAATAACTGAAAACCCAAATTTTGATCAACAAATGAGTGGATAAACAAATTTTGGTATATTTAGCAATGGAATTCTACCCTGTTATAAAAAATAACAAACTGTTGATACATACAACAATATAAGTGAATCTCAAAATTACGTGAAAGAGGCCACTCACACTCCCAAAAAAGTACATACCATATAAATAGAATTGAAAATTTGGAGACTTACAGTGTCCGTTCTGGCATGTAAAGAGTTTGGAAGTTGTCATCCCATTTACAATAAAGAAAAACCTAAACAAACTAAAAAACAATAACTCTTCTTAGATTTATTGAACTATTGACTTCACAATGCAAACTACTGCCTTGAAAACTGGAATCAGAATATAGGAAATCACAGCTTAGTGGGATCAGAACTACTGCTGGAGCTTTTTAGAAACAGTTAAAAGATAATTGACTAATTGCTGGAGACTGAGTATAGACTAGGATCAGAAAAAAACTCCTGGGTGCATCCCAGAGATAAATCCCATTTGATGATGGTGTATGATCATTTAAAATACAAAAATGAGTCACATCTATACACTTAAAATAAACTACCTGAAAACGAAATTAGAAAAACAGTCTCATTTACAACAGCATCTAAAGGAATAAAATACTTGGGAATCAACTTAACTAAGAAGAGGAAATACTTGTATACTGGAAACTACAAAAACACTGATGAAAGAAATTGAGGAAGACACAAACAAATGGAATGATTTCCAGTGTTCATGGATGGAAAGACTTAATATCATAAAGTATCCTTATTACCCAAAGCTATCTACAGATTAATTCTAGTCCTATAAAAATCCTCATGCCACTTTTTATAGAAATAGAAGAAAAATTCATGTGGAACTATGAATAGCCAAGTAATTTTTGAGAAGAACAATGAATTTGGAGGCATCACACTTTGATTTCAAAATTTATTTCAAAGTTAACAATAATCAAAACAGTATGGTGCTAGTATAAAGATTGGCATGCAAACCAATAGAACAGAATAGAAAATCCAGAATTAAACCCTCACATATGCAGTAAATTGACCTTCAGTAAAGGTGTCAAGAATACACAATAGGGAAAGGATGATTTCTTAAAAAAAAAAAAAAAAAAATGGTGCTGTGAGAACTGCATATCTACATGCCAAAGAATGAAATTGAAAACTTATACCATCCACAAAATCAACTTCATATGGATTAAATACTTCAAACTGAAACTATAAAACCCCTAGAAGAAAACAGGGGAAAAACTTTTTCACACTGGTTATTGGTTATGGCAATGATTTCATGGATATGACAACCAAAACCATAGTCAATGGAACCAAAAAATAAACAAATGGGACTACATCAAACTAAAAAGATTCTGCTCAACAAAGGAAAAAATGAAGAGAGTTAAAAGGCAACTTAGAGAATGGGAGAAAGTATTTTCAAGACATGTATCCCATAGGGAATTAATCTTCAAAATATAAAAGGAACTCCTACAACTCAATAGTGTAAAAACTAATAACCTGATTAAATTGAAGAAATTTGGATATTGAAGAGGACAAACATAAAAGGAAAGATATTCCTTGCTCATGGATTGGACCAGTTAATGTTAAAATGTTCATACTACCCAAATAAATCTGCATATTCAGTACAATCCCTATCAAGATTCCAATGGCAGTTTTCAAAGAAATAGAACAAATAACTGTAAAGTTTGTATGGAACCACAAAAAACATTGAATAGCCAAAGCAGTCTTAAAAAAGAAAAACAAAACTGGAAACATCATTCTTCCTGATTTCAAGCCATACTATAAAACTAATTAAAACACTATGGTATTGGCATAAAAATAGATACATATATCAATGGAATCGAAATGAGAGTCCAGAAATAAACCTGTGCCTATATAATCAATTAATTTATGACAAAGGTGCCAGGAGTATGCAATGGGGAAAATAGTTTCTTCAATAAATGGTGTTGGAAAAACTGGATCACCACATGAAAAGAATGAAACTATACCACTATCTTACACTACACACAAAAATTAACTTAGAATGAATTAAAGACTTAAACATAAGACTTGAAATCATAGAACTCCTAAAAGAAAACGCAGGTGGTAAATGTCTTAACACAGGTCTTGCTGGTGGGTTTTTTTTTTTAATTTTAATTTAGCAACAAAAACAAAAGCAACAAAAGCAAAAATGAATAATGGGACTACATAATAATAAAAAGCTTCTTCACAGCAAAGAAAACCATCAAAAAAGTGAAAAGGCAACCTACTAAATGGAAGAAAATATTTGCAACTCATATATCTGATAAAGAATTAATATCCAAAATATATGAAGAACTCCTACAACCCATTCACACACACACACACACAACCCACATATCCAGTTAAAACATGGACAGAAAATCTGAGTATACATTTTCCAAAGAAGAGGTATAGATGACCAACAGGTACATGAAAAGATGCTCAGCATCATTAATCATGAGGGAAATGCAAATCAGACCCACGATGAGATTTCACCTAACAACTGTTAGACTATTATCAAAAAGACAAGCAATATTAAGGAGGGCACGTATTGCATGGAGCACTGGATGTGGTGCATAAACAATGAATCTTGGAACACTGAAAATAAAATTAAAAAGCCAAGAAATAACAAGGGTTGGTGAGGGTGTGAAGGAAAGGGAGCCTTTGTATACTGTTGAAGGGAATGTAATTTGGTGTAACTGCTATATGGAGATTTCTCAAAAAATAAAAAATGTAACTACCATATGATCCAGCAATTCCACTTCTCAGTATTTATCTGAAGAAAAATGAAAACACTGACTTGAAAAGATGTATGCACTTTTATGTCCATTGCAGAATTATTTATAATTGTTAAGATATGAACCATCAACAGATATATTGTGGTATATATACACAATGGAATATTATTCAAACATAAAAAAGAATGGAGTGTTGCCATTTGCAACAAATGGATGGACCTTGAAGGCATTATGGACTTTGAAGACATTGTGTTAAGTGGTATAAGTCAGAAAGAGAAAGACAAATACCATATAAGCTCTCATATATATGAAATCTAAAACAAAACAAAACAGCAACAATAACAACAAAAAATTGTCCATATATTCAGAGAACAGATTGGTAGTTGCCAGAGGAAAGGGGTGGGGGTGGGGAAGAAATAAGTTAAGGGAGCCAAAATAGAAAACTATAATGGGTTAAAGACTTGAATAGACATTTCTCAAAAGAAGACATGCAAATGACCAATAGACATATGAAAAACCCCTCAATGTCACTAATCATCATGAAAATGTAAATCAAAACCACATTGAGATATCCTCTCACACCTGTTAGGATGTCTGTTATCAAAAAGACAAGAGGTAATGAGTGTTGGTGAGGATGTGGAAAAAAAGAGAATCTTTAAGCATTGTTGGTGGGGATGCAAAATGGTGTACCTGCTGTGGAAAACAGTATAGAGGTTACTCAAAAAATTAAGAATAGACTACCAAATTATCCAGAAATCCACTTCTGTATATTTATCCAAAGGAACTGAAATCAAGATCTCAAAGTCATATTAGTACTCCCATGTTCATTTCAGCACCATTCATAATAGCCAGTGCATGGAAACAACCTGTCCATCGACAGGTGAATGGATAAAAATGTATTTTATACACACAATTGCATATCATTCAGCCTTAAGAAAGTAGAGATTCTGCAATATTTCACAACATGGAAGAATCTTGAGAACATTTTGCTAGGTGAAATAAGCCAGTCACCGACAGAAAATACTACACGATTGTACTTACTTGAAGTATCTGACATGATCCAATTCATAGAATCAAAGAGTAGAATGGTGACTGCCATGGGCTGGAAGAGAGGAGAAATGGGATTACTAATCAACAGACAGAAAACTTCAGTTAAGGAAAATGAATAATTTCTAGAGATCTACGATACTACATTGTACCTATAATCAACTCTACCATATTGTACAGTTAAAAATTTGTGAAGAGGGTAGATCTCATGTTATGTTTCCTTGACACAATAAAATAAAACAAAGTTCAAGGCACTATTCAAAACGAAAAAGGATTTTTCAGAGTTTAAAAAATGTTTTAAGTATCCAAATTTTTGAATCTCAATATTAATAATGTCTCCTTCACAGTGACATTGACAGGATTAAATCAGGTACATGTAAAAATGATCCCCTTACATAATCTTTTTTTTTTTTTTTTTAAGATATATTTGTTTACTTCAGAGAGAAGGAAAGAGCAGAGGGGAGAGGAAGAGGGAGAGAGGATCTTAAGCAGACTCCTCACTGAGGGCAGAGGCCACCTCAGGTCTTGATCTCAGGACCCCAAGATCATGACCTGAGCTAAAACCAAAAGTCATAATCTTATGTAAAAGTGGAATAGAGAGAAAAATTACAAGGGACTTAAAAGTACAGTTTTCCTCTTAGAGTTTGTTTTCCCTTCAAATTTCACATTAAAACCTTAACACACATTTAGTTCAAGAAAGGAAGGACCAGGAAGCTGCTTCTCCTCAAGTTGTTGCTCATGTTTTTCATTAGTATGAGAAGAGAGGCTCTGGCCTGGTAGAGCAGCATTGCACCTCCAACTAGACAAGACTGGAGAGAATGAGAGAATATCATCGTAAATAAGTAAGCTATAATAGAAAATGAAAAATTAGCTGATTATTCTCTCCCTGTATTCCTGTTAGTATTCCCAGTTTATTCTGGTGTTATTTTAAGCTTCTTATTAAGAGCAATACATTCTGCTCAGAGACTTCTCTGTTGATACCCAGGCTATGATTTCAATGCAGAAAAATCAAACCATGAGTTTCCTGAGGGGAAGAATCATGTCTTACTCCTTTTTTTACTTTCCATCAATTAATAGTGCTTAACATATACAAAACCCATAAATTCTTAATGTTTATATAAGTAAATGGAAGAAAAAAATATTGTGGCAAATTATGCAAGGAAATCTTTGAATTTTATTTTTCACTAAGGAGAAATATATGCCTAAAACCTAAATAAGTGCATTCTTACTTCATTTAAACAAAGCTGAAGATGAGATGGGATTAATTAAGAGTAGATAAGGCATAAAGGAATGGTAATTCTTGTTTGCAGGAAGTGACATCACTTAGGAGTTCTGTTTTTTCTTTCTTTATGCTTCATTTTCCATGACTATTTCAAGTTTTCTTGAGTCCCTGATGATATAGTCAGTTACAGCCTTGAGCTGTGCTAAATAAAGGAACAATTATAAATTTCATAGTGAAGGTCTCTCTGACATACCATTCTCTTATGGAGAAGTAGACAAGAGAGAAAGGGGAAGGAAATACCATGATAACTTTTTTTCATTGCCCCTTTTAATTCTTGTCCATTGTGTGTTTTACTACCATCCATCAAAGTTATGTCAAGAACATGCTTTACCTAAAATAACTGAGAAGTACCATAGTCTATCACTTCCCCCCATCAACAAGTCAATTTGAAGCTCACTGTCTTTTACTAGGTCAAAAGGAATTGCTAATATTTTTAGAGAACATGATGGATTACAGTGAGAATTCTAACAAAAGGTGACCAAAATAAAACATCAACATCATTTTCATTTCTGAATTGGATGGAAGAAGAATGGGAAAAGCATAAATGACATTCCTCACTCAACCTTATTTGCGATTTATTTTAAGAGAGATGGAGGAGGGCAATGGGGATAAATTTCAAGCCATCATTTAACTGCCACAGGCAGTTGTTATTGATGTGTCATTGCATCCTGCTATTTGATACAATTTAAAATGTATTTTTCTTCCCTTGAATTTGATTTAAGGTTGTCTGCCCAAAGCTCCTCCAGGGGCACTCCCCATTTTGTGTCTTCATTTTTTAAAGGAATGTGAAGTTGACACAAAACTTAGAGAATTTGGTCTTGAAGTCATTGAGGAAAGAAAATTGGTCATAGAGGAAAGAAATCAGTTCCCTCTTTTATGGGGCATATCTCTGAAACCTTTATGCTTTTCCTAACTGACTCTGGAACTCACCAGAACCACAGACACCCCAGTCTCTAGCTGTATTCAAGATTTGGCTTCTATTCCATCATTTCAAATGTATTTAGTTAGTTTCAAGTGCTTCCATACTACTTCCATAGTGTAACAGTTTATAAATTGGTATCTATAGAACACTAGAGGAGCCAGAGGAGGGTTGAAGAGGGTACCAAGAAAATGTAAAATCTGCCTCACACCTACAGTTCATCCACAGAACATCTGCCTTTTTTTTAATGTTAAGATTTATTTATATACCATATGAATTAAGGATACCACTAGTTTAAAAAGTTGGAAAACCATTGCTCTACCCAATTTAGAACAACTGAAGAAAAGCAGAATCATAGAAATTTAGAGCAAAAAGAGATTTAAGAGACAATGTAGTCCAATTCTTTGGTTATATGGATGAGAAAGTTGAGTTGGGAAGAAGTAAAGAAACATGTTTGAGGGCTCATGGTGATTTGCAGACATAGATCTGTTGATTTTTTCAATATTCTTCCTTTCTTGTTTTATAATGTCAGCGATGTTTAAGGAATGGAAAGTGAGGAAACATTTCTAGTAGCTAACTAAAGTCCATGATGTTGTTAGTTACTTTAGAGATCCTATGAAATATTAAAACAGATTAGCCCCCATTCACTCATCTTTCTATCTATCCATCCATCCATCCATCTACCCAGCCTTAACCAAAGAAATATAGGTTAATACTAGAAGGCTATTCCTTATTAATTTTTTATAGCAGAAATACTGTAATAAATACACCGAATTCTCAAGCACTCAAAATTTAAAGGCTAAAAGCTTATCTTTAACTTAAGGGTTTGGGGGGGGAGTTCATATAATCTAATATATAGATGTTCATAGCCAATCCATGTGGATCTGTGAGCCTGGTGATGGGTGTTGTGGAGGGCACCTATTGCATGGAGCATTGGTTGTGGTGCACAAACAATGAATTTTGGAACACTGAAAAAAAATTAGATTAAAAAAAAACCCATCTATATGGAAGGCATGTATTCCAGATCCTTTATCTAAGAGAACACTGAATCAGATAGTGGACATACATATGAGATTTTGATCAAAGATTCCTGGGAACTTCCAAAAATAATTCATATTTAAAAAGGGAACTTTTAACTTAGATTTTGCTATGAAAACCTGGATATCAGTATGTCTAGCTGAATCACATACTGATATCACTTTTTGTCATAAGTGATATGTGTCTTCAAACCAGACATCCTCACTCCTGTACTTGTATTACTATCTAGAAGGACATAAAACATGGGAATTAAAGTGATGTTAACAAACTTTTCACTGGCTCTTGAGTATCACTAGTTCCCATATTAATCCCCCAGTTTGCAAGTGGTATCTCACATACACTTCAAATAATTCTTTAGTGACCAAAAGTCATGTGCCCTTTTCTTATTCTTCTGCTCCAGACTCACTCAGAGATGTATGCTTCCAGGGCCTCCAGTCCATGTGGATCTGTGTGAAGTTGCCTTGTTTCAGCTGGCAGAGCCCACAGTAATTCTCTCTTACAGGGTGCACCTGCTTTCATGGATGTCACCATCACCTCCATAGGGCCCTGATGTTGCCACTGGGCATGGCTACTACCTGTCCCTAGTACTGCTTCTTTCAAAGAGTGCTGTCAGTTGCTGCTGCTGCTGCTACAATATACTACCAATGTCTCAATGCACTCTGTCCCTTACTCTGACTACCATCACCTGCATGAGGGGCTGCTTTTGCATATGGACCCTCAAGGAACCCTGGCCAAAGCCATTTGGGATCTAGGAAAAACTGTAAAGATCTCTTCTTTACAACCTGTGTTGTTTGTTTTAGTGGCATATTAAAAAAGAGACTGTACCAAACTCTACAGTGTTTTTATTCAAACAGCTATGATAAAATAAACCTAACATATAGATGTTCATAGCTTCTTTGCCTCCCTTCTCTCTGAAGAGATAAAGGACAAAATTTAAGTGTATTGTTTGAGAAAAGCAATCAAGGAAATAGAACTACAAATCCAATTAGGGGATAGGGGACATATGGTAGAGGGATTTCCCATGTCAGATGCGTATCAGGAATGCTCTATGCAGAGGTTGGGGAGCTTGATAGATCAGGATGGTGAGGACAAGACTATGCAGATGGGAGAATTCTATTAGGATACAAGAATGAGAAATTTCCAGGAATCTGGAGATGCTTAAGAATCAGGAAGTTTTTGTTAGAGTGGCTGTGGACTGAGTTTCTCTACTCATATGATGCTGGAAAGATAAAGAAGTCTTAAATTTCAGTCTGGACTAGGTGCAGCTTTATACACACTGTGTGGTTATTTCCTTAGTTATTGTACTTAACACCATCCTATCCCCTCCCTATTTCTCCCCCTTCCGTAGACATGAGTTCAGAAGGACTAGGTCAGGAGTCCATTGTGAAGGAGAGACACCAAGATGTATACAGAATTCCTGCTGCCTCTTGAGGCTGACGCTTCACTACAAAGTGGAGCCTGATGATCTCTCTGTTCTCCTGAGATAAATTCTCACTGAGATTATTCAGAGTCCCATAAACTTATTGCAGATTTACTCTTGAGTTGGCCAGAGTTACCCAGCTTTGCGTTAGCCACAGCCAAAAATAATTTAGGTTCAGCTATCCTCCCTTTCAGTAAAAAACAGAATTGTCTCTTGGATCATGGTAAGCTATTCTTGCTCATGCAGTTAAGTTCTTTGGGTGCCAGCGTAAACTGACACTTCCATTGTTTTTGCATTCATATACTCCAATTTTATAATCCCCAAATTAATTCAGAACAGCTGAAGATGAATCTGCATCAGAAGACTACATGCTGCCCAAGGTATCCCAGTTGATTCAAGGGCAGATTTATTGTAGACTTGTGGGCTCACCAGCTTTTAACCTCATTTTGCTTCCCAGATCAGCATCTGTGTTTGTTTAACAGCCACTGGCTGAATCACTCTGAGAATCATGGAAGCATGTGGAAGCCCCAGGGGTCACATGGCTCATCTCCTGAAGTGACACTGTGGGTGTTTATATCACTCATTGGGTTAGGATTTGTCTCATGGAAATTGAGCTCAAAGGTTGAGTCTATCAGTTTCCCAGAAAAATAAATCTCGGAATTCTCAGTGACCTCAAGTTTTCCCCAAGGATATCAACATTTTTTTTTTCTCCTAAAGCCAAGAAAGAGGTGATGCCATATCCCAGTAACAAAGAGGCTGTATTTAATTCATGTTTCCAGTATTTATAGTGTTCCTACCATGGGCCAGGCCCAGCACTACGTACAGAGATGACTGGAGCATATTCATAGTCTCCATTCTTATCTCAAGAAGGTCACTGGCTATTAGGGAAACAGACAGTACTCCCACAAGGCAGAGAGAAATACTAAGTAGGGGTGTACTCAGGGTATGTGCCTGCATTCTGGTAGATGGGCAGTTAAGTTTGACTATGGAGGGAGGAACAGTTAATGGTAGAGCAAAACAGGTGAGGACACTTAGTCATTTCTTGCACGTGACCACATCCATGCCATGAGGGGAGGCACTTGACTTGGAAGCCATCATATCTGCCATTTGTAAAGTTCTTACTATCTCTCCCCAAATACTCCCACCTTGAGTTAAGGTGATGGCTAAATATGAAAGCATCTGAGGCAATTCTGAAAAATGGAGATGCCCAAGCCCCACCACAGACTGACTGAAAGAGGATCTCCAGGAGAAGATCTCTGCTTCTTAAAGCTTTCTTTCTAGAGAATTCCCTAGTAGTACAGCTAGCTAGCTTGGCACAAGCTTTCACACTGGCTTTTTGAAAACCATTGCTCTGAGAGCTCTCCCCAAATGGCCTCAACCAAAATCCCATACAGTTTGTCAGTGGGGCTGGATAAGTATTCCCTGACATGTGCCACCTGATGTTACCTGCTTTTAAAAATTCCGCTGCAAGCCAAACCTGAAGAGGTACCTGGGGGAAATATGGTACATGTTAAACTTGGAAGTCCCCCAAGCCCTTTTCAATCCCATCCATTATGTCTAGACTCTCATTTTGCTGCCATTGGGTAGGGCTATTTAGGACAGAGACCACTATGGGCCATGGGGATATGTGTTTGAGGCCAGCTCAAGGTTAGTTTCAAGGTTAGTCTTAGCCCTTCCATAAATTTCTGGAAGTATTTATTTGTCAGAATGAATGCTCATTTTTCTGTTTGATATGAGCATATACTGTTCAGTCTCTTGCTGAGACCAATAAGCTAACTGAAAACTTGCAAATGTTCCCTAAACCTTCAGACTTCATGGACACCCTGACCATTCACACTTCTTTTGCCCAGCTACAGTAGCATCAACATGGTAATTGGGAGGTCTAGGATCAAGGCAAGAGATCTGGCTTCAAGTCCTGATTGTGTCACCATGTATATCTGTGACTTGATTGTCTCATTTAAGCTCTCTGGGTCAATTTCCTTGTCTATAAAATGAGGGAATTGGACTGGAAGATTGTCAAGGTCAGACCCGTTTTCACTGGGGTAGTGTATGCTGGATTGTCCTTTGAAGATTGCTACAAAATTACTTACACCTATGTTGTCTCTGCTAATGTTCTTAGTTAGAAGTGTGAATCCTAGAAACAATTTTTCAAAAGCCATCCTTCCTTAATTAAAACGGGAAAGAAGAAAACCGCCTAGTATTTATTCGGCGACTATCATGCCCCAGGCATTGTGTCGAGTGCTGCTTCTTCTGTGAATTCATCTAATCCCTCTAAAATTCCAGGAGAATTCCTCTTCTAGTTGGAAGACCCTGGAAAATTCTCATTTCAGAAACAAAAAGAAGACTCAGACGGTAAAATAACTTGTCTAAGTTCACTGAGCTAGTAAATGATAGAAGTAGGGCTCAGGTTAAGGTTTTGTGATGCTAAACCCAGTGCTGCTGATAGCTCAAATTCTGTTATAATCCTGCAGGTGGAAGAGGTCCTTCCCTGTAAATTAACTGACTGGTCCACTTTGGTAGAGAACGACTGTGGATAACAGCCTGTGAGAGCTCTGCGATTTGCCCTTCATTTCATGCTTCCCTTCAGGGTCCTCCATGAGGCTCACATTAGTCTCTGACTGAGTTACCAAATGAATGTCTGTCTTCTCTTTCTGTTCACCAACTTTTCTTCCTTAAAAAGGAAAAATAAAAATAAAGCATAGTTAAGTATTAAGGCAAAATTAATGCTGTGTTTTTAATCATGTAAATACCAGTAAAAATCCCAGGTTTAAAATCCCAAGGCGAGCATAGCCGAGCCCATTGTGCTAGCAGAAGACAGAATTAATACCATACCAGCTAATGAAAAAATTCTAAGTACTGCTAAGACATTGGATGTAGTAGAACAGGGAGTCAAAACTTAACGTTTTCTGCCTGTATGATTAAAATACCAATTTTGAGACTGCATTGATTTTAACCATAATTCTTTCCCATTTTATGAAACATTCTTTGAAAATGAACCATTATTATAAGACCTGAAATGTTAAAAAGAAATACATAAGGGTGTTATTGGCTCAATTAATATTCATTTTAAAAATGAGGAAATAGCTTGAAATGACTCTGAGGGCACACAGTAGGGACTTTAGGTTGTCAAACCCCAATTCATAGCTGACAGCTGGCAAACATTAAAACAAGACATCTGTGAATCATTTAGCTATTCTTTTGCATAACAGGCATTCTTCATGTGGAATCTACTCTGGCAGAGGAGCCACTGAGCAGACGTGCCATTTACCACAACATCAAGTCTGAGCATTTTCATGTGGTGTGGGGGAGCAGCAGTAGTGTGTTCCGGCCTTAGCTCTCTCCTTGGCCCCTGAAATTCTGTCATTTACTTAGTGTTGTTTTCCCTCTACAATCACCACCACCATTGTTTCAATTTCTTTTAGCTCAGAAAATGTTGCTCTAATATTAATATATACATTAGCCAATCCCAGAAGCTAATGGTTCTTACCAGTCTTGAGCTAAGAGAAATATATCTTGGGACACCTGGGTGGCTCAGTCAGTTAAGCATCCGCCTTTGGCTCAGGTCATGATCCCTGGGTCTTGGGATCGAGTCCCACATTGGGCTCCTTGCTCAGCGGGGAGCCTGCTTCTCCCTCTGCCTGCCCTTTTCACTCTCTCTGACAAATAAATAAAATTTTTAAAAAGAGAAAGAGAAACATAACTCATTTATCTGTCTATCTGTCTAGATTCTAAGCAGGGTCTTTCCAGTCTGAGGCTATGAGGTTTTTCAAGTATTTTATTTCCTATTTTCTATTTTATTCCTACTTTTTTCCCTTTTAATTCCCTTAATTTTTCTGGTTTGGTTTCAGCATAAGCTCAGGTATGGCCAGTAGATAAAGTAGATACAGTATCATTGGCTTGTGAGAGTAATCGCTTTAATGAGGGATCTGCTGAGCTTCTGTTGGTCCCCAGGAAGCATGGCAGAAGGGACTGTGTTTATAATTGACTCTAATCCACTCTAATCTTCCACCTTAACCTCACCAAGAATTAAGTGATTGATTTTGGGTCTCTTGAAAGAAAATAAAAACCTCCTGGGATGAATGCTGGCAGCTGCCCAAGGACAATCAGACAATTGAGGGTTGGCACCATTTGTATTTGGATG
The DNA here is from genome assembly GCF_009829155.1 of Mustela erminea. NCBI lineage: Eukaryota > Metazoa > Chordata > Mammalia > Carnivora > Mustelidae > Mustela > Mustela erminea. Next base: position 162,142,406 of record NC_045614.1, on the reverse strand, counting down.
TGAAGAACTATCTTGATCTAATCAGGTGATTTCTCTCCCACATCTCCACACAATCTTGGTTTTTTTAATCCCTAATTGAGCATTAGCATGATCCTGGGTCAGAACTGGACAGAATTGCATAACCATTTCTTTACCTCCCGTAATGCCAGATATACCTAAGACAAAACACAGCCAGAATGGTGTAAGCAAAGCTTATTCTTTGGCGTTCTGCTTCCTCTAAGGATCACCCCTCACTCTCTTGCCCTCAAGTCCAAGGTCTGTGATTCCCTGTGTGCTGACCTTAGGCTGCAGGCACTACCCGTTTTCTCTTCAGCCCACTAAAAAGTTACATCATATAGTCTCCTTCTAACAGAGGCCATTTTTCCAAATATATTTGTGTTAGCTGCTACAACAATGAGCTGTTGGGATCAAGAGTAGTCAAATCTTAAATTGGATATTAATCACATGAGTCCTTTTTTTAAAAAAAAATGCTATTGGAATTGGGTCAAAATTATAAACCGATAGGAATGGAGAACAATCATCAAGCACGGAGAGAGTTGACCTTCCTCTTCTTTACTCCCTTCTCCCTCCAACACTCCTGTTGTCCCCATTCTTCAGGCACCTTTCCAGTTTCCATTTGTCCCAAGATAACCCATAATCAGCAAATTTAGTTGTCCTCTGTCTTCTCTTTGTACATGGGCCTCTCAGCCCCCTGACAACCCTGCCTTGCTGAGCTGGAACCCCCTGTCATGCATTCTCCTTTCCTAGTCCCTAACTTCGAGTATTGATTTCAGTTCAAAGTCAATATACCATCTTCAACTACAGTCTCATCTCCGCTCAGGAATCCTTTTCTTTATTTCTCTTGCCTTCCTGTCACCATCCTTCTGATACGTATTCCAAAGCTCCCTGCTCCACTTTCCTCAGGGCTCCCCCACCTCACTGATTTTCTGCAAGTTACCCACCTGCTTTTCTATTTATATACAAGCCTGGGGGCTCAGATCTGAACTCCTCCAACTTTCTTATTCTCCACATACCAATCCTACAATAATTTTTCTTCTCCTCGCCATCAGACCGGAAGCACTTTCGTTTTCCTTTGCAGTGTGGTCACTCTATGTTCTGATCTCAGCCCTCCTCATTATTTCCCAGACACTTTTCTGTGACTTTTCCCTTTTTTTTTTATCTTTGCATCAGTCATCTCTTTCTCTTCACTCTTTGTTTCCCCTTTGCCTCCACTCCTGCTACCTCACACTGTCCCTTTCTTCTCAAAAGAATCCTCTACTCTTTCTGCCTCCCAAAATGTAGCTCAGCCTGAGTATGCTATCATTCTTCCACCACCTGCTTAAACTACTAGTGAGAAAAAAAGCAGGGAGGGTAGACAGAGAAGAAAAGAAGAAAGAAAACAGAACTTTAGGGAGACCCATATCATGGAGTTGAAGGTTGAATGGCTTGCAAAAAAAAGAGAAGGGCTAGCCACAGAAGTGTGCATGGGGTGGGGGATGGGAGCAGAAGACCGCCGCCCTGGGTTTGCCCATGGAAGCCAGACAAGTTTCCCAGCAGTCCCACACTCTGAGCCAGGAGAATCAGGACAGGAAAGAGCCAATGTTCCATTCCAACCAGGTGGACCCTTAACAGAGCCAGTTAATGGGCAAATTGGTGGGACTGAACAGTGAATCCCAGTGCAGCAGGTACAGGGCTGACATTGGTCTTCCTGCCATACACTGCTGGGCAGAGGGACCAGTCAGCTGCTGATACCAGCAGGTCCAGAAATCCTGAATGGAGCTACTGAAGGGTGAAGGAACCTTCTGGTTAGGTAGTATGGTCTCCTCTCACCTCTCCCCACAATCCCCCATTCACTCACACCTTCTAGCCCCAGCTGGTTCACTTTTAAGAGATGATGTCTTTTTTCTCTGAATTAATGAAAATATTCTTGATTTTTGACCTATCAGCAAACTTCAGGACCTATCATCAAACTTATATTTTTAAGAAGCAAAGCCGGACCAAGGCTCCTTTAAAACTCAGAAGAAAGTTCTTTATTGTTTTGTCACACTGAGGCCTTGAGCCAGACAGATCAAGCTTGTGTCAGAAGATATTAAGACCAACTCTACAACATACGGATTTAGGGGCATGTGTCACATTTGATATGGGTAAGAGAGGAATGCCTTGACTGAGTCAAGGCAAAGTGTACTCAGAAGCACCCTGAAAGGAACAGGGACTAGCGCAGAAAGAATCCTTGAGTCTTTCTCAGCCCAAAGAAGCAAAGCTCCTGACTCAGACAATACTGAATCTGAGTAAATATCATCAGTAAGAGTATTCATCTTTGTGTTCCCACTTTCTTTAATGGTAATCATTATTCTAGGCAAGGATCATTCCTGTCTAGTTTCCACTGAGCCCCCAAACATCACCAACACATAAACACTAACTTGCTCAGGGAACTCCGCTGGCAGCAGAGCCCAGGGAAATTGTGTCATCCATTTAAGATGTCTCACATCCTAGACACTCTGTTATCCCAGGCCGTTGCTGGCTCCCTTGAAAGCAATAAGCCGACAACACAGGAAGCAGTCAGGAAATCCAATATCTAAACCCTGTATGAGATTGTGGCCCCAATCTAATAAGAATAGATTCATTTTATTTTATTCCCATTTTGTCACCTGCTTTGTGGGAAAGTGAAACATGATAAATCAGAACATTATGGCCACTTCTGAGTACATATTGACTCATCATTCCTTGAACTTTTATGCCAAACATTTTGAACGATGTAGATTCGTGGAGACTGAACTTCTCGGCTGTCTTCTATCACGGTGTTACAGACGTCCCCTGCTAAGGAAGCTTCAAGATTTCCTCGTGGTTAGCTTTAAACCCTCAGTTGTTGAATGATCTGGGACTGATTTAAATTCCCAAATGAATCTGACAGAGGCATTCCTCTGATCTGAATTTGTCTTCCTGGAGTGGCCCAGAACCAAGACCACTCCAGGAAGCAATTAAGGCAGGTACATTGGCTAACTTGCTGAAGACTTTCAAGGAATCCGTGGTTTTAATAAAACCTAAATTTTATTTGAGCAAAATTGCTACGGAAGCAAAAAGGTAAAGAATCTGAGATCCCAGCCTCTTCCAGTTTAGAAGGTTTCTTTTTAAGTGGATAGATTTATTCATTCAATTTTAACTGGATTTTATAGTGTCTCTATGCCCTACCCAGAACATCTGTATATTGGGTGGCTGTTTACTTTAGGCTTTCATGTAAGCCCTAGCAAGATCTTTTCATTAATCCAATCACTACAGCAGGCTATGATTAATTTACTATAGCATTGATTTTTAAGGATTAGAGAAAAAGCCTCCTTACTTGGCGGGGAGGGGGGAAACATTAAGGGATTATAGGCTGCATCTGCCAGAATATAGATATTCATCCATATAATTTATTACAATTTTCTATGTTTTATATGGTCTATCATCTTCTGAATAGTTCATGGATATCTTATGTTTTGTAGCTTAATAGCACGCCTAGCAGACTGCTATAACGTTGAGATCTCTAAAAGTCATTTAATGATGACCATTAGACTCGTCTTGAATCAGTGAACTAGAAGGCCATTTTCATTTCTGTAATCTTTAGCAGTTTACTATTTTACTAATGAGGAAACGCAAGCACAGAAAGGTTAAATGACCTATCTGTCCAACATCACTGAATTGAGGAAGAGCTATAGCTAGAAAGTCTTCCCTGACTCCCTTCCTTTGCATCTTATTGTTATTACCATTACTGTGGCTTCATTAGCTATATTGTTGGCCAAGCTTTGTACCAAGTGCTTTCACATGTGCTTTCTCACAGCAGCCCTGGAAGCTAGGTATTGTCATTAGCCTCATATGTAAGAAGACTAAGGCTTATTCTCTCTTCTTGACATCCAGACCTTTCGCTTTCCTTCTCTGTTTGAGAAATATATTCTCTAATTTTTATTAACGTGATAAGATTTTGGTTTGCTTTGTCTTACTAAAATTCCGTACCTGGTAATCATCTATTTAGCCTCATAATTTTTGAAAAATATTAGTTATATTTTAAAAAAATATTTTGTCCTTTTCATTTTGTGTGTAACTTCATACTTCATGTTTCTAATCACAGGGATGATAATAGAGCAAAGAGCTTACACAGTGGAGGATAAGGACTTCTTTTACCCAAGTTCTCCTTTGATCATCCAAATGGCTCTCCCAGCCCCTTGAGCAGATGGTTCTCCAAAAAGACTCCTTCTGAGCTACTTAGAGTATCTATGGTTTGTCTCATGTCAGGATGTGCCTTAGGTCAGGGTCTTTGGGAAACATATGTGGTGAGATTTGTCTGCAGGAGGTGTAATGGGGGCTGCTCTTGGGAACAACACCTACCAGGGAGTGAGGAAGCAAGACAGGGCAGAAGGAGAAGTTGATTTGTGATCAAGTTAAAGCACAGGACTCAGCCGGTCCTACAAGGGAGCTCTAGAGCTGGGATGACCCTTCAGAGTTATCCAGAATTGAGGCAAAGACCAGGCCTTTGTACCTGCCCCTCATTATCTTCTCATTACATGTAGGCTTTTTCCGGGAAGGAAGCATAAACTTGGCAGAGGCAGCTCTCTTCAGATGAAGAAAATTCTTGGAGAGTGACTCAGTTATGAGCCATTAGCAGGCAGCAGCAGGGGAAATGCGTGGTTCAGTCTTGGAAGAGGGAGTTTGTCAGCACACCACAAGATCTAATACTATAAGATGCCAGTTTTCTCAGTGCTGAGAGCATGCTTGATTATCTGAGATGATTTTGCTTCAAGCTATCTTTAGTGGTTTGAAAGGTGACCCACCGAAAAGAAGTGTGCAGGTCTTAACCTCCAATACCCATAAATGAGACCTAATTAAAAAAAAAGAGTCCTCGCAGATGTAATTAAGTTAAAAACCTCAAGATGAGATCATCCTGGATTAACAGTGTGGGCCCTAAATCGAGTGACTAAAGTCTTTATAAGAAACAGAAGAGGAGATGACACAAGGAAAGGGGGAGAAGGCCGAGTGAAGACTGAAACAGATTGGGTGATGCTAACAGTCCCCAGAAGCTGAAGCATTAATGAACAGATTGTCTTGTAGAGCCTCCAGATGAGGAGAAACCTGCCTGACACCTGCTTCTGGACTTCTGCTTTCTAGAATTGTGAGAGAATGAATTTCTGTTGTTTTCGTCACCAATTTTGCAGTAATTTATACAGCTCTAAGAAAACAAATATATTAAACCATTTTATCCTACATAAGAAATTATATATTTAAAATCCAATATCTCCAATATCTCTGTCCAATGGATTTAGTGCAAACCATGACAATAGCGTGTCAGGACCCAGGATAGCACAGACATTACATGGTGCTGCAGAATATCTTGACAGTTATAAGAAAGTTATAAGTCTTAGTTCACAGTTTGTGGCTGGGTCCTGTTATCCACTTTGAACTCTCCATTTCTGGTTTGCTTATTCTCAAGTATTTATTTCCCCTCCTAATAGGTCATGGGGGTATTTTCCTGATCTGTAATATTTCATGCCCCACAACAGGCTTCTTTTCCACATAACGGAGGTAGAAAATTCCTTGGAAAAATCCAAGAGTTTTCCTTAGATAAAGATTTCAAACTGATACCTGTGCACACGTTTTTTCTCCAGGGAAACCTTGGTGCTACCTGGAATGTTGAGACCAAAGTAAAAGAGGAGGTCTATGAAGTGGTAACTTTTGATCTCCCCAGGGAATGCTGTTAACATTCAATGAGGTGACAAGAGGTGGTGAAGCTGAAGTTTAAAGGTGCTGATCATTTGTTTGTCTTTAAAATCAAGAGCTAAATCCTACTGCACAATGGTCAGAGCCTGAAGCAATGTCTTAGTCACTCTATATGCAGAACATAATGACACATTCTTCTGATTTCAACTGTTTGTTCCGAGAGATCTGAGATCTTACAGACATTGCCAATAGGGGAAGCTTTTTCTCACAAGAGGACTTAACCTCCTATTGCACAGGACTGAAGGAAGTGACATCTTTTGAAGCCTTTCTTGGAAGGGAGAGGATCTCAACTCAAGCTCTCATCCACCACCATGCTGAAAATTCTCTCACTGGTGGCTTCTGAGGTGACTCTTGTGAGGCTGGGCACTCAACAGTGAGCCTCAAAGAAAGCCTACAGCCTTTTCTGTTATAATAACTGAGGACCACATTGGCTGGTATGCTGGATACTACTTTTTCTTTCTTTTTTTTTTTTTTGGTCTCTCCAGATCTATCATGTTTATTGGCCCAGGAGGCAAAGCTGTGTGGACTGTAAATGAGCTCTCTTGACCTCTGGTTCTGCAAATGTCTCAACCTTACTCTCCTTCCTCCCTCTAAGGAAAGTGAGGTTGAGGTATTCATATCCCCAGCTGCCTGTGTGAAGAGTTGCTGTGGCTTGCCTGCATTTCTATACTGAAAAGGCCACAGTTCCTGTCAGGAGGCCCTCTTCCTATAGTTATTCTCTCCGGTGACCCTCTCCCAGTTCCCCTCAGTCCTGGGAAAGGAAGTGGCTTCCCAGTGTTGCTAGCCCTGAGAACTATGCCATCCCTTCTTATTTCCCCTATACCCTGGTGGGTCCGTAATCGAAGGAGCGAGACTGATACAAAGCTAAGGTCAAGCAAAGCTTTATTTCGCGCCAAGCATCCAGAATCAAACTGACAGGTCGTGCTGCCTCTTACAGAGAGGGCGACCCCTCCCTGCCTTACAGACTAACTTTTATAGAGCAAAGGCCGTGTGGTTGAGCCTGGCCGCACAAGGTGGCCAATGAGATTGCAACACGCAATCTCATCCTAGGTCACACACGGGTGGCCAATTGACTTACAATTTACCCTATAGTAGATATTTGAACTAGCCTATCACCTCGGTCAGAATTGGCGCCCAAAAGGCGGGGCCAACACTCCTTGGTAGCTAGGGAGACAGTATGAGCACTTCACTGATTGAATGTCTCCACCTGGCCTGACCAGCCCTTGTATTTGGGCTTTTACCTGGGACTGGTCGACCATATTTTACTGGTTTCCCAGACTTACTTTTATGTAAGTCCCCTGGCGGTGGGGGGGGGGGGGTCAGTTTAAGTTTTATTACATAAACAACAAAATGGCTGTTCAACTGGGTGGAATTGCTCTGGCTAAATAGGCCTTTACAACCCTACCATGCCTTATATATAAACTGCACATTAAACTCAACTCAATTATCACTTTTGGATATGCCTTTTGTTTTCTGATGGGTTGAGACTGGCTTACCGACTCTGGGGTAATGCAGCTCCCAAGAAACAAGAAATTCAGTGAGAGCTAAACCACTAGTACCAGCAGAAGTTGTACTGTGTCTTCTCTGATACTTAAAATATCACCTGCCTCTATGTAGGAGACCTAGATCATATTCATTTCCCCAGAGTTATAGCATCATACTCCTTAGCTTTCTGGCTATCAGAGAAAAGAATCTTATCATTGGTAGAGGTAGGTTTGTCATTTCTATCTTAAGTACTGCTGTTGAATTCCATGGCTCATGTGACAAGGATTTCTTTATTTTCTATAGTTCATTTGAGCATTTGGCAGGTCAGCCATGAAATGTCTTTAAATTTATATCGACATTGTCAAGGTGTATATTGTCTGCTCTTTTATGAGCTACTGATTTCCTTATATAGTTTAAAGTGGACCTAAAGGTCATAATTGGTGGGGGACCTATGGGAGTCCTTGGACTGCTCATACTTACAGTGGTCATCCCTCTCCTTGATAATGTTAAAACGATGTCAGTGGGGAGGTTCTTTATCTTTGTCTCTGTAGATCAGTCCTAGTGCCTGGCATGTAGTTGGAGCCCAATATTTTTTTAGAAACTCATCAGAAAAAAGGATATATATTATTTTTAAGACTATCTGACTAGCTTATTGCAATTTTGTGGACATTGTGAGAGGAGTGTGCTAATTTGTTCCCATTGATGGGAAATGATGTTACTTAGTAAAGAGAGTTTTACCAAAAAATAATAAAATAATAATAATAATAATAATAATAATAATAATATAGTGTCTATTATGTGGCCAAGACCATTCTGGGGGCTGGAGATAGAGCAGTAAATAAGAAGACAGCTTTGACATGCATTCCCCCAAAGGCACAGCATGAGATAAGAGAATGTTTACAGCTACCTTAAAACGTCATTCTCTGGAACAGAAATGGGGGACAGAGAAGAGTAAAGCAGGGAAGGAAGAACAACCAATCTAAAGGCATATTATTAAGCAGCTTGCACTATGGACAGATGTGGCTGGGTCCCTCTGGGCACCTTCTAAAGAGTCCTATAGAACACACCTTAGAATCACTCTCACCTGATCATTAGAAGAGGAAGGATTTATGCACGAGCTCTTGCTCCTCATGGGCCACGTGTTACCCCATGGGGTGTTAACTACCTTTCAGGGTTGTTCATGTGTCAGAATGGATGAGGCACTGTGTCTCTGCTCCAGAGACACCCAGTCAGAAAGTGAGGGTCATTCTGGGTGGCGGAGGAGAGGCTGTATATGTTGTATATGTAAGGGTTGTAAGAGGCTGTATATGTAAGCAGCTGGTTGCTTCCACAACAGCTGGAATGAAAAGGTGAGTCAAGAGGATGTTTGGTGAGGTGTAAGAGATGATTAATACACAGAATTCCTGTCCTTGCAGAGCTTACATTCTAAAAGAAAGTAAAGTGACAATACACCAACATGAAAGACAGCAACCTAACTTCTCTTAGTCGATTGATAAGCACCATGTAGGGAATAACTGCTGTTGATATGAATGAGACCCATGGGTGGGGAGAGGGGGCGTGCTCCTGTGAACACTCATGGGGGTCAGAAACGTCCTTGAAGAGGAAGGGGGTAACCCCAGAATGACAGAATCCAGTCAGGTAACAAGGCTGTGGAAGAGTACTAAACAGAGCACATGGCTCACGCAGAAACCCTGGGGTTTGAAGAACACAGAGAGCCTGAGGGACAGAAAGGAAAGAGGGGGCGGACTGTGGTGAATGAGGGCCTTTGCGGCTGGAAGGGCGGAGACAGTGGAGTCAGGGGCTTAGTGGTCGGTTGTGCAGAGTCTGGCCAACCACGGTGAGGTGTTGAGTTCTTCTTAAGCACCTGTATGCCTTAGAGATGTATGGAAAGAGGAGCTTAGACATTTGCAAAACTGGCATTTAAGGTCTGTACCTCTTAAAAGTAACTGCCAGATCTCTGACACATTGTTTTATGCAATTTTATGTCCCAAAGGCACACATTTGAGTCACACGACCTGTGAGGCTTGTATGTGGGGATGAATGGCTTTGCTGGGACTTGAGCCCAGTTGACAGCGCAGTCTGGTTTTGTGGTTCTTTTCTCAGGGTCATGTAAATAGCAATATTTGTGGTATGATTAGCCTTTGTTTCTGTATGAAAAAGTGGCCCACATTAAAGCCATGCCTTTGGGCGCCTGGGTGGCTCAGTGGGTTAAGCCATTGCCTTCGGCTCAGGTCATGATCTCAGGGTCCTGGGATCAAGTCCCGCATCGGGCTCTCTGCTCAGCAGGGAGCCTGCTTCCCTCTCTCTCTCTCTCTCTCTCTCTCTGCGCCTGCCTCTCTGCCTACTTGTGATCTCTCTCTGTCAAATAAATAAATAAAATCTTAAAAAAATAAAAAAATAAAAAAATAAAGCCATGCCTTTGAATTCAATATTTATGGTATGCATATAGCTCTGTGACTTCAGGTTCATCATTTCCCTTCACTGGGCACCAGGTGCCTTGTTTATAAAATAAGGGGTTGATGATTCTAAAGTTCCAGGGTCTATAACTGTGCTTAGAGTGTGAAACTGATACAAATGCTGGTAATTCCAAGTAGATTCTAACACTCTCAAATTCAACAAGGCATGATTTTAGGGAAAAGGAAGAAGAAAGAAAGAAAAGAAAAGAAAAGCTTTTCCCAACTTTCTCAAAAGGGACAAGGCATGATTTTGTTTTAGAAAATAAAGCTTTGAGGATCTTCTGCTTGCTTCAGAGGACTTTCCATACACAGTGTTTTCTGTTGTTCATTTGTTTACCTCGTCATCCAGTTCTAGAAATGTGGCCTTCCCAGCTGGGCGCTGGGTAATTAGAGCAGCTTCCCCATAGGCCGGCTGTGTGCACTGAGGAGAGAGGAGAGGCCGCAAAGAGAAAGCAAAGTATTTGGAGAAATAAATAAGAGATCTATAGTGCCTTCTCTGAGCAAAATGAAAGAGAAAAATACATAATAAATAGTGAAAGAACAGTGGCAATAAAATAAAATTGATGCTGAGTTACATAATACCAGGCGAAGTTAACTCAATACCTTCGATTTAAAAATGGCCCCTGTGGTATCACCCAGAAAGCTGGTCAGAATTCCTCCAGGAAATTAAATTGAAAAGCAAGCAAGCGAACAAACAAATACACAAACAGAAACTTCTCAAACGAATGTGTGTGTGTACATCTATACATTCAGACAGAAATTGCTCACTCTTGTTTCCTCTGTGATATACTACAGCAGTTTGGTAGAGAGAAATGTAATGGGAACAAACAAAACCAAATGATTTCTAGATTGTTTCTTACTTTTTAAGATATCAGAGGCATTTTACTTTGAGGAATGGTTGCTTTCAGCTGTTGAGCTCACTGCACTAAATAGTTGAATAGTGTAAGCAAAGACTCTGCATCTCAGTGTACGATGCAGTACAGGGTTTCCTACAACAAACTCTTTGACCTTGACCAAGACACCTCTGGAGCCTCAGTTTCTTCATCTGTAAAATGAAGAGCTCTAGCTCTGCTAGATCGTTGGTACAGCTCCTTCTAGCTCCAACATTCTAAAGATTGTGGCAGAAAACAGACAACCTTTGTGTCGAGGCATGCCCATGCCTCTGTTTTTGACTCTTCATAAAGAAGGCAAATTTTTCAAAAGTTAGACTTCTTTTTTTGGAGAAGGGGAGCATATTTTTATTCACAAGAATCCTCTATGTTCTTAGACCACTATGGGGTCTGAGGTCCAAAAGAATGTCTGTGGTCTCTGTAAGATCATCAGTCACCAAATAAAGTGGAGTAATGTTTATTGCAAGGTTTTCATTGAGCCAGAAAGGTGAAATAATACATTTTTAAGAGATGTTCAGCCGTGAGGACCTTTTCCTCACTTACTTTACCTTCCCATCACAATTCTTCCCCTATGAAAAGTATTTGATTTAGCTCTCAGTTACCCAGGAAATGCTATTAATCACAATCTCCTATTTCCTGATAACATTACCTAACTGAGGCTGTATTGAGCCACAGCATTACAAAAAACAGCAAATACCAAAGTGGCCTCTGTCCTCTGTCTTCCTCTCACTCACTGGCTCTGGCTCTGGCTCTCGCTCTCAAACTCAGAACTCCTGAGCCAGGGAATGCGGGCAGCTTCTGGAAGCTGCAAAAGGCCAGAAAAGTCATCTCTTCCTAAAGTTCCCAGAAAGAAACAGAACTCGGCCGACACCTTGGTTTTAGAGTAGTGAGACCATGTCAGATTTACCTATAGAACAGTAAAATAATAAATTTATGTTGTTTTTAAGTGACTAAATAAATAAGTAAATAAATAAATTTTAAAAAGGAAATCATTGGTGGGACAGATTACTTCCAAAAGATCAGATGCAGTCCATGGTTGACTTGACTTAGTCTGTTGTTTTCACCAAGTGTAGAAACGCAGTATCTGTATGTGAATCCATAGTTGTAAAAACACAATGTGGTTAAGAATATATTTGCATCACAGTATGTGACTTGGTTCCTTAACTATCTTTTTTTAAGCTCTGAAATCAGTTGGAACACTTCTCAGTTTTTCAGGTGGTACTTTTTTTTCTCATTGCATTTGGAAGAGACGTTTTAAGAAAATTTCAATGTTCTGAAACTGAGTAGGACATAGAATCTCTAAGATTTCTTTTATTGTGTGTTAATCCTAGTGATATTAATAGTTTGTAAAATATATTCCTGCAAAAGTCAACATTAATGAATTATGAGTGAGCTAGCATTAGCTTCCCAGGTCTTTGGCAAAACCAAGCTCTCTCTCCTTTCTGTCGGTGGCCCTTTCTCTCTTTCCTTATTTTAGCTTGCCACTGAAAATTATTCAAAGGTTACTAACTATAATTATTCAATTGAATTTTTAAATTCTATTTCATAATGTAAAACATTAGGTAGAAATTTTATATTTATCTTCAGAATTCTGTTTTGAACATCTATACAACAGAATCCCATGCAACTATTTCAAAAGAAGGAGGTTTATCTTTGTTTTATAACATGTATATGTCTGCAATATATTATGAAGTATAACAAAAGGGACAGGCTGGAGTGCATGTGGTAAACATAGTAAAAGTCAGTTTTCTTCATACATACATACATACATATTTATGTAAAATCCAGGGAGATGTAAGACAAAAATAGAAATACTGGTTGTCTGTGGGTGGTTAGGATTCCAGCTGATTTTTATTTTCTTTGTTAACCCTTTTAAAATGCATTGTGGTAATGAAAAGATATTGATGCTATCATTGGAAAAGTGTATTACATTAAAATCAGTCTTTAATGGATGGCATTGAGCATGGTGGAAATGATGGTGACTAAATAGATTGTCATCTGCTGAAAGTGTCATGAAATTCTTTCTCTCCCATTAGAGGGCAATTCTTAAATCTCATAAAATCTGAGTGAAAACCAAAAGGGGGAACTTGCTTCTCATGAAGGTGGGGCCTCTACCTAACGGGCTGTCCCTCACTTTCCATCAAAGTCCAGTGATCCCTTGCTCCCTGGGGAGGTGGCTCTTCCAGCAGGGACCCGTGACATTTAATCCATGACCCTTCTCCATGGTTTTACAGCCCTTACATCTTCTACAGTTTTTCATTTCTCCTCAGTCTGATGCATGAAACTTCCCAGCACATTTTTGATTCCCTGTCCAATTGGACACCAAGGCTTGCCTCCTCTTTCCTTGTAATGTCCGCACCCCCATCACACTCTGCCATAACGAATCAATAGACTCTTGTCCTCCGATGCTTAAAGAAATGCAAGACCCCTAACCGGTCTTCCTCCTCTCTCTTCCCCCCTTATTTTATCCACAACTCCACTCAATTCATATTTCTAAAATGTTATTTTATATATGTTACTCTTTTGTTGAAAGACCTATAACATGAAGAAAAAAATACAGCTCAGAATTCAAAGCCCTCCTCCATCTAATCTCACCCCTTGGACAGCTTTGTTTGGGCCCCAGCCCCTCAATAAAGCCTCTGTTCAATGATAACAACTGACTCACAGAGTTGGCCTTGAACTTCAGCAGTTCCAACTGATGGTTCTTAGTGTTTCCTGTGGTTGAAATGACTTACCTTGTGGTTTCCACCAGACTTGTCTTTACAGTAAGAAGCCAGGTTTAGGTTCCCTACTGACTTGATCCTTATACCTCTCCTCTCCTAAAATCCTGGGCTACCTACTCATTCAGTTCTGTGCCTTATGTTTCTTGACTCCTTTATGGTGTGCAGGGATGTTTGTCTTCAGCAAAATAATAAATGTGGTAAGAGCAAGAGTTGTGTTTCATCATTTACATTTTCAAATCACATAAAACTGGTGCACTTGAGTGGCTTAGTGTTAAACGTCTGACTCTTGATTTCAGCGCAGGTCATGATCTCAGGGTCCTGAGCCCTGCACAGGACTCCACTCTGAGCTGTGGTCTGCTTGAGATTCTCTGTCTCTTCTTCCAGCCCTCTCTCTGCTTGTACACCTGCCAGCTCTCTTGCTCAAAAATAAATAAATAAATAAATAAATGATTACATAAAATTACCTATAATTATGCCTCTTCAGTAATCCCTTAAGGGTTGGCACTCAATAAATATCTCTTGATTAATTGAAATATTAAGCAGCATGTTTTCTAAGCATGCTGCATGTACAAGGGTGTAACACTACACTTTCGAATTTTTATATATAATAATGAAAGAATAAAAATCCAAGACAAATCAGTAATAATGAGTTAACCTCTGTGCAAACCACAAATGTAAGTTTACCTTTTGCCCAACTTCCTCCTTCTGAAAATGTCCTTTTCTCATTGAGTGTCAGTGTTTAGATGAAGCATTTAAAAAGTTTGCTCAAAACACACAATTATGGCTTGCCTCCAGCAGAAATAATGCGTGCCCCTGGTTCTCTTTGTAAATAATTGAATTTGCCTCTGAAGTTCAAGAAGTTCAAGATTTCTTTGTGTGTGTGAAACTGGCGGCTTCTGTTTTCTCTTTATATGCAGCCGACTCTAATCTGAGGCAGAAGAAATGCTGTGCAATTGGGATTTGGTGAGCAGGGAGGATAATAGAGATTTTCAAGACTTCCATAGAGGAGTTATTTTTAAGTACAGAGAATGTCTATCCCCATGCTGAAAGGGCCTTTAGAAAACGTTACTGGAATTGAAAAGCCGCGGGGGCAGTTCCCATCACCTGGGCGAACAGTGCCGGTCCGCAGGGCGTTGCTGCCCTCTGCTGCATGCACACGGGCATGGAGGGGCTGTCGCATGGGGCTTGCAGCTGGAGGACACCAGGTGTCTCCCATTAATATTCTGTGAGCATCTGCAATTTTTTCTTCTCTTAGAGCCTGGGTGAACTCCAATGGAGAGCTAGTCAAATCTGATGACTCCGGGCCACAGAGGTTTCTAGCTCCAAAACCCACAGACCAAGCTCTCTAAGGCACACCCTGAGAGGACAGATTTGCCCGGCTGCCCAACCCCAGTGGAAGGCAAGGATTCCAAGTGTCTGTAGCTCTGGAAAATAAGTGATGTTTTCCCTTTTTCTGAATTTGAGGGATTTTTTTTTTTAAGAGGTGTTTTAGTTTAAAGCACTAGGAGCATAACTGCTTCAAGAGGAGGTATTCTTAGAGAATTCAGTAAGTTTAGATTTTTATGGATTTCATGTTGGTAAATCCTCTTAATAGGACTGGTGGAGTGAGGGGACCAAAGTCCTTCCCTGGGCTTGTCTTGTGTCCCAACGGAAAGGGAACACGAACCTGCATATCAAGATCTCCTAGCCTATGTTTGCCGCTATACGTCATCACTGTGATTTACTAGAATTTCCAGGGGTGAAGGGAAAGAGACGAAGGCAGTCAGAACAGGGACATCTCCTGACTTTCAGTCAAAGTCTGTGCACTCCCCAGCCTCCCTGAAAGCATTCCTGTCAACATCACCTGGCCCAACACCTCTAGGGATCTGAAACTAAGTGTGGAGGTGGGCATGGGGGTGAGAATAAAGGTCTGAGGAGCCCTGAGCCAGGAAATAAGTAACTCCATCTTCTGGCCTTTGCAAGAAACATCATTAGCTTTGTGGTGAGAAACTGCAGTGATAGTTGCCATGGCGAGTGGTCCCAGTGGTGGTGCAGAGGGTAGCCTGGTGTAGAGGGTGGAGGGTAGTCTAGACATCCAGGACGGAACCCCTGTTTCACCACGATGCAAATCTCTGTTCTCCCAGCTAAATTCTGGCCTTCTAAATGGCAGAGGTAATGCCTTATGTCTTAGCATCATCCATATTTCTCCCAAGTCCTCCTACAGGGACAGATCAGTATGTACAAGATAGATCAGTGTATCATGATGTCGTGATACACGATGACAATATACATGACAACAACGTGGCCAGAATTCTCTCTCCCCGAGACCCCCATAAAACAACGACCTTAGGAACACAGCTCCGCCATCTCATGTGTCTTTAGGCTTGCTGGTTGCCGCCCTATTGTGGTAGTGAAATCAGGGTCACAGAATATTTCACCAATGGTTCATATGGTTGTGTGTAAACACATGTATTTCTTTGGTCTTATTCTTTGTCCATCAACCCTATGCCGTAGTCCTCAGCCCAATGCTTGTTCTCTTAAGGGTGGAAGGTTATTTTGTTTCAAGCTAGAAAAACCAGTATGTGTATCTTACCTGGTGAGGAAGCCATCATATAGGAGGAGTTGCCTCCCTAAACCCCAGTCTCAGTCCTCTGTAAATGGAAGTGACGGGGCAGATATCCCAGGCCTAGTAGCTGGCTGAGGTAAGAGGTTCTCTGCCTTTGGATTCAGATTGTTTCGGCCTTACTCTCTCTGGTTTTTGGCTGAGACACAGACAAGTTCTTCTACTGTCAGAAGAAAAAAAAAAATCCTCCAGCTGCTGGAGTGAGAGATTCCCCTGTCTCACCTCCAGCCTAACCCAGATGAGGGTTGGAAAAGGAGCCCTCCCTTCTCAACACCCCTCCCCCCCACCCAGGAAATGTGGACTTTCCTGCATTAGGTGTGACAATAAAATTCGGTTTGATAGCTGATGTTACCCTCCGTTACTTTTCAGATTTTATTAAAATTAAGCGTGTTAATTCTTTGTTCTTTCACCCAGGAGCCATTCTGGAAGGAAAACATATTTTAAAAGTGAACAGAAAAACTGTTGTGAAAGACACGAAGCTCACATTTGTTCAATGACTTCGTGTTCTTGAAAAGAAATGTATAACAAGTACATTATGAATCGCTCTGCATGATTTCCTTTGTTTGGATTTTAGAAGCAGCATAACTGACACAGAGATCCTGAAGGAGAGAATCTTTGGATCCTGAGAAGTCTTTTAATGAAGGTGATACACAAAATTTCAGAGAACAGTTTCAACATTGTTCTGGTGAAGGTTATACTTAGCTCTGAACCACATTACTTTCCTGTCTACGTTTCATTTCCTGGGGTCTTGCCAAGTGATAAACAGACCCAGGCGTGCAGTAGGTTTGGGGTTTTTCTGCACAAATAGGGGAGCTGGTGTTTGCTTCAAGGCATCAGTTGACGTCCATGATCATGGAAATGCTGGCGTAAAACCTTTAGGAGACGATGGAGAAAAAATGGACCTACTGTGCTGTCTGTTCCATCATCCAGATACATTTTGTCAGGGGTAAGGCTTCTAGTTGTCCTGTCTTGTCAGATCGGCTGCTTTGGGGTGAGTGGGGCGTCTGTTCATTTAAAATGGGGTGAGGCTGCTGACATTGATCACCAAAGGCAGATCATTGCTAAGGTTTTCAGTTACAAATTTAAGTGGCAGCTATCGGAGAGATGTTAGGGTCTAGAAATGATTACTAATGAACACTAAAAACGAGAAGGGAATGAGTGGTTTGTGCCACTGCTCTGAGACATTTTCACGCATTTCCTTCCTAAGAGGATCTCTAGAGTAACTGGAAATTATGCTTCTTGGAAATGAAATGCTCTCTCCATGGTCGTCAGAACAACTCCCGAATTCTAAAAAAAATCACAAAGCCACCAGTGCTGTGGGATCCCTGCTCAACTTTTCTCTCTCTCGAGGATCCTTTTTCTTTTGTATATAACAAGTATTACTCCTCCAAATACGAATGTCTTTGGGATTTAAACATATGTTGAATTTTAATGAGGCATGTGTAGGTATGGACCTGGAAGACAAAGTAGGGTCCTTACAACACTGGGAACTGGTTCCTTTAGGGCCTATTTAAAAATAGCGGGAAGAAAGATTAGTTCTGCATTCCATAGCATGGGGGAATTATAGAGAGTCCGAGTGTCTTAAGAATTAACTATGCTTTACAGATAGAGCTACAAAGATCTTAAGGAGAATTTCTAAATCAAAGGAGACTTTGGAATACAATGCTGTGGATAGAATCAGAGGCATATTATCAGGCAGAGGAGAGCTTACAGGGAACGACATTAAACTATACTAACCTCTGCCTACCCAAACTTTTGAATCCATGAAAGTGTAATAATTCCCATTTGTCAAGTACCTTAGAGAGCCTTGTTTCTTCTCCGTTGCTTGTCATCTTTTTATCTTTTTCCTTTGTGAGCTTCAGTGGTACTTGTCATAATAATATATCATTCCTGGAACAGTGTTCCATTAACGCTAAAATGGAGGCCTCCACTGGTGAAGGCATGTCAAAGGCTCAATGCTTAACATATTTTAAGTGCCTTGTACTATGTGGTCAGAGAGCTGATGGGAGAGGATCTTCTTCTTTTATGTCTAGTATTGCAAAGTGTTGATGATAGAGGATGCTGACCGTAGTTTATCTTCAGTGGAAACTCTACCTGAGGTATTTTCTCCCTTCCTCCCCTCAGGAGCCCTAACTGCACGGACATGGAGGTCTTTTTGATCTTCATAGTGAATGTCAAATTTCTTACTCTTCTCAACCAATTTGGGAGGCAGTTGGGTTGTTATGAAGTTTAGAGAAAGAGCACAGTCTTTAAGTAACCAAATGCATGTTCTTTTAATGAGGTGTGACTTGAAGCTAGTCACTTAATCACTCTGTGCCTCAGTTTCCTCTTTGATAGAGTTTTAACATCATTCTGTGGTACGTGAGGAAGATTAAGTGGAAATGGCCTATGGAAAAGCATCTTGTGAACATAGATTTTTAAAAACAGCCCTACACATATCAGTTATTTTTTCAGTTTCAGAAAATATTATTGGTGTGTTATATGCAGCTCAAAAAAAATCAGTAATACTCATAGTAAAAGTAGTTGTTTGCTGGTGGACTTCAATTTCTAGATAGGCTTAATTTTATTCACAGGTGGTAAGAGAACTTAAATTATCCTTTGGACAGCCCAACAGACAAAAGAGAGGACTATCTCTCTAGAGTCCTTAAGCAAATGCCTCCTCATTTGTACTGAGTCTCTGCTCCTTTATGGGGATCATGCACTGGCTCCCTCCTATGTGTAAGGTAGCCGGAGAGAAAGTTTCTTAGTTGCTCTCTCACCTCACCAAAGTGACCAAGGTTTAATTAAATAAGAGTCATCCCACATGAATCATGTAAGCGAATGGCTCATGTCCTTCCTTTTCAGGAGTATGGGAAAAAGCAACCAGTACAGAAAACATCTATGCTTCCCCTGGCTCTGATATCAACCTGACCTGTCAAACGTGGAAGAAAGGCTTCTTGGTGCAGATGCAGTGGTCCAAGGTCACTGATAAGTTGGATCTGATTGCCCTTTATCATCCTCAGTATGGCTTTCACTGTAGTAATGGCGGTCCCTGTGAGTCACTGGTGACTTTCACAGAAACTCCCGGAAATGTGTCCACGTGGACTCTGCACTTAAAGAACGTGTCATCCTCGCTTACTGGGAAATATGAGTGTAGCTTTACTCTGTATCCAGAGGGTTTTCGGACTAAAATCTACAACCTACTCCTTCAGACAAATGGTAAGCATAACTGTAGAGGGAAAGGAGCACACACTTTCACTCGGCTCTCACTCATTCGACAGATGTGTCTTATGCACCAAGTGTGTGTGAGACACGGTGCTAAGTACACAGAGGTTGGGCAGAAAGAGGTATTGCCCAGAAAGGAAGACATAAATTCATCACATAATTCCACAGATAAATGTAAAATTGCAACAGTGACAAGTGTTAAGGATAAGTGATAAAGGTCTTGTGAAAGAGCATGTAATAAGGGCCAGGGAAATTGACCCTGAGAAAGCAACACAGGAGCAGAAGTCTGAAGAAAGGGTAGACATGAACACCATTTAGGAGGTGGGAAGTTTGTGAGTGATCCAGGGGGAGGGAACAGCTTGTGAGAGGGGCTTTGTAGTGTTTGAGGACATGAGAAAATGCCAGCGGGGCTGCAGCGCAGAGGTTAAGGGATGAGGTGGGAGACATGGCAAGGACCAGATCATGTCAGATCTTGTCAGCCATATTTGAAGTTTTGATTTTTATCTAAGAGCCATAGGAAGACATTGAAGTGTTCACAACAAAAGAATGGCATGACATTTATAGCCTGGTTGTACTTGTGTCAGAAAAAGATCGTGCTGGCTTCAGTAGGAGAATAGAACAAAAATGGGCAAGAAGGAAATGATGGGATCGAGCTAGGAGACAGTCCCAATAGCCCAGAGGAGACAGAGTGATAGTTTGGGTAGACATAGAAAGAAACAACAAATTGAATGCTTTGGGCGTAAAATAGGTGTGACTTGCTAATAGAGTGGATATAGGACAATGGTAGTTTGAAGGAAGGGGAGAGAAAAATTTAAGGTGACGTGGGAGGAGGTGCCATTCATTGAAGGCATAGGGAGCAGAGTATGTTTGTGGGGGGATGTATGCAAGTGGCTTTGGGTATATGTCCTATTTAGTATTGGGCAGGCAAAGACACCAAGGAGGCTGCTGACAGGTAGCATTCACACATAGGTGCCTTAGAGGGCTGCATTTGGAGGAGGAATCCTAGGCTTAAGTTCTAGCTCCTTTCTGGACAGAAATAAATTTCACCCGGGGACTGTCACGTACATTCTCCTAGCCCATCTGGAAAATGATGATAATAATGCCTACCCTAAATTAGTTGGTCCTACAGTAAATGATTTCCATTTATACTAATGGAAAAGAGTGAAAATGAAGGCCAACAAATGGAAAATGCACTGGAAATGAAATGTTTTTAAGTCAGGGGAAAAGTGGCCTGGTAATGTTAGAGAAAAACAACAAAAATTAACTCATGAAGGCTGTGCTAAAAGAGGCACAGGACTGCCCAGATCAGGCCACAGGGATGGATTTATTACCTCCACTCCATGTCTTATCAAGAGATAAGACCAAGGTGTTGGAACAGTCCATCTGGAGACCGGGAGGTCCTCCACCACTACTTTACAATGCCCTGTTCCCATTACTGTTTTCCAGGAAAAAAGAAACACTTGAGTTCAAATTGGGAGTGGCATTGGGTGGGGTTGAACAAAGAGAAATAAGGAGACCTGCATAGAACAGTGCTTCGCTACACATACTTTGGAGACAGCAAAGGATTTGAGTGTTGGCTCTGTCTACTATATATCCATTTCATCTTTGTCAAGTTATTTCAAGTCTCTATGCTTTTGTTTTCTTATATAACAGATATGGATAATTATAGTACCTCCTTTATAGGTACCATTATTTTGATGATTAAATGGGGTAATTTGTGTAAAGCACTTAGCATAGTTCCTGCCGGAGAGTCAGAGTTTGGAAAAGGGTAGTTTTCATTAAGAAGAGTAATAATGATAATGTGTGAACTCTGTTTATCAGTTCTTATTTAAAATGAGTCCTCCTCCCTCTTTTTTTTTATATTTGCCTGCTACGGAACCCAGTGGAACATTGAACATACATTAGCACAGGTACACGGTGACCTTGGCTTTAGATAAAGATTTTGTACCTTTTGCCTAAATCTGTAAAATGTACTATCGCACCTCTGAGGATCTAAAGCCTCCCCTGAGAACTGACAAGATGGATTGATGTTCCCTCTAGTAAATAAGGGATAAGGGACAGCTCAACATGTGGACAGCACTGGAGAAGAGGTAGTACGTTACCTGGAAAGGAGAGTGGCATTGCCTTTAAGGAAGGCATATTTCTTAAAATAAAGGGCAACTCAAAGAAGCCAAATTTAGCTTTTAAAAACAGATCTCTGGATAGGCAGAAGCCATGTCTACATGCTTTGTGGTTAGAAATTCCCCAGTCTTCTGATTGTAACCTTGCTGCTTGTCAGCTGCACCAGATTGAAAAAAAGAAATGGCCTCAATATTAAAGAAATAGTTCTGATATTGGGTACCGAGTACAAAGAGAGCAACATAGGAAAGAGCAAAACAGAAAGGGACAAAACATCCTTCATTACAGAGTGACCAAAAGTGTAAGCCTGGTGGAGAGTGAAAGGGTAGACACAACTCAGATGAGGCAGTTGCCATTCAAAAGCCCTGTCAAGTCCCCGCCCCAATGACACATCTCTTCCCCCATTATTCCTTTGATCTTCCCTCTCTTCTTCTGTCATTCGTGCCATTTCCCTTGTATACCCCTGGGAGATCTTCAGGTTCACGAGCTAGATGGGTAAGCAAAGCACACACGAAGTGTAAGCACTTACGAAGCACATGAACAGAGGCAAATTGAGATGGTGTAGAAGAATCTAAATATGAAAATCTGGAGGACCGCAGGCGGTAGGGACCTCTTGTCTCCTTTCTCTTGTCCTCTGAGCCATTCTCCTCCCCGTCTGTTCATAAAACAGTATCTGTCCCCATGTTCTGGAAGGCCTGAAAAGGGATTCTGTTCTCTTTTCACAGTATTTCGTTCCTTTGTGTGAGGTGGTGCTCTGGGGCTGCAGATGAGAAATTATAATGAACACTTGAGCTTTGGTTCTTTTTCATTTTCACCTGACAGGGTTTCCTCCTGGGTTGGCTTTCGAGTTACCCTGAGACATGCAGTTTTCTGAGTTGAATCCTTAGTTGCTATAATTAACCCAGGTTTCCTGGATTTTGTTTTCTTATATAAGTGCCTGAGATTGTAGAATTTTTGATGTATTTTAAAATTTGAAGTTACTAGTTTCTGTTATTAAAGTGCAACATGACTCTAATTTCCCAGATCATGAAAAAGCCTTAGAGGGCCATTAACGTTGTGACTGGAAGCAGTAGGAGGGGAAGAAGTAATGGTAATACAAGGAGGAGGAGGTAGATAATAAAGTAATATAGAATATGATAAAAAAACTATTATATTACTAGTAATGGAATACACTATCTTGATAATATAATCTTGGTAATTCGACTACTCTGTCTAGAGGCATAATGTGCTCTTTGACTCTTCCAGTTTTGTTTTTTTTTTTTTTTTAAAGATTTTATTTATTTGTTTGACAGAGAGAGATCACAGGTAGGTAGAGAGGCTGGCAGAGACAGAGAGAGAGAGAGAGAGAGAGAGACTCTTCCAGTTTTATTGAGAATATAATTGACATATGACATTGTATTTGTTTTAAGTGTGTAACAGATGATTTGATACTTATATACATCTCATGAAATGATCACCACAATAAGTTTAGTTAATATCCATCACCTCACAGAGTTAATTTTTTTTCTTGTGATGAGAACTTTTAAGATTTACTCTCTTAGTAACTTTCAAACATATGGTATAGTATTGTTAACTTTAGTCACCAAGCTCTATGTTTTAGTTCCAGAATTTATATATCTTATAATTGGAAGTTTGTACCTTTTGACCTTCTTCACCCATTTCACCCCAACACCCACCTCTGGCAACTGCCAACCTGTTCTCTGTACCAATGAATTCATTTTGTTTTGTTTTTAAAGTTCCACATAGAAATGAAATCAGAGTATTTGTCTTTCTTTTGTTCATGTAGTATAGTGCCTTCAAGATCCATCCATGTTGTCACAAATGGCAGGATTTCCATTTTTTTAAATTAATGAATACTATTTCCTTGTATATTAGAATATTTTCTTTATCCATTCATCCACTGATGGACACTTGAGTTGTTTCTGTCTTAGTTATTGTAAATAGTGCTGCAGTGAACATGGGGATGCATATATCTTTTCAAGGTGGTGATTTTATTTTCTTTAGATATATACCTAGAATTAGAAATGCTGGATCATACGGTAGTCCTGATTTTATTTTATTTTTTTCAAGATTTTATTTATTTGTTTGAGGGAAAGAGAGAATCTTCAAGCAGACTCCCCACTGAGTGAGGAGCCCAAGGCTGGGCTTGATCCTACCACCCTTGAGATCATGACCTAAGCCCAAACCAAGAGCCAGAAGCTTAATTGACTGAGCCACCCAGGTGCCCTGATAATTCTATTTTTAATTTTCTGAGGAGCCTCCATACTGTTTTCCAGAGTGGCTGCACCAGTTTGCATTTCCACCAACAATGCACAAGTGCTGCCTCTTCTCCATATCTTTTCCAGTATTTGTTAACTTACCTTTTTGATAACATTCATTTTAGCAGGTGTGAGGTGACATTGTTGATTTGCATTTCTCTGTTTAGTGACGGGGAGGCCTTTTCCTTGCCTATTGGATACTTGGATATCTTTTTTTTTTTTTTTTTTTTTTACTTTTTTTTTTTTTTAAGATTTTATTTATTTATTTGACAGAAATCACAAGTAGGCAGAGAGACAGGCAAAGAGAGAGGGGGAGGCAGGCTCCCCGCCAAGCAGAGAACCCAATGCGGGGTTCGATCCCAGGACCCTGGGATCATTACCTGAGCCAAAGGCAGAAACTTTAACCTACTAAGCCACCCAGGCGCCCCTGGATACTTGGTTGGATATCTTATTTGGAAAAGTGTCTGCTCAATTTCTCTGGCCATTTTTAATTTGGATTGTTTGTTTTGTTACTGTTGAGTTGTATGACTTGTTTATATATTTTGGATATTAACCCCTTATCAGATATGTGATTTATAAATATTTTCTCCCATTCCATAGGTTGCCTTTTCACTTTATTGATGTTTTCCTTTGCTGGGAAGAAGCTTTTTAGTTTGATACAGTCCTGTTGCTTATTTTTGCTTTTTTTGCCTTTGGTTTTGGTGTCAAATCCAAAAAATCATTGCTAAAGCCAAAAAATCATTGCTCCTATATATTCTTCTACAAGTGTTATGGTTTGGAGCTTTACGTTCAAGTTTTTAATCCATTTTGATTTGAGCTTTATGTAGGGTGGAAGACAGGAGTCCAGTTTCATTCTTTTGCATGCAGCTATCCCATTTCCCCAACAGCACTGATCAAAGAGACTACGCTTTCCCCATTGCGTCTTCTTGGCTCCTTTCATAATAATATTGTTATAAATTAATTGATCCTACATGTGGGTTTATTTCTGGGCACTCTGTTTCACTGATGTATGTGTCAATTTCATAGCATGGTTTTTTCTTGAGCTTGAATGCTGGCTCTTCTTAAATTCTTATATTCAATCTTTAGCCAACAAATATTTTTGAGTGCTTAAAATACAGGGACACAATCCAGACATGACTCTGTCATCAGGAATCATGAAGTCCAATGGGAAGAGACAAAATAACCAAATAGACAAACAAACTAAGGCCAAATTGCAACAGTGAAAAGTGCTCTTGCAGTAAGAAAGTAGTGTTTTGAGAAGATGTAATAGGTAAGTCAGGAACGGTTTCCTGGGGAAGTGATGCTGAGCAGGAATTAACTAGATAAATATAGTGAAGACAGCTTTACATAAAACAGGATGTGTAAAGGCTCTGTGGTGGTTAGGAGATATCGCAAGTATGGGGGGTTTTAAAAGGTATGGCTTGAGCAGAAGGATTAAAAGGGAAGCCTTTGAAGAAGAGGCTAGTTAGAAACTTAAGTTTTACCTTTATCCCAGGAGGTATGGAAACTAATTGGAAGGTAGTTGTTGAATTTTTTGAATTTTGCATTTCAAAAAGATCTTTATTGCAAGATTATAGAGAATTGATTGAGAAAAGATAGAGAGGATGATATAGATAAGTTAAGACAGGACAGAAATCTAAGCGAGATAACATTGAGTAGAGTGGCAGTGAGGTACCTGGGGAGAAGTGTTCAAATTAGAAGTGTATTTAAGAGATTCACCCTACAGGATGTGGTGTTGGATTGCATGCGTGGAATGAGGAACAAAAAGCAGTATCAAGAATGGCGCTTTGGGTTTGAATGTGTGGAACAGGAAAAAATGGGGGGATGACTCCTTATGTTAGGAAAAACTGGAGGACAGTCCGATCATGCAGGGGCTGTTTGGAGTTTGACTGAATTTGATTTTGTACATGTTGAGTTACATGGGAAGTTGACACATTGAGGAGATAAGGAAAGAGATATACAACTCCTGTTCGAGAAGAGAGGTTTAAGCCAAAGTTACCAATTGGTGAACTGTATGAGTATATGCTAACTGAGGTTTGGGGACTGAAAGAGCTCATGTAGGCAGAGAAAAGCAAGTGAGAAAAGCAATGTAGCCCTTCAGCTGAGATAGATGGAGAAAGATAAATCTTCAAAAGATTAGAAGAGAGACTCGAGAGGCAGCCGTGAAAGGGAGAGAATCTGGCTCACCAAAAAACTAGAATGATAATATTTCCTGAAAGGAGTAACTATCAATTCTGATGTTTCTGAAAGGACAGCATGGTTATTGGACTGTATTTAGGAACAAGGATGTTATTGATCACCTTAACAGAGGCTATTTCTGTGGCACGGAAGAGAGATGGAAGTCAGACTCGGGGGAGCACAGGAGTGAGTAGGAGGCAAGGAAATGGAGACAACAAATGTCGACACAACTTCTAAGAAGTCTGTCAGGAGTGAGGGGAACGGTATGAGTACTCAAATGAGGGTTTGCATCAGCGTTGTGCGGTAGTGGGTTGGTTTTAATTAATGCAAGATGCCTGGCTAAGCTTCAAAACCAAGTCAGAGTTGAAAGAGAGTGGTTAAATAAACCGAAGAAAAACTACAATAAACTAAGGTTTCTGAGAATATAGGGGCAAAGAAATCTATAACATCAGTACTATAGGGATCCTGAAATTGGAAAAAAGGACAGTTTTTAAAAATTATATAACGGGAAGAAGGAAATTGGAATAAGTGCATTTGATGAGGGCGGTGCCCTCTTCTATTTTCTCTAAAATAGGAAACATGGGGCACCTGGGTGGCACAGTTGGTTAAACATCCAACTCTTGGTTCCGGCTCAGGTTGTGATCTCGGGGTCATGAAATGGAGGCCCTGCATCTGATTCCAGTTGGTGCGGAGTCTGCTGGGGATACTCTCTCCCTCTCCCACTGCCCCTCCTGCTTGTTCTCCGTCTCTTCTCTCTCTCTCTCTCTCTCATAAATAAATCTTCAAAAATAAATCAATTAAATTAAATGAAATAGGATACAAAGTTATCTTCGAGTAGAGAGAGGGGAGGAGTCTTCAGAAAAGAGATTGGCCAAAGTTTGAAATCACCTCTGTGAATAGAGGGAAAATAAGGTAACTAGGTAAATGTATTTGGATTTTCAGTTAGTGTTGACTGTACATGTGAGTATGGTAAGAAATTGTAGTAAGTATGGTAAGACAATTTCCATTCACCGGTAGTGCTTGGCTGCTTGGGTCTGGGCATTAAAAAGTAGATAGCTGGAGTTAACTATTGGATTCCCTATTTATTAGCGAGGGGCGAGGGGAAAGAGCCAAGGGATTTGGGATATTAGCAAGAATGTTACTGTAATGATAGACTGTGGATCTTTTCTAGATAATAAGGGAAGTAAAGCAAAGAAATCTCATGGATTGGGAGAAAGTAGAAATCAACTCATTTAAAGACTGAATGAGGACAAAGAACAGTTGAGACAAAATTAGTTGCACAAAACAACCAGCAGGAGTGTTTGTAGGTTTGTAGTGATTTTGTAGGTGGAGCAGTTAGGGGTGGCACAGAGATTCCAAACGGGATCGTGACAGTGGACATCAGAAATGGAGTGGAGACAGTGGGGTAACAGTGGCAGACTGAGGGGCCAGGTGGTGGATGCGCAATGGCACGGTAACTTGAAGTCACTCGGGAATGTATCAAGGTTGCAAACTGGATAACGGAGATCTTCAAAGAATAATGGATGAGGACTGGGACATCAGAGTGGGAGCTGACAAACTTGAAGGACCACATAGCAAATAGTTCAGGCTTTGTCCATACAGCCTATACAACCTCCGTCAAAACTGTTCAACTCTGCTGTAGCATGAAAGTACTTACAGTCAATATGTAAGCTAAGGCGCCTGGCTGTGTTGCTGCAGAACTTGATTTACCAAAGCAGCCACCAGATTTGACCCACAGGCCATAGTCTGTTACAGTCACGGAATAAGAGCATACTAGCAGTGAATCTGGAGAGAGAAGGATTAGTTTTACTCAAAGTATGTTACATATAGCAGGCAATACTCAAGATGATTTCAGATGATTCATGAAAAGATTTTAAAACCTCTAATTGTGGAAAGTTTCAAACATGCAAAATTATATATTATAGTATAATGATCTCCCACAGAGTAAACATGCAACTTCAGTCATCATTAACTCACAGTCTTGTTTCATTTACCTTTAGCAACTACCACCTCCCAGATTAAACTGTTCCAAAATATCTTATTTATTTTAGAATGATTCCTTGAAAGCTAAAAATGATGTATATATATATAAAACCATGATACCACTACCAGAACTAAAAATAACTAGTAAATTCTTGATACCATGAAATATCCAGTTGACCTCATAGTTGTTATTTTTATATTTTGGTTATTTAAATTGGATTCACATCAATTGAAAGTACTGTGATAATTTGAAAACTCGCTTTTATTTTTTATTTTAATTTAATTTTTTTAATTTATTTTTTAAAGATTTTATTTATTTATTTATTTGACAGAGAAAGACACAGTGAGAGAGGAAACACAAGTAGGGGGAGTGGGAGAAGGAGAAGCAGGGTTCCTGCTGAGCAGGAAGCCTGATGCAGGGCTCAACCCCAGGGTTCTGGGATCATGACCTGAGCCCAAGGCGGCCTCCAAGCCAACTGAGCCACCCAGGCACCCCTCTTATATATATTTTTTTAAGATTTTATTTATTTATTTTAGAAAGATAGAGAGCTAGTGCGTAGGGGGTAAGAGGCAGAGGGAGAGGGAGAAGCAGACTCCCTGCTAAGTGGAGAGCAGGACACCCCAAAATTCCCTTTTAATCTGAAGATTATTTTATGTTTCTTATTTTCCTTCTCCAAAATATTTGCTAAGTAAATTTGGCTCTTTATCTGTAAAATTAGCCACAGCCTGGATTTTGCTCCTGTATCCCTTGGTATATCCATGTTCCTTGTTTACTACTTTGTCGAATATAGAGATTTGATCACATTAACTTTTTGTTTTTATTTTTTGTGTTTTTTGGCACAAGTACTTCATAGACGATATTGCATAGTTACATCAGACGCACATAATGTCTGGGTATGTGATGTTAAACGCCATTGATAAGTATTGCCAAGATCCATTAATTCACTATGGGTTGACAAAGAGTGTTGTTCAAATTCTGTCATTCTTGTATTTATTACCTGAAGTCTTCTTATAGAGAAATTTCCTCTCAGGAGACAATTATTTAATAGATGTACAGTTTGTATAAGAAAAACAAACAGATGCTTGATTCTTTCCCTTTATTTATCAGTTTGAAAAATGAGTTGGCTCATTAGCACTCTTATAAGGTGACCAAAAAGTATTTTGTATTAAGTATTATGAATTCAGGGGCACCTGGGTGGCTCTGCGGGTTAAAGTCTCTGCCTCCGGCTCAGGTCATGATCTCAGGCTCTTGGGATCGAGCCCCGCATCGGACTCTCTGCTCAGCAGGGAGCCTGCTTCCCCCTCTCTCTCTCTGCCTGTCTCTCTGCCTACTTATGATCTGTCTCTCAAATAAATAAATAAAATAGTTTTATTTTATTTATTCTTTCTATAGTTTAGTTTAGAAATTTTCTATTGACTTATACTTCCAATTCACAAATCTTATTTATTGTGATGTCTAATTAAGTTTTCAACCCAATCAAATTAGTTCTTAGTTTCTGATCTAATATTTTTAAGTTACTGTTTTTGGTAGATTTTTAATTCTTTGATGAAATTGTCCATTCTTTCATTTACTTATCTTTTTCTCTATTCTTGAGCATATTAAAAAGAACTCTTTTAAGCCTGGCGGTATCACAGACCTGTACCTTTGGGGCTAATAATACATTATATGTTAATTTTTTAAAAAGCTATTTTAATATTTTTGTTGGATAGCTTCAATGTCAGGATCATTCTTATGTCTGTTTCTGTGTTTATTTTCTCTCTCTCTCTCTCTCTCTTTTTCTCTTTTTGCAACTTCTTCCAGCATATATTTTCCTTTCATTATTACTGTCCGCATATATATCATGTACATATTATATATATTATATATTAACAAAATAAACCCAACAGAACAGTGCTAAAATTAATGGTTTAAAAATTTTCTATTCTTAAATTAAGAGATAAAAGAACTATATATGTAATCTTTTATATTTACCCTTTTATTTACCATTTCCTGTGCACTTCATTCCACCTCATGAAGTTACTAATTGGTATCACTTCCTTTCAGCATAAAGGACTTTAGAATTTCATATAAGACAAATCTACTTGCAATGAATCCTGCTTTTTCATTTTTACTTTTGAAGGATAGTTTCATTGAATGCAGCATTCTTAAGTGGGCTGCTATTTCTTTCAACATTTTGAATATATCTTCTGATCTCCGTTTTTCTAGTGAGAAGTGAGCCATTAATTGTATTATTGGTCTCTGCATGTGATTGTTTTGTTTTGTTTTGTTTTTCTTGTTGATTTCACTCACTGCTTCCATAATTCCCTCTTTGCTTTTGGCTTCCAGCAGGTATAATATGCCTAGGTGGGTTTCTCCTTGTGTTTAACTTCTTTGAGTTTTAAGATTCCTGCAGGTTAGATTAACCTGGAGGTAAACTAACTTCCCAGAAAGTTTTTAAAAATCATATATGAAGTTTTGGGCCATTATATCTTTAAGCATTTGTTCTTTCCCTCTCTCTTTCATCTCTCCTGCTATGACTCCCATTGCCTACGTTTAAGGACACTTGATATTGTCCTATATGGCTCTGAAGCTCTGTTTTCCTTCAATCTTCTTTCTCCCTTTTCTTCAGATTATACACACACACACACACACACACACATATATATATTTAGATTATTTATTTGGGAGAAAAAGAGGGAAAGACAACACTGGTGAAAGGGGCAGCGGGAGAGGGAGAGAGAGAGTCCTAAGCAGACTCCACGCTGAGTACAGAGCCTGATGTGGGGCTCAGTCTCATGACCCTGAGATCATGACCTGAGCCAAAACCAAGTGTCAGATGCTTAACCAACTGCACCATCCAGGTGCCCCTAGGTCATTTATATTAATCAATATTCAAATATACTGATTCTTTAGCTTCTGCCATCTCAGATTGGCTGTTGACCATCCCTAGTAAATTTTTAATTATTTTTTGTTACTGACTTTTCAACTCTAGAATAATTATTTGGTTCATTTGATAGTTTTCTATTTCTCCACTAAGATTCCCTATTTTTTGAGTCATTTTTTGTCATTTTGAGTCATCATCTTTTGTTTTAATCCCATGAATATTCTTATAAGAGCTGCTTTAATGTCTATTAAAGCCAATGTAGGAATCAGTTTCAACTAACTGTTTTTTTCCTGAGAGCATGGACATGCTTTCCTCTTTTCTTCATGTATCATCTTTCTGTTGTTGTTTTAGAAAACTAGGCATAAAAATAATAATAATAATGTGACAACTCTAAATCCAGTGGAGTTTTTTTAAGTTTCCTTTTTTTTTTTTTAATTTTGGTAACTAACCATACCTAAATTATAAAATCTGTTTCCTCTTCAGTGTGTAAAGATTTTTCTGCTCAACTTTTTATTATACTTATTATGTCTTTAGTTTAGTTTCCAACAAATTGCCCCTGCATTGGCAAAGCCCCTTTATTGGTCCACCAATGAATTTGACAAAAGTTGTGCTCCAATTCCTCAAGCCTGTTCAGCTTCCACCCCCTACATATTGATGTGTGTGTGCTGGGTTGAGGGGGGTGGTTAGAGGGTGTGTTCAAAGTTGCAGACCGTAACACGGTCTCCCTTGGCTTTTGCTTTTCAATAAGCTCCCCGAGGTCTCCGCACTCACCTGTGTATTTTCCTGGTCAGCCATGACTCTCTAATTTCTAGATTCTTCATGTTAAATGTCCGTCTGTTCTGCTACTCACCCCAAATGGGATTTGCAAACCCATGCTAACCAAGCTTCAGTTCTCTGTTTTCCTACCAAGTTTGTGCCTGTTAGCTAACAAAGTGAAGGATCTACACACTCAGATCTAATTTAAGTCTGCTTCTTTTGGAAGAAAAGCTGCTGTTTCTTGCAGCCATCTCCAAGATGGTAAAGCTACCTTTCTCACTGACAACACCGGGGAAGGGGAATGGAAGGATTCCTAGGCAAGCAGAGTAAAGACTCCTGCTATTCTACTGAAGTTCTAGCATTTTTCTAAGAAGAGATGTTTCTCAATTACATGTTTGCCTTTGGTCTTGAAATGATAGTTTTTATAATTTGCTCAGTTTTATACATGGCTTTTTTCACTGACCTTTTCGTGGCCCCATAGCCACAACCATCTCAACCCTCCCCCTGCCCCATTTGTGATCCTTATATTTTCTCTTTATTTTATTTATTTTTTTAAAGTTTATTTATTTATTTATTTATTTATTAGAGAGAGACAGAAAGACAGACAGTGAGAGAAGGAACGCAAGCAGGGGAAATGGGAGAGGGAGAAGCAGGCTTCCCACTGAGTATGGAGCCCGATGTGGGAATTAATACCAGGACCCTAGGATCATGACCTAAACCGAAGGCAGAAGCTTAATAACTGAGCCACTAGGTGCCCTTTTCGCATTATTTTAAAATATGTATTTATTACTACTCTCTTCCTTATAACAATGATTTATTTTTAGTGCTAAAGGTGAACATAGATTCAACACTCACCCCAGACTTTACATAAATCTCTCCCCAGTCTAAAGTGTATTCTATTGGAGAATCCTCATGGGAGCAATATTCCCTGACTTCCCTGGCTCTAACAGGTTTTATGTAGTCTTCATATCAAAAAGCTAATTTTGCTGAATATAAAATCATTAGCTCACATTTTCTTTCCTTGAGTACATTAAATATGTTGCTACATTATTTTTTGGCATAAAGAGTTGCTGTCAAAAAGTTAATAATAATCCTATTTTTCCATAACTGACTTTTTAAAAATGCCATTATAGTAATTTGCTTAATGTCTATTTTGAGCCTATTTTCCCACTTTTTCAGTATACTCTTTCAATATGTATTTGCTAATCATTTTCTACTTTAAGAAACTGTACTTGAATTACAATTTTTTTTTATTTAAAGATTTTATTTATTTATTTGACAGAGAGAAATCACAAGTAGATGGAGAGGCAGGCAGAGAGAGAGAGAGAGGGAAGCAGGCTCTCCGCTGAGCAGAGAGCCCGATGCGGGACTCGATCCCAGGACTCTGAGATCATGACCTGAGCCGAAGGCAGCGGCTTAACCCACTGAGCCACCCAGGCGCCCATTGAATTACAATTTTTAGTATTTTTTTCTATCTACTGCTTATTGACTTTAGTGCCTTCTATTATACACACTTTCAATCTTCTTTGCTTATCATTTTCTTTGAAAGTGATACTTTTTCTTTTAAAATTTATTATTTATTATTTAAAAATTCCCTTTTATTCGATTTTAAAATTTCTTTTAGGAAATTTTAAGAATTAAAAGA
This sequence comes from Mustela erminea, assembly GCF_009829155.1. Classification (NCBI taxonomy): domain Eukaryota; kingdom Metazoa; phylum Chordata; class Mammalia; order Carnivora; family Mustelidae; genus Mustela; species Mustela erminea. The sequence continues at coordinate 162,109,517 of NC_045614.1, read as the reverse complement.
AATTTTAAGAATTTAAGAATAAATTAAAAGAAATTTTAAAATTTCTTTTAGCATTAACTTTTGGGCCAGTATGTTCTTGTTTTTCTTCTAGTTTGCTCTTAATTTCTACAATGAGTTGTTATTTCCAACCCATTCCTGGATTCTCTCACCTGTCTCTGCTGAGCTTCCTTCTTTCCAGTTGACTCATTTAGCAGTTTTGTTAAAATTTTTTGCAGCTCCTATCATTTCCCTTATTTCTTTCACCTTGTTTTGAGTTATTAGTCTACAGTTATTATTTATTGTGAAATTATCTTTTTCTAAAATGCTGCCATTGTTGAGGGGATATTCTTTTGTTCTCTCTTCTCATGGTCTCTTTATGTGTGATTTTACCCCATTCCTTTTCTATTGCTTACGCTTAAGGTAAACGCATGTTGATTTTTGCTATGGAAGGGTGGACCAGGCTAGCTTTTTTAAAGTCTTCAGTGTCTCTAGAGCCCTGTCTTCTGTTATTTTCAAGGTAAATAATATGGTATTGTACTTTCTGAGATATACTTCTTTTCCTTCTATCCCTCACTTTTATCTAAATTGCTTGTTTGCTTTCTCCTTTTGGACCTGTCCTATTTAATTTGGATTCTACTCCCAGGGTTTTCTTCCCAGTACGGGATCTGTCTAAAAAGCACCCGCTGTTCCAACACTGACAAGCCTCTTCTTGTTTCCCTTGAAGGCACTGGTAATCTGGTGCCTGCAAACTCCTTTCTACATTTCTGCTGCTGTTCTCAGATTAGTCTGCATGTCTTTCCAGTGATTACCTGTTGCTTTTAGTGGGGGGTGGGGGAGGGGGTAGAGGGGACGTTCTTTAGTTCTAAGGGAAATAAGAAGCCCAGTCGATTTTCCTTGTTGATTTCTGCTCAGTTGCTGATACTGCAGTGGTCCAGTGATTTGTCCCCATCTATTAATGAGGACATACTGTTAATGAGTGTTCCTACACATATTTCCCGTGTGTTTTTAGGTTTACTGCTCTAGTTACTTTGTCTGTTTTTATAGGGAGTTTCAGGAATATTTAAAAAGTGAGGTTGGTTGCATTCCCAACTTCCCAGAATCTGGATCAGTTTTACAAAAATCTAATACTTACATATTTGGGTAATATATATTAAAATATAAATAACATACCAAGTGGATTTCATGCACTTCTCAAATATTAGTGCCTAGACCATCATCCTCTGTTTAAAATAAACTTACGTCAGTAAAACAATTATAAAAACAATTACAGTAATATCAGAAATAAAATTAAATAGTAGTAATGACAGTAATGATGGTAAGCAGTCCTGGCAAGCAGTATCAGTGGTAGTATACAAATAACTCTATTTGGAAGTGCTGTTATAGCTAAATTGTCTTAACCATAAAAGAAAGGATTTTTTTTCTTTTAATAATGGGATTGGAATAATATTTGGAAACGGTAATGAGGAGCAAGAAAGGCACTGGTCCTCCCTCCTCATTTTGAGGAAATAAGGGCATAAGAAAATAAACAGCCACTATTTGAGAATGATGTAGGAAAGATGTGCCTAATGGAGAGGCCTGGTTTCAATTAAGGAAGGCAGGAGGAACGAATTTTCAGTAAAGCTTCTGTTGCTAAGACATTGGAATATAACGAAGTCCTACAGGCTACATATACCAAACTGAGAAATATTTCACTTAAAAATAAATGCTGTTAATAATAATGAGGATACTCATACCCATTAAATTCACAGACTTTCTTTAAAAATTTATTTATTTATTTGACAGAGAGAGAGATCACAGGTAGGCAGAGAGGCAGGCAGAGAGGGAGGAAGGGAAGCAGACTCCCTGCTGAGCAGAAAGCCCGATATGGGGCTCGATCCCAAGACCCTGAGATCATGACCTGAGCCGAAGGCAGAGGCTTCACCCACTGAGCCACCCAGGTGCCCCCAAAATTCACAGAATAAGTAGCTGAATGGTCAGAAGAAAGCTGTTAGTATAAGGATAATCCTTGCTATATAGGTTATAGTAGTTTAAATAAACTAAAAGCCCAAACTGAAAGAACACATGATTCAGTAATTGGAAATGACAAACCAAATGATGATGTATATATATGACAGCAAAAAAAATCGAGCAAAAATACGGGGTAACATTTGTTGATTAAAAGGACTGCAGCATGAGAAAACATATGCATACAAACAAGAGTTGTATAGACATGGAAAAAAGAAAATCAGATTTTCGGGATATTAAGATGGTAGAGTTCATTTGTAAACTATTCTTTGATGTTATTGTAGTTTAGTCACAAATGCGTATGTGTGTGTGTATGACTTCGCAAGGAGAACCTGGGAAACTGGTATTTGTCTCATATGACCTTTCAAATGAAGAATAAATAAATAAATAACCCATTAGCATTAGTGCCTTCTTCAGAGTTTCCTTATGTATCTTTCTATATCATTCCCTCTTTGGAGGAATATTTATAAGTTCTAAAAAGACAGCTCAGAGGGGCAATAAGGCAGTAAAAAGATTAGCGAACGGCAGAGTCTGGCAGGAGGGAGGGATGAGTAGGTGGAGCGCAGAGGACTTTTAGGGCAGCGACGCTATTCTGTGTGACACTACAGTGGTGAATACAGGTCATTATGCAGCCCTCAACACCCATGGAATGTTCAGGGCCAAGAAGGAACTCTAATGGAAACAAGCTATGGGCTTGGGATGATAATGATGTGTCAAGGTAGCTTTATCAATTGTAACGATACAATCATCACTGTGATTAAGGATGATAAGGGGGGGAGGGGTGGCTTGTGCATGCATGGGAGACAAGGGAGGTGTGGGAACTCTCGTACTTCCCATTCAATTTTGCTATGAACCTAAAATGTCTCTAAAAAAAACTTTAAACCTATTAGGATTTTTCATAGGACAGAGGCCAGGCTATAAAGTTTTATATTCCAACTGATCAAAAAGATATGATCTGAAGCCTAATGCACCGTTTTGGGGTCAAAGCAGAGGAACATACCAGATTGTGAGTTGGACTCTTTTAGGGGAGTTTCCTTGTAATTTTTCAGTGATAAGCAGCTCTACGATCCTCAGTGGTTCCTTTTTGCCATTTATACAATGAGGAGTATAGTGGGGTTTTGCCTTGTCCTAGGTGTCTCCTGAGGGCAGATGAAGCTCTCCACTAAAACTGTTCTTGTTTCTTTCACAAAAAGCATTTTATAGACCGATCACATATTCATGTCTCTTTCACCTATATTTTGTTATAGTCACACAGGATGAATTGAGAAGCAGCCATATAATAGAAGTACAGATAAATCAGACTCTGGAAATACCATGCTTTCAAAACACCTCCTCAGAAATTTCGTCTGAGTTCACCTTTGCATGGTTGGTGGTAAGTGTTGCCCTTTTCAGTGAATAACTACAATGATCTTTAAATATTAATGAAATAGAAATGAATAAGAAGTAATAATAGGGAAGGAAGCACACAGGTAGAAGGTTGAGGGCTGGCAGGGGAAGGAAGGGTGAGTACTAAGATTCCTTCCAACTCAGCAAGCCTCTGGGTCTATGAATACAGTAATTTAAAAATTAGTTCCTAAAGGTTAGTTTCTATTTCAAGCCATATACCAAACCCTAATTACAGAGAGAAAGGATTGTGATGGTGTCCTGGAGAGGAGCCGCATGCAGCAGAAACCCCTATGCACAAATAATTGTCTTATAAACAACATATACAGAGGGAGAGCTTGCTGCTACATCCTGGGGAATACGCAGCATTCCTTTAGATGGGGACACACAAACTCTAATGCTTACAGGATACAGGAGGAAACATACACAAGAGAAGCAGGACTATATGAGAAGCAGCCAGCTCAGTTGTATTATCGCCACAGGCTGGGGCAGGCCCATAGCTGCCATGTTTTCTGACATGGGAAGGAAGGGAGGAAGGAAGGGAGAAAAGGGAAGGGAAGACTTAGGGGAGGGGAAGAGAAGGAAGAAAAGGAAGGAAAAAAAAAAGAAAAAGAAGCCAGAAACCTTGATTTCTATGAAAAACTTCCCAAGGCAATCCAACCAAATGGCAGCTAGCTTTAATCTCAATCTATAGTAAACCTCTACTATTGTTAAATTGGTTGATGACACAAGACTAACACAAAGATAACCATAAGCACTGTTTTGAGAATCACATAATGGAGTGTTGATTTAGATGATCCAGAACATGATTTTGATTATTTTTAGATTGTCATCAAAATGAAAACACAAGATTTCAAAATTCTTGCCGAACTCCTAGATCTCCATGAATACAGTGGCTGATACACTTGCACAACGCTGTATCCACATAAATGATCACTCATATTATGAGTTACCTAAATTTTTGTGGACCGGCTTAGAAACTAGACCCTTCATATACAAAGATCTGTCTGACAATGTGCCAAATCCAAAATAATGGACTTGCAAGCAGGCTTCAGAACACAACCTACTGATGAGTTTTCAGTATCTAGATACATTTTTTTTTGGATAGTCAGTAGGATGAAAAGAAAAAAAATATTCTAAAATAACTTTCTCAGACTGTCCTAAAATCGACAGTGTCTTTTTGTCATCTGTCAAAAAAACACCTTCTTTCCCCTTTGTACGGTTTGGTTTCCAAAACGTAAATCTTCCTGTCGTTACATCTATCATTAGTATAAGTTGTTCTTAACAAACATGATACAAAGAGGCTCTCAGAAAAAAAGTTGAAAAGAGGAGATGAGGGCGCCTGGGTGGCTCAGTGGTTAAGCCGCTGCCTTCGGCTCAGGTCATGATCTCAGGGTCCTGGGATCGAGTCCCGCATCGGGCTCTCTGCTCAGCAGGGAGCCTGCTTCCTCCTCTCTCTCTCTCTCTGCCTGCCTCTCTGCCTACTTGTGATTTCTCTCTGTCAAATAAATAAATAAAATCTTTAAAAAAAAAAAAAAAAGAGGAGATGATCTCAAGAGGGCAGGAACTGGCTGTCCTAGACATGACAGCAATGGAAGGTTACTACACCTTGTTTGTGTTATTCATAGCTTCCACCCAAGGGCAAACATTTCCACTCTAATACCACAATTTCACTATCAAGGGGAATCATCAAGTTTAATAGTAACAATAATACAGTTTAATAAAGCTTGACTGTAGGGATTGATAGTGGCTAGTAAATTGATCTATAGTGTTCTTATCTTATCTAAAGGCTGGGTTATCTGCTTTTCCAAGCAGGGGTCAATACTTCAGCCAGCCTGTGTCTTTTGTGTGACTATGAGCTTCTCCAGGGCAAAAAACTATGCCACTCATTTCAAAAATCCCTAGCCTCTCGTTTAGTACCTAGAACATAGTTGCTCAACAAAGACTCAATAAATAATTGAATGGATCTGTTTCTCTTTGTCCCTCTCCCCCACAGTCCTATTCAGTGACCTCATATTAAATGGTGGTCACTAAATTCATGCTGCCTGTTTAACTGGTTACTGAGCATCTCATTAGGTATCAACGACTAGATAACTGATAAGGTATCTTCTATGCGGTGGTTGTCTTCAAAGAAACGAAGAAGGCTATGCAGACATTACCTGTGGATCCTGCCAGGGCATGTGAGATAAATAAGGGATGAAAAGAGTGCACCTAAGGTCACACAGTGAGGCAATCCTAAACTTTAAGAACCTTCAGCCACACTGTCACTTTGAAGGATGCACCATTATACAGATGACTTGAGGAATCTTTTTGAAAGAAACTTCTCTTCAAAGGGAACATCGTATTGGCAAATGTGCCGAGGAAATTCCTACTGCACATTCCCTTTTAAATGTCAAAATCTATTTGCTCCTCCGATTTACATCTGTGCTCCGCACTGTTGGCAGCTGGGGGATTCTGCAGGTCTGAGAGGAAATCCGCTGATGTGCTCATATTAGGGAATCCACCGCAGCTGGACACAAATACCCCTCAGTCTATATTTTCGTTCTTTCATCTCTTGTTAACCTGGTAGTAGTAATCATGACAAGCCAGTTGTTTTTTTGTTTTTGTTTTTGTTTTTTTTTTTATTTTCTTTGTTTTTTTTTTTTTGTTTTTTTTTTTTTTTTTTCCAGCATAACAGTATTCATTATTTTTGCACCACACCCCGTGCTCCAGCCAGTTGTTTTTAAAAACGTGACACAATGCGGCTTTTAGGAAAAGGTTGAAGAGCGGAGGCGGTGAAGATGAGCTGAGGAGGGCCGGCGCCTGCTGGACCAAGCTCAAAGCTGCGAAGTGCCCCTCCCCTTCAAATGCCGCACTAAGCCCTGGAAGCAATTTTGTTTTTTTAAGATTTTGTGTATTTATTTGACATAGAAATAGCGAGAGCAGGAACACAAGCAGGGGCAGTGAGAGGGAGAAGCAGGCTTCCCACTGAGCAGGGAGCCTGATGCAGGACTCAATCCCGGGACCCAGGGATCCTGACCTAAGCCGAAGGCAGACGCCTAAATAACTGAGCCGCCCAGGCATCCCTGGAAACAATTTTATAAACTAAAATTATTTTAATCTAGGTCACTGAAAAACAAAAGGCATGTCTTCTTGTATGTTGGATTTTTTTTTTTTTTAAAGATTTTATTTATTTTTCAGAGACAGAGGGAGAGAGCGCGAGCGAGCACAGGCAGACAGAGAGGCAGGCAGAGGCAGAGGGAGAAGCAGGCTCCCTGCCGAGCAAGGAGCCCGATGTGGGACTCGATCCCAGGACCCTGGGATCATGACCTGAGCCGAAGGCAGCCGCTTAACCAAAGACCTAATTAATTCTGTTATGACACTCATGGGAAAGGTGGTCTTTGAGATCCCTCAGTTATAAAAAAGTATTTGTACCTGACCCCATGCAAAGGCTGTGTTAAATGTGTTCATGGGGGTGGTTTCTTTGCATTTGGGGAAGTTACATTCCAGGATGGCAACTACATTGAAGTAAAAGTCGTCAGATGCAAATAGTGTATCCTACATTGATCTAGTGTGAGAGGTAATTAAATAAACACGAAAGGTTAATCCTTCAGTGGACACTGAGGGTTTATGTACAGGATGGGATAATGAATTAAGAAGTCATAGGATGTTTGTGTTTAGATGGTATGCAGTTGGTGGGTAAAGGACAAGCAATACTTCTTTCAGTTTATGTTCTGACACACAAGTATAGAGTCATCTGGGAAATTCTGCAGACTTATCCTGGGAGCTTCTAAATACCATCTGATATTCTGTTTTCATTCCAGGGTATCACCCTGATTTCCTACAGCATAAATTTCAGTTCAGTCCAACAAACATACATGACTCCGTTTTGAGTGTTAGGTCCTGTGGGGATACAAAACTACATGGCATATATTTCCTGCCATGAAATACAGCTTTAATAAAAACATAAGAAATGGCAGCCGAGAGGGAAAATCGTTTGGTTCTGCATAAATGGACCTGGAAAATCTTCTTAGATTATGTTTGAGCTGGATAATTAAAGAACAGCTGGCCAGCAAACATCAGACATGTACTACACCAAGACCCCGGGACCGTGAGTACAAGTTGGAAATGGAGATGAAGAGAGAGATATCAAAGAAATGTTTGATTCCAAAGTTGGTGGATAAAGAAAAACCCATGATTTTTCTCCTTAAAATCATGAAAAGAAGTCTATATCAGATTCAGACAGTTCAATATTTGTGATAAGGGCACATAACTAAAACCTATGTGCTTATATTTCTTTATATTTCTGTCTATAAATAAATCTTTTCTATATCCTCTTCTTCAATATTTGTAATCTTTTATATTTAAACAAAAATTAAATGGGAATTATAATCAATGTTGGTTTCCCATGCCTGTGGGAAGCCTAGCTATTCAGAAAGCAAGACTCACCTTCTACCTGATGGCAGCTGACCCTAATCGTCCTCACTATAATCAGAAATAGAGTAGTAGCCAACCCACAAAGGACTCACAACCCATTGTGATAATTGGGAAAATATTGTTCTGGTGCTCTACAAAGGAGACATGGGGAGTTTTGTAAGCAGCCCTCCTTGACAGCACTGACTGGATGGAAAATAAATGGAAGAAATGTGAAGATAGGAAGCAGTTTGGAGATAAAGAAGTAATAGCTGATACAATTAACAGAATTTATTGAATGTGCTCTATACTCTCAACACCTGACATGGGCTGTGGTCAACACAGCCAGGTCTGACATGGTGCTCAGGCCAGCCTGGAGATGAGATAACATCACTAAATCAAATAGTACCAAAGTCTCTTTTCTGTATTGGAAATTCTGGTTCTAGAGCAAAAACAGGAAAGCCTTCATAAATTATTTTAAGGTTTGTCATTAAGGTCATTGAGGGACATATAAGAAGAGCTTTTCATGATTCATTATGACCCTGCCCAACCCTCATCATGCCAAATATTTTATCCAAATCCTGCCCAAAATTAAATTATACATTTATTTCTCTTCTATGGGTCCTGATTTTGAGGGATTTTTTGTGAATTTATTCTTCTCCTCAAATAGACTAGAAGCAGAAAAAGCAAGGACTGTTTGTTCTCTACTTTTATGAGGCTGAGTATAGCAAAATCATTAACGGCATGAGTTTTGGGAAGGAAATTGTTGTTTTCAAATTCTGGTTCCTCTGTTTACTGTGTGACCTCGGAGCTAGGATTAGGGTGAGGTGAGCAAGATCCTCTCCTTAGGTACAAAGTTTAAGGGACTGCCCCCAAAATAGTAATTAAGATACATATTTTAAAACCAAAATTTAGGGAAAATGCATGATGAACAAAATATCAAAATTTTAAACAAAAGTAAGCTGTTGTTTTTGTCTGCTTTGAGACCCAGTTATGCTATTCACGAGTATTTTCCAATTAGCCTGTGGTTTCTGGGACTTCATAGTATCGTGTCCCCCATGGGCACAACTTTACACAGTCATAAAAATTTCCTAATTGTAGATTTTTTATTAATTTTTTCCACCTGGTCAAAACATGGGAGAATATTTTACGAAGAGTATATAGAGGTGTACATTTTTCCTTTTGTCTCAGAATTCAGTATGACTTAGGACATGTTGCCTAACGAAGTTTTAGATCCCTCCTATGTAAAAGGGGATGATTATAGTATGGACCTGACGCTGGTATTGTGATGTATAAAGAAGGTAACACAAACTAAATAACTCAGCATAGTACCTGTACTCAGTACATATTTAAAGCTCATATTTAAAGGATCCATTTTATGACTCTCCATGATTCTTCAGTTTAGCCTTGCATATGGTGAATTCTCATGAAATACAGATGGCCATCAGTGAGGCTGGCGGACAGCGAGTTTGTCTTACTTGGGTATCCACTGAGTGTCGGGACCAGACACGTGTACCATATATATTAGCCAGTTCAGGCCGCATTCTTCATTAAATCATATGGGTCCTCCAATTTGAGAATCCCATTAAGTTTTAGGAACATTTATTAACATTTTTAAAAAGTTGTCATTTTTTTTTCTTTGAAGAACAAGAGAAAAACACAAACAGGGAAGAGTAAAGACTCGGTACGAGACCAATTACCGGTCTGTTTGCAGCAGACCAGGTTACCTAAGATCATTATTATCAGGTAGAGTTGAGGCTGACTCCTATCACCAAAGTGGATCAGTATATCATAAAAGAGCTCCTTCAATCAACAAATTGCCCACACCTCCACAATCAGCAATTTGTATAAAGACCTTTGGGTTCCTGGAATTTCTTTTAAATTTTTCATTCTGGATACTCAAAAAAAAAAAAAATTCTTTTTATTATTTTGTGATGGTTTGGTTTTTATTAGTGCATGTTGTCTCTGAGGCTTAATTGTCCCCGGACCTGGGCATCTCTGCTTTTCGATGCTGTGACTCAAATACCTTGCATTGTTTGATCTTTGCACAAATTACTTAGCCTTAGTTTATTCCAGATTGTCATAAGGAATAAATGAGACTTAAAAGGACTTTTCAGAGTGTCTAAAACATAGTAGGTGCTAAATAAATTTAAACTATGATTAGTAAGGATATAAAATTTTAGCAGTGGTGGTAACATAATATTAGTATTGTTTTCCCCTCTCCAGCTCCAGACGTTTCATTGTTTGCCTGAGCTCATTTTCTCCCCACCTCATCTCTCCTTTGCTCTGTGAAGGCGGCCATTCACACGCAGGTTCTTGCCTCAGCCCCCTATTTAACTCTGGCATCAAGTAAACTATGCCAGCCAGCCACATGGAGCTCCACAATAAAGCAAAGGCAGCTTTTGTCTTCCTAGTCTGCAAGCTCAGCTTCTGACTGCCTTTCTTCCCACTACAAAGTAGCAGGTGGAAATGTTCCAGGTGGGGAGTCATTTACTCAGTGACCAAGAAGCCTTTTGAACTCTTAAGATCCTCACAAAAACAGAACCTGTGCAAGAAGCGAGAGCTGTGTCAGTGAGCAGGTTCTGGAGACCTGCAGGGGGAGCCTGCTTCCTTAATGATTGGCCTCCAGATCAGCAGCCATGGACTGAAGAGCCTTCCATGGTCTTCTGTCACCACCCAATACTAAGGACTCCTTTCAGAGGCCCTGTCTCCAGGATACAAGCTCTCTCCCTTTAATTTTCTGTGCGTATCTTCATGAGGAAGATAGCAGCACTGACACCTGGGTCCCTCTTTTTGGGGGGACAAAGGTATGTACATTGTTTCAGGAGGAATATCTTCAGCAGGGTATCATTCTTTGCAAGGGGCACTAACTACATATGGGTATGTAAAGCTGATACCAGTCCTAGCCATATGACCCTAAAGAATGGTGTCTTACAGAAGAAGTTCTATGAAATATATTCTGGAAATACCTGTATGAACTATTTAAGAAGTCTGCCTTCATGTTTCCCCCATTTCTGCTCCTCACTCATACTTGAATTCTCTTACTCACTTAGCTTCCATTTCTACTACTCTGAATCATCTGGCTTTTTAACAGATTTAAGCCAGAGATTCCAAGCGACAAATCTTTCTTTCCGTGCGCGCGCGTGTGTGTGTGTGTCTCCTTCCCCATCAAATGTACTACTTGCTGTTCAACCTTCTTCATCTTAGTTCCCTTCATTTCCCACTGATCTCTGCATGTTATGATTCATCTGCTGTTTACAGTTAAATCAGTGGTTCTCAAACCCGGATCCTTTGAGGACCTTTTTAAAAAAATGCCCCAGCCTAAGTCTCATCCCAGAACAACTGAGGTCGAATCTCCAGAGGACAGACTTTGGGCATCAGAATGTTTTCAAAGCAACTCAATTGAGAATATTAAGTTATACTAAAGAAGAATGAGGGCATAACCCTTCCTTTACCCTTGTGCCCCTCAAGAGTCCCCTCCTCACTGGCCCTTAGCACATACACTGACACTGACCAGCACAGTGAAATCCCAGGGATCTTGTCCATGGAAATTCTGGGTATGGCAAGAATAATAGGAGCATTTCTTCATAGACGCAAGAAAGGATATGGAATAGAAGAACCAAATACTTCAAATAAACTCTGATTTGTGGAACTCAGATTAACATTTACCGTCTACCCTTTATGTGTCCTCCTTGAAGGTAACAGAAATAAAGACAGAAAGGCAAGGACCAAGACTAGGAGGCACCTAGGGCACAAAATTTAAGGAGCACTTACTCTCAGACGCCCACCCTGCACTTACAGGATCCCGAGACTGAATGCCTCCTTAAATGTTATGCCCTAGGGGTCTCTTCACCTCATCCTAGTCCTGGCCCCAAGGGGAGCTAAAGGAGCCCTTTTCTAAAGGGAAGATAGAAGAGAGGACAACTGTCATCCAGTTTAAGTGAAGATTTAAAACAAAGCTAATACAGGACATCTTAGCATTAAGATTCTTGAACTTAAAATAAGAACTACGGTCTTTCATTAGTCCCCAGTGCTGTGCCCTCCAAATCCCACCCTGATATGCAGCTTATGGAAAGTTGTGAAAAGAAAGTTCTAGTCAGAAGATCATCAAGTTTCTACTCACTTTAGGAGAGGGTGACTGTAGTTGTGAACTGACAAGTGTAAAGATCTTTTCTCTAGTAATATACTAAGTATCTCTTAATTTCAATTCTTCATTCATCATCTCTATTTTTACAGATATAAATGAATTAATGCATATGGAACATCTAGCCCAGAGCTGACATGATTGAGTGCTCAGTAACTAGTGACTATTTCTTTCAACAGGAGAATAATGGAACTTGGGAAACACTCATCACCCAAGGTCACTCCATCAGCAATTCCACATTGTTTAAAGACAGAGTCAAGCTAGGTGCAGATTATAAACTCTACCTCTCTCCAGTCCAAATCCATGATGATGACCGGAAGTTCTCCTGCCGTGTTGTGGTCAGATCTGGCAAAATCTTGAGGCATTCCACCACAGTCAAGGTTTTTGGTAAGAGATTCTGTTCTCTGGGCTCCCTGCTATCTTCCTGTCCATTTCTCCTGCCTTGCTCCACTCTGGAAAGAAAGTGCCTTGTTAACTGGAGAGCAGCTCCCCAGGGTAGCTACTCTAGAGCTGTTGCCCTTGAGACTGTCATTCATGGTAAGGGTGGGAATAAGGAAAGAAGTTAAAGAACAGTGATTGAGTTGATAGAATAAAATCACACAGAGAGTGATTGGCCCTAGATTGACCAGTTTCCTGGTGACCACTCCTTATTTACAACTTTAATGTTTCCTGCAAATACTGGAAATCTCTTTAATTATAACTGCCAAAATCTAATTACTTAGTTGTCTAATTGTCTTGGTTGCTTGTGGGAGGAAGGCGAAATAGGGCCAGTACGAGAAAAGGAAAACAATAAACACAGCTCCAAAGAAACTGCGGGAGTTCCCCCACCCCCAGCAGGGCCAGGGCCTCAGCAAAGGAGCCTGTGGGGATGGCCCTCTGTCCCTGCATTCACAGAAGTGTGGGGCGGAGCTGAGATATCCACCGTGGCCTTACTCAAATTGCACAGACTCTGCAGGGAGGAAATCTGGGGGAAATGTGAAAATCCTACTTTGCTCGGTGATGCATGGTAATATTAATAAATACAAACCCTTGGCTTTGGATTTTTGTTGTTGTTGTTGTCTCCAAGAACTGTGTTTTTTTTTAAAAAAAAAAATCATTTTTAAATGAAGGCAAAGAGAAAAGCAGTGATGTGGAGGAGCAATTAATTATTTTTGCAAATGAGGTAAACAAAGAAGATAACTTCACAGAATCTAAGGGCATGAGCTCCTAGATTTTTCTTCAGTTCTCTGAATGATTGGAAGAGTGAATCATCTTTGTTTTTACTTAGAATCTTACTGCATTATTTTTAAAGATCAGAGAGTTCAGGATGTTGAGGGAAATGCAGACCCTGTGGTGTATAAAGACGGAAGCAGCTGCAGCCAAGATTTCTGTAGTTTGAAGTCTTATGCTTATAGCCCTTCCTGTATTGCTCTCGGGCTCACCCTCCTTCCCTCCCTCTCCCTCCGTCTCTCCTTGGGAGAGACTAAGAGATAATCAATCACCCCTGATGATCAGGTTGCTTATGGAGCCTGAACAGTGCTCTGTGAAGTGGTGGGAGAGACTGTTTATCTCTCATCAATTTTACCCTCCACTCACTTACTGGGGCGTGACTGTCTTCGACCCAACATGAAACGGACTCATCTGGCCTGACTTTAGGCAAATCGATGAAGGCAGATATCCAGGATGTGAAAAGAAATGTCGATTCCAAGTTAGACGAACGATGTCCCATTGGACCAAGGGTTTTTGCTCCCCAGCTTGATCTAACTGCCTTGTCAACACTGAAACTGCACCCTGTATCTCTCTGCGACAGATACTTCCATCTTCGTCTCCAACGCTTCCCTCTCTTTCACCTCTCGCTCTTCTGGCCCTGTTGGTGTCTAGAGCTTGCTCTCAGTTCCGTCTTTGATCTTTCAGTAGAGGCTTAAAAATAAGAGGTTCTGCCTGCTCGTTCATGAGTTCTTCCCTGCTTCCTGGCTTTCCCCCTTTAGTGAATGGGCTATCCAGGCTATGCTTGGCTGGTCTCATCCAGTCCTTAGACAGTGTGTGTGTGCCACCAAGTGCATATTACAGTGGCCCTGGCATGGAAGGAAAATACATGTCTTATTCAGAACCCACTCAGCATCCCTCGGTGATTCCTCAAATAGAACAAGCCAAAAATTAAAACTTGAAAACCTTGACATAAATACCCACGTGTAGCACAGACCCACTCCAGCTTGGATGCCCTAAATCCAGCTTATTTCTTCTTCCTTAATAATGCCTCCATTCTCTAACAGTCCAGGGACCAGAAGCTTCCCCAGCATCCTTGCTACTTCCTGCCCTTCTCTCACTAATCTCCTCTGACTTTACTTTCCTTAGCAGGGAACCTGACATCACAGGTTTGCCCCCTCCTAACCCCTGACCCCTAAACCCGATTGTCCTGAGCCTCAAAAGAAATTTACATTTTCTTTTGTCTCTCTAGCACCCTTGCAGCTTTCAGTACCTAGTCTTTCTTTCAGGCTCTTCATTTCGACGGTATTTGTTGCTAATATGAAGTCAGAATCCCCCTCATCCCGTTAGGGTTGTAGGGTGTATTTTGGTTTGGGTTCCGCTGAAAGAAACCATGGAGACAGGATTCGAGTTAAATTAATTTATTTGAGATTTACATATTGAGGGAATTTATGGACGGAAACATCAGGAGATGAGTGGAAAAGCCAAGGAAGGGAAGGAAGATAATGAAATGTACATGACCATGCCGGTTACCAGTGTGGGCTTAGAACTCACTCCCACAGGGGAACTCTGGAAGAACACACATCAGAGTTCTCTCCCAAATAAAGGCAAGGAAGTTGGAGTATTATCCGCCAACTCCCCATCTGTTATCACCATTAGCTCTCTAGACTTACAGTTTGCCCTACTTGTAGACTAAGTGTGCTCCTATAAATTCTTGGGAGGGACTCATTAGGTATGCCCAATGAGAGGCCTCCAACACGTAGAAGGAAGTGCCACATGGCTGTACCAGGCACTGACAGCACCTGTGACAGGCTTACTGTCTGCCGTCAAGAGCTGTCTTAAAGTCACTTCAGTTCAACATAATGTACCCAGTGCCTGTTTTGCGCTGGGCACTGTTAAGTGCTAGAGATGGACACATGAATGAAAGAAACAGCCTGGCTTCTAGGCACTTACAATCTAGCAGCACATCAGAATCACTGAGATATTCTCTGGTGCTTTCTAAGATCTGTATTTTCCCTGAAAATGTAAATTTCTTAAGAACAGTGAAGTTGATCTGTCCACCTTTGTTTCCTAGGCATGTGTTGGGTGTTTAATAAATATTTGATGATGAATCTTACACACCCATGCACATGCACATGTGCACGCATACGTGTGCGCGCGTGCGTGCACGCGTGCGCACACACACACACACACACACACACACACAAATGGTGGCCAGGTCAGATGACAGTCAGTGCCACTAACTGTGTTTTGTTTGCCTTTAAGCTAAGCCAGAAATTCCCATGATTGTGGAAAATAACTCTACGGATGTCTTGAGAGAGGTGAGTCACATTGAAGCTTTTGAAGATCTGTAGTATAATATGCCAAGGTATGTTTTGTTACATCATTGTCCAGAATGTTTTCTCAAAGCACCTTATTCCTTGGCCCTCAGCCAATTAATTTCTGGTAAGGAAGAAGGGAAACTGAGTTGATCCTAGAAACCAAATGGGAATCTTACTTTCTGACTTCGGGCTCTTAGAACATGTGATCTGTAATCCTTATTAATCCTTAAATTTTCTGGAAAAATTGTCTCAATAGTTTAATTTTCTCCTTAATAAAAACTGGAGAAGATAGTAAAAGAAAAGTAGGACAGAAAGCAGTGTGAATCCTGTTATAAGAATGAGACCTTTGCTCAGCCGCATTTAATTTGTTCTAATCTATTTCCTATAGCATCTTTCCTGTAGTTTTTATTTGGAAGTGACAAGAGGAACAATGCCCTTCTGTAACTCCTTCAGAATCCTGGCTATTCCTCGAGCAGTAGGAAAAAGGCAGGTGGAAAAGGGAAGTCAGGTAGTGCCATCTGACTTTAGTTTCTTGTAGGTAATTCCCAGTCTCAAGTCACTGGCTTCTGGGCTCACTTGCCAGCTCTTCTTGCTGGCTGTGACCTTAGGCAAAAAACTTCTATCTTTTTAGTCAGTTTTTCTATCCCTATGAAGAGGATAGGAAGGGTATCTGCATCTTGTTGTTCTTAAGAATGAAATGAAATAATGTGTGGAAGGCTCTTAGTATAAATATGGCAGATACTAAGCATCAGTGAACATTATAATTGTTGCTATATTGTTATTACTATTAGTGTCAATCAGCTGTCTTGGGACACTTCAACTTAATTCAAGCTTTTCAAAATCCCAAGTTGTAAAATAAATATTCCCACAAATTCTCAAACACTTCTTGCTACATGGGATGAGAGAAAATTACACTCATATTCTAGTTTCTTCTAGTCCTTCGAACACTAAATAACTTATGATTTCTGGTCCTGCTGAATATCAGTCATTTAATTTGACAGCTGCATACAAATCATACCTCAGACTCTGTGGGATGGTTTTAGATGAGAATATACTTGTGTCTGCTGTTGATTTTATGTGTTAGTCTCTTAGATAATTGGTGTTATAATCCTGAGTATGTAAAAAAGATTAAAATTTTTTTTCTTCCACAATTAATCCCAACTTTATTAGTGGATTTCATTTCAATAGTTTGACTAAAACAAACTCATGGCTCAATGTTTGATAGGTATTTTTGTTTCTTATAAGGATTTCTTGAAGGTCCTTTATGCTAATGTTTACAGGTACTAAGGACTCAATTCAGATACAGAACCATAAGATTGGACCCAAGAATTTTGGTTAAAGAGAAAAAAGACTTTCTCTTACATGTTATCAGATTTCCTCTTCTGTACCCGTGCTTACCTGGGTTCTGACTAGACAACTCAGAGAACCTTCCTTTTGGGGAATTAGTGAGTAATCTCTCACCGACTCTTTATAACCAGAGACAGGACACAGCATGTCTGCGGATCTTTTAGGGTTCTGCCAAACATTAGTAATTCTTTACCCTAATATTCTTAGAGTCCCCATTGTATTTTTAATAGCTTCTTAACTCTTCAAAGTGCTTTCACATGCTTTTATCGAGTCATGCTTTCAGTGAGCCTTGGAAAAAGGTACAGTATGAGTCATCTTACCGATGAGAAATTAGGGCCTGGAGAGTCTACACAACTAAGTTGCTGATAAAGGGCAGAGCCAGGACGAGCATTTGGCATCCCTGATTCCAGGCAGAACAGTGTAAGAAGAGGAGCCTGTGGTTCAGGGGCACAGAGAACTAATGTCGAATCCTAATCTGACCACTTCCTGGCTACATATCTTCATCCAGTAGTTAACCTCCACGAGTCTCAGCTAAGTCACCTAAAACTGGGATCGAGATTAATATTTCACAGGGTTCTTGGATGAATTAAATGTATGCACAGTAATGGAGTACCTCGCCCATGATAGATGTCTCGGGAGCATTTCCCTCCTCCCACTATTTATCATTCACCTATTCTCTTTCACCCATCCCTTCATCTGAATAAATGTTCATAAATCTCCCGTGTGATTGATTTTAGGAAGCAGTGTGGGATAATGAAAAAAACAGAACATAGACTGTGGAATCCGACAGGCCTGGGTCTGAATTCTCCGTCATTTATTAACTCTGGCCCCCGGGACCTTGATTCCTTAGCTTCCTCATCAGTGAGCAGGGAAAATGATCCCAACCCCTCAGGAGTGATAGAAAGATTAAGTGAGAGAACATATGCAAAGTGTCTACCATCTGGCAACCATAGGGTTGGTTCATGGTAATTTCCAACCCCCTCTTCATTCCTGAGAAATTAATCCAACATGTTCCTATGAGATGCCTACTATGTGCTATGTATTCACTACACCAGCAGCCCTTAGTGTTAAAGTAATAGGGATTTGGTCAGTTATGAGTTATGTTTATGGTTAATTCGTTTTTCCTGAAAAATAGAAAAGCCCCCAGATTATCCTAAAAATGATGCTTCTCAGACTTTGACATGCCAGGTTTGTCCAAGCAGAGTGTCATACCCTGGGTGTCATATTCTTGTGAGTTCCACGGCAAGGCTTAACCAGGGCCCCAGCGTGGCGCACAGCCTCGGCCCTGAAGCTGACCTGGAAAAGGAGTCTTTCCTGAAACCACAGGGCCCCTTTTTGTACCAGACTTTGTATTCCAATAAAAGATGATGGCCTAGAGAGCCATCAGCTCACAGTCCTGGCCCTGCATACCCTACTCTGATGATGCAGCAAACGAAGGCACAAGAGAGATGCATGAAAACTCCAGAATTTATACAATAGTTTGGACTCTCCACGAGCCACATGTGTCTCTATTTCATTCCTGTGCTTTCTGCTTTAACACCATCATCTCTGTGGATCTCGTCTTTGTTATTCTCTACCTTTACTATGTTTGACAAAAGTTAGGTGAAAAAAATATATATAAAAAGAGCTACCTAACATGAAACAGGAAACAAAGGTAGTTGGGGCTAAAATGCCTGAAAATGGGGCACCTGGGTAGCTCAGTAGATTAAGCATCAGACTTGATTTCCACTCAGGTCATGATCTAAGGGTTATGGGATTGAAACCTATGTCAGGCTCCAAGCTCAGCTCTGCTTCTCTCCCTCTCCCTCTGCCCCCTCCCCACACTTGTGCATGCTCTCTCAAAAATAAATAAGTAAATGGTTAAAAAAAAAATGCCTGAAAATGAAGAGAAGTTAAAATCATAGGAGACATGTGAAGTAGACGCCAGACTCTAAAAACACATGTTATCATTCAGCAGTATGACTCCGGTGGCTCTTTGAAGATTTTCACTGTTGCTCTTTATTTCATTGTGATTTTGTAAAGCCTGAAACTTCGTGGATCCTTTGTCTTTCTTAAACTCCATTTCAAGTGTACATGTGTATGCGTGTGTATGGGTTTAAGATTAGGTGTTAGAGCTTTTCTTCTCCTTCCATCCATCCTTCCTTCCTTTCTCTTTCCTTCTTTCCTTCTTTCCTTTCTTTCTTTCTCTGTCTGAGGACACAATAAGGCTCTGATTTCCAGGGTCCAGCCACCGGACTCCCAGCAGCCCTCATCATGTGCAGTCGTGAGTCCCTGAGCTCGCACCCCGGCTGCAGAGGGCCCTGAAAATGGCACCGTACCCCTTTGGACTCCATATGGGAAGGGAAATCTCTAATATCAGGCTGGTTTCTGGAAAAAAGGGAGATTAAAAGTCTGCAGTACAGTCTGGGTTTTTCCCAAGCTTGTGTTTGGACTTGTGCTTGTTCTACAAACAGCTCGCAGAGAAGACAGAGGTGGCTGTTAGAGCTGCAGACAGTCTAAGAACAAGCACTAAGAGGGAGCCACACACAGGTAAGGACAGAGCCAGGCAAGAAGCCATCATTATACCAGGATCTAGTCCGCTTTCTGGAAGGTTGTTGCCTGCCCGTAAAGGGCTTGGGCTTATTTATGAGACAATGAAAGACTGTGTTTATTAGCTGTTGTCTCCCAGCTCCCACCACCCCTCACCCACCCCTAACCCAGTTAAAAAAAAAAAGAAAAGGTTCTAGAGGAATCATTCAAAATAAAAGTCAGCTCCAGCACAAAGGCCACACTCCTTGCCAGTTGGTTTTATTCTATTCCTGAGTGAACAACATACTCGGCGTATCCTCAACAGCCCAGGGAATTGTTCTCTCCCTGTAGACTATTAGCTTCCATTTTTTCAAAGCATCTCTGAGTATTTAAAAAGGAACATTTTTTTTTTCAAAAAATCAGGGAACAGTTGGCATGCAGCCAGCATCTCAAAGACAGGGATAAAATCCCAAACCTATAGCTCACGTGAATGAGAGGTCTGTAGGGACAAGACAAATGCAACCTAAGTGTTACAAATTGACCTCAGAACCTAGGAAAATGTTCTCTGTGCCTCAGTCTCCCACGTCTCTCAAGGCGAATTCCCCCCAACCCTGGGGGGTGGGGGAGGGCATCCGTCTCTCTTCTGTGTTCACACTTCTCTATCCCTTTTTCTTTCTCTTCTGGTTTGCTGCCTCTTCCTCACCCCATCTCTCCACCTTTCCCTTTTCCTTTCTGAGTTTCTCTCATCTCTTCCTCATGAAATCCCTCTTCAACAGACCTTAATATGAAATTGGATTATATTTTCAAATATTTATGAATAAGTTTCTTTATCTTCTGTTCTTACTGTTTCATCCGAGTGAGCTGAAAAGTTCAGTTCTCTCTGTGCTGATCACACAGGAATGACATATGTGTTAGGTTGTTGGAAAGACAGGATTCAGACAGGTTGTGCTGGTGACACAGCTTTAATATGAGCAGGTAGTACAACACAGCACCAGTGGGAGAAAGACCTGCACCAGATGGGGCCCGAGATCTCAGGTGCAGGCTTCTATGTCCATCCACAGCTGCACCACACAGAACAAGCTCTGTCCCCAGTTCTCAACTGACCACCGGGATGTGTGCAAAGGCCTGGGCCCCAGGAACCCTGTGCTCGGCTCCTGGTGGGGTCTCTTAGAGTGAGCTGGTCATATAGGGACATTCCAGCCACCTGACCAACCTCACCTGTCAGAACCCTCAGCTCCACCAAAACCAAGTGCAAAGCATAAATCCCGTTATTTTCACTCAGCAACACAGCAGGGTGGTTCGTTCCGTACCCAAACTCACAGACCCATGATGGCAAAACTGCACTTATCTCCAGTTAATGCATCTTGAAGTTTTGATCAGGACAGCTTTAGGAACCCTGTACAAAAGTGTTTGGTCAGCTGACCCCTGCTGAGATTAACCTACTGTGCACTCCGTCTCTTAAAAACAAAATACTTTCTATTTATACTAACGTGGCTCTTTGCTGTGAGCCTCAAGTCTGTGTTTTCAGAACAGATACCTCCCAGACTGATTACACAAAATGGAAGGGATGCGCCAAGGCAGGCTGCTCCTGCTCCCTCTGACAGGCTTCCTTCTCGGCCCTCACCTTCCATTTCATCTCCAGGATGGCCTTCTCTACCTCCTCCAGGGCTCGCTCTCGCCTTTCCACGGCCCTCTCCCTCCTAAGCACCTCCTTTTCCCTTTGGCTGGCCCACAACGCCAGGGCCCCCACCTGCTCCAGGAGCCGGGCCCAGTCGCCCTCGATCCCTATGGGGAGCTGGGGCCCCTGGGGCCTCGGGTCCTTGCGCTGCCCCACCTGACCATGGCCAGTCCTCTCTAGCTCCTCTCTATGCATGCTCTTCAGATGTTTCCACAAGGCTGTGGTGCCCACGTTAACCCCGGGGCCACGGCTCACCTGCCTGCCGCACAGGCGGCAGGTGGCATATTGGTTGGGGTGGTGGCCGGCACGAACAGGGGCCAGGTGGAAATACTCCCATACCTCTGAAAACCGGCTCCCCTTGTTGTGCGGCAGAGGGGCGGGCATAGCTCTCATGAAAGGGCCAACCGGTTCTCCCTTCTCACTCACTGCCTCTTCCTCCTTCATCTCTAGGTCTCCTTTTGCTTTCATCCTGGTTCCCTCCTCTTCCTCCTCTTCCCGCCTCATCCTATCTCCTCTTCTGTAGCTTTCCTTGAGCCAGAAGTCTTAGCTCAACCACAGCTAAAGCAAAATGAGTAATTGGGAAGGGACTGTAGTAACTCTTGGGCATTCACAACAATGGTCAAAGGCTGGCCACACCTGAGTGGTGTGGTGTTTCCTCCTTTCCACTTCACGGGAGAGTCAGGGTGAGTCAGAGCCACATGAAATGCCCTCTGAGGCTCCCGTATACATTATCTCCAGGCCCCAGATGTGTATTGATCCCTCCTTGTCTAGACCAGAAAGGCAAAGCAAATGAGCCCAGAAATCACAAAGTTCTTCAGTAAATTCAGGGTCCTCTACAGATCAAGCACCATTCCATACGTTTCTGAACATTGGAAGTGTCAGGTTTTCTCTTGATTCCCTCCTGGCTGCTTCCACTGTGTCTATGCTCGTGGATGCCTGTAAATGGGTTTTGGAGGCTCCGAACCCCCAGGCTGCTCACGATGTCCAGGGCTGGGACATCACTGGCCTTCCTCAGAGTAGGGAGAAGCACACCCAGAGAGATGCTGACGTGGGAGACACTCGCACTTCCTGAGAACTGGTGCAACAGGCAGTCCAAACTCTGGGTAATAAAGTTCCCAGTGTGAGGTCAGTTTGCCCCTAGAGAGGTAGGTCCCTCTGGGAATGAGATTCTAAGAATTCCGAACAGCAGGCTTAGCTGTTTTCAGCAGGACGAGCTGGCATGGACAGAGGAGAAGGAGGTGGAGCACATATCCAGAGACCTGTTGCCCGGTGGTCCTCAGCAAGTAGCTTACACTGCACCTTCCCTGGCACCATCACCTGCAAAGCCAATAGCTGAGAAGACCTTCCCGATGGCAGCTTGCTCCAGATGTTTACCTGATTCACCCCCACCGAAATAAATAGATGGATAATTAAATTACATTGTAAAAAATAGCCTGACATCTCTCTCTTTTTGGGGGTCATTTCTTAAGTAATGGAGAGCCTTCTTTGTCAAGTTTTGCAACCCCAAAGAGTTAGGAAACACTCCCACCTCCCCAACCCTACAAGTGGGTACTTACAGTCAAGCAAGGCTCTGTACGTGTCTCTGAGGGCTTTGGTGTGGGGTGAGCACTCCTGCACGCTGTGGGTAGCTATTAGCTGACTCCTGCCCCCAGGGGGAGGGCACCTGCAGTTCCTGTTCCCTCCCACATCCAGGGAAGCCTCCTTTCCAGGTGGGTGTGTCCAAGTCTGCCCACGCACTGAGGCAAACTTTGTCTCTGCCCCCCTCCTACCCCAAAAAAGAAGTTCCTGGAACAGGGCTGGTAATAAAACAGTAAGTCAAGCACCTACAGGTCTTAGCTCTCTTTCCAGATAACCCGATCATCTGGCCTCTTAAAGCAAAGGAAAATACTGAAGGGGGGAAAAGGGTGAGATTTCAGCAGAGAAACCACAGGCCTCAATGACATCTGTGCTTTCAAATATTTTGTCCAGTTGTCAGACCATGAGTCTCAACGTTGGGTTTGGAAACTATGGAGGTTGTAAATATAGTCAGTGGAAAAGAACTTGCAGGAAAGGGAAGATTAAGTGAAAGGAAACCTCCCAAGTTTAAAGAAATCTGAGATGTTGAGAGACAGATTTGAGGTTGCTTTTTATTATATTATGTAAGTGGAATTGGCAAGGTTGAATTGCTATTGGCTTGTATTCTCAGTTGGAGGGAAATAAAAGAATAGTCACATAATAGTCACATAAATGCTATTATTTATCTATATGTATATTTAGGAGGGAGAACCTACCAGGAGGAGA
This sequence comes from Mustela erminea, assembly GCF_009829155.1. NCBI lineage: Eukaryota > Metazoa > Chordata > Mammalia > Carnivora > Mustelidae > Mustela > Mustela erminea. The sequence goes on along the minus strand of NC_045614.1, from coordinate 162,086,296 downwards.
CAGGAACATTTTGAAGAAGGTGTCCGTAGAAGGAAAATGCTTGAGTTATAGAAAAGATGGAAATGGCAGACTAGAAAACAGAGACTGAAAGATGAATTTCAAGTGAAGAAAGAAGGTTGAGGGGAGGAAAGACTCCAAAGAGAAGAGAAGACTGGGTAAATGAATAGGAGAACTTAAAAAAAAAAAAAAAAAAAAAAAAAAAAAAAAAAAAAAAAGATTCCTCTTTCTAAACTAAAAAAAATTATTTTTTAAATGATTCTGCGGAAAGCCCTTCTGAAAAGTTTCTGCCCAAATTTAGGCAAACTGAATCTGAGCTCATTTACAAATGGTCAGCGTTTCAGTATTTCATCTACAGAAAAAAAGGAAATGATCGTTCTTACAGCCAGATGTGAATTCACTTTTCCTGACTCTCCAGGCTCGTGCTCCAATCTCCCGCCGGCGTCCCTCTGCTGCCGGGACAATGCCCCCAACTCACAGGAACCCTTTCCATCTCTCCAACTTTGTGAATTACCCACTAGTTTCCACAACAGCCCACCTGTGGAGTCCAGGCCCCTCTCTTCCCTGTCTGCAAAATACAACTCTGTTCTCCTATTCCCAGAGTTCACCCTTCTCTGCTCTCCTACAGAACGGCCCAAATATTTTCTGCCACTTACTACATCATTTTTTGTGCAATTGTGCAGGTATTCTGTGTACACTTAGAAAATGTGTTAGAGAGACCAGTTCTTTGGCTTGTCTCCTGAATGCAACAGCCGTGCATTAAGTGAGTGAGTGATTTTGATTTCTTAGCAGAGGAAATTGTGTGTGTACACTCATGGGTGTATACACACAGACTCTTGTCCATATATACTTCATATATATATTTTTTAATTTAACATGTTTTTCTTCTGACTCATTTAGAAGTTCCCAAACTGCAATAATTCTGCTTGCTCAGCAAAACCCTTCAAACTTGATGTTTCATAAGAGGTTTGACTTCAGTTTGAGCTGGTTAAGTCTGTGGCTTTTCGAATTTAGAGAGACTGGGAGGGAGGCGTTCAGGACAAGAGCCACATTCTGAAACAAAAATCTTGGAACACAGTTTGGAGGTGGTGGAGAGTATTTGAAATGTGACTCACTCCATAAAATCTGAATTCAGAGAATCCACAAGAGTTAAAGTTTTTTAATATTTTTATTATGTTGACAAGAGATTTCTTCAGTAAGCCTGTTGCCTTTATAAAATAATGGAACCCTTACTTGTTCCTGATATTACCGTATCATCATCTTACGGTGGGTTAACCAAGCATGGAGAAAATGAGTCATGAGAGTGGTTTCAAGTATTGCTGTTAACAGAAACCTTTACCACTTTTTTTTTTTTTTAAACATTTCATTTCCTGTAACTCTTACACCCCTTCCTGGACCACCTGAAGATAAATACCAATCTTGGGCATTTTACTGAATTAAAGAAATTGAACCCTCTTTTCTTTATTAAATAAATTATATTTTAGGGGACCTGGTTTTACATTTGATTTTCCAGGACAAAAAGTGACATTATGTCATAGGTCTGCATGGCTGATCCATGCACGGGTCTCCATTGTCAAGTACAGAATGAGTGGAAACACTGGCAGCTGCCGTGTTCTCTATGTGCCATTCTGCATTCCACAGACAGTCCCCTCTGAAAGTCTCATGATTTCCTTGGGCTTTTTGTAGGGATGTATGGGGAAGGTGCTAAATTGTACCTCTGTAGGACCTCACCAGAAAAATGCTACTCTAGTATCCTTAAATTTCATTTCTCAACTCTGCTCAGGACCAGACTCTCTGGGTATTATTAGTCTGTGGGGAAATTGGCACCCCAAGTATTACGTATAGTTCATTGTTCTTTACTAGTTAACTAGTGAATCCATCCATTGTGGAAAATATTTGAGAACAAGAACCAGGGCTGGCTGTGTGTGAAATACATATATCTCTTGATGAGAAAACAAAAAACTATGAATGGGATTATAATTTTGCAGTGTCTCCAATAAAATAATGAGGATCCTATAAAGTCTTATTGGATATTTTCACCAAGCTGTTGAAATAAACTATCATCTCACGAAGAGCAAATACGGTGTTGGGAGTAAAACATAACTGACCCTACCCCTAAGCTTTCTGGTTTTGTAACATAAGCTAGGTGTTCTGTCTCTTTCATGTTTCAGTACAATGTGTCTTACCAGGAAATATCTTGGACTGGGACTGGAGTGGCCGAGTTCACAATTGTGCCATTGACTACATTCTACTCCCTTTCACTCTTCTGTGATTCGGGGCCTTGCTTTCCCCATCTGTCAAATGGCAATGATAAGGCATGTCCTCCCTGCCCTCTAGCATTGTTAGGATGAAAAAATGAAAAACCAATTACATAAATTCTCTACAAGTCAAAAGTAAGATGTTTATAATAACGGTGTCTCTGGTTGTGGCTATAAGTAGTACTTTACATTATTTTGGGAGTGGAAACAACCAAAATATGGATCTCTTTTAGCTTTTAGTCTAACAGAAAATTCTTTTCTGGCTTCTGCCTCTTAGAGCTGCTCCATTTTTCTAGTCTTTGGCTTCCATCTAGTATTATTTTATTCTTCCTGTATGCAGTTGTGATCTGCCTTCTCCAGAACCCAGAATCCAGACTTGCAACATTAGTCTAGTCCTAGATTCTTCATAAGTTAACCTATTATTCTAGCCCTGAATTCATGACATCTCTATAGGAGACAGCCAATTCGTAGCTCACATTTTCACATAACCTCTGAAAGGTAAACACAGCTTTGTCGAAAGTGGAGAAAATCCTTTCCTGCCAATTTGCCGCATGTGACAGTTGGTGGGGTTGTAAGGGGTACCTGTTTCTTCTGCATTTGCAAATAAGCCTTTCTATGTTCTGCCTTTACCCCCAGAGAACATTCACCTGCTCCCTGAGGAATGTATTTCCCACAGCAAATCTCACATGGTTTATAGAAGGCGGCTTTCCTCAAGGTGAAAAAGAAGGTAAGGAAATCAGCCAACCGAAATGGGTTGGCAAAAAAAGAAAGAAAACAAAGAAGAATAGAAATTACCATTGACCAGGTTGATCTTGGCATTTAAAAACAACTCTCATTCCAAAACAAACATCATCTTGCCTACCAGGTGCTATTTTCTGATACCGCATCTAGTGCCTCTAAGACGATCCGTGTGGGTCACATTTCCCAAAATCAAAAAATACACTTGACTTCTTTTTCTTCTTTTTCTTTCTTTTTTTTCCCCCTAAGATTTCTTAGAGAGAGTGTGCATGAGCAGGGGGAGGGCAGAGGGGAAGGAAGAGGGGAAGCAGATTCCTCGCTTGATGCCAGGACCCTGAGATCATGACCTGAGTCAAAATCAAGTGGCCAGCTGAGCCACCCAGGAGCCCCACACCTGATTTCTTTAACTCGAATATAAATGCTCATGTTTTATTTAACTATTAGAAAAAGCAGATCTCTTATAGGAGGACAAAAAAAGTTTAATTCAACATACATTTATTAATAATTTCATTTATCAGATAACTTAGTACCACTGCTTTAAATCAATAAACAAATATTTTCTAGTTTTTCTTGTAAGGCTCTGAGTGGGGTGGGGTGTGGAAGACTAGAGGAAGTATATATAAAGGACTGGGCTTTATGACAAGGAACTCCTCTAGGAGGATTAAAAAGTCTTGGAGCTGGAACACACATAGAGGCAAGCTCAGGTGAGAACGTAAAAGCCGTATTTTTCAGAGGTAGTAAACAGGCAGAGCGATCCCAGCCATTCCCTGCCTGCTCTTCCCCTTTCTCTTGAGTCATTCTTTTGCTCAAAGCTCAATATCTTTTCAACAGTAACTGAGTCCCAAAGCTTTTGCTACATTATTACTTTTAACTGATAAAATAAAAAGTTCATGTTGATGAACTATTATATCAATCCACTTGATTCATTTTTAGACTCTTACTGGGTTTGTTACTCACTTGAAAATAATTCACCCTTAATAATGATGGATGCAATCCTGAAAATACCTCTTAAAGGTCATTAGATATATGTTCTCCTGTTAAATAAGCCCTGGCTTGATGTACTGGGCTACCCTCCCAACCATGAGGCCAGACAGTGTGGTAAAACTGCGTTTAGTTATTATTTTGGCAAGCAACAACTTCAAAACTAGCATTTAGAGCCCGTCGTGTAAAAAAGCTACGGAGAGTCCAGAAAGTTCTGGCCTACAGTGACAGATGGTTTTATATTAATTTCCTGCTGCCATGTGTGCTATTTGGAGGCTGGACTAACAGTGGCAGTTAAATAGTTTCTATTTCTAAAGGAGACTCACAAGACCCAAAATGACAGTAGTTATAAATCTATAGCTTATTTCAGGAAAAAGACACAATATAAAAATACCATTAAAGTAAGGGTACATATCACATGTCTAGATTTACAGCAAGGGGGCCAGTGAAATCAGGCATGGGGTTCTTTTTAAAGGGGGGGGGATCTTTTTAAAGATATGGCAGAGAATATCTCAGAAATGGGGAGCCCAAAATGGAATCTTGGCTGAGGTTGTTTTGTATTTTACTTAGACATATTCCTGCTATGTAACCAGACTCGACAGTAAAGCCTTCCCAGGTTCTGTCCCAGGTCACATGCAAATGATCAATCTCACTGTTTCCAATAAACAATGCTGGTGAGCTAGGACAGCTGGCCCCCAACCACGGACCCATGGTCCGGGCCCCCAGCCCCGGACCCATGGTCACAAATAAAGCAACACTATTAATCGATACATTTTGTGCCTTGACCATGGATCAATACCATGCAGGAGCTTGAGCAAAACAGTTTAGGTTAACAGTTTAGGCCTGCTGGAATAAACCCTCAGTGTGCAGAAGCTGTGGTTTGACCATTTTAGACTCTGTTACTGTAAACTGGACCATCCCCAGCCATGCCTCGACATCATTTTATGGCTCATACAGAAAACTGGTGACTGATCTTGTCCCGGATCTGTCTTATAGGAATATACATTACTAATGAAGAGAGAAAAGACAAAGGTGGATTTTTGGAGCTGAAGTCTGTTTTGACAAGGGTGTATGGTAATAAACCAGCCGAATCAAACAACCTGACCATCTGGTGTATGGCTCTGTCTCCAGTCCCCAGAAATGAAGTGTGGAATATCTCATCTGAAAAGATCACTTTTTCCTTGGGTGAGTTGTCTATTTAATAAGGTCAACTAGGGGTGATCAAGACTGCCATAAACTCAGAACCCTTCTAATTAGAATAAATAGAACGCTCATTATTTCCATGGTAGTTTAATCTTGGAAAACTCTTTACACAGCTCAAAATTATTAAATTTCATACTATCAAAACTTTTTTGACAAAACAATGGGACTCTGCTTAAAAGAATTTCTTCAAATAAAAAGTAGCTGATTCCTGTTCCTGAGAATTTCTGATGAATATGGCAAATTTTTTTCAACTTTCTTTAATAATAGCTTTTTGCTAACATACCATATGATGAAAATTAACACTAATATATTGATGATCAAGAGAGATTCTTAAAATCCTAAAATCCCTTCTGAGTCACTAAAAACCTTCAATTATATATATAGAACTTATAATTTTAATACTTAAGTATTAAATTATATATAGAATTAATAATTTTAATACTTAAACCATGTATGAGATATAAATAGCTTGAGGATAAGGACTCTATCCTCGTGATTTTCATGCCCCTAGGTTGAAGCACAGAATCTGACACATTGAAGATTTTTATGACTTGAAAATTGATATGCAGGATCATTCTACTTATCACAACATTTGCTTAACCAGAATATTCGCTACTCTATACCTCACCAGATAATGGAGATTTTTCTACCTAAAAGATGTGAACAAATGTCTCAACAAATACAGCGACAACAGATTGCCTATAAAAAATGGAAGTTTGTAACGACAACTATCAAACATGCACAGATAACAGTAAAGTAATACTTAAGCAGATTTGTTAGCCATTATTACAACTCTGCAAGACCATTAACATCTTTTACCACCTTCCTATTTTCAGAGATACTGTAGTCTGTAACATACTCGTAAAATGCAGGATAGCTTATAAGGAAAAGTTTCCCTTTGCTTCAAGGCCACTGTCTGTGTCTTGGGTCCTACCCAGCCCTTTCACAAATGCAGGCAGTTGGTTCCTGGGAGCCTTGGATGGGAAGGGTACATGGCTCAAGGCAAATCCACCATTGAGGAGCAGGTGCCATTCTGAATCTGGGACACTGGCATTGTGCTTATAATACTGCACAAGCTTCTCCCTGTGAACTCTGAGTTAATCATTCAGAAGTGGTCATGGATTTACACTGGAACATCCCTACTTAGTTTTGTCTAGTTCCTTCAGAGATAAATGCACGTCCTTTCTAGAAGGCTGGACACAGTTAAGGGCTACAGTCTTAGAATAGGGTAAAGGTAACTGGTTCTCATGTGGATTTGCCAGTAACTTTGACAGACTCTAAGAACATGAGCTAACACCCAAACAACCTTAAATTCCTAAATTCCATCACAGAACCATGTTTAAAATTCCAATCTTTCCCAACATTAAAACTGAGTTTTTCTTGGTTTAAAGGTTTTGTTTTATTTTATTTTCTTAGAGAAGTTTTAGGTTGACAGCAAAAGAGGAAGGTGCAGAGATTTCCTATATACCCTCCCCCACATATGTACATTCTCCCTCGCTATCAGCTTGACTCAACACAATGGTTCATTTGTTACAACTGATGAGCCTACACTGACACGTCATAATAACACAAAGTCCATAATTTACTTTGGGATTCACACTTGGTATTGTATATTCTATGGGTTTGAACAAATGTACTATGACATGTACCTGCCAGTAGTTTCAAACAGCCTTAAATTTTCTCGCCCTAAAAATCCTTTTGCTCCTCTTACCCATCCTTTACCCCAACTCCAATCCCTGGCAACCACTGATTTTTTTTTTTTTTTTTTTGTCTTTACAATTTTGCCTTTTCCAAATGTCATATAGTTGGAATCATACCGTATGTAGCTTTCTCAGATTGGCTTCTTTCATTTCATAATGTGTATTTAGGGTTCTTCAGTGTTGGCTTATGGCTTGGCAGCCTATTTTTTTTAATAGTACTGAATACTATTCAATTTTATACATGGAGCAGTTTGTATATTTGTTCACCTACTGAAAAACATTTTGGTTGCTTCCAAGTTTGGGCAATTATGAATAAAGCTGCTGTGAAGATCCATGTGGAGGTTTTTGTGTGGGCATGAGTTTTCAGCTCCTTTGAGTGAATACAAAGGAATAAAACTGCTGGACTGCAAGTAGGAGTATGTTTAGGTTTGTAAGAAGACACTTCACTCTCTTCCAAGGTGACAGTACTATCTTGCGTTCCAGCCAGCAGCGAATGAGAGTTCCTGTTGCTCCACATCCTCTCCAGCATTTCATGCCATCAGTGTTATGGATTTGGGCCATTCTCATAGCTGTGCAATGATATCTCATTGTTGTTTGAATTTGCATTTCTCTGATGACATATTATGTGAATCATCTTTTCATATGCTTATTTGCCATCCATTTATCTTCTTTACTGAGGTGTCTGTTAAAGTCTTTGGCCCATTTTAAAATCAGGTAGGTTGTTATCTTACTGCTGAGTCTCAAGAGTTCTTTGTATTTTTCGAATAATAGTCCTTTACCAGTTGAATCTTTTGCAAATATTTTCCTCCCAATCTGTGGCTTGTCTTCACATTTTCTTGAGCTAAGCTAAGTCCTAAGATCAGAAAATAATGACTAATTTTAGGATAATAAGGAAGGGCACTGATCCTGATTCCCAAAGCATACCACAATTCCAGCTTTACAGGACAGCCCTTGATCTAGTATAATTTTAGGTTCTGAGCAAATGGTTATTTTTACATTGTCAAATGAATTTTTAGCCCTTATGATCAAATATTAAAACCAATAAATCCTGAAGAGTGCAGTTTCCCAAAATTACAGCTTACATTCTAGTCACATTCTAGCATGGATCTTTGGGAATGATTTAGAAGATATAGCAGAGACTCTGTAAAGCAGTGTCATCACTGGATCACACTCCCTTACTTGTTTTAAGTTCTGAAACACTTTCTTCCAAACGTACTTTCTGCTCATGGTAGTACTGCTGGGTGCTTTATGAACACTGGGAAAACTTCTGATGTTTTGTGCAACAGTTACTGCTTTATCAAGCCATTACTGTTGACAGATATTGAGATGAAAATACAGGACAAAAATCTAAAGTGGAGAAATTCTGAGAATATTACAGAGCAAAAAGGAGATTTAGTAAGGGAAGAGAAGCTTTTGCTGCCCTTTGTTCCCAAAGAAGAGTTGGAAGCCTGCAAGCTAATAGTCCCCTGAGACGGTCCCTTCCCCACCTACCTCACAGTCTCCCCGGAAGTTCAAATGCTCAGTGATTCTTATTCTAGTAAACTCGGAAAAGGGGAGGGATCGGGGTCGGGTGATCAGTGGCTCATCAAGCAGCCATGGAGTACCAGGGCCTGCAGATTCCTGTGACTTAACAATAAATACATTTTTTTTTTAAAGATCTTTTCCAAAATATCCTACCCTGCTGTTACCAAACCCCAAGTTTGGCTGCCCCTTGCTCAATAGGCCAATACTCAAAAGAGAGTTTGGGGTTGGCTGGGTGGCTCAGTCCATTAAGCGGTTGCCTTTGGCTCAAGTCATAATCAATCCCAGGGTGCTCGGTGGAGTCCGGCATCAGGCTCCTTGCTTAGCAGGGAACCTGCTTCTCTCTCTGCCTTCTCTGCATGCCGCTCCCCCTGCCTGTGGGCTCTAACAAATACATAAAATCTTAAAAAAAAAAAAAAAAAAAAAAAAAAAGAGTTTTGCCTAGAAAGGAATATGAACCTTATTCATATTATAAGAAGGTGGGAGAAGGTGGACTCTTGTCCAAAGGCTTTCTCCCTGGTCCGGGAGTTTTTTAAGGGGTTCAGGGCAGTTAGTTGGTAAGGGAATGTAGTGCTCTGTAACATTTCTTGATGATATGATATCTTGGTGTTACCAGCTAGAGACCTTATCTCAGTGCTGGAGGGTTGTGCAAGGGGGTCTGCTTCCTGTTTCAAGAGGTGTAGGAGTGCTCTGTTCTTTCTAGGAAAGAATGAATGCAAGATCTATAGCTATTCAAAGGAAAGTTAATCCATCACATGACCTAAGGGCATTTGATAAAGTTCAAAGACTACTAGGTTAACAGGAGAGGCCAAGGTAGCTTGCTTCACTGCTACCCTGGCTTACCAGAATGTCTAAAGTTCTAGCACTGTTGGGTCAACTTTTTTGGCATATAAAGAGTTGCCTTGTCTTATTTTGTTTTGTTTTGAGGTGGAGGTGAGTTTTTTTTCTTTATTTTAAAACAAAAGTTGAGTGCAAATACCCCCTGGGGTAGGTAATGTCCTCGCTGTCATCAGCTGTTATTCATCGTTAAATGGCTTTCCATTTGGGATAGACAGAGATTTAGGGGTTGATGAGTCATGTCTGTTTGAGGGTGCATGTGTATTTTGGAATATGGAGAAAGGATCAGAAAGGGATATCTCAATAGTGCGGCAAGAGAACAACTGAATATTGAGGCAGAATATGCCAAATCCTTCCTATTTCATGATTTTTCTCATACCCTGTCTGATCCTAGGGATCCTAAGGGTATCAGTTAAGGACTTTAATATATACAGAAATCACCCAAGAATCTTGTTAAAAAGAAGATTCTGATTCACTAAGTTGAGCTGGAGGGGGAGGGCCAGAGATTCTACGTTTCTAAACATGCTCCTAAAAGAAGCCATGGACTACATTTTGACAAGCAAGGATCTAGGAAGATCTGAAGTTTGGTTCATTTCTAGATGGACCAGTTAAGTGCTAATCCAAGCTCTGAGGAAGGCCTAGAACTGACCAGCTGCCCTGTGGGACAGACAAACACCTGGCCACTATTAACCATGAAGGTGGTCCTGAGCGTCCTGCCAGGCCTGCAGAGGAGACACACTCAGGAGCAGATGAAGTTGCTTTAGGCCAGCAGCTTCATCCCTTAGAACCGGTTGCCAAATGTGATGGTCTGAAAACCGACTGACAGGCTTCTGCTAAATTCTGCTTTTGACTTTTGGGAAATAGTTTTGTTGTTTTTGTTTTGATTTCCCGTTAGGTTTTAGCCACTTCTTTCTACACCCTCTGAGTTTTGTTTTGACCAAGGCAGAGCTTCTACTTTACAGGACAATCTGAAACCAGAAGGGCTTTTTTTTTTTTTTCTGGCTGCAGGTTTCATGTTGAAAGCCATGCATCATTTTTGTTACAGGGCAAAGAGTTCATCTTTAAATACAAATCTTGCAGTGGCAACTTCCTAATACACTGTAAGGATATGTGTGCTGAGAAGCCCTCAGATTACAAAGCCATGTGGTGTTAAACATGGCAGAATAATATCTTAAAATAGAAATAGTCAGTAAATGAAAAATAAATGTTTCCCTTTGCAGAAATCTAGGATTAAGCATAACCTATCAACATCTTCTTTTCCAGAAGTCAGCAAACATGTTCTGTTTTTATCTGCCTGATAGTAAATATTTTATGCTTTGTGGACCGTATGGTCTCTATCGCAGTTACTCAGCTCTGCCATTGTAGTACAAAAACAGCCATAGACCATTACATAAACAAATGGACATGGCTGTGTTCCCATGAAACTTTATTTACAAACGCAGGCGATGGGTGGAATTTGATTTGTGGGCCGTAGTTTGCCACCCTCTGTTCCAGTCAGTCTACAGAGCAAAACACCAAGGCATTCTTTTTCCAGGCCCATGCTTACTAAGGTTACTGCTTTGGCAGATGATGCTCATTATGCACCAGTCATCAGATAGGCACTTAAAGTTGGTCTTCTCTCTTTCAATGTTTAGAATGAATCCATATGCATTCATTCATCCACTTGCATTTGCCAGGAACCAGAAATACCATGAGGAGCAACACAGTCACTTCTCTTGAGGGGTGTACTGATGATGTAGAGTACTAAGGTCCCTGCTAAGGCAAACATTAGGACTCTGAGCACATCACAAAGATCCCTGGGATTCTTCAAGTTTCAGATGGTGCATACCAGGCTGTTTGCAATGGGAAAGTATAAGGAAACAGCATGCACACAAAGCAAGAATCCACAGAGATCAGGTTGAAATATCACCTCTTGGATTGAGTGAATGATTCGAGTTGTAAAAGATGATAGGCGGCATCGGGAAATGAAGTGGGGAATAGAACAGGGGGAGGAAAATAATGATCAGATTTGAATGTCATGCTGAAGTGTTCAAATATGTTTCAGATGGGATGGGTGGAAGAAAATGGTCATTCCACTAGCCTATTTGTATGCTCTCAGGTAACTTTCTACCCAACCCACACCTACCTCCTCAGAGCTTAAGAGCAAGGGATCATTTATATGATAACAAGTTAGAGCCAGCTGTAAGCATCACCTTCAGCCAACAGCAACAACACTACCAACACTGAAAATAAAACACAGATACATCTTGATTACAAAACACAGATCCCTTCCAATGTGCTATGTGCTATCAGGTGACACAATTTATAGAATATATTCTTTTCTCTTAAAATAAATTATAGAACAGAACCAATAGTATAATATATAATTAAATGTCCAAGTAATTGACACAGCTCATCAGATGTGTGACACTCTACCCAATGTCATTATATCTAGAAAGTTGCAAAATTCCCTCGCTTCAAAATCATTTAACCATATTTAACCCTGACCTTCCTAAAGTCAGTAAATCCTTCTGGCATTTGTAGATTGTTTTATACTGTTAGTAGGACTATTTTACAGTTGAATAGTGGGAGCTTTAAGGAACCGATATAAACGTATTATATGATAAAACAATATATTCTAGTCTCTCTTTCATCCCTACACACAGAGAGAAAAGTTATAACCAGATAAAAATTTTCTGACAAAAACAGGCATTTTAGAAATGGCAGTAATAATATCATTAATCTTAGGCTCATTGATGTTACTTCCGGTTGGATAGTTACATCATTGTTTCTACTCTTGCCAATAAAATTTTACAGGCTTGCAGATTTATAGATTGTATGATTACTTTGCAAATACTTTGAAATATTAGCTGTTATAGTTGTTCTACCAGTGCTTGGTTAAATGTTATTTTCTCCAGGAAGCTTCTCCTGACTTCACAATCTCAGCCGGTGCCCTTTCTTTGCAATCCCGTGGTGCCCTACACTCAACACAGTGCCCGGCTCCCTGCCTGTTACCTAGGGTCTGGTCCGTAAAGGCAGCCTGATGTCCTCCACCACCATGTCCCACAGCCTTAATGTAACAGACCTTCAATAACGATTTCTGAGATAAATGGATAAAGTTGTGGGGGAAATTAGGTCAACACATCATCTTTCTATTACAATATTTTGTTCATCATCATTATCCATTTCATCCTTTCAGGCTCAGTGAACCCTTCCGTAGGTCCTCTGCATGATGTTGTCACATCAACCGTTGGCACCCAACCTTCTCCAGTCAACAGCATGTCTCCTACAAGTAAGAATGTTTTCAGTCTTACTTTCTTTTTTTTTTTAATTCTTCTTTTTTTTTTAAGTTGAGTGTAGTTGACACACAATGTTATATTAGTTTCAGGTGTACGACATAGTGATTCAGCTCCTGTTATGATGCGCTCAGCACAATGGTAGCCACTTGTCTGTCACCATACAACACTGTTAAAATACAACACTGACTATATTCCCTATGCTGTGCCCTTCATCCCATGACCTACTTCTTCTATAACTAGAACCCTGTATCTCCTACTCGTCTTCACCAGTTCTGCCCATTCCCACCCCCTTCACCTTTGGCAACCATAAGTTTGTTCTCTGAATTTATAGGTCTGATTTGTTCTGGTTGTTTATTTATTTGTGTTTATTTTTAGAGTCTACATATAAGTGAAATCATATGGTATTTATCTTTCTCTGTCTGACTCATTTCATGTAGCGTAATAGCCCCAAGCTCTATCCATGTGGTCGCAAATAGCACAAACTCATCCTTTTTTAAGGATGCATAATAGTCCATCTTCCTTATCCACTCCTCTATTGAGTAGACCCTTGGGTGGCTTCCATATCTTGGCTATTGTAAATAATGTTGTAATAAACATATGGGTGCCTATCATATGTTTTTTCAAATTCATGTTTTCATTTTCTTTGGGTAAATACCCAGTGGTGAAGTTATTGGATTATATGGTACTTCACTTTTTATTTTTTTCTTCATACTATTTTTCCATAGTAGCTGTATTCTCACAAAGGTTCTTTTTTCTCCATATCTTCTCTGGCATTTGTTATTTCTTGTCTTTTTGATTTTGCCATTCTGACAGGGATAAGGTGATATCTCAGTGTGGTTTTTTTTTTAAAGATTTAATTTATTTATTTGACAGAGAGAGATCAAAAGGAGGCAGAGGGGCAGGAAGAGAAAAAGAGGGAAGCAGGATCCCTGCTGAGCAGAAAGCCCAATGTGGGGCTCGATCCCAGGACCCTGAGATCATGACCTGAGCCAAAGGCAGAGGCTTAACCCACTGAGCCACCGAGGCACCCCTCAGTGTGGTTTTGATTTGCATTTTCCTGTATGTCTTCTGTAGAAAAAAAATATGAAATTTTCATATTTGCAGCTTCTCTGCCCATTTTTTTAAATTGGATTGTTTGGTTTTTTGGTATTGAATTGTATAAGTTCTTTATTTTATTATTTATGTTTTATTTTAGTTCCAGTTAGTTAACATATAGTGTTATATTAATTATAGGTGTACAATACAGTTATTCAACAATTCCGTACATTATCTGGTGCTCATCATCTCATCATGACAAGTGCACTCCTTAACCCTCATCACCTATTTCACCCATACCCCCACCCCCGCCCCTCTGGTAACATCAGTTTTTCTCTATAATTAAGAGTCTGTTTCTTAATTTCTCTCTCTCTCTCTTTCTTTTTCTCTCTGCTCATTTATTTTGTCTCTTAAATTCCACATGAGTGAGATCATATAGTATTTGTCTTTCTCTGACTTATTTTGCTCAGCATTGTACTCTTTAGCTGTGTCCATGTTGTTGCAAATGGCAAGATTTCATTCTTTGTTATGACTGAATAACATTCCATTGTATAGATATAAATATAGATAGAGATAGAGTAATAGATATCACATCTTCTTTATCCATTCATCTGGATAAATGGAAATTTGGCTGCTTCCATAGTTGGACTATTATAAATAACACTACCAACATGTATCCCTTTGAATTTGTGTTTTTTGTGGGGTTTTTTGGTAAATACCCAGTAGCACAATTATTGGATCATAGGGTGGTTCTCTTTTTAAATTTTTGAGGAACCTCCATACTGTTTTCCAGAGCAGCTGCACCAGTTGCGTTCCCACCAACAGTACATGAGGGTTCCTTTTTCTCCACATCCTTGCCAACATTTACTGCTTCTTGTGTTTTTGATTTTAGCCATTCCGTTGAGTGTAACGTGTTGAGCATCTTTCCATATATCTCTTAGCCACCTGGATGCCTTCTGTGGAGAAATGTCTGTTCATGTCTTCTGCTGATTTTTTTATTAGATTTTTATTTTGGGGGTATTGAGTTTTATAAGTTCTTTAAATATTTTGGCTATTAGCCTCTTATTGGATATATAGTTTGCATATATATCTTCTGCAGATATCTTCTCCCATTTGGTAGGTTGACTTTTTGTTTTATTGATAGTTTCCTTTGTTGTGCAAAAGGTTTTTATTTTCATGTAGTCTTCTAGGATTTTTATGGTTTTAGGTCTCACATTTAGGTCTTCAATTCATTTTGAGTTTATTATTGTGTATGGTGTTTGAAAATAGCTCAGTTTCACTCTTTCACATGTAGCTCTCCAGTTTTCCCAGCACTATTTGTTGAAGAGATTTTTTTTCCCATTGTATATTCTTGCCTTCTTTGTCATAGATTAATTGACCATGTAAGCATGGATTTATTTCTGAGCTTTCTATTTTGTTCCACAATCTGTGTGTCTGGCTTTTTTTAAATTTTTTTTAAGATTTTATTTATTTGTTTGACAGAGAGAGATCACAAGTAGGCAGAGAAACAGGCAGAGAATCAGGCAGAGAGATAGGGGGAGGAAGGCTTCCTGTGGGGCTAGATCCCAGGACCCTGGGATCAGGACCTGAGCTGAAGACAGAGGCTTAACACACTGAGCCACCCAGGCACCCCTGTGTGTCTGTTTTTGTGTCAGTATCATACTGTTTTGATTACTATAGCTTTGTAGTATATCTTAAAATCTGGAATTGTGATACTTCCAGCTTTGTTCTTAAGATTGTTTTTGGCTATTTTGGGGTCTTTTGTGGTTGCATGAAAATTTTAGTATTATTTCTTTTAGTTCTGTGAAAAATGATGTTGGTATTTTGATAGGTATTGTACTGAATCTGTAAACTGAATTGAGTAGTATGGATATTTTAACAATATTAATTCTTCTGATCAATGAGCATAGGATGCTTTCCATTTATTTGTGTCATCTTTAGTTTGTTTCATCAGTATTTTATAGTTTTCAGAATACAGGTCTTTCACCTCTTAGGTTAAGCTTATTCTTAAGGTTTTTCTGGTTTTGTTTTTTATTTATGGTGCAATTATAAACAGAATTGTTTCTTAA
Organism: Mustela erminea; assembly: GCF_009829155.1. Classification (NCBI taxonomy): domain Eukaryota; kingdom Metazoa; phylum Chordata; class Mammalia; order Carnivora; family Mustelidae; genus Mustela; species Mustela erminea. The sequence continues at coordinate 162,070,679 of NC_045614.1, read as the reverse complement.
TTCCTCTTTTTGAGACTTCCTTATTAGTATATAGAAAAGCTACTGATTTCTGGGTATTAATTCAGTATCCTACAACTTTATTGAATTCATTTATTACTTCTAGTGATTTTTTGGTGGTGTCTTTAGGATTTTTTATATATTGTAGCATGTCATCTTCAATTAGTGACTACACTGTTTTATTTTCCATGAGCTATCAATCTTTTAACCAAGCAGATTGATTAAACATTTTCAGAAAATTTGTATGGTTCACATTCTTTTATTACCTATAACATTTTCGGCAAATATATTAAGTACTATTCTTACAGCTTTAAAGAGTTAACATAGCTTCCAAAGCCCTTCACTTGAAACCCTGGCAAAATTAGGGTCAATAAATATTCAGTGAGAAATTTAAATTCTGTATTTATTATTAAATAGGTTAATAAATTGACAGTCTCCTCCACAACTGTGTTCTCAGTGGGGTGTTTAAGAAATTGGTTATAAATGGGCATCCTGTGGACCAGATGTAGTTAGATAGTTTTAAATTTAAATTTGTTCTAGTTCATATTAATTTTGACAAAGTTGACTGGTGAGGACTGTGAATTCAGCCTCCCAATGGCATTATTAATAATGAAGGCCAGGCTGGGTCAGTGTTACTCTGGCAAAGGGAGAGCAGTGACTTTCAGAAGGTCGCACTGATGCAAACAAATCATAAATTCCCATGCCTATAGCCTTTGTGTTTAACAAAGAACCATGGTTACTTTCTTTAGTGTATATATGTATATATCCTGTACAAAGGAGAAGTAGTTCTCGTTTCTTATTTAATTAAAACTATCAATTTTAGCTCAAAATGAGAATGGAAAATGAAATAAACTAAAAGCAGTCAGGAGAAATGAACAATTCTTTCAGCCTGTACCCTTTGGCTCATAGCCTGCAGTCACTGTCACAGGTTGATACCTCTCAGAAAATGAAGTATGTGGCAGGGTGGGAAATGTCTGCAGATCACCCAGCAGAAATTTTACATTCATCTGATTTCTCCTAGTTCTTAATGTTTTGCAATTTTTATTGGAAGCTGCTTTTTCTTCCACTCCTAACTCATCATTCAACTATAAACCTCAGTAGATTATGTTATCCTTCATTCAACAAATATTTGCACAGTCAAAAACAATACCTTAAATTTCTTTAGTACTGTACATATTATCCAGTTACCCAGCTCTCCCTAATCAATTATCCCCGACATTAGCAACTTTTAAAACATATATTGTCTTATATGATTTTGGGGTCAGAAAGCCAGGAGCAGCTGAGCTGGATGGTATGTATCAGGTCTTTTCATGAGTTTAGAGTTAAATGGGGTTGGTTGTGGCTTCAGTTATCTGAAGGCTTGACTGGGGCTGAGGGTTCTGCTTCCAAGTCTGAGCATGTTGTCAGGAGGCCCTTGTCCCTCACCATATGGGCCTCTCCAGAAAGCTTCTCACATCGGAACAGCTGCCCTTGCTCAGACCAAGGAATTCAAGAAACAGAGTAACCAAGACAGAAGTTGCACTGCTGTTTTATTGCACGCATCATTTTGCTTTATTAGAAGCGAGTCACTAAGTCCAGCTCAGACTCAAGAGGAGAAATAGGCTCCACTTCTTGAAGGGAAGAGTATGAAAGAACCTGTGGACGAATTAAAACTACCATATCCTGTCATTTAGAAAATATTTGCACATAAAATGCAATACAGCTTGATCTTTATTATGGGAGGTAGACAGAGCAAGCATTATCATCCCCATTTTCCAGATGAAGTCATTGGGATGAAGTCACTGAGACGACCACACAACTAGTAAGTGGCAAAGTTAGTATTCACACCAAAGTCTTTGGACTCAAATCTAGTTCTTGCCACATTTGATACCAGGGTTTGGAGAAACCTTGGCCTAAACACTTTGTGAGGACAGGGGACGTATACCCAGCATGGAGTAGATGCACAAAAGTACTACTTGAATGGAGCACTGGGTGTGGTGCATAAAAAATGAATTCTGTTACACTGAAAAGAAATTAAATTTTAAAAATGAAGGGAAAAAAAGTACTAGTTGAATAAAAGAATTAAGGAGAATACTGCTCCTTCACTATATAAGTGTCATTTAATATACTCCGTGATGTCTTTAACAAGAGATGATAATTTATTTCTGCCTTCAGAATGGTTGTGGTGTACTTGGAAAGAGATTATATCTGCCCACAAAAATGATAATTCAAAAATAGTATAGTGAAAGGTGCTGCATCTTTTAGAATTAAAATACTCAGGGAGAGGTACAGACCAGCAAATTTTTGACTTTGAGTAAGAAGATGTCCCTGTGGGTTCTTGGAGCCAGGAAATGTTACCAAAGAGAGGAAATAAGATGACTGACCTTTTAAGTATGTGTTGCATTTATTTGACTCAGTTGAGAGCGTGAAAAAAATTCTAAGCAAAGAGAGCAAAGTGAGTAATTTGTGCATTGGCAAGAATGTTTGTGGGAATTTGAGAAAATATTAGGAGATAAGTTTGGGTCAGGGGATGGGATTATGTAGCATAGAAGCAGGGAAGAAGATTAGAAAATGCAGAATAAAGAAAGTGTTAAGTTCCAGCCCAAGAATTTTCAGTGTTATCCCTTAGGAAATGGGATTGGGAGCCCAGTAGATATTTTTTAGAAAAGAAGTGACATAATTAATTTACCAAATATTTATTAAGCCATGACTACATACCAGGTATTCTTCCAGGTACTGAGAATCCGACAATGACCAAAAAAGAAAACAATTATGCCCTTATGATACTAACCTTCTACCAGCTGAAAGCAGAAATGAGTTTCTCATACTGAGTTTTTCACAGGGTTAGTTGATATACATTAAATGCATCCATCAGACCAAATACCATTCTTATTTCTGTGAAGAAATTCAAGAAAAGAAAAAGAACATTTGTTACCTTAAGGAGGCTGCAATATAAAATACCTCTAGTATTAGACAGGAAAAGAGAATATAGTCAAATGAACATACTTGTTAAAAAGCAAGAAGAAAATCTGATCTACTCTCATGCTAAAGCGATATGGTTGGGAAATTTCTGGAGAGTCACAAGAGCTCCTTAAAATAAGATCCTACCACACTGAACCACAGGACTGTTGTAGACCAGTGGTTCTCAGCAGGGAAACTTGGCCGCCCCCCTCCCAGGGACATTTGGCAGTGTCTGGGGACATTTTTGTTTGCCACAATTGGCGGGGAGGGTGCCACCTGCCAAAGCCAAGGATGCCACGTGTTATATAGCACAGGACAGGATGGCCTCCACATCAAAGAATTATCTGGTCAAAAATGTCAGTGGTGCTGAGATTGAGAAACCATTTTAGATCAAGGCTCAGGTATGAGAATAGCTGTTTCTCACTTTACAAAATCTGGACCTCTGTCAAAAGAGTAACAAATTATGTTTGGAACAATTTTCAGTCTAAAATGTCAAAAAATGTTAAATCAGTGGCTCTTTTAGGCTAAACAAAACTTATTTTCTTAGAACACTGAATTACAACTGAAAAATCCAAATTTTGTCTAGGTAATCTGGAGGGTCATTGTGAAATCACATGATGACTGGCTGCCTTATGTCTCAGAAGCTAAAAGGATTCACCCTTTGTGTTCTTTTAAGAAAGGAAACAAGATGGAACATGTCATGGAGACCAGCTTCAAAAGGCTGTGATTTCATTCCAAATTCTACTATGGAATGCACTGTATAATTCAGTCCTAATTATTAAGCTACATGTCTTGCTGCAAACATCCAGTTTGTATTTTTTTTCTTCCTCAGCTTAAGGATTTTTTTTTTGATGAATGTAAGATAACGCAAACAATGTTCTTTGACTAGAGAAGGAGAGCCTCGTAACAAACTGCAGGAGTTACCCAGGGAGCCCAGCACAATTCAGCCTGAACTGATGGGTGTTTTCTGAGTCCCTGCTGCATGTGCAGCACTGCCCTAGGAAAAGACATGAGGCTGACAAGCTTAACTCAGGCGCTCCCGGTGCTCTGAGTAGGGCCCTATGCCTTCGAACTCTGGCTTTGAACTGGCTTCAGGGTGTGTGACTAAAAGAACAGGCCTCAAATATGCCAGCCCCAATGGTGGCAATCATCCAAGACATTTATTCATTCAGCAAATACACATTGAGTGCCTAAAAGGTGCCAGGAACTTAAGAGGTGTTGGGATACAACAACGAACAAGACAAGCCGGACCCCAGTTACACAGAGCTCGCATTTCTAGCACAACCAACTTGCCTACTTTCCCATTTCACTGTCTACCAGGCCACAGGCCTTTGGGCTCTGCCTCAGATTTTTGTCTGCATATGAACCCTTGGACTTGATGGTGTTGGTTTTGATATTTAGCTAATATCAAAAGCTTTAGCTTCTCTGAAGCTTCAGCCAATCTCCACAGTCTAGATTCTTTCTACTCCTGAACACTTCAGATAAAATATCAGGTCCAGTCTGACCCTAACCATTGGCTAGCTCTACAAGTAAGGACGCTTAGTGCTCAGTAGGTGGGGATCAGAGACTGAGGGGTACAGACTAAAGGAAGCAGCTGCCTACGGGAAGCAACAAAACTGATTTACGAGAAAGCATGTCAGAATGGCTGGGGGATTACACTGGAAGATATCCCATTGGACAAGATTGTCAAATGGAAATCACATTGGGTGCAGAAGTATCGAGTATTGCTTATCTACTCTTCCCTCTTCGGAACAAGGTAGCTGTGGAAAAAAAGCTATTGGCCGGCCTATTCTTGCATTCATTTCATAAATTACTGAGTATCTGTAATCACACCACACAACATGTAATGAGCTCTGTCCTTCTTACTGTCCTTTCCCCCCAGGGGTGTGGGGGTGGTCCTGAAAATCCTTTCCAGACCAGTAATCCGGCAATACACATTGCCGTAGCCATTCAGTGAGCACATGTTCCTCAAATAATCTGCCTCCCCTGGGCAGACAGTCTTGGGCAGAGATCAAGATTTCACACCATATATTTCCTTTATGCTGGTCTGAAGGTCAATATCTCTCTAATCCTGACATCAGGGATTGGCGAACCGGCGCAGATGTGTTTAGATGTAGTTGACGGCCTATATTCTTTTAAGTGCGGCAGCTAATGTCATTATGGGTTTAGAGGTTCTTTGAGCTGCAGGTGAATCGATGGAATACAATTTACACATTTGCCAAAGAAGCTGGGTGGCTATGTGGGTAGACAGTATGTCAATAGGTGGAAGGTCAAGTAAAAATATTACTATTTGAAGAAATAAATTAAATTCCAGGTTCAGTTTTACATGGAAATAAGGCAAAGTCTTGAACAATTGAGCTTGACAAACCAGATCACTCTGACAGCAGCAACCTGAACATACAAATAACTTTTACCTTTATGTTTAGTTGAATAATTGAGCTGAACTGAGTACATTAGCAAAAAAAAAAAAAAAAAAGGAATTTTCTTTTCCCCATGATTAACTCCAGATGAGCTCTCTTGAATAATTTCTCCTTAGCCTCTATAGGCTTTTTCTCGTGATTTTCATATAATAAATGTTGTCTGGTCCCTTTCAGATTCAAGAATGGACTTGTGTCAATAATTAAAAAGGCTTGTCAAATGTAATGTCAAAACTTGGAAAAAATTAATTTGATCCAGAACTTTCCCCCCCTCTCCTACCAACCACATGTGGGTATACCTCAGCTGAAGCAGCTGGGGATGGAAGGTTGGGTGCTTCATGTCTGTAGGGGTTGGGGTGGAAGAAATGTCTGTGATTTCCTGGCTCAATCCTCTCCTGCACTCCTGCTTATTGATTTGGACCTCTCTTTTGGGGTCATATCATGTGGAAGAGAGGAGAGAGGTAGGTAAGAAAAGACCTTCCTTATCAGGCTGACTGTAATCTGACCTAAGTGCCCTCTAGATGGGGTGAATAAAAAAATGTGCCATCTTGACCTCATGGGGCACTCTGGTAGATTTCTCAGAAGTCTGCGACTGGCCTGTAGCTATTGTCCCCTTGATGCAGGCCATGTTTCTCCTCCAGTCTTCTGTTTATTATCCCCCTACAGCTTATAAGCTTCCAGAGTTCTGTCCTCTTAGGAGCTTTTTCTTCCTGTAGATATTCTTCCTGGGTGAGATGTCTTTTCATGGCACCCTGTTTTGCATGGGAAAACATGCACTTTGGCCTCCTATTTGGGGGGAAGTGCTTTTCTTCTCCAATATGGCCATTCAACTCTTCTAGTCAAGCATAGGTTCCCAACACTAGTTCTCTTCATCCCAAATGCCAGGACACATAAGCCAATAACTCTGAGTAGTTCTCTTGAAACCACACTTCACTTGGGCTAAGGCAAGTCCCTCCATGAGAGGGGACCTGACTCTAAGCACACTGACAACTCTCTTTTAAAAAAATCCTCACTTGGGGTTCTTGCCCCTTACATAGTCTTGAGGTTGAGTGATGATGATAGGCCACCCCACATGGCCTTCACAGGTGGTCTAGACTTCTGCTTTCTGCTTTAGAAGTGAGGATGACTTGCCCTATAATATCATTATTAACCCTTGGAACCTCATCTAAAATAAAAGTACAAAGAGCTCCATTTGAAAATTCTGTTCTGTATTATCCATTAAAATTCAGCTTTTAAAAGAAATTCAGTGAGACTAACAATGATCTATTCAAAAAGGAAATCAAGAAAACAGTCCCATTTATAATAGCATCAAAAGGACTAAAATACTTAAGAATAAATTTAAGTGAGGAAATAAAAGACCCATATACTGAAAACCAAAAACATTGATGAAAGAATTTGAAGGAGACACAAACAAATAGACATCTGAAGCTCATGGATTGGAAAAATTAATATAGTTAAATTTTCCATGCTGCTCAAAATGATATGCAGATTTAGTATAGTCCCTATCAAAATTCCAATGGCATTTTTCACAAAAATAGAAAAACAATCATAAAATTTATAGTCACAAAAGATACCATATAGCCAAAGCAATTTTGAGAGAACAGAGTTGGAGGCCTCACACTTCCTGATTTCTCACTATACTACAAAGCTGTAGTAATCAAAACAGTATGGTACTGGCATACATTCAGACACATAGATCAACAAAACAGAATAGAGAGCCCAGGAACAAACTCAAGCATATATGGCCAACTAGTTTTTACAAGGGTCCCAAGAATACACATGGAAAAGGATAGACTCTTCAATAAATGGTGTTGGAAAACTAAATATCAATTTGCAGAAGAATGAAATTATCTTACAGCATACACAAAAATCTCCTCAAAATAGGGTAAAAACTTAAACACAAGACCTGAAAGTATAAAACTCCTAGAAGAACACATAGGGGAGAAGCTCCTTGACATTGGCCTTTGCACTATTTTTAGATATGACACCAAAGCTTGGACAACAAAAGCAAAAACAAATAAGTGTACTATATCAAACTAAAATACTTCAGTATAGCAAAAGAAAGAAACAACAAAATGTAAAGGCAACCTATACATTGGGAGAAAATATTTTTAAGTCATATCTGATAAGGGGCTAATATCCAAAATATATAAGGTACTCATTCAACTCAATAGTAAAACAAGAAACAACTCATTAAAAATGGGCAAAGGACCCAAATAGACATTTTTCCAAAAGAGACAAAAAAAAATAGCCATCAAATACACGAAAAGAACCTCAACAGCACTAATCATTAGGGAAATGCATATCATAACCACAATGAAATATCACCTCCCACCTTGTAGGATGGCTTTTACCGCAAAAATAAAAGATAAAAAGTGTTAGTGAGGATATGGAGAAAAGAGAACTCCTGTCACTCTTGGTAGGAATATGAATTTGTGCAGCCATTATGGAAAACAATATGAAAACCATTATGTAAAATGGTTTTTGAGGTTCATTGGAAAGGTAAAAAAAAGAATACTGTATGATCCAATAATCTCCATTCTGGTTATATACACGAAGAAAAATCATTTACATCTTAGAGGGAAACAACATCTTCTATTGACAGAAGAATGGGTAAAGAAAGTGTGTGTGTGTGTGTGTGTGTGTATGTGTGTGTGTGTAATTCAGTCTTAAAAAAGAAACAGATTTTGCCATTTGCAACAACATGGATGAACCTGCAAATCATTATACTAATGAAATAAGCCAGACACAGAAAAAGAAACCTGCATCTCATTTATAAGTAGAATTTAGAAGAGTGAAATACATGAAAGCAAAGAATAGAACACTAGTTACTGGGGTGGAGAAGTGGAAAATCAGAGAAATATTGTTCAAAGGGTACAAAGTTGGAGTTATGTAAGATTGATAAGTCTGAAGATCTAATGTACAGCATGATGACTATAATGCTATATTATACTATGTTGAATATATATATTATATATTATAATATATATAATACTATATTGAATGTTGGATATTTTCTAAGAGTAGATTTTAGGTGCTCTCATTGTACAAAAAAACAATGTTAACTATGTGAGGAGGGACATGTTAATTAGCTGACTGTACTAATCATTTGACTATGTATGTTTATATTGAATCATGTTGCACACCTAAAATATAGACACTTTTTATTTAAAAACTAAGGGACATAAAAACAAAGGGACATAAAAACAAAGATAAACTACTGATGCTACTTCAAAATAAAAATCTTCTGCACAGCCAAGAGTCAACAAAACTAAAAGGCAACCTACTGAATGGGAGAAGAGTTTTGCAAATGATATATCTGATAAAGGGTTAATATCCAAAATCTATAAAGAACTGATACAACTCAATACCAAAAAAAAAAAAAAACCAACAACAAATAATCCAATTAAAATGGGCTGAAGACATGAACAGAGATTTCTCCAAGAAGTCATAGAGGGCCAACAGACACATAAAAAGATGCTCAACATTGCCACTCATCATGAGGGAAATTTAAATCAAAACTACAATGAGATATCACCTCACACCTGTTGGAATAGCCAAAATAAAAAACACAAGAAACATTGTTGGTGAGAATGCAAATTGGTACATCCATTGTGGAAAACTCTATGGAAATTCTCCCTAAAATTAACCAAACAAACAAACCAACAAACTACCCTACAACCCAGGAATGGCACTATGAGGTATTTGCCAAAAAATACAAAAAACACTAATGCAGAGAGATACATGCATCCCTATGTTTATTGCAACATTATTTAAAATAGCCAAAATATGAAAACAGCCCAAGTGTCCATCAAGAGAGGAATGGATAAAGAAGATGTGATGAATATCTTTCAGCCATAAGAAAGGATGAAATCTTGCCATCTGCAACAACATGGATGGAGCTAGAGTGTGTAATGTTGAGTGAAACTAGTCTGAGAAAGACAAATACCATATGATCTCACTCGTGTGGAATCTAAGAAACAAAACACATAAGCAAAGGAAATAACAGAGAGAGGCCGACCAAGAAACAGACTCTTAACTATAGGGAGCAAACTGATGATTACCAGAGCGGAGGGGAGAGAGTGGGGATGGGTGAAATAGACGAGGGAGTTTATCATCATTTATCACAATGAAAAAAAATAAAATGATAAAAAATTAAAATAACTTACTAAATAAAATAATTTTCTGAAAATGGATAGCCATGATGAGATGATGGCTTACCCACTGAGTTCATCCACAGAAAGCCGTAGTTCTTGGCAATAGTGAGATGGACTAGTGAATAATTGGCCAGAGATGAGGATGCTTGAAGAAAATGGGGGAAACTAAGAGAAAGAAGAAAAGAAAGGACATTAATATGGGTAGTTCCTTCCTCAATGAATTATTATGAACAACAGAAGGGATTAGGCATGGAAAACACTTAAGTGTCAAATTGTTACACTGTACTATTTGTCCCCTTAAATCCCTTTGAAGATGGTAGGAACCTATGGTTGAAAACAGAGTGGTTGATTAAGTAACCAGTCTGTATAAGTTGTGCGTGTGTGTGTTTTAATAAAAAGAAATAATCTAGTCATAGAATTATGTGTCTACTTCTACTTTCAATGACTACTGATGTAAATAAAACCCACCAGGTTCATGGTCATGTGAGGGGAGGAAGAACAGAAGTGAGGAAGGGCAAATAGCTACAAAGTTAATCTGAAAGTTCACATGTTGTATCCAGTTTCTTATATTTCCACTACTCTCTTTTTTTATTAACTTTGGTTTATGCTAATTGGCCTCCTCTCTGTTCCCACAGCATGAGGTGCCTCCACCTCAGGGCCTTTTTCCTTCTTCCCTCTGCCTGGAAAATTCTTTCCGCCCAAATCCACATGGTTCACACTCTCATCTCCGAATCTTTGTTCAGATGTCATCTTCTCCATGGGACTGTTTTATAGCTGTAATGTCCTCTGTTTCATTTCCGATAGGAAGTTTTATTTTTCCTCTTTTTCCTGTTTTATTTTGCCCCACAGCATTTGTTAACATCCTGTATAATGCACTAGTTTGGCTTCTCCCCACAAGAAAGGGAATCCCATAAGGACATTTTGTCTTTGTCTGATTTGTCTGTGGATGTATCTCTATCACCTGGAATAGTGATAACACATGATTGTCCCTAAGATTGATAACTCAAGTAAATATTCTGGGGGCTAAGAATATTTTTCTGTAGGGGCCCCTGGGTGGCTCAGTCGTAAGCATCTGCCTTCTGCTCAGGTCATGATCCCATGGTCCCAGGATCGAGCCCCGCATCAAGCTGCCTGCTCAGTGGGAAGCCTGCTTCTCCCTCTCCCACTCCCCCTGCTTGTTCTCTCTCTTGCTGTTGTCTTTCTCTGTCGAATAATAAATAAAATCTTTAAAAAAATTTTTTTTTTCTGTAACTATGTTGTCAGTAAGTATTGATAGCTCAGTAAATGTTCTGGGGGTTAGAGAGGAACTGATTAACAAAGGAAGGGCTTCAGGGAGAGCAGAGGAAGGTTCCCTGAAGAAACTGGCATTTGGCCAGGTTTTGAAGACTGGGCAGCCTTGTGAGGGGAGGCTGAGAGGGGCAGAGAGGCAGGGACAGAGGTCTCAGTGATTCTGGGTGGCTGTGTGGGGACCATGACTGAATTCCAAAGCTACCCTCTGGTTCTGTAGCAAGGCTAACTACACTTTATAAGTCTACCAGAGTGGAATGAATATAGTCTCTGGTGTCAGGCAATCTTGAGTTCAATTCCTATCTCTGCCACCTACTAGCTGTGTAACCTGGGCAAGTCATTTTGCCTCTTTAATATTGTTTCCTTATCTCGAAAACCAAGACTGAGTATTATCTAGTTCATATGGTTATTATGAGTATCAAACATGAAAATGCATAAAGAACAAGTATAAAGCTTAGACCCACGCAGGACTATCTGAGAAAGCATGCCATGATCAAAAGAAGAGTCCAGCAAACAAAACTAATCTCCAAATAAGTCAAGACCTTTACTTGTATTTTTTAATTCCTTAAAGGTAGAACCAATGACCAAATTAATATTTCTTTTTTTTTTAACGACCATTTTCTCCTTATCTTTTACTTACCTCACCTCCCAACTACTCACCTGTCTCTTTTATTTGGTACAGAGTATGTCCATATGAAATGATCTTTAAAATTTAAGTTGGTTTGAAAACTATATCAATATTTCTCCCAGATTAACCTTCCCAGCCCCACCATGAGACCTCCAGCTTTGCCCTCTGTCTCCCTTCTCTGGTGATGAGGACAGTCCCCAGGAACATGGCAGGAGTCCAGGTGAAGAGCTTCCATTCTATTTCATAATGTCATGAGAAGCCAACCAGAATTAGCTCTTAGAGAACATGTTTCTGTCTCTTCCATTTAACTCAGAACTGAACAGAGCTGTCTTCTGACTTAATTGAATTTCTAGTGATAATATAAAGGGCTAATTTTTAATTTTAGTGGAAAAAAATTTTTAAGTTGAAATAGAAATGGGCTAGGAAAGTTTTGAAACTTCTCATCTAATCTCATGGCAGTTTTCAAATTAATATAAGCAAGACATTTTGTACAAGTAGTGTTTTCTTCTAACCCCCTTCTCTTTCCTGGAAACATGGGTCATTATTATGTATCTCTGGACGCTTGCAAGGTTTAATAACAATAAGCATTCAAACTGAAGAACAAATAAACAACCAGCAGACAAAGCAAGCAATTCTTTGTCACTGGGTTTGGCATATTAGTCGCCTACACAGCATGTCATGATACAGAACTAACTATTGAGTGCTGAGGAGGCTTGGCTGTATTGTAAATGTAAATATAACCTTGAAACAGAAAACACAAAAAATAAGCTGTCTTATTCATATGCTGAAATAGATGATCAGTAGGAATCTCAAAGACTTGGCTAAGAGGAGTATAAATATAATTCTTTTAAAATGCTCTATTTGATGTCAAAAGAGAGCCAATTATGTCTTTTTATAGTTATAGATCTCCAGGTCAGACTCTAGGAAGACACTTTTTTTTTAATTTTTTATTAACATATAATGTATTATTAGCCCCAGGGGTACAGGTTTGTGAATCACCAGGTTTACACACTTCACAGCACTCACCATAGCACATACCTTCCCCAGTGTCCATAACCCCACCTCCCTCTCCCTACCCACCTACCCCCCCACCCCAGCAACCCTCAGTTTGTGTTGTGAGATTATGAGTATCTTATGGTTTTTCTCCCTCCCGATCCCATCTTTTTTCATTTATTCTTTTCCTACCCCCACACCCCTGACATTGCCTCTCAACTTCCTCAGATCAGGGAGATCATATGATAATTGTCTTTCTCTGATTGACTTATTTAGCTAAGCATAATACCCTCTAGTTCCATCCACGTAGTCACAAATGGCAAGATTTCATTTCTTTTGATGGCTGCATAGTATTCCATTGTATATATATATACACCACATCTTCTTTATCCATTCATCTGTTGATGGACATCTAGGTTCTTTCCATAGTTTGGCTACTGTGGACATTGCTGCTATAGACATTCAGGTGCACATGCCCCTTCAGATCACGACATTTGTGATACCCAGTAGTGCAATTGCTGGGTCATAAGGTAGCTCTATTTTCAACTTTTTGAGGAACCTCCATACTGTTTTCCAGAGTGGTTGCACCAGCTTGCATTAGGAAGACACTTTTAAAAACAAAACAACAGGGACACTTGGGTGGCTTAGTTTGTTAAGCATCTGCCTTTGGCTCAGGTCATGATCCCCCGGGTCCTGGAATCGAGTTCCACATCAGGCTTCTTGCTTAGCAGGGAGCCTGCATCTCCCTCTCTGTCTCTCTGACAAATAAATAAAATCTTTAAACACACACACACATACACACAAAACAGCCCTGAGAAAGAAGCAGTGTTCCTGCTACTGGTATGCCACAGTTTGATCACTGTCTGCTGCTGGGGCAACATGTGTGCACTGTGACAAGTAATGCCTTGCAGTCTCATACTCAGTTCAACACACAGAACAAACCCTCGTTGAGGGCTTACAAAGGCCCAGCCCTGAATAGACACATAGGTACCACACACTGCTGTTACTAACAGTGGATGAGACCACCCAGTGGGTCTTTGCCCCGTGTCCTCTGCCCGGAGGCTCCCATCTCCCCTCCCCTGCCCCCACTCTTCCATCCCATTCTGCAGGGGAGCCTTCCTGGAACTCTGAATAAGGCATACCTTCTTTTACGTGTTCTTATACATGGATCGCTTTCTGTAATTCTCTGGTTGATGTCTGTCTCCTCTATGAATTCCCATCCCAAGGGAGTTGATCATTGTGCCCCCAGTGCCAAACGCAATACCTGGAAGATAGAGGATCCCCAATACTGGTCAATAAATGAAAGAACATAGGGAGGTAAAAGCAAGAGATAACAATGTGGAGATTGTTACAGGTCAGGTCATGTAATGCCAAGGAACTTTAACCTTGAAGCATACTGTAGAGCCAAGAGGAGTGGGTGGGATTTAATTCACCTGAAGAAGTAGATAGTTTTCAAAATGACTTTAGTGCTACTTGCATGTAAGGAACAAGGTTTCATAGTAAAGGGATCATTTTTTTCAATAACCTGTGGAACATGGTACAGACCCTCATGCCATGACTCAAACAAAATTCAGCAGGAGAATGAGAAGACTGAAATGAGCTTAGGTTCCCTGGGGATATTGATGGGATGTCATTGATCTTTTTGTTTCCAGAAACTTATTGGCACACAGTCAGCCCTCAATATACTTAACAGGCCTGTAAGAGGAAGCATAGAGCAGCACTGATACCTATGACAAGCAAGAGGCACAGTAACACAAAGATCAAGGCAACGTATGAGACTGGGGCATTCACTGTTCCTCCTCCCACGTGGTCCAAGAACAGCATGTTCATGAATGAATGAATTTTCCGTTCCCTGCAGTAAAGTTTCAAGAAGGAAGGATTTATGTCACCTTAGTTTCTGATTCTCCAAAAAAGAAATTCAATCAATCTTACTAATACAAATGAAATTCTCTGTCAAGTTATCATATTTCAGGGACGCCTGGGTGGTTCACTGGGTTAAGCCTCTACCTTCAGCTCAGGTCATGATCTCAGGGTCCTGGGATCAAGGCCCGCATAGAGCTCTCTGCTCAGCAGGGAGCCTGCTTCCTCCTCTCTCTCTCTCTCTCTCTACCTGCCTCTCTGACTACTTGTGATCTCTGTCAAATAAATAAATAAAATCTTAAAAAAAAAAAGTTATCATACTTCATCAGGATTCTACTGATTCCTGACAGAATTAAATCACACGGAGCTATTGGTCAGTATGGGTCATTGGATTGGCTGGGGATGATGTCCATTGCTTGTCAAGTAAGAGGTATTTTAATAGGTGACTGGCAGTTGCTTATTAGACTGAGATTTCTAGGTAACAGTAACATTGCCTACAAATAAATACAAAGTTCTCTTGATAATTACCTCTTAGTTCTTTATCATTATTCTCACCATTGTTATCACATCACTACTTTAAAACCATTCCTTTCTGCTTTCACTTACTAAATCACTCAGTGAATTCTATGGAGGTCAGTTCTCAGGGTGAGAGGGAGGAAGGAAGGAAGGCAGGAAGGAAGCTCCTTCATGGGAGGTAAGCTAAAAGACTGTTGACCAACAGTGAAAGCTTCACTCCCTCCTACATGAGGAATTGAGTCCCTGAGTAAAGGAATCATTCTTTTCATCCTTCTGAGAATCTCTTAAAACCTGGACAGAGTCTTTCTTCTCTTCCCTCTCTCTTCTCCCTAGCTCTCTCACCTCTTCTTATTGTATTAATTAAGAGAAACACATATCTCTCAGTATCTCTTAATATCCAAAGATTACTTATGACTAGTCATTCTATCCCTCTGTACCTTTTTTGTCTTGCCTTATTTTTAAAAGGATATGAGATTTGTCTCCCCCTCTGATTTCTCCCAACTCACTTCTCCTCTCCTTCTCCCAATGTGCTCCATGTTATTCCTTATGCTCCACAAATAAGTGAAACCATATGATAATTGACTCTCTCTGCTTGACTTATTTCACTCAGCATAATCCCCTCCAGTCCCGTCCATGTTGATAAAAAAGTTGGGTATTCATCCTTTCTGATGGACGCTTAATTCTCCATTGTATATATGGACCGTATCTTCTTTACTCATTTGTCTGTGCACAATGAATCTTGGAACCCTGAAAAAATAAAATGAAATTTAAAAAATAAAAAGAAAACAATGACGACAACAAAAAAAATAAACTAAAATAAAAGGATACGAGGTAACTTTAAAAAACATAACAATACAAAAACTTTTAAAATAGATTACTGGCATAGAGAAGTGCAACATATTTCTGTATGGTTGATTTTATATCTTGCAGCATTGCCAAATTCGTGTATTAGTTCTAGCAATTTTTTTGGTGGAGTCTTTTGGGCTTTTTACATAGAGTATCATTTCTGCATTTCACTGCACTTCTGCAGTGAAAGTTTGACTTCTTTCTTGCCAATTTGGATGCCTTTTATTTCTTTTTGTTGTCTGATTGCTGAGGGTAAGTCTTCCAATGCTATGTTAAATAGCAATGGTTAGAGTGGATTTTGCAGTGATGTGGATGGAACTAGTGTGTATTATGCTAATCAAAATAAGTCAGTCGGAGAAAGACATATAATACCATACGCTTGCACTCATATGTGGAATTTAAGAAACAAAACAGACGAACATATGGAAAGGGGAAAAAAGAGAGAGGGGGAAAATAAACCATAAGAGACTCTTAACTATAGAGAACAAACTGAGGGTTGCTGGAGGGGTGCGGATGGGGGGTTGGGCCAAATGGGTGATGGGCATTAAGAAGGGCACTGATGTTGAGCAATGGGTGTTATATTTAAGTGTTGAATCACTATAAATTCTACTCCTGAAACCAGTATTATACTATATGTTAACGAACTAGAATTTAAATAAAACTTGAAAAATAAACAAAATAGGTTAGTAAAGGAATTGCTGCGGATAAGGACAAAGATAAAGCCATCTCAATAAAAGAAATAAAATTCAGATTCACTCTGTGATCCAGTGATGGGGTGTTCTGTTCCACACGGTCATTCAAGAACCCAGGCTTTTAGCAGGTCTGTCACCTTTAACTTGTGATGTATAAGTCCCCCTGCTTCATAGTATCAGATAGCATATGAGGGAAGGTCATGGAAGATCTTACGTGGAAGGTTTTATACATCAGGTCTTGAAATGACAACCATCACTCCCACTCATGTTCCATTGGCTTAGACTTCATACATGGCCACACCTACCCAACCACACTTACCCAACCACACTTACCTAACCACCAATGAGGCTAAGAGATGTAGTTCATCTGTACCAGAGAGAAGACTGGGTTTGGTGACTACCTGATAGTCTGACATGCTGACCTATATTCTCACTAAATTGTGGGGGTAAGAGCAATATTTCACTCTTTCCTTCATCCCCAATTCTCAAATACACTGAGCCTCAATAAGTATTTGTTGGATAAATGAAACTGTGCATATTCAGTATTTAAAACATTTTATCTGCCATCCTGATGCTGGTTGCCCATTTTAGTTCCTCATACAGCACCATCTGAGGCAGCCTCTAACGCATCTCCCCATGTCCGACTGTATTCTGGGAGCTCAGGTAAAGTGTGTCTTTGATGCCCATTAGCAGCCTGCATTGCAAAATGATTATTGTTGATCATTACTGTAAATCACTTATAGATGATTGGCATAAACCATCATGCCAATTTATTTATATATCCTACATATTTTTTTTCAGAGATTTGATTATCCTTTTTTTTTTTTTTTTTAATTTAAGCATGTCATTTCCCAGAACTGAGATACCTGGGAAGGTGGGATCCTATTCATTACTAATTCAAGCTTACAGGGAATGAGCATACTATCATATTATAAGGATATTATTAAGAATATCAGACACAGTATACAGTATTTTTCTTTAAAAGACGAGAGAAGGGGTGTCTAGGTGGCTTAGTCAGTAAGTGTCTTCCTTCAGCTCAGGTTATGATCCCAGGGTCCTGGGATTGAGCCCTGCCTTGGGCTTCCTGCTCAGTGGAAAGCCTGCTTTTCCCTCTCCGTCTGCCCCTCTCCACTGCTTGTTCTGTCTCTCTCTCTCTCTCTCTCTCTCAAATAAATAAATAAATAAATAAAATATTTTTAAAAAAAGACTGAGGAGAAATTTGTTGTTAATCACAATGAAAAGAAAGCTGCGTGTCTCTTGAAAATTGACTGGTTTTATCCTATGATAGCCATTAATGACTTAACATTTTTTAACATCGTTACCAGGAAGTTCTGACTAAATGTGGGACCTATATCTGTTAAGAGTACAGGACATGGGGCGCCTGGGTGGCTCAGGGGGTTAAAAAAGCCTCTGCCTTTGGCTCAGGTCATGATCTCAGGGTCCTGGGATTGAGCCCCACATTGGGCTCTCTGCTCAGCAGGGAGCCTGCTTCCCCCTCTCTCTCTGCCTGCCTCTCTGCTACTTGTGCTCTCTCTCTCTCTCTGTGTGTCAAATAAATAAATAAATAAATAAAAATCTTAAAAAAAAAAAAGAGTACAGGACATCAAGAAATGGATTTTGTGTACTATCCCCACCCCCAGATTTTGACAGGGATCAACATACTTTTTCTAACTATATTTTCCTTGCCTTTAGTTTCCCTTTCTATCTATTCCTGTTATCTTCTTGAATTGAGTATTTATGGAAGTGACCTTAAATATATTTGTTTTCCAAGAGATATGACCATGTTTTCAATGGAGTGTATTGGGTGTTTTTCTTCTTCAATCTGCCTTGCTTCAACCCTAGGGATATTTTCAAAGGAATATGAATTAGTCCTTCATTTTGGGAGGAAGAGGGAGAGAGGAGAAGAATGGGAAATGATGGACTAGAAAGTTGGGGATGATTTTGAAAGCTAAGAACTGAAGTAGATAAGTAACCATATTGCACATATGAAAATGTTATGTACAATTGTGGAAACTCACTGCAAGGTAAGTTCCATGAGGGTGAGGACCTTGTCTTCATTGTTGTGTGTAGACTGGAGTCCTACACAGAGTAGACACGAACACAACATATTTTGAAAGTGTGAATGTGATATACTTGGAATTAGGAGAGCTGAGTTAATATCATAAAATGATATTGAATATTGGCTATGGTGCCACAAGCATATGCCTTTTGGAATCAGTTTCATAAAATGAAGCCATTAGACTATGTATTCACCAAGGTTCTTTCCTTCTCTAATGTTCTATGCCACCCTTGTTAGTTATAGCAGCATATTAAATATGGGAATGTAAACACCATGTTTGGTGTTTAATTTGGGAATTTTCTTTTCAAAATAGGATATCCAGCTATATCTTCCATAGCCGTGGGAGAAGTGGATACCTCGACTCCAAATACCACCCTTCAACGTGAGTATAGTGACTGAAAAGAAACAAAACACAAGATTTAGTACAGCTCTGACAACACTGAGGTTTTGGCAAAAGGCTATATTTCTCATTTGATGTTGGTATTTTGGTTTTAGGTTGCTCTGTGGCAAATTGTAATCTAAATGGTGGCTATACATTGATATGACAATCAGTATAATCTTTAAAATATGGGTTGGTGAATTATTATACTATACTTATCATTTCTCATGGAATTTTAAGATAACATGAAAGTAGTCTTGACAGTACTCCCAGTGATCTGATTTGGCGACAAGAACTGAAAAAGAAAGAAAAGCAGTGACAAATTGGCTTTAAACATAAACTACAGAGCTTTCGCTTAATATGCCAGCTGTGTTCCTGTGTAGGAAAGCATATTTTCAATTTCAGATTTCCCCAAAGTCACATAGATTAAAAATTCAGCACATCAAAGTAAAGTTAAATTACAGCTGTATAAAAAGGTTGGATTCCGAGAATTTTGTCTTTCAGCCAGCAATTCCAGTGTGACTACCCAAGGCTTCAACTACTCCTGGACCCCTCGTGGGCAAGATACCAAAAACTGTAAGTGTAACTGTGAGTCCCTCAGGGTCTTCTGGGCCTCATTAATTCAGCCAACATGTATAATGAACAACTACGACGTGCTCTGCTCATAATCATATTAACAAATACTTACAAAACGTCTACTGTGTTTGAAGCATTGTTGTAGTTGCTGGGGATACGTTTGTGAACAAAAACCGATCCAAAAACAGTTCCAAATTCTGGGGGAAGAGAGACAGGCAAATGGTGATGAGTGATAGGGAAGAAAGCAAGCAGTGAAGGGAGGCATTGAAGATCTGGTGGGAGAGTGGGTTGCCATTTTCAACAGGGGGTTTTGCAAGGCCGTCCTGAGGAAGGTGGGATCTGAATAAAGATATAACTCACGGGGATGGAAGAGCTAACTGAGGAAAGAGTGAGCTAGCCAGAATACACATGTCACTAAAAGCAGTGAGAAGAGGGAGCCCCGTGTGAGGCACAGAGCTGGTGTGGCCATTTAATCTGGCCACCCTGCAGCAGCGTGTGCTGATGCCACATTACCAGGTATCCGCAGCATCTGAAGGGAAAGTCTACTACCTCTTAGTGGTACAAGATAGGAATCTGCGTGGTAGGGAAGTGGCAAGGGATGTGGCTACCGCTAAGATCCCAGATGCTGCTAGTGCAGAACTCTGGGCTTAGCTGCTAGGCCCTTGGCCACGAAGAGTAAATCCACGTGTCTCTTTTAGGAAAGCGTTTCAGTTGTACATTTAAAACCTCTAAAAGTCTTTTATACCTGCTGGCTCAGTCATCTTACTTCCGAGAATGTGTCCTTAGGAAGTAAATCAAATAGCAAAGAGGAACATGTATCATATTGCTCTTTGTAGCATTAGTTATTTATTTTATCTCTTTTATGGACCTCAAGTTCATAGATCTGGATTAATCATAATCCTTAATTCATGACACACTTTGACCATTTGTGTATGATCCTCTGAAATTTAATTTAACATATTTCTTTTAACAAATATGCTAATAATATAAAAGACACCTGTGAGTTCAGTGCCCAAATATGAGAGATGAAAAGGGGAGTATCAGAAGAGAGAGCACACCCAGAGAGCCACAAATAAGCATAACCTAGAGGTGCCAGAGGTGGCATGGCAGATTCCTGTGAAAAGAAGAGGCAGCAAATAGATCTGCAAACCTTGATTATTTACAAGAAACAAAGTATTAAAATGTATGCCTGCCATGCACATTACATAAAAATAGGCTCCATAGAGTATGAGATCTTTATGTCAAAAGCAAAACATTAAAGCATGTAATAAAATAAAGGTGAATTTCTTTCTGGCTGTGAGGTGAGGCAGGGTTTAAAGAAGAAATAAAGCACTAACCATAAAAATGGTGGAAACAGTAGAATACCATAAAGTTAAGAAAATTCTATCAAAAGACACCTTAGCAGAAGTTATTAAAAAAAAAAAGGCAAGCTATAGTGTAGAAGATATTTGCAACAGATGTAATTGAAAAATGATCAGGAATATATAATTGACAGAGAATCAAAACTTTATATCAAGGGTATATAAAGAATGGCTAAAATCAATTTTTAAAAATATAAAAACATTAGAAAATGAGCAGAGAAGAACATCACAAAAGATGTAATAAGTGGCTAGAAAACATCCAAGGAGATGCTTAGTCTTTCTGGCAATCAGGAAATGCAAATGAAGACGAGAATCAGATAACCGTTTCACATAAAATCAATTGGCAAAAATTAACAAGTCTGGAATTGCCAAGTGTTAGATAGGTTGTAGATCAATATAATGTTTTATATGTTGCTGGTGAAAGAACAAGTTAGTACCATCACTTTCCACCATTTTGACATGGTGTTGTTGTTGTGTGTGTGTGTGTGTTTTTAATTTTACTTATTTATTTGACAGAGAGAAATCACAAGTAGGCAGAGAGGCAGGCAGAGAGAGGGGGGAAGCAGGCTCCCTGCTGAGGAGAGACCCTGAGATCATAACCTGAGCTGAAGGCAGAGGCTTAACCCACGGAGTCACCCGGGTGCCCCTTGATATGGTGTTTTAATGCCAAACAATTTCATACCCTACAACCCAATAGTTCCATTCTTAGATTTATACTCCACTGCTCTACACATGCTAATATATGTAACCAGGAGGTATGCACACAAATGTCAGGGGAAAACACTATTCATAATAGTAAAAACTCTAAATAATCTAAGTCACCATAGCCAAGAGAATAGGTAAATAAATTATTGCATAGTCATATAATATTATAGAGCAATGAGAAATGAGTGAATGACAGCCATATACAACAGTATGAATGGATCTTAATAAGATTGTCTTGAGTCAGAAAAGTAAATGCCAGGTGACAATATAAGGAACGATATATATATTTTTAAAGATTTTATTTATTTATTTAGAGAGAGCACAAGGTTGGGGGGGAGGAGCAGAGGGAGAAGGAGAGAGAATCTCATGCAGACTCCACTGAGAGAGGACCCCAACATGGGGCTCCTATGAGAGCCAGACGCTTAACTGACTGAGCCACACAGGGACCCTGGAACGATATTTTTAAACAAATATTAAAGCAAGTACAACCAAACACCATATGGCTTAGACATAATATGTGATAGAAACTAGAAAACTATATAAATGAGTGAATAATAGACACATTCCGCAGAGCATTTGCTTTGGAGTGAGCATACAAGGGAGGAGCCGTGTGTTAGAAGTTAAAATGTCAGAAGACATAATGTTACTTACAGTAATCCAGTAGTCCATGTGTAAGAGTGGGGGTGAAAGGGTGTTAAAGAAAAATATATCCAATAACAAGAGAATGTAAAATAGAATGATATAGTAATTCAATGCAATATTATGAAGTCAATTCAAACAATAGCCATAATGTACTAAGCTAGCCAGTACATCTTATTGTATAAACAAGGTTACTGGCTAGAAAATCTTCACCCATCAGATATAAATTGAAAATAAAAATATTATATAGACTGGTGATGAAATTCCATACTTAATACACTAACATTTATCCAAATGGTGTTAACATAAAATTAAGTTTGTAATGAACTCTGTTGAAACTCTCCTTTACCTACACTGGTAACACAAGATAAGTTCCATATCTTTTTTGTTGCTGCTTACCTGTATCCCCCATGCCTGTGGTAATGTCTGGAATAGAGTTGGTGTTCCACAAATATTGCTGATTAGATAAAAGAATCAATACTTGTTGGCTGTGGAGGGAAATTATGTAGCAATGGTGATAAAAGATTATTGGAGGGGCACCTGGGTGGCTCAGTCAGGTAAGCATCCAACTCTTGATTTTGGCTCAGGTCATGATCTCAGGGTCCTGGGTTGTGAGATCCAGCCCTGTGTTAGGCTCTGTGATCAGTGTGGAGTCTGCTTGTCCCTTTCCCTCTGCTTCTCCCACCTCTCTCTCTCAAATAAATGCATAAATAAAATCTTTAAAAAATAAAAGTTTATTGAACAATATTATAGGATAAAGTAGAAATGAAATTTAAATTTATGCTATGATTATATATGTTATCCCATATTTTCATTGTCAGCATAATACTTGGTATCTAATGATTTCCTTTATTTTATTTATTTGATTTTTTTTGTTGACATTATACTGAAATCTAAGATACACAAGAAAAGGAACCTAAACCTTTTCCTGTCTTGTTCACTATAATATCATAATGCCTGTAGCAGTGGCAAGCATACAGTAGGTGCTCAGCAAATATTTCTTGAATAATTGAAAGAATATGTGTACATATGGACAAGGACAAGGAAGAAAACACACACAAACATACACAGTGAAAAGAAATGATCTGCTTAAATGAAATTTTTGAACTTTTTGTTTGCTTTATTTAAATTGTTATTACAATAGTATGTGTGCCCAGAATAAAAAAAGAAATCCTATTTACCCCACGTATCATATCATTATGAAGCATAGAGGCTACCCAAAATATTCTCTGCCCTAGAAACTGGAAAACTAAATGGTCTTGCATGAAAGTGCTTTATAATTTACACAAGTGTATTCTTGGTCTTTTTAGTAGATTTCATAATGAAATGAACTATGCAATGCCTCACATCTTCTGTCCTCCCCACTTGAAAACTTCATTTATCCTCAGACATCTCTCTATCATTCCTACCATGAAATAGCTTTAGAAATTGTGAAATCTAGGAAGAGACTCTAAAACCCAAACAAACAAAATTTCCCTCACCATGAAAACTCACTTATGCAAATAAGAATATCTTGTTTACTAGTTGCCATTTTTTATCCATAAGCTTAAAGAAAAAAATTCCCTGCAGTGAGTTGCTCTATTTATAATCATTCACAAAAACACATTTGGATCCAACAAGTTAATATTGATTGCTCACTCCCAAACTATTTTTGAAACATGTTTCTACTCGTTGGATTGGACTATAATGTGACATCCAATATTAGATGATGCATTTGGCAAGTTTCATGACAGGCATTGGTAATGGGGGTTTTTTTCCTTCCAGTATGTTTATTTCAAGAGATATATTAAATGTTCACAGACAGAAAAAGAATGATAATGGATGGATTCCTGGTGAAATAAACCCACTAGCAGTGTTTCTAAAGCTTTTCCTATTTGTGAGCACATTCTAATGGGATATTTGCTTTTACATGCATTTTGTGTAGCTCACATATATTTGGATGTCACTAGAAGATTCTGGGTGCATTGCATTTCTATTAAATTTATAAGTATGCATTTTAATATATTCTTTTCTCGTCATTTTATCAACTTTAGAATATTAGCATCTAATCCTAGTTCAGCTTCCAAGTTTCCAACTGCCTGGAACAGAAATGTTTATTTTACTTTAACCACCTATGAAATGGGGATATCAACTCTGACCATCTAAATACCTCAAGTGTATAAGGCTCATAACATCCTGGATGTTCTCATCCTGACGTTCAGGTGATCAGGTCATGGAGCAGAAAAGGGAAGCTTAATTACTTTTCTCTTTGTTTTTCCCTGCCATCCATCTGGTCCAGTGGAGCCTAAAGCCACATTGAAATCAGTCAGTCTGGCTAAGTTAGAGGAGCAGAAAAATGAAATGATTCTCCATAGGCCCCTATGCCTCCAATTTGCCCCATTACCAGAATCAACAAGCTTATCATTACCTTACCACGTGTGCCCATGCACGTGCACGCGTGCGCGCGCACACACACACACACACACACACACACACACCTGGGGCCTCATAGAACCTCTTAAAAACCTCACAAAGGGTCTCTATTTTATTCTTTGACCATACATTCCTATTCTTCAAAATTTATGTACCCTTCTTCATAAATTTTGCAATTGTATTTTTTACCCTTTCCTTGGTCCTGGTTGGATCTTCTCAGACTCTTGGTAGTTCTGCCTAATAATTTCATAGCAACCCATTCTATTTTCCATAGGGAGAAGGGATGGAGAGGCTGGAGTTGAGGGGTTGAGAGTCAATTACAGGGACATAGCAATGCCAGAACCTATGGCAATAGTGGGCCCTTCTCCTCTTTCACGCTGTAGGATCATTCCAGTAGTCCTGCTGCTCCCTGTTGGCTAAGAGGCTGAATCTCTAAATTCACCCCTCTTCCTCTCAAATTCTAAAATCTTATGTATCTCAGATCACTTCTCATTCTATGTTCTTCTTCTCTAAAACACTGTTCTCCAGTTCTGTTACCTAGTTCCTGATTAGGTGAACCACAAATTCAAGATTTCTTTCTCTGATTTTAAGTTCCATTTTCTGTTAAAATACCAAATTCTGGGGGCTTCCTGGGTCTCTCCACAGCTAGCACACAAGACCTGCATATCCAAAGATCATGAGTGTAATCTTTTTTTTCATGGTCAGGAAGAGCATGAGGGTCTCATCTATAGATGAGGTGGTCATGGCAAGAATAAACAAGGTAGCTGATGCCAGCGTGTTCTTCCTGATGTAAGGGGTGGTGCTGGCCCAGTACATATTCACTCTGAAGAGGAGCATGGGGCAGAAAACCAAGATCGTTGAGATTCCTGTATCCAAGTCTTGCTTGCTACCCATGCCATTATTCCAAGACAAAATCAGAGACAGAAGAACTCAGAATGTCTTAAGGAAGATTGGGTAACTGAGACAAGTCTCTGTAAATGTACATGTAGAAGTGACACCCAAATTCCAAGAGAAGTTCAGCTTGCATCAGCTTACTCTATAAGAATAACAAAAATTATCTGTGGTTTTATCAGAAAAGGAGCTTTTAAACTTCAGATAACCATGGATTTTGGTATGACACTAAGTAGATTTTCCTACAAAATGAAAAGATGCCCAACATATCATAATAGTTACTGACCACTGTAAATTGGTTTAAAAAAATGGTCAAGTTTTTCCAAATAAGGAAAAGCGCTATGTTGTCAGAATTGATTCTGTTTTTACCATGGGATGAAAATATCCCTTTGTGGTAGAAAGATGTGCTAAAGCACATAGTTTCCTTGTTGAATAAGCTTCACCCAATGCTAAATTTAAATAAATTATAGAAAAATCCAATGTTATGCTCCAGGAAAGATATAAAAATTTATTTGAGAAACTCTAGCAACACGGCATCCTGATATTAATATTTTCAGCTGATAATGATGATGTACTCAAGGAGGTTATCCATCAAGCTGGTGTTTATCATCCAAATGTCAAAGTAGTGTTTATTCATGGATTTTGATGAAAATGGAGTCTCAAAAGATTTAAAGAAGAATTAACTCATATATTTAACAAACAGAATGGTGGTATGAAGAACGCAGAGTATTTCAATCAATTAAAAGACATAAAAACATAATTCTGCTGAGAGACTCTCAAGGAGACTTAGAGTGGCAGATCAAATAGCCATTGTGGAGCACATTCTGAAAATTGGATATCTTTGGATATCTGTCTTTGGATAGAGTGGATAGGCTTTTAGAAAAATATTATGTTAATGAAAGAGAAATCTTTAGAATTAGTAAAGTCTGTCTTACTGAGGATTCTATAAGTAAGTATTCTTCAGGAAGACCTCTTTCTTGTGGGAGCAATTGATATAAGAATAGCCCATCTCTTTGTCTTGTTGAAAGACTCTTATGTATAATACATTCTTGCTCTTGAAGTTTTTTTTCTTTATATTACTGAAATATTTTCAGACATGTTGAGTCCATCAACTGGAATCTCCTTTTTCTTCACCTCTCTCAACACACTCCCCACTATATTTTTTTTAACAGAATAAAGACAAATCTTAAAACCAAACTAGAAAAATAACTCCCTGCTTTTCCAAAGTGGATTCTGTAGCTTAATTTTATCACACAGTTTCTGAGGAGTAGAAGTCTAAAAAGGAAAATTTAAAAAATGACCAAGTAATTTACAAAATTTTAAGTACTGCCATTTTTGTAATTTGGGTGGATCGTGTTGATGGTATCACCATCTCCTGAAATTGTGTTATGCTTGGTTATTTTGCCTGGGGAAAATTAATATTAAGCAGAAAAAATTGGCATTCTATATTGGGTGAAAAAACTGTTGGTACCCACATGTAACTGACCATTTGGTATCTGGGCGCCTGCCTAGCTCAGTTGGTAGAACATGTAACACTTGGTCTTGGGTTTGGAAAATCGAACCCCATATTGGGTGTAGAGATGAGCTAAAAATAAATTTATTTTCTGTATTTACTTGCTGATGAGATAAATATGAAATGGAAAAAAATTGAATACCCAGTTCCCTCAAAGGGATAGCATTTGTTCAACTACTTATATCTTAGCATAAATTAATTTATCACATCCTTTCTTGCAAACAGACTCTGAAAAGATAAAAAATATAGGTATCAAGCCCTAAAAATTACAAGTTTTGTAGAGGCACCATGTTGGGCAAAATATCTTGTAAGGTTATCCAGAACAAATTGCCTTCTTTGTAATTTTATCTAAATCCAGGCCTAGACCCAATTTCTTTTTAATTAGTTGTTGTTCTTTGTTATTCAAATCCCCACCATTAAGGCTTAGCCTTTAAAAATTGGCTTTTGAAAAAACATTAGTCCATCATCTCTTGACCTTGGTATTCTGTCTAGAACAGCACCAACAAAAAGTGGTCAAGATCACATGTTCAGGGTCAGATAATTTGAAAATAAGAACATCTCCCTGACCTAGTCAAATCAAAATAGCTGTGTGTAAAACTCCCCTTACCTCTGGGTGACCCTACGTCAATTAGCTATGACAAACTGTACTGTGAGCACGCCCTGGAAAGCATTGAGTTACACCACTCCTGAAGGGCCTGATAACATACCTTTGTCTGTAGCTGCAACTGCCATTGACATTTAGGGGAAAAACCAAGGAAAGAAAAGACCAAGCGTTTTTTGGTTTTGGGGTTTTTTTTTTTTATGTTTGTTTTGGTTTGGTTTGGTTTGGTTTTGCTTATTTGTTCTGGTCTTGACACACAAGAAAGCACTTAACTTGGAAAATCATACATGCTAATGTTTTAAACAGATGAGCATAATGTTTTTCTACTGATTGCAACTGCGTGTAACTATAGCTATTTTACTTTATACTACATTATAAGCCTGTTATCAAATACAGAAATGCAGAGCCTGCCAAGAAGTGGAACTTTCTTGCCAGAGAGGGAGAACTAGACAAAATGAGTTGATAGATCTACTCCAAAAGCTATAGGTACTGCCTGAATTTGCTACCATCCACTCAAGGGGAAGGTTTGCTTCTCTAATCCATCAAGATGACTCAGCACAGCAGCTAGTGATGCCTGTGACCAGAAGGGTCTGAAAATTCACAACAAATTCACAACAAGAATATCAGCTTATCCACAAGTACACACTATTTTGTTCCCTCATGCATGTCCTACCAAAGTCTTCAAAGTCCCTT
Source organism: Mustela erminea (assembly GCF_009829155.1). Taxonomy (NCBI): domain Eukaryota; kingdom Metazoa; phylum Chordata; class Mammalia; order Carnivora; family Mustelidae; genus Mustela; species Mustela erminea. Next base: position 162,042,517 of record NC_045614.1, on the reverse strand, counting down.
TGGCACCTTTGCTTGACTAAAGGCCACCATAACACACCTGGGCTTTCATTCTCTCCCACGTATTGGATGAACACAAAAATAGTTATGGCGTACTCTCTGTGGCTGGGAAAACCTCTCCTAGTATTTTGTTTCTTTTCCTTCTTCCTGCTTCTAAGTAGCTATAATCAAAACCTTCGCTATTTGAGACATCAGAATTACAAGTTTTCCCTCAACTCCCACTTTATTTTGGGACATTCTAATGTGTGCTGCAGAATAGTTCAGTGATTTTTCTTTACATATTCATTAATAATCTTTTTTCATTTTATTATTTTATTATAAATTATTAGATTCAATTAAAGGTCAAGAAGAGGCTATAAAATAACTAGTCTTATACAGATTGACTCTTCTTTTTTTAATTTTTAAATTTTTTATTAACATATAATGTATTATTAGCCCCAGGGGTACAGGTCTGTGAATCTCCAGGTTTATACACTTCATAGCACATCAGGTTGATTCTTCTAATACCTTCTTCCTTTAACAGCTTCATGGATGCCCAGTGAAACATATAGTTCATCCCCCTCAGGTGCAAATTCAACAAATCATGGTGAGTGATGGGGGGGAGATTTAGGGCGGGAAGGTGTCGGCAGAGGTGGAAAAACAAGAACTGGTAAGAAACCAATCTCAGACAGGTATAAAAAGTGCAACTTGATGATGAAAATGACAATGAATAGAACCAAAACTTCTCCCTGCGAGAGTCACCCAAAGAAGCTAGTCAGAAACCAAGTCTTAGATTTTTTTTCTCTATTTTATTTCAAAATGAAATCTACAAAATAGCATTTCTTGGCTAATTAAATGCATTAAAATTGCATTTTAAATTTTAATTTTCCATTAGCAATTGAGATGATTTGTCAACATGGAATTGTCTCCTAGAATGTTGAAAAGGAAGTTTTATTGACTTTATCAAACACATTACAGTGGGAGAAATGGTATATCATTGGGAGAATACAGAAAGTTCCCATTTTTCTATGGGTCCAACATAAGACATTTTCCTATAATCATGTAAATTCTCATGGAGATTCTTTAGCAAATATTGTTCTGTTATGTGTGTTGTATAGTTTCTCTTCTCCTCTTTAAACCTATAGAGACTTTCACTTTTTTGGTAGTTGTTAGATTCTAAGGTCCAAGTCTTAATATAAATTGGTCCTTAGTAAACTTTATACATAGTACTTAGGAACATTTAGGCCATTAAAATTGAGCTTTTCCTTCACTAGTGAGATCCAGTCATGATCTTACACCACTTGATTGGGTTGAGATGGCTGTTAGGATCAGTTCACATATTCCCTGTATATCCCTAGGTGGTGTCTTCACCAGCACAATCAGGACATTTTCAGAAGTTCCCACAACTACCAATGGATCTACTAAAAATATTCACATCCATATCACTGGTGAGTCATTTACTTTTTTCTCAATTTTGTGTTTTACTCACACAACAAATATTTGTTGGGTACCTACCATTTGCCAGGCACTGTAACAGTTGTTGGGTATACTCTGTGAAAGAAGTAGATCTTTCTTGTCTTGTATACAGGGAGACCTTGAAAATGCTGACCTTCAGAAGATTATAATCTATTGAAGATGATATACATTAAGTAAAAAAATCATATAATTAAATATATTTGTGACAGATATACTGTGACATAATATAAGGTATTGTCAGAATATAACAGAAATATGTAATTTTAACTGGCAACAGGAAAGGATAAATATATCCTCTAAGGATATATTTAAATTAAAATCTAAAAAATGAATAAAAATTGGCCAGGCAAAAAGTGAGAAACACTTTATCCTATGAAAATATATCTGAGACAAGAAAGATTGTTGCGGGGCGCCTGGGTGGCTCAGTGGGTTAAAGCCTCTGCTTTTGGCTCAGATCATGATCCCAGCGTCCTGGGATTGAGCCCCACTTTGGGCTCTCTGCTCAGCAGGGAGCCTGCTTCCCCCTCCCTCTCTCTGCCTGCCTCTGTTTGTCAAATAAATAAATAAAATCTTAAAAAAAAAAAAAAGATTGTTGGAACAAAGAGTATTTCTGTAATTAAACTAATAAAATTTTATTGATACTGAATATAATTTCTTGTTTTATATCATAAGAGATCAAGATCTTCCCAACCCAGATCTTGATTGTAAGTGCAGAGGCATTGTCGACTCACTTCAGAGGGTGTTCTCTTGACTGGGGAACACTCCACTTGAATTCTCAGCTTATTCTGTATCAGAGGTCATCCAGTCCTCAGATCATTGGAGCATCCTGCCTGCAACATCCCAGTAGAACAAACTGAAGTCCCACCGATGCCTTTCAGATATTGGTGCCTTAAAAAACTGCCTAGTTCAGAGATGGGGCAAGATGGAGCTCCGCTTCTCCACTGAGACATTCCTGAAGTCAGTGGTCTCATTTTCTGTGTGTGGTAGGGAGAAAAATTTTAAGCATTGGTTTAAAACATTTTGTTCTTTTATTTCTCTGAAACTGTAGGGGTAAAATGTTATATCGCACCATGTTACCAATGTAGAGCCTAGTAAATTTTGACTTGACTGAAACAGAACTTTGTGTAGTCTTGTTAATCATCTGTATGATTGTTTTTTTTATGATCATGATACTCTAGTCTTTCACAGTTCCACTGCTACTGTGAACTAGTGTGAACTAGTCACCTGCACATACAACATAGCATATGGGTATGTGTTGCAGGACTACATGGGCTTCCAGAGTAACCTAAGCATCTGCTTAGACTAGGCTGAGGTTGGGTGAGCATCAGGAAGACCCCAGGTCTCTGGATGTGTGTCATAAACATGACAACATCATATTGCTGCAGTCCAAACTATGTTGAACATAGAGAAGATTTGGTAACTAATATTTTGAATCCATCTCTTTTGGCCTATGTGTTTTGAGACTTTGCTTTATAAAAAACACTATAATAAATATGAGGCAATTAGAGAAATTAAAAACCTAGTCTCCACCCACAAACAGTTCACAATCTAGTTGAAACAATAAAAGAAAATGAAACCAAATTATTCTAATACAAAATCGACTTTTTGCCCAAATGATCTACATATTCTGAAGAGCTAAAGATCTATCCATAAGGTATAAGGAATTTCACTGGGGTGTTGTTAGAAATAACAAAAGCCTGGAAACAATTTAACCCTTGAACATCAAGAGACTGAGTAAATAAACCATGATACGTCTATATATTGGGGAACTAGCCACTCATTTAATCAAAGAAGGTAAATATCTATGCACTTTCATGGAAAGTTATTCCAAGAGCATTTTTAAAAAATTATTTATTTATTTTTTTTCAAGAGCATATTTTTAAAAGAAAGACACAAGGGACAGAACAATATGTATTGCCCTCATTTCTAAGAAAAAGAGATATATATTCATGATACATATACATGTTTATATATGTATATATATTAAATACATATATATGTATACATATATATGTATAAAATTTCTAGTGGGATACATAATTAACTATTAAAAGTTGCTGCCTCTAATATGGATAACTGGCATCTGAAAGTCGTAAAGACACCTCCTTTTTCATTATAGCTTTATATTTCTGTACTATTTGAATTTTTAACATGATTGTAAAATGCTTTTCAAAAAGGAAAATATTAAGTAACTGTAATTATAAACATTCCCTCTTATTCTCTGCAGTAGAATCAATCTTACTTCCTAAGAGAGTTAATTTTCTTAATTCTTCCTTCATGTTAGAAAAAAGGTAAAACAGTCCAGAATATGATATTTACATTGCCTCTGGTCTAAATCAACAATATTGGAAAGTCTTTGATTTACACAGTCTGACGTGGTGTACAAATGCTAGAAATGCAATGAATGAATTGAGTGTGGATATAATCAAGGGGTAAGAAAAATCAGTCTGCTTATTACCCACCAATATAATTCTGGCCAGACCTTTACTTTGGACCTCCTCCCTTTGCAGACCATAGAAAGAGCAAAATAACTGATTTTAGTTTTACCCCTTTTGTCACTTTTCTCCTTTCTATTGCTGAAGTGCGTAGAAGGAGAGAGAAAGGAAAAGAAGGGAGGTGTGGTAGAAAGGATTTGGAAATCTCTATTCTGGACACTGTTCCCTGAGTGACATCCAAAGGAAAAGTCTTCGATGATGATCTTTTGAGCAACTACAACTCTGAGCATACTAACCAGGCCTTCTCAGTTTGGGATTTTCAGGGCATCAGAATGTTATGACGTTATAATGCTTTTTTCCTCCTCCTAATACATTAATATTCCATAAAGCCTATAATGACTCCTTAAAGAATAAGCAAAGCCAAAGCTAGGCCATTACTTCACATATAAAGTTTCCTTTACTGGAGTAAATTTGGAATACAGATTTAGAGCTTATCCCTTTTATTTTTCATTTTTACAAATTCATTGCCCATTATGTGCCAGGAATTGTCCAAGGCCTTGGGAAAATGAAAGAAAAAAAAAAAAAGATTCATTCTGGAACATTATAACAAGAAAGACATTCACATAAATAGTAACTGCAGACGTGCAAAAACGGGAGTGAGAACAAGGCATAGGTATGATCCCAGAGCATGACTGTGGTCAGTGAGGGCCATTGGAGAAAACAGGTAGGAGAGAGGGTTCAAGTCATGCTGCTTTGAAATTGCCAAAGTTTGGCATGAAAGTTCATCTTTCGTTATGTCCTTTGCAGGTATTGTGGTCAATAAACCTAAAGATGGAATGTCCTGGCCGGTGATTGTAGCAGCTTTGCTCTCTTTCTGCATAGCGCTGTTTGGTCTCGGAGTGAGAAGGTGGTGCCAATACCAGAAGGAAATGTGAGTATAATCCTGAATCGGCAGGAACAGAGATAGTTTTTCAGTATAATATATTCACTCAGCACTTCGTTTTTGTTTTTGTTTTTTTTTTAAGATTTTATTTCTTTATTTGACAGAGAGAGAGAGAGAGCACAAGTAGGCAGAGTGCCAGGCAGAGGGAGAGGGAGAATCAGGCTCCCTGCTGAGCAGGGAGACGGATGCGGGACTCAATCCCTCCCGCAATGCTAGGACTCTGGGATCATGACCTGAGCTGAAGGCAAATGCTTTATCAACTGAGTCACCCAGGTGTCCTGCACTCAGCACTTTAAATATCACTCGTATATGGCATTCTCATATAGAACTGAGGAAAAGAGGCTCAGAGAAGCTCCCCACCTTGCCCAGCACCACCCAGCTGGGATGAGTTGTGCGACTTCTGCCTTGGTGTCCCCTTCTCCCTGCTCAGTCAGTGACACTCAGATGGAGCAAGTCAGTGGGCATGAAATGAGAATGGAGCCTTGCCTCACCTCAAACACTGAAACTGATTTTTCTTTTAATCTTCATTACTTTTTCATTTTCATGCATCTCTGAACTGCCTGGGCCCAGCTGGGCCCAGATGCTCAAGTGTGAAATTGAGTGAGAAAGGTAATTTTAAGAAACCCCTACTGCTTTCAGCAAAATGGGCTTTTACCATCCTTTTTCTTTTTTCCCAAGGACAAAAGAAAGTAAACAGTGGGTTACCCCTCTTTTGTCTTATTGAAATATCCTCCAAGAGTCTTTTCCCTCCACTCCACCATCTGAAATGACATGTCAGATTAAGCCTTACTTTTCTGACTTGGCTCTTTTGGATCCAGAGTAGACCATGATTGGAGGAGACCCCTACAACATACAGAGCTGTTCTTCCATGCCTGCTGCTACTGTCTAAAATGCCAATGACCACTGTGCGGTACCTTCTACTTAAACTGTCCTTGAAGACTCTATATCCATGTGCGGCAAGTGTTTCCTGGTGAAAAACAAAACACTAAACCAGTAGTCTGAAATTCTGGACTCTTGTCCAAGGACTACACTTTGGCTACCATATGACCTTGAAGACTTCTTAATTTCCTTGAAACAACAGAAGTGCAAATTTCTTAGAATTTTATCTACCTGTTGAAATATATTACCTGCATCAAAGCATCAGAAAAAAACAGGTAATAGGCATTAGATATTTTTATTAAAAGAAGAAAGCGGGAATCTGAAATTTTGAATTGATTCTTTTTATTATTCTGTAATCCAATATTTGTGTCATATAGAGAAGAGAATCTCTCTCTCTCTCTCTCCTCCTCCATGTCCATCTCTATCTCTATACCACAGCAAAGGGTTATGGATTTGAGTCAAGGACAGAAATCTGTCCACAGATGAATTTCTGTGTCTTGATATCAAGAGAGTTGGAGAATTTGTACAGCTACATCCCAAACTCAGACATATGCCAAATGCATTTCAGACAAAGAGTTGTGCTAACATAGAACAGTACTTTTGATATAAAGATGACTTTAAGAATGTTCACTGATTGAAATGTAAGGGATTCTGACATTAACCACCCAGCATCAACCAATACAAGGGTTCCGTAGAGCCTTTCTTCCCATCTCAGCCCTATCCTCACAGTGCACAGTGACTGTGTGGGTGAAGGCGGGGGTAAGGTTGGCAAAGGGATTATTTGAAAACCTTCAGTCGTTAGTCCCAGAATTTAAAGATTTTGTCTCTGGAGGAGTATTTTAACCCACATAAGAGAAACACTTCTTCTATTAGGAGGCAGTTTCCATGGAGAATATGGGTTCTGGTCAAAAGACCAGAATCGCTTGTCTGGTTCTCTTTACCAAGTTGCTGAAGACCTCTGAGCCTCATCAGAATGATGACAATAATGTCCAATCCCTAGATGCAAATTAAATAATGTTATGATAAAAATGCTTCACAAGCTATATAATATCTATAAATATTAATGCTATTATAACGTGGCTAATAAACAGAAGGAAAAATTCTGAGGGAACTGGTGGGGATGTCTCTTTCTCTGTGTCCTATTTTCCTATTTCCTTGACTCACCACCTCACATTCCTAGCACTGAAAGAGCAATGTTTTGTTCCTAGCATGGAAAGACCCCCGCCTTTCAAGCCGCCTCCACCTCCCATCAAGTACACTTGCATTCAAGAGTCCACGGGAAATGATCTGCCTTGTCACGAGATGGAGACTCTCTAAGAGCCACTTGAGACTTGCCACATAGAACTCTGCTAGAATCCTGCAAGAAGCTGGATATTGTGCTTTATTAACATAATTGCCCTCTAGCCAAGCCTTTACTGCAGCTGCAGTGGATGTCAGAAGTGAGTGACCTGTTTTCCCAGCAACTCAGCCCCTTTCATCTGCATGCCTGAAACTGAGCAAGAATGAAGTGAAGTCATGCTCATACCCCATGCGATCTGTAGGAATGTTCTTGCTTATGTAAGAAGTGCAAATGAGGCTGCTGTTATTAAAAAAGTACTTGCGGTGTTTTTATTTTTCATTTTAGTTCACTGACTGAGGTGACGACAATGGTTTCAAGCATATGTCCACGCCAGATCCTCTTCCATTTGGGCATCTGCCAAAATTCTGAACTATTTGCCAAAAATATGATCATCCCTGAGGTTTGTTGCATTCCCTAGGAAAATTACAAAAAGAAAAAAATGTAAAAGTTCTAGAAAGAGTTCCAAATAAGTGCAAGTTGTCCTCTTACGGAAAATATTTTGCTTATTTTCACTAGAGGAAATCGTAATACCTTGCGCAAGATGCCAGTCCCAGTCCCCCTTCCTCCCACCATGTTCTGCCCAGGCGCCTGCCCCATGGATGGAGGAGGGATCAAAGGAAACCTGGCCAGCAACCAAGTAGCCTCGTAGATATAGGGAATACTTCATTGGCCTCTAAAATGATATGAACTAAGAGTGGTCTGGTCTCATCCTCAGCTTTACGTGTGTGTGTGTTTGTGTGTGTGTGCACTTGAACACGTGTGTGCGTGTGTGCGTGCATAGGTACGTCAAACTATTACATGAGTAAACAGGCACCCTAACCCCAACCCAATTTCTGCAAATCCTATTATTCTCTTTTTCTTCTGGGAACTCTCCTGTTCATCCAGTCTGCATGTTTTTATCTGTCTTGAGGTAAATACAGGCTCAAATCATACTAGCATTGAATTAATCCTGTTCCTACCACTCTTTTATAAAATACTTCAGATAGAACATATAGGTAATGGAAAAGAAACCTAGTTAGCCACACCTGTTCTGTATTCAACAAGAGTTCCTGAGTGAGTAAATTACTGATGCTCCTTGTTCTTCTAAACCACCCAAACTCTCTGCCCTAGGAAGGGGCAACAGATGTTGCTATCAGATATGATAGGCAAATGCTGGGTGGACTTCAGTCTCAGAAGGAACATTTAGTTCATTTGCAGTGTACTTATCCCTGACCGTATGTGAGAATAACTTGGAGAGTTTTTTTAAACACCAGAGCTGTCCCACCCCAAAACAATAAAATCAGAATCCCTGTGGAGTGAGGCCGAGGCGTTAGCACTTCCAGGTGATTTGAGAGTTCAGCTAAAGTTGAGAACTGCTGAATCATTCAAGGTCCCTTCTCATTAATCAGAATCTTGGTTAGGTACTTATTTTTGGTGGTGACCAGCCTCTAGTGTGTCCATCATGATTCTTGCCTCTTATATAATCCCCACTGATACCAAATGCAACTAACTTGTATAGCTGGCCAAGACTAGGGTAAGGCAAGGAAGACACCTATGGTATAAAATTTAAGGAGATATTCAAATCCAGGGTCATGTACTTGTACAATCTTGCGAGTACCAGTTGCTGGCCCAGTATAATGGATAAGATATGCAGAAATCACCAGAGTGTGACTTCCAAGGCTAGGTCATAGGATACATGGTAGCTTCTGCACTGCTCTCTCTTTGATCGGTCTCTCTGGAAAAAGCTGGTTACCATGATGTGAGGACACTCAAGCAGCCCTGTGGAGAGGGCCCCCTGTCAAGGAACAAAATCCTATTGCTAACAAGTATCAACTAGCCAGCCATATGAGTAAGCCATCTTGGAATCATGTCCTCCAGTCCCCACTCAAGCCTTTGGTTAACTGCACCTCAGCTGATCTTTTGACTGGGACCTCATGAGAGCCGGAACCACTCAGCTAACCTCTTCTGGTTTCCTGACCCACGGACACTGTGAGGGATAATAAATACTCATTATTTAACACCACTGTCTTTAGGTATAGCATGTTACACAGTAATAGATAACTAATACAGCCCAATGAATGGAAAAATAATGTTTGCCTGCCTTAATTACCCTCCATTCCTCATTAATTCTTGAGAAATAAATAAGACTAGCTTCACATGTACCTTTGTCAAGAATAGTCGCTTTTTTTTTTTTTTTGATCCAGCAGAAGTTTTGTTTTAACTGAAGAACATATGGTTGGTTTGACCAAATTAACTTTGCATTATAGGTCTTTTAAAAACATTAACATTTTGCCAGGATGGGCATTAGAGGTCCTATTACAAAAATGGAATTAAGACACTCTGTGAATTTGAGTTGCCCAACATCACATAATCAGAAAGGATTGAGCCAGAATGATGGAAATCCAACTCTGGTCTCCAGTCCATGGTGTGATCAATCTCCATTACATCATAATATTTCATTGCTTTGTTGTCTCTTTTTACTATAGATGACAGATGTTTTGTGTACATTTAGGTAAATACTGATTTTTTTTTAATGCCCAAATTGTTGACAGAAAACAAAGAAAAGTAGAAATAATTGACCCCTGAAGGTAGAATAGCCAAGAAAGTGTGAAAAAAAAAAAAGACTAAGAAAAAGTAAAAAGAGTAATCAAGACAAGACACCAAAAAAGTTTAGAGAATCTGACCAAGGCCAGAGATAATGAAAGAGCATTGTCTCCGAAATCCAGAGCCAGCAAGAGGTTCTTGAAGGCAGCCCTCTAGGCACCCTGATTTAGGAGAGTTGGCTTTGACTTGCACTTGAAGATTGAATCTTCAGAAATACAGAAACTTTGTTCCCTGAGTTTTGATAACAGCTGTCATGGCTATGTCGACCACCCAAAGCTTGAGTGACCAGCAGAGACAGCTGAAATGGTGAGTGAAAGTTACCTCCGTGGGAGAAAAAAGACATTAACTGGAGAAATGGGCTGATGTTGCAAGAAGAAACACAAGATGAGATGGTGAGAGAAGGGCATTTTATTTCCCAGCTTCTGCAAAGGGGCTTTCTTCCCTGGATTCTGTGATTACTTACGAGGCGGCATTCTGCAGCCAGGAAGCCATGACCAGAGAGAGAGCAGGAGATTATGACCTTGGGCAAGATCAGGGCCAAAGAACACCTTTGAAATGATTGAATACAATTTTTCTCCCCAACCAGCATCTCTATAGTCTTCTAACTTCTGTTACATTCTTTGCCTTGTCTGCTCACTCAGATTTCTCATGTCTGCTCAAAGGCTCTGTGAGATTGTGATTATATGGTGGCACACTGGGGAAATTAAAGGAGATGAGTAACATACCCAAGATCACAACGTAAAGAAGAGAACATGGAGGTGCCTGGGTGGCTCAGTCAGTTAAGCTGCTGTCTTCAGCTCAGATCATGATCGCAGGCTCCTAGGATGGAGCCCCGCATTGGGCTACCTGCTCAGTGGGGAGTCTGCTTCTCCCTCTGCTCCCCAGCCCCCTGCTCACTCTTTCTCAAATAAATAAATAAAATCTTTATTTAAAAAAGCTGATCTAAAAAATATCTAAGAACCACACCCTCCATACCCTCCGTGAGTGTAGAGTTTAATGGGAGAAGTAGACATTTAAACTAATAAATACATGTGAAAATAAAAGTATGTATAAAGAAGAGAAACGAATAAAGAAAAGGGTATCATTTCAGAGACAGAATGTGAGAAATATTTTCAGAAGGCTTCAGAAAGGAGCCGTCAATAGAGACAAAGGCACTGAGACATATTAACCCGACTTGAAAATCTCACCTAAGAATTATGCATACCCAGAACACAAGAAGGGTTCAATAACAGAAAATCTCTTAATATTTTGCCATATAATTAGGGCTTAGGAGGGAAAGCATACAATTAATCTTAAAAGATGAAGATGCTTAAAAGGTCTTTGGCAAAATCCAGTGCCCATTCCTAATAAAAACTCTTGAGAAAATGGTATATTGTCTTAACTATATGTTTATACATAATATGTGTGTGGATATCTGTATCTATTTATATATAACGTATATACATACACTAGTGTAGTATATAGATATTATAACTAGTTATATATATATATATATATATACACTATAGTACATATACACACACATATATATGTGCTATAATATACACTGTAGTCAACGTACATACATACTGTAACTATTCCTACAAATGTAACTTTACAAATATATGTGTCCAGGGACACCTGGGTGGCTCAGTAGGTTAAGCATCTGCCTTCGCTTTAGGGGCTCAGATCATGATCCCAGGGTTCTGGGATCAAGTCCTGCTTTGGACTCCTTGCTCAGCAGGGATCCTGCTTCTCCCTCTGCCTGCGGCTCCCCCTGCCTGCTGCTCCCCCTGTTTGTGCACAAGCACTCTCTCTCTCTGACAAATAAATAAATAAAATCTCTCTCTCTCTCTCTCTCTCTCTCTATATATATATGTGTGTGTGTGTGTGTGTGTGTGTGTGTGTGTGTGTGTGTCCAGATACAATGTAAGCAAAGATGGATACTTGACTACTTAAAAATAAAAGCAATTTTCATGGCAAAAAAGCAAAGTCAAAGGCAAATGATAAACGAGGTGAAAATACTCGCATCGTATATTACAGATAAAAGCTGATAAAGAACTTACAAACAGGATAAATAAGCTTTCAAAACCTACGGAGGGGGACCTGGGTGGCTCAGTCAGTTAAGTGTCTGCCTTCAGCTCAAGTCATAATCCTGGGTCCTAGGATCCAGCCCCACCTCACGCTCCCTGCTCAGTGGGGAGACTGCTTCTCCCTCTATCTGCTGCTCCCCCTGCTTGTGTGCGCACACACTCTCTCTCTCTCTCTGGCAAATAAAATCTCATAAAAAATAAAAATAAAAATAATTCTTAAAACACTTGAAAAAATTCAATCATTAATATTAAAAGAAATGCACATTAAAACTTCACTAAGACATCATTTCTTCCTCATCCACTTGTGAAGAATTTGAAACCCTCGACAATGTGCTCTGTTATCAAGGCTATGGGGAAACAGGTACCCTCATATGTTGTTGAAAGGAATGCAAGATGACACAATCACTATGAAGAGGAATTTGACAATATCTAATAAAACTGCATATTACATTATCCTTTGACCTAGGAATTTCTCCTCAGGAATTTACCCTGAAGCTCTACCTCCAACACTATATGCACAAAGTTATTCTTGGCAGCATGATTTGTAATTGCCAAGTATTGAAAACTATCCAGATGTCCAAACATAGGAGATTGGTCGAATAAACTACAGTAAGTACAGCTGTCAAAATAGGAAATAGACTGTACAGCCGTCAAAATAGGAAAGAAAAAAGTCTCCATTGACTGGTATGGAGTGATTTCCAGGAGATAGTATTAAGAAGAAAAAGCAAAGCAAAGTACAAGGACTATATAATGTGCTACCAGTGTAAGAAATAAAGAAAAATTATATACAATTTATATAATATGATATCCAACTGTATCTCATTGGTAAGGTTAATTTTGATTATATACTTGAGTGTTGTACTGTAAGTCTATATACATACATGCCTATCTTTCCCAGATAATGTCTTTTGAAAGGAACAAGGAGCAAAGATATTCCAGTACCAGAGAGCACAGCTGACTCATTAAGATAATTTGCCCTTAATCTGATTAAGGGCAAAGATGATGTATTGTGAGACAAAATATTTTCTTATGTCAGAAAATAATAACTTACTCCAAAAATGCTGGGGTTTACCAGAGGATGCAAGAGTCAGCTTGAAAGGACTCCTACTGGCTAAATATGGGATAATTTGAGCACCAACCTAATTATGTACACTAATGAATTAGAAACCATTGAAAGAAAGCAGGAATTTTGGGCACTTGGGTGGCTCAAGTTGGTTAAGGGTCCACCTTAGGCTCAGGTGATGATCCCAAGGTCCTGGATCCAGTGTCACAGGGGGCTCCCTGCTGAGCGGAGAGTCTGCTTCTCCCTCTGCCCCTCCCCCCTTTCCTGCTCATGCTTTCTCTCTCTCTCTGTCTTTCTCTCTCTCAAAATTAAATAAATCTTTAAAAAAAAAAAAAAGCAGGAATATATGAGTCCTTACCAGAAATAGGTGCTCAAAATATAGGTAAGGTGAGACAGAGAAAAAGAGAAAGCAGAGGTGGGGGAGAAATTGTAGTGAAGATGGGATCAGGCTAGATTCATCAACACATGCTAGCTAAATCAACCAGCAAGTTTTGATGACAGTTAGGATATTTTCATGGTCTCTAAGGATCTGCCAGAAGTATGCTTGTTGGTGACAAGGGAGGGAAACGACACGGTAATTATGTAGTGGAGAACAACTTGACCAAGTGATCAGTCGAAATGAACATCACTAGTGAGGAATAGATGACTAGATGAATACCCCCTCCCCCACCCCTTCCAGTGTCCTACCAGGAAGGACACAATATCTCCGTGCAGTATTAAGGCAGAGAACAAATAAACTGAATCCAATCATGAAGAGACATTGAATAAATACAAAATTTAAAAAGTGTCTTAAAGATAAAGAAAGACTCTAAAAATATTCCAGATTAAAAGAAGCTAAAAGGACGTGACAATTAATGGCAAATATCTAACTCCAGACTGGATCCTTTTTACTGCAGGGGAAGAAAAGTTACAAAGAAAATCTGGCCAATCAGTTCTGAGATTTGTCAGATCAGCTGACAAAACTGGAATATGGGCAGAAGACTAGATAAAAGTATTGGTAACTCAGCTATGGTTACGTAAAAGAATATTCCTATTCTCGGGAAATACAGGTTGAAGTACTTAGGGGTAAATGACCATGGTATATATAACTTACTCTCAAATGGGTGTGAGTGTATATGCAATACACGTATATTTCATGCACATACACGAATACATAGAAAAACAGATGGTGGAGATATTAGCAACAGATGAATCTAGGTAAAAGGAGTATGTGGGGGTTTTTTTTCTGTTTTTATTTTCACAATCGTTTTTAATGTTTGAAATTATTTCCAAATAGAACTTTTTTTAAGTGCTTAAGTAAGATCCCAGTAAGTAATGCGTAATTGACTCTAAATCAGCCTATTTTTTTTTTTTTCAAACGAGCCTATTTTTTTCAAACACTGCAACCCTTAGACGGTAGGACAAGAGGCAAAGATCTGTTCGTTCAAGGGAATTTCATTTGTTCTCTGGCACTTACTTAATCTGAAAGTTCAGGAGAAAATAAATGAGGATTCATCATGCAAGCTGGCCGTTTTTGTTTCATTTCTGGGTCTTCTCCTGCCTTGGGTACTGGCTGGAATCCACCAAAACTTCAATCAATTTTTCTTTCTTAAGGAAATGAATAGAGCCCTTTGATTTTCCCAGAACTCCAGGGCAAGCTTTTCCTCTCACCATTAAACCATTTCATATCAAAGGAGACTAAGCTGTGTCCCTCCAGACATCACCCAAGAGAGACACTCCTCGGGCAGTGGTTTTTGTCGACACCCTACTGGAAGTCACGGAAACAGTGTATGCTTTACAGCAGGCCCTGCCTCCCCATTCAGCACTCAGGGTGGCAGCCCATGTGGGCTTCCCCAGGCAGGTGCTGGGGCTAGAAGGCTCAGCAATCACTTCCCCTTCCCCTCCTAGAGTACTTTGTCCATATCCCCAAATTTTCAACAAATAGCTTGACCGGTATTAATTCAATAAATGTTAATGTTAATAAATGTAAATGTTAATTCAATAAACAGTGAATTTGAAGATAATCTCTTATTTTCCTGAGACCCAACTTTTTTTGTTTGCTGGTTTTGCTTTAGTGTAATGTTTCAGTGAAAATTTGCCTTTGAGGAAATGAGGGCCAAGGACTTCCTCTGTTGGACTGGAAAGTCCTCAAGGGTATCAGGTAGCTTTGTACACCTAAGCACCTTCAGAGGAGGGCAAGGCCTGGGACAAGTTAGCGCTCAAGTACTGTGTGAGTGAATGACAGGTGATGGCCAGTGAGTGCAGAGGAGAGGGGGAAATGCCTCGTGGAACAGAGGGTTTAGCTGACACAGGTGACAGTCTCTCACTGACCATGGTGAGCTGAGATATTTTTTTCTTTTTCACTCAATTTGTGTCATAAATGAATACATCCCCTTGACATCTGTGTTCTTCAAAATCTTATTGTGGCAAGTCAGTCAGGTAAGGACCCAAATCTGGGTGGTTTGGCAGATGCCTTAGATTGAACTTGCCTTTGGGTCAGTGTCAAAGTTTCTCTCAGATTGGTAGAATCAGGTCTGTATCCGTGGGCGCTGAGAAAAGGCCAGGTGCTGGGAATGTGAAGACTAAGTAAACACAAACACCACGGTTGGGGGCAGGGGTGGTGGTGAGAGGAGATGAGGAGATGTTGGTCAAAAGGCACAAACTTCTTCTTGTAAGAGAAATAAGTTCTGGGGACCTAGCAAATAGCATGGTGTATTGTATACTGTATTGTGGAAAGAACAGACCTTAAATGTTCTCACCACAGCAACACCAAAAATGTAACTATGTGAGGTGAAGGGTGTGTTAACTAACCTTATTGTGATCCACATTTCCCAGGACATACATGTTCACAAATCGTTACGTCATACACCTTAAACTTATACAATGTTATGTGTTAGTAATATCCCAGTAAATCTGGAAAACAAAGAAGAACCCCACTCAGCCCAGTGAGGAACCATGGTCTGAAAAAAAATTTATTTTAAGATTTTATTTATTTATTTGACAGAGAGAGATCACAAGTAGACAAAGAGGCAGGCAGAGAGAGGGGAGGGGGAAGCAGGCTCCCCGCTGAGCAGAGAGCCTGATGCCGACCTTGATCCCAGAACCCTGGGAACATGACCTGAGCCAAAGGCAGAGGCGTAACCCACTAAGCCCTCCTTTGGTCTGAAATTTTAAGAACAAGAACAGATCTCAGTGGGTCAAAGTTCTATGGGTCAGTTCTATGGGTGAAGTTTTTTTCCTGATCAAGTCAAAAGCAGAGAGTTAAGTCTTAGATGGGAAGTCTTTGGTCCTCTACTCTTCCTAAGTTGATAATCGAGTCTCTCATGGCAAGAAAAATTGGGCCCATGTCCCCGATTCGCAACCAGGTGTTGCCCCATTTTGCCCAAGGTTTGGAAAATAGGAACTATTTCAAGTTTTGGCCTCAAATCCACCTGTAGTCTTGTACTTTGCTGAACCAGGTTGGAGATGAAACTAAGAGAGCTTCACTGTGTTTAATTGGATTCACGGTGCATTTCTCTCAGACCTGAGACTTTCACATTAGGCAACATGAATGCCCAGGGATATGGATGTGCACCAGGAAGGACTCAAAGCCACGAGATAAACATAGCACCTCTAGAATCTCAACTTTATTCAAATTTTATATACATATATAACAAAATTTGAATGGATTTGTAAAAAAAAAAAAAAAAAAAAAAAAAAAAAAAAACACCACTTGAAAGAAACGCTATGATCAGTGCTGGCCATATGGGGCTCTGGAAAGTGGTGCATTTATTCTTCTCAGGAGGAGAGGTTGAGAAGTTCTGCCCTAGGATTGCACACACACACTAGTCCTACCACTGTGAGGGTGCTGGGAGCACAGAGAGGTAACTCCCATCCAAGCCATCTATACTCCTCTATACTCCTCATTCTGAGAACTTTTAGTAAGTGTTTCCTGAGCCTCGATTCCTGAGGTCCGAGCATCTCATCCTGGGTACTGAATGTGAGGAGGGTGTAGAGAATATTTTGAGCTGTCCCACAGGTGAGAGTTTGTGACAAATATGAAGTCTTTATTAGAAAACTCCCAAAAGCACAGTATCAAGGTTTTGCTGGTAGCAGTAAACTTTAAAATATCAGGTCCATATTTATATATAAGACATTCCATTAGACCCAGTTCCAGCAAAAGTCGTGGAAGATTTAAGTAAGAAAAGATAATAAAGAAGAGAGGCAAGAAAGGCCTAATTGTGAAAAGGTAAAAAGGATCTACAGCTGGAGGAGAGGTGATGGGGAAACAATATGGTTCAACAGACCATAAAACTCATCTAGTGTAATCTTCGAGCAAATGTTTCAACCCCGCCTCTACCACATTACTGTCTTCTTGTTGCCAAACTTGGGTTGGATATTTCCATTGCAGGGACTCCTATCTTCCTCTATTGCATTCTGTTGCCTAACTCTGAGCCCTAGAACATCCATTTTTATACTTGGGTGAAACATAGATGTGTGGGATAAACTTTGCTCTTTTTTTCTTACTTCTGCTACTGAGAGGAAGCGGAAGCTGTGGGCACTGATAGATTGTTAAGACAAACTATGACTTCCTCCACGAAGCAATACATGTGTCTTGAGTTGAGGGGTTACCTGCAGACACATCAACAGATCAGAATCCTTTGAAACCAAATCATCAAACTGCAGAGAAATATGCTAACAGCTTTTGACTATAACCTACCATACAGAGAGAGTTGCTAAGGGAAAAACACTAAAGACTCATTATTTTTATTTACACTAAAATTGATTACCTTGTTTAAAAAAAAAAAAAGAATGACTTTTACTGGTTGAAGTCAATTTCTAAAACTTGTGATTTTAGTAATAAAGTTGGCAGAGAATGATCATATCTGTTCTCAGTTACTCCGAGATAAGGAGATATTTACTCCTTAGATAATGTGTCATCATGCTATTTCCAAATGATGTCTGCAACCCCAAACACAGAGTCAGGCCATTAAAAAAGAATGCTTTCCTTTTTAAGATCGAATTTGCCTAATGAACAACGAATGTAGAGAAGTCATTCTAATTGTGATCGAAGGTCAAGTGTTTACTAATATACAGTAGTACACACAAGCTCTCCTCATAGCTGATGTCATTCTCGATTCCAGGAACCTTGGGGTGGGTCAAATAAGGAGAACGGTTGGTTTTCCCGCCAGTTCAGCCGAGATCAAGAATTTCTGCCAAAACAGTCTCCTCTAATTGCATAAATTTACACACAACACGGGTAAGAGTTGTTTACTTTGCCATTCTTCCTATTCCGACTTTTTATGAAAGAGAAATTGCTCGACATTTCAAAGTCCTGCCATAAATAAAACCTTTGCGACATTAAAATCCCCTGGGGACCTTTTTAAAAAGATGGAATAGAAAGGTGTCACCCCCAGGGGATTTAATTCATTAGGGTTGGAGTGTGACCAAGGAATCCGTATTCTTGCATAAATTCCCCAGTGGTCTTACTGGTGTCAGTGCTGGAGGAACATTTTTTTAGGGTAATTGAAAGAAACTGAAAGGAAATTTACTGTGTGCGTGAAATGTACCTTTACCACCAGAAGGTGGCTCTATAACATATTAAATCAGGCATACCGCCACTAGCTGACTAGCTGGAAAACTGGCCTCTGAGTCTATTTTCTCTCAATTACTTTCTCGGAGATAAGGGAGGGGTGGAAAGGGGAGCAGAAGAAGATGCAAGGAGTGTGGTGGGATAGGAGGAATAAATGGATATTAAACTAATTTTACGATCATCACTTGCTATTAGCTCCTCTCAAAATGATTGTAGAGACACCGTGTCATCGTTTAAGTACATTTTCTAATAAATAAACTAAGAAAACCTGGATAAATAGATAGACTCAGAGGCTCTCAGCATCTTCTGGAACCCAAGCTTTTCCACCTGGGAGAAACAACCTTCGGCCAACTCCTACCTGCCATCCTCTTTTGTCTCATTACCAGGATCCCCATTGAGAGCCATAAACCCCCTACAGGCAGGAGGTGATAAGCACATACCACCACTTCTGTTTCTGCTGACTGCTCTCCTCCCCAATTCAGGGACACTCACCTGTGTGTCCGCAGGGCATTGGTCCTAGTGCCACGAAGTCTGGCTCCAGCCCTAATCAACTAAGTAACTGGATCCCCAGCTCCTGGTTCTGCCCTCCAAGTCTGTTCACCAGGCAGTGTTCTTGGTTCCCTGCCTTTCCCTGCAGGCTCCTGAATGTCTCGAGTTCCTGCAATGATGTCACTCTTCCTGGAGGTAATTGCTGCTGCTGTCATCATGTCCCCAGCACCACCCATACTGGGGACATTTCTCCATCCTACTCCCATCCTTGTCGCCTAATTTTCTGGCTTAAATTGGGAAAAGAAGGCCAGAGATGACGAGGGATAAACTCTGCTGACGTGAGACACAAAACAAAGCAGGCTACATCCCACCGCGCGTCTACCGCCTCCTCATTTCCGTCCTTCACCCTCCCACACCCACCAGCCAGGAGGGGAAAAAACATTGTGAATGTGGAACTCAAAGCATCCCGTCGTCTCCTTCCCCTCTAGACAACGTCCCCGGACCAAAAAAGTGCCTGGATTCTGATTCTCTCTGAGATCTGTTCCTTTCCCATCTAGCACATTGACTGGGAGGTAAGATAGCACCGGATCTTAGATTTGGGGGGCCAGAGACAGCCCCGGATGTACTGTCATTAAATTAGTGTGTTTCCCCTGTGGTTCTTAGGGTGTCTTCAATCAACTAAAATCCAGGCCATCTTGCCTCGCCAACCAGAAATGCCCAAATGGCAAGTTCTTTGGGGTGCTGGCTCTGGGACCTGACTACTCATTTATGACACAATTCCAAAGAACACGAGCCATTTTAGACACTGCCGAAATATAATGTAGCCTCCCAAAGAGGGCAAAGCCTGCAGTCACCTGTTCAGGAATTCAGTGGTGTCCTTGATCAAGTAATAGAAAAATTTCCAGAAAAGAAAACTAATTTGTAGAAATTCTCCTAGAAACAGGTTTGGTTGTATATAACAAGAAATGGATGAACAATTTAAGGAGACTTGCAATTGATTAATAATTTCAGAGCTAGGCCACTTGGGCTCTTGAATTCGGGGTCCACGGAGGTGAGAAGTGGAGGGAGGAGGCAGCAAGCACTGTCATTAAGAAAGTCTATGCATTTAGTCTCTGTGTGCTAGAGCTTCCCCGTGCTCTCTTACCTTTTTCTTGCTTAGATAACTGATTTCAGTGATTTCCTTAAAGGACTGCATTTCTCCAGCCATTCTTCCTAAACTACAACGTGAGTCTCTTCTCAAAACCTTCAATGGCCTGTTTTGTCTATGGGGGAGAAAAGGTTCAAACTCTTTAATATATTTCTATTATAAACTCTACCAAGTTGACAGTATGAACAGGTAACCCTTAGTGAGTCACTGGCACTATGATCAAGAGACTTAGAGTCACAGCTCGGCCACTAACTATCTATGACATCTCAGGCAGAATTGTTTCGTTTTGAAGCTTTAGCATCCTCTTTAAACGGGGAAAGAGATAGTGCCTAACTCACCGGCCTCTTGTGAAGGTTCAGCAAGAATGAATGAGACCTATTTCCCACTTATCCCTCCAGCTGCCCTTCTAGCAGCTTTCCTTTCCCATTTCCACTCACAGTCACAGCTTTGCTGCTGATGTTTTCCCCAGAGCACATCTCTTTCTCACGCCAAAACCGCCTGCCCGTTTTCCACCTGCAGACACCTTTTTCAGAATTCCAGTCTTGGCTAGAATGCCTCTCTGAGAACATGTCCCTTGGCCCTCTCCACGCCCATCAAAATGTGCACCTCCTTGTCCATCTCTACATGTCTGTATTATCCCTTCCTTCCACTTCACATCACAATGTGTAATTCACATATTTCGCTCTCTTTTCTCCTGAATTATATTCTATCTGAGGTTCCTCAGATGCCAGCCTACATTTAACTTTTCCCGCATTCCTAGCAGTACCAGAACGACTGGTACATGATAAGCACGCCACTCCATTGTAATTATTATCTTACTCGTTCTGTTAGTTTAGGCCCACAACCCTTTAATAACTTTCATAATCCAGCATGTAAGAAAATACTACCTAACCAAATCCTAAATTTTATTTTTATTTTAAAATCATTTTTCCCTAAATATCTGTGGCATAGTATAAAAATCCCACCAATATTTTGGTTTCCATTACATTATTTGAGAGGAAAAATTATTCTCTTCTACTTACAGATTCTTAGCTGAGATTCTTTTTTTAAAGATTGTATTTATTTATTTTAGAGAGAGAGCGCAAGAGAGCACACAAGAGGGGTGAGGAGCAGAGGGAGAGAGACAAGCAGACTCCAGGTTGAGTGCAGAGACCAACATGGGGCTCTTGAGGTTACGACATGAGCCAAAATCAAAAGTAGGCCGCTTAACAGACGAAGCCACCCAGGCGCCCCTTAGTGTGTGGGTTACCTGCTAAAGATTTTTTTTTAAGATTTTATTTATTTATTTGAGAGAGAATGAGCAAGAGACAGAGCACAGGAGCAGAAACAGAGGGAGAAAGAGAAGCATTCTCCCCACTAAGCAGGGAGACTGACACAGGGCTTGATCCCAGGATTCCAGGATCATGACCTGAGCCGAAGGCAGATGCCTAACCTAGTGAGCCACCCAGTCGCCCACTTAGCTGAGATTCTTAACGCAAGTTTTTTAAATTTTAAAAGTGGTGTAAAAATATAATAAAACCTTGGAAAATGAAGAGAAAAAGCAATACAAGGACCCACCTATGAAACATGAGCCTGTTTTCTAAAGCACTGCTACCTACAAGTGTGGACTGAACCAGCACAGCTAGAAATTTAGGAATGCAGAATCTGAGCCCATCTCAGATGCAACCCAAATATGATGGATTTACGCATTAATGTTTTAAAAAAAACCCTACTCTCAGACACTTCCTAGAACCCCACGGAGCGTGTTTTACCAAGTGTCTGTCTCCTCCTCACAAACATTTATTGAGCACCTGCTATATGCCAAGAACTGTACTACATGCTGTGATTTCATCTCCAAGATTTCTCCCAGGATGACTCAAAAATCTATGAAGAAGAGCGCTGGCTTCTTTTGAACTGTTTTCTTGGCAAAGCAAGTCGTTGTGATCAAAAAAGCTGCCAATTTCATGGAGACACAAAACTTCTAGTCTTAAGTGATTCCATGTCTCTTGTTTCTGAATTCTCACACAGTGATATCTCTAAATCTAAAGTTTAATGCTTTCTTTTTTAAAAAGATTTATTTATTGGAGGGGGAGGGGCAGAGGGAGAGAGAGTCTTAAGCAGACTCCAAGCTGAGCTTGGAGCCTGAAGTGGGGCTTGATCTCAAGACCTTGAAATCATGACCCCAAGAGCTGGACGCTTAATTGACCATGCCACCAAGTCCCCCCTCCTTTAATGCCTTCTTAATATGCTCACTCCTTCCATTAAGAGCTAAAAAATCAAGGGGAAAAATCCATTGAAATTAACATACCACCATAGAGCTTAAAGAACACATTTTGCTTGCCTTAGCCAGCTTCAATAAAATTTTGCATTTAGGAATTTTTAAAAGGGTGCTAAACTCAAGAAAAGCACAGAAAGGTGACATTTCAAAAGTAGATGTTGGGATATTGCTTTACGGAGTGATTTTTTTATGAGGAATAAAAAATGTGAACTCTAGGGGCACCTGGGTGGCTCAGTGGTTAAACATCTGCCTTCTGCTCAGGTCATGATCCCAGGGCCCTGGGATTGAGACCAGCATCATGCTCCCTGCTCAGCAGGAAGCCTGCTTCTCCCTTTCCCACTCCCCCTCCTTGTGTTCCCTCTCTCACTGTGTCTTTCTCTGTCAAATAAATAAATAAAATATTAAAAAATTTTTTTTTAAAATGTGAACTCAAACACGTGCCATGGTGTACTTGGAAAAAAGAGCACTATATTGAAGTGCGCTTTAAACCCCAGAAGATACATGATGAACACTTTCTTTTTATTAACGATGGGATACTCCTCCAGGAAAACAAAAACAAAAATTTCCTGTAATACCAGGCAGCTCAAAGGACTGAAAAGCAGGTTCAAATGAATGTTAAGAATAACCTGGAAGAGGAAAAGGGGACTGTTATGCCCGAGTTTTCATGTCCGAGAGACCACCAAGGAGCCAAGCACCGATGCAATCACACGAGGGTTTATTTGACAAGCTTAAGCTTGGGCCCAAGTATACCCGACACAGCAGAGTAGGGACTTGGACCTGGAACCAGATTACAGTCAGAGTTTTTAAAGGCAGAGTAGGGGTGGACTCGGTGGTGGGTGAGGACAAAGGGGATTAGGGATGGCATAAGTCTCTAAGGAATTTTGAAAGCAAGGTCTCCAGGATCTTGGGGGACTAGCTATTGTTGGGAGAAGGGTTATTTATTACCAATAAAAATCTTCTCATGAGACCCTTTAGATGTGTATCAGTGGGCCATATACTTGGGAATGATTCTTGACACTATCTTGGAGGTTTAGAGATAAAGGAATTGTTAAAGTAGACTTACAGAATCCTACTCGGATCTGTTGGGGTAGAGGGTTGGTGAGGCTAGGATTGTCCTTCGCAAAACCTCAAGGTGAGGGCAGTTAAGTCCCCAGGGGAGAGCCACTCTGTCTGTTTCAAGAGCTTGTCAGTAGGTAAGGAATTTTAATGATTTTCTTCTGCCTCTGTTTCCCACATCAGCTAAACCTGAGGTGGGATAGCCTTAATTTTCTCGGCCTCCACATTTCCCCCTGAACAATTTTGACCCTTAAATCTTTAAGGTTGCTGAAGGTGGAAGGTCTCATCTTCTCTAACTTCTTCCTGCTGAGTAGGGGCATAGAGTTGTCCCTGCCTGCTCGGGTCAACATTAATCAGTTGGGGAATGTGTAGGGGACTTATTATGAAAGACAGAGGCAGCTGAGTCCAGGGGTTTAAATCAATTATTAGAGAAGAGAGGGACTGTTTAAAGTGCTAACCTGAGTAGGTCAGAACCCAAGAAATATTTTGATAATCTGGAATATCAAGATGGCTGTACAGGGCTAGACTCGTAGGTACAGCCTTGTTTTTCCTGGCCTCCAAAGGGACAATATGAGCAGGAGTTATGTGCATTGAGTGGTGTCTAGGGCACAGGCATTGCAGGGGCCTGTGGAGTTACCCTGGAGTTGAAGTGGGCTGGTCAGTGATTGGATGTCAGACTTTACTTTTCTCTTAGCAAAGCCTGCTGCTTGCTTTTCACATAAGCCCCTCCTGAGTCACCCAGGAGCTGCCTGACCTGAAGCCCTCCAGGACCCCACTATCAAGGTCCTGGGTGGAGGCATTCTGATTTTGCCTGTTGGTCAGGATGTTTCTGATTGTTGCTGTGCAAAGTTCTCATACCATTAGAGACCCTGTAGTATACCACCATGAAAAAGTACCATTTGAAGGAGTAGGGAATATTGCAGAAAGCAGGGAAATGAGTTTGTGTGCCTACAGACCTCTGGATTTGAGGGTTTCCTTTTAAAATGGCATTTCCAAATAGCGCCAGCTGCTCTCTGAACGCCTCAGAACTTCCATTTCATGTGTGAAAAGGGCATCCTATCCACCACCCGCCCTGCCCTATGGGGGCCCTGTGAAGATCAAATGGGACAAAGAATTTGCAAGAAGGTTTCAAATACCTGAGTAATACAAATAGAAGTCATCATTATTCCTTCCTCTGTAAGAAGGGGGTAAGAGGTGTGTAAGTAAATCTTCATTATGTAACTGCTGAAACAAACCATCCTAGAGGTTGTCATCCAAATATGATATATTTCACCTTTCTCAGCCTTCTTACTCCCCCTATTTCTGCCTCCTCTGTGGTTTATTAAAATGTAATACATTCTATGTGATTGTCATTTTGTGTGTGTGTGTGTGTGTGTGTGTGTGTGTGTAGAGGAAAGACACAAGGAAAGAAACATCATCTGTGGTCGTATACAGCATCTGAGCGCTGGCTTCCAGGAAGGCCAGAGGAAGGACGCTTCTTGAGGTCCCAGGACTAGCCCCCAAGTTCCCCCGCCCGCAGTCCCCGCGGCGGCGCCCGCCTTCCTCCAGCCCGGCTGGAGTAACGGAGGGAGGGGACTGGGCCGCGGAGGGGGTGGGAGCGCTCCGAGGGGCAGCCCGGACGGACGCCGGCCAATCGGAGCGCGCTCCGCCAGCGGCCAATCACGGGCCGCGTAGCCCGGCAAATCTGCCCGGCAGTGCGGGGCGGGGCTGCCGGAGTCCGGGTGCCGCCGGTTACACTTCTGAGCGCCTTCGGGAAGCCACAGGGCAGGGGGAGTGTGTGCTGAGAAGCGGGGGGAGGAGGAGGAGGCAGGCCCAGCTTCTGGGCCAGCCCCGTGACACACAGACAGGCATAAATCCGGCTGGTGATGTTGCGTCCGGGCGCTCACGTGTGTAGAGACCCACCGGCTTGTCCGTACGCCGTAAGGGCACCTGTCGTGTGAGTGGCTCCGGGCGTGGCTGCTCGCCGGACGTTCAGTTTCTGTAAGATTGCTCTCTAGGGGCCTACCTAACCCCCGCTCCAGAGGGGGAACCTAAGAAGTTTAACGGAGCCGGGTCTGAGCAGATTAAGGGAGTGGAACAGCGGCTGGGCCGGAGAGGGTGGGGACTGCGGGGGCTGGGGGGTAGGGAACCACCTACTTGCCCCGTCTACCCGGCAGAAAGGTCTTTTGGCAAGACTGGCTTGACAAAGATGGCCCTGGAATGTCTAGAGTCCGGGCCGTGATGATCCCTGAGTGAGTGGCACCGGGCTGCGCCTGGGCAGTTTGTTGACTGACAAAGAGGGATGCTAGCAGTTAGGAAGGTAAGGAGGAAACTCAGGATGGGGACCATCTGCTCCCCCAACCCCAGCGGGACAAAGACATCATCGGAGGTCTGCAATGCCGACTGGATGGCCTCGCTCCCCCCTCACCTCCACAACGTCCCCCTTTCCAATCTGGCAATCCCAGGTACTCTTCTATTCCTACTTGTTCCCACTGTGTTTGCTTCTGCCATTTTAGTGTTGTTATTATTAATGGATTGGGTTGCTTTTCTGTTGTGCTGAGAAAATAATTGTCAGTGACCTTACTAAACGTTTTTATTTCCAACCAAAAACTTAACACTGAAGCAGCTGCTGTAAACAGATTTAAGTACACTGCATCATTGGCAAAAGGGGCTTGGGAGAATGGAAGCACCATTTTTTTTTTGTTTATTTGCATCTTTTTGTTTGTGTTTTGTTTTTACTTGGTAGCCTCATTCTAAGAATGTTACATCCCTAATGTTGGAACCAGGCCATGTGAGTACCTGAATCACTTAAAGAAAAAAGGAGAGCTCATGAGTAATGAATAAAAGGTCATTAACGATTTTCAATCTGGATCAAAATTAAAACTGAAAAGTATTTTCTTTCTCATTAATTTAACCTTGCATATAGGAAAAACAAATAAACAAAGATTAGCATTAGATAACAGGTTCAGAACCAGGACTGAGTATAAAGACACATATTTTTGCTGTTGGAAAAGCCAGATATAGAGAATGCAAATGCTCATCAGAGGTCACAGGCAGTCATTAGGTGTGATGAGGTGGTGTTTGAAGATTTGTCTATATATATATACAGGTGTCTGCCTGACTGATCTAGAACCAGAGCATTGAAAAACACTTCTCCTCCAGCCACAGTTTCTATCCTAGGGGTTTTATGCCTTGGAATCACTCTCATTAAATTGTTAAATGTGTCCTCTTCCTTCCACTCAAAAGCTGGCTAGAACATGGTTTCTAGGGAGGGCCATTTGGACTACAGTGATCTTGGACTGCTGTGCTGGGCAAAGTCCCAGACGCCTGTACTTGAAAAGCACCCCTCGGAGCAGGGGATGGACTACTGCCAATGTTTTCTCTCACCTGGAGACATAACAATTGATGTTGAGCCCTAGACTTCCAGACAAACTCGCAAGCATCCCTGGGAGCAGTCTGATTTTTGTGCATGACCTCATGCAACCCAGATCTTTGCTTTCTATGCATGAGGAAGAGCAGAGCTGGCTTCAGATGCAGCCTTTTCCTTACTCGCCTCTTCTTTTGGAGGTCTTCCAGGTTCATTGTCCTTATGGGCTCTTGCTGCTTTTGAGCAAGGAGAGGGCTGCTAAATCTCTTTATAGTTATGATCACTTGTGTTTTATCAGCCATTGACTATAGTTCCTTGGGAAATGCCAGATGGTCATGCCTCAGAACAGGTCTTTTCCATGTTTAATTGATGCCTGTGGAGTCATCACTGAAATGATGCACGGGCTTCTTTTAACATTAGTCATCTGTCTTCAGGCTTTCCGGTGGAATTGTTTGGTCAGGTGGTATGGCAGGTAGTGTGTGTTTGCAAACAGCATGGCATCTTAGGCAGGCCCTAAATGACTCTGTCATTCAGGGCATGTCCGGGCTTCCTCCTTCCTGTTGTACTTTGGACGGACAGATCAGACCACAGCCCCAGCTCTGCCAGTGGCTTGGATATGTGCTCTGACACCACGACTCCTGAAAGGAGCTGGGCATTTGTTCTACCATCTATAGGGTATCTCACAGTTACTAGAATTGCCAGGGGAAGTGGGCAAATAGCCGGAGTCTGCTGCTGTAACTGGAAATGCTGTGATTAGTCACTATGGAGGACATAGGAATTTGTTCACCCTGCTTTGTGAAGTCTGGTCCTTCTATGTAAATGAAAGGAAAAAAAAAAAAAAAGGAAGAAAGAAAGAAAAAAAATGACCTTGACTCCTCAACATGCTGAATTCATTTCTGTGAATGTCCTTTTCCCAGCAGTGGAAGGGGCATGAGCGTATATATGTATGAGCTCAACACAGGAAAGTCACATGTAAGTGCTAGCCACTTATGGACGCCTCCCCACCAACCATTCTTCTCCCCCACCAGTTTCCTTTCCCCTCCCTCAAGCTTAATATCCCCTAGCTAATGGCTAGCACTCAAGTTCTGCCAAGCCTTGTGGAGAAATTCTGAAATACAGAAGGCATTCAGGAAGTGGAATCCATCGTCTTCCTCCCCCATTCCCCCGACACCTCTTCCCCTTTGCGATCCCCTTCAGCATAATAGTTCTTACTTATTAAGTGCTAACCCCAGCACCCACTGACAAACATTATATATCTCAAAGATCTATACCTCCAAGACAGCTACTAACATCCTCGTTTTGGAAATAAGAAAATTATTTAAGTAATTTTTTAAAGATCACACAAATAGTAAATAACAAAACTAACAATTAAGTCCCTGTCTAGCTGGCTCCAAAACCCATGCATTATCCCTGTGCCCCTCAGGGGGCCTTGGGGAGCACAGAGCAGCTGTGTGTGTGTGTGTGTGTGTGTGTGTGTGTACTAGGGGAGGGGGTGGTAGTCTCTAATTAAAACCAGTTTTCACAGCCTGTCCTCTATGGCAAATGAAATTATGTTTAAGACTAGGTGGTCCTTATCTGAGTGATTATATATCACTGTGAAGAGATAGATAGGCAGACATACATGTATACAAATTATATATCTGAGTAATATATATATTTATATGTTTACAATTATATATGATATATGTGGTATATATGTGTATGTGTATATATGGTTGTATATATGTATGTGTATATATGTATATGTATATATCTGTGTGTGTATGTATGTGTTTACATATAGACATATATATCCCTGTGGAACCCAGGAAGTTATAAATTCAGATTTATTGCTTAGACCTATTTTGTGTGATGTGTATGCACATGTGTGTGCTCCTGTGTGCCAACAGACAACGACATAGGGTGTCTATAAGATTGTGTCAGATCTGTCAGGATGGGGGTGGGGTGGCCCCAGGGAGAGGTCAGAGAAAAGGCAGGAGTTCTGGCAATAATAGCAGAACTGGGATGGAGTAAACTAGGTTATATTTGAATGCATCTGCTGCATTTGCCCAAGGCGTGATGGGAGAGAACAGGTGTGCATGTACCTCTCAACAAAGCCTTGGTGTATTATTTTACTTATACAACTGCTAAGAACACCTGTTAATGGCCAGTGTCACCCAAACATATTGAAATATTCTGGAGAAGAACTTCAGAACAGATCTCATTGCCAACCATTTAGAGTGATTGGAGACCCCAAGGGTAAAGGATCTGGAAGTTGCAAAAGTCAGATTTTTAAATTAAAGCTTTAAACTCTACAAACATTTTCACTGACATTAGTGAAAGCATGATATTCTTTATGCAGAAATGGACTGATAGAAAAAATGTTTTCTATAACATGTATATTTTCAATGAATTCTTTTTCTATATTTTCGTGTATTTCTTTTCTTGACTTTTTTTTTGAGTTTTTTTTTAAATCATGTTTTTCCCTTTTTATTGAAGGTAAACTGTTTAGTCTATTGCAGAGAGCCTTGACCTTAAGATTTGATATTGTTGGTTCTGGCTGTCTGATATTGAAGAAGCGTCTGAATTTCTCAGGACTTAGTTTCTTCATTTGTAATTAAGCTGTTGGATTAAACGAAATATAGAGTCTTTTCCAAATTAAAAATTCTTTGATTAACTAAATCAAATAAACTATAAATGCCCATTCTTTGTTCAAACATGAAAAGAGATGGGAGGAATAAGACATTTTAGGTCTAAAAGCCCTTTTATGCCTCTTTAAAACAAGAAGTTATTTTTGGCATGTGCAAATAACTACTCACAATTGCCAGAATGAAGCAGGGTCCTCTCACTTTAGCATCCTAAAAGGGACTGTAGAATAACTGGTTTAAATAAACTGACCCTGAGTACATATTAAGAAACCTCCATGCTCAGGCTTGGGGGAGACCCAAAGATGAATCAGGTATCAACCCAAGTTTAAAAGGGCTTACAATTTAGTTATATATATACAAATTACCATATATAGTTAAAAATAATTGGGGCAAATATTGAAACAGAGATTAAAGGAGGTGTGATGGAAGCACACAGACTGGAAAGACTAATTCCCATTAGTTGCTACTTCTCAGATTAGGAACTACTTCGTTGAAAAAATGGCTTGACCCAAGATTTGAAGAATGGTCAAAATTTCAAGGGATGTGATTAGGTAGGCAGTCTGGGTTAGAAGTGGACTTTCCTGAAATGGACCAATTAAGCTCTGGGATGGGGGTAGATGGAAAGTGGAGGACTTTCTCTCCTGCCTCTCAGTAATGCTTTGTTAATATGTTTATCACAGTATTTCTGAACACATTGTTATTTTTGGCTACCTGTCATCCACATCATCTATGAACAACTTGTATGCAGAGAGTGTGTCTTATTTCTCTTTATAATGCTATGTCCTGGTACAGGATGACCGCTTGGTCATTGGTGTCAAGTGGATGATTGAATACAAGAGACCAGGAAAGTAAGGGTGCTGGACAGTGGCTCACTTGCAGCCACCATCATGTTTGATTGTGGTCAGAGCTAAACTGAATGGATTGGTTAGGTTTTCCTGACAAAAAAGCCATATGAAGCCCCCTGAACATTTTCCAACCAGCTTTTGTGACTTATGCATAGTATTCCCATAACTTTAGATAAAGCTCATTACTGAGCCCCATTGGAAGTGAAAATTCTGAGGCAGAGCAAAATGGGCAGGAGAGTCAGAAGAGGAATTCTGGTGTAACTTGTGTCCTAGGAACAATGCTTTCACCTTGCATCCTTTCTGCCTTCTTTCTTCCCTTGTCAAATGTGAGCTTCTCATGTTTCCCGCCTGGCCTCAGCCTCAGCCTGCTCTCATTTCTTATTCCCCTCTTCAGCTTCCTTCCACTGACCTGGCCTCTCCCTTTCCAGTGTCAGCCCTCGCTCAGATGCTGCTCACTGCTCTCCAATTCCCAGACCCTTCTCTGTTCTCATCTTCCTGAGCATCATCCCCTTCCTTTTTACCTTTCTGGAATTCTATCCCTGCCCCATGCAGTTCCACCTCTGACCACTTGATGAGTTCTGTCGCTCTTCTCACTTCGCACACGTGCGTCCCGCAGACATCGAGATTACTACAAGGGCAGGATGGAAGGATCATTGCTCAAATTCTGCTTTTGGAAGTTGGATTAGGTCTGGTGCATCCAAGAGAGATTTGGGGACCCAAAAGGGCATAACATACATTGTGGAACAAGAATTCTAGCTTGGCTCCGCTTTGAGGATAGCATGAGCCATGAGTTGGCCCTAGAAAGAAACCCTACAGCCTACAGGATTTGAGGCTGTGGAAAAACAAGGATCAAACTGAGTCTACCAGGGCTGACCCAATCAAGAAAAACAATTATATGGAACCAAAATGGATTCTTAAGTGGGAATACTTTTTTGATGCCCCCACCCCCGGTGGTCATGGGGAGGAATAAAAAGAGTCTATGACTTTGGTGTTCTTATTAGTAGGTCTTTCTTCTAAGGAGGCTCCTCACTTCCTTAGATTTCCCTACCCGCAATCACACAAAAAGCCACAGGGAATTCAGGAGTCACTTGTGTCTTTAAGAAGCAGAACGAACCATGGATTGGCTTAGACCATTAATGCTAAAGCCACTCAGTCTGGATTTGAACTTCAACTCTGTCCCTCATGACTCTGTAACCTGGCAGGTTACTCACTCTCTGTGCTACAGTGTCCTTCTCTGTAAAACAGAGATAATAATGGCACTACATCATTTAGTTAGTGTGACAATTAAATAAACTAATGCATATACCATGCTTAGAATAGTTTCTGTCACAACACGATATGTCATTAAAATTAATTATGGTGGATTTATTAAAAACCTGCACCTGGAATAGACAACCAAAAGAAGTGTAAGATCAGTTCCTCCCTTCAGGCAATGTGCAGTGTAGTTAAGGAGCTGACCTTCCAGTAAGCCATGTGGCTCAGTGTTCTGTCCGATCAGATCAGGATAACGTGAATGGTCATCCCCTCAAAGGGGCTTAGAATTAAGGGAAGGATACATGGAGGGTTGCCCAGGATGTGAGTACCAAGGGAGACGTAAGTGCAGTATGAGGGCAGCTGATCAAGAGAGCCAGAAAATCCTCTTGAGCTACTTACTATGGCCCCCATCCCAAACTCCGAAAGCCTCACAGTTCCCCCAAACACACACATCACCCCCTATACACACACTAACACACACCTACTACCCATTACCTAGTGCACACACTGAGCTGTGTCCTCAGGAGAGCCCAAATTTTCATGCCTGTTGCTGTTTTCCTGTGATAAAAATCTTGGAATCCATGCCCACTGCCAACTCAAATCCTAGGAGCCTGCGCCTTCACCTGCACGCTACTGTTTCAGCCGGGCTTCCGAAGCTGACAGTTGGCTTCTGTCACATGATTTGAGCTAACTACCCCCCCCCCGGCTCCCCCCAACTCCTCCAGGGGACTGGTTGGCTCCAGTCTACCCCCACCTCCCACCCCCAAAAGCTTCTAAGTACAGGCAGCTAGAAGTTACTGTTAGTGAAAGGCTGGGCTTAGCCTTTGGGAAAAGCTTGAACCTCTTTACAAATGCTGAGTAACCCTATTTAGAGTTTCAAACCAGGCCTGCAAAGGAGGGGTTATTTATAGACCTTGTAGTAGGTGGGTGTGTTTGTGTGTGTGAAAGGATCTGAACATCCATCAAGAACCAAACTGACGCAGAGGAGCACTGTGATGGTGAGTGTTTGAGTTGTTTCATGCCTGGTGGAGCCAGGGCCCTTCCCTTCTCACAGCTCCGGGAATTTGGATTATATTGCTGAGTGCCCATAAGGACCAAACGGTACCTGGGAGGATTGCATTAATAGGTCTCTAGTAGCTTCAGGGTAACATGGGTTTGGCCATAGATGCTGGCATTGCTCTCAGGGGATGTGTAGGTTGTGCTCTGAAGTGTTGGCGGTCTTCCTTGCTTCATGGTCTATGTAGAAGCTGGAATTTTCTACGAGAATAACAGGTGGGGTTTTTTTTTGTTTTTTTTTTTTTGTTTTTTTTAAATTTCCAATTATTCTAGAACTGTTGGCTGTAAGGTATTCTTTTTTTTCCAGAGAATATTCTGTTGCTCTTTTTTCTCCTCTGTATGGACCTGACGATATCAAAATAAGGGAAGAACCAGAAGCATTTGTGCCCTGTAACACTAATATGTTGGAGCGCTCAGCGGTCTGAAGTGATGGTAGAACTGAACCGCTCCTAGGTGCTGTCAGACTGAGCTGAATATTTTATGAACATGTGTGATTTGAAGGCTATATGCAGAAGGCAATATTCTTATAAAGTATAATTGAAACCAGGTGAAAAAATATCCTCCTTCCTGAGCTTTGAGCTCAGGTCATTGTCATGGCAGGAGGTGCCCAAATGGATATCTGCAAGAATTCTATGAGCACATGGTGGCAGTTTGGCAGAAAAAAATTACAGGTATCTGTTTATCCCCTTTGCTTCTTTTGGTTTTCATTGCCTAGATTTCAAAAATGTATTCATTTAAAGGGAAATCAGATGTTCAAAGGATATTTGTTGTGTGCCTTTTGTGCCAGGTACTGTGTTAGATGAGGCGAACATGAAGAGACGATTCTTCTCCCTGCTTTTCAAGAATTATGATTGTAAGAGAAGAAAGCTAAAATTCAAATACCCTGGAGAAGAATGTGTATGGGACTATAAGACTCAGAAAGCCAACTTCCAATCCCATTACTGAGAGGAGGCAGGAAGCCTGCTAGATTGGGGTTTTAAGAGGAGATGAGCCTTGGGTTGAATCATAAAGAGCAAATAGTAAATAGCCAGGTGTTGCAGGTAGAGGGAAGTTTGTCACAATGTAGAGGTACCGAGGAGTGAGAGATTAGGGTGACCTTGCAGAAACCGAAGCAGTCCGGTGTGGTCAGAACATAGACTTCATTTAAACGAGATGAGACTGGGAGAGTGGGCTAATGAGTCTTACGTGCCCTGCGAAGATTGAACTTTAAACACTATCCCAGGGCAAAAAGCAGCCATTGAAATACTTGGTCGGGAGTGGGGGAAAAGTCCCCAGATAACTGCATAAGGATGAAGAGAAACAAAATGGCACCTCAGGTATTAGAAATGCTGAGGGGTAATATGAGAAACTTACCCCTTCTTTCATTTCTATTTAATACATATGTATTGATTTCCTCCTATATGCCAGGCCCTCTCCTAGACACAGTGATGATCATTACACATAGTTCCTTTTTTCAGTGAGCTTACAATCTAGTTGGAGAAATAGACCTTTTTTTTTTTTTAAAGTTTTTATTTATTTGGGAGAGAGAGTGTACATGCAGATGCACAAAAGTGGGGGCAGGGGCAGAGGGAGAGGTAGACTCCCCACTGAGCAGGGATCCCTATATGGGACTCAATTCCAGGACCTAAAGATCATGACTGAGCTGAAGGCAGATGCTTAACCGACTGAGGCACCCTGGAGAAATGGGCATTTAATCAAGTAGTTCTATTGTACGTGATGAGTAATTGCTCTTTAAAAAACAAAACAACAACAAAACCCCAGGTAGTTGTAACATAATATACTATAGAATGGGGAGGTAGAAGTTACTGCTAGAATATGCACATGGCATGGAAGTCCAGGGAAGCCTCTTGGAGGAAGTGATAAATAGACTGCAACTGGAAGGATGCGTAGGAATTAGCCAAGAGGATGAGAGTTCCCTAGAAGAGGAAATACCATGGGTGAAGACAGACCTCAAAGAGAGAAAATGGCCCACTTAACAAACCAAAATCATTCATGGTAGTTGTACTATAGGTTTTCAGGAGTGGGGGCAAGGAGTAAGGTGGCAAGATACAGGAAGGTCTAATAAGCCATGTTAAAGTCATTTAGCTTTACCTCAGTGATGGCGGGAAGGATGTTAAGGAGGTGAATGAGAAGGTCAGCCCTGCGTTTTGAAAAGATGGCTCTGGCTACAGTCCATAACGTACGTATATTGGATTTGGGAGTATTGGACCCCTCTGAACCAGCTGGGTTGTTGATGAGGCGATCCACGTGGAAGGGGATGCTTACCTGAGAAGGAGAGTGTCAGTATGGAAGCAGGAAAAGGGAAGACACAGGAGACATAGCGCAGAAAGTATCAGTAGGACTTGGCAATTACATTGGAAGCTGAAAAAAGGGATACAGGAGAAAAAGGAGGTTAGGGGTGGCAGAGGGAAGCAGATGTGCTGAGTTTGGGGCACGTTGAGTTTGAGGGACCTGTGGGACTTAAGGGCATGGACAGCACTCAGTGGAAAACATTTCAGAGTTCAGTCTTACTTTTCCCAATTTACCCAACACCAGATCCTCACCCACAGCTACTATTATATCCAATATAGGAAGATTTGAGTTTGAATTAGGTGTCTTTATTTTATTTATTTATTTAGGTTTCTACTAAAATTTTACTTTGTTCAGGAGCTTATCCAAAACTTCTAGTCCCAGATACATGACCCTCAGTAGCTCACCGAGTGTTTGCTTATTCTGCCTGAATTCTCTCATGTCTTGTTTTAATGATTGCTTCAACCATATTGGCAGCTTGGAGGTGAGAGTTAAGGTTAGCTCTGTGTACTATAGCAGAAACCAGCTGTGAAATGGAAACGTTTAGTAATTTTACCATGCCATCAAATACAATTTATTTTACGCATTCACATCCTGGGTTATACCAAAAGCTTAATAAAAGCAGAGTAATTTTTTAGTAAAATATTTAATTTAATATAACTTTTCCTTCTACCCTAAACATTTTCCTTTTTTCCCCTACGTCTTTGAATTATTCTTATTTTTGTGTTGGAAACTGAAAAGTTGTTAAAGAGAACGTGATTATTTTGGAACTGAGAAGGCTTATCAGAAGCAACACAGAGTGATTAATTAGCAAAACAGGGAAAGAATTTCTTATTAATGAATTAACTATATTATACAATCTCTTACTCTGGGATGGGGGTCAGAGTCCACCAGACCTTTGAGGAAGAGAAGGTCTTTCAGAAGAAAATAGATGCCCATCTATCTGTAGAGGACTTTAAAATACCTCCCATACATATAATTGAAACCCCTCTGACTCACATAAATCCTAGGATGTTGGGGCCAATTCAGAAAATATCTGGGGCAGTGGAATTTTCATGGTGTCCAGCAAGAGTCCACGTGAGGCTTGGTGCCCCCCAGGACTCCCTTCTCAAGGCCAGCAGTGGGGACTGTCCGGTCAGAGAAGCTCTGCTTGTATTTGTTTTACATATAAATACTTCATTTGACAACGTTGCCGGTCTCAAAAGCACCATGAGAAGGTCTGATTTACTCCAACTGTCCAGCTTATCCAGCCATTTGGGGGGTAGACCAGCAGTAGCCCTCTGGATTCCCAGGCTAATGTCTTCAGTCCTCAGATGGTGGGATGCCCGTTGGCTACTCAGCACATAAAAAGTTGATCAGCATCCTCTGCTTTCCAGTGTTCTGCCTAGCCCCACTGCTTTGTTGCATTGTGAATAATCCCACTTGATTAAAAATTAAATGGACCACATGGCCTTCTCAGATGTTGTGGGCAGTTAGATAGTTGTTATTAATATTCTCCCCCACGCCCTATGGAAAATAATCCAGTCATATAGATGAAGTTTATCCCTTTGGGCTGACAGGGTTTGAAGTTGTTATTCTTTGGTTTGAGAATCTGCTAAATGGTCCCCAGAACTCGAGCCTTGGACTCATGTCAGCTAGATTCTGTAGATCCTAAGATGCCTCAGCCTTTCTGCATTTGTCAGCATTTGGAGTCACATTCCCTACAAATGCTGTATTTTTCCCAAGGACCCCATTCAGGTGTGTGAAATGGGAGACCCCAAGGAGATGTTATCAGGAAATAATTTACACAGGCATAAGTTGCAGGAAATCTACTCTTTAGGACTTTTCCTTTTAAGTTGTTTGATGTGTTGTTTTAATATAGCTGCTCCTTTCGTCATCCTTTCTGGCTGATTTTTGTCCTGTGTGTTTCCTGACATATTCCTCTTCGTTGACACAAATAACTCAAGCTAAAAGGACAGATGGAGGAAATGGGAACTGGGCGTATACAGTTGCTGGGGGTGAGGAGGTGCAGGCGGTGAACTCTGCCTGTTTCATGAAGGTGAATGGACCAAACAGAAGTTTGGGAAGGGATCAGAGGACCTTGGCTTACCTGCCCTAGGCAACTCTCTACACATCTGTTTATTCAAGCAGTCATGCTTACCTTTATCCTAGGTGCATGTATTCAGTGCCTACTGTATGCCAGAGACTTAAGCACTGTAGGGATAATCACGGTCAGGTGTCCATGACAGATACAGAGATAATGACCACAAGGTGTCCCAGGTTCATCAAGTTCAAGAGGCCGTGGATGCACAAAGTGAGAAGTACTTAAATCTACTTGGTGGAGTCAGGTGAGCTCACAGACAGATGATTCGTGATCTGATCACTTATAGGTAATGAAAACAAAAAGGCAAGGGCCAATGAGTTTGTTCCCAAGGACTGTGAGGGTTTTCTGTTTCCATCTTCTTTCAAGCAAATCTGTTGCTATATTCAATAACAATAAGGCCCACCTCTTATATGTAACTTGGCAAATGAGTATGTTCTCAGCTCAGGCCACAGACCTATTTTAGAATGCAGAATGACAGTCTGTTCAAATCCCATTTATTGTAATATTAATAGAGATGAAATACCTGATCTATAACACAAGATGTTTTCTACAAAAACTATCCTAAACATGTCCATCATTTAAAGACTCATGTTCATTTTTATGTCTGTTCTTAATACGTTTTACCTTATCTCTATTTTTAATTTTTATACACATGAGAAACAGTATAGAGAAGTAGTTCAGTTCTGTTTTAGGATACCTAGGATCAAATCCTAATTACTAGTTACATGACCTTGAATAAAAAGTTTAACCTCTCTGTCCCTGAGGCTTCTCCTCTGTAAAATGGAGGTAATCACAACACCTGCTTCATAAGCACAAGGTTAGAGGAAACACAGTCTGTAAATCTGCTCTTACTCTGATACCATTGACGGTTTGGGGGTCCTCAAGATCACCCTTAGTTTCACTAAATAATATGCTGGAAGGACTGACAGGACTCACTGAAAGCTGTTATACTCCCAGTTCCTGTTTATTACAGCTAAAGGCTACAGGTTAAAATTGACCAGGTATAGAGGTTCACAAGGCAGAGTCCAGGGGGGTTCCAAACGTGAGGCTTACAGCTGTCCTGTCTCCTGGTCAGTGGACAGTGCTGCTTTCTCAGGATTAATGGGCGGCAGTATGCACAGAGTCCTGCTAACCGGGGAAGCTCTCTGAGCCTTGGTATCCAGAGTCATCACTGAGGCTCCACATGGCTGATCTCAGTATCCAGCCCCTCCAAGGTCAAGCATCCACATGATTCAATGCCATCATCCTCAGACTTTTTGACGTGGCCCCAAAGTCCTCAGGTAAATAAAGATGCTCTTATCAGACAAGCTATTGCAGGGGTTTGAGAGATTGCTTCCCATGGCAAGGAAGAGGACCAGCCCTCTCCTTGGGCAGGGTTGAATTCTTTACCATACAGCAAAGTTGTTTAAGAATTGAATGAAATAGGGGCGCCTGGGTGGCTCAGTGGGTTAAGCCTCTGCCTTCGGCTCAGGTCATGATCTCAGGGTCCTGGGATCGAGCCCTGCATCGGGCTCTCTGCTTGGCAGGGAGCCTGCTTCCTCCCCTCTCTCTCTGATTGTCTCTCTGCCTACTTGTGATCTCTCTCTGTGAAATAAATAAATAAAATCTTAAAAAAAAAAAAAGAAAGAATTGAATGAAATAAAACATGCAATGTGCTTAAAATATTGCTTAGCACAGAACAAGCAGAGAATAGGACGCCTGGGTGGCTCAGTTGGTTAAGCCGCAGCCTTCGGCTCAGGCCATGATCCCGGGGTCCTGGGATTGAGTCCCACATCGGGCTCCTTGCTCCACAAGAAGCCTGCTCTCTCCGCCTCTGCCTGCTTGTACGTTCTCTCTCTCTCTCTCTCTCTCTCTCTCTGACAAATAAATAAATAAATAAAATCTTTAAAAAAAAAAAAAGCATAGATTTTGGATATATAGCTATGACTATTAACAGTCCTTTTTGATGGCCAAATATTTATCTAGCACCATACTAGATACTAGATACTTTAAAAATTTAATGAGATATAGTTTGTAATCTTGTAGGAGATACTAAGGTTCAAATAAAGCCAATAAAAGCAGAAGGCAGTGAATGCCACAGTTATAGAACCAAGCATACTGTGCTAGG
The DNA here is from genome assembly GCF_009829155.1 of Mustela erminea. Taxonomy (NCBI): domain Eukaryota; kingdom Metazoa; phylum Chordata; class Mammalia; order Carnivora; family Mustelidae; genus Mustela; species Mustela erminea. The sequence goes on along the minus strand of NC_045614.1, from coordinate 162,003,644 downwards.
AACCTGGGAAAGGGAGTGATTACTTGCAGTTGCAGGTCAAGGAGCAGCTGCCTGGGAAGACACCTGGGAGCTGGTCTGAGGATGGATAGGATTTTGATATGGATAGGAGGTGCATTCCAGACACAGGGAACCAAATGGATGAAATTGGAGATGGGAACGCAGGGGTCGTTGTGACTCCCTGTACAGGTAACAGGAGAAAGCAGTGGAAAGGACTGGGCAGACAGACGTAGGGCAGATGAGAGAGGTTTTCAAGGTGGTGTGAAGCACTTCCTGCTTTATCTTGTAGACGATAGGGAGCCAGTGACAATCTGGGAACCAAAGAAAACCTGAAAGAAAATCTCCTGTCTCTCTTTATGACTCCAGTCTTTGCACATGCTCTTTCCTCTACTGGCACAGCCTCCCTTCCAATAACCCCCACTTCACTTGGTCCAAGACTGCTTATCCTGTAAGAAACAGCCCAGTACCATGTCTGTGCATGTTTCCATTCTGGGACATATTATGTGCCACTGGAACACTTTACCTGTCTTCCCACTGCACACAGCGCTGTTTGGGGGCCTCTGTATAGTCAGTGTCTGGTTCAGAATAGGTACCTTGTGCAAAAAAAGGGAGGGATCCAAAGAGAAAATGTGGAATCTTGAAATATCTACAGAGAATTTAAGTATGAAGAGCAGATATTTCTAGTTAATTTAAGGAGAAAGTAGGACATAGAGAAAGTAACAATGCCTAAAGTAAGACAAAACCTTATAATTGCATTGCGGAGCTCTCTTAAGGTGTCCCAAGGTTTTATAAAATAAAAATAATCATAATAATAGAAGAGCTTACTTATATAACACTTAAAAAGCATTCAGTAGGGAGCTGATATTGTTCTACTTGATTTATGTAAACCTGCCTGGTTAAACTTTACAACCCAATGACAGAAGTACTATTAGCTCCATTTAAAAATGAAGAAACTGAAATACAGAGAAGTTAATAAGCAAATTGCAACTAAAATCCCGGTAACAATACGAGATTGTAAAAACTAGATCTTGCCAAATTCATTTAAGTGCACTTGAATAAAAGACATCTGTAGAGTTGGAAATTGACCAGTGTTGGGCTGTGACTTCAGTTCCTTTTGTTGGTTGTAATAAAGAGTACTTTTCTTTTCATCTGAGGCATTTGCTTCCATGCCAGAACTGTAATGCCTCAGCACCCATGAGGATGGTTGTGTTTGAAACACTGCCCGCTAACCTGTTCCGGCTGAACAAGTCCCATTTTTTTTTTTTCAAGACCAAACATCTAGGAGGCTTTTTATTGACTCAAACAGAAGCAGCCCAGTGGTTTAAGTGGTCTGTGTAGTGATCGCCCCGTGAGGTTCCAGCAGAGAAAAGCTCTTTCTGCCTTGATACCAAAAGATCAGCAGAGGCTTTTAGCAGGTGTAAGCTTGTCAGGACACTCGTTTTTCAGAGTGGGTGTGTTTTCGTTCACTTTCCCTGCTGTGAATAATGTACAAATTCTCTTTAAACCTATCATTTTGTGTAATTTAGACTGCTACTTGTTGGCTTTGCCCTCCTCCTTTTTCCCTTTCCTCTGTGGGGGTAACTGGCTTCGTCCTTCATTTACAGAAAAGAGGAAAAAACCCTTGTTCTTGACAGGACCGAGCTGAAGAGCTTCCCTGGATCTCGACCATTCTGCAATTTATCACATGAATCTTAACATAATCCTGCCCTGTGAAAAATTTCAACCGAGCAAGGTGACTACAACTGTGTGTTTTTTTTTCAAAGTCCCCCCAATAAATTTCGTAAAGATGTCAGAGAACCCAATCAAACACCAGCCTTTGGTGTGAAGGAGCTGCCACATAAACGCTGAACAAGAAATGAGCTATGGGCTAGTGTGTTCAGTCAACGTACAGACCTATCCCGAGCCAACCATAAGGTGGCCCTCAAGAAAATGAGAACCTGAACCTTTGTGAAGGGCAGGAATTTCTCCAGCAACTTCACAAAATTCTCAGATGACCCGAAGATAAGTGAAAGACTGGGCTTTAGACTGATTTGCTTTTTGCAAATATGATGAGTTAAATTTATAAGCACATTTTCTGCTTAAGTATAGTAAATATGAAAGACACCTTTATCATTTCTTTACAATGATGAATAATCCTTCTTAAAATAGGGTCATAAATTCCTTTCATGAGGTGTTAATAAGTTGGAATCATCCGATTCCTAAGGTAGCATAGATCCTAAGGCTCATTAATGTCACCCACCTTCCTAAATCTGCAGATGGAACAACCACCCTCCAGTGTGAAGTTACAATCTAAGTTCACACGAGTTATCAGAGCAGAGCCAGCCCTGGGATTCAAGGCTCTGAGCTGAGGAACTATAAAGAAAATGTTTCCTCAACTGAGAGAAGGTTAGAGTGCCCTCGTGTGTCCCTACATAGAAATTTTTCATGTCTTTACAAAATATAAAATTACTTGAATCTCTCCATCAAGTTCCTACATTGGAATGAAGGCACATAGTTAGCTCTAAGAACAAACCCTGTGAACACAATGTCTTAGGAAGCAAATATACAATGCATCTGACTTGTTTCATCATTAAGGGTAGAGAAGCAACCGAATCCCTAGAGAAGCTTCATGTAGATTCCAGTCTGACAGATCTGGACTTTGTCCCAGGCCACTTGAGATCTTCGTACCCTGAACTGGTTGCAAAACCAGTCTGTGCCCCAGTTCCTCGTCTGTAAAAGGATTTTACAGATCCTTTAGTGATTACCTGCTGCGTAATCACTGTGCTACGGGATCATGGCAGAGACCCAATGAGATCATATAGGCAAAGTGCCCAGCTGGACACTAGGTACATAATAAACACTCAGTAAATTGAAGCTCTTGTTCTTTTCAGACATGAGCCCTCACCAGGGATCACAGTTGAGTTCATGGTGAAGGAATGGAATGCAAATGCCGGGAGGTCAACAGAATGTCTTTGGGTTGCTTTTACCTCTTGGATAAAAAGGTTCCCATGAGCTGGTGGAGGGTGGGGGGGGGGGGGGTGGGACAGAGGGAAAGGAGAGATCATTTTTAAAGAAATATGTATTGATTATATTATTCCTCCAAAATAAATTCTTCGTTCAGATGGGGAATTTTCAGTGGCGCTAGGCCAAATGGCTTTCTGGTAGGTGGAATTTCTTTCAGAGGTAACCTGGTTCCTGGCACCCAGGGTCCAGCAGTGAAAGAAAAAAAAAAAAAATCTCTACTCTGAAAAAAAAGTTTGAAAACCAGATCCTATTTATGTTATTGATCCAGTTCCCTTAGAAGTCTTTATTTATTGAAGGATAACCATATTAAAATCAATAAGAGCAGAGGTGAAAAACGGTAGCTGGGTGAATTCATCGTCTGATTTTCATTTGCCTCAACTCTTCATTTGATGGAACAAGCCATCTCAGCATTAAGTGTTGAGCAGAACTGCAGTAAATCAAGTCTGTTTGCCCCCGATGAGCAAAGGTTCCCGGCTCCCCCCAGTAATTCTCACAGCCATCCTTTTCAGACATGCCGAGCGAGGTATCATTATGTACAATACAAGGAACCTTGACCTTTAAATGTTAGTGGAAATGCAGAGTCGGTGACTCTGTCTTCCGCTAGCTTATTGGAGAAGTGAGAGAAACAGTCCAATGGTGTGTGAGCCGGGAAGGTGGCGAGGTGAGTGAAGTCATCACCTGTGCCTCCCTCTTTTTTGGGCTTACTTGGTGGAGGAGGGGTGGAGGGAAGGAGAAGAAAGATTAGGCCAGACTCGTTCTCTAAATACTTATCCTAGATACCATTATCACTGGGACCTTTGCATAGATCATTATCCGCCTGCAAGAAACAGATAAGAGGCTGCTCAGAGCTTGCAAGCCTCGGCCCTGGGGTCGCTCATCCTTTCAGAGAGTCTGTTGCCTTTAAATAAGGCCAACACGGCATATGAAGCCAAGGTATTTATTATTTATGGAAAGTTCAACCAGCTCACCTGTGGCGGCGGAGCCGCAGAAGGGAAGTCTGTGCTCCAGCGGCCCCACAGCACCTGCTCCGCGGGGAAGCAGCCCCCTCAGCCGGCCCCGCGGCCGTGACGCATGCGCCGCAGAACGCGGCTCTCTGCACCCTGGCAGTGCTATTCTGGGCAGTGTCCTAAGTCTTTAGTCAGCTCGTGGAAGGATGGTCCCTGCCTCACACTTGGAAGTGTCCCGTTGGTGTGGATTAACTGAACAATATGTGGTGCGGCTGCTTTAGTTTCCTCTGGCAGCGTTTAGGAAACTCTCTATTCCCAGTGTTTGTCTCATTTTCTGGATTGTGCTTTTTGTTTCTTTATACGTTGCCTTCCTCCTTAGAGGGGCCCGAAAATCTATACGTCTTGCTTATGGATGCTTAATATTGCTAGCCCTGTGGTAGTGTTTTAATTCCAGCATACTGAGAAAAAGACTTTTCATAAAGGTATCTCTTTTTTTAAGAGTCATTTATTTATTTTAGAGGGAGAGAGTGAGAGAGTGCATGCGCATAGTGGAGAGGGGGCAGAGGGGGAGGGAAACTTCAGCAGATGCTGCGCTCAGCCTCGATCTCAGGACGCTGAGATCACAACCTGGAGGTCACAACCCGAAGGTCACAACCCGGAGATCACAACCCCAGCCGGAACCCAGACGGCGCTTAACCACCTGCACCACTCAGGAGCCTCCATAAAGGGATCTTTTTGAAGCCCCCTCTCAGGAAGAAGCCTCTCCTCCTACTTTTCCATCTTCTTCCCCTTATGTAGCCCCGCCCCACTCCGCAGCCTCTGCCCGCTGACTCTGGCCCAGGCAGCATCAAGAGGGGAGGCAAGGAGCCCTGCTGTGACGGGGCTCCTGAGGGCCGGATGGGGACACGCTTTGCTTCAGACAGGTTTATGGTGTGGCACCTTTTCATTGTCACTTGAACCATACTGATTTTTGATTTAGAAAGAGACGTAGAAATGAGACTGGACCACACCTTTGAAAACCCCACAGATGGTTCGTTCCCTCACCTGGGTCTCTCTCCTCAGCCCTGCAGCCCCTGTGATGCCCTCTTTCTTTCCCCTTCTGCTTCCCAGCCTTCCTGTCGGCCCCCCACCCTCTCTCGGTTTCCTCCGCAGAGCACTTCACCCGCTCCCGCTTCTGTCTCCAGGCCTGCACACCCCACCCCCACTTAATACTGCTTCAAGCGTGTCCAAAGCCATTAATGCCAAAGATGAATATTTCAGCTGTGCTTAGCAAACAAAAGATACCACAGTTACCAGGATTCACTCTGCTTAGAAGAGAGCATGTATTAAAAAGGACTTTTTTTCTTATCACATGTTCATATTCAAGATAAAGAGGTTCTGTATGCATTAAAAAGAGCCTTTTTTTTTTTTTTTTTTTTTTTTTTTTTTTTTTTTTTTTTTTTAGCATCTTGCCTATTTTGTAAGAAATCACTGGTGAAAACCTGTGTCAGCTGGCACCAAATATGGAGTTTATCCACTGTCCCTTGTGGACGGGTCCCTTCAGCTCCTGCTCTGCCGTTGCGCCCTTCCACATGGCTCTCCCTGGAGGCCCACAGTCCTGGCAGAGTTCACTGTCATGAGTCAGGAAGATGCCAGAGAGGGGGAAGAAGTGGCCTCCACAGAAGTAAGAACTGAACAGTAGGGGATCTGGAGTCCACTTGAGCCAATGATCTCTGATGGGCCAGAGGTGTCACCCTCATATTCTTTGTCATTCTGAGTCTGAGAGCAGACACTGGTGCTAAGGGAGTGAGTAGTTCCTAAAGACCTCTTCTTCCTAAACTTGGCCTTGCTGATAAGTTCCATAGGCGTACGGAGATGCAGGCTTTTAGTCATTTCTAAAATTAAGCAGTTGTCTCCCCAAACCTTAGAAAAGTACTGAGTCTTTTATCAAATGATCTTGAGTGGGAATGCTTTTGAGTTCCTTCAATTTAGTACATTTGAAAATGTTCTGAATTTCTTAAAAATCACAGATCCACTAAAATATAAACACTTAGTGAGATAATGTGTTTGAGGCTCTAAACCTCATTTTTAGCTCATTTTCTAAGAAATATTGTCTGAAGATATATTTAAGAGAAATTCTATGAAGGTAGAGTTGTCTGGGCTCCAGGTAAATCGAGGCATAAAAGCCTCTTATTTTCTCAGAAAAATTCAACCCTTTAAAATGGCTAAGAAGTCACCAGGCTGCTGTCTCTGAAACCCAAAGATGGACGGTCAGTTGTCATGAGGAAGTATGATTCAGCTGGGCTGCTAATCCCAGTTCCATTTGGGATCTGTTCTCTCTTCTTTTCCTCCTTAGGGGATGCAGGAAAATCAGTCTCTTTCTTTGGCTTAAACTCTTAAGATCTTTTCTCTTTATAAAGTATGATACTGCCTCTCTTCTCCTGTTTGCACTGACCATTTTTGGATCTAGATTAGCCTATATACCTGCCCAGAAACCTTCCAGACATATGAGTGACCTAGCTCTATTAAGATAGAGTATAAGCAAGGTTGTGGTCTTTTGTTTTTGGGTACCTTTAATATCTTTTTGTTGTTGTTTTTAGATGGGGAAGTATCTTCATTGCAACTAAGATCTTCTTAACTTGCCTGGAACATTTTTTAAGTGTCTGTATTTTACATGAATTTGGAAAAATAAATTTGACATTCAAGGCCATTTTAGGCCACATAGCTCCAGTGGGTAACTGGCAAGACAGCTGCATCTGTTTTCTTGCAAGCTGCCTGAATAATCTGGCCTATTTGACAGGGTGTAGGTAGGCTAATAATCAGGGAAAGAATATGTCAGTTACAAATCATGTGACCCAGAGTTGAACCCTCTGACGATTCCTAATAGCCAATGCACACATTCAGTACATGTTTTAAGAGCAAGCTTGGAGTGGACCAGACTATCTTAGGGGTTGATGGAAATAATATGATTAAGTCCTAATAAAAATCTTGAGTTTACATGGAGTTTAGATGGCTCCTTACAAAATGAGTTCAAAATAAATAGTTGTCTTTAAATTTTGCAGAATAATTATTATATCTATTTAAAGCTCTCTGTTGATATTAGTAAACATACTTCCTGTAAAATGGTGGCTTTTTTTTTTTTTCAATTCTTTTAAACATTCTTTTCCAAGTAAATGAAGCATGGCAGTTTTTCCTCCCTGAAAAAAGAATTTTCTCTGAATTTTATCTCAGATGGGCCAGTTTTAGTGTCAACACATACACACAAACATGCACAAAATGTTTTGGTAACAGAGACATTAGTCTCAAACACCCCTAAAATAACTCTACTATGAAGGCTTGCTATATAAACATTTGCCATAACAACTTATAAATTTGTTTTACCTGAAATTCACTAGTCAAATATCTCATCATAGTGAATTCAGCCATGTGGGCTAGTAAGCACCTTTAAGTTGCAGGTATATCCAGGTGAGAAGATGGAGAATATTTTGTATCCTTAGCTCAAGGGCTCTCAAATTCCCATGTTAGTGAATGAAAATGTCTTCTCAAACAGTGAAAAGCCTGTGAATAACATAGGTGAACCCAAGAGGCCTGAAAAACCCATGCAAAGAAAAATAGAAAGTGATAAAGCGTGTAAAACTAACATCAACTTGGCTGTGCTCATGTCCTTAGGAGCTATGCACTAATATTTTCAAATATGTAAGAAGATGCAGAAGAACTTCTGAAGGTGTTGTTGATACTGGTATTTGGTATTTAAAATACCTTATATTATGGAAAGGTCCTTTTCTTGGATGATTTCTTCGTGTTTGAGTGTTTTAGTGATATTTGTGAACACTGACGGGAAAAAAACATTGCTGTTTTTTTTTCCATTTCAAATAATGGATTATAGGCTTTTGCTCTCCCAAAATGTCCTAACATGTTTTTAGAAAGAGGTTGGATTTGTTTTTCTATAACTGTTCTTGTATAAAACTCTCTTGAGGATATGTAATTCTATGATGTTAAAAACAGAAAGTTCAAGAATATCCGTGGAACTTTCTCTCTCCTACTTTGAAATTGTGTAGTCAGTATGTTTATTTATTCCTGAGTTATTGACATTCCTCAGTTGCTGAGTGGAGATAATTTATTATTTTATGTTTAGTGTCAGTTTACACTTAAACTGTAAATACTGTGATCTGAACTTGCTCTTTTTGATGTTGGCTTTGATGTTGGTAACCTAAAATAAACCAGTCAAATGCTAATTTCATTTTTCCCATTTAACTGCCACAGCAGATCTCTGAATATAAATCTTTAATGAGGTTTGACAACATTGTTTAAAAACCAGATATCATCATCCAAGTGGAAGATGACACAAATTCCTTGAGAGTGAAATAACAATAGTGATGATGTGTTTGAACTCATTCTGTGGGCCAGGGACTCTTCCAAGTGCTTACCGGAGTTAATCATTTCACCTTAACCACAAACAATTAATGTTAGTACAGTTGTTATCCCCATTTTACAAATGAGGAAACTGAGACACAACATTTCACTTACATAGCTAGTAAACAGTAGTGCCAGGATTATGAACTTAAGCAGCCTGGCACCAGACTCCATGCTTGTACCCACCGTGGGAACTCTCCATTAGCTCATTCAGCACTCTGCTAATTCATTAAGTTAGGTCTCAGGACTCAACATTCTTCTTGCTACATTGACATCTTAGAAACGTCAAGTCTTGGGGCACCTGGGTGGCTCAGTGGGTTAAAGCCTCTGCCTTCGGCTCAGGTCATGGTCTCAGGGTCCTGGGCTCCAGCCCCTTGTCGGGCTCTCTGCTCAGCAGGGAGCCTGCTCTCCCCCACTCTCTCTGCCTGCCTCTCTGCCTACTTGTGATCTCTCTCTCTCTCTCTGTGTCAAATAAATAAGTAAAATCTTAAAAGAAAAAAAAAAAAAAAAGAAACGTCAAATCTGGGTCCTTTGCAGCTAAGGAGGCAGAGAAATGACTTGTTGGACCTGGAGATGCCTAGTGGGAATATTTGAAAGATAACTAGAGGGGCACCTGGGTGGCTCAGTCTGTTAAACATGTGCCTTTGGCTCAGGTTATGATCTCCAGATCCTGGGATCGAGACTCTTGTCAGGCTCCCTGCTCAGCTGGAGAGTCTGCTTCTCCCTCCCCCTGCTCTTGCACTCTTATGCTCACTTTCTCTCTCCCCCTCTCAAATAAATAAGTAAAATCCTTAAAAGATAACTGGAAAAGAGGGAATTGAATTGGTTCCCAACTCATTGGCGTTCTGGCAGCAGGGAAGAGAACCTTCCAGTACTGAGGCAACTTACGGATGGGTGTCCAGTGGGAAGCAATTGCTGGAGGCATTGAGAGACATGCTGATTATGGATCAAAAAAGGGGCAGGTAGGTGAGGGGTTGGGTTAAATGGGTGATGGAGATTAAGGAGGGCCTTGTGATGAGCACTGGGCGTTATATGTAAGTGTTGAATCACTATATTTTATACCTGAAATTAACATTATGCTATATGTTAACTAAAATTTAAATAAAAACTTGAAACAAATGAAAAAAATAAATAAATAAAAGGGCCAGAGGTCCAGCCCAGACGAGTCAGATGTCCCTTTGATTACTGGAGAGTTCGGTCTAGAGTGATATTTCTCAGCATTTTGTTTTTTATCACTATGGAGTCTTTTTAGCCAGTTCTGTCCCATTTACTACTTTCTCTCCCTCCACATACAATGATATATTAATGCCACAGAAATACTGTATATCTGTTTAAGTACTGTGTATATATATCTGTGCTTTATACATAAAAAGAGAAGGAATTTTTTCATCCCTCAAGAACAGATTTCTGTCCCCTGGGGCGGTGCCACCCCACTGAGAATGCATAGCCTAGGGGCACAGGAGACATTAATGCTGTGTGAGTGAACATGGGGTGGGGGTGTGAGTTTCAGTGAATAAGCTTGGAGGGGGATGATGGGCTTCAAAGTTAGAAGGGCTCGCCAAAGGCAGGTGGTGGAGAAAAGAAATTTTCTTAAGTATGTGAGGTCATGGGACGCCTGGGTGGCTCAGTTGGTTAAGCAGCTGCCTTCGGCTCAGGTCATGATCCCAGCGTCCTGGGATCGAGTCCCACATCGGGCTCCTTGCTCAGCAGGGAGCCTGCTTCTCCCTCTGACTCTGCCTGCCATTCTGTCTGCCTGTGCTCGCTCTCTCCCGCCTCTCTCTCTGATAAATAAATAAAATCTTAAAAAAAAAAAAAAAAAAAAAAAAAAAAAAAAAGTATGTGAGGTCAGAAGTTCTTTGACATGGGGTCACTATCCCCACTTGCCCAGTGCCACCCAGAGATGTGATAAGGAGTTTCTCTTTCTCCTATTATTCCCTTAACTCTTGTCTCTGTCTTCCCTCCCTGGCTGTAAGTGTGTCACCATGTCATCTGAAATGCCACTATGTTCTAATGAAATGTTCATTGCAGGGTGTGTGGTTTGATTTCCTGTTTTATTTAGAGACCATGTTCCCAAGAAGCTTGCTTTAAATCCTTTTTAATTAAGTGAGTTCAGAAAAAAAAAAAAAAATGGCTACTTCCCTAAATTACAAGAAATGGGTAATGAAAATGCTGTGACTAAAAACTGCTGTGCACTCACTTGAGATCTCCTAGTTCCCACGTAACAAACCTCAGGAAGAAAAGTAGCAACTGGTGTTCCAGATAAAGAGCAAACTGGTTGTCCCTGGTCGTCAGAAGGCCAGCTCATTTTCCTGTACCTGACCTCTTCAGTAATCTTAGAATCTTGGAATCTAATGGTATGTAGGAGAAAAAACATTGAGCACACAGCTTATTGTCTTCTTCCCATTCAAATCTCTTTCCTCGTGGTTTTGCTGCCACAATGACTTCATTCTGAAATCTGTAACCCAGCCCGTATCCCAAGGGCCCTTATTAACCTTAAATAACCTCATTTAATCACTTACTAGAAAGCATGATAAAGAAAGTAAGTTCTCCTGATATTTTTCTCTTCACAAACAAGCAATGGTTATTCTGTTGGTCAAAAGATAGGAAGCATGAATTTCTGGAATGAAAAGAAGGGTGAGGATATGGGAAATGCAGTCCACCAAATTATTATTTGAAGATCTGAAAGTACTAGAAGACCCATCAGAATAGGAGATCCCAGAAGTCAGAGAGCTTGTTAGGAAAGGATGCTCTTCTATGTAATGCAGAAATGTCAAGCCTGAGTGCCCAGCAGAATCACCTGGGAGCTTTTCAAGTCTTCCAGTTTCAACTCCCACCCCAGAGAGATTCTGACTCTGTGGGTCTGGGTGGGGTCATGGGCACTGGTGTTTTTAAAAGCTCCCCAAGGGCACCTGGGTGGCTCAGATGGTTAAACAACTGCCTTCAGCTCAGATCATGATCCCAGGGTCCTGGGATCAAGTCTTGCATCGGGCTCCCTGCTCAGCGGGGAGCCTGCTTCTCCCTCTGCACCCCCTACTCTCTTTATCTCTCTCTGTCTCTCTCATGAATAAATAAAATCTTTAAAAAAAAAAAAAAAAAAAACACAAAACTCCCCTAGAGGATTTGGATATGCACTCAAGGTTGAGAATACTGCTTCAGAATACAAAGTGCTTTTTCACATATTATCCACGGTTTGTACACCTAAAAGGGGGAAAAGGAAACATTTGCAATGCCTGTTGACTCTATAAGGAAGAGAAAGAATAGTAATTGTGAAAATGAAAGGATTGCAGAAAAATAAGTTTCCAAAAATTGGAGGAAAAGCCTTCACCCTTGTAGGGCTAAAATTAGGGGTGCTAGCAATCCACTGAGTGTAGAAGATGAAAGAGGAGTTGTGTGGCTGAACTTGCTGCTCTGTTTGGATTGTTCCTGAGATGTCAACAAAATTCCCTACCCAGAGTCCGAAAAACAGTCATCTAACATTTGATGTCTACTAGTTCCTAAAACCTTATTGAGTCCACTCTATAAATGAGAAATACTGGAGAAAAGAAAAGCACTTGTTGATATTCAAAAAGTATATTAGAAAAATATCATGTTAGGGACGCCTGGGTGGCTCAGTTGGTTAAGCAGCTGCCTTCGGCTCAGATCATGATCCCAGCGTCCTGGGATCGAGTCCCACATTGGGCTCCTTGCTCGGCAGGGAACCTGCTTCTCCCTCTGCCTCTGCTTGCCATTCTGTCTGCCTGTGCTTGCTCTCTCCCCATCTCTCTGTCTGATAAATAAATAAAATCTTTAAAAAAAAAAAAAAGAAAAATATCATGTTAATATCTCCATGTCCATTTTGGGCTGTGCACATGATCTGCATGTATAGACAGAAAATGTGCCTCCACCGTGATCCTAACAGCCTTCAAGTAGTTATAATTAAGAATTCCACAGATGAGCGTGCACATAACACCCTTGCTTATAGCTGAAGGAGAAGTAGAGGCAGTAGACCCTGGGCTCTCAGGTTGGGGGGAAATAGAAATCAAATCACAATGAGGCAGAAGAAAAGGAGGAGACAGACATGGGGTAAACCATTTGCCCAATACGGGTTATAAATGCTGGGGGAGAATTTGTAGACTGGGTTAGAGTGAGAGAATATTTTATGGAAAATTAAGTCCAGGAGGAGGTCTGCCCGTCCGGGTACACTGTACATCAGTAGATGTCGGCTTGTGTGTGGAGACCTGGTGAGAGATGAGTCTAACATGACACACTGGGGCCATACTGAAGACTCCTGAACAACAGTGCTCAGAGTTGGGATCTGGTTGGGGAGGGAGGAAGGACGAAGAGACATAACAGCACTGTATCTTGAGATGATTAGCTTTCAAACATGAACAGATTGGAGAGAGGCTGGAATGGAAGGGATTATATTAGGGTCTTTTCGGTCCTGATCATGTAACAGATAATGAATGTATGAACAAGGGGGGTGTCAGTTGAAGGTTAAAGAAGAGACGGGTGTGATATATGTTGCAAAAGTGAAAGGTAAAGTTTTGCTCACTGGGTGGACGAAGAGTGGGGGTGGGGGTGGGGCAGAATCGAAATAGAATCCAAGGTGTCAAGTTCAGGTCACTGAACCGTGGGCAGAAATTCAGCAGAGTCACTTTGTGGGGTAAGAGGGACAGCATGAGCAGGTGGACTCTGAAATCTGGAATCTGTTGTGTGAGCGGGCCATCAAGGAGGGAGACCGCAGCAGGAAACTGGAAACAAATTTGGAACTTAGAAGAGTTTGAGCTTGAAATGAAGGTTTTGGTGTCATCCACACAAAGGTGCTATGATAAACCTAGGAAGCGGATGAAACCCCTGGAGGGGGAAAAGAAGCAAATAGAGAACAGATCCTTGGGAAATATTTAAGTCTGGGGACACGGAAGAAGAGAAGCCAGCAAAGGAAAAAGAACAAGAGTGGTTAACAGATAGGAATGTCTAGAAGTATGCATCACAGAACATAAGGGGATGGAAGGTTCCAGAGAGAAGCTAGGGGTGAGTGAAGATGCGTGAAGGGGTGAGTGAAGAAGGTACTGCCAGGTGGTAAAGCAAAAATAAGGAAGCAGCAAAAATACTTTCCATGTCAGAGCTTACAGCAGGAGGAGCTCCTAAATTTCTTCGAACCTTGTCATAAAACTGACGGGCAGGAGCCGCTCCTGGAGCTGCCCTCCCTCACTCCCATGCAGTAGTTCTCATAGAAATAAGGCAAGGGGTCGTTAACAGAGGCTCTTCCTCCTCTTCTGGTGGAGTGCATGAGTTTAATGCATGCATGCCAGGCCAGAGGGGGAGAGGTAGTTCTGTCAACAGTCTTATAAAGTAAAATAACTTCCATCAACTCTAGGGAGAAGAAGAAATTTTGCTAATGAATTTGGGCTTTAAAGCATTAGGATTTTCTTTGTATATGTACTATTAGCAGAGTGCATAATTTGTAATTATTCTATGTGCAGCAGAGGGGAGGGCATTTTTATTCCATGTATTGAAAAAGAGATAGTTAAATGCACTCAGGCCTGAATGTGACTTCACTCACTCTGTATGAGGCAAAAGCTTCCCAGAGGAGAAAAAAAAAACAAGTAGAAAAGCAAAAACTCCTGTTTTTAATGAGTGACAGCAGTTTTGACTGCTGTAGGTACGCCTGGGTAGGACAATGCCATAAAACATTCTGCAAACAATCGGCTCCATTGTCGTGTCCTCTCCTGTCCAGGGGTGGCACTGGACATAGGACGTCAGAAAGGAAAAGAGGAAATGGAGAGGGGAACAAAGAGACAGAAATTGAGTGTTCCTTGGGAATATACACAGCCATCTCTCTTCCGAGGGATGGCTGGGCACCACGCATGTCCCTGTGTATCCAGAAATGGTCTCTGGGGCCCCATCGCTGTCACATTGCTGCACAGCCCTGGGGCACAGAGAAGAGCCGTTGGAGGCTGTTAGCACATCTCCCTGCGGAGATGAGACTGGGCTTGGCACCAGCAAGAGGGAACCAGAGGGAATTTGTCGCTTCTCCGTGCCTGGGTAATGACTATTCCCTGAGACCCAGGGAAGAATTAAGTTCAGTGTGGGCCTCGCACTGTATCACACACTCCATCCTGAACAGCTGGGCCACTAGTATAATTTAAAAAGAAGGGAGAACTGGCTGTTCACCATCAATGTGTAATGTATTCATAATAAATCTCTCAATGAGGAGGTAAAAAGATTTCCCATTTCTGTACAGGCCAAAGAAAGCAGAGCATTAGGCAAGTATCCTGTGAGTCTCATTAACAGAGACAACCAATACGGAAAATCCAGGGGGATTTGCTCCACATTTCTATTAGTAATGGCAATTGTTTTTTTTTTTTTTAACCTGAAATATGCTAGTAATTTTCTCGCTTGCAAAATTGACTTTGCCTAAGGATTAATAAACATGCTTTTTCTTAATAGTTAATGAGTATCCTCCCTTTTCTAGAGGCTACATACGAATAAAACGTGCCTGATCGCCTCCTGTTTTTCTTCTTTTGCTCTATTTCTGAGAAGATTGATTTATTTTAAAGAACATGGAAATAATGTGTATTTAAAATTAAGTCAAAAGAATAATTGATAACAGCCAGCTAGTAGGAATTTAAAAATTTGTTTCTAAAATGGGAAGTCTTTAAGAACGGAGCTGGTTGGGTCGGAAGAAGGGCAGTTTCCACGTCAATTTACAAGAAACCAATGACCAATGAATGATATTTGTTAAAGATCATTCTCACCTTGAGTTACTACTACTGAAGTGTTTCCTCATCATAGTTAGAACTGTGTCTCTCATGGTCTCCTAAACTTTGTAACCATAAGATCACCGCAGTGCCTGGGAGGGGAACTGCCCTCTTTTCTTTCAGGCAGAGGAAAAGAACCCATATTTGACCATTTAAGGACAGATTTGGCTTATTAAGATATGTGTCCAAAAAGAAGGCCATCTAAGTAAGCTGTGTTGAGCTCTTAAAAATGATGACCTGATTTGTCAAGAAGTCATTCCTACTGACTCAGGTTTTCATGATAGTAAAATAGTGTATGTACAAGAGCATAAAAAATAATAGACGTAATAGCAGTTGATTTCTAGAAATCAGCCTTTCCTAGAATGTAAACGCCTGTCCCAGAATTAGTGAGCTAGATGCGGGGTTCTCCTCTTTGCTTCACGGACCGCATGAATAAAGCGGATCTGCCGGCCTGGAGCCTTCTTCTGTAAGAGACACTTAGGCAACCTCCAGTTTGTCTTACTATGAATATTCTGTAGCAAACATCTTTGTTTTCCCAACATTAATTTATTTCCCCAGAAGAGCGTTCCTGAAATGAAATTACTAGATCAAGTGGTATGAATATTTTAAAGCTCCTCTTTCCAAACCCGTTTCTAAGGAGCTTTCCAAAAGGGCATTTAGTAATTCACCTCACGCTAGTCGTCTGTGAGAATAAGAGCTGGTACTTCAGGCCTACCAAGCTGCTAATAAGACTACCTTACTTTAATTTGTGCTTCCTTCTAGTCTAGCAAGCTTGAAAATTTATGCAAGTATTTATTGACATTTTTGTGTGTGTTTGCTAGTTTTTTGCCGCTTCCTGATGGGCGGGTTCATTTTGCCCAGCTCTGGTCTCACCTGGTTCCCCACCTTTGTTGCTCTCCACGCAGGCTCCCATGACTCGTTCAGCTACTGGGTCGATGAGAAGTCCCCGGTGGGCCCTGACCAAACCGCAGCCATCAAACGCCTGGCCAGGATCTCCTTGGTGAAGAAGCTCATGAAGAAGTGGTCCGTGACGCAGAACCTGACCTTCCGAGAGCAGCTGGAAGCTGGGATCCGCTACTTCGACTTGCGAGTGTCTTCCAAACCCGGGGATGCCGACCAGGAGATCTACTTCATTCACGGACTTTTTGGCATCAAGGTCTGGGATGGGCTGATGGAGATTGACTCATTTCTGACCCAACACCCCCAGGAGATCGTCTTCCTGGATTTCAACCACTTCTACGCCATGGATGAGGCCCACCACAAGCGCCTGGTTCTTCGAATCCAGGAGGCCTTTGGAAACAAGCTGTGCTCCGCCTGCAGTGTGGAGAGCATGACGCTGCGAGCCCTGTGGGAGAAGAAGTGCCAGGTGAGAGGAGACAGACCCGCTTGCAAGGGCAGCAGGGCTCTTTCTGCCTTTTCAGCCAGAAGAGGCAGCTCACCCCGGGCGCTTAGGCTAGAAGGCAACACAGATTCTCCCTGGGTCCTGGACTCTGGGATAGCTTCAGACTCAGATATACCCACTAGTTCTTGGGCACCAGTGAACTGGGATTAACACCTGCCAGATAGTTACGATTGATTGGGCAGCCTGTTGGAAGTATCTGAATTTGAGTGGCCTGGCCAGAACCAGCCCAGGGCAGCTTCATAAAATTGGACCCCCTGGTTATTGCCCCCCGCTTTTTTTTCCTCCTATCTCCCCTGGAATCCCTTTTCAGGCCCCTAGTTCCCCTGAAGGATGGGGAGTCCATCCTGCCTTTAACTCACTGTCAGATAATCCCTACATTAGCTGACATAAGCATGGAAGTGATTCATCTCAGAGCTGTTAATATTTGAAAAGGCTATTTTAACAGATTTGGGGGGTTGGCTTGAGAGACTGAAGGAAGAGCCCAACAAAGGGATCCAGGCCTGAGAGCTATCCCAGGTCCCTTAAGCCTGGAAGAAACCCCAAAGCGAGGCCTTGAGGGGTATAGTCCGGAAAAGGAATGTGGGCCTCAGATACATGCTGCCTGGATCTATGAGACACTGGGGGGCAAGGGGAGCTTTGAGAAAGATCAGCCTCCAATTTAGATGCTCTTTAACAAAAGAAAGCAAGCAAGTCACTTCTTTCATAGTTGTTTGCCTTAACCAACACATCTTAAAGAGGCAACTGTTTTTGAACTTGGGGAAGACCTTTCAATTAAAAATCAATTAAAGATTATTCACTTGCAAATATTCATGAATACCAGGTGTGTGCTGAGCACCAGTCCAGGCACTTGGGATAAATTAGTAAATAAAACAAAGATCCTTGCCTTCGTGGAGCTTTCATTCAGGTGTAAGAAAGAGATCGTAGATAATTGCCACAATAAATATATTACATAAAATGCTAAAAGTGATATGAGTGATGAAAACAGAAAGGTAAGCATGGTTGGGAGGAACCAAAGTTCTGTAGGTTGGAGGGTTGGTATTGATTTTAAATAGGTTGATCAGGGTAGATGTTCAAGGGAGTTAATCATGTGCCTGTTTGGGGAAGAGCTTTCCCAGCAGAGGAACCCTCCACTGCCTGGTTCTCTTTGGGGAGACGCAGGGGCCATGGGGCTGGAGAGCAGAGCAGCAGAAGGGGGTCAGAGATCATGGATGGTGGGGTGGGAACTCAGGCTTTCACTCTGAGCGGGGAAAGTTCTGTACAGTGTGCTGTGTCCAGAATTACATGGTAACGGGGTCTCTGTAGCTGGTAGGAAGACAGCGGGGGTAGGAGGGCAGGGAAAGGAGGAGAACCAGTGAGGAGCACTAGTGGGGAAAGTGATCAGATTTAGAATCGATCAGAAGGTAGAGCCAACAGGGTTTTCCAATCGATGGGATTCAGCGCACAAAAGAAACGGGCTTCACGGATGACTCCCAGGTTTGGCCTGAGGAACTGGAAACCGCAGGTGGTTTTGCGCGCCTCTGAAAGGGCTAAAACCTTTGACGCCACAGGAGCTAATGAGTTAGATCTCAGGATTTATTAAAACTTACCTAAGCCACTTTTCCTCACTAAAACTTTGTAATGATGTTTGGCCAAATGTTTATCACACCTCTGCTCCCAATCTGGCTAGATATCTTTTCAGACTCACAAGTCTAATTGGGAGAATTTTTTTTTTTTCCTCAGTGGAGTCCCTCTTACAATATGAGATAATAGGAATGACAAGGTCACCTTGATAGCTAACCTTTATTGAGCCTTTATACTGTGCTAGGTACATGGATTAGCACACTGAATCCTCTCCACAACACTGTGAGATAGGTGGTTTGTTACCCTCATTTTACGGAGGAGTAAACTGAGGCATAGAGAGACTAAGCAACTTGCCCGAGAGAACGTTCCTAGTGAGTGGCAAGAGCCGAGGTAGAGTCATCGGCTGTTTGCTCCCCACAGCTCCTGATGCCGTCCCAGGGCCTTCCCCTCATCTTGGTGGTTTTCACAACGAGGAGCATAGATCATTATAATAAACACCCCTTCTCTTTATTCATGAGCCCGTGTTATTGGAGGGTCTCAGAGGTTTCACAGAATGATAAAGGGCTGTAGATCTGAAGAAGGGCTTTTGAATGTGGGATTCGGATAAGGTTAAATCTCAGTATAGCTAAGTTTGTCAATCAGATATCTGTTATAAATACAGCTTTATAATTTTACGCACAGATAGTGTCCTGTATGGACTGCCATATTGCACACCAAATTGTTTGGAAGTCTGCGGGAGTAATGGGTGTCTTCAGGAATAATGATGAGGGGGACCGTGAATTTCTAGCAGCAGAGTGGTGAGCCATCCTTGCTTTTAAGTATGGACTAATCTGTGTCTTCCAACTACAGCTACTCCAAAAATTATGAAGGAGAGACTGTGATGACCTGTCAGAAAAAGGGAGAATGTCATCCATTTGGATTCTAGGCTCTCCCTGCTCTTCCTGCTCTCCCCAGCTTTTCCCTGCCATGTCTCTTCCTAAAAGCTAAATGGAGACCTCACAGTCATCAGTGATCTACCCCCTGCTGGAAGCAGGGCCCTACTGGTGGTTAAACTTTAAATCTTCATTATGTAAAGAGCTGCCTTGCATGGGAACCCCCTGATTATTTTATCACTGCAGTTTCATAGCAAGAAGTATACTACCATTCAGTCAAATTTCATTAACTACACCTAACAATGACATCACAGCTCACTAATAGGTGTACATCATGGCTGTGGGTTTTGAGGGACGATGAATTAGAAGACTTAATCTACGGTTTGGCAATATTTTGAATCTTAATGAAAAGGTAAGAGTCCTTAACACTCATAAAAAAACAACCAAAACACAGTGGCAAAGTAAAACTGCCTCAGAGGTACTGTATAAAGAAAGGGGTTTGTAAGCAATCCGTTGAAAAATAGTACCTAGCATAGATCTCTAGTCCAGGAGCCTCCAGGAAAGGACCCATCAGAATAAGAGGAAGTCAGTCAAGGAATAATTTTCAAAAGAAAGTAGATTTCAAATCTGAGTCTCTGGAGAAGAACTGAACATAAGTTGCTGAGCTGGGTGGGGGAGAGTATTTCAGAGAAAAAGATGGCAGAGCAAGGCAGGAAGGCAGATGCAAAACACAGGCCCTAGGGCAGGAGTCACTGCCCCTAGAATCCCTTAGAATAACAGTTGGTTTGCTGGACTGAGGTCCTCGTGTAAACAGAACTCCTCCTTCTAACCCTGCGGTCAGATTGCTCAGGCACTCGAGGAAAGGCCTAGAGCCCCTTTTCTACAGCTTGTCCTATTTGCACCTTCTCTAAGGGAGAGTAGAGAGAACAGCCGTTAACGTTAACAACGCTCAGGGGCCGGGCAGCTCTGAAAATGGCCCGCCAGGGAAGGATCTCACTGCCGCCGTCCATGTCACAGGACAGCTGACCTCCCTTTCGGAGGCAGGAGACCCCAGCCTCCCAGCTAGCCAATTACACCAGCAGCAGGGAATCCTCCGAATCTCCCCGACAATCTGCTTACCATGAGCCTGTGATTAACCTCATTAACACACGTGTTTACCACAGGCATCATTAGCAGTCAGTCAGACGTTACTCAACACCATTAAAAACAACAACTATTAGCCTGTTGGGTGCAGCCAGCCTGACGCGCCCTTGCTCTGGGTCCACAGGAGCAGTTAGTCACCTTGGTCATGAGCTCAGTACATTGGAAACTGGACACGCATTCAGAGCCCTGCTTCTCAGGTGCCTAGGGGATTACGCTCTAGGGCCAGCTATCCGACCATGGCAGTCCAGGGAGTGTAAACATGCTGGACATTCCTCCAGGAAGAGATTACTGGTGCTTAGGAGCAGGGAAAAATAGACGACTTCTAGAAACCTAAGCAGCAGAGCTCTGAATTGGGACAATGAAAATAGCAACTCCCCGTCCCTCAGCTGCCTCCCAGAAACTAATTAATGCTGTGGATCTGGCTCACTAATTATTTTCAAAATCGCCACCGGCCCCGAGGGGTCCCACTGAAGACCCACCGCCTCCTGGAAGTCTGTCTTTCCTGGAATACCACCTTCCCACCCCCTCCTGGGAAGGGTTATGTCGTTCAGTCGCCTTCCCTGATTGAAGCTCAGGGTAGTCCCAGATTAGTGCAAGGTGTTGGTCTCAACCCTGGGAGCATCAATTTCATGAGCCTAGGAGTCCTCCCTTGCAGACAGCACTGGCCACAGGGCCCTCCATCCGGGGCTCAGAGCCCCAAGGGGCAGGGCATGGGCAGGATTTAAGCAGTCTGTGGATTTGGATAGGAAAAATCTTCATACTTCTTCCTTCTCACCTCTAACTGAAAATTCATATACCCATTGATGATGAGCGTAGGCACTCAGCCACATAAGTATCGGCCCTACCCGTGATTTTGTCCCCATAGAAATCACAGGTATCACATTTCAGTTATTTGAAATATCATTTTTACTCATCATTAACTCAAAATGATGGAACTTAGTAGACTTACAACACAGTACTTTTATTTAATGTATTATTATGAAGCACGTACACTAATTTATTACAAGTTGATAATCTACTGATAGCTATATTTTGGTCTCATTGATTTCCTTTGTAATCCTATTTTATCTTATACATTCATTTAAAATGTGATCTGAGAAGGGGTTCAGGATTTTATCATACTTCCAGAGGTGTTTCGTGACAAAAACAAAGAAAGTACTAAAATCTTTGCTAATTGGTTTCTCTCTCTCTCTATATATATATATATATATACATACAGTTCTTGAATTTCTACATGCTTATATTTGTTTGCCTTTATTCCTACAATCAGGGCAAAGCCAAGGAACTGACATTCAGCTTATTCATGAATTGTTCTCCTTTTTCTGTTTTGAATGTTTCAGGTTCTTATTTTCTATCACTGTCCCTTCTACAAGCAATACCCCTTCCTGTGGCCCGGAAAGAAGATCCCAGCGCCCTGGGCAAACACCACAAGTGTGCGCAAACTCATCCTCTTCTTGGAGACCACTCTGAGTGAGCGGGCCCCGCGCGGCTCCTTCCACGTCTCTCAAGCCATTCTCACCCCCAGAGTGAAGACCATCGCCCGAGGCCTGGTTGGTGGCCTCAAGAACACTTTGGTTCATAGGTAAGAACTTGCTTCTCCCCCACAAGTAAGGTTTGTTGTTGTTGTTCAAGATTTTTATTTATTTGTCAGAGAGGGAGAGAGAGAGCGCACACAAGCAGGGGGAGCAGCAGACAGAGGGAGAGCAGGCTCCTTGCTGAGCAGGGAGCCCAACATGGGGCTCGATCCCAGCACCTTGGGATCATGACCTGAGTGAAAGGCAGATACTTAACAAACTGAGCCAAACAGGCATCCCTCTTTTGTTTTTTGTTTTAATAAAACTTGTCTCGATTCCCTTCTGAATAAAGAGCAGTAAAATCATATAGCTTGAAGATTTTAGAATAACAACAAAACAAAAAACTAAAAAACTTATATTTGAAAAAGCTGTGCATTAGGGGCAGTTTACATTAAACGTGGCCAAAGGGTTTGTAAATACTTTGTTAAAATATCTAGTGGACCATAAATACTCACTCAGTGTTGGTGCTAGGGCAAAGCCCTTTAAGCCAACAGCAGTGTGTTCATTTCTGCTGTGTGATCACATCACATACTTGTCCCCCACCCTTCACAGCTGGCCCTAGTACTCACTCATTTAGAAAGCATTAAAGGAGAATGAGGCTGTGCTAGGTGCTAGGGATTCAGAGGTGGCCTGCAAAGGTTTGTTCCTTCCGTAGGGACAGTGAGTCCTGAGAAGCAGCGTCAGGCTGGTCCCTACAGCTCCATCGTTTCAGGTCCTTCCCAGAGCAGAATGGATTCTGACTGCACCATTAGGCAGAAGGTTCAGATGTGTTATATTAGATGATCTTTATCCCGGACAGCAGAGATGACAGGTGTCATCAAGAAAAAGCTCGGCTTTTATATCTGTACATACATGTGTGTGTGCACCTGTGGATTTGGATAAAGGGAACGTTATAAATATATCTGGAGAATGGGGCATCCTCCCAATCCAAGCTGAGGAAGCGAATATATTTGGGTAACAAGGATATTTGCAGGACCCACTTTGGTTCCTGAGTTCCAGATGGAAAGCACCAGCATTTAGGTAGTTAAAGATTCTTCCAAAAACTTGTCTGTGGCTGTTTGGTTCTGAGTTTGGATAGCATCACTCCAGGTAGCAGGAGTTCATCAGGCAAGAGGTCAGACAGCAAGAAGAACCTGAACTTTTGTTTCCTGGTGAAAACTCCTGCTTATCTTGGCTGTAAACAAAACCAGATACCCTTACTATGTGGCTCCGCTAAGTTCTGACTGAATTACTCATGCTGAACATGGAAAAGAGAATGTCATAATCCAATGCTGTATCTCTGAAAGATCCAGAATGACAGACTTTCTTGTTTTATATGTTCATGTAAGACACCATTATCCTCCTGCGTTTGATAAATTTGTAGGCTAATATTATTCATTCATTCAACAAAAAAGATTGAGTACTTAGGAGAAGCTAGAGCTAAAGATGAAAGGGAAACAATATAGTCTTTATCCTCATGGAACTTAAGTCACTCAGGAAAAATAAACATGTAAATTTCTATAAAGCAATCTGAAAATAATAAAGTCTGTGCAGAGAGTTGTACTGATAAGGGACAGAGCATATTTAAAAATAAGGACAAGTTATATCTGTGTACTGTATTTAGAATATAAATTATCCTCCTGCAGATGATTTCATTTGATTCTTAAATTAAGCCAGCCTCCAGGTCTAGAGCACATTACTGTCCCCATTTCAAACACTCCTTTAGAAAAAATTATTTATTTATTTGTCAGAGAGAGAGCACAAGCAGGGGGAGCAGCAGGCAGAAGGAGAAGCAGGCTCCCAACTGAGCAGGGAGCCTGATGCGGGACTCAGTCCCAGGACCCTGGGATCATGACTTGAGCTGAATGCAGACACTTAACAACTGAGCCACCGAAGCATCCCTACTGTGCCCATTTCAGATGGGACTCAGTAAGGCTAAGTGACCCAGACCCACATAGCTGGTAAGAGTCAATGATATGCCTGACCCTAGACTTCTGACTGTTGTGCTGCTGCCCTTTTCCATACTCACCACTCAACCTGAATATAG
The DNA here is from genome assembly GCF_009829155.1 of Mustela erminea. Taxonomy (NCBI): domain Eukaryota; kingdom Metazoa; phylum Chordata; class Mammalia; order Carnivora; family Mustelidae; genus Mustela; species Mustela erminea. Next base: position 161,979,988 of record NC_045614.1, on the reverse strand, counting down.
CGTATTTCAACACTCTACTCCTTTCTGCTCCACTGGCCTGTAATTGTCTCACTGTTCTCAGAATCTGGGCAGCTCTTCCTGGTTACAACTGTGATTCCACAAAGTCACAGTGCTTTTCAGACCTGTAAATTCCTAGAACTTTCATCTGGCTGCAGAGGAAGCACCAAGCTCTTTCACTTAGTGATAATATGGCGGCAAGTGGCCAAAGCCAAGGGATCCTAGCATGGCAGAGCCTTCCCTGGTGATCAGCAGATGTCTCAAGACTGGAAAAATCCCTGGGTCTCTCCACTCTGGCTAGTCTCAACAATATTACAGGGATGCAGCTGGTATTCCTAGGCCTCCACATGCACTGGAGGGAGAAACAAAGTCAAGAGTTCATTCCGAAGCACCAGCAGGACGTTTGGCTCTTGTTTCCTCTGGGCAATTGAACAAGCATGGGAGAGAAGCATTTCTAACACCCAAGAGCTCTGTTCTAACTGAGGTACAGGGGGTGCTGTCAGACTGGCTCCTGAGCACTGGTTATCAGCTTAACCAAGAGGAAAAAAAGACCACATAGGTATATTTTCCTACAATTGTAGAGGTGATTTTTTTTTCCCCCAGCAGGAAGTTAACCTAACTCTTAAGTGAAACTTTGGACCTAAGATCTTGTTTGCTTTGATTCATCACCCTCAAACAAAGCCATGAGAAATAGAGCCATTCTGACTGAATTTTTATGGTAGATTTTCCCTAGATTCTTAGAAACCTTACACTCTCACTGGAACTAAATGAAAGCATGATTTGCCAAAGCTCAAGGACAGAGCTGCCATGGAGTCATGACTGAAGTCAGAAGCCTGAGATTGAAGCCTGACCTGGTCCCTGTTGTGGGCTGAATTATGTTCCCTGGAAATTCCTATATTGAAGCTCTAGGCCCCAATATCTCAGGATGGGACCACTGGAGATTGGGTCTTTAAAGAGGTGATTAAGTTAAAATGAGGCCATTAGGGGGTCCTAATCCAGTCTGACTGGTGTCCTTATAAAAGGAGGAAATTTGGACACACAAAGAGACCCCAGGAGTGTGTGTGTTCAGAAAAAAGGTGACGTGAGGACACAGCAAGAAGGCAGCCATCTACAAGCCAAGGAGAGAAACCTCAGAAGAACCCAAACCTGCCAACATCTGGATCTCAGACTCCCAGTCTCAGAACTGTGAGAAAATACATTTTTGTTGTTGAAGCCACCCAGTCTGGCATTTTCTGTGGCAGCCCTAGCACACCAGTGTAGTCTCTTTTTTTTTCTTTTTTTTTTTTTAAAGATTTTATTTATTCATTTGGCAGACAGAGATCACAAGTAGGCAGAGAGAGAGGAAGGGAAGCAGGCTCCCTGCTGAACAGAGCCTGATGCGGGGCTCAATCCCAGGACCCTGAGATCGTGACCTGAGCCGAAGGCAGAGGCTTAACCCACTGAGCCACCCAGGTGCCCCTACCAGTGTAGTCTCTTAATAACAGGCTGGCCTTGGACAAATTTCTTGAGCTCTCTGAGCTGTCTCTTTCCTGCCGCTTAGAGGGTTAATACTACACGAAACTGCAGAGTCTGAGCATCAAATGCCTACCACAGTGACTGGCACAAAGTAGGCCTGCCATCTCTATGTGAAAGAAACCCAGAAACACCGAGGCTCAGACTTCTCAGTGGGCTTCAAAGGCAAAGGGAAGTTTCTACCGCACTGCTCTGCTCATGGCACCTGGTGCTTCACAGGCCTGTTGAGCCTTCTGTCCCATCTCTTCTTGCTAAAGGCCAAAAGTTAAGAAAACAAAGCAGCTTCTCCTCACAGGGAGTTCTACATTTTCCTGTCTCTGTACATAATCCCGGTTATTTGATCCTTGCCTTGAGGAAGGTTGATACCTGCAACCCGAAGCTGACATGGAGCTCTTTGTCACCGGAGACCACAGGAGGATGCCTTTCCCACCTTGCGCTGCTCAGGCTCCAGGATCTCCTGTGGTTTGGCTCTGGCTGGAGTCCCCTGGAGTTGCTACCAAATCGTTAATGCTCATTTCCCCATGATGACCAGAAGATGGCGCCAGCATTTCATATCTAAACACTGACTAGTGGTTTTTTTTTTTCTTTTCCGTTTTCTTTTCTTTCTTTCTTTATTATTATTATTTTTTTTTTTTTAAAGTAAACTCTACACCCAATGTGGGGCTTGAACCCTGAGATCAAGGGTCACATGGCCTACTGACTGAATCAACCAGGCGTCCCTGGCTTGTGGATTTTATATTATTATTATTATTATACATATACTGGTATAAATGAGGCTCAAATCTCAGGTTCCCACTGTTTCCAACAAATGTTAGGACTGCTAAGGGTGCTTTATTCAAGTAACAATGACAAACAATCCACACTTTCTGCTCTTAAAAAAAAAATGGGAAAGGCTCGCTGGCATAAAAAACCAACGCCACCTTTAATGTAACGTGCTTCCTAGACACAGTAGCATTTTCAGAGAAGATCAATAACTATGGTTAAGGGCCAATAAAAAGCCAAAACAAAACAAAACAAAAAAGCCTGAGATAATCTTTGCATCACCACCCCCAGTGTACCAGGTCACTGCCTTCTAAGGGAGGCTGAACTGGGTAATGGACATTAAGGAGGGCACGTGATGTGATGAGCACTGGGCATATAGAAGACTGATGAATCACCTAACTCCATCTCTAAACCAATGATATATTTTATATTAATTTTTTAATTTTAAATTTAAAAAATACCCCACCCCCCAAAACAATGACAAATTTGGAGGCAAAAGATTTCAAATACTCTGTTGTCCAACACAATCCAAAAGATCCCTTGTTTTGCTCTTGAACAACCTAGAAAAACTGAACTCTGTTTTACATCCCCAAATAAGAGCGGTATCTCCTGGAAGTATCAGTGCCCAGAGCTTGCAACCCACACCAACTCATACTCCTGTTCCATCAGTCCCAATCCCGAAGCTACAATTCCTTTGTTAGACAAAGCGGGTGGGGGGTGGGGGGGTGGGGGGATCAGTTTCTGGACAAAGCTATTCAAGACGAAAGGAAGGTGTGTCTTCAGTGGGAGAACTGCTGGCTGCTGGAGGACTTCTTGCTAATGTGTTTGAAGATTTTGGACTTCTCAACTTTCTTGGCTTTCTGGTAGCCGAACCCACTGCTGCCTCCTCTCTTTTTAAGCTGGCCCTCATTGCATGTTCACATTCAGATCAACAAAAGGAGGCACCTTGAAACCAAACGACAGAGCAACTTGAGGCAAATTTAAGTTATCAACATTGAAGATCTGTTTCAGAAAATGGGAATCATATGCTTGAATGTAGGGCTTATATGCTTCCTGTGCTGATTTATGAAGGAAGTAGTTCTTTTCAATCAATTTTTCAAGCTGAGACTGAAGGTCAGAAATTTTGGACCAGGAAAACTCAAATTCACTTAATGGAACCTTGCATTGCTTCAAGGAAGGAAGGAAACCCAATTCTTCAGGGTGTAAAATGAGCAAGGCATGCCCCCTCCTGTTTAGGCCTCTGGCTGTTCTTCCTACACGATGACTATCTTCCTTGGGGTGATCTCGAGGGTCATTCTGAACAATCCAGTCGACTTCAGGAATACCCAGCCCTCTTGCTACCACATCGGTACATGGCAATATCCCTGAATCTGCGTTGCAGAACTGGAAGAATGCGGCTCTATGCTTATTTTGCTTCTGCCTTCCATGACTGACTGGGCAAATCGATGTAATTCAGCCACTCACAGTGGCATTTCACGGACTTACAGAATGAAAAGAAGAAGACCATCAGTTTCTTCTTCCGGTTCTTCTTACGGAATATAAAGAGCAAGAGGAATCTTTTTTCCGAGGGACAAACAACATAGCCCCCCTCAAGACCACCCACTGCTGCATTAGCTTCATGGTCATCGACACCAACATACAATGGCTTCTTTTTCGAAAAAATCCTCGCCAGGTCCTTAACTTTTCGAGTTTGTGTGGCAGAAAAGAGCATGGTTTGCCTGCGTGTTGGCAGAAGTTTAATAATTTGTTTTGATTCCTCTTCAAACCCAACCTCCAAGATACGATCAGCCTCGCCAATAACCAGACACTGTAGATTTTTAGACATAAATCCTGCAGTATTCTGCATGGGGTCCAGGAGGCGGCCTGGGGTGGCCACGATGATGTTGATCCCATTACCAAGTTCCTGTGCTTCCGCCAATCTGTTGCTGCTGCCCATTGTCAACCCAGAAGTGTGAACATGGTGCATCATTAGCTCCTTAAGAACACCGGAAGTCTGCATGGCCAGTTCCTAGCAGGTGAGAGCGTAAGAGCTCCGGTTCCATTCCTAGGCAAGACCTTCAACTTGACAATGAGCTCGAGGGCAGGGATGAGAAATGCCAGCGTTTTGCCCCTGCCTGTTTTTGCAGCCACTAGAAGGTCCCCGCTTTCCAGAAGTGCGACACTTTCATGCTGAATTTCAGTCATTTTTGTAAAACCCATTTCTTTTATTGCCCTCAGAGTGTTCTCATTGACAAGATCGGTAAGAGAAGCAAAGGAAGTATCCTCAGAAGCTCCTATCAGTCCTAAGATAGGACTGCCTAGGGGTAGGCTGGGCACTTCGCTGTCCTCTTCATGATCATCGGCTTCTCCACACTCTTTTCTGTCTCTTCGGGAGCTTGGGTCCCTTCATCAGAGTCCCCTTTGTCTTTAGTTTTCGCTTTTTTGGTATCAGGCCTGGCATCATCTACCATTTTTCTCTTTTTCTTCCTCTTTTTTGGTTCTGAATTGGGAAGCTGTTTGGTGCTTCTCCATTGATTACTATGGTAGATTTCTTTCTTTTTTTTTAAACTTGTACGGTTTCCACCATTTCTTTAGTTCTCTCTCCATTCTGGGTTTCTGATGAGCCCCCCACTCACAGACCATTTCAGGGATTTTTTTTAACCTTCCCACCTCCCACTGTTTCTTCAGACAAATATCCATTTTGCGTTTCTGATAAGCTCCCATTGGAGGCTGCTGGGAGTTTAAGTTCTGCTGGCGCAATCTGAGGTTGCGTTTCTCTATCTTCTTGCGCAGGCGTCTCATGGGTAGATGGGGCAGGTTGTTGGTGAAGCATCTCCACTGCAGTGCCACAGCTTGGCTACCGGCTTGACGTTCCTTCCTCTTGGGGCACAGAAGTCGGGTGAGCGGCTTGACTCAGTTTCGCTCACATTGTCATCTTAGTGTTGTGATCTCAGGGTCGGGGGGTAGAGCCCCGAGTGGGGCTCTGTGCTGAGCTCGCAGTCTGCCTGAGATTCTCTCTGCCCCCCCAGTCTCTGTGTGTGTGTGTGTGTGTGTGTGTGTGTGTGTGTGTGTATGTGTCTCTCTCTGTAAAATACATAAATAAATCTTTTTTTTAAAAAAGGAAAAGAAAAAGTTTTGAATGGGTCAGGCTCAGGACTACAGTGGACTTCCTGTGGGCCACTGTGTATCCTCGGTCTCTATTGCCAAAGGAAGACTGTACCTGTGGCACCTCACCCTTGGCAAAATATCTCCACCCTACACTCTACCATGTATGATTTCTCCTCTCATGCCAAACACTCACCTAGTTCTTACCCAGGCGAAGTTCTAAGCACTTCACATGTATTACCTTATTTAATCTCCCTCCCACCAAATCTACACGAGATAAGTAGTAGTAGTATCCCCATTTTACAGGGGGAGAGACTGAGGCATGAAGAAATTGAAGAAGTTACGGTGGTGATTAATTGAGGTGATTAAATCTTCAGGAGACCCAGTTAAAAATGGACTTACTCCTGTGATGGCAGCTTACTAAATCCTAATTAACCTACTAACATAAAAATGCAAATTGGTTTATGAAATGCGTTTTCTAGCCCATGGCCAGTTCTCGAGTCCACTGAGTGAGGGAAGTGACCCAGGACTGACCATTTTTCTCTTCGTGAGAAGAGAAAAAGAAATGCTAGCAAGGTCTCGACAGGGTCATTTAGGAGGAGACTGAGAAGTCAGGATGTATGCTTACAGACAGGGAGGGCAGCTTGGAAAGAGAAGATGACAACCGAGGAGAGCTTCACCAGAGGAAGAGAAAGGAGCCCCTTAAGATAAAAGTATTTTAAATTTTGGCCTAGAGCAAATTCTTCCTGAAAAATCTCCAGTCCCAGCATGGCTGGGTGGCTCAGTTGCTTAACGTCTGCCTTTGACTCAAGTCACGATCCTAGGGTCCTGCGATCAGCCCCGCATCAGGTTCCCTTTTCAGCAGAGAGCCTGTTTCTCCTGCTCCCTCTAATCCCCCCTCTCTACCCGCACTCTTGCTCGCTCTTGCTCTCTCTCAAATAAGTGAATAAAATAAACCTTAGGAAAAAAAATCTCAAGTTCCTTAACCAAATTATAAACCATGGGTTGTGTCTTCCCTAAAGTCTCTCCAGATGCCAGACTATGGCATACATTTCACTGTGCCCTCCTCTCTGTCCTCCATGATACTTACATTTCCTGCTAATACAGAAGGTATCACATTAAATTGTTGTCACTTGTTGATGTCACTAAATTATGAGCTGCTTCGGACAAAACATTCTGGCTATTACATGGAAAATCCTTGAATTTAAAATGGGACCAGCCGTGTTTGCGAGACCACTGAGTCAGCATTGGTCCATTAAGGAAGCCACTCACATTTCTGAAATGACTGTATATCCATATGGGAGAAGTGAACCCCAATCTCTACTTCATAACATATATAAAAATTAGCTTGAGATGGTTTGGGGATCTAACAGGAAAGTGAAAACCACAAAGCTTATAGAAGAAAACAGGAAAATATTTTTTTGACTTGGGACTGGGAAAAATTTCCTAGATAGGTCACAGAAATTTAAAAAGAAAAAAAAATTAAGGAATTGAGCTTGCCAAAATAGGCCATTAAAAAAATTATGGGAGCCTGGGTGGCTCAGTGAGTTAAGCCGCTGCCTTCAGCTCGGGTCGTGATCTCGGGGTCTTTGGATTTAGTCCCGCATCAGGCTTTCTGCTCAGCAGGGAGCCTGCCTCCCTCTCTATCTCTCTGCCTGCCTCTCTGTCTACTTGTGATCTCTCTCTGTCAAATAAATAAATAAAATCTTAAAAATTAGTAGGTAAGCTATAGGCAGGATAAAATATCAAAAAGCATATCTGAGAAAAGACTAGTGTCTGCAATATATAAATAACTTTTATAACTCAACAATTAAAAGAAAAAGAAAAAAAAGAAAAGAATGGGTAAAAGAATTGAGCAGGTACTTCCCAAAGTAGACGTACAAGTGGCCAATAAGTACATTACAAATGGCTCAGGCTTATTAGTCATTAGAAGAATGCAAATTAAAACACTCTTAGATATCTTTACATACCCCCTAGAATAGCTAAAATTAAAGAGACTAATCATGTCAAATTTTGCTCTGAAGCAACCAGAACTCTCATACTTTGTTGAATGGAATATTTAATGGAACAGCCTCTTTGGGAAGAGATCTGGAAGTTTCTTTAAAAAACTAAATGTAAATCTACCATGTAATAAGGCAATTCCAGTCCTTGGTATTTATCCGAAAGAAATGAAAATAAAGATTTGCAAAAGGACTGAGATAAGAATGCCCTTAACAGTTTTAGCCATAATATCCAAAAGTTAGTAACGTCCCATTTACTCATGAATGAGAAAATGGGTAAACAAACTACAGTAATTCATGCAGTGGGATAGTGCAGTGATTCAGACGAAGACCAAGCTATTGATGGGTGCAGTCACGTGGATGGATTCCAAAACCTTAATGCTGAGTGAAAGAGTGTCACACAAAAGAAGACACATTGCGTGAACTTACATGAAGTTCTAGAACAGGCAAACTGAATCAATGGTAGAAAAATAAGTTAGAATCATTGTTGCCCGTTGGAGGATGTGGGCCGGGATTGATGAGGAGGGAACATGCAGGAAACTTCTGGTGTACTGGTGATGTTCTATACCGCGACACGTGTGTGCTTTACATGTATACATTTGTCATAACTCAACTAGTGCACACTGAAGAGTTGCCCATTTTATTGGATGCAAGTTGATGTCAAAAGAAAAATTAAAACAAATATTGAGTCCTTGTTAATGATATGCCGACTGGGATATTTGGGGCATATGTATAGATCGTTGCAGTTGGAATTTGTCAAAAATATAAGATGTCTTGATGGAAGGGTAGAGTGATGGGTGGATGGACAGCTATGTGGCAGGCACGTACTATAAAGTGTTAGTGGTAGAAGCTAAGTCGTGCACGCCCTTACTATAAATTTCTTTCAGTGTTGCAATATGTTTGAAAATTTTCATAATTAAAAAAAAAATTAGAGAACAGACTCATAATTAGGATCTTGATCTTAGTCTTTCAGGGTCCTCCTGACATGGTTATCTCTTTGGTGGTTGAGGCAGATAATCTCTTCCAGCACAGAAACCCTGCGAATACTGTTCTCTGTTGGAATAGACATCACGAGATCCAAAGCTTCCGTGGATGAACTGTGGGGGCTTGTGCTTTTATTGACATACTTTTGTTACATGAATGGAAATGCATTGTTTCCATTTCTGGAGGAGTCCTTTCAACTCTACTCTCTTGTTCTGTCTCCCATGTAGGAATCTTCCTGCCATCCTAGACTGGGTGAAAACTCAGAAGCCCGGGGCCACGGGTGTCAACATCATCACCTCTGACTTCGTGGACCTGGTGGACTTCGCCACGACTGTCATTGAATTGAATGACCTCCTCCAGGAGGACAGAGCTCTGGCTAAATGCTGATTTGATTTTTATTTTAGTGTTGACTTTGTTGATCCAGGCCAGAGTTCTGAAGGGTTTCCTGTTAGGATGGCCCCTGGCAGTGATGGGGAAGGAGGAGGGGGAGGGCGTTTTCCCCTCTTCCTAGGGCCATTTGGATAAAATTACAGAGCTTTCAGTTGCATTTTTCCCAAATGAGACTTTTTAAAAAACTGAAGTCCAAGGGAAGAAGCAGGTTTTGTGTGATCAAAGTCAGGGTCTCCCCAATGGTTCATGATGCTGAATGTAATGTGGAAATGGGGTCTCCAGCTTCCTTTGAGTGTCTTTGAGTTGACCTGATTTCCTGCTGTCTTCCAGGATGTTATGTGTGAGCCTGTGAGAAGACTGAACCAGAAAGGCACTCTTAGGCAAAAGAATGGCTCATGGCAGGTGTGGAAGGCTCTGTGGGGTGGCTCTAACATCAACCTGGGGCTTTGAGGGAGAAAAGGGCCAGCACCAGTTCTCTCTGGCATGCTGAATGTCACCACTTCTTCCCCGGGAGAGTGAGACTTCTTTGTCATCAGGCCATTCCAGCCACAAGCTGTTCTTACATAGCTTCTGCTTGGGAACTGGGCACCTTCATTCTTTGGATAAACCATGCATATTGCCTTTGGTATCAAAATGTGTTTCCCAGTGGTAAAACATTGATTCCTTTCAGTTTCTCTCGGCCCCTTCTCAAAAGTGAAAGGAACAATGGTGGGAGGTCCTTTCAGTGTGGGGCCCAACAAGAGACAGACATGCATGTGTGCCGCATGCCACATTTCTTTGGTTTAATCCTCCAAGCTTTTCCCAAAATGGCTGCTAGGTAAACTCCTGCCTCATTTTGGCAAAGCCCTCTTTGGAACGGCATCTTCAAGCTGGATCTTGGAATTGCATTTCATTGCCATCTGCCGAGGACCCAGGTTTGCACTGTGAGGCACAACGCTAACATTCACGCTAAGGGAAGGCGTCTCAACCGTGGCACTGCGGAGACAGCCACAGGATGCGTGGGGAAGTGCAATGGATTTGAGGAGGAAGCTCCAAGAGGGTTTGGAGCTGTTCTGTAACTCCTTGAAAACCAGACTACCTCGGGGACATTCAGGATGACTTGTGTGTCATCGAGTGAGAGATGTGCGGTGTTGGAACATTTCCAATTTGTGTCTTGATAGCTCTACTTCTTGCAGGTTGTCTTGAGCCTGCTAATCGCCACTGCAGGAGGGCTGTGACACTCAAGAGGGGATTTTGTTTTGTTTTGTTGTTTTGTTGTTTTTGAATGGATAAGAGGTACTTATCTAGAGCAAGCCCTCTTGTGTGTATATTTATTTATTTATTTATTTATCCATTTATTTATTTATAGATCAATTATCTTCAGTGCTTCTTACCTCAAGAGCACTCACAAAGGAGCTGCCTGAACTTTTCTCACCCAGGTCACCAGGTTGACGCTGCCCTGCTCTTCAACAGGCCTGTGCGTTTCAGGACTGTGAGTGACCTCTGAGTGACCTCTGACTCGCCTGCAGATGTTCCCAGCTCCCCCAGTCCTGTCAGGACAGTGTGCATTGTGTGAGTGTGGCCCAAAACAGAGAAGCCCCTCCCGGGCCCTGAACGGGGGGCCCGAGGATGCAATGGGTCATGAAGAACCCTCAGTTCTTGAGGGAGACTCTCTTATAGAGGGTTGGAAAGGAAGGATCTGGAAAGAAAACTGGGCATGGGTGTATGTACATGCCGATGCTGCTCAGATCTGTCTGAGGATCCCTAAGGAAAGGTCACCTTTGGATTCTTAAGGCAGAAAGATAAACATGGACTCCTGGACAGATGTGTGTGTGTGTAAGGACCATTGGGCTACCCCCCCAAGTGGCTCACCATTCCTCCTCTGCCAGTGCTCACGGCTGTGTGGCGGCAGGCCCTAGGGGCAAGCTCCCGAACGCGCACGCGCAGCTTGCACTCTTCCAGCGTCTTTGTCAAGTCGGTTCATCCCTGACCTTTCGCTCCTGCGGCTGAAGGGGGGTCACAACAAATGCCTCTGGGAAAATCTGGCGTAATTTTTCCTTGTTCTTGCATTCGAACCCCCACTCCGAAACGTTTCTGGGATTGTACTGTCCGTTTTTAGGGCTTTCCATGGAAAGGAGTAAGAACAGAAGTGCCCTCACTTTTTCAATTGTTCTTCAGTTCTGCTGTTGAACCCCAGTGACAAGCTTGGAAATCCCTGGCCTACCCTCAGGATTTTATTTGTGTTGTTATTGTTTCATTTTGGTCTTATTTTTAACTCTTGATTGATTGCTAGGGACTAGATGGTCTCCCCTCTTTTAATCCTTTGTAACTTGGCAAAGAGATCAGGAGGCAAGAGGAGAATTACTCTGCTCTGTTTTATTTGAGCCTCAACTTTGTCCAGGTGCTCGGTGCTATGAGGCCAGGTGTGTTGGCGGGGACCTACGTAGGATGCCAGTGACACCCAAGGGCTGCTGACTGTTCAGTGAAATGTTTACTTGATTTTTTTCCTTTCGTTTTAAAAGATATAATTGCACTTCACTTGGGTTGTAACATTTAAGTGCATCTCAGTATTTGCCTGGTAAGAGAAAAGTCATCAACCATGACACAGAAGCACAGGAAATGGTCCCAAGGTCATGGGCATGGAGTCCTGCTCTATGCGGCAAGTGCAGGTGCGCACCCCTCCTTACTGCTCTGGGTTGCCAGCCTGGCTTGCATTCTCAAATTCTGCCCAGGAGTTCTGGGAGATGGGAGCAAGATTATTTGCAGTTCGCCCTTGTTAAACACCTTTGAACTGACAGAATCTCTGCTCCAAGAAAAAGTTGTTCAACATATCACAAAGGAGGTATGCATTCTGCTCTTGGACCTAAGGCCAAGCAGGAGACTCTGTGATGGGACAGAGGAACAATAGACTTTCGGTCTATGACATAAAAATGATTGACCCAACCACATCATTTATTCTCACAAGATCAAACAAGGCTATCATGCTTACTCAGAATTCACTTCCATGGTCAACTAAAGAGCTACTTGACTGAGTTAAAGAGGGCTTTCTTTTCACAGGATTTGGGGCCACAGTTCTTCTGAAATGTAGGCTGAGTTTTTCATGAACTCTCTGGACCATTCGCCACATTTCCATGGCTTTGTGGCCAAGCGGACAATCACAGGTTTCAGTTAGATTAGAGCACTGTTTAAAGGTTTGAACTTGGAGCCTATAAGAGGTACCACTGTGGTTTTATGGTCACAGAAGATATTCTTAGGGCTGGAGAGAGAAGTCAAGATGGAACTGATGGAAGGGATGATAAATGATTGTGGTTTAAATCTTAAAGTAATGGCGAACTGAAGGGGGTCATACCAAGAACTATTATATATATGCTGTATGAGACCTCTAATAATTGCATTTAGTTATTTCCTCAGCACTGAGTCCAGACCCCTGACTTCTTGAGAATAAATAGTTAGGCCACAGTCCAAACCCAGGATTTTTATATAAACTCAAGGAAAAGCACAAGATCTGAGCCCAGGTCACGACTAATCTTAAGAATCCTAGTTCTTCTTCATGACCTCACATTCACATCACAAAGTGGATGTTTCTGTTCAAGAAGGTGACGTGGTGGAACACTCCGGAATGAAATGCAGTTTTGTCGTGGTCAAGATTTTGTTTCTGTTTTTCGGAATCCTGCCATAAGAAAGTGTCCCCCAAAAAGATGTGATTACAAAGTGGTAAGAAAGTTTAGTGCTAAGCTTTAGTGCTAAGCTAACGGTGGAGAAACAGAAGAAATTGCAACTGAAATGAAATGGTTTCTCTTCATGGAAGCACTAGGGCTACACAACTTCAGGCCATCTCATCAAATGAGTTCATGCCCCAGTGAAGTTTTTGTAATGTTCTTTATTGGCTGTAAAGTATTGTAATGTTCTTTACTGGGAGGTTCTGGGAAACGGAACAGGCTAACAAGTGGGTCCCAGCCATGAGACTTCTCTCTCGTGGCTTTTCAGTTCAGTGACCCTGTGCTACATCTGCCTTGGATCCTTAATCTGGAATAAAGACGCTGTCTGCCACATTAGTGCTGTTCTGCAAACCTTGGTGGACTAGCTCCCCAAAATATCAGGCCCTTTATGGTTAAATTATATGTCTCCTATTCATTCTTCCTGTGCTTCATGTGTGAAGAAATGCTGTTTGGGTTCATTTCTCAAAAGTGTGGTGTAGGATGATGGAACTGGCATGACTTTCGCGACTTTAGTCATCTGTCGAATGAGATGAGCGGAGCTGAGTGAAATCAGCCGGCAAGCACTCAAGATCCTGAGAGGTGGGCTTTCCCGAGTGCATGCTAAACGGTCATGTTATGTTCGAGGGAATGAACAGAAACTGATAACATCAAATATCCTGACAGGAAGTTTTGTTTTCTGTGGCATAGAACATGGTTGTCCCTCAAAATTCTGCTACCTTCCCTGTCTTCCTTGGCCTTCTGCCTCAGATGGCTTTCTAGTATTTGCCATCACAACTTTGTCACTCACAAATGTCACCTTGGGATACACAGAAGTGAAATGGTTAGGTGATAAGTGATTTAGCTGGAAATTGACTCTAATTCCCAGTGATCATGAACAGCTCTTTACCACACCAGGAGATGTACTATCTCCGTATCTTCTGGCTTCCCCGGCTTCCAACTAGAAATATTGACATTAAAGCTACTATATTGCTTCATGGACCCTTAACCCAGAAGAATACAGTAGAAAATGCTACTGATACTGTTGAAATTGTGTTTTAATATGCTATAAAAGTATTCTAAGATAACTCTTTCGATCCTGCAGTGGTTACAGTGTTCTAGTCTTTTCTCCAACAAAACTTATTCTTAAGAATTTTCAGACTTGTTTCTAAGCCTATGTAGTTTGGATACAACATTTTTTTCTTCTCTTCACTGGGAACTCAATCCCACAGTCCACTGAGATAACCCCATCCATAGTCAAGAGGCATTTTCCTCTCTCATTCCTTCTGATCGCCACAGAAGACCATTTTCCCCTCTTGTCTCTTGGGCATCCTTTAACGTCTGCCGGTTACAATGAATAACAGAATGCTGGCAAAACTTACACAAAGAAGCACACGCATTCGATGATGTCCAAATGCATTCTTATCATGGTGGTAATCGCCCCGTACTGTTCCTGAATGCGTAATTCTGCCCCCCGCCACCACCACACACAGAATCTGATTGGAACTCAGAACCGGGGGCCACCGCTTCATTCAAATAGTAGGAGTGGGCTCTCGAGCATGGAGCCCAATGAGAAGCATAGCACTTTGAAGTCAAATAGACCCTCAGTCGCTTTGTATATCTACAGTTTTACATTTGCTCTTAATTTATAGCACTAATAACACTGTGGTCACGAATCTGTAGTATCAATGTGATAAATCTTAGTACATATTCTAGAAACAGTGCTACCTGGCTGCTACTGTACTTTCTGGCTTATGCCCCAGTATTAATAAGTATCTCATACAGATTGTATATGCTTTGTTCATACTGGATAATATGCCAACTGTGATACTTAACCTCACTGATCGGCACTTAAAAAACACAGAGATTATCATAGTGAAAATACGTCTTGGTCAATTCAGATGACATGTGAATCTGAGAAATATTCTATTAGATATTATGTTTGTCCTCTAGGCTTGTTTTATATTACAGTGCATGCTGTTTGCTAAGTTAAGTAAAAAATAACAATAAACTATACCAATTAAAGGTTAGAGTGAAAATTTTACATATATCCTGCTTGGTACTCTGAAATGTATTTTGTGGCTTAATTATCTTATTCACACACATTTCACTTGGCTTTTTCCCCCCTAGGAAATCATTATTCAAATATATTTCTCCTTCTTTCTTATAAACTGGATCACACTGCTTAATTCAACCTAAAACATTGTAAAGCCGGATTACCTCATTTTAACTGTGAAAAAAAAATTAATAGATATGATGACATAATGTCTTTTCTTGTATTTTATTTGAACTACCTAAATAGGCTTAAACCTAATAATAAATATAAAACTTCAGCAGGCATTTTCCTTGTTTCTGTGTGCATTTTATAATGGGCCCACTTCTAATATTTTTTAAAGGCTAGAGGTTCAGCATCAATAAGCTGCCTTGTCATATGATATTGGATGTAGAACTATGGGAATTGGCTGACCATGCCCGCAGTTCCCAAGACGAGCATGAAATGTGCATCCAGCCTTGTCACCCGTGCCTTTCTGAGCTTTACCCCCAACGCTTTAGCTGTTTCTCATAGACTTAGGCCAGGTCCCGCTGACCTCCATATTCTTACCAACCACCATCTCCAGCCCACATTATTCTGAGTGACTGCGAAATGCCTGGAGATAGAACAATGCAGAGCAGACTATGTGTCTGTGCACACACATAGTCAGCAAGAGTGGGTGTCCAGGCCCTGTTGACAATGAAGATTCCAATATTTTCCTTGTTCCTAATTCTTTTTAGTAGAATACCTGAACCCACTTAATTTTGGTGAATTTCTCTTTTTGCCCTA
Organism: Mustela erminea; assembly: GCF_009829155.1. NCBI lineage: Eukaryota > Metazoa > Chordata > Mammalia > Carnivora > Mustelidae > Mustela > Mustela erminea. The sequence continues at coordinate 161,964,764 of NC_045614.1, read as the reverse complement.
TGCCTTACAAAAATAATGCATTGAGGTGAAAGTCCTGTGTATGAATTTAGTAGAGATGAAATTAATTCCATGTTAATCATTCATTTCATAGAGTTGAATGTTACAATAGCTAATTAGGGATAATCATTTCCATTCAAGTTAATGTAGCAATTGAAGAACATGTCATGGTCAGATTTTTCACCTGTATTTCTAGTGTCTATAAACTACCATACTGTCCTCTGGTTGGCTTTCATACGCACCACGGTCAGTCATTCCCACTTGATTTTAATAAAAAATTACATGATGAAGATAAGGCTGGGTCTAAACATAGACAAAGCGGGTGAAACCTGCCTGGGGTAATTGCAAAGACTTCACTGGCCGGCCTCAAGTTCTGGACATACACTCGGGTTGAGACATTACTCATGAGAAGGGAGCTAGTGTATTATGTACCAATGAATATTTCATATTGTAATTGGGTTCTGAATGTTCTATTTAGCACAGAAGCTATGGCAACAGGCATTTCAGAGATGCACAGTCCTGCGTTTCTTCTATCCCAATTCTAGCAAGTTCTGGCTGTGTAACTTTAGACTAACATCTCTAAATATATAGAATATAGGACTAATCACACCTCCTCTGATGGTTTAACGAGAAGTCCACATAAGAAACTATACAGAGAGCATTTTAGCCCAGAGCCTGGCACTCAGTAAATTCTCAAGAGTAGTTCTTAGTCTTAAGACTGAGGGTGGAGACCTTCCTCCCACTCCTCACAGTACCTGGCATGATCCCTTCGCCATGGCTAACTTCTAACTCTTGCGTTGATTGGTAAATGATTTAGCAGAAACTAATTCATACGAAGGGGCACAGATAAATTCAGGCAGTGAAAGAGAAGTTGCACAACCACTGGACCAGCTCTGCTTGGCTCAGGGAGTGAGTGGGGTTCACGCCACTGGTGGTATGCCAGATGATGTGGGGTGGAAAGTGGCCCCATCCTTGAATAGCATTCATGTCATTAATCATTTAATCATCTGGCTGGTAGAGAGGGAAGTCTCAGCTGAGTGATGAAATCCCCACAACCCTTGTCTTACCTAGCAAAAATTTTTAAAAAGGCAGTAGCCTCCAGGTAACATTTAATACCATTTTGTTTGCATTGTATTAATTCAATGGTTCCCTTCTCTTTATGGCAAGTGATACTGGGTTTTTCAACAGTGATATAAAATTTCCTTTCAAAATAGATTTTTAAAAAAATTCCGCTGTGGGGCGCCTGGGTGGCTCGGTGGGTTAAGCCACTGCCTTCGGCTCAGGTCATGATCTCAGGGTCCTGGGATCGAGTCCCACATCGGGCTCTCTGCTCAGCAGGGAGCCTGCTTCCCTCTCTCTCTCTGCCTGCCTCTCCATCTACTTGTGATTTCTCTCTGTCAAATAAATAAATAAAATCTTAAAAAAAAAAATTCCGCTGTGAAGCTATGGGAATGACCTTTGTTTATGATCCTTTCCAGGTTGGAAAAAACTGCAGTTGATTCTACTGCACACTTTGGTCAAGAACTGGGTCTGAATGTGCTCTTTCCGAACATCCTTAACTAAAGAAATAAGTATATAAACAAACTACTTGAGACAGAACATCCTCTTTTTTTACTCTACATGTCTCCTGTAGAAGTCCATACCCCGACCACCCTCTTTACCAGCCATCCTGTGTGGCAGTATAAAAGGGCAGGATAGAGGTGTCCTAGTCCCTTGGTCCTGCTGACAGTCACGCCCTGGGGTTACACACAGTGTAGACAGCAAACCCCACTTCTTTGACTTGGGAAGTGAGTCCTTTTCTATGAATCCCTGAGGTTAGGATGCTTGGATGCCCCAAATTTTTGTTGTGTATGTGTGTGTATTTTCTTCCCCCAAAGGAATTTTTCTTGATCAGCAGTATGTTTCTTTGTTTATCCCTCTGCAAATCTGCTAACTGGGACTGAAGGAGTGTTATTGTTTTTAAGACTTGAAACCTTTCAGTCTCAGGGAGGGTAGAAAGTTGCAAGGGAGGGACAGTGGCTAAAGCCCATGTGCCTCAAACCTCACCCAGGACGGCCTGGGCATGTGCCAGTTAAACAAAAGTGCTAGTCAGGCCAGGCTGTTTACACAGCTGGGCAGTGTTTTTGGAGAGCCTGGTGGGGAAGGGGGACAGAGGAGTGTCAGCCTCCGTCCAGTAGCATCATGCAACTGAGAGAAGCCTTAGGCAAGCAGATGGCTTCAATCTAAGGGGCCTGGTGTCTAAAGAATGGGATTTATCCTCTGGAGAAAGGCTCCAAGAATGTCTTTGCTTTGTGGCCTAAAGTCTTTCCTGCTTTGATCCTTAGTGGGTGTTTGCTCAACCTGGGCCTAGCAGTCCCATTTCTAGGCTTCCATGAAGTGTCGGTAGTTCTGGAAGAAGACATTCGATTGCCTTTTGCAAAAGCTTCCCCCTCCCCAACAACCTTGTGGGCCTAGAACTAACTTGCCACACATCAGAGGTGTCGGTGGGCTACCTCAGTGGGGCCAGAATACCCTGACATCGCACACAAAATTTTGGAAGCTGTGTACTTTTTTCTAGTAGGGCATCTGTAGCTCTCCTCAGATTCTTAGAGGAAACTATGATCCTAAGAAATGTACATAGCACTTTCTTTCAAGTACCTGTGAGAATGAACTACCATTTAAAGGTTGTTAAGCAAGCAAAGACAGCCAACATAGGCCTTGGTCTTTCCTATTTAAAAAAATGAACTAAACTAAGACTCATATGAATTTGCTGATTCCGGGTGCTCTCTTTCAAGAGGTAAAGTTGAATATAATAAGATAAGAAGAAACAGACTAAGCAAGTCCAAAAGACCCTAAGGGTTAGTTAAGTGGTCTCTGGCATGAGAGGGCGGTGGGAAATGGGAGAAACCAGACACACTGGCAGACACGGAGGTGGAGGTGGCTAGGCGCCCTACACAAGTCTGAACACATTTCAGAGGGAGGTGCACAAATTGGAGCCCTTCCAGAGAAAGGCAGTTAGGAGGGTGACGGGTCCTGAAGTCGTAACACATGAGAAACTAGGGATACTGAGTTTAGAAAAGACTGAGGAAATGATGGGGATATCATCAAGTATTTCCAAATTATTACATGACTGAGATACTAGAATCTTATGAATTTAGATGTGGAAGAACAAAAGAACTTTTGTCCAGGTGCTAATGTTACACAGGAGAGAAAACTGAAAGTCAGAGAGAAAAGACTGGCCCAAGGCAGAGCTGGAACTAGAACCTGGTCTCTGAGTTTCTGCCCAGTGTCCTTTCCAACATTTGCAACTGCCTCCCTGACTGCCTGATATGCAGAGAAGAGCTAGAACTCATGAGTTAACATTTCAAGAAGGCAGAGCTTGGCTCAATGAAAAGCATTCCTAGCTGAGATCACGAGCTCACCATCAGGCAGAGTATTTCTGAGAGAGTGTGTATTAGTTTTCTATTGCTGTTATAATAAGTCACCGCAAGCTTAGTGGCTCACAACAGCACACATTTGGTATCTTTCAGGTCTAGAGTCCCAGGTCTAGAATGGGCCAGCAGGGCAACATCCCTTCTGGAGGTTCTAGAAGAGAATTCATTTCCTTGCCTATTCAGCTTCTAGAAGCCAATCCTTGATCAGTGGCCCCTCTCTGTCTCTTCAAAGTCAGTAGCATAGCATCTTTAATCTCTTTCTAGCTCTGCTTCTGTTTCCATGTCTTCTCTGATTCTAGCATCTTACAAGGACCCCTATGATATACTGGGTCCACCTGGATATTCCAGGATAATGTCCCATCTCAAAATTCAAAACTTGATCCCATCTACAAAAGCCCTTTTACCATGTAAGGTGACATAGCCACAGACTCTAAGGACTTGGGCATGGACCTCTTTGGGTGCTCTAAAGCCTTTCACAGAGTACTATGGAAAGTGCATTGACATTGATACAGTTTTAGAACAGTGAGTTCAAATCCTGTTTGAAGGACCTACTCACTGCCTGACTAGTTAACCCCTTTGAGCGTCTGTTCCCTCATCTATTAAGAAAGAATAAAATTTCAAGGTTACTATAAGGATTTATGCTACTAGATATATAATGCCTAATATATAGTGCATGTTCAGTAAGTGGCAGACAGATTTGTTCAAGGAATTTCCAGATGATTCTCACCAGACAAGAATTCAATAGAAGAAACTCTATTACATGAGAGTGTGGCTAAAGTGACCTCCAAATTCTCTTCTGAGATTGCTACAAGAAAAAGAAGTGAAATTAAAAGGATTTTCCTCCCATATATCCTTGTCTACATCACAGATCCAGTTGCAAGGTCACTGCTTTTCTGGATAGTCGATAGCTAACAGATCTGGTTTCTGCCTCCGCCTGCTGCTATCGGGCTTGAGCAGAACTAAGAGCCTGGTCTGGTCTGTAATGATTGGCCAGACCAGGCAGCTGAGACCAGCACAGTCTCCCTCCTTCACATCTGTCAACATACCTGACTGCGAGGAAGTCCCAGCTGGTGACCGCTGTCTGCAGGGGCCAGGGAAAGCAGGAAAGCAAATGGAGGGGAACACCTTGATTTGGTGCTTGAGGAGAAGTGAAAGCCTGTGTTGATGCTTCTTACCAACGTCCCAAACTCTTGAGCGAGGATTGGAACAGTCGTGGGCCACCACTGCAGAGTCAAGACGGAATCTGAGAGGAGAATCCAGATTCTAAAACAGCAGTCAAGGTAGGCGACCTGTCTGGTCATGGGCCGTTCCCTTAAGAATATAAAACAAGCATTTTGCCTAGTGTTGTAGCCAGGGTGTCTCTGATGACGGTCTGTGGAAGGTCTAGATGGATGTTAGCTACGGGTGCGTATCAAGAGAATTCAATCATTGGTCCACCAACATATTCTGCAAAGCGGGCTGTATATTTCTTCCATCGTCGCTCCCCTTTGAAAATTGTCATTATTCCTCTATATATTTCAAAGGTTTAGAAGGTTTTCTGTCTTTCGTTATAAAAATCGTATGTGTGATTTCTTGAAATTCTTCCACTAGTCATGCCTCTTCAAACATGACTTTGTTCCAGAATTTTGTTTGCATGAATTCTTTCCACTTTCAAGATTTAGCACAACAGTTGGCATTATAATTCTGAGGAACACACTGTCCAGAAAGCTGCCAAACTCTAAGGACAGGATCTCCCAGGAAGCCATGTGCCTTTTTCTGCCCTGGAACCTAAGGAGTTAAAAGTCTTGAAATTGTTGGAGCAGAATCAAGCCTGTTTACCTAAGCTTATCACCCAGGGCAGCCAGGTCAATCATTTACTGATGAAAGGCTGTTTCCTAACTCTGACAGAAGACCACTAAAGCCTATGCCTAACTATCTCCACAGAACAGACACAAGGCAATGTAGCAGGTACCACTCGCTGCCACCAGAGCCCGTATTCTCTTCTGACCAGAGACGTTTTTCTCTTACTCAGAGCTGTAAATGCCACAGGGTCCGACCTAGCTCAACAACAAATAAACATGAACAAGACTCCTGTGCAAACTGAATACTTGATGTCTCCTCCCTCAGGAGAGCTTGTGGCTTTGAAGAAGCTTTCCCTACTTCCGGAGGTCTACAGGGGAAAGATAGACTTGAGAACAAGTTACTAAGTGACTCTCCAGGGGCAATAAGATTATTAAGTAATTACCAAAAACCATGGAATTTTTCCCCTTCAAGTCTACACATTCCAGAAATATGTCCTTTTTAATAAACATGATCCATCTGCTTTAGGTCTGACTCCTCCAGAAAGGTTGTGATATTGTCATTCTATATACTTGTCAGGTCTGTGCAATGGCTCTGAGCTCTTATTGTTAGAAGCCCTGGTGGTAGAGAAGCCCTATTTTTCTAAACTCCCTTTAGGGAAGGGGTTGAGTTGTTTACTCAACAAGGTAACGTCTGACACTGTTTTTGTTAATTATTTATGGAACTTAAGTGAATCCCCTTTAGTGCGGTTTGTGGCCAGAATTTTTGTGTGGCTCAGGCAGTTAACTCGATGCAGGAGTGAAGGCCATTGCAGAGAGTGGCCCAGACACAAATCCCGTGTGTGATTCTGGGCGAGTCTGTGGCTAACTCCCAGGAATGTGGTGAGGAATTATGGAAACTGATACATTTCTGTGAAGATATTAACTCTGTAAAATGTTAAGTGTGCGTCTGGCTGGCTTCCAGAGAATGTTCATAGATAATGCATGTGAAGGAGGTGTTTTGGGGGGGGGGGGGCGGTGGAGAGTGTGTCAGAACATTCCAGTCTATTGGCCAGATTTACCCACAATACCCTAGGCTGCCTTAGGAACAGATAGGTCTTATCTATCCTTTCTGCATAGCATCCAGCTTAGGCCATAATGCTGGTGGCCCTTGAGAGTATATCCAAGCTTTTCTTCCCATTTCATGCATATTGGATATTAGGTGGCGGGAGGTCACTCTTGGGATTGACTAAACAAGGTACACAGTAGTATTCCTTATACAAGTTAGGAAGTTAGAAGTCAGAAGTTAATTAACTTGCCCAAGTTCACTCGGTCAGAGGCTGAGCCAGGATTCTACCAAATTCTTCCTCATTCCCAATCCAGCATTTTTGCGAAGTGGTCATGAGTTAAGCACATGCAGGAATGTAAATCGTGGGTGTGTGGTCATTGTTGGGGGGGAGGGGTCACTAGGAAAACAAGGCTGACTAACAGAGTCGGTGGTTCTCCACTGGGTCGTGGATTGCCGTGCCCAAGGCCAGCTGGGTCCCACTGTAACCAGAACACCAGCATTGACTAGACAGGACCTTCTTTGAGGGGAAGGAACAGAAAGGAACAGGGAGGGAGCAAAAGGAAGTATCCCAGACCTAGTAGTCACGGTCACTGGAGCCTTCCTGGTCCTGAATATTTCTTAAGAAAACCCAGGGAATTTTCAGACTAGATCGCCACCCCTTTCTATTCCAGAGATTCAAATTCATGAGCCCCAACTGAAGTATGATGTTTGAACCATTTCCAGGGAAACAAATGACACTATTCCAATCCTTCTCCAGGAACTAAGAAAAATAATTACAATTTCACTTCATCTCAGCTCCTATCCACTCATCTAAATCCATGGGACTTGGGCAGAAAGAGGCTTATAGCAGGAGGACCCTTCATCTATCACAGCAAGGCTCCTGGTAGCTGTGACCCAAAGAGACCTGTGTTAGCCTGGAATCCAAGTGGCTTGTTGGTGTCATTCAAGCGGTAAATGAGTAAGGTCTTCCTCTCCTACCAAACTCCATTTCATTTCTGTTCAGACACATCCCAAAAATTCCAGTAGCTATCTGGTGGAAATTCCACCGCAGCCACAATTCCCGAGCATTTACAAGATCAAGATAAAGAAATGCCACGATGAGATGTGGTTGGCTAAACATCTCTGAACAAAGAATTTCTTCTTCATACTGACCCACCTCATGCATACCTCAGCGTGTGATAGCAAAGGCATTACACATAGCGATCACATTGCCAAGTCCACTGAGTAGTGCCATTTTCTGAGACAGCTGACTGCACATGAACTGTACTCACATGCTATCATTTTTGTGACCTAAAACATTAGGGTAAGAGAAAAAGTTGGAACTGAAATACACAGCCTCATAATATTTCACCTTTCTCCAGGGTCTCTGATGACCAGGAAGTGAACTACTGCCTTTTATCTACATTTCTAAAATTTAATCCTTATAACAAACTTATGCAATTTGCTCAACTCATGCATATCGGGTAGCAGGTAAGATGAGGTGAAATTTAAACTGGGGTCCATCTGGCCAAAGTCCATGCTCTTTAGCACTCTGTTTTGGAAAAAATACCCAATGGTATCTATGCTATTTGTATTCCAAGTGTAAAAGAGTGTAGAGTCCTTTCTAAATGATTAGCTTGGATCCTCAGAATATACATTTATGACTCCCTCTCCCAGGTGTTCTTGATCCTATACAAGCATAAAACCCAATATCAGAGTAGTTTTCCCCTCTTCCAGGAAAGTAACAAGAAAACACACACACACACACACACACACACACACACACACACACAGAGAGAGAGAGAGAGAGACAGAGACAGAGAGCTCATACTCAGGTCAGCATTTTGATCCCTTTCTGAAATGGCGAAAAAAAAATCATCCTTTTCTCCTGACTCAAAAACATGGTTTTGTTGATTTATTTGACTTTAATGTAACATAGAGACAAATTTTTCATTTATTGTCCCAGGACTTTTTTTTCCCCCACAGTCCAGTGTCTCTCTCTGAGAAAGGGAAATATGTCAAAACTCCCCATTGGTTTTCTTTGATCTCCTCACAGCCCCATAAGGGCGGTGTCATTTTCAGATGACATCCTTTCACATAAGGAGCCCAACACTTAATGAAGGTGAGGCCCTTCTCAATGTCACTCAGCTCCCAAGTCCCATAGGTCTCGCAGCTCCCAATTCTTTGCTCTTTTTTTCTACTACACAAGCAGTTTTCTGGGTTTTTCAGGCTCCCAGATGGTAAGAACGGGACAATACAAGCCATTTCCCGAAATTAAAAATTCCAACTGACCTACAGAGCCTGTTCTCGGGCTACGGGCCCTACTCAAATGTTGATTGCTTTGCTTTTGGCTGCGATTCTATCAGGTCAGTGTGATAATGTTGTTACTCTAATTAGGTTTTCACTGAGTAGTGGAAATGAAGATACTAATTGATACTTAATAAAATCTACTTTAAAGGCAAAAGCCATTCAACCCATGCACCCATAAGCAAAGTTAAGAGATCAAAGCAGTTCTAGCTAGGCGAAAGGTCAGAACCCGCTGTCCTCTGACTGGTTGCCTGCCTGTGGGATGGTGTATCCGGGTAGGGTGTCCCTTGATATAGAGAGTTCCTCTCTTAGTTAACCCTCTGACCAGAGGTGTCCTGTGATCACGCAAGAAAACCCAAGGAACTCTTCCTGCAGACAGGGTATCTCTTGTGGGTGGAGTCCCCATACCCCTAGGAGCCAGCTAAAATTATAGCAGGTATTCTTGTGCCCTGTGAATTTCACTTCAGTCTTAAGATGCTCTGAGGAGTCAGGGAGCCCTGTATCAGTTCTGCATCTGGGGGGCAGGGGACCAAATGTTTTTATTCCTAAATTCTTCTCTGGAAAATGCTCCTGGCTGGCCATCTTAAGTCTCCTTCCCACGTGATAGTCTCGTATGCATCCTTACTTTGGGATTAATGTGTATTTCCATTGCACTGTTTGTCCCCACCTCTGTGCCCTCAGAGACTCTAAGGGTCTTGGTGTAGGAGGACCCATCCACTTGGGGCAGTGAGCAAACAGGGAGAATGAAACTTCTGCCCTGCCCCACACCAACTAGTTCCCCTCCTCTCTATAGTTCCAAGGTCAAGTTTCCCTTGGGAGCAGTTAGGGAACTGAAGGTCACAAAAAGCTGCCAATGCACCGTGCCTTGGAGGGTTTCCCAGAATGCAAAATGAAAATGAGATTGTTTTCATATAAGACTTCTGTATTTGGAGGACAGGATTCAAACAGTTTGAATCTGCAGTTTCACTGTGCACTTAGGTAACCCCCACAAAGTCTAGTTGTTTTTCCTTTCTTAAAGCCAAAACAATATCAAAAATACTTCCTGGAGAGAACTCCAACTAGGCAGAATTCTTTTTTGTCATCGCTGAGCTGATGTTTTCAAGGATTCATATCTTAAGATAAGCCTTATATGGTGTGTTTAGCTGGGGCTCTTGTGTCTTTCCGTGTAATGATCGCTGGCCATGGGGCCCTACTTATTGTAATCTCATTAGATGGCACAATGCACGCAAGCTGAAAACTTGTGATTAGTAAGCCAGCAGGTTGTAAAAAAAGAAAACCCAGCAGCCAAGCAAAGATGTTGCAGTGAAGAAGCAGACGGTAGGTTTTCTATGACCTGAAGAAAACCAGTACCTCCTTCCTGAAAAGATGCACCTTCAAGTTCAAATACATGTATTCCACAAAATTTAGCTTTATTTCCTGGGTAGGAATCCTGAACATAGGCAAGAACCCATGGCTAGACCTCCTAATATCTGACTGTTCTCTACCAAAATTCATTTCATCTGGTTTCTCTTTGCAAGATGGAAGAGCCCTTGACAAGAGGTATCATTATGGAATACTGCTGTGTTGGTAATTTGTAGTCCAACCAATAGAACATAAAACTTAGCCCGACAGAGGCACCCGGTTCTGACTCCACCATTATCTTGCTCTGTGGGTTGGTGCCAACTTTTAAACTTCTTGGTGGTGACTCAGTCAGTTTTGATTCTTTACTCTCTGCATCTTCACCGTGAATAACCACAAACATTCATTGATGGGGTCATCCTCAGTTCTGCTATCGTCACTTATTCTTTCCGAGAAACATGTTAGACACAGTTTTTGAAACAAGTTTAAATAATCTTGAAGGTTTTAAATTTATCTAGTGAGCCAAACCACAGCCTCCTTAGAGTCCCCTGTTTGGGTCTGTGTGTGTGCGTGTGTGTGCACACACATACTTTTAATTATTTGTACAGTACTCTGGGGGTGCCTGGGTGACTCAGTCGGTTAAGCAACCATCTCCTGAGTTCAGCTCAGGTCATGATCTCAGGGTCCCAAGATCAAGCCCTGGCTCAGGCTCCAAGCTGGGCATGGAATCTGCCTAATTAAGATTCTCTCTCTCTCCCTCTCCTTCTGTCCCTCCCCCTGCTTGTGCCTTCGCGTAAGTGTGCGTGCACATGCTTCCTTTCCCTAAAAATACAAATATTTGTACAGAACTCTGGAGATGATGAGTTCTCAATGTGTATTCATTGATGATAATAAATTAGTGGTTGACTATAAATTTTGTAGAGAAAGTAATTTTTTTAAAGAAAGACCTTGTCATTGCCAGGGATGACTAAAGAGAGAAGGGGAAGTGTTAACCTGTGGTGGGGTGGGCATGGTGCTTTGAAGATTATTTGTTCTCTGGTGGTCCAGTAACAGAATGGCCCAACAGAGTGGAGACTGCTTTGGTCTGATGGTACTGTTGCAGCATGCTGGTTATGGGACATTGAGGAAATCACCTCAGTTCTCTTGGTCTCAATTATCTATTCTTAAAAATGGAGGCTAGAGGAAGACCATGTATGATTTTTTATGGTCTCCTCTAGTTTTCATATTGTGTCTTTTATGAAAAACTAGAGAAGTTAAGATCAACAGTTCCTTTAAAAAGAAAATACACAAACAGTTGTCTTCTCTCTTGAGCCACTTTCACAATCTCTTAGGTAAATGAACTGGGGGTATAAGAAACTGCTGAAAAGATCTCAAGAATGAAAGTCTGAGGCTGTTAGAAAATTGGAGAGGGTGGGCATCGATGTTTTCTGGAGAAGGAGCCTGCCCAGCTGGAAAAGAGAGGTGACCACTTCTGAGTTCTGTCTAGTGCCGACCCTGGCTGTGACGCTCCGCTTCTGTGTGTCACTAATGGGAGCTTCAGCGAGCTGGCAGTCATGATTATTATCCTCCCTTTATAAATAAACGAAAACCCTTAAAGGTGACACGACTTGCCCAAGGTTACAGAAGCATGGCAGTGTGTCAGATGGAACTGTGTGTGTTGGCGACATTATAAGCAAAAGGCAGAAGAGTGAGGGGGAGGTCTGTACTTCTCTTAAGTTCACAAAACAATGGTCAAGGGCTCTGGAAGAGCTTCAGGTTTGCTTTGGATGGTGAGACCATTCTTGTCCTCCTGCCCCTCCCAGAGCCCCCTCCCAGCTGCCCTGCCCAGGGTTACTCACCCAGGTAGTTGCTCACTGGGTGCTGGTGCCCATGTCCCTACTTGCAAGCTTCATGAAAGGCTATTTGTAATGAAGAGAAGGCACAAAAAGGAAGAAGAAGAATGCATCAAAGATCTTCCCCGAGGGCTTGAACTCAAAGGGCATTGTTCTTGGGAGAGACTCCAGTTTCCCTCTTGTATTTTGCAGAAGTGAATGGTCATCACAATGACTGACAGAATTATGACGTTCCATTCCAAGCGTGGATAATTTTTATTTTTCACCTCTGGGGTTATTTCACTCCTCTCTGCTCTACTTCTCCCACAAAAAGGAAAGAATAATGCTTGTTCACTGTGACGATGAGAAAGCAGCCCAGGGCAGTACTGTTCAAAGGAAACTGCTAATCTCACCAGGCACCAAGGCAGGACTTTCAAAGTGCTAGTAAAGAAAATGTGCAGCATCCTGCCCACCCAGGTTTCCTTATCACTGCAGACCCTGCCCAGGGAGTTCTAAGGCCCTGAAGAACCACACTCACAAGTCATGGCCAGGAACTTCTGGCCCCACAAGAAAAGCACTGAAAGAAATGAGGCATTAATGGACTCATGTCTCGGCAACATTCAGAGGTTGCATCACTTTGCTGTCCATTTTTTATTTTTTATTTTTTTGGTCCCTTTTTAATGATGAGAGAGGGAAAGACAGTATTGGTTACTATCACCCAGGGATCTCTGGTAATTTTGGGGGTGATGGGTGAACACCATGAATTCAGTAAGAATAGGCTGATGTCCTGGCAGGCTCCTCAAGTGACTTTCTTAGTATGTTACTGAGTTTTGACACTTTGCCGTCTTGATTCTATTTCCAATATCTAACTGGCTTCTTCTCAGGTAGTCTCTTGGAGAAAGCTATGGGTACCACAGTAGTGTATACTTGATACTGCTCACAATCATATTGGCTAGGCTTACTTTTTAGAAGCCACAAAGCAAACAGCCAAACACCAAAAGTCACCCTTGGGTTGCCCATCAAATACCTTCTGTTAAGGCAGGATAGGAAGAAAATCAGCTTATGATTCAACAGTGTACCAACCATTATGAGGCCATGGAACCAAAATGGCCCATGAGTCCAAGAAACATCATCAATGTCAAATGTAGCTCAGAAACAGACCTCAGTGTGTTACCATGAGACAATCTCATCCATTTTCTAATGCTGATAGCCAAGTGACCAAGCACCAGTTAGTACTGTCACAGCTCCTTCTATAGAGTCCATGAGCACACCATCACTTCTTGAACTGAACTGAATTCCCAATATTGGACTGGATTCTCCAGCCCTGTCCGTCATCTAGCAGAAGAAAAAGCATTTCAGGAGCAAAATAAGCCCTGTTTTCCTACTTCCCAAAAGCCATCTGGCCATTCCTACATCCACCTTTTGTCCTCAGTCAGCACACAGTGAAGTGAGTCAGAGTCCATAAGTATTCTGTCTGTGTCCATCAATCTGGCAGACAGTGAAGGTAGGGAGGGGCTTATCCAGTACAGACTTTACCGAAAATGAAGAGTCTGTTCCTAATAATCCTATTTTTTACAGCCTACTAGTCTGAAAGGCAAAGAGGCAGGATTTTGAACAGAGGAGATTTTCATGCTATAAATCTTCAGGCATTTGGGGGCACCAAGGGTTTTGATGTAATTGCAGTAAACCTAAAATAATTTACAAGCTGTGTGTGTGTGTGCGCGCACGCGTGTGCACGCTTGTGTGTGCATGTCTAATGCATGGAAAGAATTTTAACAGGAGAAAGACATTAGATCAGTTTTGCAGAAAGAAAAATCTTTTATTTAAACTGTTCCTGGATGTAAACTGTTCCTAGATCCAGGTATTTGGTTAATTTCTAGAATTAATTAGCAAATATCTGTCCAAAACATGGACTTACAAGACTTCTATTGATAGTATAGCTCTTCTCTAAAATTGCTGTAAGGCATTTTGATCATTTTTAGAAAAGGCACACTACAGGAAGCTTTAGCATGTAAAATATTCTTCTGAGATGTCTACATAAATCTCAGGGTCAGTTAATTATATTGAACTTTATATGTCTTCAAGCAACTCTTGGCATTCCAAATCTCTATCTCGTATCTTATTTTACATGACTTTTAAAGTAAGATTAACCAGTGAAATTTAAATAAACCGATCAATGGTTACAGTGGCGGAAGCATTATTTGGTTACATTGTGTGCTTAGCCCAGTCTCCAGACATATTTTTTTCTCCTATTCTTCAGTCTCTCTGACCATGTCTGGTTATGCTCAATCTTTGGCTGTTCCCCTAAAGGGATTATCTAAGGGTCACCATTTTTCCTCTTTGAATGACTTTCTGACATAATTCCCACTGGATACTACTATTTTTTCATATCAACTTACATGAGAAATTATTAATTCCCAATTGGGGAATTCCCACTTGGGTTGGCCCAAGGCCATAACAGCATGTTGGAATCAAATATTTTCTATTGTTCTAAAACAGATCCAATAAAAAGACATTTATAGAGTGCCTAATATATGCTTGACACTCTGCTAAGTGCTATAGATACAGAAAAGAGTAGTCCACAGTTTTTCCCAGAGGAAGACCAACATCTTGTAGAGGAGATGAACCAATGAGGAGCCAACTTATCCTTGTGTGAGACTATAAGGGCAGTGACAGCTGAACACAGCACAGAAAAGTTCTAGATGAATGCAAAAGACCTTCAGAGAAGTTAAGGTCCAAGTGGTATTCTAAAGAAAAGGAAATTAGAATCTGCATCCTTCCTCTTCAAGAATTCAGACTTTAAAGGGAAAGCTCCCTCCTTTTCGAAATTTGTCTATCCTTTGAAGGAGAAAATACAAGAGTTGAGATAGTAGTGGTGGCCATGACTAAGGAAGTTTTGATTCCCTGGAGAAGGGAGGTAAGAGAAGGGTTCAGAGAGATCCCTCTAATTGAAAAGGTAGGGACAGAAAGAACTAAAACCTCACCCTGAAATAGAGCCAGTGCCTCATTCACATTCCTTGAACTTGGAGCTTTAATTTAGAATCATTTTCTTTAGCCCAGACCTCACAACCTCTCCCAATCCCCGGGGACCTTTGCCTAGTGAACTGTCTTGCTATAAATCTGATCTCTACCCAGTTATGACTTAAATTTCATTTATCCTGGATACAACTTTAAACAGAAACAAAGAACAAAACACTTGAAAAATTCTAGCAGAGAAGTCTTCTGATGTCGGCAGTTGGCACCAGTTTGGAAGCTCAGGGCTAAGGGATAGGGATGACCCACGCACACCCATCCCAACAGCCTCCATTGCCATCAGAACTCCAACTCTGACTTTAGTATCACTCAGCAGAACCACGAGGCAAGCTGGAAGGGTAAGCTTAATGGCAGGAAATCCTTCTCAATTTTCTTAAGTTGGCTTAGGCAAATCTTTAGTGTGTAAGTGAAAATTTTCACCATCTTAAACAGTGCACCTGCTTTCTGAAGTTGGGGCAACTTGTTGCGGTGTTGTCTGATTCCTTTAGAAACTCAGATCATAAGTCACCGTCTATGGACCAAACCACATGTTGGTTTCATTCTTTCATCCATTGAAAGAAAGAATATATGTAAGAGTTAATTAGGACAGATTTGAGTACATAAATATTTAAAACCCCTTTTACAAATACCATAAAGAAAGGTAAAAACAGAAACAGTGAACAGGAAAATATATTTGCAACCTAAATAACGGAAAAGTTTGCTATCCCTGAGGAGTACCTGCAAATCCATCCCAGCTAGAAGCTGAGCAGAGAATGAACGGACAGTTCACTAAAGAATGATAAATGATCATTTATAGATAAATGATCTATAATCATCTGAAGAGCTGTTTAGGCACACTAAAAATGAATAAAGGCAAATTAAAATGGTGAGATAACATTTCCTTTTGCGAGACTGGTAGAACTTAGGTAACACCAGGCACCGGTGAGCAGGTGGAAAACAGGTGCTTTCACTCACCAAGATGATACAAGTAGGAATTGCTGCAACCTCCTTTTTGAAAGGCAGCTTGTCAAACCACGTAAAAATGTCTCACGGTGGGTAATTTCTGACTTAGCAAATTCACTTCTAGGACTTGCTTTTAGACAATAATAGAAGAGTGCATTAAAAATCTCCCATAGTACACATATATCTATGTAAGGGTTGTTGATACCAGCAAATTTTGCAAAGAGCCTAAATGGTCATTGGAGAAGGACCTGCGGCCGCCACACCTGCACGCGCGCATGCGTGAGGATGCCGGGCAGCCGTCTCCCAGGATGCGGTCCGTCCAGCAGCCCAGGTGCAGAGCTTGAACTCTGTCACCAATAGATCCGTGATTAAATTTATGTCCATCGAGGTACAAGCTGTGTGGCTTGGGTGAGTCATTTGACCTCTGTAAGCCTCAGTTATCTCATCTGTAGAAACGAGGACGATACTCCTGCCTGCGTCATACGATGGAGCCGAATTGGGTGAGAGTATGAAAGTGAAGCTCTCCGCACAGCATCTGTAGAATAACCCAGCTGCTGGCGGCCACCGAGCCTCTCGATCCAATACTGTCACTTCTGCACAAAAATGACAAAATAGACCCAACGTTTTGCCTCTTCATCTTCCCAAGGCCTTATTAAAATAAAAGCGTGTTTTGGGACGCCTGGGTGGCTCAGTCAGTTAAATTTCTATCTGCCTTAGGCTCAGTCATGATCCCGGATCGTGGGATCGAGTCCTCCATGGGGCTCCTTGCTCAGCAGGGAGCCCGCTTCTCCCTCTCCCTCCACCGCCCCCTGCTTTCTCTCAATCTCAAATAAATAAATAAAATCTTCTAAAAAAAATAAAATAAAAGCACATTTTTAAAAAGAATAAACTCAAAGAAGAACGCTGCAAAAAAAAAAAAAAAAAAAAAAAATAACAATCTAAATAAATTTTCTGGGGCACCTGGGTGGCTCAGTCCTTGAGCGTCTGCCTTCTACTGGGGTCCTGATCCCGGGGTCCTGGGATGGAGCCCCACATGGGGCTCCTTGCTGAGCGGGGAGCCTGCTTCTTCCTCTTCCACTCCCCCTGCTTCTGTTCCCTCTCTCGGTGTCTCTCTGTCAAATAAATAAAATCTTTTAAAAATAAAATAAAATAAAATAATAAAATAAAATAAATTTTCCTTAGTAATTAAAATTATTAGTTATTAAAAAAAGAGAGTCTGGAAAACCATGTTGAAGAAGTTTTTTTCAAAATTCGGAGCAAAAGGACATTGGTGGAAATGTGAGATAAAAGATCATTAAATACTAATAACAATAATTAGATAGCCAACATATATACTAAAAACACTTGACTATGTGCTAGGCTCTGATTTGTACCCAATGTGTGCATTATTTCAATCAGTCCTCCCTGAAAATCTGTGAGGTGGGTAGTAATATGCCCTCTCTTTACAGTGAGAGAGATGAAGTCCTGAAGCAATTAGGAACTTTTCCCCAGGTCACAGCTAGTCTGTGGTGAATTTAGGATATGCGCAGAGGCAGGGTCACTGTACAGGACTGTCTCTGCCACCTTGGCGTATCTGCTCCCCAGCTAAGGACTTCTCTGCATCACAAAGAAGCAGGACCTGCATTTCCCAGACTAGCCCCCCCAGCCCCCCATCCCACCCCAACCATTTCAGGTTAGGGCCTGCAGGGGTTATGTGTAATTTGGAAGGTAGAACAGTGGAAGCATCATTTTCCAAAGCGGTGGCTGGCAGATGCACAGGCAGAAGTTGCCTATGAGGTTTCTGAAGCAGCTACAAGGGGAACATCCCTGGGATTGCACACTGGGCTAGTCAGTTCAAGAAACTTTCCCTCTTCCGGACTTTCCAATATTTGTTCGTGTATTAAAACATTTCCTACTGAAAACACACAGAAAGGCTTTTGTTTTCCTGATCAAACCCTGACTGATTCAGGCGCCAAACACTGAGACCCAATCCAGTAAGTATCTAACTAATAGGTGTCCCAGAAACATCACAGAAAAATTGAAGGAGAAAAAAATATCCAAAAGTAGAATCTTAGCGCTCAGAAGTCACACTGCTTAGATTAAAAGAACTCATGTATAGCAAAATGAATTAAAAAAACAAAAAACAAACAACCCCAGTGAAACAAACTAACAAAAAAACCCAAAGCAACTAAATAACCTGTGATACTTTAGAATGCCAAAGATTAAAATAATAAAATAACTTTCAGAGAGGAAGAAAAGGAGCCTACAAGGGTTATGAATGAAACTGGCTTCTGACCTCTCAAAACATCTCCCGATGGTGCTCGAAGATGTTGGGGAGATGCCTTCAAAATCTGAGAGGACATGATTTCAACCCCAAATTCTACACCCAGTCAAACTATGAATGCAAGGTTAAAGTAAAATATGGACATTTTGGTAGGTAAGGTAAGGATTTCAAAATTTTAACTTCCATGCACGATCTTTTAAAAAAGGATGGAATCTTAGTTCACTTGATAAACTTTCTACAGAAGGCAAGATGATGTATAATCATTTTAATTCTATGGGTTATTGCCATGAGGATTAAAAAATATATAGCATAACAAGCTTTTACATTCACATATATTATTTAGAACAAAAGTTTTCAAGGTACTTAGGAAAAAAAGAAATAGAACAGATAGTATTTGAATATGGCCAGGTTGTAAAGAGAGTACATGATGTCTGGGAAACCCTTCACTGAAGTAAATGACTTACTGAAATATCTCTTCCAAATACATTTTCATTTTAAAAAGAAGAGACTTAAAAGACACTGCAGAGGCCAAAAGCAGGAACTCATCCACCCAGCCAGGCCAGGAGAGAGGAGCTGAGGGACTGTGGTTTGTGGCCCGCCCCTGAAGACAGCCCCCTTTCCTTTGCGTAAATCCCATATTCCTCGCCCTCCCCGTGGAAGCCTCTGACTGTTTCCGCTTTCCCAGAAAGGGTCTCAGGCCAGGAAGAGAATGTGAGGACCCAGGCTCTTAACTGCCTACAAGTTCCATTTCTCATGATAGACTACTACATGAGTAACTTGGCTCGTACACCAGCACCCTTATTTTTCCTTCTCTTTTCTTTCTTTCTTTTTTTTTTTTTTTTTTAATCTTGTTGGCTTGTGCCTTTCTGTGTTATTTCAAGTCTAATCTGGAGTGAGGAAGAGTTTATCTAAATAACATCAATAACATAAGCTCACTAACCTGGAGGTGCACAGATATACTGGAGTTTCTGGTCCTAAATTGCTGGAATTAACCTTGTAGTCAGGGTCCTTGTTTCCACAGGCAGATGCTAATTCTGCTCTAAGCAGGAAAGGAATTTATTAGAAGGCTGTTGCATAGTTGGCAGAATGGGTAGGATGGCTGGAGAGCAGCACAGGAGGAAATGTGGATGATAAGACAGAGCCAAGATGGCATCACAGAACAGTCCAAGAGGCTGTCACGCCCACCAGCGACGGCTCCACTGGCCACAGCTGGACGCTCCCCCACTCAGGGGCACTGGCCATCATCTCGGAAGGCCTTCCGCACATCTGCATTCCTCAGCCGAGCTCAAAGAGTCTGGCAGATGCAGCTGGTGGCCTGAACTGCCAGGGAACTGTGGGAGGAAACATCAGGCCCTCCGGGCTTGGGTCTCTTTATTGGAATTCCCTGGAACAGGAAGTCAGGGTAGGCAAAATGAGAAAAGCCCACTTTGCTTGGTGAGTTTGTGAGGCCCTACCAGAACAGCCGGGTCTCTCTTCATGCTCACTTCACTTCCTCTGTTACATTGAGCGGTTTGCAAAACAATGTTGGTGTTAGAGTAATTACATTTACATGATATCTATTTCCTTTTCTTTCAAAGTCAGGATTCAAACATGAGTTACTCATTTAAAATTTTGGAGTCTTTTTATTTGAACTTCTAAATAAACTTGGAGAAGGCTGAGGAGTATTTCCTGTCAAATTCTATTGGGACGTAAGTTTCAGATTACCTGTGAGTCTTTTTCATGTACAAGAAAAATCCCTTTTGAGGATAAGTTCAAAGAAACTGAATTTCCTAATGTAATTAACCACCAACAATGTAAGATGCTTATTTCGTGAGTTCTTGGGGGAGATTTTAAACTGTGATAGTGCAAAACCACTGACCTGCTTAACTTGAAGTAGATGTCTCTAGTAAATTCTGATTAAAAAAAAAAATAATCAGTGGGGAAACAAAGACATCTATTTTAGTGGTGTATTTGAAAAATGGTGTAGGAACATATAAAAAGTAATTAACATTAACTATGGGTTGATACTCTGCACCCAATTATATTCACAAGCAAGATTTTTGTTTCACTGGATCTGAGTTTACGCTGAGTGATTAGGAACATTCCCCATATTTGTTTTAATCTCCTTTACATTTTATGTCCTGGAGGGTGGTGGTGTTCGATTTAATTTGCCAACCTATGTTAATTTTACAAGAATCCAGATCAAACTGCTGTGTAAACAAGGAGTGCCTCGCAGAGTTTTTTGGTGATTAGGCTGGAGAAGTCACAGCTGAACTAAAAAAGATGCTGCCAGGGGTGATTTTTCATTTTTCTCCCTATAATTTTAAAAGCTCCGATGAAAGAGCTGTTTTTCCTTAACAATAGTATCCTTGTTAAAAGTACTTTAAAGGGCTGTTCCACTACACAGAAACAGCCTAATTAAACCACTCATATAACAAAGATACCAGCAGTTGCTAAAACCAAAGAATATAATTCCATCTTACACAGAAATTTTTAAAGGTGATTTTTTTTTCAGCGTTCAGCTCGATTCCCAGTTTAAGGAACTCCTGTCCATTCAACATTTCTTTGTAGAGACATCATTAATCTGTGAGACTTACTACAATGGGATATTATTTTCCTCAACAGAGGCTGTTATTGAAACTGCGTATTATCAAGGCAGCTGTCCGATTAAGTTTTTATAAAGGATTAGGAGGTTATATGAGTACCCAACAGCTGCCCCAGTGAGGAGAAAACTAGGGTTCCTAAATCGTATGCCTCTTGGTGTATGTAATGAAATGACATATTCTTTACCCATGGAGCAAAATACTCATATTTAAAGAGAAAATTAAATTAGGGACAAAACCTCCTTATCTGAAAGCAAAACTCTGTGTGAACACAAATGAAGATAAACAGAAATACATAAAATGTGGACTCTCCCCCAGAGTAGTCTCAGTAGACCCTTAAGACTGTAAGACCACTTACAGAGTGGTCTCAGTAGTCATGATGACAAATTTCAAAACCCTAAATAAAAATAAAGAGTTAGGTAGAAGTTTGAGGCATTGAAGAAATTCTGTGAGTTAGTGCATAAGTCACTGAAGATACAGATATCTGCTATGGAATCTCAGGTGGCCTAAGAGCACTTTGGGGCCAAAGGTTGAAGAAGGCAGTCTATGTCATTGATCAACGAAGACGACTGAGAAAAGTCATCAGGATCATGTGAAGTGTGCTGTGTTAAAGTTGAAAGTGACCCGGGAGATCATCTCCTCCTCCAGTGGTCCCTAAATTTATCTACTGACAAGAATCAGATGAGAAACCTGCAAGAAATAAGTTAAAATAAAACAAAAATTTTAAAATAAAACAAACAAACAAACAAATAAATAATATATGGTGTCTTCCTTAGCCCTATTGAACATATATGCCAAGGATTATGTGAACCTTCTTTTATTTAATTTTAAAAAACCTGTAACTGACTTAGAAGCCCCAAGAAACTGCATTTTTGCCCCCACGTGATTATTTTCAACCAGAAGTTTGAGAAAAATTCTTCTAAGTCAACTTTGTGAGCTTGGAAAACAAAACATTACACAAGTACTAAATGTGAAAAACAAAACCAAACCCAACCAGATGGGCCAAAGATGGATGTGTGTGTGTGTGTGTGTGTGTGTGTGTGTGTGTGTGTAATTACCTTCACACAGAGCAGGGAGAGAAAATGTGTGCAAGGTCCAGAAGAGCTATGGCCTAGTGTCTTTCTCGTAACTGACCCTTAAGAAATACCTGGTCCTGGCTGAATTAAAAATGAAGCAAAGAGGGACGTATGGGTGGCTCTGTAGGTTGATTCTTGATTTCAGCTCAGGTTAGGATCTCAGGTTGTGAGATCGAGCCCCGTGTCGGCTCTGCGCCGAGTGTGAAGCCTACTTGAGTTTCTCTGTCTCCCTTCTCCCTCGCCCTCTGGCCCCCACTCTCCCTCTCTCTCTAAAAAAAGGATAAGAATAAAATAAAGAAAAGGAAGCAAAGAACAAAACAGGTTGTAACCCTTAATGGCGACCTACTTATTACCACCTTACATTCAATTCGTTTGTAAAGTCTCTGTTGGAGACACAGGCATGCACCTTAAGGAGACTCTAGTGGGTTGTGTAACAAGACTGAGTGAAAACATTCAGTACCTGGGAAAAATTTAAACACCAGGGAAGTAAAGAGATTTGAAGTAGAGTGTTGAAATTTAGGAAGAGGAGACTCCAGGCTGCGTCACAGAGAACATATCCAAATGCTTACTAGATTGTGGTAGCTTTTGCTAAAGCATGTGATAGAATGAAGAGTTCACCAAATAATTTTAAGCTGGCTTCAAAGACCTTGAAGAAAATTACTTAAAAGTAGCCCAAGCCCTCAGCAAACCACAGAAACATAAACTGCCATCTGGGGGATAATCTCACTGTGGCAGGAAGGAGCAGATGACCTAATGCTTTTTCTGCCAGTTCCTACCACGCATGCTCCGTTTCTCTGCCTTTGTCCGCCAGGGGCATTTTCCAAACCTCAGGGTGTGTATGTGTGTGTGTTTTCCTTTTATTTTTTTTAAACAAAAGAAATGCTTGTACTTGTATCCTAATACATTCTAAAATTCTCTTTTCATACAGACTTCAGCTTTTAAAAAAAGAATTTGTTTGTTTGTTTGTTTGTTTGAGAGAGGGAGAGTGGGGAGGGGTAGAGGGAAAGGGGAGAGAGAATCTCAAGCTGACTCCACGATCAGCATGGAGCCCAACAGGGGGCGCAATCCAGAGGTCCTGACCTGAGCGGAAACCAAGAGTTGGACGCTTTACTAACTGAGCTACTCAGGTGCCTCTCTCCACTTTTTTAATATTGAATTTGTGAGTCATTTTAATCAAAAGTTGACTTACAAAACAAGTCGAAATAAAAATGTTTTGACATTAATCGCTTATTTCTTGAGTTTTTGAGTATATTTACATATATATTTTTTAAAATACCAGAATCAGAGTCTACTAGGACATCAAATTGTCACTAAATTCTTTTCAAACAAAATATTCCAAGTGTATTTTTTTTTTTTTTTGCTGTGGGCATAGCCTGAAAAATGCATGCCTTGACATTTCTCACAGGACCAAATCCATAGGAAGGGTGAGTCAACCATGATGAAATCATGACTCCACTACGCTTGGAACAGACAGAGGCAACAAGTCATACTTTGCTAACGGGTCCTGTGAGGGTGGGGCCCCAGTTACCTGGAGCCTATCGGTATCACCCAGGATGCCAGGATGAAAGTAGTGTTCACAGTGAAGTTTAAGGAAAGAAAGGAGAAAAGAAAGATTACTGTTTCTCGAGCTGATTAGTGTGAAAATGTAATTTTATATATATATATTAAATAAAATTATATATTATATATAACAAATTATATAAAGATATAGTTTATTTATATACTTTATATATAACATAATATGTATAGTTTTATTTTATATTTTATATATAAAATCTTATTTATATATATTAAATCTTATTTATATATATAAAATTTTTCAATTATCTATGTGTCCACATCTATATATATTTATCTCCCATATGTATGTACCTAGGCAATAGGGAATTTTTGTTTTAGCATGTAAATTTATTGTTTATACCAGTGGAGTTTAAGATGACAAAATAAATAATAGTAACACCTACTATATGCCAGCATTGGACATTATTCAAATCAGTCTTCATAGCAACCCAATGGTTATCATTTTTCTCCAACTTATAAGACAGGAACCCAACCCAAGTCTCAGAGAGGTTAAGTAACCTACCCAAAAGCAGATAGCTATTAAGAGATAAGTCAGATTTTAGGGGTGCTTGGGGGACTCAGTTGGTTAAGCTTCTGCCTTTGGCTCAGGTCATGATCCCAGGGTCCTGGGACTGAGCCCCAAATCAGGCTCTCTGCTCAGCGGGGAGCCTACTTCTCCCTCTGCCTCTCCCTCTCTGATCTCTCTTGCTCTCACTCTCTCTCAAATAAATAAATAAAATCTTTAAAAAAAGAGAGAGATAAGTCAAATTTTGAACTCGGGCTCATCTCTTTCCAACATTTTTAGTCAAAATTTTATGTTGTAGTCAAAATATTTATTTTTGTTTCATAATAGCGACACCATGCAATCTGAGAGGCAAAGGTCTTTGAGGCAGAGAACATGAAGTATGTGTCAGAAAAAGAAGACCACGTGAAGGCCCAGTATTGTCCTTTTCTCCCATTGAATTTGGGCTGCAGCCACATTTCTGCAACAGCATCTCAGGAAAGATCATTAGGCAGGGGCTCCCCGTCTGCCAGGTTGGGGTTTAATACCCATCATGCAGCCTGTCTTCATTTGCATGTGACTAACCCCTGTTCGTGGCCTATGTTCTTCAGTTTAAGTCCGCAGTGAATTAGAGTCAGACTGGCTTAGCCGCACAAAGTACTGAGAACTCCTTTGAAACTCAAAAATAGCTTCTGGCAACAGAAACCACGTTTTCATGCTCATTTTACCATATTTAGAGATGGAAGCTGGGCCCCAGAGACCCCCCTCAAACCAGAATGTCAGGTTAGTGAATCTCTGTTGAGATAAAGGGACATGTCCCCCGCAAAGATGCTAAACACAGGTCACATCCATAACCGCAGTTTCCATTTTCTGGCAGAGCTGAATAAAATTTCCTACTATTTTTCAATCAGGAAGGGCAGCATCTCAGATGACAAGAAAGGCTTTTGTAACCAATTCGCAAACTTGGAATCATTTTTATTGAAAGTTAGGCTTACGTGGTTATTAAAAGGCAGATTCGTGGTGGACTGCAGACCCATTTGACACTGGTCTCTGGAGAAGCAACTGGAGGGAAGAAGATTTTTTCTGTTTTGTTGTTCTGCAATGTGCATTCAGTTTGAGTTTTCCCACTGAGGGGCAGATGGGCCCCGTGAGCGCAAGAGGCAGACAAAGCTTGAGTCAGAGCTTACATTTGAAAACTGAAGCAATGATTTCCCCCATTTTCAGCTTCACTCTGGGTTGTGAATTTCAGGCAGGGCAGGCAGGAGAGAGAGGGACAGGGCACCGCTTGGCTCTTGTGTGGAAGTGTTCAGAACCTTTAAAAAGCCCTTTCGGAGCACTAACCCCAGTTCTGGAGTTCTTCAATTCAACCTAGAACTGCAGATTTAGTGAAACTTATTTTTCTCTTCTGACATGAAGAGTAACTTGAAGCTAATCTCCCCGACTGGAAACTGAGCAAGCGGTTCCAAAAACAGAAGTGGGCGACGCATACACGCGGGAGTGGAGAAGGCTCAGAGTCGCCTCACGCACGTCGACTGAGAAAGGAATGGACACTGTTGATGAAATTTATCATACAAGATGGGATTGCGAGCAAATCCTTCATCCTAAAAAGGACAGAAACCCAGAAGGGAATGACTGGGGAGAATGAGTCACTAGCAGCTGTTAAGAATCATAGACCTCTATTCCTGATTTAACTCTCTCCTTTATCTGCCCCTGAGGCCCGTGGTTCTCAAACTCTGGCTGCTCAGAATCAGCTCAAGGCTTCTTAAAATACGGATTGCTGAGCTCCATCTTCAGAGTTTCTGATTCAGTGGGTCCGGGGCGTGGGGTGGGGTGGGGTGGGGGTGGGGAGAGGGCAGAGACTCTCGTTGCCTGCCTTTCCTGGTGGTGGTGATGGGACTGGTCAAGGATATCGACCTGTAAGAACCTGGGCTCTAGGTAACACCCGTTTCAGAATCAAGCCCATGGGACCAAGACCAGCCTATCTACCTGGAAAACCAGAGGCAACAGTTCTTAAAAATAGGTACTGTCATGGTAAGCTGAAAGGGCCACTGCTAAAAGCTGGAAGGAGAGGCCAAAGGAACATATCTTACCAAACAAGTGATGCCCCCTCTTCTGGGGGATACCTAGAGACTTCTTACAAGATTCAGCCCAGGAGCAGAGCAGTGTGGGCTAAGGTTGCCTGTCCTTGGGGAGACAGGAGAAGGTGTCGGTTCACGGGTGCCACAATGGACTTAGATTTGAGACCCCTGTCTACCCCCCAAGGTTATGAACTTGTTCAGTCACTTAGCATTTCTAAACCGCAGTCTCCTCGCTCATAAAATGGGGAAATGATACCACGGATCTCAACAGCTTGGAAGGATGAAATGAGATAGTGTTTAGAAATCGTTAGCACAGGGGCTCATGTGCAGTAAAGCTTGGGTAAATGCTAGCTAATTAGATGCTGTTTAATAATATAACTAGCCTTATCCCCCACCATTATGATATAGTTCGTGTGTATAACACTTTTACTACATTCAACAAATTTTGAGGCATCTGTCTCATCTTCAGATATTGGAAACTGAGGCACTAAGAGGCTAAGTATCTTGCCCCAGGACATCCTAGAGAGCTCTCCGAAGTTAATACCCCACGATGAAGCTATTAGCATCATTCTAAAACCCAGATATATAAGTGTGACCTGATCCAGACCTTCCGGACAGCCCTCCCCGAGAACCTGGCTATACTCCTCAGGATTAAAGGATGGGGTATTATTACTTCAGCTCCCCCTGGAGTCTCGCTCTGCCGTTTTTGGCCCACATGCTGCCGTATGTAGTTTGTGTCTGAAATGGAAAATTTCTGTAACACAATACCCAGCTCTGATCCCCGCAGACTCTCTCAGGCTTTTTATTTTTTTGGTTTGGGTTAAACTATGACTTCATACACAAAAAGAAGCCTCATTTCCCAGTGTTCTCAGCAGATTCATAAACATTACAGGCTCAAAACCCTCCAGTTCCTAGGAATTCCAAAGAATTAACTTCCCTTTTCTGAAAACGCAGAGCAGCAATTAAGAAGTGAGAAGAAAAATGGGAAAACTAAGTCTACCTGCCCTTCAGGACCTGTGGCTCTGTGACTTGTCCTCTTGTCCCGCTCCCCTCCTCCAAAGTAGTGTGATTCCCAGCTTGCCCACAGGGGCCCCCAACGAATGACAAGAAAGCATGGCTGCCCTTAGCTTGATGACCCTGCCTGAAACGGGGTGTGTTGGACAACCAAGCAACAGAAAGCAAGGGTTAGAGGCCCGATTCCTTGACTTACTAGCATTTTTCCCTACTAGAGTGTAAACCTTCCACAAACTGCGTCTAATGTGAGTCTGGACAAATCTGAACAGAGCAGTGGGTTTCCACGGAGTGTCTGCCCCTCTGACAAGCTGCTCCCGCAGCCGAGCGACAGACTGCACAGCCTCCAGAGCCCGGCTGTCTGGCTTTGATTCCCAGCTCCGCCCCTAACCGACTAGCCTAGTAACTTTGCTGCCAGTTTCACAACCTCTCCATGTCTTTGCTCCTCATCCAGAAATGGGGCTCGATCCCTACCCTGGAAGACTTTACTAGGAATAAGTTATTTAAGACATTAGAGGGTGTTCATGGAAGTTCCTGGCACATAGTAAGGCATTGCTCTTGTTATTATTACTAGTTCTACCATAGGGCAAGTCATGGAGCAGTTCTGGCTACATTTGCTCAAGAAAAACATAATGGCATCATAGAGAGGAAGGGACCAGGTTGGTATCCTGGTAAGGGGGCAGCTTCGGAATCAGGTAGCTGTGAGTTTGATCCTTAACCCAGCTACTTGCGTTGAGTAACCTTGGGCAAGTTATGAACCTCTTTGAGATCCAGTTTTCTTCTTATAAAATAGACAGTAATACTTACCTCCTATGGTTGCTGGGAAGATCCAGTGACATACTGTTTGGGAAGCACCTGACCCTGGGTTAGCAGCTGGGGAATGGGAGTTATTAGGTGGTAAACTGGTCACATGAATAAAGAAATCCATCAACGGATTAAGCCACTTACGACCACCCTGCTTGATACAACTGACTAAACTAATTCCAACACCTAAGATTCTTACCAAAACAAACAAACAAACAAACAAAAAACAGAGGTTTGACTTAGGATTTTCCAACTGTACCATGGTGCCAAAGCAATACGCATTCAGTAGAAAGCATACTTCAGGGGAGGCTGGGTGGCTCAGTCGATTAGGCTTCTACCTTCGGCTCAGGTCATGATCCCAGGGTTCTGGGATCAAGTCCCACATTGGGCTCCTTGCTCCACGGGGATCCTGCTTCTCTCCCTCTTCCTCTGCCTGCCAGTCTGCCTCCTTGTGCTCTCTCTCTCTCTGTCTCTGTCAAATAAATAAAAAAAATCTTAAAAAGAAAGAAAGAAAGAAACCGTACTTCACATTGGCAATACTGGGATCTTTTCTCGGACTAGTGATATGCCATACAATGCTCTCCCGTGATGCTAGGCAACGACGAGCCACCCAGGCGGCGGCCCGATGACGAGGGTCAACAACCCCTACACTCTGTTTTTCACTTCCGGTATAATTCAGTAAATGACATGAGCTATTCAACACTCTCTTATAAAATAGGCTGGTGTTAGGTGATGCGGAGTGACCATAGGCTAACAGTGTTCTGAGCATATGTCAGGGAGACTCAGCTAAGCTGTGATGTTCTATAGGTTAGGTGTATCACATATCCTGTCGATTTAGGATATTTTCAACTTACGAGGAGTTTATTGGGTCACAACCCCTCTGTCAATGGAGGAAGTGCTGTCTTGTCAGAGTACAGGGTAAAACGGCACAGGACATTTTTCTGTCTCTTGTGTTAAACTTGGTTTACTGTCTGGATGTATAAACCACTCATCACCCCGACCCCCCATTTAGCCTCTTTTCTTTATCAATCACATTTTTGTTCCAACATATGCATGGAGATATGGGAGTTTGCCAGGTCTTGTAAGGGAGCTATGATGAAAGTACTCCCCAGACAGTGAGATTTCAACCTCCAGAGGCTATGAAAGTCTGTGATGAAATGAAGGACCTTAAGGCATCACAAACAGGGCTGCGGCGTCACTTTGTGTCAGGGGGTCACGGGTTAAACTATGATCCAAGAGGAGCCTTTGACAATAGAATGAGCACCCCCTAGAGTTGTGCAACAGTGTAGCTCTGATCCCCAAACGCAAGACATGAGGTCCACTGACTCAGACTGGGACTTAACCCCCCTTACGTTTCATGAGTCAGACTCTGTCTTCCATTTCTCCTTGCTGAGGTAGACTGTGTGATCCCTGGGTGATCTAGTCATGGAGAAGAATCACAGAATCACCCATTCTGAGAGTTGAAAGACCTACCCAGGTCATCCAGCCAGTCCTCCGCAGTGCCCCAGGGGAGCTTGTCAGTGTGTTTCCGAGTTGCCTTTTGTTGGTATGAAAACCACTTCCCAGGAGTGTTAGAATTCCCCCATGTGACCTGTCATTCTTCCAGCAGGAGGGTGGGGGGAACAAGGAGACCTGAAGCACCCTCTGCCCTTGGCTGCCTCCACCAGCATCCGTGTCTGAAGTGCCTAGGTGTGGCTTGCAGGATTTCCTGAAGATGTGGGAGAAAGTAGTGATGTCGCCGCTCAAGGTGCCTTGAGAAGGAAAAGGACAAACCCAGACACCAGTGGAGGGAGATGATGATTCCAGGACCCCTAACCAAGAGGATGTTCTTTTGCTTTTATATTTCCTCTTGCCCATGCCCCACTCGCTTCTTCCGCACCAGTATCATCGATAAAGCACTTTAGAGCTAAAAGTCACCGACCAAATTACCTCGTTCAGTTTGCAGATGAGGAAACGAGTCCCAGACGTCAGGCAGTAGGAAGCATCCAGGAAAAAGGATCGATCCAGAAGTCACTTAGGCTTTCAGCTGCCTGTAGAAGGAGAGAGAAGTGTATTCGGGTTCAGAGTAAGTGGTATTTTTAACTCCATTATATAGATAAAGAAATTAAGCTCAAAAGTAAATGGTGTTACATTTCTTCTCTGGTTCTTAAACTATTCTGCTGGGTTGGGCAATGCATCAGGGCTTGAGCTAAAAACCAGAGCCGGCTTCTATCAGGCAGTTCCTTGGAATGAAAGCACGGGTGGGAGGTGGGGGGGGAGGTGAGGAGACATGGTCCCATCCTTTGACTCTTGAGTTGGAAGGAAAGCCAGCATCCAACCAGGAATGTTGAATCTACTTTAACATTTCACCGTTGTTTCTTCCTCTCCATACCCAAGGGCACACAGGCACTCACACAGCAAGTTGCAAGAACAGACATCTGCAGTGAGAACACTTTTTTATATAATACCTGTGCCGTTTTTCTCAATTTCACATTTTCTCCTTCTGTAAAGTAGGGATTGTGATGATGTCCTTCACATAGCATTGTTGTATAATAAAATAAAATAATGAGGTATGATTGCTTTTTAAACCGCAAAGCAGTAATTCTTCAGTAATTTGGCTTAAGAACTTTCTTAAGAATTTGGTGAATGCTAAAGACCCTCACCAAAATTCCCAAAAGTGGACATGATGTTTTGCACATAATTTCAGAGGGTTCACAGACCCTCTGAAGACCTCAGCTTAACACCTCCTCTACAAGTGCTTACCAAATGTGGAATAATCCAGTCTGAACATTCCAGAGTTTTCCCAACTTGGCATAAACTTGGTGTGTGGCTTTCATTTATTTGATAAACCCTTACTTGGCCCTTACTAGTTACTCGATCTGTGGGGGCACAGACGTCCTTATCTTTTAGGAGTTAACACTGCTAAAGGTGTATTAAAACCAAAGAGTTCCTTCCCATGTGTTGTGTCAACTGAGAAGGTCACTTCACTCTGGCATCTGGCTTTATAGCTCCTCTCTGGTTATTCTGGTCAGTTAGAGGACAGTGTGGTCACAGCTAATCTGACCAGGAACCTGTATACAAAAATGTCGAGGGACGTTTCCCAGCTCTGTGCAAGTGTTCTTTCCCCGAGAAAGATCTGGGTGCGGATAAGCAGAGGGAAGCTGTGTTCAGCTTTGGGTGAAACACTATTCCTCACAATCCTGGGGTCTCCTAGTAAGAACCCTTCATGCCCGTTAAAAGACATCTGTAAACATCTGCCATTCTTCCACATTTTACTAAGTAGAATCTTGTAGATTATTGCTGCCAAACAAGAGAATCAAATATTTCTGGTCATATAACCCCAAATCAGAAATAGCCATTTTCACTATGAGCAAAGGTTTTCTTTTTCTTTTTTAAATTTCCTTTTAAATTCTTCTATCTGGGTTTTAATTTTCTAGTTTGAGGAATCAGAAAAAAAAAAAAAAGCATATTTCCCTTATCTGAAAATAAGGATAGTAATTGTGACTTCTGCATTTAGTTGTGAGATTACATGAGGTGGCTTTTTTTTTTTTTTTTTTTGCCATTCTAATTCCTTTTGTTGTTTTTTTTTTAAATTTCTTTATACAATTTAATTTAGTTAACATATAGTATATTATTAGTTTCAGGGGTAGAATTTAGTGATTCATCAGTTGCATACAACACCCAGTGCTCATTGTATCAGGTGACCTCTTTAATGCCCATCACCTAAATACTGCATTCCCCCATCTCCCCTCCAGCACCTTCTCTTTGTTTCCTAGAGTTCAGCATCTCTTATGGTTTGTTTCTCTCTCTCTTTTTATCTTGTTTTTTTTTCCTTCTTTTCCCCTATGTTTATCTATTTTGTGTCTTTAATTCTACATATGAGTGAAATCATATGGTATTTGTTTCTCTCTGACTGACTTAGAAATAAGTCATCACAGCATAATACCATCTAGTTTCATCTACGTCATTGCAAATGTCAAAAATTTCATTCATTTTGATGGCTGCATAGTATTCCCATGTGCATGTGCGCACGTGTGCGTGTGTGTGTGTGTGTGTGTGTTTGTGTGTGTGTGTAATCTCACATCGCCTTTATCCATTCATCTGTCGATGGACATCTGGGTTCTTTCCATATTTTGGCTATTGTGGACATTGCTGCTATAAACATGAGATATTTTTAATCCAGTACTCAGAATGATTCCTGGCACTTAGTGATAGCTCAACAAATGGTAACAATTATAATTATCATGATCCCATTCCCAACAGCTGTATCTTTAGCTATTGCCAGAGGCTCGTGAGTTTACCAGCAAAGAGAAACTTGTTTTGCTGTAGCCGCTATTCTCCAGAATATCATTTTAAAAATCCAGTCACTAAATCTGTCTGCAGAGATGTTATTTTTTGTGACAACTGAGGCTTGGTTTTCCAAGCTCCAGATTGAGAGGTATATTAATTGAGTTTTATAGGGGAAGCAGGTGGAATTTGCAAAGAGCTGGATAAGATGTGATAGGGGGTAAGGCTTTGAAGTTAAATTAAAAGCGAGAAAACAGAGAGAGAGAGAAAGAGAGATGATTGATCCTCACTGGGAATGCCTAGAAGACAATTAGGAAAAGGCAAGAGTACAAGGTAGCAAATGGGTGCCCCTTCCCTTATGAGGGGGGAATTAAGGCCAATTGTCTCATTTCATTTGGGATGATTTTTTTAAAGATTTTATTTATTTATTTATTTGACAGGCAGAGATCACAAGTAGGCAGAGAGGCAGACAGAGAGAGGAGAAAGCAGGCTCCCCATGGAGCAGAGAGCCTGATGTGGGGCTCGATCCCAGGACCCTGGGATCATGACCCGAGCCAAAGGCAGAGGCTTTAACCCACTGAGCCACCCAGGCACCCCCACTGGGGATGATTTTGACTAGAAAGTGGATTGCAAGAATAAGATAGAATTTCTGCACAGGAGGGGTTGGGAAGTGGTGACATATGCCAAGGAGAACTGACATGTTCTCGTAAAATCCTGTCCTGTCCACCAAGACTCAATGGCTGCCTTTCCTATGCTCACATATTTTGCAACAAGTGTTTTCCACGAGGAAGGAAAGTTTAATTCTCTGCAAACAGCAGAGGAAGGTTCCAGTGCATTTGAAGAGGAAAGAAATGGAAGAGGACAGTTGGTGAGAGCTGTGGTGCTGACAGCATGACCTCAAGAGGGCCCTTTTCTGTCTTGGCCCAAGCCTAACCTATGAATGAAAACACTGGAAGTGACCAGCCACAGGAATTCAGGAACTGCTGGGGAGCTCATTCATCAGTAAAGCAGTCCACCCGCACCCACACCCTCCGGTCTGGCCACACATATGTGAATCACTGTGGTGGCAATGCTAACAGACACTTGCTGGTCAAAGGTCCATACATTGCGCACTCTCAGCAAACTGTCCTCCGCTCCTCCTGTCTGCTCTGCCTTGCCAGCTGATTTTGCCTTGTCTCGCTGGGCCTACGTGCAGAGGTCCTCAGAAACAATACTTAGGTTCAGGTCTGGAATGCTTCTAAATACCATCGATCCAACTCCCACTCTCATTTTTGCCTCAGGGAGGGATTCGCAAATGCCCAAGGAGCCCTCGGGCCACCAATGAGCAATGTCTTCTGTCTCTAATTACGGGCCAATGCAAACAAAGCCTTCAGTGAACCGGCTGCCTTCTTTTCACCTCTGACCCGTGGTCAGACACGTGGCTGGGAGTGTTACCAGATGGAAATTGTTAGTGAAGACCCACGTTTAACAGGACATTTATTTGTGACCTAACAGCAGCTTAGGTCTTGGGCTTGACTTTTGTTTAGTACATGAGTTCAACCTTGCATGTGAAACCTTGTGTTTGGAGGTGGCTTGGCCTAGGGAAGAGAAAAGAAACTGCCCCCTCCTGAGTTCCTTTACAAGTACCTGAGCCAAAAGGAGGATGGGGAAACCAGTCCAGATATTAGGGCCTAATGGTCTGGGAAGGGGTCCAATGCCCAAATAAACATTTGCACTTGGGTACAAAGCCTCGCTCAGCTGAGCTGTCACACACCTTCCTCTCCACATATGCTGACATCCCAGAGATTAAAAAGACAACCTCTTTTATCTCACAAGATCCCGCCAACTAAATATTCATCATCTGCCTGTCCTCAATCTGAATATTTCATTGCTCTAAATTAAGGTCGGTTGGAGTTTCACCAGTATATCCACAAATAATTGAGCCAAAGTGCCAATAGTGTGCATGAGCCTTGGCAACGTCAGGGAAGAAGGCTGCTGGGGAATTGGATTTCCTCACCCTGAAGATTTCCCAAGACAAAAATGCACATGGAAAACCATATACTCTTGACTTTCTGGGTGTGCAATTCTGCCCACAGCCTGCTGCTCTGGAAAGTTTTCCCATCAAGCCCCTGTGTTTGGTTCCATCTCTACATCGTGTGATCTTCTGCTGCTCTGTTCAGTAAGTGTTTGGGCAGACCGATGCAAATCGATGAAACACACATGGTTTATATAAGACGGAGATGAAGAGCCCTGCTGGCTGGGATATGCCCGACGGGTGATTACCACAAGCATCCTCGTGGTTGAGAGGAGAAAGATAAATTAACCCTCAGAATCTATTGTTGTCTTTTAGTTCCTTTGTTTCCATAACTTCTCATATAATTTCACAAACCTGAATTCACTTTCAAGTATTCCAACATAACATCGTAGAGAAAGAAGCAGGATCATTAGTTCATAAGTGGAAGACTGGGGCGATGAGAAAGACAGGCTGGAGCCTCACAGCCAAGAATCCCTGTCTGTGTCCAGAGGCCTCTATCTCCCTCAGCAGAAGGTACTTCCTCTGGGCAAGGTTCTCATTACGTCAGCAATGTGTTTTTCCAGATACCAGCCTCCCTTGGGATATAGAAATTGTCTGGGGAAACATTTATCATCTCTAAGCAGGAATTTAGATCTTTGTTTGCCCGTTACATTTCTTCTAATTTCCCTGTGTGTGTGTGTACCATTTTCCTTAGAGATTATCAATTAGTAAGACTTTGCGGATTTAGTTTGAAATTCATTTGTTACTATTTTGAATGCAAATGTTAAGTGGCTGTCCTCTGAGAATCTGTGACTTTTGTGCTATAATTTTTTTTCCAGAAGCAATGATTGTCTTGGCTCAGGCATGCATGTGTGCACACACACACACACACACACACATACCAGGTTCTGAAACAATAGAAACACACTTGGGAAAATGCGGACCATGTACAAAACTCTTTTACGTTCCTACAGGAATACTGTGACAAATCTCATATTCCTGTAACCACTTCACAAATGGAAAACCTGTTCAGAGATATGAAGTGACCTGCTAATATCACATGGCTTTTGTGTCACAAAGCTAAAATTAGAAACCAAAAGTAAAAATCTGACTGCTCAACCTAGGAACTTGCCAGTATAGGCTGTGAGGCTCTTTATGGAAGATGAGCTGAGAAAGGTAATGTTAAAATCCTAGTCCTGGTGGGATAATCAAGGATCTGATCACCCACAGAGAAGAGCAGCCTCAGCACAAAACAGT
Organism: Mustela erminea; assembly: GCF_009829155.1. Classification (NCBI taxonomy): domain Eukaryota; kingdom Metazoa; phylum Chordata; class Mammalia; order Carnivora; family Mustelidae; genus Mustela; species Mustela erminea. The sequence goes on along the minus strand of NC_045614.1, from coordinate 161,929,726 downwards.
AACTGGTCTAAATCCAGCAAGCTGGAGTCAAGATTTGTGAGGCCTTGTAGCAAAGCCGTGGAGCCTAACAGCCTTGTGGTACCCTGGACCTCCTCCCCAAGGCTCCTCACACACCAGTGTGCACCTATCCCTTCCCCCCCACATTCTGGTATAGCTCAACCCACTCCGATTGGTCAATCAGCAATCCTGGACCTTGAGAAAGAAGATTTTGTGTCTAGGTAAATGTATTCATTTCCTAGAGCTGTCGTAACAAAATGCCATACACTCGCCGGCTTAAACAACAGAAATTTATTGTGTCATAGTGTTAGAGGCTAGAATTTCAAATCGAGGTGTCGACGGTTTGGTTCCTTCTGAGGGCCGAATGAGGGGGAAATCTCTTCCATGCCTCACTCCTTGGCTTCTGGTGATTTGCTGGCAGACGAGGCCTTTTCTTGGCCTAACACCTATCACTCCAATCTCGGCCTCCTTTGTCACATGGCATTCTCCCTGTGTGTGTGTCTCTCTCTGTGCTCAAACCGCCCCCCCCCCCTTTTTTATAAAGACACCAGTCATTCTGGAATCAGGACCACCCTAATAACTTCATCTTAATTTGATCATCTGTTAGAATCTTACAAAGAAGGTCAAATTCACAGGTATTTGTGGTTAGGATCTCAACATCTTTTGCAGGACACACTTCAATCCATAACAGTAAAGACAGGGCTTCTTGAAAATCATCTACTCTGAACTAGTCATCCCTGACATACTTATTTTGGTTTCACCTACCTCAAACATAACGATTAACTTCCTTTTATAACGATCAACTTTATCCCTTTAAGTTTTTAAAATTTCTGTATTTTGACAAACAGCCCTTTGGATTTAGTACAAGATACACCAATTTCCCTGAAGGATAAAGACTCTCCTAAAATACAAAGTTGCTATATTATGGGGATGTATTGCTTCTCTCTTACTTGAACTATAAACTTGGTTTACTCACATCATGGAAAACAAGTAACATAACTAAAAATGGATGAAAATCTATGTTAGTATTATTATTATTCAGAAGGAGACCTTGTGCAGAGGGAAGTTTTCTCCAGCGTAATTCTGGAAAAGTTCTACAAGTTGTATTTTCCAAAGGATTTAACCTTTAAATCTTTCTGATTTATTTTTTTAATAAATTGCTTTTATATTTTCTATAGTAAAAAAAAGTCGTTTTTTTTTTTAAGAAAGGGAGGGAATGGGGGAGGAAGGAGGGATAAGAACACAGAAGACGCCCAGTCAAGTCTAAATTCCACTCTGTTTTTTAATTCGCATTAGCATTTTTCTCAGTTCAGATTCACAGGTGAAAGTATAAGAGAACATCCAGTGTCACTTCCTTCATCAAAGAGCTTCCTTATAGCCTGAGAACGTATCCTTTTGCCTTATACATCCCCGTGCCTCGGGGAAAGACAGTACTTCATTATAGAAACACTTCACATAGCCTCTCTTGGCACGCTTTCTTCAGAGGTTCTCCGCTGCGCCACCACAGGAGGGCTGGGGCCTGTGAGGACTGTAGTTGGCCTTTTCTCCACAGAGAGAAAATGCTTAGCTGGGGCGCGGAAGCCCTCCCCTGTCCACACCCATTCATGTGTAGATCAAACACCTCTGATTCCCATTATATTTTCCCTGGGTCTCAACATAGAGGCAAACAACTACAGTAAACAGTTAAATACTTACTTTCTTGCTACCGGGATTGAATGGGCGAAAGTCAGAGACCGGTCCTTGGTGGAGGCGAGCATGAAATTCAGGGCTCTGACAGCATTACTCAAAGTGCAGCCTGAGAACTACTTTCTGCAGAATCAACTGAAAAGTTTGTTAATAGAAATTAAACAGGTGGGGCTCCTGGGTGGCTCAGTGGGTTAAAGCCTCTGCCTTCAGCTCAGGTCATGATCCCAGGGTGTTGGGATCGAGCCCTGCATCCGGCTCTCTGCTCAGCGGGAAGCCTGCTTCCTCCTCTCTTTCTGCCTGCTCTCTGCCTACCTGTGATCTCTGTCTGTCAAATAAATTTTAAAAAATCTTTAAAAAAATGAAAAATAAATTTTAAAAAATTAACCAGGTTTCTCAGGTTTCTTCAAACCAACATCATCAGAAATTCTTGGAGTGGGAACTAAGGAATCTCATTTTTATTGCTTCCCAGGGGCCTTCAACACACCGTAAGGTATGAGAGACACTGCATGACCCAAATGTACATGAGCAGCCAAGGCTTATGTGAATATGGATCCCAACATGTACCTGGGTGTCCCTTGAGAACCCAGAAAATCAGTGATTTGTCACGCTAGTTAAGTGAAGTTGGACTTTGGATAGGGTCTTCCTTGACTTCTGCCTTCTCTGCAGAGAGTGTTTCTACACCTCAGCTTTCTTCAGCATTTCGCATGCCCTCCATGCTATTAGATTGTTGTGATCGATTTACCTGAATTCCTTTTTCAGGCAGAGACAATGGCTTATTATCTCTGTGGCTTTCTCTATCCTTGCCTGACAGAGCTCTTGCCTAATAAGCCTTTGTTGATTAAACAAATAAACACAGCTGGCTTACCCCTCAGGAACTTAGTGAGCAAAGGATTTGTGTTTGATCTCGTAAACTGTTGGGATTCACTATGGCACAGGTTTAAGATGAGGTCAGGTCTGACTGGACCTTCAGCCTTGTTCCTGAGATCCCCAAACAGAGAGTTTCATCACAAATGCTACCCCCATCATCTTTCTCTTGTTATTGATGTAGAGGTTGCCCACGGTATGACATTAGTTTCAAGTGTACAACACAGTGACCCAACTTCTCCACAAGGGTAGCTCCCATCGGTCACCAGGCAGACGCCATTACAACACCATTGGCTGTGTGCCTTATGGTGTGCCTTTCATCCGGGTACCCTAGACATTCTGTAACTAGAAGCCTGTACCTCCTACTCCCTTTCACCCATTTTGTCCATCCCCTCCCCCCCACCCCACGCCCTGCCACCACCAGTCTGCTGTCTGTAGTTACAGGCCTGGTTCTGCTTTTGCTTTTCACTTGGTTTGTTTTAGATACCACGTCATCTCTCGAGTTGGAAACTTGTTCCTGCACTCTCATCTCACATTGCCTTTGAAAGGATATATTGCTGGTAGGTAGCAGGAAGGGGCCCAGGTGGCCTTATTAGAAAGAGAGTCGCAAATGGTGTTTAGTTGCCCTATGGATTCAGGACTCAAGTGACGTCTCCACCTACCCAAGGTCCAGAAATGCCTACGGAGGCCCTAGTGGGTGCGGCTCTCTGCATCTCGAGGCTCCAAGGGAGCAGGGGCCACATTCTCAGCAAAGGAGGAAGGCCAGTGCCTAGGAGAAGCCTCTCAGGCCTGACTGTTCCTCCCTCCCTGTGGAGTGCTCCCGGGCTTTCAGGTAGACTCTGTGGGAGGCTGGAAGGCAACCTGTGGTCCCAGGCCATTGCAGGACCGAGATCCACCACAGATGTGTCTCCCAACTTGCCCTTGCTACAGGGTTTGCGCCTTGACTAGTGACCCTTCAGGGATGGTTTGGTGGTTTCAGAAGTTCATAAAGTCAGAAAGCAACAAACAGATGTGGTCATCGGTCCTGGTGCTAACGCGCGCGCTATCTCCACGAAACTGAGGTGGGACAGGAAAACGCTGGGGCTGAAGGCACTGAGTGGTTTGGCACATCTGGTTTGAGATGTGCTCACTGAAGAAGTGCCAGAAATATGACGAGGAATATGGGGTCCTGGGAAAGGGCACCACCTCCAGGGCTCAGGGTGGTTTTTGGGGCTTTTTTCTGTTTTCATCTTTAAAAATAACAACAACAACAACAAAAAAAAAGCTGAAATAAAGCTGACTTGAAATAAGTTCAGTCATGTGCGTATCCTAAGTCTGGCACATTCTTTGTCCTGTTAACATCTCCTTATTTCAAAGCACACTGTCAATTTATAAGGCCCAAACTTCACGGTGTTTTTAATTTAAGCAGAGGGTTTTGCCAAACCTAGCCCTGAGAGAAATATTTTCATTATCCAGCTTTCTGATGGACCCCGCAGCTCGGGTGGGGTTTCACTCTCCAATTCAGCCAGTCTCTGGCTGCTCAGAGGCAAACCCCACGGATGGTCCTGAGAGGCAAAAACCAGCTGATGCCTGCATCTGCGGTGAGAGGCCCATGACAGGGAGTGGGTGGCAGAAGCAGGAGAACGAAACTGAGATTTAAATTTAATAGTGCTATATGCGATAGAAAGCAAAGGAAGGGTCGAATCATAGCAATTCCTAATAATTAGGAGAATCATCGCTACAATGACTGAGCCCTGATTGTCGCAGCAGCCTACCCTGTGCCTATACAGATGTATCGTTCCCCCAACAACTTTAGGAATAGATAACGTCCGTGTCCTGGTCATCATTTAGAGCTATAGCAGAAGCTCAGACAGATCAAAGGGAGATGGCTCTGGCTCTCCTTTTGTCTGCTGCCGGGTCGGTCCACACCCTCAGAAAACAAGCTTCAACAAGGTCTAATCGCTTCCCCCCAGGGATTAAGAAGGTGAGTAACCTTGGAAGGAAATCAAATAGAAAGGCCTGTAGATGATAGTCTAGAAAGACTAGTGAGTCCAGAAGTAGGGGTTGAAAATGCAGAGCATGAGGGGTCAAGGGGTGACCTGAATTTGCTCTAGTCTGGAGCCCTAGGAGGGTAGAGAGGCCTTAGGTAGGGGCCAGGAGACCTAAATGACAGATCTGGCAGATTTCTGGCAGCCTCTCGCAGACCTTTTTCTAACTGTACATTTTTTAAACATCACATAATTCAGATGCATGAAATCTGGTTTATCCTAAAGGTGGAGTTAAATAAGCCAAAAAAAAAAAAAAGTCCTATAAAACTGGCTATAATGAAATTTTGACTTGAAATTCAACCCAGAGAATAATTATTTTAGATATGTTTTACTCTAGCAAAGAAATCAGCAGAGTTCTTGTATTTTTCTATGGTTTAATGTTTAGGAACCCATTTATTTCTAATTGCTAAATTAGCAAGAGCCGAGAATTCACACTGACTTTATGAAAATGGGCACCCATTTCTCAAATAGGGTGTTTACGTATGCCTCACTGCTTTGCTATAAAATTCACCCTGAAAAATTCTCAGAGCTGTTTGTGCAAACTTTGGAACACAGTTAGCTCTTTTGGAGAGATCCAGAGCTCCCCAGCAGGAAGGCCAAAGGCAGGAGATCTGGAAGCAGAGTGTAACTGCACAGAGAAAGCTCCCGAGCCAACTCGCAGGAGTAACTAGAATGAAAACCCCCGTGACTGCTATTTGAGAATGCACTCTTGAAGAACAGACTTATTTAAATAGGTTTGGGTCCAGTTGCCTATACAGTTGGAGGGTAGATGGATCTGGACAAGAATCCCCATTGTTATATAAACTTTCCTGTATTCTAGTCTAAATCTTTCTTCGTCTATCAAGTGGGACTAGGGAGGAAAGGGAGTAGGAAAAAGAAGAAGAGAGAAAAGCAAAATCTCTTTCTATAGTATGGTGCATAAGTCAATATTTTAATTTATGGGAAGTCCCTTTCTGCTCTTGTACTATATTTCCAAAGTATTTATGATGTATGGGCTTTTATATCTGTTGTCCAAGCCAAATATTAATTTACTCTCTGAGTTTACATTCCTCCAATTATGCCTCACCCTCCAAGCTGATCCGGTTGGGATCTCCCACCAGCATTCTGGAAAGTCCAGCTTCCTGAGGGTAAATCTTTCCCTGCCAAATACTGAATCAACAGCACTCTATCTTAGAAAATATGGAGGAAGCGATTTGTAATGACTCATACACCTGGATATAAGACTCAAAGAATCTAGGCCAGCATAAGAGTACCAAATAGTCACAGTCCAGCCTTGATGTTGCATAAAACCTTCACCTTGCCTTAATTATGGGGAAGTTTAGCAACACGTAATGCTTCTACACTTGGCGACTGGCCCAGGGGTCGATGGTAATGATTATACTTGCTCCTTTTTAATCTTTCTCAAAGATAGAAATGTGTCCTTAGCAAGTCTATTGCTAAGGAAACAGAAGATAGACTCTTAGTCTTAAGGAGCTTAGGGTCAAGCTAAGAAAATGTGGAAAAGCACATACGGTTTAGGAGCCAAAAGAAGTAAAACCTCCAAAAAGCATAAAAAAAAGAAGACAGAAAGGTAAGCCAAGAGGCAATCTCATGCATTGAAGGAAGGAAGCCGAGACAGAAAGGCTTTGATGCGAAGCAACGTCATGTCCCATGGGAAGTTCTGAGAAACTGACTCCTCTATAAATACATAGAGGTCCTTGCTAGTGAAAGATACCTCCACCATGCACAGTAATGAGGAACTCATTATTAAATTGGAGCCATTATGCTTTTCTAAATAAAGATTTATGTGGTTTTTTCCTTTCCTTTCTTTTTTTCTTATAAAACAACCCAAAATATGCAGAACCCAATTTGAAGTTAATATCCAGCTCTAAAATTTAGGCTCAGAATTTATGGTATTTCTTTTCTCTTGCTTTCTAACAAAGGGACATTTAGTGTGGTATCGTAAATCAGACCACTCTTCTCTCATCTGCGAATATTTAGAAGAACTAAAAGGCCATAGGCACTCTGGTTCCAGATTACTAGAAACAGCACTTTCCTTCTCTGTTCAGCTTTATGTGATTTCTTTCGATCGCGTTCCACATTTTTTTTTTTTAAAAGCATGCTGGCTTGTGGTAACACTTGCATGCATCATATTCTCAATTTGTTGTTTGATGCCATCTGTTTAACACAATAGAAAAGAATTAAGAGTCCTATCGTGTCATCTGAATTCATCTGATCCCCCTCTGATGAATATATGGCACTATTCTATGGGGCAAAAATCATGGGGGCTAAATCCTTCAAGTAGGCTCAGATGGCAAACATCTGTTTTACCCTGGTATAGATGTTAGGTGTTCTACATCATTGCCCATCCCCACTCATACTTTTTCTGGTAAATGAATTGGCTTCTGGCAAATCCAGACCCCTCGATGCACCCTAGAAAGGGTATTTTAAAAGCATAGGAGTCAGCAGAATCTTATGGAGAGCTCTGGATTTGCATGCCATCATGCAACCAAACTACTTCCTTGAGGGAGTCATATAACCTCTCGTTTTGAAAATAGGGTTCACTTATGTACCCCCCCAAATTCATAGCTGAATTCCTAACTCACAATTTCTCCAAATCTGACCTTACTTGCAAATAGGGTCTTAACAAATGTAATCAAGTTAAAATGAGGCCATCGGGATGAGTTGATGCCAATATGACTGAGGTCCTTTCAGAATGGGGAAATTTCGACACAGACACACATAGAGAGAAAACATCATGTGGATATCCTACAAGTCAAAGACAGAAGAATGGAGGGAACAGATCGTTTTCTCAAAGTGCTAAAAAGGAACCAACTTTGCCAGCATCTGGATTTCAGACTTCTAGCCTCCACAACTGTGAGACAATAAATTGGGTAGTTAAGCCACCCAGTTAGTGGTTTTGGTTATGGGAGCCCTCGCAAACTATTACAGATCCTATTTTAGACCCATCTCACTGGGCTGTGTTAAGAATTACAGAAAATATGTCAAGTATCCAACCTGGCTTCAGGGCTGGAACTGCCCTTCCTGTAGAACACTGCACTTGAACAGAGTTTCAGTGAAAATGGAAGACAGCTCACACTCTCACATGGGAGCTCTCTGCTCTCATTATCATGTCCATGGCCTTAAAGTCCCTCGTATATAGAGCATCTCTACTTACCACCCAGGGTTCAAAACAGACCAAATGGGTCCTATGAAACCCAAGATCCATTCTGAATCTCTAAAACAAGCATGACAATAGTTGCATAGACATAAGTGGGAGGGAAGGAATCTGTGGAGATCAAGGTTTCTCGCCGGTTCTCTTCTGTCATCCGATGCATTCTCTTCTACCCACAATTTTCCTTCACTCACAGAGTTCCCCAAACGACTCCCTTTAGCTTCTGGGTGTCCATTAGGCTACTCCTACAACCAATCTTTTGCTACTTTTACAAGACTGGTTCTCGTAGTTCAACAGCATCACAATTACCTGCGGAGTGTGTAAAACCCAGATTGTGGAGTCCTCCTCACAGACTTTCAGTAGGTCTCGGGGAGCACCAGCAAGTGTCTGGGCCAAGCTGATACGCCTGATCTAGAGACCATATTTTGAGAACACCTCATGTATAATCTGACCTTTCTGCTTCAGTTTCCACTGATGACTCATCGACGAACTTTCAGGTTCCCCAAATTTTATTTATTTATTTATGTATTTATGTATTTATGTATTTGATTATATCTGACACACAATGTTACATTAGTTTCAGGTATCCAATTTAATGATTTGATGAGTTTATACATTATACTATTTTCGTCACAATTGTAGCTACCATCTGTCCCATTACCTTGCTTTACGACATCATTGACTATATTAATTATGCAGTGTTTTTTGTTCCCATGACTCCTTCATTTATTCATTCTGTAACTGGAGGACTGTCTGTGCCTCTCCCCTTCATCCATTTTGCTCACTCCCTAGTCTTCTCCCTTCTGGCAGCCATCAGCTTGTTCTCTGTATTTGTAAATCTGATTCTGCTTTTTGTTTGTTTATTCTCTTTTTGTTTTTAGACTGTTATGAGCTGAATCACATGGGATTAATCCTTCTCAGTCTGACTTATTTCACTTAGCATAATACCCTCTAGGTCCATCCATGTCCTCTCAAATGGCACAATCTCATCCTTTTTGTGGCTGCATAATATCTCATTGACTATATCTATGTATATACTACATTTCCCTTACCCATTTGTCTATTGGTGGACACTTGGGTTACTTCCATATCTTGGCTATTGGAAATAATGCTGCAACAAACATATGGATGCACATATCTTTTCAAATCAGTGTTTTTGTTTTCTTTGGACAAATACCCAATAGTGGAATTATTGGATCATATGATATTTCTACTTTTACCAAAATTGATATTTTTATAAGGACTCTGACCCAAATCCTCTTTTTGTCTTAGCTACATAAGTCTCTGACCATCATAAATATTAGAATACTTAGAGTAATTAATCCAATCACCTGTGACCAATGAAAGAGTGGGTATGTGTCCCCACATTTAGTGACTTAGTGCCCTACACCTTCTGTAATTTTATAAGTGGAGCCATGCATGTGTCAAGGATTCTGCCATGTGTCTAGTTTACAAAATGTGTGCCCGAACCTTATTTATGAGTCAAATATTTGTCACAGTGAGTTCACAAACGTTGACTTCATACTATACATTATTAAGAAGTACAGCATTTCAGAATCACACCAAACAACATCATTCTAAGGGGAAAGTGCTTCATTGTTCTAACTCGGGTTTCCTAGAACTCTCATACCACAGAGACTCTTCAGGTAGAACTATGATGGGTTCTTGCAGACTTGTAGCTTTGATGGCAAGGGGATGGACCTAATTGTAGCACTACCATCAGACGTAGAGACAAAATCTATAGGGGATATTTGCAGGTGTTTTTATATGTCAACGCATGAACTGAGTGTGGTGTCTTTATATAAGTAGATTGTCTGTTCTTTTATAGCATACTGAATCTTGATTTTCCCCCAGGCCAACCATAGAACTGTAGACCTAGTAGATATTTAGTAAGTACTTGATTAATGAATGAATGGTCATTATCCTTTATATTTGTGTAGTAACTTCGAATCTTTCCATTGGCATCATCTCTGAAACCATCATAATGTATGAAATTTGCTCTGAAGGCATTTTTCAGCTTTTGTCCCATTATTTCACTTTACAATATCATTGACTATATGGACACAATTAAAGAAAAAACAAATTGCTAAAAATAAGTTCAAAATATACCTTCTTTACTTATTTCTGAAGAACTATGGAGGGAATCTATTGACCATGGAACTTCTTTTTTTTTTCCCCCCAAAGAAACTTCTTTCTCACAGCTCCACCCCACACGCCTCTCATCCTTCTCTCTTCTTCTCCCTTTGCTCCAATTTTGTAACAAACTCTGTACTACGAGCCTTTCTAAGCAAGGTTGCCAAGAGAGTTTGGAACACTCACATTTGTGCCCCAGTACTGAACTTAAATGAGTTTTCTTAGGGTCTCTCTTCCCAAACAGTAGCCTCACCCTTAGACCCCCTTCTTCTAAGATTCTTTACTTCTACTTTTTAAATATATTTAGCAAATCACAATTGAATTTCTCTTCTGTAAACAGTCACAAAAAGATTGGGCTCATGTAGATGGTAGAAACAATCCTTAGTTTTCCAAATATGATTCAACTTAAAAGCAAGAATTTTCTTTAGCCTTCTGCTATGCAGTTGCATTCCTTTCTCCCCACACTCTCAAATCTCAAATTCTTAAGCAAAGAAGTTTTGGGAATTGTTGTTGTTGTTTTTTTTTTTAATCTAGGAAAGAATCCAGAAAACTTTGTTTTTCTTGGTCTTCATCTTGGTGCAGATGAAATATAGTCTTCTGTATTTCAAGTATGAAGTGGCAGCTGTAGACAGAGGCAGTATTGCTTCTAGAACCAAATTACCCCAGTCAAAGGGTCATGATGCAACCTGCCTATTCTGAATTTATCAAGAAAACAATGACTTAGTTCTATCTTTCTCAGGAAAAAAACTGTTTACTCATTTAGTGTCTCAGGAATGGAACAGGATCCAAGGCCAGGGCCAAGGGGGTGAGATTTGAAGAAGAGAAACAAACCATAAAGCTAGAAGTCAACTATTAGCATCCAAATGACAATAATAATATGATGTGGAGATAGGCAATGACTTCCCTTGCACTAGATTGCCAATGTCCAGATTCCTACTAAAAATGATCTCAGATAAATATGGAACCTATTCTAAGTTAAATGGTCAGTCTCAGAAAGGACATGAGGCTCCTGGCAACTATATCAAAACTTGATCTGGTTTCTTAGTTCACATTTCCCAGCTGTAAGATGCAAAGTGTGAGTGGAAAGAAAGAGAGGTGCTCTGTGCCTGCCCGACCTCCAGAGATGTTGACCACTCTTTAAGTTTAAGAGCTCAAATTCAACTTTTTATAGTTAATCTTTTAACTTTTTGTTCTTATTATTCCTCAACCTGGAAAGCTCTCCACCCTCTTCTTTACCATGGCCAATCCTTGCTTATCTTTTTGGTTTCAGTTTAAACATAATTTTTGCCAGATAGCCTCCCTTGACCCTGGCTACTCTCCTTTAAACTAGATGAACTCCTGCCAGGGCTTCTGTAGTGCCAAGATCCTGCAGACTACTCATCACACTTCTATTCCTGCATAATAATTTCCTGTCCCTCTGATCAATGGTATCCTCTGTGAGGGCAATGACCTTCTTTACTTTCCATATCATTTTGAACAGGTGCTTATCACATACAAGTTGGTATATAGAAGTCTGGTTTTGTTCTCAACCTCTTCAGAAAGAAGAGAAATTTTGAAATATTTCTATACATACCACCTTCTTTTTAAGGTTTATCTGTATATGTATCTCCAAATTATTTGAATAGTTCGAGTTAGTCTTTATATACTAACCTTATGTCACATATAATTTCATCTTACTTCCAGTTTGGGGTTTTCTTTTTCTTCTTAGTTCTATCTCTCTCTTTTTTCTCCTCTCACCCAGGACATTACTTTCTAAAATTCAAAAGCTCTCTGTGATTTAGCATTCTGAGAATCTTGCTTCACATGTTTATTTCTAGAAACTGTGCTTGCGGGAGTTCTGAGGTCTGTGGCTTCAGCTTCAGGGTCATGGGAAAACCCTTACTGAAAAGAAGGAGGTTTCTGGAGTCCTCCAATGAATATGTATCATTGGGTAATCACAGAGGAGTCAACTCTTGACTACCTTCACATAAAATACTTCTCTCTCAAATGAGTAGCCTCAACAGTAATTATATCCAAAATGCCCACTTTGCTTTGGAATTTACTTCTACTCTTCTTAGTGACAAGTTCTTTAATGAGAAAGAATAGAACAAGCATTGCTAAGAAGGAACTGAAGCATAAGCAAGGTTAGGAGATAAGAAAAAAACATCTCCTTTAATTGCGTTCCAGTCTCCAAGTACAGATCATTCAGAACAAACTTGCAGATCAATCCAAGAACACCCAGGGAGAAAAACATGCAAAACTATGAATGTACCTCCACCCCAGAGACAGACAAGTGTCCTTCTGATTTAAAGATTAACACGCTGTTTGTCCTTAGCAAGATTCTAGAATGGAGCATTAAATAGCAATTCGTGGATAGTTGGGTCAGAATACCTTACCTCTGTTCCAAAGATTAAAATCAAGCTTTTTCAAACTTAAAACACTGTGTCAGATGAATACCAAAGAGGAATTCAATTTTTATTTCAATAGGCCTCTTGAAAAGCTTTATTATTATATAATTTTAAGAACCAGATGGTAAACTGAGGACTGCACAGACACACAGTGAGGTGGATTGGGAGTTGAATGAACAAATATATTAAAGAGACTTGTTTAGTGTATCCATGTCCTTTGGAAGGAGTAGTCTCTCTAACATGTCATAGTGCTCATCATATCATGTTGACAACGATTTAGGTGACATTTTTTTCAGTACTGCCAAAAGCACGAAACCGGGAAGAAAAATACATTGGTTAATGGAATCAAGATCCAGATTGAGAAATATTTTAACAGGCAATAAATATAGTCACCAACATTCCATAAACTTACGATTAAGGACACATGTCTGAGCAGTGATTTTTATTAATCAAGTAATTTATATGCTGCTTTAGAACAGACAGAAAATACAAACAAGAAAACAGAAGAAAAAGCTGTCAGCATGGTAGTTATTAGAACTGTCCTCCAAAATTACAGGTTTCCTTCCAAGTGCGTGGTAAGGTTGCATCTCCTTATTGCCTTTGACATGAGACATGACCTTATGATTTTCCTTTTACAACAAAACAGCAGAAATGCCATGCAGCACGTGCAAGTTGTCTCATCCTTTATTCCTGTCCCGGTGGTAATGGAAGCTTCTGGAGGCTCCATCTGTCTGTGTTTTTGCGTGTGATGAGTGAGTGCCCTCTCGCACAGCATGCATTGGGGAATAGCAGACTCAAGAACTAATCTCTTGTTGTATTAGGCAACTGAGATTTGGGAAGTCTTTGTACTGCAGCAAAACCTAATCTATTTTGACTAATAAAACTAGTATTTCTGAACACAGATAAGAAGTAGATTGGTAGTACTCTACATTGTCATGTCCTAATTCACTTTATTATACTATAAAGTAAACATATTTTTACAATTATCAGTTTTTCAACTGTAGGATAATAATAGGTCACCATTTGGACACTGTATTCATCAGTGGGACAATCCCCTATTTTTAGAAATTTTTCCCCCTATTATATTATAATTAATGTTATGATGACACTGTTCATATCTTTAATATTTACTTGGGATAAATTTAGAAAAGTGGTATTATAGGAAAAAAAGTTTATTGCCTTATCGGGCTTTTATCATATATTTATAAATTATCCTAAAATAAATACTATAAATATACAGTCACAGCTGTGTACAAGAAATCCTGTTTTGTCAGATACTTTTCCACATAGGATATGGCTATTTTCACATTCACCAGTCTAATTAAGCCAGCACACTTAGGAGCTAGTTTGTTTGAACATTTCATCACGTGTTTGAAGACCATTTCATTTCTTTGTTATGCAATTGTTCATGGCCTTTCTTTTGTGTCTATTTTAGCTGATTCACAGGGGTTCTTGAGATATTAAGTCTATTAACACTTATCACATATTTTGCAAACACATTTTTCAGTTTTCTAGTTTTTAAAATATTATTTATGATTTTTTGCCATATTGAAGTTTCAAGTTTTAGATTAAAATAAATATAGCAGTCTTTCCTATGTGACTTATGTCTTTGAAAGTCATGCTTAGAATATGTCCTCAAATCTCCAAATAAAATGGAATATTTTCTTCTAGTATTTTTATTATTTTTACACACACGTTTTGATCCACCTAGAATTTGTTTACGAATATTGAATATAATAGGACTCTTTCTTATCTCCTCAAGAAAAAAAAGACCTAGAGTTTTTTTTTAACTGACCTAAAACACAGTAAGAAGCTGCAGTGAAAAATCTAAGATTTTACAATTCTGGAATATGTTTGACTGCCAGATGAAAAATGGCTTAATAAATACCCCTGTTCCCTTGAAAACATTAGGTCTGAGTTCTTAAAATGGCTTAAACTAAGAATGGCTTAAAGAGTTAAAGGGCACAAACACTAATTTAGGGTGTGGTGTTCCAGAACCTACCACCCAGCAAAAAGCAGTAGAAACTTAGACACATTGCTTATCTTCCTTGGGCTATAGTTTGTCATTCTAAAAATGAGAGAAGTGAAATAATAAAATATTATTACTAGATGATCTAAGGGTCCTTTCAAAGCCTAAGATACTAATACTTTATGTTTAATAAATAGGCGAAAGAAACTACATAATCAGGTTTCTAAATAGAAACCCATATGCCTGATCTAACAAACCCTGGTCATTTCAATATCTTATCTGATTGAGAGTCTCTGGAAGCCAGTCCAGAGGTTAAACTCAAGTTTCATACATTCATTATTCGTAAAACAAGAATTAAGAACCTGTCTTGTACCAGGCACTATATTAGGTACCAGGGATTTAAAGATGACTAAAATGAAGTCTGTACTCTAAAAGATAGCACAGGTTAAGAGTGATGACAGTCTAGTAGACTAACAATTACAATACAATGTGATAACTGTGTTGAGTGTCTAACTGCTGTAGGTTCAGAGACATGCATCTGTTATCCAAGTCTCTAAACGATAGGTCTAGATGATATCTAAAGATTCTTCCAGCTTTACATCTTGTGCACACTTCTAAATCAAAAGGAAGACTAACTTACCAAACCTACTTCCCCAGGGCTAACCAGTAGTTGTGTAAAGACAAATACTGAGCAGTGCCCCCAAGGCTCAAGTCAGAGACTCAATTACAACTGCCTGTTTAAGATTAGAGATGCTTCTGGAGTCTCCAACCAAACCACAAATAACCTCCATAAATCCCTCCTGACAATTACCTTCTGTGGACATTTTCCATGGTGCTGCCTCATCTAAGCTTTCTTAGATGTATGGTGTAAATAAAATTCAGTGTGATATCCTTTCTGTGCTTTAGTTACCTGCTCACTAAAGACACATTTTGTTTTATGGAAGGGTGACCTTGACAAGTGACCATATGTTAGCATGCAACTGTAATGGCGAAGTGCACTGATTCAAGTGATGGCTAGGAAGGGGTTCATGTGATCTAAAGCTGGGTTTTGCAGAGATAGTTAGAAGATCTGCCTCTTAGAGGCTGTAAACATTTGGGGCAGGATTCTGACATTATACTTTGTATAACACAAAGCTCTCAGACTCCCACATTAGGAAAGCTGAGCTTTTGTTTCAATAGAAATAACTTGCCAGTTCCTCCTGATCAAGAACAGAGGAAAAGAAAATTCATGAGCTGACAGAATTCTGGAGGGTTTGCTGAAACATGGAATGCTGATCTATACTCCCAAAGTTTCCGATTCATATAGGTATGGAGTGGTATGTAAGAATTCGTATTTCTAGCAAGTTCCCAGGTGATGCCGCTTCTGGTAGTAGA
Source organism: Mustela erminea (assembly GCF_009829155.1). Taxonomy (NCBI): domain Eukaryota; kingdom Metazoa; phylum Chordata; class Mammalia; order Carnivora; family Mustelidae; genus Mustela; species Mustela erminea. Next base: position 161,914,135 of record NC_045614.1, on the reverse strand, counting down.
GGAATCAAACTTTAAGAACCACTGTCCTAGAAGGTAGTTAGCTGATCCTTGACAAATCCTTTCCCATCCTAAAGAACTTCTCAAAAGAAGCCAGGATCAGGCTTCTGTTAAGAAAGTGGATACAGGCTTCTGTATCCACTAAGGGTCTTCATAGGGAGTCCTCTCAGAAGTGGAATAAAGAAAAGATTAGAAGTAAATACCATTAAGAGTTCTCCTGAGGGGTGCCTGGGTGGCTCAGTGACCTAAGCATCTGATTTCGGCTCAGATCATGATCCTGGGGTCCTGGGATCGAGCCCTGTGTTGGGACCTGCTTCTGCCCCTCTCCTGCTCTTACTCTCTCTCTCTCAAATAAATAAATAAAATCTTAAAAACAAAGAGTTCTCCTGGGGCCAGAGGAAAAGATATGAATAGAACAATGACCCTTTGATGTATTGTTTGGGAGGATAATATCCACTATAGGTAGAACCAGTGACCTGATGTAAATCAGCATGGCGAAGACCGGACGCCATTCATCGGGGTATCATACTTAAGATTACAGCTGTTCCTCCCATTCCTCAGTAATATTCCAGTTCTCCTTTTTTCTTAGTATTTGTGGTGCCTAGTGGAGCTGAGCTATTGGGCCCATTGGTAGGTACTCCTTAAGATACCTGAGAAACTCCAGCTTATAATTCTTATCCTTACGATTTCAAGTTACTCAAGGTGATGTGTTCTTTATCTAAACAGTTCAGTAATTCACTATTTAGGGGGATTTACTGTATTCTCTATAGCAGGCTATGCTATCAAAGTTTCTTTTGAGAATAATTCATTGCAAATCGAATGGTCCTTGTAAGTGAAATTTTCTTCTTTCTTTTTGGGTAAGTTTTTCAAACTTGGATTTCAAGACTGGAAGTGAGGACTCTCTCTCCACAGTGTCATCCACAGACTCTCCTCCCGACTCTGCGTGGTGTGTGACTATGGCCCTGGACCAGTCACAGACTGGAGCACATTTAAGCTGGAACTGCAGTGCTCAGTTTGCTCCTATAGATTTCCAAAGTCATGGCGGGCAGCATTCTGACTCTGGACTTCTCTCCCTTGTTTCTGAGCTCTGCTTCTGACCCTGCCATTTCCCTTCTGTCCACCTTGCCTCAGAGAAGACGCAGCCCGCCCCCCCCCCACCTTGGGAGAAAGGAGAGGCATTCCACAGCCACAGCCAGAAAAAGAGGACCACCCCAGGGTAGAGCCATTGGCAGCCCACCCAGGCTATTCTCGGCTGGATCCAGCCCTATTGCATATTTCTCTAAAATAAAACATCAAGTTGAAGATACACCAAATACTTTTTCTACAGTTTTTAAACAAACATAGCCTTTGTTGGCCCCCAACATAAACCTTTGAGAATAAAGCAGTAAATTAGTCAATAAATATATTAAACATAGATAACAAGGAATTCTGTAATCTGGCAAAGACTGGAATGGGAGCATGAATGGCAAATGGGCCAAGGCTCCTGGTCACAAATTTTTCCTCACCTTAACCAAGAGGATCATCTCATGCATTCTGAACCGAGCAGATCACCAGTTTCCAGGAAGAGAGTTGGTAGGACATTTCAGCCTTAAATGTGGTTAAAGAACAAGAGAAAGGCACTCAGACAAAGGAACTAGTTAGTGGAGAAGATCATTACCCTTTTTTATTTTTAATTTCAAAGTGGTAATTGGGAAAGTTGTCCTTTTGTGTCTTATGAATGCTATAAGAGTAGATCTATGTGGCTACCCTCCTCTGACAGAGAACTAAGACTGACATAGTGATAGACTCCGTCCAGGTCAGAAGTAGAACCTGGAACTCACAGACGTCAGTCCTGCTATTTAATGTCAAGGCCTTTGGCCTCTACACATAGAAAAGGACTGAAAGACAAAGATATGTCAATTTCATTTCAAATGACATTAATGTGACACTCTCTAAATGAAAATGCCCCTCCAACACTTCTTTGACTCTTATTTCTCTAATTGATCTACCTTTTGTTTTTTTCTCTCTCTTAAAAGAAACTGAGACGGGGCTACAACATTGAAATGGATAGACCTACCAAGTAAAAGGATGGTTGAAATATTAAAGGGTAACTTATGGGAAAGCACCCAGCAGACACATAGTAGATATACATAGTCAGAAGGACTGACTCCTTCTCCTTCCCTTGTTGGCAGAGGGAACACGTTGCAAGATTGTGGGCGCAGAAGTGGCATTATAAGAGCTCCCTTAGGTTCTATCCCTCGTTGGAGTCAAATGGCTAAGAAAGGAACACCAAAGTTCACACATCAAATCCCTTTGTGACCCATTTACAAACTGGCTTATTCTCTCTAGTTGTCACTGCAGGCTTTAGAACAAAGCAATGTTGCTCACAACCAAGAAAAGTACTGCTAACCAACAAATTACACCTATAGTTCAAGGTTTTATCAGGTTCCTGGCATCAGATTAGGATTTCCTTTGAAGAAAAGATTGTTGTCTTCGATAGGACTCTTTATTAGCCCTCTTTCTTAGAAGGTGTAATAATACACTTCCTATGGGAGCCAGGTAGTCATTTGGTCAACTAACAATTAAAGAAACCCCATTCATATTTGCTTATACAATTAGCATATATCTCCCTGTCTCAATGATTTTAGAGACTACAAGAACAAAATAGTCTTGCTGCAAGTACTTATAGATACATTTCCCACTAAAAAGGAGAGAGAATGAATTGCTCTGCCATATACACCTAGTGAACGAGAGTACGACTTTGGGTTCAGGTGGTCCTGAGTTCAAATTTCTTTACTAGCTTGTGGACTTGGGAAAGTCACTTAACCTTCAGAAGATACAGTTTTTTCCTGTGTAAATGTAAATGGTGTTAGCCTACCTTGTAAGGTTATTAAGAATTACATGAGATAATGTGTATTATGCCACTTAGTTCATACAGTGCCTGCCCCCATAGGGAATGGAGCAATAAACAGTGATTAATACAGTGGCAATGATTACTAACTGCCAGAATCAGTCAGACTACCATCACTGGGGGTCCATGCGCTTTGAACATTTTTGTTTGACTCTTATTTTTAGCCAACTGAACAACGCAAGACCGAGTTCCTAAAAAATCTTGGAAATAATAACCTCTTTGATTCTCACCACCTCTATACTATGAAGTCCATGATCTGGCCAGTCAGAGTCTACTCAACCAAAAGTCACCTCAGAACTTTGGAATGGCATTCCATCACCACCATAGCTGCTACAGTGTCTTATGGGCTTGAGGAGCTTACTTGGGGCTCCTCAAGGGGTGGGGGAGCAGGAAGCTTCAAACAAAATCTACTTTCCGGATTTTCAATATTATAAAAATACTTTGATGACTAATATTATAGATAAATTGATCTCGCCATCACCTCAGAGGTGTTTCAGCTCAGTCAGCTACCAGGAAGTGGAAGCCTAACTTCTTAATGTTTGTTTCTACTCAGAAATAGGCCAGACCCTGAATTTTCATAACTCTGAAGAGTTCACAGCATGGCCCTGAATATTCAGCCTCCCTTGTCAGAAAATATAGCCATTCTCCACTTACAGACTGGCCAAGAGCGAGGCTCCCCCTTATCATAGCAATACTGGGACTCACTCTGCTGCCCTTTGCCCCCAGGCAGGCTTCAAGTGCCTCCTTTCTAACCACTAAGGCAGAGGAATTGTCCAGGTAAATATCCCTCCTGGGATAAGGAACCAAGGTCCAAAGTCCTGAAAAAGCTTTTTATTTACCTTCTAGAAATTCTTCATTTACATAATTAGTGGTCTGTTTCAATAGGTTGATAAGGGATTTCAGTTCGGAGTCAGACAATGACAGTGAGCTAACTAACTTATGTCTGTGGGCACCTAGGCAGGGTTTTGACCAAGACAACCTTTCATGGATGCAGTACAAACTTTCATGTGGCTTAGTGTTAGGAAGGCTGCCTACCTAGGACATTCTGAATAGCTTCTAGGCCCAGTGGTGCTCTGGTATGATAAGATTTGTTTTCCATTTGGTTTTCTTATTTTTACAGGTTTTTTTTTTTTAAATGCATGATTATTACAGGGAAACATAATAATATAGAGAAGAAAATTAAAAATTAAGTGCTTTCCAAAAATCCACCAATACCTACTATTAAACTGTAAAATGTATCCTCTTAGCCTCTTTTTAATATACATGTTCATTTTTAAATGGTGTCACTTAAAGTCCCTTAAGTTGAGCATACTGATATGTGATCTGCTTTTCTCTGAATATATTATGAACATTTTCATAAATTTCATACAGGCCTTTTAAATATAGTTTTAACTGACTGCCTAATAATCCATGTTATGAAGGTACCATAATCATTGAACCAAGACTGAGTTGTCACTATTGGAATAGTTTTCAGATATCCAGTATTATAGAAATACCTTGATGAATAACATTAGAGATAAATGCTTGTTCTTAGTCAGTGTCATTTCCTTACAAGAAATTCATTCATATCGCATTTGCTGAGCGAAAGGCTCATGTGAAAAAGTCTGTTCTGGGCATTTCTATATAGGACTCCTGCTGAGCAGATGCAGCGGGAGTGGACTTTCTAGATTTTAGCTAAATGACCCTATGTCTCTGTTTCCTCAGGTCAATCCCAGTTAGTTCCTGTTGACCCAGGGATTCACCCCATATATATCCCTTTTTATCTCAAAGCTGTCTTGAATTAGGCAATGTGTAGTTATCTTAGGGTAGACGAATGCTCTCCTTTTGGCAATAAAACAAAACTGGTTTCCCAAGTTGTTGTGGCCCTACAGCCTCTCTGATACTTGGTACTGTCAGGCTTTTTCATGATTATCAATCAAATATTATTTTACTACAATCACAGTTTTTATTTCCTTATTTCTGTCGATGTTAAATATCATTTGATAGTTTTATTAACTGTATGTATTTCCTATTCTTGGGCATGTCTGTTTATACCTTCTGGCTATTTTCTGTTGGGATGTTTGGATTAAGCCAGCAAAGTCTGAACAAAGCCCAGATGCCCATCAAAAGGAGAGGGCACGAATGAGCTTTGCTATAGAAAAAGTAAAATTATGCAACTGCCAAAATGAGTGAATCAAAGTAACATGCAGCACTATGGCTATCTTAGCAATATATTATTAAATGAAAAAAAAATTCGTAAAAACTAAATACACATACCTGAAATATGTGTGCATGTGTGTGTGTGTGTGTGCGTATAACAAAATAAAATTTTAGAAATACAAATGTTACAAAAAATCTATACAAAAGCAAAGGCATGGGGTGATGAGTATGAGATTCAGGTTATCTCAGGAGGGAAGCAGAGGGAAGAAATGCAGAGAACTGTCAGTCATCATCAAGATCTAAGCATTTGTTCTGAGTGATATGTTTTAGGAATTTATCACAAATGAGTAAGCTAGCAAGTAAACAAATCAACAAAATAAGACTACGTGTGTGCAATTAACTAAGATTATGATCGATTTACTTCCAAAGAGGAGAACGGAGGAAATGCACATTTTACAGCTATTTATTGATATCACCAGATCTTCCCTCAGGAAAAATTAAACAATGTATATTGCCACCAAAATGTATTGGTCCCTATTTCTCTGCATCCTAAATTATTCTGTAAACTGAAAGTGGTTGAACTGGATCCACGTGGGTCATGGTATATGAAATGCAACTGGGACCTCTGTCCCTGATCCATGAATGGCAAACCTTTCATGAATGGCTCAACCTTTACCATTGTCATTTTTGCTGAAGGCTTGCCTGTTCTGGTCTGGTGTTGGAAAATGGGATGCGAAGGAGGGGCTGTGTAGCACTTGACTGAGGAGTAGAACCCAATGGAAGGCCTCTCTTACCATTGCTTTTGATGGCTCTTAGATTTTTATTTTAGCCACAGCCCTCTTTTCAGTAACATTTTCTCAAAGTTGATTTGTCAATACTATTCTATAAACTGCCTTCTGTCCACCACTATTATCATTAACAGTAATGGCTCTTGGCTGGTTTTTGTGGAAGGTGCCTAAAATGTCAGGTATATAGATAAGACTATCTCTATCCTCAGATAAACTTGCATTTACCGATTTATTTTAAAGCAGATAACTATGCTTAGGTCTCCTCCATCCAGTCACAGGAAATTGCGTCTCACCCATGTTTAAGGAGCTCTTTCCTCTTACAAAAATGACATGAGAGTAGAAATGGGTGAGAAGAGGATGGTGTCCCAACTACAAATTTTAGCTCATCACCAAAGTGCGTACTGTGCAAGCCCTTGTCCATATAAACATCATTACCTCTCTTCTCTCTGTGGAAGGCTGGAGCTGGGGACCTTTCATTAAGGCCCTCTGATTAGCCTCCACAATGGCTTCCATCAAAGATCTATCCATTCTCCATGAGCCACGTGGGAGCAGAATTAGGCCCCCACCATATTTATTTGAAAGTAAACACACGTTTAATAAGACCACCCAACTCCACACATCTACAAGTCTCAAAAAATTCTACTCTCTTTCCCTCCCACACTGCTTCCTCCAACCTGTGGAGCTCCTCCCCGTCTTGGAAAATCCTTCAGGGTGTCTCAGTTTGCCTAGCTTTCTTTAATAAAGGCCTTTTTCCTTGAGGGGGAAATGGAAAAATACTTCTCCCTCTTTATAGATCTACTGGAGTAGTGAAAACAAAGTAACTAATATCTTTTAAAAACATTCCAGAGGTGTTAAAACATTGTCCTGATGGTTCTGCTTTCAAAATATGTCAAAGATCTGTCTACCTCTCCCTGGCTCTTTTGTTGTCATCTAAATGAAGCCACCATCTTCCTTACTTTCATCGTTACATCAAACATAAACAAGTCTCCCTGAATCCACACTTGCTCACTTCTAAGGGACTCTTTATAGAGCAACCATGGGGAGATTTTAAAAACACAAATCTGATTGCATTATATCCCTAATCTGTATGATATAAAATAATAAAAAATATGATAAAAATAATAAAAATAATAAATTTATTTAATATAATAAATTATAATAATATAATTACATTAAAATCCTTATCAAAGTCTTCGAAGCCTACAAACCTGCCAGCCCTATTCTCTGAGCTCTTCTCTAGGGGCTTGATACAACTACTTCCATTTGCTTGTTTGTTTTTAAATCCTCCCTAGCTCTTCTCTACCTCGGGTTTTAGTTTATTCCTCCAACCGAAATCTTTTCCTAGCTACCTCTTCCTGGTGCCTCATGGACGTATGTCCTACTTCCTCAGAGATGTCTCTCGTTGATTCCACAGTCTAAATGAGTAACTCTGGTTAAGTTTTTCATCAGACCCTTTGTTGTCCTTCTTAGCATTAGGACAGTTCATCATTCTCTATGTGTTGGTGTCATTATTTATTCAGTATCTTTCCCCTGCTGACAACTCATCACCAGTGATGAACAAATAGTAAATACTCAAGAAACTGATGAATAAAAGAGAAAGATATGGAACTTTGAATGGCTCAAGTGCTACTTAGCTGGGTGCGCATGCGCACACGCGCACACAGACACACACAACTCACGCGTCATTAACAGCTCCACGTTTCTTAATTCTCAGCTCAGACACTGGGTAGCTAGAGGCCCAGACGTTGCCACAGCATTTCTGTTTCTTATTATTGTTGACTGGCATATTTGAAAGCAATTCAATCCATGTGTTAGGATTCCATGAGACAATCTGTCATAAGACAAAGGCAAGAATGCCTTGGTTCTATATTTGTTACAGGCTATGTCTTTTAAAATCCATCCTGTATGTGGCACTTTTGATGCCTGGGAGACCTCTATAAACCTGCCAAAAATGTTTACAAGCTGAAATAGTAGGATGTTGTATCAAAAATAAATATGGATCTGCCTCCAAGCGCAAACTCAGAAATATTTATCCTATTTGTCCTTTTCTTAAAGTTGATTAAAATCAGCCTCCTGAGACACATCCCACAATCTTTCCCCTTTTACCTTGTCTCCTTCGCCACACTTCTCTACCCCCACCCCCACCACGGAGTCACGTGATTTTAGAACGGAGCAGACATTCAAGATCCCCTTAGCTTTACATATGGCAGAACCAAGGCTCAGCAATGACTGTTGATTGCACAATGCAGAGGAATATAAAATAAGGTAACAAGGTGAGCTTTTAAAATCAGAGTCCCAATAATCGACTCCCAAATTTTCAATTTTAAAAAAGAAGCAAGGAACATTCTGGGAGCATTCTAATTTTCAAAAGACATTTAAAAAGCTAATTGTTGCTATCAAACTAGAGAAACTAAGGAAATAGAACCCGAAAATATTTAAAATCAAACCATTTTGTGCAGGAATACCTCAACATGCTCTGGGTTTGTTTGCATTTCCTTTTTTTTTTTTTTTTTTTTTTTTTTTTTTTGCATTTACTTTTTGTATTGCCTTCTGTAATCAAGTAAGATTAACTGATAATTTTCTGGACCAAAACTCTGCAATGGAATTGTTAAAACATTCGTTTAAAATGTTATTTTCTCTTTAATCTGAACAATTCTAGGATATGTCATTTTTTATGTTCCCAATATAAATGATCAATTATAATACATTAATGGAGTCCTATCCTGCAAAGGAGAGTTTGTTGAGTGCCAGGAGAGCCAGGAGGGTGATGGAGGTGTTTGGGAGCTGGAGAAACTCACATTTTGTTGTGGGGAGAGATAACCTCCAGGCAAAAATTATCCCCCAAATCAGCCATGGTATCAGCACAGTTTAAAAAAAAAAAAAAAGCAAAAAAAAAACTTGTACAAATACAGGAGCAATACCAGTTTCCAAACTGGTCTTTGCGGGGGGGGGGGGGGCATTAGAAAGGATAAATAATCTTACTTTGATTCTTCGTATTGGTGGAATAGAACATTTTGTTGGTTTTTAAAAGTGCAGACTGATGGTTTAGAAGTTATTTTTTGGAAAGTTGGAATTGCTCTGAAAAAAAAAAAAAGTCATACCAATTGGAAAATATTTTGAAAGCAGCTGAAGGACAAGAATAACCAAGTATATTTGATGTTGTTTTCAAGTCATTGAGTACTGAATTAGTTTCTCCTTCGTATCAAATCATAGAGACGTCAAGCAGTTTCACTGCTGAATGCATCCTGTGGACACATTCCTATGTGAAGATCTTCATTGTGCTTTTCCCTAAATGGAAAACAACATAAGTGCTCATCAGAAGGGACTGATTTAATTAATGATGTTTGATGTATTTGATAGAAAACTATACACTCCTGAAAAAGAATAAGGGGGTCTACAGGTACTGATGTGGGAGAAGGTCTAAGAAATATTACTACATGAAAAGACAAGGAACAAACTATGTGTAAATACTATCCTGTTTCTGTAAAAGCAAGATCGTATAAATATACTATTCATAAAGCATTCATAAAGGATACCCATGAAACTCATACAGGGGTGTATCTTTAGGAAATAAAATGTGGGTTGGGGTGAAGAAAACTTTTGCATTTCTAATTCTATACCTTTATGTAACCTTCTAATTATTTTTAATCATGGCTAGGTATTATTTTTTGTTTATTAGATTCTTATACTATTATATGTATATCATTTTAAAGCTACAGTGCTTTTAAATTGCAGTTACTTAGGAAGTGGTCCTAACTGCTCTTCTTGTATGCCTTCAGTTTCTATAGCTCAGTGACCCTGCTGTACCCCAAACGTTTGCCTTAGCTTTTCCCATCTCCAGTATCAGCAAGCACTGACAAATGTGAATTTTCATTTCTCCTACTGAACTCTTTCATCCTGTTTTTTTAAGAAGTACTCCTTAGTCTTTTCACAGAAATCTGTTAACATAGTGCATCTTAAAGTCCCTGCTAGGGATACTTAGGTGGCTCAGTCAGCTAAGCATCTGCTTCAGCTCAGGTCATGATCCCAGAGTCCTAGGATCAAGTCCCATACTCGGCTTCTTGCTCAGCGGAGAGCCTGCTTCTCCCTCTGCCCGTCACTCCCCCTGCTTATACTTACTCTCTCTCTCTCTCTCTCCCTCTCTCCCCCTCTCTCTAATAAGTAAATAAAGTCCTTAAAGAAGAAATAAAGTCCCTGCTATAATTAAGTTCAAAATTAAAAATCTTATGGGCTCTTTAGTCTTTCAACTAACCATTCTCTTAAACTACAGAGTTTTGAGCACATAGCATTTTGCAAGTTACACGCTGGTGAAGACAAAGTACTTAATTTTAAGGAGCATACAATGCAGTGGGAGAGAGAGCATTTAGTTTTACTCTATATAATCCAGCTCAAAAACATGTTCTTACAACAGCAAGGGGCCATGGGGGCTTACAGTTGGAAGGTTACAAAACTACACTGGATCCGAGACAATGGCCAGGGAAACATAACCGTTAAGAAGCATCTCGAAAAAGAAGAGACAGGTTGTATAACTGCACTGCCTTCACTAGGACATTGTCCAGGGCCTCGATTAAAGAATTTTAGACCTAGAAGTGACCTTCGAGAATAACTCTAATCCTCCTGTTCTGAAATAAAGAAACATTACTTTTTAAAACAACAAGGGCTGCAGGGTTAGAGTAAGTGGCCAGTTCAGAGCAGACTTAACACTTCACAATTGTTCAATTCCTCCCGGACCAGCTACATCATTCACCAGGCCTCTTATTTGAAAGTTATTAAGAATTTTCAGACAGCAACAGCAAAGCGTTATGCCAAGCCTGGGCCCTTGGGAGCACGGAGCCCTGTGCACCTGTCAGTAGAGTACTCAGGCCCCTGAAGCCGGCCTCCCTCCCTCCATTTAACCAGCTTCCCAGAGGCCCCTCGAGGCAGAATCTGAACAAGAGCCCAGGGTTCTCAGACTCTGCTTCATGCCCCGTGCTATTCAGATTTAGAACAAAAGGCCAACAATAATTGGCAATGCCGATACCATGTATAGAGGCTAATGTTTGTAAAAGTTTTCCTGTGCACAGTTGTACAATTGTACCATTAAGAAGCATGTACCAAATCACTTTGTGCCAATTGCTCTAATAGCTAAATAACCCAGGCCTTGAAGCAATGAGAGGGGGCATAAATTCTGCCTTTCTCTTTTTTCATCTTTGCATATTATAAAAAGCAGATGAATTTTTAATGCCATTTTAAAAAATGATTACAACAAAAAAAAAATCCCTACTGAATACAGAAAAGTGTGCTTCCAGCAAGGCTGGTGATGACCTCAGCTTTTTTACCTAGCTGGACGAAGACTTCTCAAAATATAAAAATTCATAAATAATCCATTAACCTGAACTTGGCTTTTTTTTTTTTTTTTTTTTTAACTGAGGGGAGATGAAGGTCTCATAATTATTTGTATATTCTAAGTAACAACTGTGGGCCTCCCTTCATCCATGTAACAAATACGAAGCCATGTGTCTGGAGAGCCTAGGACAAGGCTGGTTCACATGATGAGTGACAATAATAGATGACCGAATGCATAACTAAGAACCACGATGGAGTAATATTTAATATTGGCCACAAAAAGGAATGAAATATTGATACGTGTTGCAACATAGATGAACCTTGAGAACATTCTGCAAAGTGACAGAAGCCAAACACAGAAGGCCACACATATGATTCCATCTCTATGGGATGTCCAGAACAGGCAAATCTGTCAAGGCAGAAAGCAGATCAGTGGTTGCCAGGGTCTGAAAAGAGAGAGGAATGAGAAGTTACTGCAGATGGGTATGCGTATTTGGGGTTTTTTTTTTTAGGTGATTAGAAAGTTTTGGAACTAGAAAGATGGTTGCCTAATCTGTAAATATATTAAAAACCATTGACTTGTACATTTGATTTTTGTTGAAGATTTATTTTTAGAGGGAGAGAGAGAGAGGGACAGAGGGAGTGCATAGTGGGGAGGGGCAGAGGGAGAAAGAGAATCTCAAGCAGACCCCCCGCTGAACAGAGAGCCTAATGACAAAGAGCTCATAACCTGAGCTGAAGTCAAGAGTCTTGCACTCAGCTGACTGAGCCACCCAGGTGCCCCTGAATTGTACACTTTAAAAAGGGTGGCCATAGCAGGACATGAATACTACTTCAATTTTAACACCTTTTTAAAATAAATAAACCCAGATTAGAGGTTTAAATTCTTTACTAATATAACACTGTGACCTTTGGCTTCTAGCTAGGTCTTTCCCTCTCTCCCAAGTTCCCACCCCAAAGTCTGCAGATTGCCACCACCTCTATCAAAAGCTCCGTAGATCGGGGACACCTGAGTGGCTCAGTGGGTTAAGCCTCTGCCTTCAGCTCAGGTCATGGTCTCAGGGTCCTGGGATCGAGCCCCGCATTGGGCTCTCTGCTCAGCAGGGAGCTTGCTTCCCCCTCTCTCTTTGCCTGCCTCTCTGCCTACTTGTGATCTCTTTCTCTCTGTCAAATGAATAAATAAAATCTTAAAAAAAAAAAAAAAAAAAAGCTCCATAGATCACTATGCTTCCATACAGGAAACCCTCTGGACCAAAGTGTTAACCCAGGGGTCACTGCACTCTGCCTCCCAAGGCTCTGGCTGGCCAAGGTCATCATATAAAGTGGAAGAGAGAAAAAGCAATGGCAAAACACCTTCCAAGAGATTCCTCATTTTCTCTCTTTTCCTAGATACCACTCAAGTAGACCTTGTACCTCAGGTCTTCCTTGAGAATCCAGAAGAGCTAGCAATAGTCCTCTGGTGTCTCTGCTGTATCCCATGATGCTTTAGAATATTTATTTCCTGTTTTTCAAGTCTGTTTTATTTCCAGACTAGCATAGAGTAAGATGACCTATACCCTCTTATGAAATGCTCGGTGTTTGTCCTTCAGGACAGATGGTAAGCCTTGTCATTTGGTTAATAATAAAATAACAACAGTCCTAGCTTCTCATGGTTTGTGGGTGATAGGAAAATCTCCTAAGGTTTCTTCTATTTTGTACATACGTTCTTTTGTCACAGCCGAATGAGACGATCATCATGTGTAGTTTTTAAAGAAAAGGAAATGAACAAAGCTCTAAAACCTCCATCCACTGCCTCTGGGTTTATTAGCCTGTCTTCTTCCCTACCAAGGGAATCAAGCCATCTTTCTTGCACTTCATTTTTATTTTGCCCAGATGTTGGGATGAAGTATAAGGGAGGTGGGTGATGCGGACATGTGGTTTTTGTCCTTCTGAGAAAAGTCAAAGGTTAAAGTACTGTTCCCAAAGGATAGAATTAATCATAGTTAAAATGGCAACCTGTCACTGGAAAAGGAAAGGAAAAGCAGAAATATGAAATAAAGCAGATATACAATATTAGGTAGCACCAAAGAGATTAAGGATTTTACTCTAAATGTGCGTGGGAGATTTTATACAAAAAGTTTATATTAATTAGGAGGCATAAAAGCAGAAATGTTGTCTAAATGTTCATTGTGCTTATATGGCCATTGCTCTTAGTTTTGAAATCAGGGGTTACTGCTTGATGCATGCGTTACCTGGTTTGCAATATGGAGAACACGGACAACAAAAGGTCCACTTTTGTGAAGTGAAGCCGAGAGAACAGGCAACTCGCCAAAACTCATATGGTTATTCAGCTTTTGGTCTGGATCAGAATGCGTCTCCCTCACTGACCAATAAGGAATGGAATGTAAGATTGTGACTAATGGCTCCTCTGCAATCCTGAGATCGGTTCTGTTCTAGCCAAGCCTCTTGGATTCCTGTTAGCTCCGGGCGGTTGGAGCCTCCCTGAGGACTGTCCCCTCCCTTGAGTGTCACCTCCCGCACCCACACCCACACAGAGCTCCTGACACACCTCAGTGACTCTTCCCCCCGACTCCTGTTAGTCATCCCGGAATCTGAACTGTAAGAACCCATCACTTCCTGACTCAGGCACTTGACTCCATTTTCAGGGAATTCAGGATGGTTCCCACCAACAAGCAAGCAGTAGCCATCAAATAAGGCATAAGAAATCCTGGGCTTTGAAATAAAACTCAGGTTTTTATCTCAACTCTGCGGTGTATGGGACTTGAGAAAGTGTCCATCTCACTGACCCGTCATGTCCTCATCTATTAAAAAGAAGAAAAAGGAAATGTCAGTATTTTTCTTGCAAGTATCCCTTTTAAAGAAAATGAGATAAAGAACGGAAATTTTCAATTTACAAGTATTTCTTAACAAACCTTAAGTTCTGCCTTCCTGTTTCAAAGCTAATGACTTCAGGCCAAGCAGTACTTTGAGGAAAAAAGGTTCTGGGGGATCAATCCCAGGCCAAATTTGGCTTCATCAGTCCCCTGAAACTCTTTACCTGTCCTTTCTTGTCCTCCGTCTGTTCCAGTGTCTCTAAACCTTTTGCTCATTAAGACAGCACTACAGAGCCTTCTGGACATTTTTCATAACCATCCTCTTCCTCAGGAAAGGTAATCTGATTATGTACTGTTATGTATATACGTGTTTTGCACATAAAAAGAGTAAAGTTCTTTTACTCCCCACCCCCTGCCAAGAACCAACTTTCAACCCTTAGGGAAGAGCTTGCCTCATTGGAAATGCACAATCTATGTGTTATACTGTCTATCTGTAAAAGCCTAGAAGAATTGATGAGATTTTTTTTTAGAGCCTGTGGAGGAAGACCTTATCGGATTCCCCTCCAGAACACTCTTCCTATTGTCATCCATTACTTTCCAAGGTAGAAAAAAGTTAGGCCAGTTTTAACATACTTTTTATTTCCTATGATTAGCCACCAAGGTCTAGGCGAACATGTTAAAATAAAGGAAGAAGGCTGGACAGGAGAATAAAGTGACATGTGTCTCTTACACTCTTATGTGTCTGTCTTTCCCGATTCAAAGGACATCATGACAGCTCTCAGCAGCATGAGTGGCAGGTAATGGGTCCAAACCTCCAAAACCCAGTCCCACGTCAAATGACTAAGTGGTTCTTACTCGGCTTTATGAGGAGATCCACACTTTGCTCAATTAAAACTTTTATTCACAAAAACAAAACAAAACAAAAACCCTTTTACTTCTGACTAAATATGACAGCTGGTGCCACTTTCATCTTAGTGCATACAACTGAAATTTCTATAAAAGAACATTGCTAAACTTTAATATTTATTTAAATTTTTAAATAACTCTGAGGACAACCAGTAAGACTTAATTTGCACACTGAGCTTCTGAAAAGTAGGGTCATATTTCCTACTGTTTCCAGAAAAACTCAAAAAATTTTTTAAATAAACATATAATATATTATTAGCCCCAGGTGTACAGGTCTGTGAATCGCCAGGTTTACAGACTTTACAGCACTCACCATAACACATACCCTCTCCGATGTCTATAACCCCACCACCCTCTCCTCCCAGCCCCTCGACCCCACCCCCACCCCCCCCCCACTCCACCCCCGCAACCCTGAGTTTATTTTGTGAGATTAAGTCTCTTATGGTTTGTCTCCCTCCCCATCCCATCTTGTTTCATTTATTCTTTTCCTACCCTCAAACCCCCCATGTTGCTTCTCCACTTCCTCATATCAGGGAGATCATATGATAGTTGTCTTTCTCCGACTGACTTACTTCGCTAAGTCATCGCAAATGGCAAGATCAAAGTTGTTTTTAATAAAGATTTTATTTACTTATTTTAGAGAAAACGAGCAAGAGAGAAAGCACAAGTTGAGGGGGAAATGGGGGCCAGAGGCAGAGGGAGAAGCAGACTCCCCACTGAGCAGGGAGCCCAATGTGGAGCTCCATCCCAGGACTCTGGGATCATGACCTGAGCTGAAGGTATATGCTTAACCGTCTGAGCCACCCAGGCATGCCAAGAAAAACTCAAAATTTTGTAATAACAAATTACACTGGAAAAAACCCTATTGTTATAAATTAAAGAACAATGCCAACTTTGGGTCAAATTAAAGTCAATAATATAAAAAATAACAGTCATAAAACAGTAAGTGTCAGGTTGTGAAACAATGGAAACTCTCATGCACTGTTGGTAGAAATCAAGATGAGATGGCCACTCTAGAAACAGGAGTTTTCATAGCAATTAAATATATAGTTACTGTGCTCTCCAACAAATCCACTCCTAGGTATAAGCATTTGCCCAAGAGAAATGAAAATGTAAGTCCACAAAATATTTGTACACAAATGTTTATAATGCCTTTATTCATAATAGACGAGAACTAACTGCGATATAACCACTCAGTGTAATACCACTTAGCAGTCAAAAGAACCAATTACCGACAAATGTAACAACCTAGATGAATCTGGGAGACAACATGCTAGTGAAAGAAGCCAGACACAAAAGAGTACATACTGTCTGATTCCATTTTTCTGGAACTCTCGTGAAGATGAATCTAATCTATCATGACAGAAAGCAGTTCTCCATGCCTGGGGCCAGGGCAGTGGGAAGGGCGTTGACTGAGAAGGACACAAGGGAACTTTTGGGGCAATAGAAATGTCCTATATCTTGATTGTAGTAACAGTTTTCTAGATGTATACATTTGTCGAGAATTACCAACTTAAAAAGTGTGCATTAAAAAAGCTGGCCAGGAGCGCCTGGGTGGCTCAGTGAGTTAAGCCTCTGCCTTCAGCTCAGGTCATGATCCCAGGGTCCTAGGATCAAGCCCTGCATTGGGCTCTCTGCTCAGCAAGGAGCTTGCTTTCCCGCTCTCTCTGCCTGCCTGTCTGCCTACTTGTGATCTCCGTCTGTTAAATAAATAAATAAAGTCTTAAAAAAAAAAAAAAAAAAAAGGAAGGCCAAACCAACCAAGAACTAGACTCTTAACTGCAGAGCACAAACCAGTGGTTACCAGAGGGGAGGTGGTGGGGGGATGGGTGAGACAGGTGATGGGGATTACAGAGGGCACTTGTGATGAGGAGCACCAGGTGCTATATGGAAGTGTTGAATCACTATATTGTACACCTGAAACTGTGTGTTAACTAACTGACACTTAAATAAAAGCTTAAAAAAAAGTGCACCAAAATGTTGATAAAGATGCAGCGACAACTGTTAGCTGTGGTGGAACCACCACAAATAGTATTTATAGAATCGTTCCAGCAGTCATTTTGCTTAACACGCCTTGGTACGATTTTTACAGCCTTATTGAGATGTAATTCACACACCATGAAATTTCCTCGTTGCAAACGTCTCGTGCCATGACTTTCAGTAAATAGCTACCATTACGCAGCCATCACCACATGCAGTTAAGAACACCCTTGTCGCCCCAGAAAGTTCCATGGTGCCTCTTTCCCTGTCAGTCCCCTCCCCAACTTCCAGCAACCTACAGATTGCGTACGCTCTGTCTTCATACTTTTGCCTTTTCTAGAAATTTTATATAAATGAAATTTTGTATGACACAGAATGTAGTCTTCTGTGACTGGTTTCTTTTTCATGTTCTCTTCTTTGTTTTTTCCTCTCTTTTTTCCTTAAGATGATGAAATTCGAGTCTGGTGAGTATAGGACTTATCTGAGATCACATGTTAGTAGCAGATCCTGGACAAGGGGACACATTTGCTAATCCTCAGTCTAGAACTTTTCCAGGACAGCATGCTATTACCAGAATGCGGGATGCCAGAAGAGAGAATCACAGGCTTCAGGGGCCCAGGTCTGCTGTCACCTTTGGCTGTGTAGGCGAGG
Source organism: Mustela erminea (assembly GCF_009829155.1). NCBI lineage: Eukaryota > Metazoa > Chordata > Mammalia > Carnivora > Mustelidae > Mustela > Mustela erminea. The sequence continues at coordinate 161,896,646 of NC_045614.1, read as the reverse complement.
CAACCAACGCAACTTCCCGAAGTCAAGCTCTCCCTTAAAATGAGGATGATGATATCTAATGCATAGCTCTGTTTGAGGAATAAATTAAATGTACGAGATGGATAAAACAGGACTAGCCAAGCATTAAGGACTTAATAAACGACAGTTATTGTTGACTGGAAAATCACTTAGAGCACTTTCCATCTTGAGACAGAGGATATAGGGGAGGGAAAGTAATACATGTTAGTAATTGAAGAGTAGGGTTTAAACATTGATTTATTTAAATTTTGAAAGAAAAATGAATCCCACAGACCAAAGACAGTGCCAGCAAAATTGGGGATAATTTGCTAAATGCAGTTAACTGAAACACTGCTTTATTTCCTTCATAGGAAGAACATTTATGATTAATCTTTTTTTTTTTTAATTTTATGCCTAACTCGATAGCTCTCAGTCCTGGCTGCACATTAGAGTCACCTGGGGAGTATTAAAAATTACCAGTGCCTGGACCCCAGCCCAGAAACCCTGATTTCATTGCTCTGAGGCACTGTCTGGGCATGGAGGATTTTAAAGATTCCCCTGGCAATGTTAACATATAGCCATAGTGGAAAAACTACAGTCAAACTAACTTTGATTAGTTTCCTGGGTTTTGGGGAATGAGTTCAAAATTGTGAATCAAAGTATTTTTAGAGCATAACACCTCTGACACCCTTGTATGAAGCAAACCACAGAGCCTTCCTGTCCCACCCACATATTCCATCCATAGATGGTCTTTTCACATTTTCTCAATAGCACTGGATGTCTGTGCCATCAGATGTGAGGACTTTGCATGAATGACATCAGCTATTTCCACTTAGAAAGAGGAGGCATCCTCCCCACATGCTATGTGGCTACCTACTTTCACTCCTGCTCAGAACGGGATTATTTAAAGACGTATGTAAGCAATAAGTGCATCTCACATGAGTAACAACGTCGAGGAGACAAAACCTGCGTGGACTGTTGCTCTAATTTAAAAGCTCTTAGAGACCCAGGAGGCTTAGAAAAGTCTTCTGCCATCTCTGGTCCTAAAATACTTAATTTTTTTTTTAAGATTTTATTTATTTATTTGACAGAGAGAGATCACAAGTAGGCAGAGAGGCAGGCAGAGAGAGAGAGAGAGGAGGAAGCAGGCTCCCTGCTGAGCAGAGAGCCCGATGTGGGACTCAATCCCAGGACCCTGAGATCATGACCTGAGCCGAAGGCAGTGGCTTAACCCACTGAGCCACCCAGGCGCCCCTAAGATATTTAATTTATGAAATTAATGGAGTTCATTCCTGAACTCTAAGGTATTTTCCAGTTACTATGATCTGATGGTTGTAATTCTCATAACTAATATAACAACGAGCACATTCTTTATTTAGGGTCCCATTTACAATTCTATTACCAACACTACACAACTCAGCAATGGGGGTTTAGATTTCTGTTGAAGCCATTAACTCATACACATCAATGATATATTTGATCTTCAAGCACTATATTTAAATTGCATTTCCAAGAAAGAAATTGCAATTGCCAAGAAAGGCAATGGTTTGGTCTATAAATTCCAGAAGGAACTGACAGCTATAATCCAGGAGAGGCTACATTAATAAATTACTGTTCTTTACAGATAAGGTAATGACAGAACCTTGAATGATCTGCTAACTGGTCTATGGCTTTGCAGAGGAGACAATAATCACCTGGTAGAATGGTTAGGAGGAGCTTTTGTGTGATGCCACAGCTTGCTGAGAAAATCACTAATAAATCCACATAAATCAGAAGTGCCAGAAGAAATCTCCTGCTATGGAATTGAAGGAGACTTTGTTTAAAGAAAGGAAAACAACTCTAAATAGTAAAATAAATATTTTCCTCTGCCTTTGGTGACCTTATGCTCAACCTTTTCCCTTATGAGAATGCCGTCTCCAAGCCTGTGGTTTCGTGGCATGTCAGTAATTCCTGAGAGCCTACCCGTAATCTGGCAGTGGGCCATTTCCTAGCCTCACAAACCTGATTTCCTCCTCTTTTCTCCACAGAAACCTATATACTCACCAGCTCCCTAGTTTCCTAAGACAGATTCTCTTTCTTTAATGCCAGTTTATAACTGTATGTTGGGTCTTTGTCCCAGAAAGAAGGATCCCTGTCCTCATTTCTAAGACATGGTCTGCAGGCCTACCAGTCATATAGAATGTCTGCTTTCCGACGGTGCTGAGGTTGGAGGAAATGTAAGTCAACGAAATAACTTATCTGAAGTAAGAGTCAACTTAAGCTCATTGTCTTAATAACTTGTAGAGTTTTAAGGACAGTAGTCATGACATAACCCCAGAGAGTGTACAAACCCAAGAGGTTAGATACTCTTAAAATACAAGATAAGTTACAACGTTTTAATTATGTAAGACAAGTAAGTTCTAGAGACCTGCTGTATAACATGGTGATTATAGTTAACAATATTTTTTGTACACTTAAAAAATTTGTTAAGGCTTGAAAAAAAGGAATATACAGAAGCAGGACTCAGGACAGCGTGTCTTTGCTGATCCCTCCCCCTGGGGGAAGTACCATGGTCCCCCTGCCCTGAGGCTATCTGACAGAAGCTAGAAGCCAACAAGCCAAATGGAAACTTATTCAAACAGAGGGCAAGCACACTAAGCAAAGAGAAAATCTGAGACTGGAAATACGTGTCCCAGGAGGGGTCTGTCTGGGCCAGACTACTGTGTGTTCATGCACTTCCTAAAACCCAGCCCTCTCTTCCTGACTCTCAGTCTGCTAGTGCTGCCATAGCACACCACCACAGACGGGGCGGCTTACACAACAGAAACATATTCCTCATGGCTCTGGAGGCCAGGAAGTCTGATGTCAGGGCCCCATGATGCCTGTTTCTCGAGAGAGCCCTCTTCTTGCCTTGCAGACATCCCACCTTCTGGCTCGGTGTTCATGTCGCCCGTCCTCAGTGTGTGTGTGGAGGGGATGGGGCATCCTCCTTTTCTTTTCTTTTTTAAGTGACAATCTTTTTTGGATCTTTCCTAGATTGATCCAATTATTTTATTTTATTTTATTTTATTTTATTTTATTTATTTGTCTCAGAGAGAGAGAGAGAGAGAGCACAAGCAGGAGGAGGGGCAGGCAGGGGGGAGAAGCAGGCTCCCCATTAAGCAAGGAGTCAGATGTGGGGCTCCATCCTAGGACCCTGGGATCATGACCTTGAGCTGAAGGCAGACGCTTAACTGACTGAGCCACCCAGGCCTCCCGGAATCCTCTCCTCTTACAAGGCCACCAATCCTTCAGATTAGGATTCCTCCAGTATGACCTCAATTACCTCTAAAAGGGCCATCTCCAAATACAGTCAGATTGGAGGTTAAAGCTTCAACATATGCATTTGGGGGGTGGGGAACAGGGACAAAATTCACTCCATAGCAGTGACCCAGCAACCCACCTAGAAAATCCCCAAATACAGAAGACCGGTTCCGTTCTTTAAAACAACATTTTACAAAAGCCTAATTTGTGACAATAGAACTCTTTGTCCAAAATAAAGTTTACTAAGATGGCCAGTATAGCATATAAAAATAAATGAGAAACTAAATAAATAAATGGAAGATGAGGTTGGAAAATGCATCCAGTCTGTGTAGGAGCCGACAGCTGCTTGGACACCAAACCGGTTCTCTGAGAAAACGCAGGAGATTTCAAGGAGCTGCCAGACTGGGCAAAAGTCTCAAGTACATGCCCCATGGAACCCCCAGGAGAAACATCTTTGCTATCACACAGGAAAATCTGTGAGAGCAGCTGCACCTCGTGGTTACCATAGAACACAGTGGAGCCAAACATGACCCCGGCTGCGTGAAGAGACTCAGCCGGAGGGTGTCTCATCTTGAGTCATCAGGGTATTTCTCGGAGGGTTGGAGCAACTGGTCTTGCAAGGTAAAGCCTCTTGAAAGAATCTACACCCTTCAGCACTTTGCTGATAAAATCAAAGTACCTGCAAAACTAGAAGCTTTGCAAACAGGATGTAGTCATTGCTATAGGAAAGTTCACATTTCCTCATCAAATCATAAAGAAAATGTGTTGGACTGGGGTCCGAAGCACGCTACTCTCAACTGTATTTGGCCACCAGCCAGCTTTGCAGGAGAAGCGACCCAGTTTCCTCATCAGTAAACGAAGGGTGAGTTAGGGCAGCGAGTCTCAAAGTTGAATGTATGTAAGAATTAGCTGGGCAGCTTATTTAAAATGTAGGTTTTCTTGGGAATGCCTGGGTGGCTCAGTCCATTAAGCCTCCCACTCTCGATTTGGGTTCAGGTTGTGATCTCTGCGTCGTGAGAGCCCCACCCCCACCCCTCCATCAGGCTCCGCCCTGAGTGTGGAGTCTGTTTAAGATTCTCTTTCTCCCTCTCCCTTTGCCCCTCCCTCCCTCACACTCTCTAAACAAACAAACAAACGAACAAACAAATATATAAAATCTTTAAAACGTAGGTTTTCTGAATGGTAGTTCCCCCCAGATTCCGATTTGGTTGCTCTGTGGCAAGACTCAGGAATACCTTCCTTTACCTGCAACCTGATGATTGTGATACAGGAGGTCCCTGCACACTTGGACACGTGTGCATGCACATGCACACACACACACTGAGAAACACGACACTCTTTAAAGTCCTTCTGCCTTTCAGACTCTCTAATTCTGTTTCTCAGTTGCCTCTGAGTGGTGTGATGTTAGGCCTACATTCTAGACCTTCAGTAGGCAGCAAAATTATTAAACACAAGAATCTTTTGCTCCCTCCTAACTAAGCACATTGGACCATGTCAATGGGATCAAGTCTGGGAGAGAGAAAAAATACCAATGCCGGCTCGTGTTTATTTTTGTGACCTTCATCCTAAGTAGGCTAGTGATTTTCCACTTTTCGTTTTTATGTTCACAACAATGCCGCAAGGTGAGATACTTGGAATATTCCTTTAGCACTCTTCACTCTTCCTTCTCCCCTGCTGCCAACAGTATCCCTGTGAAGTCTCCGAACCCGAATGCCAGTACTCAAATAAGAAACCAAGGCCTCCTTATTGTCCATTCCCAAGGTTAACCTTTCCAAGGTTAATGTGTTTAAGGCCAGATAGATTTATTGTAAGCATTATATTCTTTTCAAGGATATCCCACTCAGAATCTCATCTGTATATCCTGGGCATCTCTCTGTGATCACTATTTGTTTTCAGTTGGTCTGAATGGAACTTGAGATGGTTTCCTTGTAGAGAAAGATAGTATACATGGATTCTGTCTTTATGAAAAATTATAGCAAACACAAAAGCTAATACTTTGTAAGAACAGTGCTCTGGAAGGGGAATGAGGGAGGACAGCATAAATCCACAGTGTCTTAGTGGTCTAAAGTTCTTACAAAGTGATCCAGTGGAAGGACCAGGGAACTACTTTTTTCATATCCACAATGTAACTGCTTAAAATGTCCACAAACACACACACACACACCATGGAATATTACTCAGCCATCCAAAAAGATGAAATCTTGCCATTTGCGATGATGGTGGATGGAACTAGAGGATATTAAGCTAAGCGAAATAAGTCAACACAAGAAAGACTTATCATATGATTTCACTCATACGTGGAACTTAACAAACAGAACAGAAGAATATAGGGGAAGGGAGGGAAAAATAAAAAACAAGATGAAATCAGAGAGGGAGACAAACCATAGGAGACTCTTAACCATAGGAAACAAACTGTGGGTTGCTGGAGGGGAGGTGGGAGGGAGGCTAGGTTAAGTGGGTGACGGGCGTTAAGGAGGGCATGTGATGTAATGAGCACCAGGTGTTAAATAAGACTTATGAGTCACTGAATTCTACTTGGAAACTAATAATATACTATATGTTAATTACGTGAATTTAAATTTTAAAAAAAATAATGTAGCTGCTGAACGTTGGAAAGGACCAATGAAGGAGGGAGGAATAACGACATCATTAGGACATTCTCATTTGGCCTCATTGACTCCCGGAGGCCATCTCCAGGCTTACAATATGAGTTCATTTAGTGTGGGTCATCCTGAGACAAATACTTCCTGCCTGGTTTCACCTGCGCTGCTTCAGGCAACTTCATAGAGATAGGGCCCTCTGGGAAGGATTCAGATTGGGGCTCCATCAAATACCACTTGCCTTTGACTTTTTGAAGAGAAGGTGAAAGAATAAAGCTCGGAATCAGACAAATTATTTTTTTTTTACACATTCTGTTTATTTTTAAATCTTGTTCCAAAAGCTTAGAGAGAAGGAGAACTATTGGGCATGCTTCACAGCCCATAGTCCAGAATGAAGTAATGGGACACTAAAAAGGAGATTTTGCCAGGAAGATATTACAAAGACTGACAGGATGCTTCTCCAATAGCCTTATCACATTGTTTGTGCTGCTTATATCGGTAAATACCCCTCATCAGACTGAGAGCTTCTGGAAAGGAGACACCAAGTCTTCAATCCTCTTAAACCTAGCAGAGTGCTTTATCATGTAACAGTGAATTCTAGCAGATTTGAGGGAAAGAACCCCTGCTGAATGGAAAGTTTCCATTCAAGTACTTAAAAAGTGAACAATACTTTCTTTGGTGTTTGGGCAGCTCAGAAATTATTGAAAGGAAAAAAAGGAAGTGGCATTTTCAATATGTTTGGGTTTCCTTTCCTTTTGGTCTTCAGTTAACCTTTACCCAACGTAAAATAATTAAGTGAGAGGGAAAAAATTAATAATGTAAGGCTCAAGCCAATCTATCAGGCTTTGTGTTTTTATGACTTTTTGCCTTTTACCAGAATGTAAATATTTTGATTGAAAGTCTGAAACATAGAATGGTACACAAAGTTGTAAATTATACAAAGATGTGGGAAGAATAACTAAAGACAAGGAAGGTGGAAAAGGGCCAGAAATGGCTAATAACTACAAAGCAGTTGGAAAAACTATAAAGCATATTTGAGGCCCAACATGGTTTGGACTTTCTCTTCTTTGCCATTAGCTATTGAGCTGAATAAAGAAGTAATGTGTTCTGAAGCCCATGATTCATTTTGTGAGTGTGATATTTAAGCTACTTAATTAGGGTGGATATATAATTTGTCATCCAAACTGGGACACAGTTGCTAATAAAAAGGGTCCCTAAACCAGGTCTGTCTCTGGCAACCCCCCACACATGCCTGTTCTACTCTCCATCCACTGAAGGGGCTGCTTTTTATTCTGTGTATTTCATTCAAAAATGTTCTATATTTTAAACAGAAACAGGTTCATAAATATGGAGAACAAACTGGTGGTTGCCAGAGGGCAGAGGGTGGCATGGGCAAAATAGGGGGGATGGGCAAAATAGGTGAAAGGGATTAAAAGGTACCAAATTCCAGTTATAAAATAAATAAGTCACAGAGATGAAAAGTACATCATAGGAAATCTAGACAAGAGTATGATGATGATGTTTGGTGATGGATGGTGACCAATGTAATGTAGAATTATCAAATCACTGTGTTGTGCACCTGAAACTAATGTAACATCGTGTGGCAACCCTACTCCCGTAGTTGACATTCATAACATTGCTGTGCTTTCCCTGTATTATTTTTAGATGATCTATTTATAAACCTATAAAATTTTTTTTAAATGTTCCATACTTTTCTCAGAGGGAGAGCTTAATTAGGGTCCCACCAAGTGGCAGCCCGAAGTGAATATAAGTGTACTTTAAACACAGCCCACTGCAGCTCAGCTGTGAGGACATGTCCTAGACCAGTGTTTCCCCAAAGGTGGAATGCACAGTCAAGTGAGAATCTGGTTTGGGGTAACAAAGGACAAACAACGCTGCACAAAATGATATCTCATCACAGCCAGGAGAAAGTTGGATTTACATGCTAAATTATCTTTCTCGATTCTCTAACAGTTACCATCTCCCATTGTGACACATAACAGAACTTTGGCTCACAGGTTTTAATGTAGCTGACATTAATAACATTGCCTTGCTTTCAAATGATACTAGTTTTTTGTTATAATAATGTCATTTAAAATTTATTTATTTATTTATTTAAAATTTTTTTTAATAAACATATAATGTATTATTAGCTCCAGGGGTACAGGTCTGTGAATCGCCAGGTTTACACACTTCACAGCACTCACCAAAGCACATACCCTCCCCAATGTCCATAACCCCACCTCCCTCTCCCGACTCCTCTCCCCCTGGCAACCCTCAGTTTGTTTTGTGAGATTAAGACTCATTTATGGTTTGTCTCCCTCCCGATCCCATCTTGTTTCATTTATTCTCTTCCTAGCCCCCAAACCCGCCATGTTGCATCTCCACTTCCTCATATCAGGGAGATCATATGATAGTTTTTTTAAAAAGTAAAGAACCACTAGCCAAAATGATAAAGGAATTAGGAGTTCTGACCCAATCCATGTTCATTGCTGATCCACGACCTCGAGTGAGGCAAGGGTGGTTGACACAAGACTTCGCCCATATCTGGGTTTTCTCTAAAAGCCGAGATGTATTAGGAAAAGATAGCTTCATGATCCTTAAAGGAAAGGGAAAGTGCCTGAGAACTTGCTAAAATATGGAAGGTCTGAATATACTAAGATCACAAGATAAGATCAAAACTTGGTGAAAAGTAAGCAGAGGTTGGAAACCAAGGAGGAGACTGACCCGCTTCTATCTATGGGACCATATTATGAAGCAGAAGGGAAAGCAAAGAACATAAATAGGCATACTCCAAAGTCGACGATCAGTCATAAATTCTACGACAGGAGGTGTTTGAGGGTGAGAATGGATGGTCCAGGAAATGAAATCCGTCATGGTACATACACCTGCTGTGAAATCCCATTCAACAATGTTGACTGGGGCAAAACGGGATAAAAGCCTTTGCACTTACCTTTACATCTAGTTCCCCTCAACTCCCTCTACAACTACCTAGTGTTCCAAGGGTCCTCCTATTTTAGAGAAAGAGTCATGTATAAGCAAAGCTTCCTACGGAATCTTTCAACATTTAAACATGAAGAAAGACATATGAGCTGGAAATGGGCTTTTGGAACTTGTCGTCCTATTGGCGGTGCTGAAAATTGTGACGGTGGCTAAAATTGCACATTACACATTCGCTCACAGACACCTTACCCATGCCATTGTTGTCTGCAAGGAACATTCTCCTCCTACACACCTTCCCCTGGTCTGGCTAACTTTCTCTATTCATAGTTCAGATCCCAGCTTCAGCTCCCTTACACCTCCACCTGTGCCCTTGGTCTATGTTCTCAGAGCCTGCTCTTTCACAGTTCCTACAGTGTCACTGTTATTATTTATTTAATATTCCCTGTTGGGCTCTAAACTCCCAAAGGACAGAAATGGGCTTCGCTGTGATATCCACACCATCTGACCTAGTCTGGCACATACATGAATGAAAATGTGAGCGAGTGAATGATGACAAACACACACATTAACCTGCCAGGAGGAGAGGTGAGAGCTGGCTGGCCAAGGAGGTCAAAGCAGCTGCGACTCAGACCAGAGCAGCACACCAGAGTGCTCAGAGAACGTGTAGGGTGTGGGGAGGGAATCCTCATATGGGTGAGGCTTTGGGGTAACTGGTTTCAGAAGTGGGGGAGACTGAACCAAAGTTTAGAGACATTGTTGCTAAAAGGGACATTACAGTACTGGGATGTCTGCTCATTTTGTTGGTAAGACTCATTGATCAACTTTTATGCTTTTTAAATCCCCTCCAGAGTAAATGAGCATGCACCCCATGGAGGGCATTGTTGAACTAAACCCCTTCGACAGATGCGGGAAAGCGGAGCTGAGCCTGCTTTCCCTGCCTGGTGATGCTTCTTCCAACAAAACTGGAACTAGTTATTCAAACAGCTACCTAAATACAAATCAATCACTAGGAAAACATTATCTAAAATAATTATAAAGAGAGGTGGACACATAACTTTGGACAAGTTACTCACCCTCTCTGAATCTCAGTTTCCTTCTCTGTAAAACCCAAATTATACCGCCTGCCTCTCAGGAAGGATGTGAGGCTCCAGTACGTAAAGTACCAAACTCAGAGATGTCATTTTTCATTGCAATTTACGGTGAACTTCTCAGAAGTACAAATACTTCAGCATAACGTGATGACCCTCTCACTAAGCAGCAATGCTTTTATTCCAACATCAAGCTGTGTTTCCCTTTAGAGCTCAGTAGAATATCAATTCTTACTTTGTCCTGAACATTTTGAGTTCTGGAAGCTTTACAGGGTTGGTGTACATTCACACATAAGTGCACGGAGACATTTTTGGGGGCCTTCCTTCTCACTCCAGCAGGAGAAAACTTTGGGAGTTCACTTATTTGTGTAGGATTCTGCCTCTGAGTTGCTGTTTCTTCCCCTGAGGCATCCCCTTGTCCTACACTCAGAACTCCATCCCCACCAGCTGACTCCCTCCTGGCACCAATTCCCAAACTAGAACCTTCTTTTCCCTTCTCCTGGGTCAGAATCATTCGGTGTCTCACTCTAGACCTTCCCAAGCCGACTCTGTGGAGGTGAAGTTGGGAATTCACACTGTGACAAACTCCTCAGAGGATTCTTAGGCACCTAAAGCTCAAGAACCCTGGCCTTAAACCAGGAGCAGCATCTGCGTGGGCAGAAGAGAGTGCCTGGAGCTTTTAGAGCAGGCCTCTGCTTCACCACCTTTCAAATTAGAGTGCATGTGCCGCTTTTACCATTGCCTGAAAAACGCCCCAACCAGCTCATCTATAAACCTGTTTTGCCCTTTGAAAAACCTAATGTAAGGATTGGTACTTAGCCAAGTCTAACTGTGGTAATTTGTGATGAGTTTATAGCCTAAATCACTGAGTCTCCAAATTAATAAGCAAGAGGCTCACATCAGTGATTCCCAACAGGTAAAGGACTTTCTCTGGACAGGGGGAGAGAAGACTTTGAATGGGGCACTCATGGGGCATGAGACAGCCATCAGTCATAAAGTGAGGTTCTTCTCAATTCCCTTTCTATCTTTCTGATTCCGTCAAGGGTAAGTCCCAGGGGCACTGCGTTTTCCCCTGCTACACTGACACTTCCAACCTGCCTTTGAGATGCAATATTTAACCAGAACGGAGTAGGTCATAGAATTTTCTGTGTCTATCTTTTTATGGCTTCCTTCTATTTATCTTATAGTAGTGATATAAACTTTGCTTTTGTGAATTTAAATATTAAACAGCGAGTTGATGCAAGGAAAAAATTAATGGTCTTGTTAATATATAGTAGGCAAAAATCATGAAGAGTGCAAATGAATGACTGAAATTTTGGAAAAGAACTTAAAGCAGGTGGAGAGCGGTTCTTATAATAAAATTATAAAACAGATTTTCATATTGGAACCCACGACATTAAGTATGATACAGTTATGTTTCATATCATTTTATGTAAAAGTGGAGCAGTTCATTTAACATTTCTTACACACGAGATAAGATAGGCCAATTATCTTATAAATACAAGGGGGTGGGATGTGGGAGATAAAACTGCCTTTTCCTCCTGGGACCATATGCAAAATAGCAAAGCTCAAGAGTTGTTTATTGATTGAGGGCATGGGCTGGTTTCACCACTTATATATACTGGGAATGCCAGTATGAACCGCACATGTATGTATGTATTCTTTCATATGTGCATAGACACATTGTTATATTTAAGTATATGTATATTTCTACATTAAGCACAATGCCCAACACATAGAAACTGTCAAATACAGTCTTATTATTCCTCTTTTATTTAAAATTGGCATAGCTTCTGTTCTTCATCAGTTTTTTGTCATAGAAGTAATCATTAGAAAACTCACTTTCTGAGGAGGCCACATGTATACCCTTTACAATCCCCATCTTTAAATTCTTTACTCTTCAAATTAAGCTAAAGAGCAATTTGGGTCTCTTGACCACAGTTCTCTTCCCAGATCTGCTGGCATTTATATTGTACATTTTCAGGCTTTTATCTCATGGCCAATTATATTTAAGACCATGCTTATTCCAGGTGGAGGTAGCCCAGCATGAAAATAGGCTCAAAATATCACTGGGGACCTTGTCTTCTCAGATTTCTAGACACACGAATAATAACAGTGCTTAGCTGACTGAGTTGTAAGAATGTATTCAGAGTGAGTAGAAAGGATAGTGAATTTTGTACACTTTACTGGTAGTGTGTCTCTTGGCGGGAGAAGATAGGCTGGTGATAGATTATTTAGGTTTGTAAGCACACGACAAACTAAATTCTATAGACTATTAGGCTTTTATTTCTTATTTGATGCACTATGACATCTTGTTTTTATCAGTAATGTTTTTCTCATTTTTTATATAGTCCTGTTTATGTGCAAGATTGATCTCTTGCATGAAAGCCTTTGGTAAAACGTGGTTTCTGTTAAATATAAGCTGAGTCAGAAATGGGTTTTGGGAAGCCGGTCTTTCTTGAAAGGAAATAAAAAAAATTAATTGCATGTGTGTTTGTGTTTTTACTCAGTAAAGTATCAGAGAGAATTTTGGTGGTCTTGCAAATGGAGCTAGGCTGGCCTTTGAGACCCGGAGAATGAGATCCTCTGGGAGGCTGTATGTTGAATCAATGATGCAATCGACTTCCTAAATTTATTTCAAGTACAGGCATACCATGGAGATAGTGTTCCAGTTCCAGACCACTGCAATAAAGCAAATATTGCAACAAAGCGAGTCAAATTCATTTTTTAGTTTCCCAGTACATATAAAAGTTTGTTTATACTACACTCTGGTCTATTAAGTGTAGGATAGCATCATGTGTAAAAGAAAATGTACAGACCTTAATTTAAAAATGTTATATTGCTAAAAAATGTGAACCATCAACTGAGTTTTCAGGGAGCTATAATCACTTCTCATTGTAATCACCATAACAAATGTTGCAATAATGACAAAGTCTGAAGTATTGTGAGAAGTACCAAAACGTGAGACAGAGACACAAAGTGAGCAAATGCTTTAGGGAAAATGGCACCAATAGACTTGCTTGATGTGGGGTCGCCACAAACCTCTGATTTGTATAAAATGTAATCTCTATAAAGCACAAAAAAGCAAAACACAATAAAGCAAGGTATGCCTGTACGTTCATGAAATATGATTACGTAGATTTCTGTTGTCATTGTTGTTGTTGCTTAATTTATCGTCTCCCCCAAAAGGGTTAGTAGTACTGATTCCAGTTTCTCCTACTGAGATTTACTCTCAAGTCTCCTACTTAACCCCATTATCCAAAAACTCTATGAAGTGACTTTACCCCAAGTGGATTAGTCCTGCTTCCACTCTCTGAGAGTCTGATTGGACCACGGTTGGCATGTTTTCTCAGTGTCAGACCCTGTCACTGTTGAAGATGGATTTTGAAAGATCAAACTTCTCTTAGCAGTAGCTTGCTCACTGGAGTCTTGCTAGTACTACAGGGGGACCCAGTGGTAAGGTTCCAAAGGGAAGCTCCCTTATATCATTCTCCACAGTCAATGGAGACCAGTCCAGACTGGCAGAATCCTGAGGAAATTCTGACATTTGCTACATGCTGTGCCATAATCATTCCTATATATATTGAATTCTGGTTACCATCCTAGCTGCTTCCTGTCTCTAAATTTAATTTTATTTCACGGATCTTGTTGCTTTTCCTTTTCAATCTCTCTTCCCAGTGTACATATCCATCCTAGTTCACAATGATAAATCTTAACTTCAGAGACACAGAATTCTAACAAATTTTTCTGTATCATAATCTTTTAAAAAAGAAAAAGAAAGAAAGAAAACCCATAACCCATCTGAATTCAAGGTCACTTAATCTCATTCATGTCTAATCAGCTGATGTGGGAGGCCTGTCTCCATCTTTAATGTACAGCATAGCCTGAGATAGCCCAGGAAATTGTTTCCCCCCTAGGGACACTGAGGACAGGAGAGCTTCATTTCAATATCTAGTTTTTCTGTTTGTTTGTTTCTTTTCTAGAAAATTTATATAATAGAGAATTTTGAGAAGCTGCCTAAAATGTCCAAAAAACCCAAAGTGGCTGCCCTAGAAATATAATTAGTACATTCACTACAGATCTACTGTACTTCCTTTCAGGAAATAAAACCCTTATTTTCTCAACCCTGATGTTGTTTATCCTTTAGAAGAGATCCCCATGTTATCATGGCTCACTCTGGTTTTCTTTTATATGTGTACCCCAAAGATAAACAAACCTCAATGGGGTCTGTGAATTTAAATCTCAAGATACTTCCATGTTTATCAAATAAATTATTGGGCTGGAAACCAAGCAAGGTTGGTGAGAGCTGTCAGACCTCATTTACAAACCACATCTGGCATGGTATGATATGGCTCTCAGGCTTTAGTGGTCATAGCTTTGAAGAAAAGCAGTGTCCAATAGAAGTTTCAACCAAAGGAAACTTGGACTTAGGTCAAACCATCCTTGCCGTAGTGGCTTGAGGTTGTTCCTCTTTGTTTTTCTTGAGCTCTCTAGAGAGAGTCTGACCACATTCTTCTGCCACTAACTACTACATGTGGAATCAGTGTTGGCAGGGGAATTGGCGGTCAGCTAGTCTGAATATTATTTGAGTCACAAAATTCCTTCACTGCTGTAATGACTGACATAGATAGTCAAGAGTACAAATAAATATTCTATGTGTAAATATTTAAAAGTTAAAAACAAAGCTAACAATGGTTAAATAAATGTGTTTTATCTTCCAAACTTAATAAAAAATACTTTTATAACTACCTGGAAAACAGGATTCTAGATCCCTTAGAATTCTTCTCTAAAATATAGCGATGCAGGGAAAGCAAACCCCGGCCCAGTCTGAGACACTTCTCTTCAATCCCAGATCCATTTAACCCTGTGTTGTGTTTCACAGTAGCCCACAAATTCAACCATTACCTATAAATAGTTGCCCCATGACCACCTCTCAGACTTGGATAGAACATATCTTCAAAAGGCAGATCTACACAGCCTATAAATAGAGACCTTGGACATAGCATTCCCAGATCTGGAGTACCCACTTTGTGTTTAAGAAGAGGAGAGAAGAAGAAGAAATCCAGAAAGGCAGGGCCAGGGAGGCATAGCCAGAATGGGACTCTCCAAAGTAGGGGAGCCAGTGGAGCAGTCTCTTTGCTCAAATACAAGGGTGGTACTGTCATTTACTGACACTAAGAGTTGTCAGGATAGCAACTCACTTTTGGATTAAGACAGCAGCATAACACTAGAACAAATTCCAGAGTCAGGCACAATTCTGCCTTCAAACCTCAGCAGCCAGATTGTGCTAGGGGTAAGAATGCAACTCCAGAACCAGAGTTAGTTCTAAGAAAATGTCTGAAGTTCTCCCTCTCTGGAGACCTCTAGGGAAGTCTCCTTTTAGGTCTCATACAGGTCCTATGCTAGGGTCCCCAAAGAATCTGAGTTTCTAGTGTGACTCTGAGATGAATCAGGTTTGCCTTCAGAAACTCTTCCAAGATAGGACACAAAGAAATAGATATTCTACCAGCCTGATGGATCACACATGCCTTTTCTGGGTCAGACAAGACTCAGTTATCCTAAGACCCAAGGCACTGGGTGAGAAGCCCCAGTGCCAGTGTGAGCGATGTCCTTTTCATCAGCTAAAGGAGCAGAGTGCTACAAAGGAGTAGCCACTAGCCTCCAGCCGCAGCCAGGCCTCCAGCTCAGGGTTGGCTGGTGGGTCCTCAAGGAGGGCTTGACTTAAATATATATGATTGATTTTATCATAAAAAATGAAAATATATGATTTATTTTGAGGAACTGGCTCATGTGATTATGGAGGCTGGCAAGTTCAAAATCAGCAGCCTGGAGACCCAGGAAGAACTGATGTTACCCCTCCAGCTGGAAGGCAATCTGTTGGCAGATTTCCCCCTTTTTGGGGGGTGGGAATGGGGGAAATACCTCTTTTTTCTCTCTTAAGGCCTCTAACTGATTGGACAAGATCACCTAACTCATGGAGGGTAAGCTGCTTTACTCAAAATCTATCCATTTAAATGTCAATCTCAACTAAAAAACACTCTCACATCAACTTCCAGACCTGTGTTTGACCAAATATCTGGATTCCTTCGTCTAGCCAAGTTGACAAAGGATTAGCCATCACAGGCTCCACGACCACGAATCTGTTCTTCGGTACAACAGCAGAAGTGATACTAAAAAGACCTTGTTTGCCAAGCGCTATTATATTTTTAAAGTTGTATTTAAACATATCATCTGCTGCTCCGTGTAGGAAAATATCGGTAAGCTAGGGGAAGCCCAGAAGGCTGTCTGCTGGTCAGAAACTATAGGTTTCATTTCCATCCCAGACTGCTGGCAGGCAAAAATGTCAGTGCTGAAAAGACATACAACTTCCATGGGGTAAACAGCTTTGCTGGGCATGATCACATTCCATTAAAGGAGTTCGAGTTTCAGTTGTCAGGAAATCCTGTGTTTGCCAAATAGGAGTGATATATCAAGCCCCATAAATAAAATCAGGCCAGGTTACTTATAACTATACTGATGACCTTTCCAGTCCATTTTCTGAAACCACAATCTTAGGTTGTAAAGTTAGGTATTAAGTCTCTCATGGTGTTTTTCTCTATTTCTTTTGTCCTTTGTATCCAGGCAGGTGGGCATGAAAAGAATCTCCCCCATTTTATATACATATGGTTTAAATGGTACAAATTTGAAGTTTTTAAATATAAAGCTTCTTTATATATGCAAAGTGAAAGAGATACTTGTTTCCTATCTATAGAATTAATCTGAATCACTAAGCATTCTAAGAATCCAAATAAAATTTATTGTACTTTATAGAGACTCAGATTAGAAGTCACAGGGGCTCTGTCATCTGTTCCATATAGACTAACCGAAGAGGAAAAGAGATGAAAAATTTGCAGGATGCAAAGTAGGAATATTAAATACAATAATAATAGTAGTATGAACTAAACACCAATTATGTATGCCAAATACTTCCGGGCACCTTATGCATATGTTATTTCTAGTTCTTTTTTTTTTTTTTAAAGATTTTATTTATTTATTTGACAGACAGAGATCGCAAGTAGGCAGAGAGGCAGGCAGAGAGAGAGAGGGAAGCAGGCTCCCTGCTGAGCAGAGAGCCCAATGTGGGGCTCGATCCCAGGACCCTGGGATCATGACCCGAGCCGAAGGCAGAGGCTTTAGCCCACTGAGCCACGCAGGTGCCCCTGTTATTTCTAGTTCTAAATACAAGACAGTAAGAGTCATTTTTCCCAACTTAAAGATAAGACTCAGAAAGCTTGAATGACCTGTTTAAGGCTCCCTGAAAACAACTTGCTCTGTTGGGATTCCAGCAGCTGTTTCCTTTGTGAAAAAGGGAAGGCACATGTAGGAGAGACACCTCTCAGTCTCCTCTCAACTCCAGGCGTGTCCACGAAACTCTTGAACTTTCACTGAACATACAAAGTAGCTCTGACCCCCAGAAAGGAAAATGCCTTTGTGTGCTCTCCAGACCACCTCAAACTTCTGGAATTTTCTCACTCCCTCTTAAAGAAGGACAATTTATTCCACCGCAGTGAAAATTCACTGCGGACCCAAAGGTCAAGGCACAAAACCTTCTCCTATGAATTCTAGGCAAGACTGGCAAATTGCAGAAGAGAAAGCCTGAGGACTTACATGGAGGGTTTGAGCTTTCTCACTTCTCTCATCCCTCCTTGGCCCAAATCGGTGACAGGGATCAGTACCAAATGTCACCAAAACTCTTCTTCTTTCGTTTATCCTTTCCTTTCCTTACTGACCACATAGTACATACCAGACATAGTTCAAATAAGGAGAGGAAGGCACAGTCCCTGACCCTGAAGCTCTCACTCTCTAGTCCTGGAGAAAAACAAATATCCACATAATTATAATATATCTGGTTAAGAAAAGTGACAGATTATGTAATGGATAGTCTGGGAAGAAAGAACAGGCTCTAAGACACCAAGCATTTGCTTTCCTGGAGGAGCCTCCGAGCTGATGCCCAGGGCAAGTGGCTGAGGAAGCAGCCACAGTGGTATTAGGGACACGTGGGATCCCCTGGGATGCTGGGGTGCTCAAGCAGCACGACTTCCGGACTCACCTGCAGCCCAGTGGCCTCAGGAGCCAGGAGGAAGACAAGGTATCCAGAATTCTTCATTGAACGAGAGCTGCAATTCTAGCAGTGCCACGGATGAGAGCTGAGATATGGAATATGTATTCTGCAATGGGTAGCCCATCTGTAGCCTGAGCTACTCTGCCTGAGAAAATGCTTGTTATTATGCTCCCAGAGACTTCCCAATAGTATGTCATGTGAATCAACTCAACTCAGAAATTCCATATACAGCCTCGTCACATCATGAGAGTCACAGAAAAGGTGGTTATTGTTGAATGAGTCGTAGGATCCTGTGTCTGCGGATAATAAGAAGCTAAGGCAAATAACCACAAAACTTGTGAGTCCCCTGTCAAGTAACCACTCGCTTTGCCATCTAGAACTGTGGAGTAGAATGTGCCTAAATTTCTTTCACTAGCCTTTGGGTGCACACGGACCCAAGTCCATCAGGCTTTCATAAACCTAGCAAAGACCTGTTTACTTACACCTGCCTGGAGACAGATGCATTCACAGCAAACTTAAATTGGGGACAAACTTAGAATCACCATCAGTGTGCATTAACATCCTTCCGATCTTTAGAATGACCCAGTCATTACAAAATGGAGAATATATGCTAGGTTCACTTATCATTAAGGATGTAGAGAAGAGGTGTCTTCTTGATGTCTCTGTTACTGGGCCTGATGTTCTTCACCAGCCCCCTTTCTTCTGGATAGTGGTGTGTGCGTGCACGCGTGGATGTGTGCATGTGTGTGTGGGAGGAAGGGGTGGCAGGGGATGGTGTGGACAATTAGTTCAACCCAGTAGTCTTCAACCTATTTTTCTCTTGCGGTGACTTCATTTCAGCTTGGATGACTCCCAAAAATGTTTAGTCCTTCAGACCCCATTTCCTTCCCCAATCAGCCTCCAGGACGGCATCTGAGTGAGGACATGTAGCTCTAGGTTGTTGAGAGGAGACACAATTCTAGGACCTATATCTTGTGCTGCCTGGATCTTTGCTGGTCCCTTCTTGAGTGGGTGATCTCAGCTCTTCCCTAGGCGGACTGCTCCGTTGGCATCTGCCACTGAAAGCCACAGCTGGTGTACTTCATAATTTATGGTCTGTCGTCTCAGCTCATCTGGACCCAGGAATTTCTCCTGGTGACTCAGCCCTGCCTCAGGGGTGCTGTGTATCCCACCTGAGGTCTGACCGTTCTTCCTTAATGGGTCCCACCTCAGCTGTTTCGTTCTCCAACTCCCAAAACCAGAGCCACTTTGCCCTCACTTGGTGACTTTCAGCGAATTTTTACCACGCCTCCTGGGGTGAGTGGGAATTTTTTAGTCTGTCTATGCCTTGTAGGAACAAAGCTTAATTTCAGGACTGTCTAACCTGTAGCACTTTTACTTTCATGTGACAACCCGTTAAGGGTTGAAAATTGTGTGCCCCAAAAAGATATTTGAAATTCTAAACCCTAGTACCTCAGACCATGATCTTGTCTGGAAAGAGGGCTGTTTCTGGTCTAGGCTGCTGGCTGCTGACTGTCTCTTTTTCTTTACGATTCTAAGTCTCAAGCACATGGAAGGATCATCACATGCCCTCGTGATCCCCAGGAACCAGAGACAGGACTTCTTATAAATAGATATTTTATCCGACCCATTTGGTAGCTTCTTACTGTATATTAATGGTCATGGCGGTTTTTCTACTTCCTGTATAGCCATATCCTCTCAG
Source organism: Mustela erminea (assembly GCF_009829155.1). Classification (NCBI taxonomy): domain Eukaryota; kingdom Metazoa; phylum Chordata; class Mammalia; order Carnivora; family Mustelidae; genus Mustela; species Mustela erminea. Next base: position 161,876,933 of record NC_045614.1, on the reverse strand, counting down.
GAGCTCTGGGCTGGACATTACTGGTGACCTTCAGCATTCACTGTCTTTTCTTCCTTTCCTATAGAACTGTGATAAGGTTTCGGTGTCCATCCCTTCCTGACACAGCCCATGTCCCTCAGTGACCTGAGAGCTCAAAAGTTTATCCCATAACTTTCTCCTGATATTGGTTCTGGAGTGGGCATGTGACCCAAATCCGACTGATGGAACTCAAAGAGCTTCTGCTAGAGACTTCCAGAAAAAAAGCTTCCTTGTCTTCAGGGGCTCCTCAGAAAGTCAGTCTCCTTTACACTGGAAATGGAAGGAAAACCTGTGACCTTGATTGCAGGCAGCTGTCTTGTAGTTATGAGGAAAACCTTCTTTCAGAGGAAGCTTATGTTCGGCAGAGCCCAGCAACGAGACATCGCCGGCTCCTCCAACTGAAACACAGTGAGACCTTGATGTCCGGATGCATGAGTCAGTGACTTTCCGTACTGTTTAAACCGGTTTGATGGGTATGTGATTGACAGTATCCTAAGACATACAAACTATACCAGACATTTTAGAATAGTTACCATGTGGGGAAAAAGCCACAGATCCATTTCACTTTTTCAGTTATAGATGCATTAATAATTCTGCCTGGGTGTTCTTGAAACCAGGAAAAATTGTTCTGTATATTACTACTTACACTTTACCTTTCTATACCATTTCTTGATAGCCTCATCTTACTTAACATTTAATTACTTTGTCGATTTTGGCCATTCTAACTGGTATAAGGTGGAATCTCAGTATGGTTTTGATGAATCTCCCTGATGGCTAATGATGATGAACACTTTTTCATGTGTCTGTTAGCCATCTGTACGTCTTTGGAGAAGCATCTGCTCATGTCTACTTCCTGTTTTTTGACTTATCTATTTTTTGGGTGTAGAGGTTGAGGAGTTCTTTACAGATCTTGTATATCAGCCCTTTGTCTATAGTGACATTTGCAAATACCTTCTCCCATTCTGTGGGTTGCTTCTTTGTTTTGTTGACTCTTTCCTTTGCCAGGCAAAAGCTTTTGATCTTGATGAAGTCCCAAAAGTTTATTTTCGCTTTTGTTTCCCCTGCCTTTGGAGACTGTCTTGAAAGAAGTTGCTGGGAGACCAACCATGAGAGACTATGGACTCTGGGAAACAAACTGAGGGTTTTAGAAGGCAGGGGTGAGGGGAAGGATGAGCTGGTGATGGCTATTAAGGAGGGACGGATTGCATGAAGCACTGCGTGTTATACGCAAACAATGAATCCTGGAACGCTACATCAAAAACGAATGACTAACATAACACTATAAAAAAAAACTTTAATCATAAATTCACAGAAAGGCTAATCCATGGAGTACTCCCCAGAAGAAGGTTATTTTTTTTTTCTTTTTAACCTTCAACATTATCATTAACACATAGGTGAGAAAACAGAAATACTAAAAAGGAAAAGACTTGTGGGCGCCTGGGTGGCTCAGTGGGTTAAAGCCTCTGCCTTTGGCTCAGGTCATGATCCCAGGGTCCTGAGATCCTGCCCCGCATTGGGCTCTCTGCTCAGCAGGGAGCCTGCTTCCTCCTCTCTCTCTGCCTGCCTCTCTGCCTACTTGTGATCTCTGTCTGTCAAATAAATAAAATCTTAAAAAAAAAAAAAAAGGAAAAGACTTGCTTAAGCCCACAAATTTCCATAATCTAGGCAATTGTCACAAATATGAATCAGTGTAGAACAATTCAACAAACATAAAAGGTTCTCTAAAGAGCTGGATCCAGCTTCCTAACTTTGTGTTGGTATACTTCTGCCTTGGTGATCTATGAAGATCCTTACACCACCAAAAGGAGAGATCTATAGGGAGACATTAAATTATTAGTTTCAAAAGATTCTCATGTTTTTGAGCTCTTAATAAAGCCAAGTGGACTGGGAAATGCTTGAAGTAGAGTAAGATAAATAGACATCTTCCACTGCAAAGACACACTAAACCACACTTCCTTTTAAATAACCCCCTAGGCACTACATTATTTTAACAGTTTTTCACTTGAATGTTCTCAAATTTTAGCTCACTTAAATCATTAGACTACAAGGGAGCTGAAAAAAGGAAAGGGGTATTGAAGTACAATCAATTAGTTTGTCTTTGGTTGTTTTAAGAAGCTTAATTTAGGAAAGAATTCTCTGGAATAAAATCTGGATTATCTTTGAATTAAATTTTGTCATCTCTTTTTAGTATGTTTATTATAACTAATAATAATATAATATAACATTAAATATTGGATTGTCTTGTCATATAGTCTTTTTTAAAGATTTATTTATTTATTTGAGAGAGAGAGAGAGAGAGAGTGCACAAGTGGGAGGAGGGGCAGAGGGAAAGAAAGAATCCTGAAGCCAACTCCCCAGTGAGTGAGAAGCCCAACCCTGGGGCTAAATCCCAGAACTTTGAGATCATGACCAGGGCGGAAATCAAAAGTAGACCAATTAACACATTGAGCTATCTAGGAACCCTTTGGATAGTCTTTTAAATAAACCCTCAAAAATATACCAGTTAAGTGAAACTGTTTCAATATGGTATTTGCTGGAATTATCCAGTTATTTAAAGGGATAAACCTGGCACATTGGAGATAAATTTACCCACATGCTCCCTAATCGTTCTAGAAAGTGTAATTTTCTGAAGTCATTTTTTCCTTTCTTCCCCTAAGCACAGGGAAATCTTGGCAATCAACAACTGGATCCTACATTTTCTCTCAAATAGGTAGACTCAGGACACAAGAAAACATAATAACATTAGGACAAAGGAGAAATCCTTAAAGCCTAACAGTGATGCCATAATTTGGGCCCATTATCCCAGAAAGGAACTCTGCCATCCCACATTCTTTTGGCAGTTCTGCCCAGTAAGGTGTGGTCCTGTGTGGTGAGGGGTGAGGGTGGGGGCGGGGAGCGAAGCTGGATGAACCAGAACCCTCTGAGAGAGATAGCCTATCTCTGGGAGCAAACCAGGGCTATATATCTATAATTTCTCAGTGTGTGTATGTATATAATCTATATAATTTCCAGTCAGGACTTGCTGGGTGGTTTGGAATCACTCTTTATCCGTACTTTCTTCACTTGTAACAAGCACAAGTCCTTTCACTGAGAATGACAAGCTGTTCTTTATGACACTTGGGGGTTTCTGTTTAAACCTAGAATGTTTGGAGTAAGTAACGCTAACACAAACAGTGAAGCACTCACAGCCCTGGATAAATAAATATCTATCTTATTTATGTAAGCTAATGCCAAATGAATATAAAACAACTCAGTCATCTCTACCTTATATGATTGGGAATAAAAAATCAAATCTAAAGATTTCCAAGGAGGAAAACTAGTAAATTTAAGGTAATATAATGATTTAATTAAATTAAATTATTGGATGTTTTGAGTACAGTTCATTCCTTTGCTTTCTTTGTTCTGAAAGCAGATATTGAGGACCTCTGTACAATGATGCTAAGTTAGGCTCTACGTGATACAGCAAACCTAATGAGGTTATTGGCTATTATCTTCCATATGCCTACACTTGATCTTAGCCAAAAGGCTGAGAAGCGATCTTACATATGCTTAAAAAAAATAGTGCATAACACACACCAAGTGCTTAGTCAGTGGTTGTTGAATCCTGAATGAATAATCTATGGCAAAAAAAAAAAAAAACAAAAAAAACCCACAACCCAGAAATCACCTCTCCTGTTTTATTTCTTTTATCTTGTTATGTTTTTAATTATATTTTACAGAATATTTATTTAAAGTGAACATTAAAATTCATTCAGTGTGTATCTGTTGGATGGTAAGATGAAGACATTTGACTAGTAAAATTTGACCATTAAAATTTGGCCAAGAAAGCATTAAATTCATTATGCATGTACAAATAATGAACCATATAGTTGGTGACCTCAAAATAGATCACAAACATTTTCATGTGCATGTATTCTATTAAATGAGAATAAGCCACTCTCTTTAGAGTGAATTTAAAGTTGACCTGAGGGGCGCCTGGGTGGCTCAGTGGTTTAGGCCTCTGCCTTCGGCTCAGGTCATGATCTCAGGGTCCTGGGATCGAGCCCCACATCGGGCTCTCTGCTCAGCGGGGAGCCTGCTTCCCCCTCTCTCTCTGCCTGCCTCTCTGCCTACTTGTGATTTCTGTCTATCAAATAAATAAATAAAAATCTTAAAAAAAAAAAATAAATAAATAAAGTTGACCTGAGAATCCGGAGAAAGCTCGGTAGAGCCAAGTGAGACATGTGTAAGAAAGCGCTCGGTAAAGTGCTATGAAGCTTTTTATAAATCCCAGAGTTATCAGAATAGAAGCTGGACTTGGGCTGGAGTTTAAGTCCCAGGTCGGCAGCTTACTAGCTGGCCCTTGGGATAGTTACTCTAACCTAGTAAACTTTAGTTTTCTCAGAGGTAAAATGGAAAAGAATAATACTATCTACATCATGCCTTTTTCAGGACTATGATGTGAGCAAATGCACAAAAGCATTTTCACCTCATGGCTCTTTATAGCAAGAGCTCAGCATCTGCTTTGTCTTCGTCATGATCATCGTCATCACCAGAGGTGGGAATTTTTTCCTTACTGCTCATGCTATAAAATGTCAAGATTGCCAAGGGAAAAAAGTGGGGGAAAAGAGGAAAAAAAATTGAACAGAGGTGCTGCTAAACCACACTCTATAATTTCTCACCTACAACAATTGGCAAACTGGTCTGCTCAGGCTTGCCTTCCTCGGGTCGGTCCTCCAAGCTATCAAGGTGATTTGTTGAGAACCGAAACCTAACCATCTGATCACCCGTCTGAGGTCCTCCACAGTGGTCTGGGAGCTGCAAGGCAGAGTCCAGGGTCTGTACGATGGTGTCTGAGGAGGGTCTCTAGGAACCGATCCCCTGCTCACCCCTTCAACTCCAGTTGTGATCAGGTAGACCAGACCTGGCCACCTCCTGACCAAATCCTAATTCATTACAACTCAGTTAAGAAAACACACAAAAAAACTGAGCAACTCAGCTGAGACTCCCGTTGCCTCTTGGGAAGCTCACCCATTTGTCAAATTGCTTTATAAGAACACTATACAGTGAGGTCCTTCAGGGGAGAGTACCAGGGTTTACCATACGTAATACTTGGCATATTTTAGGGCTCAGTAACTATTTGCAAAGGGATGGCGGGATGAAAGCATCCATGAATATGCATACGATAACCAGATGCAAAAAGTACCCTCGTAGGGCTGGAAGGTGGCCAGAATATGACATTCTTCTCCCGAGCAACTTTGAAAACAATGGAAAGGTAGAGGTGGAAGTCTGGCAGGAGATAAAATGTCATCTTCATTACTGATAAAGCTGTTAGGGGAGGGTGTGGCTTGAGGACATGACAAGAGCAGACTTCAAAAAATGAACTCCATAGTTGGAGAGACTTACCCACCAGCGGCCACACAGCTCCTTGCTAGAGGACTTGCCTCTTCACGATGGAGAGTGTGAAGAGACAGACCGGGCATGTGTAATTCTTAAGGTCAGCTGGCTTCCAAGCACTATCCAGAGCAGTTTATTTCCCAAATGCACCAGTGGGAGAGTTGCCCCTTCTCCTCTGGGTCAGTGAGTGAAGTGGGAGAGGGAGGTCCAGAGGTTGACAGCAGCTGATGTCACTTGGGCTGGTAAACATGGGGCCTGGGGATGTTGCTCTCTGTTCCCTTCCCGGACGGCCCCACGGGAACTGACTGATTTATACGCTGGCGATATTTCCCACGAGGGACAGGAAGAGTGGATTACAAAGATACCTCCAAATTACATATGGGTCAGTGGATTATCTTTTGACTTCCCCCTCTAATTCCTCCTTTCCAGTTGACCTATGAACGCAGATGGAATGACGTACGTTGATAAACTTCTTACCAAGATTTGAAAATTGTTTTGGCTTCTAAAAGAGTACACTTTGTCTTTTATTCAATCAATTTTTTAAAAAAGATTTTATTTATTTACTTGACAGACAGAGATCACAAGTAGGCAGAGAGGCAGGCAGAGAGAGAGGAGGAAGCAGGCTCCCTGCTGAGCAGAGAGCCCAATGCAGGGCTCGATCCCAGGACCCCTGGGATCATGACCTGAGCCAAAGGCAGAGGCTTTAACCCACTGAGCCATCCAGGCGCCCCTTGTTCAATCAATTTAATGAAACCTAGTAAATATTTGCTGACACGCAGCCAAATACCAAGCACAGTAAAATATAAAGATGTGTACACCACAGTAATCCTGTGGAAATTACGATCCACTTAGCATCCAGTGGGTCGTTTCTCTCAAGTAGAGAAAAGGGAACTCAATTATGAGAGCAAAATAAACAGACAAATATTTGCAATCTTTTTTCTAGTGGCTTTGAGCAGTTTAAATGATTGTGCATCCAAAATTTAAGACGTTTCTCATCTCTTATCACCAGCATTAATTAAAGCGAAGATACTAACGATAAAGTTCTTGGCAACCACCAGAGTCATTTATCTTCTCTCTTTCTGTCCACCTCGCACCCTCTTGGGAAGACCTGCCATTGGCAAAGGGTGGAACAGGCTGAAAGTGTGCACAAAGGTTATTGACAGCCAGCACAACTGCTGAAAAACAACTCAGATTAGTGGATGGATAGTTCCATCTCCCTGAAGGAAGGCATCTTACTTACTCCAGTCCTATCCTGTATTCTGGCATCTTGCATTATTCTCTTGTTTGAACTCAAAAAAATCTTGACTTCTCACCTTTCTAAGAATTCTATTTGTTTTTTATTTAACTGGATTCTCAAAGGTTACTCACTTTATTTCACTAGATCTTAAACTCACAATTGTGTTTTGTGTCGTTTTTACCTCCTCTTGTCTTACATCCTCTCATCACCAAACGGAAGAATGATTCAAAAGAAACAGGGAATTGATTCCAATTCCTAACAGATTCAGGTTCAGGGGCTTTCCCAACTTCAACTTTTAAAAAACCATTATGGAGCCAAGCAATCATGGAGAAATTTGTAATTTTCTTCCCCCAAGAATGCTAAACAATGTACAGAAAGCTAGTAGAATGTGGAGGCACATAAAGCCTCCATATCCTCAGCACTGGTCCTGATTTCTGAAAAGCAGCCTTTCTTCTTCCTCTCATTCCTGTACATCCACTAGATCAACAGCAGGAGCAGGAAGTCATGATTTTCGCTCTAGAATAGCTTGGCAGCGTACACTGCCTGAGGACAAGTAGGGAAACCAGGTCTGGCATTTCTGTTTGAGAAAGAAAGAAACTGGCAACTCTTTACTTGAAATGCTGTATTTTTTTCTATTAACTTATGAGATAGCATATAAATTCATAACAGTGATTTAAAATATAGGTATATATTATATATACATACACGCACTCCTTGGGTGTGTATAAATCACTTATTTCCTAAATATCATGAATAAAGAAAATAGCAAACAGAGTCAACACATCCCAGGGTCTGAGAATGTCATTGTCAGCATGAAGGGCTGTGAGATCTTAGGCGATTAAAACACTCCCATGCCTTTCTGTTTGCTTTGTAAAGAAAAAGGAAAAGAAAAGGAAGGCATCATTACATGTTTTTTTTTGTCCTTGTGTCTGTTCAGAATCTAACAGGGACAGGACACATAAAAGGAAACTGATGACAGTAGGATTACAAATATTGTGGAGACTTATGTAGGTAACTTTGCATATGCATTTTAAAATTTTCAAATGTATTATTTAATACTTATCCAAGGCAATGTGTATTAAATATTGAACAGACTTTAAAAGAAGCTTTTCATGTATTAAAAAAAAAATTCATTAGTGGGCTTTGGAGATAATATTCACTTAGTAAAATACACAGTTTCTCTTCTGCCCAAAGCATTTTGAAGCTATGCAGGGAAATGAGATCTTCCTAGGAGCTGTGATAAGCACTTTTCTAGGGTCAATAAGATAGAAGGAGCCCATTTGCAAAAATTTTCTTAGAGTCATCAATTTAAATTTGCCCAGAGAAGATATCAGTAATCCTGTGATAGAACTTTGGCTCTATAACATACCCCTATAATACCCTGTGTGAAATCCATTTTTATGGTATGTTTACCCTGTATTTAATATGTCCTAATACCCGGTATTGTTCAAGACAAATTCGAATAAATGCCGCTTATTTCATATGAGACTATGCAGGCAGAACATCACTATTTGTCCATGTTTTAGGCAGATCTGTAGATCTCATAGATGCTCTGAATAAAAATATAAATATAGACACAAATGTAGCTTAGGCTACAGCCCAGGTTATAAATGTAAATAAGTTCAAGATGGTGACAGATACATTCATGAAGACAAATTTCACCAATGGGATGTTGCCTTATCTACCAACATTCATGGTAGGTTGGAATGCCCAGAATTAATTACTACAGAATCACATAGACGACAAGAGTTTTTCTTTAGGGTGAGCGGGCTGGGTCAACAAGAGTTATTCCCTCCAACCCTGGGACAGCAGAAGTAGAAAAGATCTGTGGTACTTTCCTCTGACCCTGCCATCTCAGCTGTACACTCTACCCAGATGGGCCACATCTCCTGACTGGCCCTTCCAGAACCAGAATCTAGAAGGCCTGCCCTGACACTCCATCCATGCTGCCAACAGTCACCACCCCAAAAGCACGATTGAACCCTTTATACGTGACACACATTAATGTACACTGAGTCATCATCTGTGCCCCAAACCTAATCGTCCTTCCAGACTTTACTGTTTCTGTCAAGGGCGCCATTTGCTTGTAATGGTATTAAATTTGTGAACTTAAAAGAGCTTGTTATGCTTTTATTAAAGGAAAAAAAAAACCAAAGAAGTGCAAAAGGTAAAATTACACAAGTTTTTCAGAGAATTTATTTTATTTTATTTTTTTAAAGATTTTATTTATTTATTTGACAGAGAGAAATCACAAGTAGATGGAGAGGCAGGCAGAGAGAGAGAGAGAGGGAAGCAGGCTTCCTGCTGAGCAGAGAGCCTGATGCGGGACTCGATCCCAGGACCCTGAGATCATGACCTGAGCCGAAGGCAGCGGCTTAACCCACTGAGGCACCCAGGCGCCCCAGAGAATTTATTTTAAAGACCACTTTGCCCCCACACCTTTCCAAAATTCCCAGTTTCCAAACGAAAACAGCATTGTAGCATTAATTTTAGTATTTTTCTTTTCTGACACTTGGGCTTTTCTTCTGCTTTTAACAAAAATCAGATGACATTACACACACACACGCACATGTATGTTTATAACATGCTGTTTTCATTTAAAACTTATTCAGGTCAGTTTATTTCGAGTTACTTAACACTCATATTACTCCATTGTATAGACATACCACACTTACCCAAGACCTCATTGATGGTTATTTTGGTTTTTTACCATTATGTTGTCACAAATGAGATTGCAGTAAATATCGCTGGACATATGGCTGTGAGTACTTTTGCTCTCTTGTCTTTATAAGGCAGATTTTTCAAAAGTGAGAAGGCTGTAGCACACATAGGGTATCCTGTTTGAATAACTTTTAATAAATTCTTGCCCAGTTTTTGACTTTTCTTCTCCCTTATACTAATCTTCTTCTTTTTGGCTCCAACTCAAAAATCTATAGAAACATCTTTTGTAATATCATCCTGCCATTTAATCCTGACCTGAATCTTCTGGCTGGCTACATTTTTTAGGTACTGGGTAGATACTAACATGCTTGGACACTGACTTTAGTTTCCTAACAGGTCTTTGTTTACCTGGCCTCTCATTCCACACATGACAGTCATATTAATCTTCTCAAAAATTGCCTTATGCCTATCACATCTCCAGAACCTTCCACAGGTTTCCATTACCTAAAAAATGAATCTTAATCATGCATGCAAGATCCTTCACAGCCAAGCTTCAATCTTTCTCATTTTACCCTTATTTCTCCTATTTAAAAATTAGAATGGTAGCATCAAGAACTGTGCTTTGAAATTTAGTCTATCTAACAAGAAGATGTATGTTCTTACTACTACAACATACTTTGGTATGTTCTTACTACTACAACATACTTCGGTTCAAATCAATAAATATTTGTGTAATCTGTAATGTAAAACACTCTATTAGATGCTAGAGAGGATGGAAATTTTAAAAATAATGGCACATGGTTGACCTTTAATCATGGTTCCTCCACCCCAAATATGCTTTGTGCTATGTGACCTTCCTTCTGGCAGCAGCAGGTTTAAACAAACATGGACACCTATCCCAGGTGTCTGTTGCTGTCTAATAAGCCACCCCAAAACTCAATGACTTAAAACAATGACAACATGTACGTGGCTCACACATCTAAAATTTAGGTAAAGCTCAGAGGAGAGTCTTGGTTTCTGCCCTGTTCAGCGCTCAGCATTGGCTGTGGTGGCTTGGAGGCCAGGATGGGGAATCATATGACACCTTGTCCACTCCCCAGTCTGAGAGTCAGTGCTGGCTGTCAGCAGGGTCCTCAGTGAGGACTGTAGCCTGGGACACCTTCACATCTCAACTCTATGTAATCTTTCCCCTTTCTTTGGTTCCATGCACAAGCACCCCAAAGGGCCAGGCAGGAGTTGTTTTGCCTGTTAGGATTCAGCCACTGAAAGCACGTCATATCACTTCCACTGCAGCTCCCCCAGATCCAAGAGAAGAAGTTGTGGAGCCCCGTCTCCTGAGGAAGGACTGTCAGAGCCATGCCACAAGAATGTGTCACATTGCATGTGTGTTTATGTGACCATCCATAGAATACAATATGCCACACTACCTAGAGATGTGCCAGTGACCTGTCATAGGAAAATAATTCAGGACAATCAAATTCCCTTTCAAGCAAATATAGCTTGAGAACAATTTAGAGAATAAAATAGCTGCTGCAGATTAATCTGGAAGAACATAACAAAAAAAGAGGAGGAGGGGCATGAAGAAGCATGTGGTCACTGAAGTTATGGGGTTATAGAAACCAGGAGTAGGAACCCACTTTTAAACATATCCCCAAAAGGGCATGGTAACAAACACGTAATAGGTGCTCAGATATGTCATAGGAAGTAATACGTAAGTGACTAGAAAGAGGGAACCCAAAGCGGGGGGGTAAGTTTGGAAGGGGAAATATGAGATTCTATTAGAAATATGTTGAGTTGAGGTTCCAGTGATTGCTCCCCTCTGAGATGTCTGGCAAGCAGTTGGTAAAGAGGGTCTATGGTCCAGAGAAGAGAACAAGAGTTGGTTGGTGGAAGGACTCAGAAAGCCATGGACAGGGTGAAGCTTTGGCAGGATGAGGCTGTCGAGAAGGAAGAGGTAGCGGAAGACCAATGACTCATGAGCAAGCAAAATAACGTGTGCTTGATTCTGTAGGCTCAGCGTCTGAACACCTGGATTTAACATCTGTGATACAGGCTTCACTACTTAACTAAGTGTGTATTTTCTTAGATTTAGCTACTTAATCTCTCTGTACCTTGGTGTCCTGTTATGACATTGTTACAATAATAAAACCTACACCGTAGGGTTATAGATTAAATGATATAATGCCTGCAAAGTACTTGGGACAGAGCTTAGCACATATGAGGCAGTTAATGCATACTAATTTTTTTAAAAAATTTAATTTTGTATTTGAGAGAGAGAATGAGTGGTGGGGAAGGGCAGAGGGAGAGAGAGAGAGAACCAGGCTCCCTGCTGGGCAGGGACTGTTCCCCCCCCCTTCCCCCCCAACCCCGGCCACCTCGGGACTTGATCCCCGGACACCAGGATCATGACCTGAGCACAAGGCAGATGCTTCACAGACTGAGTCACCCAGGTGCCCACCAGGGCATACTAATTTTAATAACTATTGTTATTTTTTTAACATCTGATGTTTAGGAATGAGCACAGGAAGCGCCAGAGAATAATACTCAGCATAAAGGCCTTAGAAACCCTTATATAACAGTCCTGATAAATGTTCAGAGGAAAAATTCGTCTCCTTTCCAAAGTGGTTCCAGGACAATCTCTCTTAGGTGAGATGCAGTTATAGTTACATGCATTGCCAAGTTGCCATACATCAGAGCTGCTGATTTTGTTAATGAAAAGGGGTGACACGGTGAGTTGTATTTTCCATAACAACATTTCACAAAATTTGTGCTTTTGGAGGAGGCAGAATGATGCGTTGTATCAAAAAAAAAAAGATATGTTCTATATGCAAATAAATTTGAGAAATACTGGATTAAACAAACTTAAATAGATGTTTCCTTTAATGCATCTGCTACCATGAGCCATGGCTTGCTAAGAAGAGGCTATCAACAGCATCGTTTTCCAGCCTCTTATAAGTTTTTTTTTAGGGATCATTCTGTTAGCGCTATGTGTAGAACACAACTTCTCAATGCTAGTCAAGGAAGAATCTCTTGAGAAATTTCGTAAGAAAAAAATACATATTATTGGGGCACTTGGCTGGCACAATAAATTAAACATCCAACTCTTGTTTTTGGCTCAGATCTTGATCTCAGAGTCATGAGATGGAGCCCTGCTTAAAACTTTCTCTCCCTCTCCCTCTACCCTTCCCACCTATGAGCATGCACTCTTTCTCTAAAATAAATTTAAAAATCTTTTTTAAAAATTTTAAAAGAATAAATTTTACTGGATCCACCTCTACAGATTCTGATTAGAAAGTCTGGGCTGGTATTAAGGAATCTGTATTTTTTAAAGTTCCGTAGGGTGGCCTTGTCTACAGACAACTAGGAAGAGGAATTTCGCCCTTTGCATAATCCATAATCCCTCCCTTTCCTTCCAACCTGTTCTGAGAAAAAATGGCCCCCACAAAAAAAAGGTAGCAAAAAAAAAAAAAAATAGTGGGTGTTAGGAGGTGTTATTCTGCCACCAAGGAGATGAGATAATAGAATATCAACATTCAAAAATTCTTTCACTGAGGTGGCTTTGAAAGGTATAGATCCCAGGCACTCAAGGAAATCTAGAATTTGCTATAAAAACCTGGGAGCTGGGGCACCTGGGTGGCTCAGTGGGTTAAAGTCTCTGCCTTCGGCTCAGGTCATGATCTCAGGGTCCTGGGATCAAGCCCCACATCCAAGTCTCTGCTCAGCAGGGAGCCGGCTTCCTCCTCTCTCTCTGCCTGCTTCTCTGCCTACTTGTGATCTCTGTCTGTCAAATAAATAAATAAAATCTTAAAAAAAAAAAAAAAGTTTCTTCACTCTGTTAAAAAAACAAACAAACAAACAAACAAACCTGGGAGCTTTCCCCATGATCATTGACACTGGCTCAAGCAATTGTCTGGACCCAAAAAATAAGGAATATCCAATAACATATCTGGGTAAATTAACGAGGACAAAGATTCTTCAAACAAACACAGCTGTATGGTTACCTATATACCTGTTATGCTTTCAAAAGCCTTTAGGTAATTGATGAAAGCTAATGATATCATATATATTATATATATATATATATCAGAAAAATAAAAATATAATTATGGAAACGTAGCTGTATGCTCTACATGTAAAGAAATTTGAATTATCATTCCATGGGATTAGTGGTGATCTAACAGATTTCCAAGAATTTCCAACAGAACTTTGAAACAAAGTTAGATTCAAATGTTTTGTTTTGTTTTTTTAACTTGCCTAGAACTCATATCTAACACAGTGGGAACAATTGTATTCTCTGTGGGCCTATTTCAAATTTAATCTAAGAAAAGTCTCCTTACCTGAGATTTACCTGGAAACTAATCAGACCTGAGAATACACAACCTAAGAGATGTCTTGTTAAATCTAACCTAAGAGAGATTGTCCTAGAACCATTTTGGAAAGAAAACAATTTTTTCCTGTGAACATTGCATCAAGGAAGAACTCAGCTAAGAGTGAATGGCTTACTCTATTTCCACTTTTACAGCCTGCTTTAAAACTTTTATGGGAAAAATAAAAGGAGATAAAAGCATGGATCACTTCCACGCTTCTCTCTACACACTAAAGCAACTGTTCATTTTATATGTCCGGCAGGATGGGTTTTGGTTGTGGTCAGTTCTGGCCTTTTCCAACACCCCTGGCACTGAGGGGATGGGAGTGAGGGTGAATTAGTCTATGAAAGGCAGCCTGCGCTACAATTTTCCAGACTGGGGGGAAAAAAAAAATCCTAAAAAGATAAAACCACTAAATGCAATACATGGTCCTAGTTTAGCTCCGACAAAGAATACTGTTGGGACAAGCAATTAAACTTGAAAGGAGTTTGTAAATTCAATGCTAGTGTCAATGATAATTTCTTGATTTTGATCCTGATATCATGAGTCTCTAATAAATGTCCTTGTTTGATGGGTTATGTGATGGGCACCATGTTCAAAACTTAATACAAATGGTTCCAGGAAAAATCGGCAAAAATACCCTCTGTGTTCTTGCAGCTTTTCTGAAGCTTGAAGTTATTCTAAAACTAGCAAAACTAAAATTGGCACTAATGAGTTAACATTTATTTTGTTGTTTGTGTTAGTTTATTGTTGATTGTCTCAGGTTCTCTGATTTTCTCAGGTTCTCTGAGTAAACTATCATATCATCTGAAAATAGTTTCTCTTCTTTTCCCATTCCTGTACCTCCTATTGTTCTTCCCTTTTAAATTGTACTGGCTAAGACCTCTAGAACAATGTTCAGCAGTAGTGGTAGAGATAGTAAGATTAGTAGACCTAGTAAGCATTCTTGACTCTTTCCTAATCTTAGTGGAAGTGTCTCTAGTATTTCCTCATTATGTACAATGCTGATTTTAGGAATGAGGTATTCTGTTTAGGAAATATGCTTCGAATCTTATTTTCTTGAGTGTTTTTATCAGGAAGTTTTGTCAAAGGCTTTTTTTTAATATATACAGGGGATGATCACATACTTATTCCTCTTACATTTACTGATTTGCTGTTTATATTACTAGATTTCCTAATACTGAATCATCCTTGCATTTATGAAATAAACCTCATTTGGTCATGGTATGTATTTTCTTAATGTGGTGTTGGATATTGTTTTCAAATACTTAATCCATATTTTTTGCATTGACATTGGATGATTGCTTGCAAAAGTATTTGCATATTAGAGTCATGTTCCTCCACTGTTCTTAGCAGAGCAGTCTCCATGAGAGGGAGCTTGGTGACAACAGAAAGGTTATTGAGGGGGCACCTAGGTGTCTCAGTCAGTTAAGCATCTGCCTTCGGCTCAGGTCATGATCCTGGGGTCCTGGGATTGAGCCCCACATTGGGCTCCCTGCTCAGTGGGAAGCCTGCTTTCCTTCTCTTTCCACTGCTTCTGTGTTTGTGCTCTCTCTCTCTCTCTCACTCTCTCTCTCTCTTTTAAATAAGGAAATAAAATATGTATTTTTTAGAAGAAAGGTTGTGGGAGGTGGGGGCAACGGAGAGATGGAGAGACCCTTCTTCGGAGTCCCACAGACCTTTAGTCCCACAGACCTTCGGAGTCCCCAGCGGCCCTCTCCGCTGACTGACTTTTTGACCTTGGAAAAGTTCATCCTTCTCTTCTACCTTCTATTCTCTCATGTGTCAGATGACAAACCCACCCCCAATAAATTAGACTACATGATGTCTGTGAAAACTTCAGCACGATGTCTGGCGCAGTGGCAGCCCACATAAGCATTGAGATATTTTATCGTAAGTATTTTTCTCCTGCTCTTCTCACATCATAAAGAAAGCAGTGCTGGAATATATGTGAAGAGATACCATAGTTTCCTCAGGAGACACTCAGGGTCCCCGTTTCAATGGTTCCCAGCATTTTGCTACAATTGCCCAGCACAGAAGACATTGAACTAGATGAGTATGTTTTGTTTGCTTTTCCAGTTACCCTGCTCTACACTAGAGCTCTGTATGTGAATAGTTAAGACTTGAGGAGTGCCAAGCGGGGACAGGAGGGAGGACAGTGAAAGGAGTGGAAAAACAAGATACAATTTCTTCAGCCCTTACCCCATGCCAAGAACTACTTTAGCTATATCAGCAGTAAAATCGGTGAGGAAAGTTGAGAGGTAGCATCAAGATCTCAAAACCTGAGAGAAGCATCTTGAAAGGCAAGTAGGTAAGAGCACGGTTTCCCTAAGAGTTGAGATTAGCTTCTGTTCTTTTCTTCTCACTCACAACCTCTCAGAGTAGAGGGGACTGGAGAGACACATTCTCTCTTGGCTCCTTTATCTCTCAGTGTTCCACACCTCAGGAAACCACTCGGTCCAACGTAGTGGTCCTGCTCCTAAGACTCCTGAGTGCGAACGAGGTTAGGACAGACCTAATTTGTGGATATGTTTATTCTACAACTCTTCCTTACTGACACATTTATTTTACAACACTTGGTGTGGATGCAGAAATGAAAACACTGTCTACTACTCTCAGATTGGTGGAGTGCTCCCACAAGGTGCTGTGGGAGTGCCAGGGGAGAAGAGGTTGGCCTAAAGGCGTTTGTGCTGAACCTAGAAAGTTGAATTTGAGTGGAATGGCAAGTCTTGTGGGAAACAGCATAGAACAGGGATTTTAAAAAGAAGCTCCAGACTGACACAGACCTAGATACATATAGATATAGATAGATATAGATATAGATATAGATATAGATATAGATATAGATATAGATATATTAAGACCTTTTATTTTTTTAATAATTTTTTTATTTTTATTTTTTTAAATTTCTTTCCAGCTTAACAATATTCATTTTTTTTGCCCCACACCCAGTGCTCCATGCAATACGTGCCCTCCCTAATACCCACCACCTTGTTCCCCCAACCTCCCACCCCCCACCCCTTCAAGACCCTCAGGTTATTTTTCAGAGTCCATAGTCTCTCATGGTTCACCTCCCCTTCCAATTTCCCCCAACTCCCTTCTCCTCTCTAACTCCCCATGTCCTCCATGCTATTTGTCATGCTCCACAAATAAGTGAAACCATATGATAATTGACTTTCTCTGCTTGACTTATTTTACTCAGCATCATCTCTTCCAGTCCCGACCATGTTGCTACAAAAGTTGGGTATTCATTCTTTCTGATGGAGGCATAATACTCCATAGTGTATATGGACCACATCTTCCTTACCCATTCATCCGTTGAATGGCATCTTGGTTTTTTCCACAGTTTGGCGACCATGGCCATTGCTGCTATAAACATTGGGGTACAGATGGCCCTTCTTTTCACATCTGTATCTTTGGGGTAAATACCCAGTAGTGCAATTGCAGGGTCATAAGGAAGCTCTATTTTTAATTTCTTGAGGAATCTCCACATTGTTCTCCAAAGTGGCTGCACCAACCTGCACTCCCACCAACAGTGCAAGAGGGTTCCCCTTTCTCCATATCCTCTCCAACACATGTTGTTTCCTGTCTTGCTAATTTTGGCCATTCTAACTGGTGTAAGGTGGTATCTCAATGTGGTTTTGATTTGAATATCCCTGATGGCTAGTGATGATGAACATTTTTTCATGTGTCTGATAGCCATTTGTATGTCTTCATTGGAGAAGTGCCTGTTCATATCTTCTGCCCATTTTTTGATATGATTATCTGTTTTGTGTGTGTTGAGTTTGAGGAGTTCTTTATAGATTCTGGATACCAACCTTTTGTCTGTACTGTCATTTGCAAATATCTTCTCCCATTCTGTGGCTTGCCTCTTTGTTTTGTTGACTGTTTCCTTTGCTGTGCAGAAGCTTTTGATCTTGATGAAGTCCCAAAAGTTCATTTTCACTTTTGTTTCCTTTGCCTTTGGAGACATATCTTGAAAGAAGTTGCTGTGGCTGATATCGAAGAAGTTACTACCTATGTTCTCCTCTAGGATTCTGATGGGTTCTTGTCTCACGTTGAGGTCTTTTATCCATTTTGAGTTTATCTTTGTGTACGGTGTAAGAAATTGGTTGAGTTTCATTCTTCTACATATAGCTGTCCAGTTTTCCCAGCACCATTTATTGAAGAGACTTTTTTCCACTGTACATTTTTTCCTGTTTTGTTGAAGATTATTTGACCATAGAGTTAAGGGTCCATATCTGGCTCTCTACTCTGTTCCACTGGTCTATGTGTCTGTTTTTATGCCAGTACCATGCTGTCTTGGTGATTACAGCTTTGTAGTAAAGCTTGAAATCAGGTAACGTGTTGTCGCCAGTTTTATTTTTGTTTTTCAACATTTCCTTAGCAATTCAGGGTCTCTTCTGATTCCATACAAATTTTAGGATTATTTGCTCCAGCTCTTTGAAGAATACCAGTGGAATTTTGATTGGAATGGCATTGAAAGTATAGATTGCTCTAGGCAGTATAGACATTTTAACAATGTTTATTCTTCCAATCCAAGAGCATGGAATGGTATTCCATCTTTTTGTGTCTTCTTCAATTTCTTTCATGAGTGTTCTGTAGTTCCTTGAGTATAGATCCTTTACCTCTTTGGTTAGGTTTATTCCCAGGTATCTTATGGCTCTTGGTGCTATAGTAAATGGAATCGATTCTCTAATTTCCCTTTCTGTATTTTCATTGTTAGTGTATAAGAAAGCCACTGATTTCTGTACATTGACTTTGTATCCTGCCAAGTTACTGAATTGCTGTATGAGTTCTAGTAGTTTGGGGGTGGAGTCTTTGGGGGTTTTCCATATAAAGAATCATGCCATCTGCGAAGAGAGAGAGTTTGACTTCTTCACTGCCAATTTGGATACCTTTTATTTCTCTTTGTTGTTTGATTGCTTTTGCTAGGACTTCTAATACTATGTTGAACAAGAGTGGTGAGAGTGGACATCCTTGTCGTGTTTCTGTTCTCAGCGGGAAGGCTGCAAGCTTTTTCCCATTGAGGTTGATATTTGCTGTGGGTCTTTCATAGATAGATTTTTTGAAGTTCAGGAATGTTCCCTCTATCCCTATACTTTGAAGCGTTTTAATCAGGAACGGATGCTGGACTTTGTCAAATGCTTTTTCTGCATCAATTGAGAGGACCATGTGGTTCTTCTCTCAATATATATTTTTTTTATTTGACAGACAGAGATCACAAGTAGGCAGAGAGGCAGGTGGGGGGTGGAGGGGGTGGGGAAGCTGGCTCCCTGCTGAGCAGAGAGACTGATACAGGACTCTATCCCAGGACCCTGAGATCATCACCTGAGCTAAAGGCAGAGGTTTAACCCACTGAGCTACCCAGGCACCCAAGACCTTTTTTTTTTTTTTTTTTTTTTTAAATATTTTATTCATTTGTCAGAGAGAGAGAGCACAAGCAGGGGGAGCAGCAGGCAGAGGGAGAAGCAAGCTCCCTGCTGAAGAAGAAACCCAATGCAGGACTCTATCCCAGGACCCTGAGATCACTACCTGGGCCCAAGCCGAAGGCAGGTGCTTAACCAGCTGAGCCACCCAGGCGTCCCTCTAGGTCTATATATTTTGTCTCTGTTTCTTTCTTGCTATTAACCTTGAACAAGTTCCTTACATTTTTCTGAACTTCAATTGTATTGTCTGCAAAATAATGGAAAAGTACCTAATATATATGTGTGTTTGTGGCAAAGATTAAAAGAGATAATGTAAGTGAAACCCTTAGCATGATGCTTGGCTTGTGAATCCTCAAACGTAATGGCTATTATTATCATTATCTGGTCTTCAGAGGTGTTCCTTAGCTCCTGCCTCTGTCCATAGTCCTTTCCTCAGACCCAGAGCTTCTTCTTTTTTTTTTTTTTTAACAAATTACTGAGATTTAATTCCTATACCATACAATTCATCCATTTAAAGTATAGACTTCAATGGTTTTTTAAATGTATTCGCAGAATGTTCCACAATCTAATTTTAGAACATTTCTGTTAACCCCAAAAATAAACTTTTTTTTTTTTAGATTTTATTCATTTATCTGACAGACAGAGATCACAAGTAGGCAGAGAGGCAGGCAGAGAGAGAGAGGAGGAAGCAGGCTCCCTTCTGAGCCGAGAGCCCGATGTGGGGCTCCATCCCAGGACCCTGGGATCATGACCTGAGCCAAAGGCAGAGGCTTTAACCCACTGAGCCACCCAGGTGCCCCAACCCCAAAAATAAACTTTATACCCATTATCAGTCACTTCCTATTCCTCCCCGACCTTTTCCCCAGAGCCAGCTCCAGTCTACTTTCTGTCTTTATAGACTTGCCTGTTCTGGACATTCTATACAAATAGAATCATATCATATAAGATGTGGTCTTTTGTGACTGGATTTTTTCACTCAGCATAATATTTTCAAGGTTTGTCTGTGTTGGAGCATCCTTTCTTTTTTATTGCCAAGTAATATCCCATTATATAGATCTACCACATTTCATTTATCCATTCACCTGTTGGAGGACATGTGGGTTGTTTCTGCTTTTTGTTTCTTATGAATAATAGTGATACAGACATTGGTATGCAAGTCATGTGTGAATATATGTTTTCATTTCTTTTGGGTATACACTTATAAGTAGAATTGTTGGAACTTACAGCAACTCCATGTTTAATCATTTGAGAAACTGCCACATTGTTTTCCAAAGTGGCATTTTGCTTTTCCAGAAGCTCCTTGCGTGTATCCTGTCCAACACTTGTTATTATCTGTCTTTTTATTAAAGCCACCCCCATGGGTAGAAAGTGGTATCCCATTGTGGTATTGACATGTTTTTCCCTAATGATTAATGATGTTCAGCATCTTTTCATCTGCTGAGTGGCTATTTGTATATCTTTTCTGGAGAAATTCAGATCCTGTGACCATTTTGATTTTTAAGAATCCTTTGACATTCCAGATTACATGTTCCTTATCAGATGTATGATTTGCAAATATTCTCTACCATTCTGTGGGTTGTCTTTTCCCTTTCTTGATGGCATTATTTGTGGCACAAAGTTTTTCAAGCTTTTTTTTTTTAAATATTTTATTTATTTGACAGAGAGAGATCACAACTAGGCAGAGAGGCAGGCAGAGAGAGGGGAGGAAGCAGGCTCCCAGCGGAGCAAAGAGCCTGATGCGGGGCTCAATCCCAGGACCCCGGGATCATGACCTGAGCCGAAGGCAGAGGCCCCAACCCACTGAGCCATCCAGACGCCCCCAAGCTTCTTTTTAATATAACTTTGGAAGACTATGTTTCAGCATTTATCTCCTACGAAAATGTTCAAGCTGATGGACTCTCCATGGGAGACTTGGTCTTGTACTTCCCTGATAATCATGAGGCCCTCATCATGTAAAAATCCTCAGCTTTTAATGCTTCTGGCCCTGGTCATTGATCTATGTAGGCATTGTCCTCATCACCTTTCCTCTATGAACTCTGTTGAAAGGAGGAGCACTTCTTCTAGTCAAGGCCAATCCTCCAGCTGGTTCTTGACACAGTCCTTACTCTCTCTCCCACAACCTTGCTCATCACTTCATCTCCCTCCCTTCTAGATCTTTACCATTTCCCTCTTTATCTTCTCTCAACATATGAGCCAGCTTAACTTGACTATTTTGAGAAGAAGCAAAGCTTCTCATGATCTGACCCTCCAAATTTCCACCTCTAGCCATGATCTCTACCCTGCACTTTGCCTGGATGCTTTACTGACATATTCCAAATCAACACATCCAAAACTGAATTCCCTTCCTCACTCTACATCTGCTCCACTTCCAGTATTTCCATTCTTAGATAATGGCATCATCATCTATCAGCTACCAAAATCACACCATACTCTCCCATACCTTTCTTCCAGTACCAATAAATCATCTTGAGTTATCTTGTGCTGATTATATATATATATATATATATATATATATATATATATATATGCCTATGCCTATTTCTAGATCTATATGTATCTCACAGTCTGAACCTTGTTATCTTAAACAAATGCCCTACTTTAGTTTCTTAATGTCTCTTCCTAGAAATATTGCATAGACCTCCAACTGGTCTTTCTGCCTCTAGTTCTTAAAATCCATTCTCCTTAATATACCAAGAATAATTTAAACAAAACCCAATACTCTTTCAGCATCTTAATAGTAGCTGAGGGCTGTTATCTTACAAAGTAACATGCATTATTGACTTTTAATAACTCTTTTATTTGTCCTAAGTGTTAGGTCTCTCATCTGTGAAATGGGAATGGTAATACTTAGTCTTAGAGCCACTGTGAAAATTAGATGAGAAATATTTGGCATAGCAGGTGCACAATAAATTGGATCCCTTACATGACGGTGGGACCACATCACCTCCTGGGACACCTCTGAGTCTGCAGAGAAAATTGGACTCATGAGAGTTGAGAAAGACATGACTTAAAGTCAAGAGCTCCTTGGGGAGCTCTTAAGAACAAAGACATTGGTTCCCTTCTCTATAATATGATATTTTGTAAAAGTTAAAAGATATAATAAAGACTAAGTACCTAATAGGATGGTTGGCAAAGCATGGGATGAAAAATAGAAAATAGGAAACAACAAAACCCAAGCTGGGACAACTATGTTGAGAAACTGACTGTTCTGTCTAAATATTGGCCATGCTTGTTTGCTGGCATCTGTTTTTTTAAATCTGTAACAATTCTACCCAAAGAGGGGTGTGTGTGTGTGTGTGTGTGTGTGTGTGTGTGTGTGTGTGTGTTTTAAGGATTTTATTTATTTATTTGAGAAAGACTGAGAATGAGAGAGAGAGAGAAAGCGCATGAGCAGGGGGAGGGGCACAGGGAGAAGGAGAAACAGACTTCCTGCTGAACAGGGAACCTGACGGGAGCTCTATCCCAGGATCCTGAGATCATGACCTGTGCTGAAGGCAGACACCTAACCAACTGACAACTGAGCCACCCAGGCTCCCTCCCTCCTCCCCCCACTGTCAAAGTGTGCTGTTGCTGGTGATGGGGTTTAAATCTGTCATTCTAAAGGGTAGCCTGCAGTGGGATTAGAAGATGATCCAGGATGTCTGTTTTTCAAATTCAACAGCCACTCATGTTCCCCATATGTTAGCTCTGTTGACCTTCAGTTTTCAGAGGTTGCCTTGACTTCCCAGTCATGGTACTTTTCTTTTCTCACCAAGTACAGGCCGGCATGGATCCCAGTTTCTCTTCTGAGATTCAGCAGAAGTTCCTGATGGAGGAAGGCAATACCCAGAGAGAGGAGCCTGAGCAGGAGGGAGCTGACAAAATGGCTACCGGTAAGAACTCTCAGTGTGCACGTCATTGATGGAGATTGTCAATAAATATTCACCAGTACCTGCTCTCCGTCATACCTACTAGGAATGATCTGCCATTTTCCAGCATAAATTCAAGAGTCCAGCAAGCACGAGAAAAATCTGTGCAGGCTGGCAATCTTTGCCTAGAGCTTCAGCCCTGTGCTTACTTACCTCACTGAAGACATGTTGAGGTCTGTTTAGACCAGAGGTTAGAATGACAAGCAGGCCAAAGTAGCTGGTGTGGAGAGGTCTTTTTCAGTGACTCCTCGGTCATTCAAAAATTAAAGCCAACACAGAAAAAGCTGAGACGGGATGCACAGAGAAAGGTGTCCCGTCTTTTAGGCTCTCTTAGAGGAGCAGCAGATTTTGCTGACTCCTTCCAGGAGGGCAGAGGTCCCACGCAGCATTCCCATCACAGGGCTGGTAGTGGCTGTTGAAATCTTTGTAATGTATTCCCCCATATTCAAAACAGAATGAGGGGACTCAAAAAATGTCTATTTTCCTCATTATTTTTGATTCTGCCTCAGATGATCAAGTCATGGGCCAGGACAGGGAAAGGGCTACTGAGGGATATGCTGGGGACCACGTGTCAGTTAACCTCACTAGTATTTCCCTACCATGAGCTGATACATGACTGCACTACCAAGTCCTCTTCTGTGAAGGGAGGGTGATTTCATGGTAGATTTAATTTTTCATTGACTCATTCTGCAAAGTCCTAGACATAGGAGGTAAAATAGAAAGTTTCTGTATCAGTCTAGGTTCTCCAAAGAACCACAATCTCTCTCTGTATATATACACATATATACATATATATGGGTGGGGTGGGGAGAGATTGATGGATTGATTTTACAGAATTGTCACCTACCGTTGTGAAGCTTAGCAGGTATGTAGGGCTGGTCACAGGCTAGAAATCCAGTCAATGTTTCTATGCTATAGACTTGAGGAGAATTTCTTCTTCCTTGGGAAACCTCAATCTTTGCTCTTAAATTCTCTACGATTGTATGAGATCTAATCACATTATAGACAGCAATTGCTTTACTCAAAGTCTATTGATTTAAATGTTAATCATAGTCCCCCCCCCCAAAAATAAAACTTCATAGCGACATCTAAACAACCTGGCACCATAGCCTAGCAAAGCTGGCACAAAATTAACCATCACTGCCTTCTTACTTGACCAAGGCCAGGGATAAAGTTGGGAAAAGCTTTCTGGAAAGTATGTTTCCTGAACTATTGCTGCTTATTAAGAAAGAATGAGTATGACGCATGCAAAAAGCCACAAGTAGTGTACTGAGATTGAAAGCAGCCCTCCCTGCAGGATGGGGGGTAGGAAATGGTCAAGCTACCCGCTAGGAAAATAATCTGACCTAACCAAATGGTTTGTTTTCTGTTTATTTGCTTAATGAGAAGCTGAGGGTTCTGGATTTATTTTAGCCTAATGTCTTGATGGAGTCACTAAGGAATTCTTAAGCACTGAGGTGATGAGATTAGATTTTCAGTATTCAATACCAGTTCATGCTGTTCTCAATAAGTACACAATGTGTCTACCATGTCTGAAATACTATGGGAAGCCCAGGTCGTATAATGGTGATTCACGTGGAGGAGTCCCTGATTTCAAAGCTTGGGATTCTAGTGGGGACCTAGTGGGAAAAAGGACAAATGAAATAATTATGAATTTTAGGTGAGTGCTTTTGAGACTGGCAGCTTGATTTGGAAGCTTACAATTCCAATGTCTGCCTACACCTGTCCCACTGGGCCATGATGTTCCTGCCCTAAGTGCAAACTTCAAATACTGAGTAATCCCTCAGTGATAGCCCCATAACCTCATCCCTTCTCCTGCCCAAATACAAAGGGTCTTGGATTTGATACTTTCTCTCTTTCTGAACTGTGTATCTTAGCTTTCCCTTTAAACTCTTTCCATCTTCCTTTGCCTTGGGTGAGCCTTGCCAAACACACACCACTGTCTCTCTAGCTTCAGGTCCAATGAAATCATATCTTCCCTATGCCCCGGGCTTGCTCCTGGGCTCCTTCTCTAGGAGTGAAGTTAAGAATACCAGGAGATCAATGAAGGTAAAGGGAATGGAGAAAAGAGATCTACTGACAGACATTTAAGAGGTAAAGATGATCTGGTTTGGCAATGGATTAGTAACAGGGGTTGGGGAAATAAGACTGAAGACATTTTCCAGACTGGGGGGATTGGATGACTGAATGTAAGGGGTGACTTTTCATTTAATTATGGACTATAAAAAGGAGGAGGGTTGAGGGATATACGTGGAATAAGGAAATGATGATTTGGGGACACCGGGTCTGCTGTGCCCAAGGGACTCCCTGTAAAGGTGTACAGTATGTCATCACCACCTTCCTTCTTGTGTACCCCTCAACTCTCTTCTTTCTCGTACTAAGGACTGTGACAGCTGGAATAGAAAAAGAGAGGTTGATATTTCCAATAGAATCGAAGCATTCAACTATTTATGGAGTCCTAGAGAATTTAACCTGAAATGCTAATAGCTCATTAGAGCTAAAACTTTCTTTTGAGATCTAATTATCAATGAGTTATTAATTAGGGGTAATGTTGCTCTCCATCCATATGGATCCTTCAAAACTGACTGTGTAAGGAATTTTCCACCTGGGTAGTCACTTTGATGAACTTCACAAGCCAGATGGGATGGGGGAAAAAACTAGCGTGTGTAATAGGAAAACAATAAATCACATCAGGGTTTGTCTTGATGCCTATCAGTGTGAATGGACAAGAGGAATGGGGAGCACTTAGGTGATTTCCCCCCACCAGCACTCCTGCTGTTGGGGATCCTCAAACTTTATCCAGGCTTTTTCGTAGAGGAAACAGAGGAAGAGCTACTTTTCTGCCAGCAGGCTTGGGATAGGGGGAGAGAAATGAACCCTTTGAAAGTATCGACATTTGCCTTCTTGACTGGCAAATTCATTTCAAAGTATGTAAGTTTTCTCTTGTACTGTATGGGGTTGATAAGACTTTTATAAAATGAGCTGTAATATTACTTACTAGAGGCACAATATATTCATCAACTCATGTTCAAGTTCTGGAGATTCTTATGTCAATCTTATAAATACAAGACCAATATCAGGAATCAACCTCTTGAACAATCAGAGAAAGACCTTTTAAATAGAGTTTCTTTTGGTTCCTGTTTGAGAAAGAGCAAAGGAATACCATCTTCTTTAGGCATAACTGTAACTCATGTAAACTTGGTTCTTGGCAAAAGCCAGAAATTCAAATGACTCTAGAAGAACTGTCTTAGTCATAAACATAAACTATCTGTATCTTAGTCATAAACATGGCTATCTGTATCTCAGAACTAAATGCCTCAAACAACCACATACAACTTCCCGAGTGCTGACACTCAATCTCTAGCCAGCGTTGAGTTCTAAACACAAATGTTTTCATTAGCTTTCTTAACTCCCCCCCGAGAGAAACAGTGCAATTATCCCCATAATGTAAAACATTATAAAAAAGGTCAAGTGAGTAGCCCCAAACCCCCGGTGACACAGCTGGCTCCCTGGAATATTAAAGCATTGAATTTCCAGTCCAACACTTGGCCCAACAGCCCAAAGGTACCTGTTCTCATTTCTGTGAGCCTCTTTTGATCTGTAACTATGGAATCATCCTAACCCGAGGAAAAGAATGGCAGTGAGGAGTGGACAGAGAGATTTGGTGTCTTGACTGAGCCTTTAGTGAATATGCGACTGCGCAGCCTTGACTCGGATTGACAGCTTTGCTTAACATGTGAGGAAAGAGAATCCTATGGCTTTACTGGAGTCTTCAAACTCTGTGGCTGGAGCTCATCTTTCTCTTTCATCCAGCCCCATATAATCAGTGTCCACTTCCTACACAGCCGCCGGCTCTTCCTGTATTTGTCCAGCAAGGAGGAGCCAGTGCAAGTTTAGAGCAAGGAAATGACCTAACTAAAATGGTATTAGACATGAAATCTAAAATTCAAAGCCCTATTCTTCCCCTCCCCCGCATAGCTGGCCCCAACTCCCCCGTGTCGTCTCTCATGCTTCCATCCGTGTGGGATGCCCTGCTTCTCTAGTCCGCCTGGGCTTCTTTATGAATGCTCTCTCTTCTGTCTAGAAGGGACCTTTCTCCATAGAAAGATCACATGTGTTGTCTTCCTTGATAGACTCACTGGGTAGAGAGAAACCCTTCCCTGAACCCACTTGTATCACTTTTTTACAGTATGTTTTATTGTATTTTACCATGTTACAGTTTCCTGCTTGGCAGTAAACTTCTTATCTAGAGCCACATAATAAATTATTTATTTTAGCTCTATCTTCCACTCATCCAGGCATATCATGTGGAACACAGTAGATGCTTAGTAAATTTGCCTTCGTGTTTAACATTCCTCATGTGCTGAATCCCGTCTGCTGCTCTGAGTTGGCAGAAGTCTCTAGAGCAGCGAGGTCTGTCTAGATCCAACACATCAGTCTGAGCCCTTATCCCTATCCAACAGGCTCAGAGAAGTACGCTATATCCTGTCCAATCATATTATATAGCATACCATAGCCTAACATGTCATGAAGGAATTTGAAGTCAAGGAATGAGATAACTGGTGAAATGGTGAGAGTCAGATGAAAGGGAACACAAAGGGGAGAGGCAGACAGGCTAAGCTCCCTGCATTACGCAGGAGCGGTGTTCATAGGGGTACTGCTGTTCTCTGTGATGGGCAGATAAGCTACAAAGAAAACCCAAGGCTGTCATGCAGGAAAAGTCGACCAATTCAGGCTCTTTGAATGATTAGAAAAATGGGCCTGATAAGCACTGCTGGGATAGGTTAATCTAAAGTCTCTCTCTTTCTCTCTGTCTCTGTCTCTCTCTCTCTCACACACACACACACACACACACACCCAGCATCCTTTTCCTGCCTGATTCCAGTACAAACTCACAGACAAGGTCGGAGACAGGGCTGAAAGAGAACATCTGATGCAGAAATTAATCAGATGGTCCATGTGTATTTAGATTACTCTCATAATCGGAGAAGCAATCTTAATAGTTTGAACATAAAGCCGTACGCAGGGATAAATTCCCACCTTAGCTTTGGTTAATTTTATGGCATTAATTTGAAGAGCCAATGTGTTGTGTATACTTCATATATTTAAAAACATATTTGAGAACACAGAGTAAAGTCCAAATATCCAGTAAGGTTATTGGAATAAAAATACATCAAAGATGTAAAAAAAAAAAAAAAGTAGTAGAAAACAAAATCTTTATTTCCATGATACAATCATTTAATGACTTTGAGCTTCCTGGCAACCAGGATACAAAGGGAAACATGGGTTTACATATTCTCCTTAACGACGAATGCAAATCCACTGTGAAAATAGATGAAATACCTTTTCTAAGAAATGAAAGAACATCGACTTTTTAAGAGAGAGAAAATGTATCCTAGTACTAAATTCTAAAATGAGTTTATGGTGGGGAACCCAACTTAACATAGGATAGTACAAACGAAAGGCTTGATGTCATTGACAACAGTTCCACAAGAGAAGGTAAATTAGGTTGGAAATTTCTCTTTTGGTCAGGACTTCATGCTGAGTGAAATACACCAGACACAGAAAGAAAAAAACCTGCATTATCTCACTTATATGTGGAATCTACAAAGAGTTGATTACAGAGAAGCAGAGAGCAGAAAGGAGATAACCAGAGACAGGGAGGTGGGGAACATGGGGAGATGTTGGCCAAAGAGTATGGAGTTAAAGTTAAAGTATAAATAAGTCTGTAGATCTAAGGTGTAGCAGGCTGACTATAGTTAATAATATTGTATTGAATATTGGACAGTTGATAAAAAGGTAGATTTCTGGTGTTCTTACCCCCTCACAAATAAGGTAGCTATGTGACAAGATGTGTTTGTTAGTTTGCCTGTAGTAATCCTTTCATTATCTGTATGACCATCAAATAATCATGTTATATACCTTGAATATAAAGCACTTTTATTTTTTGAAAAGGAAAAAAACCCTATACTTTCAAATGCTCCCTGTGTGCTAGCTGTCTCCTATCAAAAGCATGGTGCCCTTATCACATTCATTCATTAAAATATGAGTTGGGTGTTATTAGTCTCATTTTTTCAGGAAAGAAATTTGTTTTTCAATAAAAGTAAATAACACATTCCAACAGGGTTGAGTCAGGGTTTAAACCCAGGTCTGTCTGACTCCCATTCAGTGATCTTTCCACTGCACTCTGCAAATAAAAACATCTTGGTTCTTTATATAGGCATGTTATTAAAGAGAACGTCAGTACAAATAATTGGACTGGGGTTGAGGATGGCCCAAGTTAATAGCTACAAACATGTGTTAAGCTATCACTACAGAGAGACGAAGAGATGTGCAGATTCAGGACACGAGTTAATCAAGTCCAACTGGTCTTTGTTAATGAGAGGGTACCATAGCAAAATTAAGTCCAAATGGAATGATCCATAAGTAACTTATAATATAACTTTGTGCAACATTTCTCCTTTTCCTATGTGAGGGGAGGATATAGCAAAGTAAGATTGGGTATGGTATCCACTACAGATCCTAGAGAAGGGGGTAGTTTACAACCCAGTATCCTAGTGGACAATAGAAAAAGGCAGAGAGAGAGAGTGAGGTGTGGCTCTGGCCTGGGATTAAAGAGGGGACTTTGTTGTAAAGAACCTAGGACATGGAAAAAGTGAAAGGAAAGAGCTCTTTTTTTTTCTCTTTAAATATCATCATAACTAAAAAGAAATTCTGGTAATAATACTTATTACATAATAACAAGTGTTACATTTTGAGTTCCTTCTCCACATTTGAAGATACCTGAGGTCTGCATTTAACATGTAGTTTAAGCTTTGTGGTTTCGTGGGGACCTCTTCATCTCCAGGCCCTTGTGGCATTATGCCAGCTACTGAAAATCACACCAATGCAGCAGGAGTGAGAAGCGTTGGTGGCTTTAGTCACTTTATAAAATGTCACATTGAATGAATCATCTTTGAGCCCCTTCCAAGTGAGTATCAAGTGTCGAGTAGTATTGAGTCTTAGAGTATGGTTCACACAAATATGAATACAATGATCCCTCTTGCCTTTAAGGAGCTTGGCTGAAGTCAAAGAGACCAAAATGTCAACAAATAAAATAAGACAGTGAGAAGAGGCCAATGAGGATCACTTTTTTTTTTTTTGCCCGGTGATTATGAATTAATCTTTATCCAGAAACTTCTCTGACATATCATCCTACCCAAACAAGAGACAGAGGGCAGTATTTAAGAGTATGGACCCTAACACCATCCTGCCTCTGTGAATATTCCGATTCCACCCAAACTTATTAACTGAGTGACCATTAACTCCTCTGTGCCTCATTTTTTTCAGTCATAAAATGGGAGTAATAATAATACTTACCTCAGAGGGTTGTTAGTAATAATAGTACTTACCTGACAGGGTTGTTAGAGGAATAAACTAACATTGTAATATATTTGGGAGAGCACTTAGTATATACAGCAATTGTTGCTCTGAGTGAACGTTAGCTATTTTTTCTCAGACACGCATGTTGTTAAATACTGTCATTCTAGGTGTGCTGTGTTGGTAGACATACTCTTCAGACCCTTTGGGGGAGAACAACTTGTCTCTAAAACGTCTGTCTGGTTGAGTGGCATCATTCTGGGCAAGAAAATGTTTGCAACCATAGTGCTCTGGGTCAAAGCCATCATTTATACTACAAGCCAGGCATCATTCAGGGGCACTGGGGATGTGTCACTGGAGAGAACAGACAGAAATCCCTGCCTGCACAGAATTTACACTCTAGTGAGGAGAGTCAGACAATAAATATAATTCTGAAAGTACATTTTATAATATTATAAAAGGTAAAAATTCTGTCAATAAAAGAATAAAGAAAGCTTACTGGTATGAAGAACACATGTTTAATATTAATTAGAGTAGTCAGGGTAGGCCTGAGGCACACGGTGACATTTGAACAGGGTCTTGAAGGAAGTGAGGGAGTGAGGGAGCACGGTGGCTGGGGGAGGGGACAAATCCAGGCAGAGAGGCCAGCATAAAGGCCCTGAGATGGAAGTATACCTGTCCAGGAAACCAGTCTAGGAATACTGAGGAGGCCCTGGTGGCAGGAGCTAAGTGAGTGAGGTGGGGGAAGTAGGAGCTGAAGTCAGAGAAGGGCAGATCATGTATTGTCTTTCTGGGTCATTCTAGGAACTCTGGCTTTTGTTGTCACTGAGGGTTTCGAGGATGGGGTGATACAAGTTGCCATAATGTTTAAAGGAATTGCTCTGGCCGCTGTGTGGAGGAGAGCCCACAGGGCGGGCAAAAGTAGAAACAGGGTGAGGGTAATCAAAGTGAAGACATGATGGTAGATTACTCCTGGGTGGTGATAAGAGTGGAGGTGGTAAGTAGTCGAATTTTGGACTCATTGTGAAAGTAGAGCTAAAAGGATTTCCTGATGGATTGGATTTGAAATGCAAGAGAAATAGAAAGGTCAAGGATAACACCAAGGTTTTAGGCCTGATATGAGTCAGACTTCAGTTGGGACAGGACCCCCAAAGGGTCAGGGAGGTGGAGGGAGGAATTTCAGGATTTCAAGTTTGGGAATGTTAAGTGGGAGGAGCCCCATAAGCATCCAAGTGGGCCTTGCCTGAAGCCTGAAGTTCAGGGGAGATGGCCCAGCCGGAGGTAAGATTTCAGAGTCATTACCATACAGGTGGTAATTACTGCCACAAACAGGATGAACTCACCATGGGAGTGAGTGTGGATAGACAAGAGAACCAAAGTCTGAACCTCGGGTACTCACTCCACTGCTCAGAGGCCGGGAGAAGAAAAGGGACCAGCAAGGAAGACTGACAAGAAGCAAAGGTTAGGAACAAAACCGTGAAAATAAGATGTGGTGGATGTCAAACTCATTTCCAGGAGGAGAAAATGATCAGCTATCAGCTGATAGCTCAAGTGGGGTAAAGACTGAGAGACCTTTTGATTCGGGAGTTTGATCTCCATAAGAAGAGGACTGGTGACATGGGCAAAGCAAAAGCCTGGCTGGAGTAATGAGAGGACAGAACCTGGAGACAGCTTTTCTCAACATATTTAAAAGGCATTTTGCTGTAGCCGAGCTAAAAAAAAAAAAAAAAAAAAAAGACAAGTGGCTGGTGGGGGAAGTGGATTCAAGAGGGAGTTTTTTGTTTTTAAGATGGGACACATAACATGATTTTATGTTGAAGGAGATGAGGCAATAAAGGGAGAAAATTGATGATGTGAGAGAAGAGAGATCTGCTAGAGCACTTACTGGTTGGAATGACCCCTGTATGTTTCTGTGCAGCAGAGAGCCAGGAGAGGAAAGAAAAAAAAAAAAAAAAGGCCTATAAAACAGCAAGCAGTTCATAGATGAGCTTCTCCCTGAAATTAGAAACCAGGCTTTCACCTGCATGAATGAAAATTCCATGAAATAAGCCATTTGTTGAATGACTACTAGGACACTTACGGTGACAGATCCCTTGCCTACATTATCCAAAAGCTTATTATCCGACTTCCAACATCAGTATCATTATTACTACACTTGTAGATGAAGAAAATGTCACTGGGAGCTAAAGCAGCTTCCCCAAAGCCATACTGAGCATATGTTTAAGAGTCCACAGTTCATGGTACTCTCTTCCCTGCTGCTGAGGCTTCCTTGAAGGCTGAGGGCCTTCATCTTCGTAACCCCAGAGACGGGCTCAGAATTTGGCAGAGGCTCACATTCCCGCGTGCCCAGATGCACTGCGGACTGCCCTGGGTCCGCTTCGTTGTCTTCCTCGGAAGCATCCTTTGGAGGACGTTCACACCAGCCTTCTTTTCACTGCTTGCAGCAACTCAAAAAGAAAAAAAGAAAAAAAAAAAAAAAAAAACTTTGGAAAACAGACTTTCAAAAAATGACCGAAGGGAAGTCAGAATGAGTTAGTTCCAAATCCTCAGCCCCTAGCTGAGGCCGTGCCCCACAGATTTTACGCAGCTGCTTTTCTGACGCGTCAGGTACCTGCCCCCGGGCGAGCCGTCGGGAGCAGGTGAGGCGTGGCCACCTGGAGTTTCCCAGTAGAAACTCCACAGCGGGTGAGGAAATCATCACCGGAGGACGTGTACCCTCCCGCCCTTCTTCCAGACCGTAAAAAAAAAAAAAAGAAAAAGAAAGAAAGAAGAAGAAGAAAGGAACGAAAAGAATAAAGAAAAGAAAAGGAAAGGAAGCGAAGGGAAGGGGAAAAAAAGAAAAGGAAAAGGAAAGCCTGCCACAAACGTCTCCAGTGCGCTGCTGTAAAGGCGGCTTTGCGGACTGGCGCGGGGTGATGGGGCGAACAGTCGGGCTCCTCCAGCGGTAGTAAAAGCCCTAACTGTAAACCGCCGTGAGCTGGGCGGCTCTCTGACTTACTGCCCCATTTCGCTGGGTGCCCCGCGCGGTGGTTGCGCAGGGGCCGGGGCACAGAACGGAGGAGCGCGGAGCTCACCACCGCGGCGGGAGGGGGACCGCGCAGGGTGCCGCGGCGCACCGAGCGCGCCTTCCCGCCCTGGCCGCGGAGACCCGGCAGTGCCGACGCGCCAGGTGAGGAGGGGGCGGCGGCGGGCCGGGAGGGGTGGGGCGCGCCGGCTGCGGGCGTCGGGGCCGCTCCCCGGGGGCGCTGCCTCCCCCGCGCCGAGTTGGTCGCCGCCGGTTGCGCGGCGAAGGGTTGGGGGCGGAGAGGAGGCAGTGGCCGCCCGGGCCCAGGAGGGGCGCGCTGACTGCGCACGGCGAGTCCGGAGTGGCCGGACGGTTGCGGCTGGAGCTGCGTCTGGGCCCCGCACGGGGCCGGATATCGGGGGTCGGGGGCCGGGGGCCGGGGGCCGGAGGGAGGGCAGGGGCCGGGGGCCAGGCGAGAGGGCGACGGGGCCGCTGGAGAGCCGCAGCTCGAGGAAAGATGAGACGGTGAGTGGGTGCCGGGGACGCGGAGTTGCTTTGCTCCTCTTGCAGGCTCTGGGGACAAAAGCCCGGACTGGGGTTAGCGGAAACCTGGCCGAGCAGCTTTGGGGGGCCTGAACCCCGGGTGGTGACTGGACCCTACTGGCGAGCATCCTGGGGAGGGAGTGTCGGGATAGGGGGAAATCTCACGAAGCGATTGTAAGGAACGGGCGAGATCTGGGGGGACCGGAGGCAACTTTTGCCCAGAACTCTGGAATGACCGACGAGAGAGGGATTGGGATCTGCGGTGGAAAGCTGCTTTGTCGCGGTGCGCGGAGGAAAGAGAAGGTCTGCCGCTGGATGGTGTGGGGCATGGGATTCGGAAACGACCCCTTCCTACCCCCAAATATCTGGCTAGCTGCCCTTCTGTGATTCCACTGTTTCAAGAGTGCGGCTCACAAGTTTGAGCCGCGCAGAACCTCAGATTCCGACTTGGCTTTGGATCCCCCAAAGTTTGTGATATGGCGGTCTCTGTACCCCAAGAGATAGAGGCTGCAGGCGTTGGGGAATTTTCTGAACCCCCGTTTCAGCCCGCGTCGGGCAGGGCTGAGGCGCAGCTGAAATGTTTGCTGGTGCTTTCAGTAACTTAGCACTAGCAGTCATCACTTATTGAAGCGCTGAGGACCTGGCTAACTCCCGCCACCGCCAGGAAATTAAAAGGCTGACAGGCTGTCCCTTCCACGGTAGAGGTGTCCTGTTTGCTAGAGCTTCTGAAGTCCAGCCGGCTTCCAAAGCCGGCGCATCTACCTTTCTTATGTAAAAGAAGGAACTCTGCCTGCAGCCTTTTAAGTTGGTAGACTTGCTGGGGGCTGGAAATACTCTTGGCTCGCCCTGCCCTGATCCCTAGAAGTCTTCCTTGTGCAGCTCTGAAGTAGCTCTCAAGAGTTCTAGAATGCAAGACTAGTCACTGCCAAACGCGCCTGGGAGTGGAACTCGGAGAGGAGTTGCACAAATGTGGATTCCTTTCAGTATAAGTTTTTTTGTCAGCCATATTTCCCTTCATTCTAGAAATGCGTAAGTTGCAGATACTTTCTTTCAAGTATTGGAGTGTAACTTGAAGCATCCTAGTTTGGCTTAATTGAGGTGTTTGAGATCCGTCCCTGAGATTCAGACATTATCGGAGTTCAGCTGGGAGAGATCCAAATGAAGTTCAGTTTCAGAGGGTTAAACTTTTGCCCTGAGTACACTTGAATTCTTGCTTCCTGGTAGGATAGCAACAGAGTAGCTGGATTTGGGATAAATAAACCTCTAGAGTTGCCCACTATTTTACCAGAATGGCTATATCCCTGGTACCATTACCCTCAATTGTGTAAATATTTGTTTGAATAAAGAGCTGAGTTCTTTGAAAAGTAACAGTTGTGTCTATTCACATTTCCCTTTTCATACCCTGCACTTAGTCCTTTAAAAGTGTTTCTTTTTCACCTTACGTTTTTAATGTACAGACATTTTGAAGTACAAACGCTGTATGTACTTAAGAAACTCTGTAAAGTCCTGAAAACGTTTAAAATGGATGTTTCCTTCGACTAGCGTAGCCTTCACCTTCTGAGACCCAGAGGTTTGCAAATCTCAGCCTTTCTCACCAGTGGGAAAATGAGATGTTTGGTTAAGAGGAGTAATGATTGCAGTTTGCAGCCTTCAGTCTGTCTCACGAAGCTGGTAGCTGCTGTTCTTTGGGCAGAGGACTGACCGTAGGGGTTGTCTCTGTTTGAAGTGGTGGAGGAAAGATACTTGGGAAATTGAGCTAAGAGTTTGCTAACCCCTATCTTCAAGAATCTAGACCAAAGCCAGAACTCATTAGCAACCTTTTCAGAAACATCTTATTTACTGGCTTTTGCACAAGAGAGGAAAGAAAAAACCAAACTGATCAAAGCAAACCACTGGTTTTCCTTCTTCTTTTCAAAGTGCTGTTTTGAAGTCTGTAAGCCAAGAGTTGATTCTGGAGCATACTGGGGAAGATCCTGTGAAAAGCGCAGATGAGGTTATGACTTTGTGTGCTAGTTCTCAACCCTTTGCAGGGAGGCCTGCTATGAATGATTTGTAAAGGCGGAGCTTTGTACTTCTTTCAAGTGGAATACATGTGCTTTAAAAATCTCACTGTTAGGTCTTGGTGTG
Organism: Mustela erminea; assembly: GCF_009829155.1. Classification (NCBI taxonomy): domain Eukaryota; kingdom Metazoa; phylum Chordata; class Mammalia; order Carnivora; family Mustelidae; genus Mustela; species Mustela erminea. The sequence goes on along the minus strand of NC_045614.1, from coordinate 161,840,904 downwards.
CTTGACTTATTAACAATGTATCACCCATGTGAAACAAAAACAACTTTTGAGTGATGTGCCTTATTTTCAAGCCCCAATACCCATTACAGCCATGGTTCTCTATTGAGGATGAGGGGAGATTTTGCACGCCCTCCCCCGACCCCCAGGCAGGGGAAATTGGCCAATGTATGGAAACTTTTTTTGGCTGTTCCAGCTGGAGGTAGGGAACATCCTTGCTTGCCAGCTGGGCTGCATCTGGTGGGTAGAGGCCTCAGATGCTGTATAATATGCTACAGTACACAGAACACACCCAAAGAATTCTTCAGCTCCCAAGTCTAGAGAACTGCTCTAGAATAATACTCTAAAATACTAGCTCATTACCTCATGGGCATATGTTAATAAGATTAAGGATCTTAGTCTACTTTGGCTCTTCAGGAAACCAACTGTGTTCTAGTTAAACACAAAGAGACCATGTCGTAGAAGCGTTTTCGTCAGCACCAGATTCTTTCACCCTTGGCATTAAGAGCCTCAGTATACCAAAGATGTGAAGGAACTTGTGTTCACAGACAACTTGGAGTTCATTTAAAAATCACAGAATTTGGGAGTGTTAGGGTACAAGGGAACCTCAGAGATCACCAAGTTCAACCTTCTTATTTTATAGATGTGAAAACTTATTTTATAGATGTCCAGAGATTAGTGACTCATAAGGTCTCAAGTGAGTTTGTGGCAGATGTAGTTCTAGGTATAACCCAGAATTAGAGAATTTAGAAATTGATATTCAAGCCACTGTAATAAACAAACAAACAGAGCAAAAGACCAAACAGATTGGAGAAGCTTGCTATACAAAAAAACAGGACCTGACCCGTCGTGAGAGTTTGGAGTTTAGAGGTACCATTCTCCATGAGGAAATAAATAAACCCTTGACTGGAGAAGAGTAGCGTCAGCCATGGAGGCAGTGGATCAGACTCTGGGTGTGCTGGCCCGAAGAAGGAGATCATTCCGTTGTGTGACCTGTGACACTCCACATCTGATGCCTGCACCGTCCTTCCCGCGGCAAAGTGGGCAACAGATGGTTTCACAAACACAGCAGATGCTGCTTTTGAATCCAGGTACAAAACAGAACATTTGAGATTTTCGGTCCCTCCCTGCCTTATGGGTTAAGAGTAGAGTACATGAATGGATAGAGTTGTCTTGGACAAAAGGGAAATGAGAGCGGCCTCCTGAGTATGGGGTTTAAAAAGACACCTGGTATATAAGGAAATGAGCACACATGGGGGCAATTTGGGGGGAAATTCACATGATGAATGGCTATCTATGATAACTGTGATTGCACAGGGCTTGGGTTAGGAGCTCGGCTATCCTTTGGGCAAGTGAGACAAAAGAATCCTGGAAATAAAAAGAAATCCTCTTCGCCGACTCCTTTGCCCATGATGCACTCAACTTGCCTGAATAGTGCAGGACCTGCAAGTCAAATCTAACTCCTGTGCCATTGTGTTTTCTTATACCCCCGTCTCTACCAATCCATCTGTTTACCTAATGGGGAAGAACACGATAGTAGCATAAAGCTATTGTTAATTTCCTAAGAGAGTTTAAAAAGGAGGGCATTTGTGAATGGCTGCTTGTATAAAGGTGTTATCTCAGTGAGCTTTGAATTATCAGAAGAGCCGTGTCCATATGGCCTGATCAGTGACAAACATTTGTATGCTAACATTTACATTTCGACGTTTAGTCATTAGGCTTGTGATTACGGATTCTAGTTCTGTGTGCTAAGTGATCCTGCCGTGGTAGTTAATAATGCTCTAGTTTCAGAGGTTTGGGCATTAGAGAAAACTTTTTTTCATATGCCTTTCTTGGGAGAGGTGGGAATTCTGAACTGTGCTGAGGTAAGTTGTTCTTATTTCAACAGCGAGCCAGTGGGTGCACCTCAAGGCCAAGCACACAGTAGAATATTTAGAAATGATTTGAAAGTGAGGACTTTTTAAAGGGGTCTGCTGCCTGCAGGTGCCACAATAAAGAACAGTAGCAGCCCCTCCCATGATCCCCCTTTTTTATTTTTTATTTTTTTCATATGATGGGAGGAGAAGATGTGAGTTGACTTTGTTTTTTATTTTGTTTTGTTTTGTTTTGTTTTAAATAACTGTTGCTTGGAAATATTTATTGGCATTTGAGTAACATGACTCGTCTTTTGAAAGTGAATGAGACCAAATACGGTAGCTCAGGTTGTCAGATCCCTTCAGGATAAACAGACAAGAACTTGTCTCCATCACACAGGATTTGAATCTTCTAGGGGTTAATTTACACACAGTTGTTTTCATGATATTTAGGGATGTTTCTGACATGTGACTATAGCTGTAGCAGCTAATGGTCAATAATAGAAAAGAAACCCAGGTTAAAAAATCATTTTATTGAGATGTGACAGGAAAATCAGGGATTGGAGAAGCTTGCTATACAAAGAAACAGATAAGATCTAGAGTGCAAGCTGTCACATGGAAAAGTTTTTGAGAGTTTTTTTTTATAAGAGACGTTTTGGTTAGTGTGTAGAAGTTGATTTATTAGACAAACTGCTTTTTCTGACTTTACAAATTAAGGGAAAGGAAAAGTTTGTGCATGCCAATATTTAATATCATTACCTCAGGCAGGGTCGGCCTTTTCTAAGACTTGCTGCTAATTCTGGAGTTCTGCGGAAATTAGTGTTGATCATCTTGGAATATTTGGTTTGCACATTGTGTGTGACTTCTCCAGATGGCAGTATGCTTGTGGAATTAGCATATGGAATAGCAAAAGGCTAAAGGTTACAAGATTTTTCTTAGATGTATTTCTTGACCACTGTAGTACTAAAGCAAGGACAGTTAAAGCGAAGAAAAGCCTGCTCCTGTGTTCTTTCGACCAGTTCAGACCCAGCATGAATAGTCCTTCAGAGCCAATAGATACTCAGGGGAGACTAGGAAGGGATGTCTGGCTGCCACGCTGCTTATGTCATCGTAGAAGTAGGTTTTCAAAAACAGCTTAAGATTTTTTAAGGAAATGGCAAGCTATGGGAGTGCAGAGCAAGTATTTCTTATACATCATGCTGAATCAAGTACCCTGATATTGCATTAACATAGCTCTGACTGGGCCTTTTTCCCACTATGTTATGCTGAAACAATGTACCATGCCCTTGGAATGTCATGGGCAACAGCGTGGGGGCAAGCTTTTCCCAGTTAGGTCGCTGCCACCTTATCACTAAAACATGTTTCTGTTCTGTGGTCATTTCCATTTCCTGCGTTGTAGAACTGGCACTCCTGTGTTACTGAACCAGCATCTCCGTGAGTCCAGAAAGCTGGAGCAGGAAGAACACCCAGGTCGCCCTTACCATTTTAAATATGGGAAGCCTCTGCTAAGACAAGGTGAAGACAGGCAAAGTGACTTGCTCCGGCTCCTGCTTCTGCTGGAGATTTTGGCAGAACCGGGACTAGGACGGGTCTCCTGACTCATGCCCCTGGCAGCCTGTCCAGTGTTCTCTGTACTAGATTGGCCATTACAAAAAAAAATAACATCCTAATGAAACCATTTCCTTTATTAGGTCTTTTGGTCACAGTTATAAACAACAGCATTGATTAAATTGAATTTAGTTAGTTGATTATGGATCTCTGCTGGTTCAAGTCCTTTCTCTTTCCCTCCCAAGCAATAACTGGTCTTTATTTGTTATTATAATAAAGCAGTGTCTTATAATACCCACTCTGCGTAATCAACCATTAAGTAATGAGGAGATGGTGTCATGACCATTTCATTTTGTCTACTTTACGGCATTTTTGAAATCCATCTGCTCAGTTTTTGAGTTGAAGGGAAAAACACGACTTTGGAAGATGTGGTTACCTTGTGTTTGTTTCATCTCTCCTAAGCCTACTTAAGCTCTGACTATTCACAGTTCATAAATTTTGGGTAAGAGAATGGGGAATGTAGTGTTTGGGGATTTAGGGAATGTTACTTTGGAAGATTAAAAGATGACTCTTAAGAGATTGCATTTTGATCAGTAGACTGGAATGTGGACAGGGTGGTAAAAAGATCAAAGTTTGGTCCCTTAGACTCTCAGCTTCCAGTTCAAGTCCCTAATGGTGGTTTCAGGATCAAGAGAGAGCATCTTTATCCCAATATGATCCCAAGGTCAACATCTTTCTTGCTTGGAATTGGCCTTGAGTTGAAGGATGCTTTTTCCTGGAGGACCCCTTACTTTGGGACATGAATCTGAAGTAAGCTGTGTGCGCGCGCGCACACACACACACACACACACACACAGACATGACCCCCAGTTTAGCTATTTCCCGAGTCCCCCCCACTTCTCTGGTTTTATCTTCACTATGGTGATAACATAACAGAGGAGGACTCTTCCAGGTTTATAGTCAGAATCATTCAACCCAGGAATGAATTATACCAACGATCAGAAAAAAGAAACATCTGGAAACATTGGATTTGGGGGGAGGGGAGATTTCAGGAATCTTCATCCTGACCTGAAACTGTTTTAGGATTCTATAAAGAACTCTGAAAAATATGAGTCTAAATTTCTTCTAACTCTCTCACTTTCAAAGAGGGAGGAACCTAATTTATCTATAAAGCTTGTCAGTCTCTCTTAGCACAAATCTGTAATAAGGCTTGTGTGTGTGTGTGTGTGTGTGTGTGTGTGTGTGTGTGTTAAAGTATGTTTGAGGCTCACATTCTTCAAGATATAGCAAGGTTGGCAGTTTTTGTGAATACTTCTACATTTTAACTTTCTGAAGAGATGGTTCTTCTTTGGGCACACTTAGTGGTGAAATTTAGTTACTGCACCTAGCATTATCTAGCAAGCATTCTAAATGTAACCGCCTGACCCTTGAAATTTGGACAATGCATTTTTTTTTTCAAATTTACCCCATGTGTTTAAAAAAATTAGCTTTTAAGAGCTAATTTTAAGAGCTTCAATATGATAGAGGGTTAATATTTCATACTTTAAAAAAATTAGGTAGAAGCTACTGATAGGACCCCATGATGCTTTGTAAAGTGAACCAGTGTTATTTTTAAGTCAATATATGTTCATATATTTTTATTCATATTGATTTTCAAAATGCATACATCTTACCTTTTAAATATTTTCTTATGGAAAATTTTAAGCGTATACAAAAGTTAACAGAATAATACAGTGAAATCTCACGTACCTTCCATATGTGATCCTAACCTTGCTTCATCTGTAGACCTTACTTCTTCCCCCAAAACATGGATTGTTATAAAGCAAATTTTAAACACTATACTATTTCGTTCATAAATAATTTAAAATAACTCGAAGAGATTAGGGCTTTTTAAAAATAACTATATTATTAGTACACCTAAAAAAATAACATTTACAATATCATCTATTTTCTAATCACCGTCCAGATTCTTTTTGTCTCATAAAATTTTTTTAATAATTGGACTGTTCAAAACAAGATTCAAATAAGGCCTATGCATTACATTTAATTGGCATGTCTCCCAAGTCTCCTTTAATCCAGAACAGCTCCCTCTCTTTCTTGTTCTTTTTTTTTTCCTTTGCCATATGCTGGTTGAAGATACTGGGATGTGTTGTTGTTGTTTTGTAGCCTTTACCATATTCTAGATTTAAGTGATAGCATCTCTGTGGTGGTTATTATATTTCCTCGGCCTTGTGTTTTCTGTAATCAGAGACAGCATGTTTTTAATTAGAGACCTTTCCTACCACGTCACTGTGTTGAACTGAATTTATAATATATGTATGTAAATGTTTATTGCATTAATATTGTCTCTTTTTAAAAATATTGCTAAAGCTACTTTAATAACGGCATGAACACTGATGTGAATCTAACCGGTAAAAGTCACATCTTGAGGATGTAGGTACGAGTCAGGGATTTTGTGGGTGGGAAAAGAATCTGAATGGCCCATCTGTGTTTTGAGGTTGTTTGTGCTTTGTGGCCTGCCTCCTGCCTGCCTTCCTCACCGGCTGGAGAGAGCCGTCACAGGAAACGTGCTGCCGAATTCCTTGGAGATTCTAAGGAATATTTCAAAGTTCGTACCAAGAAGTCTCATTGAAAGGACTCGCACAAATTTTTATTCAAATCCGCCTACTTGATGTTTTACTAAAACTCTTCACTGCAGTCCTCTAAGATTTTTATTCCCATATAACCCTCTGGACTTCCAGAAAATAGCCTCTGATACAGGAGATAAAGATCCTCATTTAAAGTAGGGCTATTGCTGTAGGTTGTGATTACTTTTAGGAACCTTGGAATACCGTGTGGAGTTCTTTTTTGGACAGAGCTTAGACTTCAGTACAGCGAGAGATGACAGCAGGGATCGGTGACGTGGGGTTAGCCTCCTTTATTGTGATAGGAAGGAGCTGGAACTCCTAACTTTCTGTCCTCACTCCTTCCAGCGGCGTTAAATGTCCTCATTACCCCTCATCGCTCACCACGCCCATCTGTGCTCGGTCCTCCCTCCAGGAGTATTTGATGCTTCTGATCTTTCTTTAATGGTTTCCCTGACTGCTTAGGTGACTCAAGAATATAATGTAGCCAAGCTTCAAAAGCAAAACCAAAGCGGGCCAAGAGAGAAACTGTGTGATCGGTGTCCTGAGAAGTCATGTCAGCCATTCCATGGTCCTCACCTCTCTCCCCGGCCCAGCTGTGGGTCCCCCTGCCGCCGGCCAGTTGCAAGGGGGCCCTGAGTTGTCTCAGTTCTGGGGAGCCTTCCCTGGCAGTCCTGGCGAGCCTTCGTGTGTTTCCTGCTGCCGTGGGCATGTCTGTGTCATGCTTGTCTGTGAGGGTGTGGGTGCCTAACTGCCCGCGGTTAAGATTTACAGCCACCTGTGAATGGGTTCCATCTGCAGAGACAAAAGAGCCTCCTTACTCTGCCATTCAAAATACATTAATTCCTGTGGGACTGCTTTTTTTTTGGATCTTACAGGAAAATGAAAATATCCTCCTTTGAGATGATCAACCCATGTGTGTGTGTGTCTAATGGATAATAATGATTTCGTTCAAATAGGCAGACCTTTTTTTTTTTTTCCTTTTTTTTAGAGTTTATCTGTTTATCTGAGAGGGAGAGCAAGAGAGAACACAAGAGTGGGGTAAGAGTCAGAGGGAGAGTCAAACTCCCGGCTGAGCAGGGAGCCCAATGTGGAACTTGATCCCACAACTCTGGGATCATGACCTGAGCCCAAGGCAGATGCTTCGCCTACTGAGCCACCCAGGTGCCCCGAAATAGGCAGATCTTTAAATGACAAAGAACATGGTGCAAGGGGAGAGGAGTGGGAATCTACTGGCTGCTCTGTTTATTTGCAAAAAGAACAAGAAGGGTACTTGGTCTACTACTAGAAGTGTTTTTCTTGTCTGCACTGGGAGAGAAAAGCTTGAGTGAGGAGCAAGAGTTTAAAGGAGCAGAGTGTAGGACGTGGGATGAGGGGAGTGGTGGATGAGGAGATGAGTGCTGAGATGATGATTTCGGGATGCTCGCCGACACTGTGTGTGGAGGGCCATCTGTGGAGCAGACAGGGTCTGGGGATGTTTGCGGGGAGGAGGTGTTTGCCTGTGGGTGTAGGGCTGAGTGGAGAGGTGAGGCTTGTTTGCAGAGATGGAGGAGACCGAGAAGGATTTAGTGATGAAAGGAAATATTTGTTCAAAAGGAGGGTATGTTTGCGAAAGGGAGAGCGGAGAGGACTGATTTCAATGAGGATGGTGTTTGGATAACAGAGGACGGGGGAAGTGGGGGAAATGGCCGCTTTCGGAGCCCTGAAATAAGAATATGGCTAGAGAAGGAAGTGCTTGTTCCTGAAGCTTCTCGTTAGCCACTGCCCCCCCCTCCCACCCCACACATCATGTTTTCTTGTTGAGATTAGTGGAAAAAGAGGGAGGTTTTGTATTCATTGTTCTCCATTCTTAAGCTTGGAGTTTGAGGCTGAAATAGATTTCCCGGTTTTCCCTTTTCGTCCTCTCAAAGCTCCCCCTCCAGCCCCATCTGCTGCGGCAGGAATACCCCTCCTCCCTAGAATTCCTGTAAAGAATGGCACTGCTTCTGAGGGACTGCTCTACGCTGGTGTCTGAATTCAATTACATGTCATCAGTGCTTGCTTTATTTATAACCTCGCCATATTGTAAACATCAGCGCTGAAAGAGACCAGCCCCTAGACCACCAGTGTTCTGGGAGAGCTTTGAACACCAGCGTCAGCCATGGTCTGCGACAGCAGAGGTGCCCTGAGCCAGCCCCCAATCTCCATGGGCCTGTGTAGGGCACAGTGGAGACTCAAACTTTTTAATAAGGTAGAAATTTTCATCGATACCTTCCTGATCTTGGAGGGTTATTATTTTTTTCTGAGTTTGCTTCCATAATCTACATCCTCACCTCTTCCCGGCTGTATGAAGCAGTCTCCACTCACCCATGGTCTGCCCTGCTCTGCCAGTCCTCCGCTGATGAATCCCTGCTGTCCTGGGTGACCCCAAGAAGTGTCTGTGCATGACAGCGTCAGACGACAAGTAATGCATCATATAGTTAAGGACCCCTCCAAACTGTTTTGGGTTTCTGGATAACTGCATTTATATGGACCAGACTGTAAGTCCTTCTCCCTTAACACAACACAACGCAAGGCAGTGCAATGCAACACAACACACATTTTATGTTAATTTGTTTGTTTCTTAAAACTTAACCTTTCCGGGTGTGTTTTCAGCCTCTTGAAACCTAGATCCCTCCAGCGCTGGCCATTGCAGAGCTGTAAAATCACAGCTGGTGACACAGTTTCAACGGGGTCAGCTTCACTGTATTGTTACTGAGTGTAAAGGGCGCTGGAGAACCCTTGTTTCAAAACAGATGCCAGAACTGTGCCAGAGAGGAAAGGAGCTACCAAAAAACTTACCAACACGATCCTCGAGATTAGTTTTTCACATAATTTTCTTCTCTAGGGAAAAAGTGCTGTGAGTTTCTGTGCAATCTTCCGGAGATCTCTTCATGACTTCTGACATTTTCTAATTGACAGTGAGCTGATGTACATTTCAGGTGATAAAATAATAGGAGCTCTGGGGGGGTTAAATTTATGGATTGGAAAGTAAGCCCAAGTGTTTTAACACACATTAACTTCTTTCCTGTTTAGACTTCCCAGTGTTGTCTTTTCTCTCAGACGGGCACCAGAGGCCTCCTCCCCTTCTCCACGCCCATTCTGTGGATATGCATGAAATAGACAGTTTCTAAAGCCCTCAGGACTCTTGCTTCTATAGTAACAACACAGTCATTTTACAATTCCCCTAAGACTTCTTTTTGTTTGCATAAGATGTTTAGGAAACCCAAAATAAACACATCAGTGTAGACCCAGAAGCCAGGTTGGAAAAATGAGTCTTCCTCACCTGCCTCCCCTTTTACACATGTTAATGCAGATCTCTCTCCGCCATGCCCTCCCTCTCGTTTGCCACTTTGACAACACTTTCCTTTTACCTGCCACCATCCTAGTTCTTACTCAGCTGTGGTCTCTGATGCATTCTGTTTGCAGTGTTCCTGTCCCAACAATCCTTCCCTCATTTCCAGGGAATTCATTAAACCCAAACTTTCCCAACTGGGTTCTCTACCCTCCCGCCTCTCCCCTCCTTGCTCACGATTTCATCTTCCTTCAAAGGACATGCTGGATACCGTTCTCCGTCCTCCTGTGCTTTCCCCATTTCTAAACTTCCACTTATGTGATCTCACCTGCAGTGAAGAGAATACTCTGGAAGGAGGGAAGGAGAAAGGTGTCGTGCCATGATTGTCACTCCCAGGCTCAGAAAGGGCACCAGCTGATTCTTTACCTTTTGAGTTGAATTGATTGGTTGGAATTAAAAGATACCAAGTTGAGACAAGTATACAGATGCACTCACCTAGGGCAGGTAAGCCAAACTTCAGGAAAATGAGTCAGTTCTGTATTTGTATTTGGTGATAAATTTTTACATGTACAACCAAATGTTTACATAACCTTAACCGACCCAGTGAGATTGAACTGAAAAACTAGGGTTTCAAACATGAATATCCCTTCAAATACTCTCTGGAACATTCTTCCATCCACATCATGCTTGACTTTCCCCTACAAGTATGTATGTATGGGGGAGAAATGTTGCATGTTTCTCAAATATGGCTTCTTATTTGCAAATGTCCTGCTTGCCTCTTTCCCAGAGTCTATAAAGCTGATTTTTTCAGCAACTACTGTGTTGCAGGATTTTGGTATTGCATTTTGTTGGGCCAACCAAACTGTTTGAGGAAAGCTTGTGTGAGGAGGTGAGGGGTATCAAGGGTTAGCACCCTATAATGCAGTGAGAAGTCTGTAGTAGTTTGGTATTCTCTCGTTTTATTTCCCCAAATGAAGAGGGAAGAGAATTTGTTAGTATTTTATTTGGGTTATTAAGTAGCATTTGCAACTGTAAACAAGTTCAAATATAGTAACATAGTTTATCATCTGAAATGACATCATCATCTTAGATGGCTGAATCAAAAATTAAACTTTTTGTTTCCCATACCAAAATAGAATTTATTTGCTTTATACATAGTGACCTGACCAGTTTTATTAGGAGAAAACAGAAAAACTATACTCTTTAAGAAAATTAAACTTTTAAACATCCATTTTTGACATGAGGTGTTAAACCCTTCAGCGCTGTGCTGTTCACAGAGTAAATATTTAAAACGCAGTGTTTGGGCTCGCTGTTTAATTTTTGACTTCTACTTAATCACGTGTGCTCTGGCTTGCTTTCAGGATTGCTGTCTCTGCACATTGTGGGAATTCTTCTAACTTAGCTCTGTTTCCCATTTTATATACATTATCTTAAAAACCAAAGTCTCCCCACTAACTGACTTTAATTCTCTTCTTGTCTATTCTAATATCTCATGGATTTCCTTTTGTAGCCTTATCTAAAATATCCTAAATGGTTGGAAGGTTGCTTTCCAATTTAAACCACTCTTAGGCTAGGCAAATGGCTGGGACCCTTGAGGGCATATCATACATGGTGGTGGAGAGGGGTAACGATTTAGATTACTATGAGAGAGAAATGCATCATTATTAAATACAGTTCATCTTAGCAGAGATACGTACTAGACTTTTTTTTTTCAAAAAGGAGCATAATATAGAAAATAACCGTATCTTTTTCCTTACACAATTTTTGTTATTAATTCCGTCGGAGACAGGATATTTGCTGCATGTGCAAGTAGCATAACCTCTGATGGGCTTGGAAGTTTGTTTATACCCTTAAAAACACGGAATTTTAGGTGTAGAAGTGGTCTTATGCTACCATCAGATAGTACTCATCAGATTCCCTTTCCTTCAGGGGACTAGACTTTGTTGTCATTTCTTTCCACCATGTTTTCCATAGACTCCCCACTCTCACTGGTTTTTTATCCTTTACCAGTGCATCAGTCAGTTTTCTGTAAAGGCACGTGTCACCCTGTAAGGCAATCATTTGTTCATATGAGTATCTTTCTCTTTGGATCATAAACTGTGTAAAGGCGGGAAGTGGTCTATGACCACATACTTCCCAGTGGCCAGCTGAAAGCCTAGTTTATGGTAAGAACTTAAGGAAGATTAACACCCTCATAGTAGCTAACAACCCCCAAATCTCAGTGGCTTAAGACAGCCTTGGGTTGGCAAGGGTCCTGTTTCACGGTGTCTTCATTGAGGGGGATAGGCTAATAAAGTCTGGATAAACTTGGATGCATGCTAGGCATCTTGGCAAGGGGATGGAAAGAGTGAATCATGCCCCAGCCCTTCATGTTTCAGCTTGGAACTGACATGTCACTTTCTCTCATAGTGTCTTGATCAAAGCAGGAAACATAGCCATACACGACTATGACCCTGGGAGCAAGAGCAGCACCTCTTTGTTTCTGAGAAAAGGAGAACAGGAATGTTTGCCAGTGCCACTAATACCTAAGTCAGTATCTGATACATGGTGGGCACCTGAGAACCATTGAATGAATGAAATACTTAGAACTTTCTGCTGGGATTTTAGATTTTTCCGCACAGTAAGCAGAACCACTTCAAATAGATATACTGTTAACTACATTTTTAAAAATTAATTAATTACTTTTTTAAATACTTTTTCCGCGTAACAGTATTCATTGTTTTTGCACCACACCCAGTGCTCCATGCAATATGTGCCCTCGTTAGTACCCACCATCTGGCTCCCCCAACCTCCCACCCACCGCCCCTTCAAAACCCTCAGATTGTTCTTCAGAGTCCATAGTCTCTCATGGTTCATCTCCCCTTCCAATTTCCCTCAACTCCCATCTCATCTCCATCTCCCCTTGTCCTCCATGCTATTTGTTATGCTCCACAAATAAGTGAAACCATGTGATAATTGACTCTCTCTGCTTGACTTATTTCACTCAGCATAGTCTCTTCCAGTCCCGTCCTTGTTGCTACAAAAGTTGGGTATTCATCCTTTCTGATGGAGGCATAATACTCCATAGTATATTTGGACCACATCTTCCTTATCCATTTGTCCATTGAAGGGCATCTTGGTTCTTCCCACAGTTTGGCAACCATGGCCATTGCTGCTATAAACATTGGGGTACAGATGGCCCTTCTTTTCACTACATCTGTATCTTTGGGGTAAATACCCAGTATGTTAACTACATTTTTTAGAAGATGAGGATGCTAATATTACTTTACAAGCTATGTTCAGCAGACTTTTGAGAATTGTCTTGTAGCCACTCTATTCACTTTACTCATATTAGGAAAGGCATTGTGCTTGATTTTCTAGTTTTTCAGATGCTTAGAGTATGGAATGGGTACATTTGCATGATTTAACGCTATGCCTGAGTCATTAAGAAGAAGAGCTGGGGAAAATGTTAAAGTCGTCAAATATTTACATATTAAGTTAGTCTGACCAAGAAGCTTTTTTAGAAGAGTTAATATCTGGCTCAACAATTGGACAAGTGCTTCGGAAAAATGAGAACCTAATCGACTTAAAAGTGAAGTATTTCTAAGTACCTTTAAGTTCTACTTTCTTAGCAAATTTCAGTGATGTAACAATGTTTTCGACTACAGTGTAGTCACCATGTTTTGCACTAGATCCTCAGATACCCATCTTGTAGCTGAAAGTCTGTGCCAACTTATTTACAACTTGAACGTTCTCTCTCTCTCTCACACACACGCACAGACACACATACGTGTTTGTGAAGTGATGGATGTGTTAACTAACAAGATGGTGAGACGCCATTCGTAACATAATGTACATTAAGTCACCATAGTGTCCATTCTAAATATCTTACAGTTTTATCTGTCAGTCATACCTCAATAAAGCTGAAATAAAATAAATATTTGGGTTATTCCTCTCCCCATAATAAATAGCACTGTAATGTCTTCATGGCCCCCTTTTTTCCTTGTTTCTTCAATTAGAAAATATTTAACTTGAGGGAATTGGCCAAGGTTTGCTGAAATTTCAGCATGGCAGACCAAGCGGAAAGAAGTCCGTTGAGAACAGAGGGGAGCATGACTGAAGGTCATCTTGATTTCAGTCCTCCGAGGGGACTGAGGGAGGTGTGTCTGAAACCAGGCTTGTGTTGCTCTCAAGGTCATAGCTGTTGGTCATAGGCAATTGCTGAAAGGGATATTTGGCTTGGGAGCAGAGATGGCACTGACCCTGAAGACTGAAAGATCTGACAAAGGCCAGATTGTAGGACCAGATTCCATCTGGGAGGCAGTTCTAAAGGAGAGTCTCAATTTTTTTTTTTTTTTTTTTTTTTAAGGTCTGCTCCAAAAGGTAATCATGGTTTTAATCCCTCAAGGCAGGAATTTGGGCTGGAGGGTAGAGAACCCCAAGCAGAGCTTATTGGGGGAAACTGAGCTTTACAAGTTGATCAGTACTTAGCCCATCTAGGATTTAAGTAAGCACCCAGACTGTTACTTGGTCCCAGCTTGGATAGGAAGCCATTCCCTACTCTACTGCGTGAATCTGCCGAGGAAGTCTGCAAAGCTGAGCAAGGAAGGCAAAGTCCCTGATCTCTGGCTAGGACGTGGGGGGAAGGCTGTGACAGAAATTGAAAGCTAGTGTTCATTGATTGTCTCACCAGTGGGTCCGTGGGAGTCAGGAGAGGTTGGAGATGAGATGGAAGTACTACACTTACCCTCTTCCTTGAATTTGTGGTGTCGTTATGGAAACAAGCACATTATAAAATTGGTTACTCACCATGAGCGACTCTGCCGATACAGAGACCAGAGTTGTAATACATAGTGTCTGAGGAGCCTGAGGTGTTGGACGATCTCAGCAGTGCCCGAGTTCAATGAGAGTGTTTAAAACTGTGTCTTTGCTTTGATGATAATCTGCAGAATACATATTTTTATCAGGTACAAACACAAGCCTTCTCATTTGCAGTGATAATTTGTATTTAAAGTATGTTTTCATAACCTAAAACTTTAGTTTCTTAAGTTAATGCAATTCAAACTCGATTTACAGAATGGTAGCTCGATTTACAGAATGGTAGCTTAGAGGCCAGCTTTGTGGCAAATTCCCTCGAGGACAGTTCCCCAAACATGATGGAGAGCCTGAGTCCAAAAATACTCTTCTGGGTGCATACGTTTTTAAAGAAACTGTAAGCATGGAGGATAGAATCCGAATCTGAGCCATGAAGAATGGGTGGGCTCACATGGGTACAAAGAAGAGATAGATAAAAGTGTTTCCACAAGAGACAGAGTGTGAGATCAAGGATGAGCATGATTCATTTAGGGGACCTGGAACTTGAAGAATACTTCAGTTTCAGGTTTTAAATCCTGCCTCCTGATCTTGACATGGCAATAGTTTTGGGAACCCTGTTTTCTCTGTTTCCTCGATTGCCTGCCTTCTTCTGATGGATGCACGAACTTGATGACATCTTTATTGAGAACGTGACTCTCACAAACCCTTTAAAGGGTCATCTTCTGACTCTCACGTTACTGATCAGTATGTAACGTGAAACTTTCTTTGTGTGCCAGAATGTGAATTTTGTCTCTGCAGGACTGTACTTCTGAGCAGTTCATGATTCTAGCAGAGACGTCCAAAGGAGGGTGCGTTGCATCACCATGCTGGGTATTTGGCTGCTGCTCAGGAAGCAGGTGGTCCATCGAGGACCAGGACACTAACAGGACATTGTCTTTTTTATGGAAGAACCTCACCTGTACTTTGTTAGGCATTTGTTCTTCTCAACTATCATCAATGGCCTCTCGAGTTATTTTTCTTTTGTACAAAAAGCATCCCAGATCAGTGTTCTTTTTTTTCTTCTTCTTCTTAAGATTTTATTTATTTATTTGAGAGAAAAAGAGCACAAGAAGGGGCAGTGGCAGAATGAGAGGGAGGAACAGACTCCCCACTGAGCAGAGAGCGCTACGTGGGGCTTGATCCTAGGACCCTGGGATCATGTCCTGAGCCAAAGGCAGAGGCTTAACTGACAGAGTCACTAGGTGCACCCCGCCGCCCCCGCTCCAGATCAGTGTTCTTTATGGTTCTTCATTTTACAGTAGTTTAATGAGATTTATTACTAACACAGGGTTTGTGTTTGTTGATTACGTCATGTTTGTTAATTACATCAGACGGCAAGGCTGTTTGTTCAGATGTAGGCTGACAAGTACTTGGTCTTTTTCAATCTTCTTTGCTAAGTAAAACTTTCTTTTTTTTCCCCCTTTACAGATTCCGACAAGATCATGGCAGAGCACAGCCACAAGCAGAAGCCGCTCGATTTACAGAATGGTAGCTTAGAGGCCAGCTTTGTGGCAAATTCCCTCGAGGACAATTCCCCAAACATGATGGAGAGCCTGAGCCCAAAGAAATATTCCTCCAGCCTGAGGTTTAAAGCCAATGGAGACTATTCGGGCTCTTACTTAACCCTATCACAACCTGTGGCTGCTAAGAGAAGCCCTTCCCCTCTGGGATCCAATGTCAGGAGCAGCCCCTCACTGGCCAAAATCCAGGGAAGCAGGCAGTTCTCCTGTGATGGAACTGACAAAAGTATTTCCGTGAAACCGCCCACCCCTCTCCTCAGCACTTCCCCCTCCCTCAGTGGGTACCCACTTGGGAGAGCGGACTTTGATCATTATATTGGCCGGGACAGCGAAAGGTCCTTGAGGCTCGCAGAGAAGCCTCCCTATTCCAAATACAGCTTAAGGAATAAATCCCATGACAATGTCTACTTTCTCGGGGGGCTGGAAGGCCGAAAGGTGTCCGGCTCACTCCTGACCATGTGGAATGGAAGTTCCCTGAGCGACACTAGCCCCTCTCCCATCAGCAGATCGGGGGCGGCAAGCATGCCTTCAAGCCCAAAGCAAGCCAGGAAAATGAGCATCCAGGACAACCTGACCCTTCAGCCCAAGCTGAGCCGACACAAGGAGCCGGCCTCTGAAAACATCGGTTTAAGAACCAGGAAGTATTCGGGCAGCAGCCTGAGTCACATGGGAGCCTACAGCCGCTCTCTCCCCAGGTTACACAGGGCCACCGACAACCAGCTGACGCCCCTCAGTTTGCCTCCCAGAAACTCTCTGGGCAATTCCAAACGAACAAAACTGGGGGAAAAGGATCTACCTCATAGCATCATAGACAACGACAATTACCTGAATTTTTCTTCTTTGAGCTCAGGGGCTTTACCCTATAAACCCTCCGCATCGGAGGGGCATCCTTACGTCAGTTCCACCCTCAGTGTCCCTGCCAGTCCTCGAGTGGCTCGGAAGATGCTTCTGGCCTCCACCTCCTCCTGCACCTCTGATGACCTTGACAGGGCTCCCTACTCTGGGCCCGGCCCAGGGCACTCGTTTCCTCCCGGGGACACGTTCGCTGCCAGGAGGAACTTCTCCTGTGGGTCTGTCGAGTTCGATGATGCCGACCTGGAGAGCCTCCGACAGGCCTCAGGAACTCCCCAGCCCATCCTCCGGGAAAGGAAAAGCAGCATCAGCTCCATTTCCAGCCGCGATGACCTGATGGACTATCACCGGCGGCAGAGGGAGGAGAGACTCAGGGAGCAGGAGATGGAGCGACTGGTAATCCTCATCCGACTTGACCTCACTCTTCCCTTGAGCAGCTTCTTGGAGACACACTTGGAGGCCTGTAGGAGCTCCACGTGCAGCCACTGCTTTGTCTTTCTAGAATTCTGCTGTCCTTCCCTTTCTCAGTCCCTATGGCTGGTCGCGTGGGGGCGTTTGAAGGCCTACCTGTACCTAGTGTTAGATTACGTGGCTCTGCGGAGTCCTCTCACGCGTAGATTCCTGATAAACCTAACCGAGTGGTTGTGAATTTTACTGAATTTCTTATAAGTCTTACAACCTTTTCTTTAAGACAGTGAGTAAACACTGATTTGTATTACGGATGCCATCAAATTGATATGGCATGGTCTGATAGGAGTAATTGGGGAAATCACGACTGTTTAGGAATTAGGCAGTAAACTTTTCTGTAGAGCAAGTGGTCTAGAAAATTGAAAGGTCAGCTAAATGTTGCTCAGCCTTTTTCCTGCTCTGTACACATACGCATACCTTCCCCCCAACCATATTCCCTTCTGCAGTGTCTCCTAGTCCATGCAGTGACACCCAAGTACACATCCAGGGAAGTTTTTTGAGTCGTCTTTTTCTGTTGAAAATGGATTTTTGCTGACTGTGGGAAATACTGAAAACAGGAAGAATGGGAGATACTATCCCTTGAGAGTCCCATTCATGAATGAGGGCAAACTGCTGCATTCTTACTCTTTTCTTTTAAGCGTAGACTTTTTTGCCTATGTGTTTCTTAGGACGAACAGGGTGAGAGTTTACTTTAATTCATTAATGCTGAGTTGTTCCTTAAAGAGGGATGCAGCAGGGGCTGATAAAGCTGATTTACAAAAGTATAAGAGTATCAAAAGGATTTTCATTGCTAAAAGAAAGTATGCTGGAGTAAGATTTCTGAATCACATACCAAGCTGAGTAATGCCCTACAGGATAACAAAATTGTAACCTTTGGATTCGAATGGGCAGAAACCGTTTGCATCTATCCAGGACAAAAACTGTTTGGAATTTTACACAAAGAATCATTTGTGTCCCTCATAGATGTTGATAAGTCAGTATCGATCCTTGCAGATAGCCTAACCAGTAATAGTGAATGCAAACGAATGTGCATACCCTTAGAAAATTCTGTATTCCTTGGGTGGCTCTGTTAGATGGTGCTCCAGTAGGACAGTTTTCCTTTGTTATCTTAAATAATCTTCCAGAGATTTTTCATGGTCACAAAAAGGCATTGTATTTGGGCTTGATTCATTGACAGTTCAGGAGAAGTTTTAATTAGCATATGAATAAGCCTTCTTGTATGCAGCATAGCAAATCTGGCTCTGTAGTGTGATGAACAACTCTTACTTTTTAAAAAATTATTATTATAGTATAGTTGACACACAGAGTTACATTAGGTAAGTTAGTTTCCAGCGTACAACATAGTGATTCTGCAAATCTATACCTTAGGCTAAGCTCACTGCAAGTGTGGCTTCCATCTGTCACCTTACAAAGCTATGCCATTGACTCTGTCCCGTAGGCTGTACCCTTCATCCCTGAGCAACTACTCTTAGTGAAGCCAGAAAGTTAAGCTCTATTGGATAATTTATTAAGGAATCCAGGAGAGCATTTCAGTGGCTTCCCTCACTCCAGTGATCTTCCTGAGATGCTATTATTTCCTCTTCTGTTCCAAGGACAGGAAACTAACCTCGAAAATCACCTCCAGTTTTCATCTTTAGCACTTTTTAAGTGTTGGTGAATTTCTCGTTCCTCCAGTTTCCCCAAATCTACGAAGGTTCCTGACAATCCAGGCAGTGACCTTCCTTACTGCCTGTCAAGTCAGGGCCTTGTAAGTCACAAACTAGGTCTTGATTCAGTTTCTTGGGAGAATTTTATGGATATTGCCTCCAAATGTAAAGTTAGATCCCTTTTTTGCTTCATAATGGGCTTTATGATGTTCAATGAAATGAGGCTTATTTTTAAATATGACACTTTGGTTTTGGCCCCTGTTGCTTAGTCCGTTTGTCTAATTACATCCCAGTAAAAAGGAAGAGAGATTCTTATTGGCCCATGCAAGTAATGTTATTGCTTTTAGAAAAAATAAAGTGACTGAGACACCTGGGTGGCTCATTCAGTTAAGCTTCTACCTTCAGCTTGGGAAGTGATCCCAGGGTTCTGGGATCCAGCCCCATAGTGGGCTCCCTGCTCAACAGGGAGTCTGCTTCTCCCACTGACTGCCACTCCTCTGCTTGTGCGCATGCTGTCCCTCTCTGGCAAATAAATAAATAAAATCTTAAAAAAAAAAAAAAAACAACCTAAAAAACAAAATAATAATAAGTAAGTTAGGAAAAATATTTCTTCCTGAATTCTGAGGGACCAAGGAGAAGAAGCTACCCTTGAAAGATTGTTTCCTTTAGTTTACAAAATCAGAGTCAACTAAATTGAGGGTTAGAGATAGATGGAGATGAATGCTAAAGATGTTCCCCATTTAGACAGTAGAATATTACACACAATGCCAATGATTTTCCATGAGACATATGGAAATTAGATTTCCAGGATCAGTTCGATGAGTTCTATAGAATTCTTATTCCTTTGCATCTTGGGTCATCAGCTTGATTTCATGAAGTCATCTATTTGTGGACTAAAAGAAGTCCTGGTTTAACCACCTTGTACTGTTTCCTGCTTGCCTATGCAGTGTCAGCTAAGAACTCAGAAGCCTTTACTCACAAGTCTGTTTCTGAAATCTCGAGATTGAAGAGAGTATCTGGTAAAGGTCTATCTACCAGACTCTTTGTTTAAGTCACATTCTAATCTGTAACTAGCCGCAGAGTGTGTAAGCAACCGTGAGAGGAAAGCAGAGACCACTTGGTGAGGGTAAGGGTAAGTGTCTGTGGTTCATCTGTGGTTAAAGCTCATGAAGAGTAATCAGCAAGAAGGAGAGGTAAAATCCTCTTCGGTGCGTAGGACATTGGTCTTATTTAACCAGTGTTTCCCCAGAGGGTGAGAACGAATCACAGAGCGTTGAGGACATTCACAGACACCCAGGACCTCTCTGTGAAGTATGCCATCTCTGAACATTGTTTGTATTATAATATTTTACCCTTACAAAACTAGCCTAGGGAAGGCTGAGCTTCTCATTTCATTTGACAGATCTTCCTATGCTATTTTTGATGGTATTGAGCTATTCACAAATAAGGGACATAGCAAACCTAATTATTTCTGACATCCTTTTTGTAAGGTTAAGGAACAAATCTGGTGCTTGCCCAGGGATCAAGTGGGAAAACTTAAGGATGGATCATGTATAAAAGATAACTTGGAAATTTTTTTTTTCCCCTGAATTTAAGGTCCGATTTTGGGAAGGCAAAATCAAATATGAATTAGAGAAGATTTCATTACGTGACTAATATAGGATTGTGGATGCACGAGAACAATGAATATTTGCAGTTTATCTACTGAATAAAGCAACAACATTTTATAATAAACAAGAAATCTTCAATCATTAGGAAATGAGGAACTTTCATTTGAAATATTTAGGGATATAACAAAAAAGTTTCTCCTGTGAGATACAAAATCTCTCTGCTTTCCTGGACAGGCTATGTAGAAAAATAACCTTTTATTACCTTTTGTAATAGGTCATAGGCTATTTCTCCTATTTTTGTAATAGGTAATAGGCTGATTTCTCCAAGATCATTCTGTCATTTCAATATAGGTAAATGCATTTTAGCTTTATGTTTATAAGGTATTTGACATGCATTACATTTTTAAAAATTACTTTATTAATAAACCCATCAAAGTGTGCAAGCTTTGCCATAATTTTAACATTTTATTACATTTTTATAGCTTACTATTTCAAGTATTATAAACCAAGTCAAATAAAGCTCCCTTTGTGCAAACCTACAATTTTTAAATATTCACCATCTTTTGTTCTTCATGGTCTTTTGTCAATTCTGGAACAACCAGATACTTTAAGAAAAAAAGTATCTAACTTGAAGATATTGGAAATTATGCTTCAACTGACACACAGAACATAATTACCATTGGTATGAAAAGGTGTGTCACAATTATAATTCAGTTTAGTTGAGCACAACTTTTATATTTTTCTTCACCTTAAACATTATATGGAAGTGATCTTAGCTTATCTTTTCAGCAAACTAATATTATAAGACATTTTAAAAATTCAGGTAAACTAATCCCTTTGTGATAAAAATAAATCCAAACTTATTTTAAGTATGAAATTATAGGAGCGCCTGGGTGGCTCCGTTGGTTGAGGATTGACTCTTGGTTTCAGCTCAGGTCATGATCTTAGGGTCCTGGGATCGAGCCACACAAGTGGGCTCTGTGCTCAGTGTGGAGTCTGCTTGGGATTGTCTCCTTCTCCTTCTGTCTCTCCCCTACTCATGCTCTCTCTTTCTCTTTCTCTTAAATGAATAACTCTAAAAAAATAGGAAATTACATATGTACTGTACTGTATGTTGATAAAATAAGGAAAAAACATACAGCTGATTTTTAAACCAGGGTGTCAGATCAGTCTGACTTGTACAAGAGTTTGCTTTGATCACATAAACTTGCTTTCTAAGGAAAAAAATGCTTCTGAAATCAGCATTTTTTGATGAGACAGTTCTTTTTCTTAAAATGCGAACATATTTTAATTATTAGAATTATTGCATTTTCTTAGAATTTTGGAAATGTTAGATTTATCTAGATGCTGATTAGTCTCTAAAGCAATCAGAACAGAGGTTCTTTATTTTAGTTTATTATTATCCTTAAGAAGTAGGAAAATACTTCACTCTTACACAGTGATTTTTTTCCCCCCTGAGGTACAGAGCCTCAGATGAAAAACTTAAAATTTGGTTCTATAGCTTCAGCTGCAGATCAAAAGTAAATACTGGAACATAAAATTTACTTGTTCCATATCTCAAGAGACTGCTCACTGTTCCACTGGGCACAAAATAGTGTCCTGATTTGAACTCACAGAAAGCGAAATAACCAACCAATTAAAACAAGAACAAATACAAATGCTCAGTCATCTTTCACCTGAGCAAGGTTGAATTTCAGTTCTACCTGCAGATCACAAGTGGCCAGACCATAAAACCAGATCCCCGCTCGTGACTGCCACCAGTGGAGATAACTATTGGTTTGCGTGCAAACTAAAACCCAGGTCAAACTTGGTCAAAAATTAGAAACAGAAGCAAAGCAAAGCCAGGAAAGCAAAAACTGCAGAAAAGAGCAAGTCAATGAAGGTAAAGTTCTCCTGCCATCTGGGATTTACTCCAGGAGCCAAGAGAAGCTTTGCCTGGATTTCCAGCCCATGGGATCTATTTCGTGAAAAATGCAATTTAATTGACTCCACAAGACGAGTGTACTTGGACACTTCACAGGCACCTCCAAAATGTCAAAGCATAATTTTCAAAAAAAGAAACAGAACTCTTACACAAATATGAAATGAATAGATGCCAAAGATTTATTTAAATCAATAGTGAGGAAACTGAGCAAAGTAAGGTTGGTTCACTGAGCATAATTTCTATAGTACTTTTTAGCTAAGCTGTGATTATACTAGTGTTTCATCTGGATTTTTTTTGTTGTTTTTTACTTGTTCAATCTCTATTTGAAAACTCAAGGTAATTATATTGAGTCTTAAAGATTGAACCCTAATTATGAATCTCCAAGGACCTATTTATGAAGTATAATAATCCACTTTGAGTCTACATTAAGTGGCCTCCAATTGCTGTGCTATTTGAGATGTTTGGTTTTTCATACATTTTATTCCTTCTTTCTTGCTCTCAGCTGCCAGTTCTTGCCTTTGTCATTATGCCAGCCTTTTCTTTCATTTTTTGATTTTTGAAACCAGATATCAAGCCTTGTTTAAAAATATTCCAAACTAAGAGTTACCAGGTCCAAGTGAGGTCTTGAGAGGACTCTGTGCCCATGAAATGTATGTACTCCAGTCCATAGACCCCGTGACCTCCTTCTGGGCTGGTCTGTGGTGGTTACAGCTCTTTTCCAAGTGGAGGACATGAATGGATGAGCTGTCTCCAGAAGGCTAGGATGCTGATTCTATGACACACTCGGTTTTCTAGAGGCTAGAGGAATAATTGTACAGTAGACAGAGTATTCTGTTAGTCCTCTCATTTGCCTCCCTCCCAGTAATATTGACATAAGGATGGCATCTAGTGCATCTTAAAGTCTAGGGAAAAGACATTTTAAAAAGACAGGGGGGAAAATGAAAAAACTCTATAGCAAACTTGGGTGCTGTTAAGAATCTTCATTTGGTTACAATGCCAAAAGCATCTGTGTGCTATTGTGGAGAACCAGTGGTTCCCCACAAATTGCACTGTAGCAATCCAATATTTTCTTTCTGGCTGATGGCAGTCTTCTGTGGTGCCTCAATAAACAGCATTGTCGCCATATGGAACTATGTAGGGCCACACTTGCCGTTTATTTTTCAAACGCGTTGTAATGTGATGCCCATCTCCTGAAGCCCCAGGTTTCTAACTTTCTACAGGCTTTACCATTCTGAAGATAAGGTTGGCTTTCTTTCAAGGAAGATGTTAATATTCCCATGGTATTGTTATTGGAATAGATGAAATGTCTGGGTCAGCAGTTCTGTGCTGTTTGGAAGACATTTTGTTCCAGTAGCTTCTCTGAAAGCTCTTTACAGCTGAAGACTTCTGGATTGCACGAGGCTGGGACTGTGTTGATCTTCTTCTCTGCTGTATATCCACCTCCTAGCCATTGATGAGAGTGCGAGAAGCATTGTACACCTGTTTTTGAAAAGAGTAAATGAATGTTTTTGATACCCATTAATGACATTCATTCTGGCTTTCCTTATTCTGTGGTTGAAGCTTCTCCCCTTGTTCTCAAACATCCCAAACTTAAGTTTGTGCACTTGGTTCCAGGTAACCATGAAGCTCAATGAAAAAGAATGCACATACCTCAGCACGAATGTGTTCCTTTGCTTCCAGAAGTGGGGCAATTCCCTTCCAATATGTAGTTAAAAATGAAAAGGTGAAAATTAGATGGTTTCCTCTATTTTGCAAATTTCTTAGCAGTCTTTGTAAGAACTGGTGCTCTCCAGGGTTATACGGGGCCAAGGCTGCAGGACCCAGAGTCTGGCTTGTGTAGTGTTGAGCAGCCCAGAGACCTATATTTCTAAAAGTAAATATCAGTATAATGGTGGGTATTTAAGGAATTACAGCATTCTATAAAATAAATGTATATGTTCACTAATCTTAAAATGGTAAGATGCAGATACCATTTTAAAAATGAGAGAGTAAACAGGTTGGTGCTATTTAATTTTATAATTAGGAAAAACCATTTGGGAGCCCAAGAAGTGTGAGCCTTGTCAGGTGAAGGTCACTCTAACCAAAGGTATGCCTTGCTTTCTTGCCAGGATTCTTGCTACCTGCACTTCCTTGTGATTCCTGACCCCAAAGACATTTTGGGCATTCAGACTTTTTTTTTTTTTGCATTGTGAATTTGACAGCGTTTCTTGGTTGGAGGCAGAATGGCAACGTTAAGAGAACGTCTTGTGCGACCTAGCCATAATATTAATCTTTTTTTTTTTTTTTTTTCCTGAGAAGAATGTGTTTGAAATGTGAAGGCAAGCTTAAGTATTGAAAATTATTTTGTTCTCCAGTCTCACAAACTTGGAAGGGATCTCTTCCTGGTGTGGCCCTTCCCCCTGCTACATCCTGGCAGAATTGTAATTTTTTTTTTAAGATTTTATTTATTTATTTGACAGAGAGAGAGAGATCACAAGTAGGCAGAGAAGCAGGCAGAGAGAGGGGGCGGGCCTCGATCCCAGGACCTTGGGATCATGACCTGAGCTGGAGGCAGAGGCTTAATCCACTGAGCCGCCCAGGCATCCCAGAGTTGTAATTTTTTAAAAATGGTTGCGCTAGTGGGGAGTGGGTCAGTTAAACTCCAGGAGGGTGAGAGGTTGGTTTACTGACCAAATTAACTTGGTGGCTTGGACTTTTTAAAGGGATATTTAGAAATTATGACTCACTTTCTATATTCTGACTCAGAATGTCTATTGTTACATTAGTTTATTTAATCTTCAGAGTTAGCGTAAGCCCTCAACTGACTCATTTTGGTGAAGCCTTGGCTCTAATATTTCAGTCTGTCAGTTCTCTGCCATTCTGCACCTTTCACCTTGATGCCTTTACCCGGATGGTCAGCGGTCTAGCTCAGAAATATAATGGGAGCCATCATTGTGAACCAGATGTGCAATTTTAAATTTTCTTATGTTCAGAAAACTTTTGGAGGGGCACCTGGGTGGTTCAGTCAGTTAAGCGTCTGCCTTCGGCTCGGGTCATGATCTCGGAGTCCTGGGATCGAGCCCTGTATCAGGCTCCCTGCTCAGTGGAGAGCCTGCTTCTCCCTCTGCTCCTCTGCACACTCAACGCATGCTCCTCTCTTTCTCAAATAAATAAATAAAATCTTCCTTAAAAAGGAAACTTGATGAAATAGTGAAAATAATTATGCTATATTAGACAGTACAAGCTTAGAATGGTGATGCTCTCTACCTGTGTAAATCAACTGTCCATTCTGTACACAGACTTCCTTCATTTCTAATAAAATAAGACTAAATCTCTAAGTAGTGAGAAGTATGAAGTAGACTACTGTCCGGTTAGATCACTTTGGGTCATCAGAAAACAAACTGCAGACGTTCTCTCTGTGTTATTTTAAGTGGCCAATTGTCACATGTACGTAGTTGTCTAGTAAATATTGAAGGAATTAATCATTAGCAAATTAAGAGTATCAACTGTCCTCAGCTAACTGAGACTAAAAACAGTTATCACATCTTTTTCTTCTCCATCAGTTGGATCAGTAGGTACATGGAGGAGTGATGGGAAGGAAGAAAAAAAGTAGCATTTAGCAATAATCTAGTGACCCCACATTGGAGAAACACAGAGCAATGTCTCCGTATAATTCTTTGCTACACTAGTCTGTGACTGTTGCTATTAAAAGCAGGTTTCTCTACACGCAGGAGCCAACCGTGGATCCTTGTTACAGTGGCAGTACAAGCTATTGCCTCTTGATGGTGCCACACATTTAAAGATTCCTGCTCAGAATTGAGGGATGTGTGCTGTGAATCCTCAAGCAGTTTAGTGTTCTGGGCTCAGCACAAAAATAAAGAAAACACCTTGGATGAAGAAGCAGCTGCCCTGTCAGCCAGGGAGCGAGTCTCCTTCTTTTCTTAAGATGATAAATTGAGGCAGGAAGGCTCATGACTAAAAAGAAATAAAGCTCAGAAATAAAATTCACAGGAAAAGGTACAAATAAGATGGAAATTGAAAATATAGAATATCAATACAGACAGGGTAATGGGGAATGACTTGCGTTTCTTCGTAGAAAAATGATCTCCATATTGGTTGTTAAATTATCTAAATTAAAAGCCATTAATTCAGCGACCTTTGAAAACATTTTTTCATCCACTAGTAGGTCTAGTGACTGTGCTGGCTTATTGTAAGGTGAATTTTTCTTTTCTGGTTCTAGAAAAGCTTATGGGATATCTGCTCTGAAGAATACTTTGAAAGTTTGTGATTAGTTTTTAAGAAAAATTATAGAACACATATTAGAATAGAAACTTGCATCACTTTTTCATTGGAAGGATTTTGTCAGCCATTTGAATGTGCGGATTAGGACTTAACTTGAAGTCCCTTGCAGAAAAGTTAATCTTTTTTTTTATTTTGAGGTAATTGTGGATTTACATGCAGTTGTAAGAAATAATTCAGAGAGATTCTGTGTACCCCTTATCCAATTTCCTCCAGTGCTAACATCTTGCGAAACTATAGTTTTCCTATCACAGCTGGTATATTAACATTGATGCAGTCAAGATACAGAGCAGATACAACACCCCAAACTCCTCCCTGCAGGCCTTCTGTAGCCTCCCAAACTTTCCTCCTACTCTCAGCAACTCCTTAACCCCTGGCATCTGCTCGTCTGTTCTCCAGAGCTATAATTTTATTATCATAAGTATGTTACATACATGTAATCATATACTTGATCGAGTTTGGCTTCTTCCTTGCTGCATAAGTCTTTGGAGATTGAACTGGGATGTTCCATGTCATTTTTTCTCTCCAGCTCAAGTCCGGGATGTATGAGGTAAAGGAAATCTCAGGGAACTCATTTCTGGGTCCCTATGTGCCCAGTTGATCTGCTGCCTTTTCTTCATCTTTTGGTCTTCTTCTGTTTGTCTTATACAGAATGAGTCCAAGGTTCTCAGTTACACTCAGTGGGAGGAATAGGGAAAAATACCTCTACCTCATCTCCCCAGAAGCAGGAGTCAGGGAGATCAGTTTTTAAAGTTCAGAACAGCCAAGAACTTTGCTCTGGTGAAGTCTAATTGATCTCAAGGGGGAAATCTGTATATGGGGGCATGTTCTGCTGAAGAATTTTGGTTTGGAAAAATTGAAGTTTCTCATTCAAAATTGCTAAGACCATATCCCAGTTCTGGGATTGTAATTTGGATTTTGGAAAAAGACAATTTTAATAAAATGCCTAAATAGAAAAAAGAATAAGTTTCTCAGACATGTATTAGTCTTTCATTTTGATTACAGAATAAGAGAGCCAGAATATTGAAAGTCTGTCTTTCCCATTAGAGCATGAAGACCAAGGCCTAAATCATGGTACGCAGAGATTACAATTTTAAAAGTTGTTCTGGGAGCAAGGAAAATGTAGTTACTTTCTTAACATCTCAAGTAGAGAAAGAAGACTTGTCATCGTTTATTTTGCATTTTTAAAAGATTTTCTTTCTTTCTTTCTTTCTTTTTTTAAAAAGATTTTATTTATTTATTTGACAAAGAGAGAGATCACAAGTAGGCAGAGAGGCAGGCAGAGAGAGAGAGAGAGGAGGAAGCAGGCTCCCTGCTGAGAAGAGAGCCAGATGTGGGGCTCGATCCCAGGACCCTGAGATCATGACCTGAGCTGAAGGCAGAGGCTTTAACCCACTGAGCCACCCAGGAGCCCCAGATTTTATTTATTTCAAAGAGAGAGTACAAACCCGAGAGAGAGGCAGAAGGAGAGGGAAAAGTGAGAAGCTGCTATGCAGGGCTCGCTGTGCGGCTCCATCCCAGGACTCCGGGACCATGACGTGAGTGGAAGGTAGACACTTACTGACTGAGCCACCTAGGAGTACCATTATTTTGCCTTTTTCTATATATAACTGTAGCATTCTTTTTATAAATTTTAGAACACAGTATTTTCCATGTAATATATCTCTCATAAGTAGTTGCATTTACAAAACTTACAGTCCACATGTTTTTGGCTTTGTGTTTTACATGTTAGACTTTCCTACTTTTTTACTCTACCAACTTCTTTGTGCATAGAGTGTTCCTTAATTTTTTTAGGTTAGATTTTCCAATGTGGAGATTTAGTTGTGGATTGAAAAAATTAAATATTACATAAAATTATAAAGGTATTTCAGTGGATTGCATTTTATAAACCATGATCCTTCAGGGGAAACAAACAAATAAACAGATTCCCCGGAACTCGGTTAAGCCAGGGTGAAATTGCAAATGAACAGCAATATTTTAGACTTTTGTTGTGTTTTCCTTAATGATGTGTAGCAAAAGCACAAATTTTTTAAACTGAAGGGATCTAGGAACCTTGTAGATTTTCTTCTGACACACTATGTACAAGGAAAAATAATTGGCATACTTCTTTAGACGCTATAAGGAAATTATGAGTATACTGATCACATGAATTTCCTTTGTTTGTAGCCAGTGCTTTTCAGTTGTAGAGAGAAGTGCATGATTTCCCCCCTTCAGTTATCTGAGCTGAGGCAACAATGTTATGGAGTCATTCATAATCAGCACTTTCTTTGAAGCGCTATCTATTAATATTTTAAGAATAGTTCAGCTCAACCCTGATATCTTATTCAAGTACAATTTTTCATCACTTGTATGTCTGTCGGTTGATTTTAAATGACAAAATGATGCAAAAAGGCCTTAGGAAAAGGACAAAAATACAGCAGATCTAAGTTAGATGGTTATTGTAGTGAGAGATTTACTTGCATCTGCTCACAAATGCAAGAAGTAACTGCCAGTGGAAAAAGCGAGTTGAAGCAAACATTCCTGGTCTAAAAAGTAACAGGATCAATTAAATCAGGTGATAGTATTTTAGGACATGTTCAATGTAAATGAAAATAAAAATCAACATTACCTCAGCATGTATGTATGTGTATGTATATATATATATATAATTTATATCCTTATATAACATATTTCATATTATTTAATTATTAGATATGTTAATAATCATCTATTTAGTAAATGTATTGATAACATAAAATACTATATACTAATTTTGTACATATATATTTCTTAATTACAAGCTCCTAAAATAGGGACACAGAAAAGGACAGTGGGTAAGGACTGCAGTTAGGACAAGTAGCATTAAGGGAGATGTTGACACACTAGTGAGTAATAGTAATTAAAAAAAAAAAATCTGGAGTGTGAGGGGTTGATTTATGAAATGAGATTAAAATTGCTGAGTTTCTTTGTCTGAGTATGAGCAAAGACAGGATATGATAAGTTCCTCAGGTATTTGAATGATGTGTGTGCTCATAGGGCAGGAACACTGATAATCTCGGGAGTGTAAGGTAGAGTCAGAGAAAATGTGAAATAGAAATCTGGGTTTTATGTCAAGTATGAATTGTGTGCATTGGAGAGGAGCATGGATTTGGGGGAGGGGTAGTTACTTCTAGAAGTTACTCTCTGGACTTAATGTGCTATGGGGAATATATGTTGCTCTGTGATGGTGGGGCTAGAATGACCAAAGGGCACAGAGAGACTGAAAAGATCTCTTCCTCCCTGGGTTGCTATGGCAACTGGGCAGCGCTTTGTTGCCAGAAGTTCAGGCATGTGATTCACCCTGGGGGAGGGAATTTTGGGCAGTAGAGGATTTTTCTCTCCTTCCAGACTGGCCAAAGAGCCCCACAGATCTGTGAATTTTTCAGGGAGACATTTGGCTGCATCAGATATTTTTCCTGTATTGCCTTTCCCTGAGAACAGTTGGATTCAGCTGTTAGGTTTGCTTGTTAACTAATACAGTAGTCCCCACTTCTTTGCAGTTTGCTTTTCCTGGTTTCACTTACCTGCTGTCAGCCTCGGTCTAGAAGCAGATAATCCTTCTTCTGACCCACCATGAGGAGGTCAGTAGTAGCCTAACGTTAGGCACCATACCTATGCCATTCACCTCACTTCATCACATCATGTAAGCATTTTATCATCTCACTTCATCATAAAAAAGGTGGGTACAGTACAATAAGGTACTTTGAGAGAGAAAGAGAGAGAGACCACATCCATAATATTATCACAATATATTGTTATACTATTCTATTTTATTATTGGTTATTGTTGTTAATCTCTTACTGTGCCTACTTTAATGCATTAAACTCTACTATGTTTATGTATGTACACATAGAAAAAACCATCGTGGGTTTAGTACTATCTGTGGTCTCATGTACACACTGAGGGTCTTGGAACATACCCCCCTCGCATAAGGGGGGACTCCTTCCTGTATTAGTGATGATTCTCCAGGACCCACAAGACAGCTATCAATTTCACTTCCAATTTTTTATGGAAAGCATCTCTAATCATTGATAACAAACACTGAGCACCTGCCTTGTGACAGGAACCAACTTAGACTTTAAACATTCTCACACACACTCCTTTATTGATTCCTCCCAAGAAGCCTAGGGCAGGTGCTGATCTTATCGTCTCTGTTTTACAGACCAGGTTATAGAAACTCAGAGGGTTGAACCTGGTAAGAACTTCTGTGTTATAGGTCTGGTACGTTCCAGAACTTCAAATCCAAATCTTTGTTCTTTCCCCTTAATCAAACTTAGACACAGACTCTGCTCTGAAAACCCAGTGGTTCCGTATGAGAAAAAGAAATCGATTTATCCACAGATCCTTACAATACATGGTTACAGAGAGAAGCACTGAGATTTCTTTGCAGAATCCTGATACCATTATTTCAAAGCGCTTCTTCTTTCTGCTTACTGTACTTGTAATTTTCCTGGAGAAGTGGCAGGTGCCCCTTCTCTTACAGAGTGTCTAGTCTGCACAAAGGCAGGATACACTATTCTAGATTACAAAGGGCTGGGAATGGTGGAAGTGAAATGCTGAGCTTTGGTGACTTCTTTGAGATTGGGAAATGTGTGGAGGTGTGAAGGGAAGTAAGGAAGCGGGATAGTGAATCTGCTGGGTAATGTCATGACGATAATTTATTGTCTGGGGCGGTGGGAGAAGGAGAGGACTTGAGTACATTTGCAGACAGAGGCAAAGGATTTGAGAGAGGAAATAAGTGTGTAGGGGAGGGAAAATTGGTGAAACAAAACTATAAGGATAATGGGAGGGCATATAGACTCAGTGAGGCAGGTAGAGGGCTTTACCTTGGGAAGACTGAGGGACTCTCCTTAGATGCCTGTGCTAACATATTGTGTATACTGTGTTCAAGAAGCATGTATGTGTGTGTTTGTGTTTTAAATCCCCATGGCACCCTACAAGATAGATGCTCTAGTAATTCCCTGCTTTATGCATGAGGAACTAGGACCCACGGAAGCTAAATGACTTGCCCAGAGCCTCACAAGTAGCTACGGAAACAGCATTGAGGCTCCAGAGTTCCTGCTCTTAGCCACTGTGGTACCACGAAGAAAGGAGGACCAGATATTTCAAAAGAGGTAGAGGAGGGAAGCTTGGGGCATTGCACAGGACAACCTTGATCTCCTTAGGCAGTGCTTTTGTGTATTGGGATGTATTGACTATATTTGAGAAATGAGTACTGAAAAATCACTGAGTGGTAAGCGGTGTCCTAGTTATCTGCATATGCCTTACTTTTCCTCAGCATCTGGTTTTCCGTTATCATGGAGCCAGACTAGGTATAGTTGATACAAAATCCTCCTAGTAATCTTCGCGTAGCAAATGCTTGCTGATCAGTTCATGGCTGTCACATTATTTAGTAAGTCTTCAGATGACTTGAACTTGCCTCCAGAACAGATACGTCACATTTGTCAGATGGACCTCTTTCCAGAGCAACCCTCTGATGGGGCACATACACACATGCTTTTTAAACAATGGACAGCAGAGTGAAGCGCTGCCCGGACCACAAGTCTGAAGGTAGGCTTCCCAGGTAGACTGGAAGATAAAATGTTCTTAGCTAGACATTACACTGACACTGATGAAGATAATTTGTAAAATTTGAAAATTTGAAAATTTGTAAAAATTTGAAGATAATTTGAAGATAATTTGTAAAACCAAAAAAATAAAAACTCCTTACTTACATATACATAGTTCCTTATGTATATAGAAATACATATTTCTATCTTTAGTTGTCCTAAACTGATAAAAATGATACTAGGGCAATGTTTGGATAAACATGAAGGCCAGTTACAAAGTGAAAGGGCGCTGTCTGCATATACAACCGTCCTCTCTTCTGATACCAAGCACAAGTTCAGGGAGTTCCTGGGAACCCTCCACAAGTTCATGAATTCACTAGAAAGACTTACAGAACCCACTGAAAGCTGTTGTAGTTAGGATTATTATTTGTTATAGGGAAGGGCTCAGAAGAAGATTAGCCAAGAGAAGAGAAGCACAGGAGAAGCAGAGGACGGAGTCAGGAGGTTCCCGTACAGCTTCTGCTGCCTTCTCCCTGTGGAGTCAGGATGTGGTATGCTACCTACGCTGGTGTGTGATAGTACTCATGGAGTCTGGGCAGCGGAGGAAGACCTCCTAAGCTTCAGTGTCCGGAGTGTTTATGGAGACGTCATCACGTAGGCAAGACTGATTGGTTGTCCATTTGGTTAATCTCATCTCTAGGTTAACAGACTTCCGGAGTGGCCAGCCCTCCCCCTGAGACTGATTATCAGGAGTGCCCCACTGTGTCCTAAACAAAGATAATCCAATCAGGTATGACATAGATTACCTTCCAGAAGCCCACAGTCCAACAGTGAAAGCCAGACCTCCCTTTGGGCAAAGCCAAATTCTTTATTACACGGTAAATAAATGAGCTGCCTTTAGTAGGATCTCTGAGGCTCTTGTCTCCAAACTTTGGGCCTGTTACCTGCTTGAGCTTAAGCAAGGCTAATCAATCATAATGGGCTTTTGTGGAGAAAACAAAAGAAAAAAATTATCTCAGGCTTAAAACAGCATAGATCTCTTTCTCCTCCCCTCTCCATGGCCAGCATGGGTTGAACGAGGCCTCTGCTCCCTATTTCCTTGCTCGAGGTCAAGGCTCAGGGAGCCAGCACCATCTTGAGTGTCACTCTGCAATGGCAAAGCAAGACAGGTAATGGATCGTGTTGGCCATCCAGGCAGAAGGGATACACATTGCTTCTCACATGTCATTGGCCAATGCAAGTTTGACACTTACATCAAGTTTAGGGGTAGGAGACTGAAAAACTGTTTTACCCTGTGTCCAAAAAGACAAGAACTGATCATCATAGCCCTAGTTACTACCCCAAGGGGTTTATCTCTAAAAACAAAAAGACTCACATAAAAGACTTTTAACCATTGCTCTGTTTTCCCCCCTCATTTTCCGACCTAAATGAGACATCAGAATTCACTCGTGGAGTCTTAGAAATTCTGCTTACCATCCTGTCGGCTCCATCTCATTCTGCCATCCACTTTTTTTTTTTTTTAAGAGTTTATTTACTTATTTGAAAGACAGAGATCACAAGTAGGCAAGGGAGGCAGGCAGCAGAGAAAGAGGAGGAAGCAGGCTCCCCGCTGAGCAGGGAGCCCGATGCGGGGCTCGATCCCAGTACCCTGGGATCATGACCTGAGCCTAAGGCAGAGGCTTAACCCGCTGAGCCACCCAGGCACCCCTGCCATCCACTTTTAGACCAGGTTCTCTGACTCTTGCTGGTTCTTTATTTAGGGTTGTTGGGATCGCTTAAGTCCTGGTATACAGAGACAGAGAGTTGACCCACTTCTCTGCGTGTCCTTCGTCCCTCTTCATCCACAGAACCCCGTCTTTGCAGCCACATGGCAGTTGCTGATCACAAGCATGCTCTTTAGTCCACGCTCTATGCCTGGGCTTATACAGTTCCTTTATAGACTTGCCCAGCCCACCGCACTGGCCAGCAGGCCACACAGACTCATATTTATCCCAGGGTCTCAACTCAGATTTGTCTTTCTGTAATTTTTGTCCACTACTTTCTTATCTGTGAATTATTGGTTTTCTTGTCTTTGACTAACTCTTTATGCCTTCCGCTAAAGAAGTAAGGGTAGAAATGCTGTCTTTTTCTGTTCTTGTGTCTCCAGCACAGTAACAGCCTGAGAATAACTTAATAGATTTTTGATGAACTGGCGATTATGGAGATATTGAATCACTAGGATTGACCGGAGAGAGAAGTAAAGTCATAATTAGCAGTTACAACAGGTCCTCTTGAGAAAAAATACCTTCTTTCGACTAAATTATTTCTAGCCATTAAAAGTTGACCTTTGCTTTTATGTTAACGAGTGATCCAACATAGTTAATTTTAACACAAGGAGTTCAACGAAGATTCATACTGCCTTTGTGGGTATCAGGCAACTGTTTTCTATGTGATTTACCTCTGCACTATATTTCCAGTCCTGTGGCCTGGACTGGCTGCTGTTGGTCACCAGGGGATGGATGGGGCTGGGAGATAGGAGAGGTCTCTGACCGAGGGCTGTAGAGAGAGGCACTGCCAGACACACTCCTCAGAAAAAGAAAGAAAGCTCTGAGATCAAAACACACTCAGTCTGCAACTTTCTTTCTTTCTTTTCTTTTAATTGCTGGGGGAAAAGAACCGCACAGCATTTTCTAACGGTATCTATTTTAAGATCCTGTGTCCCCTTCAAATCTTTCTTCTATATATGTGGTATATGGAGAGGAGGAGAGGGAAAACAGAGAGGGAGATTAAGAAATGTATTTAAAATAATTTGATTCAAATGACCTACTTTTCAAAGTCATAGCACCCATGTTTCGTGCCATTTAGATGCCTAGGCCTTTTCAAAAGAATGTGCTGCAGAATGCTGGTTGGGAGAGTGGGCAGGAATTGAAGACCTTCAAGTGGGTGGCCCTCCCAGCTTGGCAGGTCACCAGGTGAAATGCCAGATAAAGCTGGGTTTTAGGTGGGCGGCCATCCATCTCGGTCCCTGTTGGAGCTTGACGTTCCAGCATAGCTATTCATAGTGCCCTGTTTGGTTCTCAAAGGTTTGCTGGTGTGGAATAGGTGCCCTGGTTTTAGGCTCTCCCAGAGGGGAGAATATTGGAGTGATGGATGGGAAGGAACAAGACTCCAGAGTGAAGAGGGCTCGGGGGAGAGTGATTTTATGAGAGTACGTCTGTACTAGGTTTTCCTTAAAAGGCTGCATATAGTGCTTTCTGAAGTGCCTTGCAGACTTTGTTCTGACGTACTTCTTGACATCAGTTTATTTTTCTTCGGTGCAGCTCAGCGTGTCTCAGCGCAGCCTGGATTTCTCTGAGACTCACAGGCGGCAGTGCTGTGTGTGTGTGTGATTCAAGCCTGGACAGATTGGCTGTGAATGGGGTGATAAGAATAGAGAGAAGCACATACCAGTAAACCACACTTCCTGTGCACAAGCCTTTGAATACTGCGTTTCACTGTCTGAAATAGCATTCATCTTAATGCTGGGATCATTTATTCCCTGTGGAATTAAGCAAGAGCACTGGCGGCAGCAGAAACTATTTTGGGAAAGAGATGTGGGAGGAATTTTGCTATGTATTACAGGCGAGGCAGAAGTGCCTTCCGTGGTTTTGAAGCCCTGGTAAGTGGGGAATTAACAACTTTCAGATAATCCCACATCGTAATTACTGTTCAGGCTAATGTGTACACACTGCGATCTATAAAGGTCGTCAGTAAAGACGGAGTTTTTAGATGCTTCAACTTAAGTCACCTAAATGGCAGAAAGAGAACTTTTCTTTGGAGATTAGCATTAGCGTTTCGTGCAGATGCTGTTGAGAAGGGGTAAAATACAACATCTGTTCCTGTCCCCTCCTTAAGTATGCCCTTGCAGGTGGTTTTTGCATATTCCCATGTAAACTTCCTTCCCTCTTTAGAGAAATTTAAAATAAAGCAGTGAATGCTGTGCCCCCACCTCTTACTCCCTCCCCATAAAGCTGAGGTGGGTAGGGCTTGGCAGCTGGCAGCAGCTGCAGAGATAAATAAGCCCAGGGCTCCTG
The DNA here is from genome assembly GCF_009829155.1 of Mustela erminea. NCBI lineage: Eukaryota > Metazoa > Chordata > Mammalia > Carnivora > Mustelidae > Mustela > Mustela erminea. The sequence continues at coordinate 161,804,819 of NC_045614.1, read as the reverse complement.
GATGGACAGGGTGCAGAAGCGTGTGGGATGAGTGCCTGCTCTGGGACGAGGCCATGAGGACGGAGCTGCAGCGGGAGGCCACAAGTTCAGGCAGTGAATGGGAGGTCGGGGCTCATAGGAGCCAGTGTGATAGTCCTTTTGATCAAGCTATTGCTTTTGCAGGGGTGAAGTGGGCAAACTTTAGAAGACAGAGAAAAGTCAGCTGCAACTTAAATGACTTCTGTCTTGTCATTGAATTAGTGTATCTAATGGAAACCAAGATACTATGGTGCTCTGTTTCTATTTAACTTTGCTATTGGATAGTCCTTCAACTGGTAAAGAACTGAGTAGCTTCAGAATTTTGTCTTTACAAATTAGCTGCAATTAGAAATTGCAAACAGCAGCCTGGTCCTATTTAAAAATTCTCTACTTTGTTACTGGTAACCAGCTTAGAAAATGTTTTTTCTACGGAAGGCTTTTGAATTTTTTTCCAATGTGGTAGATGTAATCACAACAAATTTTCGTTGTCGTTTTTATCTTATTTTCTTTTTCACTTTGGCCTTGGAATTAATGTGAGAGGCAGAGATGTTAAGGTTCCGAACCCCAAACAGTGCTGTCGAGATTTATGATAAATACTTCATAAATTATATCCTATTGCTCAAAAATATATAGAGAATTTACCTTAAGTCAAAACCATAAATATCCACTTGTTTTGTATGGGGAGCTTGGTGAAGAAATGGTACCATTATAGACGTCAATGGCCTATATATTTTTTTTAAGCAAATGAACTATCATTTTATGTTCCAGTTAAATTGAATCAAAATGATCTCAGAATCTGAAATACATTGCTGTCTTTCTATCTGGACGTGACATGAAAAGTTTTTCATTTTTATGCAGTATTTCTAATTCTTTATAGTTTTAATTACCCATGTGAGAAATTGGTGGAAAAGACCTTTATCTCATGAGAAGACATAAGAAAAGTACTGAAAAATTTGAGGAATGTCAAGAAAAAATTTGAAAAAAATTCAAGAAAAAAATTCTTTTAAATTAGAAGATTCTTCAAGTAGTATTTGTGTGTGTGTGTGTCTGTTTCTCTAGGATGCTAGAAAAGTAACTTTAAGCACAAGTGTTAAATCGATAGGGATGAAAGAGCCAGATATGTTGGAGGTAGAGTGGTAGAGAAGGAAGGGGGAGTGAACATTTTTTAAAAAGGAGATTAAAAAAACAAACAAACAACTTTGAAGGTGGACTAATAAATCAAGAAAAGGCTTACCTGGGGCTGCTATGTGGGAGGATCCACACTGGGACATCTAGGGAGAGGGGACAGCCCGAATTGAGTTTGGGAAGAAAATCAGGCATTTTCCCCCTGGGGTTTCACCTGGATCCTTAAACACATTCATCGAAGATGACGGAAACTCATCATCAGCCCACTGACTGTGGGTTTACCTGTGGGATGAAATCGCCAGTGGTCCCAGGCTCTTCGATCTTTTTCTTTGTGATTGTCTGCATTGTCACAAACTCTCTGACTGTCCCTTCTTCTGTGTTCTAGGAGAGACAGCGCCTGGAGACGATCCTCAGTCTCTGTGCTGAATACACGAAGCCTGACAGTCACTTGTCCACCGGCACCACCGTAGCCGATGTGCAGAAGATCAACAAGGAGCTTGAGAAGCTGCAGCTGTCTGACGAGGAGTCCGTGTTTGAGGAAACCATGGTGAGCCCTGACGCCAGGTACAGGTGCCACCCGAAAGGCTCTCTGCACGATGCCGATTCGGCGGTCTTCGGGAGCGTTGGGCAGAGTGGTGCCGGCTTCCTTTCCCCCAGGAGCATCAGGAATGATGAGCTGCTCAGGGACCTCACGCCTGCCTTCCTGAAAACATCCAGCGAGTCTGCTTATCTTAGTATCCTACCCAAGGTAAAGGCGACAGAGCAAAAAGATCAGGATTTAGGGCCCGGGGCTCTTCTGCTTTGGCCCAGAGATGAAAGGCTTTGTCGAACTTGTTTCCCAAAATGTTTTCAGTGAAGCTTCAGTTTAAGAGGTAATTAGCTAAATGAGGTGCAGCAAATTAGGGCACTTACTCTTAAGTAACAAGTGTGCACCGTAAGAATTGTAGCAATACAGAAAACTCCAAAGAAGGAAGTTTCTCTTTTCTCTGTCCCCTCCCGGTTGTACTCCTGAGAAATAAACACCAAAAGTGTCTTACCTGCATTCTTCATATTTCTGTGCATATTACGGCCACAGGCATGGAGGCACAGATGCAAACATACAGTGTTCTGCCCGTTTTCCTTGACTCACTCAATGTCTTGCATATTTTTGCATTTTAGTACACACAGCTCTGGCTCATTCTTTTCAATAGCTGACTAGTATTCTGTTGTTTGGACCATTTAAATTGTTTCTAGCTTTTTTTACTAATAAAATGGATATGCGGTGAATATTGTGCAAATATATCTTCAAGTTCACTTACTAAAATTGGAATGGCTGGATCAAAGAGTTGTATGTTATTCATTTTAGTTATTTTTAATTTTTTTAAGACTTTATTGATTTATTTGACAGACAGAGATCACAAGTAGGCAGAGAGGCAGGCAGAGAGAAAGGAAGGGAAGCAGGCTTCCTGCTGAGCAGAGAGCCCAACTCGGGGCTCAGTCCCAGGACCCTGGGATCACAACCTGAGCCAAAGGCAGAGGCTTTAACCCACTGAACCACCCAGGTGCCTCTATGTTATTCATTTTAATCAGTACTTCCAAATGATACTCTCGAAAGGCTGCATATTTCCAGGTGACACTTCCACCAACAGTTTGTGAGCACGTCTTGTTCTCCATACACTTGCCAAGGCTGCACATTTTCAGAATTTTTCAATATACTAAATTAATTGGTGTCTAATTTGCTTGCCTTTAATTATGCATAAAGTTAGACATCTTTTCTTATTTTTGGTTGTTAATTTGTGTTTTGACCCACTTACTCATGTTCTTCACCCATTTTTTAAAAATTTCTTACCTTGTTTTTACTAAGTCATTAGAGTTATTTGTAAGGAAATTAGTCTTTTATCATGAGTGGTCTTAAACACTTACACATAAGTAAATATGTGTACTTATGATATTTTTTAGATATATAAGTGTTTAAGATTCATACGTAGTCATTATTACTTAGTCTTCTAGTTGTATATTGATTTCAAAATGTCTTCCAAATTTGAGGATTTCTTAAATGTAATTAGAAGACTATCTTTTGGTATAACTTTTTTCACACAGGTTAAGATTCTTCTTTTCTTTTTCTTTTTTTTTTTTTTAAGAGAGAGAGAGAGACAGAGAGTGTGTGCAAGTGTGCAAAGAGAGGGCAGAGGGAGAGAGAGCCAGGAATCTTAAGCAGGCTCCATGCCCAGTGCAGAGCCCAACCTGCAGCTTGATCTCATGACCCCAAGGTCATTATCTGAGCCAAAATCAAGAGTAAGAAGCTTAACTGGCTAGCTACCTAAGTGTGCCAAGAATCTTTTTTCTATGAAATTAAAATAAATTCTACTTCTTTTCTAGAAAAGATTTAAGAGAGTGACAAGAAGATATAAGCTTTATTGGAATAAAATTAACACACCAAAAATAGTAATCAGGAGGAAAAAACAGATGCCATAATCACAAGAATTTATTTAAGTAAACAGGATTAATTAATTAAGTAACTCAGACCATTAAGTTCAATTCTGAGATTCTTGGCAATTATAGCCAAAGAATGAAAACCAAAAAAAAAATTATCAATTAAATTTTTGTTGTAAGAGAATGACACAAACTGATTAAGAGAAAGACATTATCATGTGCAAAATTCTGGAAGTAGTTTATCACCTGGAGTATTATTCAGGAGGAGTATGTGTGTTTTGACTTTTTTACTCAGTGTTCCTCATCAGGAGTCCATCCTGGACTAACCTTCTGAGTTCTCCCAGCATCAGCATCAGGATTTGAAAAGGTTCAGTCCTTCTTTCTCCTAATGACCACAACGACCTTACTCATTCTCTGTGGAAAGTACTTCCGAATAAGACATCTGTCTCAATTGCCAGAAAGTTGCAACTGTTAGAAACTAGGATGGGGGGCAGAATCAAAAGTTGATTGTACTCAGCAAAGTAAACGACCCACCATTTGAAAGCTTGAGCTGTTTTCATCAGCCCTTAGGCTTCCTCTGAAGTCTTGTCTCTCTTTTCATTTAAATGTCTTCCAACATGGACAGCTGCAAGACTTTGGTAAAACAGTAAGCTGTGTGTCTCTCTCTAAGGACCATCTTTAGGGAGACAGGTTTCCTGCTGAAGAGAGCTAGGACATGATAGCTGCTGGTGTGTAAATGGGCAGATCATGGCGGATGGGCGGATGCCCAAATATGCTTTTGTGGAAAAGGACGCCTCTAAAGCTTCGAGCAACCTCCGTTGTGACCAGACATGTAAGACTGTGCATCCTTTAGAGACAGGAAATAACAAAGGCGCCTCTGGTTACCTCGCAGCAGCTTAGGCAGGGAGTGAGGGAGGGGATGAGTTCCAAGGACGGAGGTTTGCCTGTATGACTTCTCGGAGACAGATATATGTCATCCCAGGACAGCAGATAGAAGAGTGTTTGATTAAATGAGCATTTGTTTTGGATGCTTTTCTTCTTAGTAATCTGCTCACTAACTCATTTACTTAGCAAAGGACAGTGTTTGTTATTAATCGATCTAAGGATCAAATGCAGAAAAGAATATGACAGATCCATTGATTTAAGGAAACAAAGATTTTGATGATATTTAGGAAACCTGAGACTTACTGTTCTGGAGCTTAGTTTTAGCTAACACATAAAGATACAGATGACCTTAGACATATGCACATTTAATTTAATTTAATATTTTAAAGATTTACTTATTTTAGAGAGAAAAAGTGAGAGCAAAGGGGGAGGAGCAGAGGGAGAGGGAGAAAGAGACTCTCAAGCAGACTCCCCACTGAACGTGGAGCCTGCCACCAGGCTCGATCTCACAATCCTGAGATCATGACCTGAACCCAAACTGAGTCAGATGCTTAACTGACTGAGCCACCCAGGCACCCCGGAATACGCTCATTTTAATTGGCTTTTGTGAACCTGTCTTCTGGCACCGGAGGTGAAAGCTGAGAGTAGCTTACTGTTCTTTTTTCCTGTAGTGTTAGGATATAAGTCAAACGTACAGCACTTGTGTGTTTTGTGTACGGCCTTGTGACATGACTTACAAATATCATGAAATGACTGCCACGCTTAGTTTAGCTAACTGGTTAGCTAGTTTAGCTAAGTTTAGCTAACATCCATCACCTCATATTGTTATTTGAGAAAAAAAAAAAAAGTTCTTTTCTTTGAGAATTTTCTCCCTCTTCTCTTGTTGAGTAATCATTCTGTCTATAGTGGGCAGCCGTAACACTTGCACCTTCCTTGGTTGCAAGGAGTTTCTAAGGAGATTTGGGGGGGGAAGCAGAAACAATGTGTCTCGTTTCTACCGTCCCTCCCCTTTCCCTGTGGAGATCGGGTTACCTCATAGATGGCATATTCGGGGATGCTCCTATGTGTGTAAACAGTACGCTCATCCCATTCCATCACCAACCATTCAGTTTTGGAATGCCTTTTGAAGATTTTACTCTTTATAAATAACAAAAAAGAACGACCATTTCCTAGATAGCACTGATGGTTATAAACAGCCTTTCAAATGGTCTATTATCTGTGGTGCCCATTGTGGTCAGTTGTTTAGAAACTTGGAGTTAGACGTTTATAATCGCCACTGTCACCTTTCTTCACCCGCCACTTGCTTAGAAAGCTTAGGGTATGGAGATTGCTCAGCTTTTGTTTGCTCTTAATGCTTGGCTTCCACCAGTGAGAGATATTTTTAAACCATGCTGGCAGCTGAAACCCAATATGAAATGTTCACCCAACAGGATACTGGCCTTCTTGGGCCTTTCCTGCTAGGATTACTCGTCAGTGATTTTGGAATGCCATTCACTGTTACGGGCCTTCCTCATACCCTAAAACAGCTGCCTGAGTACTAAGACAATGAGATTCATTGTGGTAAAAAGGTCAGCGGTTGTTTTATTAATTGGCAAGATACTGCATTTAAGATGGCAATTAGGAGTCTAAATGTCAAAGCGTGGAAGGCCTGTGTACCTTTGCTAATCACCCTGAGATACTGTGACATCTCAATTGTTTGATCTCCTTAAGGGGCAGTGAAGTAGGGTAAAGAATAAAGACTGTGAATAAGGAAGACCACATGCTGGCTCTCTTCTTGAAGTTATTTTCAAGATCATTAAATAAATCAAATGAATTTCATATGGCATACCAAATATTAATTATTTCTTTGGTTAATATGAATATTCTTGGCACTGACTAATGAATAATCTTCAATAATTTACTTATTGAGGCTGCTGTGTTTAATGTCCAATTGTGAAATTGTTTCATGGCTGACTTACTAATGCAGAAAAATTATTTCTTTTTCAAAAAGAGATGAAAATTGAGTAAGTGATGTACCTTTACCCCAGCATCCCCGGACTTACAGAAAGACTGATCAGCTGATATCTAGGATAACTATCTGAAATGGCTGAAAGAGGCGATTTTCAACTCATTATACTCTCTTCTTAAAACAATAGGCAGTCCCAGTTTGCATGTATATGATCCCAAATGCTCCTTTCTTCCCTGGGCACCTGTCATCACTCTGTTCAGGGGTATAAGTATGTCCTCTCTTACTCAGTTTTTTTCCTGACTTTCTCATTCCTTGCCAAGGAACTCAAGTTTTTTTCTGTAAAGTGACCAGTGTCACATTTTGTGTCAGAGAAGCCCACTGGCCCAGTTAGTGTCTTAAACATTATATAAGAAAAAGGTGCTGTAGGATAAAGATAGTAATTGTAATGCCGAGCGCATTGTACGCCCACCTTAAAAGACCACCAGAGACGCAAGTCAAAGCTAAACAGCAAGGGTCGTTTATTATGAGTCCTAACCCGGACCTCCGCGCACTCGTTGCCGGTGACGCTGAGAGGTGCCAGGCAGAGTAAGTGCAGTGTTTTTATAAGCAGGTACAAACAAGTTTGGGTGGGGTACAAACAAATTTTAAAAATCATACCTGGTGTTGGTTGATTGGAATTGGGAGCTCATGCGCGCCATCAAGCAAGCATTCAAACAGAAGCGAAAGTAGCTAGTTAGCCCGCGCGTTGAGCAAGCACTTTTACAGAAGCAGAAGTAGCCGGTTGATAACACTTTTGGGCGCAAACAACTTTCGGGTGGAGTAAACAACTTTCGGGTGTAGTAAAGTTTGTCCAGGCCTTTCAGTAATGTGTGAACACAAGAACACTGAAACATGAATTAATGTCATATTAAGTGTATAGTTTTCAGTGATTTGGGGAATCACCAAAGTAATAAGGCCTGTATTATCCTGGTCATTCACTTCAAGGAACACTGAGGTGAGAGCGGCCAAGTGTATCGTGCCCTTGCTTTTCCACCATGTGTTGGAAAGGAGACAAATAAGCATGAATGCCCATTCACAGATAACCCTAGCCGGGGGGCCCAGGATACAGCTAGAGATTGGGGAAACTGTTGTAGGAGCAGTGCTTACTTGGAGATGGGAGAGAATATGGAGGTTGGAGTGAAGGTAGCATCATGTCCAAGATATCCCCGAGGAAGATGTCAAAAGTCTTGTCTAGATTCTAGTTCCTTGCTGTGCCAAACTTTTCTCTATGACCTTAAGATAAGTCACTACAATCTCAATGGATCCCAACTTCCTCATCTGTACCAACTTAGTTATTTCAACTTCAAAAGAATATGAATGGGTGAATTTAATTTGGTTTGTATGAGGTAACTTAAGACCTTCACTGCTGAGGATTTGTGGGAAAATGCAGAATTGCAACAGAACAATCACAAGGATGCTTTTAGAATCCAAAGAGGCACTGAGACTGTGAAACCCCAGACTTCCTACTGGTGTGTAAATTGGGCGATTCTGGAATTGAAGTGTGAATAGCCCTTTTCTGTGTTGATTAATTGCAGACCCCTGAGGGTATAAACGAAGAACAAAGGATTCAGGAGTTGGCTGCAATGGAAGAGACCCGGATAGCAATTTTGAATAACCTCGAGGAACTTGAACAAAAAATCAAAGATATCAATGACCAGATGGATGAATCTTCCAGAGAGGTATAAAACAGGAGTTGGTTTTTTTACCCCTCGCTTTTTTCTCACTTTCCTTTAGCTTAAAAATATTACTGCCTATTAAGGCATAGCTTTGGAAGCAGAATACGTAGAAATCAACATGAGTTAGTATTTTCTTTCAGTAGGTCCATGTTAGGGTAAAAACCCCTTTTTTTTAAAAGTTTTTTCCTTTTCTTTTTTTTTTTTTTCTTAAGTCAGATGAGACTTTTATTTTTTAAAGATTTCATTTATTTATTTGACAGAGATAGAGAGAGAGAAGGAACATGAGCAGGGGGAGTGGGAGAGGGAGATCAGGCTTCCCATGGAGGAGGGAACCTGATGTGGGGCTCGAAGCCAGGATCCTGGGATCACGACCTGAGACGAAGGCAAATGCTTAATGACTGAGCCACCCAGCCACCCCAGATGAGACTTTTTTGATGTACTTTGGGTATAGCCAGTTTTGTCTTAACTAGTGTATGCTCTCTGACTTGCTACAGATCTGTCAATTGAGGTCCCATATATTTAGGTGTCCGTGTTCAAATCCAACAAACATTTCCTGAGTATGCTTACTATGAGCTGGACATCGTGTCAGAATATAGGGGGTTTTATATATAAAGAAAACATAGACCCAGCTTTCTAGAGGTTTGCAACCAGAGAGGAGATAGACACATAGTCTATTATATAATAAGAGAAAGGGGCCATTTTCATACTAACTCCATGGAGTGAGATGGAGCAAATGATTCTGCCTACCATGTATATACTCACAGATGATGTAGACAGCTATAAGTGGAAGGGGACTGCTCACCTGTCATTTTATCCACAGACCCTGGATGTCCCTCCTGCTGTCATTGCTAAGAATGCATCGCTTGCACGCTGGGCTGGGTGTAATTTTCACTTCCCAAGCTCTGTGGACAAAGACAGACACAGCTGCTCCCAAGATGGTTTGTGCTTGAGTCTGAATGTGAGCAAATAGGCAAAATATTATTGAGAAGTTAGCAGAAAAGGAGTTATAGTAGAAAAATTAAATGATAGGTAGATTTCTTAGTAAATATAGTGCAGGCTGTCCAGCTTTCTTATATAGGAATTCTGAGTCTCACCTAAACTCTCTGGAGTGTTCTCTAGAGCCTACAGTCTGGCTGATACCATAGTACTTTTTGAAATTTGTGGCTGTTAAAAATGCACCTCTAAAGTGGGCAATTGAGAATCTCTCTGAAGGTGAAACACCTCTGGGCTTTGTTTTATGTCCTCAGTTGGATATGGAATGTGCTCTTTTGGATGGAGAACAGAAATCCGAAACAACTGAACTTATGAAAGAGAAGGAAATTTTGGATCATCTAAATAGGAAAATAGCAGAACTGGAAAAGAACATCGTTGGTGAAAAGACCAAGGTAAGAGAAAAGTATATTTGAATGCAATTTGTAGGGGCAATATGGTGGTTCCATTTGGTCAAATTTAAATGTTGTATGAATTCCCATGGTTTGGGATTTGTGTGTCATGTTCCTGGAGACAGTGGTACTAGGAGAAAGTCTTAAGATGAGGTAAGTTCTTCACAAAGAACTGTCAGGGTTTGAGCCATGGATGCTAAGGGACTAGAGCCCATAGAACTTTCAAGTTGATATTTCTGACCTCTTAACCTACTTGAGATGAGTGAATTGCTTTTTTCCAACAGGTTTTCTGCTCTTCTGATTGTGTTGTGTTTTTTAAAGATTTATTTTAGCATAAGAAGTTTATTCTTAATCACTTGTATCCAGTGGGGATGACTTAAGCACATTCAACTGCTGTTGCCTTTTTTCTTTTTCATTTCTCTATTTATTAAGAATTTGAATGGGAACCATTCATTGCCCTTGTCCTGACTTACCATTGTCTTCAGTGCAAGCGCACTACTCTTTGGCGAATGCACTGGAGTTGTCAGGCAATCCTCACACACTGTCAGGTGGAAAATATCCATGAAACACGGTTGACACTTACCTTGGAAAAGGTCTCACTCATACATTTCAGGCCACAACCTGAATATTAGCTGATACCTATTACGGTAAATGGGAAAAATTACTTGCAGCTTTTAGAATTCAGGGTTGTAGTTGGGTTTTTATCTGTTTATTTGTTTATTTCCTCTGGGAAATATTTTACTTTTCTCTCACACTTTGAGTTAGTTACAGCTAAACTAAGCCTAAAAAAATGAAATTCCAGTTTTGGAGGAAAAACACAAACGAACTTAAACATATTTCTTCCTTGCTCACTATCTTCTCCACTAAGTTGAGAAAAAGGGAAAAAAATCAGTTTGAGTAAGTTCTGGTGGGTAATATGTGGAAAGGATTTTTGCTGAATGCAGCTTCCTTTTTGGGCTCTTCTTTGTTTGAGACCTATAAATAAGGGCATTTGATCTTGGTGCCAGAGAATGAGCTCAAAGTGATATTGTCAGAAATTGATGTCAGACTCAGCTACACATCAATTTCTTGCTTGCCTCCTTGTCAAGATTACCCAGCTTTTTCACATTAAGTTTTTTGTATATTCTTCTAGCTCCAGACTTTGAAATAGTAAAGAATCCATTTGGGTAGTTGGTATATTTTTCTTTAAAAGCCCAAAACCAAGTCAAAGGATTGATTGTCTAGATCTGCAGTAAAGGACGCTTCTGGTTTTCCAAGATTCTGCACTGGTAACAGCAAGAAACTGTGGGAACCATGAGATGTCTTTGTTTGGGGTGCTTATTAGTATTTATTTTTATGTCCTACTGGTAAACTTGTGAGTCAGAAGAATGGGTATCATGTCCTCTATGAGACTTTCTGCCTTCCTTATCCATGTAGTTATTAATCTTTGTGTAGCCCACACATGTCATGGCCTGAAAATTCTATTTGTCTCCATCATTAGCATGAGACACAAAAGTGAAGCAAGTGGTTTCAATGCTTAATCCCACCTCCCAGGGAAAGTCGTGTTATATTCTGTGGCTCTAAAGGAGAGGTGGATCTCCAGGGATATGGATAGAAACAAGAAAGGAGGCCACCTCCATCCTTTCTATTATTGTTCTGGTAAGCTTGGCAGAGGCTCTGCATAGGAGAGGGGACATGGGGGGCTTGAAGTAAAGGACCGACTCATGCAGCTGTTAGGGTATACATTGACATCACCCTCACATTAAGAGTTCTCAATGATTTCAGCTTCTCTGCATCTCCACTAACAGCCTTCTCTTCTAAACCATCAGAATCTCTTCTTCCCTTCCATTTCCACTTGCCTCCCTTTAGTTCATTCTCTTCACAGCAGCCAGAGCGATTTTTAAAAATACATAAAGTAGATCCTATCACTCTGATTTGTGTTCCACCGTATTTTATATAAATTTTATGTACTTGTTTCGTGGGCCTTCATCACTGCCCCCTCCTTCACACCATGCGCGTGCTGACCTTCTTTCTATTTGTTAGAGTACCCCCACCTCCTGCCAGGTCTGTTTCCTTGCAGACCTATTTCCCATGCCTGGAATTCCTTTCCCGTATTCCATATCTTGTCTGGTCTATCTTTCCGGGCTTAGGTTCATTGTTAGCTCTCCAGAAAAGCCCTTTCAGACCCTTCCAGTCTTGATTACGTTCACCCTGTTGTTCTCTGAGTCCCCATACAAATCGCATTTCGTACTTTACGTGTGTTTGGGGCTTTTAGGTATGGACTTCCCACTCTGGCATGTGAAATAGAGACAGGCAGTGCTCTCCACTGTTTACCGGCTCATAGCCCGGGCTAGCATACCTCCCAGCATGCTTCGGCAATACTGTCCTTAGATCTCCTGCTAACAGCAAGCCCTTAGCAGAAACACGGAGCCAGACACCTGCGCGAGAGCTCCGCGCTGCCAAGCTCAGGCCATCTGGGATGGTGTGCTTCAGTGCACATGCCAGTGGGCTCGCCGTCACGCGGCCAGCCCCGCGGGAGTGCAAGACAGAAGGAGGAAGTGGCCTCTGCCCTTTGGGATCTCGTTTCCTTTTCCACACACCTGTTGCTGCTGTCGGAAACTGGAATGAGAAAACCAAAACCTGGAAAGATATCCCTGCCGGGCAAGCTCCGCCTCAGATGTCGGTAGCGCGTCCTGTCAGCCTGGCCCTACTGTTTTGGAGACAAGGCCTGGAGCCGTAGGAGGAAGGCTTACTGACACCTCAGATTTCCAATGCTGGTGTGAAAGGATCGGCATCTTTCCCTGGGCACTCGAGGCCGGGCCTTGGTAGTATTTCTCTTAAATGATTTGGGGACTGTCATTCTGTTTTAGCTAGTATAATTAGTATATAATAGTATATAATAGTATATAATTAATTAGTATAATTAATATACCGGTGTCACTCACTTTTTTGAAAGTTCACGTCACGACGCTTCTCACTTACCAAAGACCTCTCCGTTAGCACCTGTTTTCGCTGAGAGAAATCCGAAGAGGATTTCCGCTTTTATGCAAAATGGCGGTGAGACGTGACCCTAGCGTTCAGCGTGTGTAAAGCCTTCAGCGCCTGTGCTGCCGGGAGTGCGCCCTCACTCCCCCAGCAGCCAGCGTGGCGCCCCCTAGCCCCCTGCCTGGGAACTACAGCAGCATCTCTGCATCCAGCCCCCGCAGCTTCCAGCTGTGTGTGTATTTACTTGGTGTATCTGTTAGAAGAGCAAGATGTGTCCTAAGGTATCAGAAAAGCCGAAGAGAAGTTATTTTGGGGGTCTGGGAAAGATTAACATTTTTTCCATGTAAATTACTGGTAATTGCTTCTTTGATTTATACCATTTCAGTTTAGGAAGGGTTTCATAGGAGCGCTCCAATTTCAGATGCAGAGGGGAACCTGAATGTTATAGATGACTTATTTATTAAACGTTGCCATCTAAAATATAGACATCTAAAATATAGACAACAGAAAATATAGACAATGTAATCAATTATATATTTATTGAACATTTTTGCGGTGGCTCCCTGAGCTGACTCTTCTCTGCCCTTATGGGTTCCACCATCAAAAACATCAAGAAGCCCATTTCCATGTGGGTCTGAGCTAAGTGCTCAGATGGTAGCCTCATCACAAATAGAGTCTTTGTGAACATAGATAAACCCTGAACAAATATAAGTATCTGACTTGAATGTAAGTCCAGAAAGGATATTTATTTGATGAAACAGTCAGCATAGAGGCCATAGTGTTTTCCTGGGGCTAGTAAAAGGAGAGAGAATTGTTAACCTCTGCCCCAGTGAACTGATTCAGTCTAATGAGCTTGGCAACAGAGCAGAGAAGCCACCAGGACCATGAAGCCCCTTGCTGGCAGAGGCCTGTTTGTGGACTTGGCTTCCCTTGGCCCACGGCCAAGCCCAGCCGAGGCCACAGTGGAGCAGGCACACCTCCATTTGTTTAGGTCAGTTTTCCTTCTGTCTTTGCCTCGTTCTGACTGCAGTAAGAATTCCGGACGAAAAATATTTTCCCAATTTCCTTTACTTTATTATAAAGGAATTTCCATTTCCTCTATGATGATTATCTATGTCTTATCTCTGCTTCTTTGGCATGCAAAAATCCATAGTCAGTTGTCCTGAAATTCAGTAAAATGGTTAAGGAAAGAGCTCTGTGTCCGTAGTCTTGTCTCAGAGTCTTTCTGTTACCCAGAAGTTCATCATAAATAAAGCTCAGCCACTCTTTGTTTTAGGATCTGTCCTCACACAGACAGATTATGGTATTTTGTTGCCATCCTGGCCTTGTTTATAACTAAACAGGCTTAAAGGTGTGAATTGAAGCTTAAATCACTCCACGCCATATAACTCCTGCCACAGAGAAATCTTAAGTTATTTGACAAATTCTCCTACTGGAAGCATGTATCATTGTATCTAAAATGGTTACATTTTATTCCCACATTATTATCTTGCCAAGGTACCTGTTACTTCCGCTCCACCCATCTTTTAGAGCCAGGGGAAGACAGAGAGCCTGCCCCAGAATTCCTTAGCAGAGTGTTAATGCTTCTGGAGTGCAGAACATTTGCCAAGTCACAGGCGGTGTTCAGAAGGGACCCAGCCCTTCCCGTGCCTCTTTCTTACATTTCAAAGTTAGCTGGAGGAAGTGGAAGAGTATCTTGGGATTTGGGGACTCAGTCAACAGGATTCCAGATTAGGGTTCTTTTTTCTGGTGGTTGTTTGATTATAGAAATCCCTAGTGTTCTGATTGTCCAGTTTTTTCCACACTAAATTAATCCATCAATTGTGTAATTAAAATGTCAAAGCTAAAGGAAAAAACAATCTGCAGAAAGAAGTATAAGGATGTGCCTCTATAGAGGCATGTAGAGAATGAGTTCTCAGCTTTCCAGCATCCATTGACATGGGTCCATATTCTTTTCTCTGCAGTTCTAAAATCTGAAAAGGTCTTTTGGGGGGAAGGGGGAATCATTTTGTAAGATTGGCACCAAAATTTAGTTGGTTACGAAACCTGACTTAGACTGATATTCACACCTGTGTAAATATTCATAAGTAGTTGCAGAAATAGAAATGTGTTTGGTTTTTAGTTACTGGCCCAGACCTTACTGGAAATGCCTTTTAATGTATGCTATATGAACTGCATTACTTCTATAAAATTGAGAATGTTCTGAAATCTGGAACACATCTGGTCTTAAGAATTTCAGATAAGTGATTTTTGGACCTAAAACAATAGCCTAATCTCTGAACCCATGAGGATGCCTACCTCCCAAACCACAGGGTTTAGGAACTAGAAGGAAGAGTAATCTCAGGGTATATGGAAAGGACTTTGGATCGACTGCTCTTAGAAATGCTGGCTTAGGTACTGAATGAATTTAAACACATCACCGCATCAACTCCAAACCTGACCCAGTGTTTCACGAAACACACCCAGGTACTTAGCATGTGCTGGGTTGTGTGCTAAATGTTTGGGAATTACAAAGATGGACCTTAAGTTTTAAGAAAATCTTTATTAAGCTAACTGAGTTAGCAGATTTAACAAATAAATAAGTAAATAAATAACCTGTATACATCCCATCCTATATATATATATATATATATATTCATATTTATATGTAATAAAATATTTATATAGGATGCTCAGGTACATTTAAATTTCAGATAAACAGAGAAAAATGTTTGGTGTAATTATGCCCTAAGCATTATTTGGGACATACTTATATTAAAAGATAATTTGTAATTCATCTGAAATTCTAAGTTAATGGAGTGTTCTCTGTTTTATCTGGCAGCCTCACAAGCTAATATAAAGTAAGCATCTTTTCAGAGTAATCTTGAACCATCTGCTTACGAAATATTACTTAGATGTGGTAAAATTATGTCTTCACTGTGATTCAGGAATTTTCTGTGTAATATTGAAATTCAAATAGAGCCAACAAGTTAAATTTCAACTTCTTCTTTCAAGAATACAATTCAAAAGAGAGAAACTTGTTACTGTCTTCTAACCACATTGCCAGCAAAATGGTCCCATGATGAGCTTTGGATCATTAAGTTCATTAAAGATCATTGCTCATTCTTGTGTACAAGTTCAAGTTAGTTAAGGTAAACTCACCCACACTCCTGATCATCTGTCTGACTAGAAGACAGTCATTTTGCATCTGAGCTTGAAATGCCTTCCTCTCTGAACGTCCACTGGATATTGGAATCTCATGGTACAGTTTTTGTCTGGTTTACTTGAGGCATTTAATCTGAATGTAAAAATTTGTACAATTGGAGTGTCACTTGTAAAAGGGCCTTTTGTACTGTGAAGTAAAGGCATTAAGCCAAATATCTGAAGAGCACTCTTTGGTGCCTTGTGTATTAATGTCCCATGTCTTCATTTAAAAACTCGAATTGTTGTTAATTGCCTTTGCCTCTCCACATCATTCTGGGTAGCTCATTCGGGGGTTCCCAACCTGGCTATATATGAGAGAACATGGAGGGATTTTTTTAAATGCTCATACTCTATTTTGCTCCTGAATGTCTGACTGCATGGAGACTTGGAAAATAGTATATTTTAAAGTTCACCCAGATTTGTCTAATGTGCAGTCCAGACTAAGAACCACAGAGCTAACTGGACCATACTTCATGAGTATGGTCCTCTTTTCTTCCTTTCTTTCTTTCTTTCTTTTTAAGATTTTATTTATTATTTATTTGATAGAGAAAGTGCAGCAGAGGGAGAGGGAGAAGCAGCCTCCCACTAAGCAGGGACCTCAATGTGGGGCTCAATCACAGGGCCTTGGGATCATGAGCTGAGCTAAAGGCAGACACTTAACCAACTGAGCAACCTAGACAATCCAGGCTCCCTCTTTTCTCTACTTATAGTCTCTGAGTGAGTGAATAAACAACTCAAGTTAATAGAGCCTGATTTTATATACTGATTTCTGCTTTAATTTGCTGTGAGTAATTACTGTTGGTCATATATACACTTTAGGAACATCAGTCTTAAACATAAAGAAAGAGCAGAATGTGGCAATGAATTTGTGACCCACATGGCTTTTGCCAGTACATAATGACAAATCCGTGCAAGAGCAGTGCGAACAGACACAGCCACATCTCCGGTGAATCACAGTCTGTGCCTGGTTTTACAAATGCCCCCTTGTGCATCTGGGTTTTCCTGGAGTGTTCCAATTCCTTGTCATCTGATTTTTTTCAGTAAACTTAAATCTGTTCAACTTAATACAAATTTATTAAATTTGCTCATTAAAATTTAATACATTTATTGAAAATTTAATTTAAATTTTATTTAATTTAAAGTTCATTGCAACTCACTTAAATATACTTGTTTCTTGAAAACAGATTCATGAATCCTAAAAAAAAAAAAAAAAGTTAAGCTCTCTGCCAACTTGGCCTTTAGAAATTGATTTTGAGAATTTAGAAATTTAGAAATTTTTTAGAATTTAGAATTCTTTTTAGAATTTAGAAATTGTTGAGCCTATAAAAATTGTAATAGGCAAGTGTACCAGTTTAAATCTGGGGAAAGGAAATAACAGCCAGTTTTCATATTTTGCATGTCAAAGCGAGAATCCCTGAACCCTGAAATGCTATCTAATTTGTCCATATATTTGTCTTCACCGTAGAAGGTGATATTTTCAGGTCTAATTAACTAGTTGCCTAGAGCTAATTTTCCTTTGAAAACCTTCTGGGCAATAAATAGAAAGTAGGAATATTAAATTCTTTCTGGCTTGAGTTGGCCAACTGGCTGGCATGGGCGTGATATCACGTCTCTGGTCCTCCATGATTGATGGCCAGGCCCACCTGCTACTGGTCCTTTCATCCTTGCCCTTTCCTTCCTTTGCCCTCGCTTTGGCCCCATTAAGCTTTCGCGCTGAGACGAAAGTCTTGCTCATAGCATTACCCGTAAACCAGAGAAGCAGAAGGTTCTGATGGTGCCCTCTTGCATTAGTCTTCTCACTGCCCCCTTGTGCGGAATTGCAAAACATTTTGAGCACCTCAGAAGGAAGGTGCTATGTAAACATAAGGTACTTTTTCTTCGTTATCTGGGCTTATTAGTAGTAATACAAAATGGGGAGCTCAGAGGCCTAGTTTGGCTATTTCTTCAGATTTGAGACCTGGGTTTCAGGCCAGTGCCTTTCCATATAATCAAATATCGTATCAATGTGCTCTGTCAAATGTAACTTTAAATTTTACAGTTTTGCACATTTGGTATTTAAGGGGATTGGATAGGTTTCTTTCTTGCTTTTTTGCTTTCTTTGTTTCTCTTTTTTAACTTTCTTCTTGGAACTAGAATTGGTGCAAAATCCAGTGATACAGTATCTACAAATAGAACTCTTTTGGATAAAATTCTTTTGCTGTGTAAATAGGGCAATCTTTGATCCACGCACAGAAGACATAACACCTTTTTTTATCCAAAGGACGACTGGTGTTCTGTATTGCTGGCTGTATTAAAGGGAAAAATGATTCATTCTGAAACTAAAGGCTGAATCTGACTGGTCCTTGATCAGCTTTCCTGTGAATGAACACCTGATGATCCTTCACTCTATGTTCCAAGCCATTGCCCCTCTCTACCTCTGGCACTGGGGGGTTGCACAGGCTGTACACTTGCCAGAAAAGATGGAGGAAACTTTCTGAATAGTCTGCAAAAGTTTCAGTTGCAGAAACATTTTATTTTTTACTTTTTTTTTAGAGATTTTATTTATTCATCTGAGAGAGAGAGGGAGAGAAGGCACGAGCAGAGGGGAGAGGCAGAGGGAGAAGCAAGCAGACTCCCCAGTGAGCAGGCAGCCCGGGGACTCAGGGGATAGGGACTTGATCCCAGGACCTGGAGATGAAGACCAGAGCTGAAGGCAGACACTTAACCCATCTGAGCCACCCAGGGGCCCCTGCAGAAACATTTTTTTTTTTTAAGATTTTATTTATTTATTTGACAGACAGAGATGACAAGTAGGCAGAGAGGCAGGCAGAGAGAGAGGAAGTCCTGCTGAGCAGAGAGCCCGATGCGGGGCTCGATCCCAGGACCCTGGGATCATGACCTGAGCCGAAGGCAGAGGCTTTAACCCACTGAGCCACCAGGCGCCCCCTGCAGAAACATTTTAAAATTGATAGATGAAGTCGGATTCTCAGTTTTATCACTTCTGTATTTAATCATTTTGAGGGTTAAAAACTGCACTTCTAAACCTAAATACATGGGACACCTGGTGGCTCAGTTGTTAAGCATCTGCCTTCAGCTTGGGTCATCATCCCAGGGTCCTGGGATGGAGTCCCTCATTGGGCTCCCTGCCCAGCTGGAAGCCTGCTTTTCCCTCTCCCATTCCCTCCCCCTGCCACTCTCCCCTGTTTATGTTCCTCTCTCGCTGTCTCTCTTTCTTTGTCAAATAAATAAATAAAATATTTAAAACAAACAAAAACTGAATATGCATTTCTAAACGGCCCTTGACATTTAGAAATTTTCTGCCAAAAATGGACACCTAAGTGAACTGGTATAACTATTTATGTCCTATAGTTTTCCATTTAAACCATAGCCTCTTTTATAAAGAATCTAAAGATATGTTTACACGGGAAATCATGGCCATTTGGATGAAGAAATTATAGTCAGTATAATTTTATGGGACTGTTTGAGAGCTGCATCCTTATAAAAAAAATCCTTCTCTGATCAAGCTTAGAAGCCAGTTTTATTGCTGTCTGCAGTTAGGGTGAATGAGGCAAGGAGAGTAAGGGGGTGGTCACTGTGCTTAATGAGGGCCAAATCATGGTAGTGCTTCATGAAGTGCTTTTTTTTTTTTTAATGATTTTATTTATTCATTTGAGAGAGAGAATGAACAGGGAGAGTGGGAGAGGGAGAAGAAGTAGCAGACTCCCCATTGGGCAGGGAGCCTGACCCCAAGTCCCTGGGATCATGACCTGAGCCGAAGGCAGACGCTTAACCAACAACCGAGCCACCCAGGCATCTGTCACGAAGAGCTTCTGTGTAGGCTGACAGAGTTACAACAGGGGAGAATCAGGGCTAAAATTTGCTTCAAGGCTTTAGAACATCATAAAGGGCACCCGGTTGGGAAGACAGGCACTAAACAGGTTGGAGTATTTTTTCTCAATTTAAAAGATGACATGGAAGGCCATGTAATCACTATTATAGGATTTGCCTGGTGGACCCCAGAGAATGTCCAGCATCCCTCTGGACTGTGTGACTGGGGAAAGATATAGTGTTATCTCCACGTTTCTCTTCTATTTTCTGACACCTGGGTGTTCTCTCCTTTTTTCCACAGTCCATGTTTCAAGTGTTTTTTATATCCGTGAATGTAGAGAAGTCTTCATCTCCACAGTAAATGTCATGTATCGGTGTATCCAAACTGCGTGATATGCCTCCCTTCGCTGCTTTGTCAGGCTTGCCTCCTTCCCTGCTCTCTCAGCCTTAGAAACAGATTTTCTAATTGCTTAAGCTTTGAAGTTTGCCAGATAGCTAGAGCTGTTTCAGGTGACCAGGGTGTCAACTAGTGTACCTGGCATGCTTCTGGTCCGAAAATAAAATTACAGTAATTTGCAAAGCTTGCTTAACAAATGCCATGAGCAAATTGGACCACGACTATACTTGAGGTAAATGCCGGCTTTCCTTTGCTTTGGTCTCTGCCAACGGACTCTTTGTAAGGCTATCTTATAAATTTGGTTGGCATTTCTTTTGTCCTTTGTTGACCATTGACCAGCTTCTTCCACTTTAAACATGGTGTCAGGAAGGAAGGAAGTCAGTCAGTCATTGTCAGTACCCAGTGATGTGGACCGTGTTTTAAGACTACAGAAATGGAACCCGCTTGTCTTTACTTCCACTTCCCCCTTATCTTAGTCACTAACTAGGTATGTTTCTACATGCATAGGATATAGTGCGGGCGTGTGTGTATGTTTGTGTGAGAGTGTGTGTGTGTGTGTGTGGGTGTGTGTGTGTTGGTGTTATCCTTGGGAAATGTTCACTAATGCCTGCTTTGGGTGTGAAGGTAATTTCTATTCTTCTATTTTCTGATTTCTGAACTTCAGGAGAAGGTAAAGCTTGATGCTGAAAGGGAAAAACTAGAGAGGCTTCAGGAGCTTTACTCCGAGCAGAAGACCCAGCTGGACAATTGTCCTGAGTCCATGAGGGAACAATTACAACAACAACTGAAGAGGGTCAGTAGTAAACAGGAATGCGCCAGTTGTTTTTTTGTTTTTCGGTGTTTTTTTCAATGAAGTTCCACTTACCTATGACTTCCTACTTCACACAGTATAAATTTGCATAAGTTCTGGTCATTAGATACTTTTTAAATAGAAATATGCATGCTGATGGTATATATTACTTTATGCTATTCAGACAATTCCTTGTTAGAATCCTTCACTAATTTATAATGGAAAATAATAGTTCTGGAGTCATTCTTTGTAACAAAAGAGAGTCGTTCTTTGTGACATATAACTGACACTGAGATTGTAGCATTTAAATCAGCTGGCATCTTTTCCTGCATTCTCTGCTGCATCGTGAGTACTGTTTGCCCTTGGGATGTTGTTTTTGTTGTTGTTGTTGTTTTGTTTGTTTGTTTATACCAGTCTCCGCCTGATTTTCCACTTGGGTCCAAAAACGATCCTTGTCTCTGATTTGCTTCCCATCACCACTCACTGTGTCTTTTTCTTTCTGTCTCTTGGTGACACTGAACTTCTTAGCACGCCACAGCAAACACCAAGACCCAAGATGCAGAGCCATGTCCTCTGCATCTTCTCAGGCGAGCTTCCTCATTTTTTGAAGCTTAGTGCAACGTGGACTTTGCGGTGGGTTTTATCGGGTTATTTTCCGATCATTGAAGTTGGCTGTGCTTAACATGGCCATGCTGGTTATCTGCTGAAATGAGGCTTCGAGGTGGAGAGTTTCACAAACACTGGCCAGACCACATAATACTTCAGAGCCTCTTAACGATTGGGTTGTTTGCTCTGAACAGCAGCCCAAATAAAGCTGGGGAGCAGTCTTGGATCTCCAAGAGTCATGTCATAGTAATTTGTGCTAATGACTAACAGCTCGTGATTCCATGTGATTAGAAAAGAAGGCTAGTTTCATTCATGCTATTCTGTCAAGACTTTCTTGGGAGTCGGCAAGTGGAAACACCAGCTGAGGTAGCCCCACCCTTGGAAATGTTTAGGATGGCCTTTAATATAAAAACATGATACCTTAGAGTAGCATTAGGTTATGAAAAATTACATTTAAAACTTTTCAGTGTATTACAGAGGCTGAAAGCATCTTAATAAACAGTACTAAAGGCAGGCAGGTCAACCTACAGCTTAATGATTTTAATATTTTAACAAACAGTAACTTTCTTACTATGTTGGATCAAAAAAGTCCCAACAATGCTTCTTCCTCTTTACTCCTTTTAGTGTATATAGTTGAACTTGCTGTAAGAAGAGAAAATTTCCTGTCACTCAATGTCATAATTCTCTAGAAATTGTGTGGTGAAAATAACTGGGAAAACATTAGTATTTATAAAATTATTTTTGCTTGTAATTTGTGTTTATGCCAGTTCACCAAAGAGATTGGGAAACGGCTTTTTATGTTGGTTCACTGGTTTTCAGCTCTCCTCGTTACTAAGGATTTTACACAGTGGTCCTTTTACTTTATCTAGAGTCAGCAACAACTTACATATTTTGTTCTTCTCTGCCTCTAGTTATCCAAATATTGCTTGGACTCTTTATAAACACCACTGCAAATAAAAATTGATAAATTCTACTAATATTTGAGACTTGGATTGATATAATAATGTCTGTTTGCTTAATCTAGCCTCAGTAGGATAACTCTAAATGTATGTACATTCTAAGGATGTCCAGAAGAGGACAGGAAGTGATATAGACAGTCTCTTCCACTATTTCAAGGCAAAGACCCTTATCTTCTTCCTCCCTGAGCAGAGTATAAAATTCTTATCATAAATCCCTTTCCTCGGGAGAGATAACTGGCTTGTGGTAGCTTCTGTTCATCTGTATTAAGAGGTCCACTGATTTTACAGGAATGATGACCAGAGTAACTTTCCACTGATCCCACTGCTTAATTGTTAAAAAGTCCACTTACTTCATGAGAAGTCCATTCATACTAGGAACTTCCTGTGTTACCACAGCTCATTTCCCTTCAGATTTGAAAACCTTCAGAATGCCGCTTCCCTACGAAGCTTTCCCAAAGGCATTTAAACTAGATGCAGTAAAGGTGATTTTATTACCACAAACTTCATTAGGTGGCAAGTCATACAAAAGAAAAAAATAAATGAAGAGGAAGAACATCATCTTCTTAAATGTGTGTTTTCCCAAGTACTTAAGCTGAAGTTATGGAATGAATGATTTTTTGTGCACAACACGATAGCTTTATGAACAGGCTTCTTACTTCTAATCCCCTGCTTTGGAGTCAGAATACAGCTTTCATCTGAGTAGCTGCATGTAGTGAGGTGGATTCATCAGTCCCGAAGTTCCCTGGGATGCAACCATTATGGAAAAGAAAGCAGGAGTTAAATGATTTTTTTTTTTTTTTTTTTGCCAGAATGAGTTCCCCTAGTAAATGGAGGAGACACCTGGCTAGAACTGTTTTCTTGTGCTTTTGGTAATTTACTCACTGAATGGTTGATTTCAGTCTCTTGATTATATATATATATATATATATATATATATATATATATATGTAATATATGCATATTATATAAATATACATGTTCGGTGACATCAACAATTAGAAGACCTATTTTCTCATTAGTTCTACAATCAGTTTATCCTTTAATCTTTGGTAAATCTTGGGTAAATCCTTCAACTTGTTGATGTCACCGAACATGTATATTTATATAATATGTATATATTGCATATATATATGTATAAGTATAAATATAAATATATATGTTCGGTGACATCAACAATTAGAAGACCTATTTTCTCATTAGTTCTACAATCAGTTTATCCTTTAATCTTGGGTAAATCCTTCAACTTCTTTGGGTCTCAGTGCTCATATATAAAATGAGAAGGTTGCATGAATGATTTCCATTCTCTTTTTCCAGATTCCAAAACTGTGCAGTTAAAGTGTTTGACTATAAGGCATAAGATGGAGAAAGGTGAACAAACCCCAAGCCCCACTTAAATTTGTTTTCAAAGTTGGCCTTGAGCTGTCTTGAGAATCTCTCCTGCTATTTCACATCTGTTCTCTTCTTCTGTCCCTCTGCTAAGCAAAAAAACAAAACAAAACAAAACAAAATGCATGATGGACTGCATGTAAACTTCTGCCATAGAAATTCTCAAAACAGTTATTAGAAGAAAAGAAAGAATTGCACTGAATTTTCTTAAGCACAACTGTTTATGTCCTTTGGTGCCTGGCCTTTGAGATTGCCATCCAGCAGAGATTTGTAATGTTCCTTTTAGCAAGTGAAGCGTAGTTAAAATTTTCATTCAACTAGTCCTGCCCTTGACTTTGAGCTTCCTGTATATATTACTGTATGCTAAATTCAA
Source organism: Mustela erminea (assembly GCF_009829155.1). Classification (NCBI taxonomy): domain Eukaryota; kingdom Metazoa; phylum Chordata; class Mammalia; order Carnivora; family Mustelidae; genus Mustela; species Mustela erminea. Next base: position 161,780,869 of record NC_045614.1, on the reverse strand, counting down.
TGACTCCTGCCCCCAAATTCCATGCCCTGAATTCTTATTCTTATCTAAAATCTTTGCAAAGCCTTTTCCCCTCCCCAGTTTTTCTTTTACAGTGTAAGTTTATATACACACATTCTAATTGTTTGGACAACTTGATCAGATGATGGTATCAGCAGAATCTGAGTGCTAAGCTTAGCTTTAATTTTCAACTTTCCTACCCAGTGTGTATTATTTTCATGCAACAGTTTAAATATTTACTGCAAACAAATTAGTGGCTCTGTGACCTACACATGGTTAAGATAACACCTGGTGTCTATTAACCAGATGTGGAGTGAGCGACGGACTACGGGACTACCGTAGTCGGCATACTGTGAGACTCATACCCACTTTGAGTAAAGATTACTTATAAACTAAAAAAAAAAAAAGTTTATGAAACTATTTCTCTCAATAATCTTTAGCCACAAGCCAAGCTTAATTCAAAGACTTAAAGTTTTTAGATAAAAACTTGACTATGAATGACTGCGTGAGGAAATATGTCCACTGATGTATTGTTTCAAGACTGCAGGGATTTTGTTTCAAGATATGATGCTCGAATTATCTCTCAATTACTTCAGTAGTGACTAGATTTGGGCCAGATTCATTCATTCCTTTAGAAGTTATAAGCATGAAATGTCTGATAAACTTGAATGTCCACCAATAACCTGAAACCAAGACTGCTTTCTGTTTAGCCAATTAAACTGTAAAAAAAAAAAAGAGTGCTCAAAAATGCTGAATATGTTTTTCAAATTGTTTTTCTTGCTCTTAACTTTTAAGAATCCACTGTGTTGACATAATAATCTTGTTGCTATAGTGCCACTTGTAATTACATGGTAGTTGATCATCCTTCTGTGAATCATCCCCCAAATAAAATTCATTCCAGAAGACAGAAATATATTATTCCATTTGATTAAAAGGCCTAATTTATCATTCACATAAAAACCAAAAGAGGGGGGTGGTATGTTTAAAAACTGATATAAATCTAATTTATCATATTTATTTATCCAACTCTTTCTGATGTTTTAAGTGAAAAAAAAGCCACGTCCTGGCTATTTTGCTTATGCAGAGTTACAAACCAGCTAGCTCAGCCCAGCTACTGTTTCTTTTCGGCCATAGATTATTTACAAATAATATATTTTTTAAAAATCTTCTATACCTTATTTATGGTTTAGTCAAAGCCCCAAAATTAAGACAGTGTTTTTTTTTTTAAATGTAGATTAAAGAATTGTTTACACAACATGTGCCAGTCTCTGCACAGATAGGGATTCACTTCTGTCTTCAGACATTTCATAGGTTAGGAAATGCCTATCTGATGACCATCTGATTTTTATGATTTCTGGTCTTTCTTAAATGCCCTCAAGATTATTCCCAGAGTAGCAGTACTTAACCATTAGAGACCTTCTTTGTGCCTGATTAATGCTGTGCTTCCACCCTTCCGGTAAAAATCTTTGTAAACAATGTTCAGGGATTCATAGAAGCCCAGTGTAAGAATACCAACCACCAAATGTTTTTAATGACTTCTCCTTTCAACAAAATTATTGGAGCATGCATGTCTATGTATACATGATATAGATCTGTTCTCTATGTGTGCCAGATTTGGAGTCTTTTTTTCTTTTTTTTTTTTTGTAGTCAGTAACTTTGGAATCTTGAATTTTATTTCTATACTAAAATCTCCTTTCATTTGAAAATTTTGGAAAATGGGAGCTTTCTCAAGGGACCATGTCACACCCTTGGTGGACAGATGTTTAGTTATTTACCAAATTCTTTTTATACTTCAGGATCCATTTATAACCACCTAGTAGATTTCAAGCAAGAAGTCCTACCTTCACAGAATAGTCTCAGACTGATGGTCCAACCAGTGCTTCTCTTCCTGCCCCATCCCTAGTCCCTTTCAATTCCATTCTCATGGTCACTGCTCCAGGATTTAACTCCAAAAGACTGGACTATCATGGTCCAGCCCTGGTCAGCTTAGTAATTTGAAAGATATTTTGGACTGTTTGCTTTTTTTTTTTTTTTTAATTTTCAGCATAACAGTATTCATTATTTTTGCACCACACCCAGTGCTCCATGCAATCCCTGCCCTCTCTAATACCCACCCACCTGGTTCCCCTAACCTCCCTCCGCCCCGCCGCTTCAAACCCCTCAGATTGTTTTTCAGAGCCCATAGTCTCTCATGGTTCACCTCTCCTTCCAATTTCCCCCAACTCCCTTCTCCTCTCTAACTCCCCTTGTCCTCCATGCTATTTGTTATGCTCCACCAATAAGTGAAACCATATGATAATTGACTCTCTCTGCTTGACTTATTTCACTCAGCATAATCTCTTCCAGTCCCGTCCATGTTGCTACAAAAGTTGGGTATTCATCCTTTCTGATGGAGGCATAATACTCCATAGTGTATATGGACCACATCTTCCTTATCCATTCATCCGTTGAAGGGCATCTTGGTTCTTCCCACAGTTTGGCGACCATGGCCATTGCTGCTATAAATATTGGGGTACAGATGGCCCTTCTTTTCACTACATCTGTATCTTTGGGGTAAATACCCAGTAGTGCAATTGCAGGGTCATAAGGAAGCTCTATTTTTAATTTTTTGAGGAATCTCCACACTGTTTTCCAAAGTGCCTGCACCAACTTGCATTCCCACCAACAGTGTAAGAGGGTTCCCCTTTCTCCACATCCCCTCCAACACATGTTGTTTCCTGTTTTGTTAATTTTGGCCATTCTAACTGGTGTAAGGTGGTATCTCAATGTGGTTTTAATTTGAATCTCCCTGATGGCTAGTGATGATGAACATTTTTTCATGTGTCTGCTAGCCATTTGTATGTCTTCATTGGAGAAATGTCTGTTCATATCTTCTGCCCATTTTTTGATATGATTATCTGTTTTGTGTGTGTTGAGTTTGAGGAGTTCTTTATAGATCCTGGACATCAACCTTTTGTCTGTACTGTCATTTGCAAATATCTTCTCCCATTTCGTGGGTTGCCTCTTTGTTTTCTTGACTGTTTCCTTTGCTGTGCAGAAGCTTTTGATTTTGATGAATAGACTGTTTGCTTTTAATATTTGTTTTCTTTATGTTAAGATGGCTACAGCCATTCTGGTATGTCTTGTTTTCATTCCCCTTTCTCCAAAGGATGCCGACCTGTTGGACGTGGAGAGCAAACACTTTGAAGACTTGGAATTCCAGCAGCTTGAGCGTGAGAGCCGTCTGGATGAGGAGAAGGAGAACCTGACCCAACAGCTCCTACGTGAAGTAGCTGAGTATCAGCGGAACATTGTGACTCGAAAGGTACTTTTGCCAGGTGTCATTCAGTGTGAGAAACCCACACATTCACCCCTCACTCCCTGACAGGAATCATCATTAATGTAGCTCTCTGTCTACCTGTCTTTATATCCAAATATCCGGGTGTGTTTCCCCACATGTCACATCTGACAGATTATGGAGTCTGCCATCTACATACCAAATAGCGCTCCAAGCTGGGTACACCAACATGTGTTAGTTGCTGTCACTTAATGCTGTAGATGCCATTGATTTATAATACCTTATTTTTTTTTTCATTTATGGGAAAACCAAAGGAGAGAACTATCAGAAATTCAGATATTTGTTTTAAGGTATTTGCGTTTGCAATCACAGTAACTAGATTTAGAATAGTTCTGCGAACAAAGTCTATTTTGGCATTTTCGGTTTTCACTGCTCATAGTTCCCAAAGTTGGCTGATAGCTTATTACCATTAGAAATAGCCCTGCCAGACGCCACACACATCGTTGGCTCTGCCTACCTCCTTCTCCTTGATGTCCCGCCTCAGAATTCAGCTCTTGTTCCAAAACTTAGAATCACATCCCAGTTGCTCTATACTAAACCAGTAGGACTGAGGGGAAGGGAGATGAAGAAGGTGACTTTTTAAGCTCTCAGCTTAAATAAGAACTTACATTGTTATTTTTCCCATGAGGCATCTCCCAAGTCTAAAACAAGATTTCCTGTTGACTTCTGCATTCTTCAAATAGATTTTAAACCACGTGGACTGGATTGGCCTTAGGTAAAGAATAGCCTTCAGCTTGGCAGGTCAAAGAGACTACTTCACAGTCTCTAGATAAGAATCACTGCCTACCACCAGCAAAAATGTCCTCATTGCTGATCCAGCTGTAAACACTTTTCCCTTTTCCAGGATATACTGGCAAACCATTGAATGTCTAACGGGTGTCTGTATATGATCATCTTTTTTCCTCCAGGAAAAAATTTCTGCATTGAAAAAGCAAGCCAATCACATTGTCCAGCAGGCTCAGAGAGAACAAGATCATTTTGTGAAAGAAAAGAATAATTTAATAATGATGTTACAGAGAGTAAGTATTTCCTTTTTTAGCGCTGGTTGCAATAAAACTCAGGTTCCAGCTTGGGGGAAGCTCCTTCCTTCAAAACAAGTGCCTTTTGATAATGAATAGTGGATTATAATTTTTAAAAAGGCTTTTTAATGTACCTTTTTATTTAATACTCCACATTAGTAAGCTGATGCTCTGTGAACAATTAATTCAGAAAATAAGTAAGGATGTTTTCCTCATGATTTTTCCATGGTGTGAAAATTCAAACCATGAAAAATATGTACGTTTTCAGATTTTCTTCTTTTGAAAAAACAGATTTTTTTTCAAACAGGTAGAACATGTTCTGCTTTTTTTTGCTGCTGTCAAACAATTTGGCCCAGCTGCTGTGGTGTCAAACTCTAATTATTTGCCTATGAGTCCCCACCTGGCAATGGCCCCATTGGGTTTAGTTTGGCTTCATTGGCTAGGTAGCCCCAGCAATGGGGGCAAGACCATCCTCACCAAGGGGACTGTGGGCCCATCTCCCAGGGCCTAATGTGACTGCACAGAAAGGGTTTCCTTTGCCCAATCTGATTTTCTGACATAGTCTAAGATCTAAGACACCATAAAGTTGATGGGCTGGTCTCAGTGCTGAACCTTGTATGCAGGTCACTGCCTAGGATGTGATGCTTTGGGATCCTGAAAATATGAGATGTACCCAGAATGGGGTACAGGAGAAAGAATGAGGGACTAAAGGATGAGGCTAGACCATGTTTCCCCACTACCAGATATGTAGCTGGAATATTCTCAACTTAGCCATTTAACTATTTTCAGGTTGAGAAGGGAAAGAAAATTGGTCCTTCACATAAAGTATGAGTCCATCAAGGTGCACCTATGTAGCCCACACAAATCCCTGCCAACTCCCCTCCTGCTTCTTTGACACCAGAAAGTTCAGAATGGTTTTATGGTTTTTCATCCCTGTCTCCTGCTCTGGGGACGAGCTCTTCTTCCATTAATATCCACTCCACTCTTTGCCTATGCTATTCAAAGGCACAGCTTAAATCAGATAGTGTAATAAGTAGGAGTTAAGTAGTTCTGAAGTTTTAGCAAAAAGGAGGTGGGGGAATCTCATAGTGATAGATTTTTTAGAATGGGTGATCACCATCATAAAAATAGAACTTCCTCATTAAAACACATAAAATATAATTCTGTTCTAAAAATTGTGCTAATTATGAAGATTTGTATTTTCCCAGATTGATCTGTAGATATGTCTCAGTCTCTGTAGATATGTCTCAAACTCAGCCGAGTTTGAAATGGACACATGGATGCTTCAAATCTGTAGCTGATCTGCATTTTTCAAGGAGTCTGTATTTGTAAATTTGCCTGCTCACTAAAGCTCACTTGCAGCCCCCCAATCATACTTGTCGTACAGTTCACTGATGGATGTGTGCAGAGCGGCAAAATTTTGAGTCCCGCAGCATACAAATTCCCTGCTGAGGCTGAACAAAGCAACACTCTACCTTCCTGTTTCAACTCTCACGGAGTAAATAAGAGTCCTTTTTGTGGATTATTTTGTGCTGTGTTTTCACATTGCTTGTACTTTTTTTGTTGATTAAACTATTAAAATGCCTCCCCAGCGTAGTGCTAACATACTGTCTAGTGTTCCTAAGGGCAGGAAAGTTGCAATGTGCCTAATGGGGAAAATGTGTGTCTTACATAAGTTTCATTCAGGCATAAATTACAGTGCTTTTAGCTACAAGTTCGTGTTTAATCAACTGTATATCAAATACGGTATCTTTAAACAGAAACATACATAAAGCAAAGTTATGGATTGATCAGTTGATGAAATTTTTTTGAGGAAGCACACAGTAATCCATCTCTGTATTTCCTGTAGGAACAAGGGTTCAGTGTTTACTAATTCAGTGTTCACGGCAATGCTTCAGAGCATAAGAATTACAAGAAATGAGAATCAACTCTGTATGAAAATGCCAAGGGCATAAAGTAGCCAAAATAACTTTGAACAAGAACCAAGTTGGAAGATTTATACTATTTGATTTCAAAGTTGCCTCTAAAGCTATAGTATTTAAAATGATGTGGTGCTGACATATAGCTAGACACATAGATCAATGGAACCAAACAAAGTCCAGAAATAAACCCACAAATATACCATCTACTGATTTTTTTTTTTTTTTTTTACACAAAGGGCTCCAAGATAATCGAGGAAAAAGAAAGTCTTTCCAACAAACTGTGCTGTATCAACTGGGTAAACATTCAAACAAATGAACAAATGAATCCTAATGCCTCTGTCCTTACACCACACATATAAATTAATTCAAGGCAGATTGTAGACTGAAGCAGAAAAATTAAAGTGATAAACTTTCTAGAAGGAAATGCAGGATTGCACATGCACTTCTCTGACCTTGGGGTGAGCAAAGTTTTCTTAAAAGAAGAAATGATAAAGGACTTATATGCAGACTATATTAAAAACTCCTCCAGTTCAATAACAATCAATAAACACTCAATAAATTTAAAAAAAAACAGTCCAAAGAATTGAATACAAACTCTTCACAAAAGAAGATGTATGAAGAGCCAGTAAGACACATGATAAAATACTCAACATCATTAGTCATCAGGGAAATCTAAGATTGGCCAAGCTTAATAGATTTTCGTGTTCCTTCAGGAAAAGGAAAATCTTTGTAATTTGGAAAAGAAATACTCCAGCCTCTCTGGGGGAAAAGGGTTTCCTGTCAACCCCAGTACTCTGAAAGAGGTAAGCTGTGATCTTCCGTGTCCCCCTCTATCACCTTAGAGATCAAGAGCTGTGCCTCCGTTTTAGATGATTAACTAAATAGGAAAACATTAACTTGAGTGACTTGGAAAGCATCAATGCTTAATGGTTTTCCTGCCTTTTATTTATGCTTTGAGGATTTCACAGATTATCTTTGTGTTTAGTGCAGGTGCACTGTGTGTGTTTGTGTGTGTGTGTGCAAACCACGCTTGACAGCGACATTGTGGGTTAACTTGGGGCTTCAGACAAGTTAAGATGCAAACCAAGATTAGGTCTTAAATTCTCTTCTTCTCTGCAATGCCCTTCTTCAGTTCCTCCTCTTTCTTATGTTACTTCTCCTTCTCCTGAATCTGACAGCAAATGAAAATGTCTCTGCACATTTGATAAGATAGCCTGGTGCCTTTCTTTTCTCTGTCTCTTTTCCGCCCAATGTTGTTTGTGCTCTCTCCCCCACTAACTTAGAAAATCCTATTTGCATTAAGCTCCACACATTCTTGCTCCCAAACATCCATCTTTCTGAAATACTTTTTTTTTTTGGAGATAAGCTGCTACAATGGAAGAATATTTTAACTCTAATTTGGAAAGTCATAACCCTGACTGGGAAAGAAAATAGTTGTTTTTTTTTTTTTAGCATAGTTGACACACATGCGACATTAGTTGTAGGTGTACAACATCGTGATCCAGCAAGTTTGTATGTTACCTGCACACACGAGTGTAGCTATCATCTGTCCCAACTAAAAGTCATTATCTTTATATTTGTTTTTTTCCAAAAAGCTAAAGAAAAAGCTTGCTGCTGCATAAAAATGTGTGTAATAACAACAACAACAACAACAACAAAAACCCAAACCCTTTATTTTTAAATATCTTTTTAAACAATAGCAAAGTTAAGACTTCCTACGTAGGAAGTATTTTGTGTGTGAGTATGGGTGTCTGAAGTAGAGCTCATCACAGAAGAAGTATGAATAATGTGGATCTTGGAAGCATTTTGTGAAAGAGCTTTATTAGATGATTCAGTTTCATAGTTTCTCTCTATTATTCAGAAGATGGAACTCACAGATTCGGTAGACACAGGTTCATAGTGGATGGAGTGGAGCGGAAGAAGGGAACATCGGTGAGGTGGGCAGGGACCAGGTCTTACGAGGTGTGTTAAAGAAATATGGTTTATCATATGTGCCTGGGCAGTCCTTGAGTGAGAGATTTTAAGCAGGGAGGTGATATTATTTGATATCCATTTGTTAAGCATCCCTCTGGGCCACTGGCCCAGTTTATGAGGAGTTAGAGGAAAAGCAGGGGAGCTGGGAGGGAGAAGATTGCAGTAGTGAAGGCTGGAGATGCTCCTCTCTTGCCTTCATGCAATGGCAGAGAGATGGAGGGAAATAGTCAGATGCAGACATATTTTGGAGGCAGAGTTGACAGTTCTTGCTGATAGATTGGATGTAAGATTGAAGTAAATCAAGGGAGGTATTAGGAATGAGGTCATTTTTCCAGTTTGAGTCATGAGCTGAACAGTAAGGACCTTTTTCTGAGGTAGTGAAGACTGGGGACAGCACAGGCTTAAGAGGGAAGATACATGGGTTGACGCTGGACCTATTGTTTGAAGGACTGTGGCATCTGAGTGAGTTAGATAAACTCTAGCATCTTTTTACCTCTTGGTACAAGAAAATAATCTTCCCTTTTCTGCTAATGAGTTCTTTTTCTGTGCAGACTTCCTGATGCCAAAAGCCCGTTTGGTTTTTGACTATTTGTATGTCTCCAACTCTTCTGTTTGTTGGGTAACTGTGTTCTCTTTCATGGACTAAGCCGACTTGGCTCACGAGATGTTTTTAATTTCTTCCTTTCTTCCTCTCTCTCTCTCTCTCACCATCTCATTCTTTCACACTTCTCTCTTTTTTTAAGGAGTGATTAATTTATATCTAACTCTTTCAAACAAGTGCCACTTTTGACAAATGGCATACATGTTTGAAGCAATAAATCAGGTTATACGGTCTATGACATATAAAGAATCAAATCTTTGTTTTGAAACACCATGCTGTCAACTGAGCAAAAGCATAACTGAAAGTCATTTCTCTTCATTCCCATTCATTACCAAAGACAAAAGGAAATTTAACAATCCAGTTGTCAACTTCCTTTCTTCAATTTAATCTTCTGAAACTTTACATGGTATCTATTGCCATGAAGTTCAAGACTGTATTCAGCAGCCTTTTGAAACCTACAGTTTATAGTCAGCTTTAGCTTTCCCCACTTTGCCATAATTATAAATCAGTAAAAACCTTGCTTTCCAGCCTGAAATTCTTGCTTCACCAGCATAATGATATCTTGCCTACCCTGGAGCCACTCTTTTAAAGGACTGATGGTCTAATAGAGGATCCCAAGTGCTAAACTTAACTCAATTTTACCTTTAAAAGAGAAATATTATTCTATACTCTTTCTTCTACTTTTCCCACTGTTTTGTTGATATGGTGAAAATTACGATTGGTCTGTACAGATACTTTCCGTGAAAATTTATAAGTGCCTTTTCCTCAAATATAAATTTGGGAGTTTTTAATCTTGCAGGTTTTGATTCATGGGTGTTTTATTGAAGCTGAAGCCAAAACTGAATCATTGTCATGGGCAATTCTCTGTCCTGGGGTAGAGCTGGAGGGTTGGGGAAGCTGCCTTGAATTGAAAGAGCCTTGAGCTGCAACTCTCCTGCAGGTTCTGTGTGTGTGTGTGTGTGTGTGTGTGTGCGCGCGCGCGCGCACGTGTACACATTTATCTTGCTGGGGAAGGCTCAAGAGGAGACCTAAAAGCTAGATTGCATTACAAATAAATTAGTATTTATAAAATTTCTCTGTACAAAAACCTGAAGACTTCAGCCTACTTTTACTCACACTCTAACTTGTAAAAATGGAAGAAAAGAGGAAAATCTAAAAATAAAGATTTGTGGAAAAGGTTCTTGAATTATGGAATGAGAGATTGCATTGTAAATTTTATATCTCAGATTTGTGCGTGTGTGTGGTTATTTTAAATGTTGTATAGTGACACCCTTATTCAATCAACAGAATGAATGCTGTTACCTCTAGAAAATCTAAAATTGAAGGTTTTAGGTTGTTTATATATAATTTAGTCATCTTGACTTCACCCCCCCCAAATTATGTGTAATGCTTGTAATATCACTTTTCAAGATTAAGCATCATAAATTCATTTTAATTGCTGATGATTCCCTTAATGCAACATTTGGTCATTCCACAGATACTTGGCTGTGCCGCTCAAAGCTAACTCCATTGTACTGGGAGCATTAATACTCTTGCATGCCTCAGCTTTTGCTTTTTTCATGTTTAACTTCTGAATTCCTCCTTTTAGGGCTATATCAGTGTAAATGAAATTAATGAGCCATGTGTCAATTCCACGAATCTGTCCCCTTCCACTCAGTTCCCCGCTGACGCTGACGCTGTTGCCACTGGGCCTACCACAGCTGTGCTGGTGAGCCAGCCACAAAATAAAGAGGTGTGTTGGCATGACATTTCATTCGTTCACTGCTTTCCTCATGTCAGAGATTAACCCATGGTTACCTGAAAATGAAGGTGTGTGTGACCATATACATCTGGTTGACCAGAGGGCCAGAATGATGCTGAGTTTGAAAAACATACCCACCTGGGGCACTGTTTTGTGACTCTTCATACTGGAAATTATGAAATATATGGTGCAGAGTGGAGTACCAGGAGAATTAAGTTCAAAATAATAAAATCTAGATCGTAGCCCTCTGACCCAACCTTGTTTTCATAGAAACCGAAAAACCTTTCTCAAATTATTTGCTTGAATCATTTTTCCAGTTTGATTTTGTTTTCTCTTGTGTTAGTGGGATGGATTTTTTTTTTTTAATGTTATGCCTTTTAAAAACATCTGGGGAGGGGCAAAGAAGAGTAAATTAAAGTATCTTCTAATTGTTCCAAGTTGTTCCCAGAGTAGAATTTTAACAAAAACCTAAATTGAAAGATCCTGCCCACCATTTGTGACTTCTTGATTAAAATACAAGAAAACAGAATAAGGAGATTATCGATTTCATTTCTTTGTCTTATTCTTTCATTTCATATGGACACATACATACCTTTTCTTTCTCCTATAAAGCAAAGATCACCTGTCTGTTCTGGATTTATGTTTCCTTCCACCCTCTCTCCTCATCCTGTCACTCAACCTCCATCAGCCCCTTGGCCCGAAGTCCTGGCTCCGTCTGTCGATCCTTTCCCATTAAATGACACACCTCCTCCTCTACCAGCTAAGAAACACAGAAGGCAGCGGCAGCAGCAGAAACAACAGGTAACTAGGCCCTGGTATTCAGAGTCTGAGACTTTGACCTTGACAGCAGTCACTGATGTGGAATCTTTCCTTCCACTTTTCCAAAGGTATTTTGTTAAAGAGACAAGTACCTATTTCTTTGCTGGGCTTTCTTTTATTTGGTTGGCTTTTGCTCTTATGCTTTTTTTAAGGACCTTTAGTATTTTTTAGGGGTGTTAGGATTGTTCTAAACTTTGACCCCTTGACTGTCCTCTCTTGACTTTTGATATGTTGAAGCTAGATATGTTTTATATCCTTACACTTCAGTTCCCATTCAGCCAAAATAGTGTAACTTGTCTCAGGTAGTTTTCAAATGCTAATAATTATTTCCATTAAATCCATGCTATAAAAAGTTGCTGTGTCAGCACAAAATATTTTTCTTACACGTTACCGAAATCATAATGACATCATGCCCTCGCTATGGGTCATAATTCACTAAACATTTTACAACTAAATATCTCCTGTCTTCCTTCTAATGATCCTGTGAAATAAGGATCGATCTCCTTATTGACATTTAGGGAACTGAGGCTTACTTAGCAGAGGTAAATAGCTTGTCCAAGGTCACACCACAAGTAATGCATTTGGCTCATAGAAGTTTTTATTGATCACCTATTTTTAAAAAGTTCATTATGAATGCCACCCTTCTTTTAGTACATCTAGTATATAATCCTGCATAGGTATTCAAAAAGTCTCTTTTGAGGGTACCTTTCAACTATCATCAGATTTCTATATGAATTTGGCCCCAGAAGATGCTAAGGAGTCATAGTCCTAGACAATTAGATGAGCCCTGCTTTGCTGGGCCCAGCCATTACATTTCTCAAAATTATCTTTATTGCCTTTTACCTGTTGTTAAAGGACTGTATCTCCTCGCTACTTTTAGGTTAATAAATAGTAACTAGTGTAAGTAGATAATATAAAGTTAAAATGCAGGTGTATTTCATGATTGTCATGTTTAAAGATTGATCATAAATTTGGTAACTCAGATTTGCATTAATTCTTATGTATTTCAACAGCCAGAGCTTAGTATAAAAATGATCAAACCCCAAGAACCTTTACTTAGGAAGTAACTTTACTACTCAAGACATTTTGGGGGGAGGCCCAGAAAAATTTGGATAAATTTCAAGTTGGCAAAAATTTTGCCTTAGGAATCTGGAAAAAAAAAAAAAAAGAAAGAAAGAAATGGTCAACGGAAGGGTTTTTAAATATGAGGGATTAGTGTAGGGGTTTCTTGACTTAGCCTTTTTTTTAAATGAAAGAATAACCTAGAAGAATGCCTTATATGGAAGCATTATATGGATTTGAAGTGTTTATACGTAATTAAAATATTATTCCAACTTTAAAACAACTTCCCTGTTCACTCGCTCTTTCTCTCCATCTTCTCCCTTCCTTGTTCTCCTCACACTGGGATCTGTGCCATCACACAGAACTGTCCAGAAAGAAAGGGGAGAAACTGCTTACTTGCTTTGTCCACTGGCTGTTCCGCCATCCACATGGCGACCATCATAATAATTTGTAAGTTGTCCTGAGGCCCCAAGGCTGCAGGAACTAACTATGAAAGTGAAAGGTGGATTTTTTTTTTTTAAGTTTCTTGGTTCAGTAATAAATTCTTCCAGTGTCTATGTATCTTACCAAATGCTAGCCCTAGTCTGTTAGTGAACACAAGTATAAGTTTATTTTTTAAAAAATTCTGTGTTAAAATTCCAAAACTCCTTTGTAAATGCATACTTCTGAATTTCTTCAGTGACCTCTTTCAATTAGTCAAGTTTTGCTATTCTGCTTTACATTTGCATTTAAAGCATTTTAGAAGTCTGGAAGAAAGGAAAAAACAGCATAAAGAAGGCCTCTATCTGAGTGACACTTTGCCTCGAAAGAAAACCACACCTTCCATATCCCCACATTTCAGCAGTGCTACTATGGGGAGAAGCACCGCCCCAAAGGTAGGATGTGGGGTGAACCATGGGCTTTGCATTCAGTGAGTCTTCTTGTCCTCATGTTGGCCAACATTGCAAAGGCTCTTAAATAAAATGCCAAATAATAAACCATTAAGTTTGTTTGTTGGGCAGACAGAGAACTATATTGCATTTTCTATCCTACTCAGAGGACGTACTGAATTGTACGTCCGGGACCTAAGAACCTGGGCCTGGGTATTTTCTACCATCACACAAGTGGTGGAGAGCAGGCATTTACATGACAGATTCCCCATGACTGCCTCCCAGATCCGGAAATTGGAGGATATTCCAGGAATAATAGCCACAAATATTTACTGAGAGCATTTCTGTGAGCCTGACCCTGCACTAAGCCCTTTATATGGATTGTTTCATTTTAAAATCTGGCAGCACTCTTCAGCCAAGGTACTCTGTATTATCCGCACTGTAGGTACGGACAAACTGAGGTGTGAAGAGACTAAGCGACTAGCCCAAGCGCTCTCAGCTGGTTAGCAGTGAAGCGGGACAATGAACCCCCGTGGTGTGACACAGGAGTCCTCACTCCTGTTTTGCTGACGTGTCCGGGGGGTCACTGCAGAAAGAGGGGGAAGGGCAGATGAGAAAGAGGTTCTGAGTGAGCCAGGCTTTGGGGCCTTTCCCTTGCCTTCGATCAGAGTAACTTTGTTTGAATCTATTTTATAAACTGGGGTCCCTAGTATATAGCACACTAAGATTTTCTATTTCGAAAGAGTACAATATTGAGTAGGTTTCTCCAGTGTTGAGGGGGAGCAGGACATTGGTACACTTGTAGCAAGTAGACCTCTTCTCTTCCTTGTGCATGATGTGCCTGCATTCCTGTCCCTGCACCTGCCCCCGGCTCCTTGTGCATGAAGAACTGAGTTGTCCTTTAAGGTGGTTTTGGACAGCGTTGCCCCACCTGTCTTCATTTTTGGAATTGCTTCCCCTGCAGAGATTGCTGTAACATTGAGCCCACCGTGGGGCTCCTTAGAAGGGTCCGTCACCGGCCTTCGCCACTTAGTGTGAATTACAGGGACGCCTTCGTTCCTCCTTCCTACCGTCCCTGCCTACTGGGCTTACCCTGGAGTTTTGTAGGCAGGGATGTGGCCCTGTCCTGAAGGACCCTGTGGCGGGCAGTTTGCCTGAAGTGTCTCCTCCCGGTTCTCACAGGCTCACCTGCCCCTGGGACAGAGCAACAGCTGTGGCAGCGTCCTCCCTCCCTCGCTGGCAACCATGACCAAAGACTCAGACTCTCGGAGGACGCTCAGAGGTACGTACCTATTAAATCACACATCGTGTCTGTGGGTAAGAACAGGGGTGGGGATCATTAGAGAGGGAACAACCAAAATCCTCGGTTTTATCCTTAACGAGTCTTCCTTGGGGAAGGATCTCTGTCGCCTTATTGTTGTACTAAGGTAACTTTTCGTATTATACATAGGGCAGGCACCTTTTAAACATACCCACCGCACTTCCTCAATTCAATCGAATTCCCAAACCAGGAAGGCTCCTCGAGAATGACTAACCTTCCCATTCTGTAGGAAGAAAAGAGAGGTGGTGGAGATCCAGAGAGATCGCCAGTGGCCTTAACGAAGCCACGTATCTGGTCTGTGGGCTGGGCCACTATTCTGTTGCGACATATGCTAAAGAGTCATTGAGAGGACACACTAGTGGCCCAGGACCACACTCCCATTGGGCTTTTCATGGGGTCTGAGCCTTTCTTCTATGTGGTTGTGAGGTTTCGTGTAGACTTAGATCCTGGGCATCTTTTATTTCTTAGAAATAATACACTGCATCTGTCATGGAGTTGTCGAATAGTCTTTGTGGCGCTCGGAGAAGTTACTATAATGCATTTCCAGAGGTGAGCTTCTCATCGAGAGGATTAGAGTTGTGCCAACACAGTCATTTAGGTCAACAGTTTATATGGGCCCCAACTTTTGACCAGACGTGGTGCTAGAGACCAAGAACGCAAATAAATGACACAGTCCTCACCCCCTGACATGCTTGTACTCTAGTGAGGAAGAAAGATACATAATAGATGATTTAAGGAGTCCTGAGTGGTTCAGTCAGTTAAGTATCTGCCTTCAGCTCAGGTCATGGTCCCAGAGCCCCACGTCAGGCTCCGTGCTTGGCGGGGAGTCTGCGTCCCCCTCTCCCTCTCCCCCTCTCATATTCTCTCTCTCTCTTGCTTTATCTCAAATAAATAAATAAAATCTTTAAAAAAAAAAAAAAAAGACGATTTAAATGAAATGTGGTACATGCCGTAATGGGGGAATGCCCAGGATATAAAGGGGGCTGCCGATGGAGTGGTGGCCATTTGGGCTCTAAATGCATTCACACATTAGTGGAATTGAAACCCTTCCCTCCAACCAGGCTGGAATTCAGTTCTGACTGCTCAGCCCTTCTGCCAGTGGTACCAGGGGATAAACACAGGTTTCTCGCCAAAAGAAAAAAAAAGAAATATATATATATATATATATATATATATATGTTATGTATATATATTATATATGGATTTGTATATATAAAATGTTTATATGTATGTTTTACATATATATATATGTATATATATATATGCATATATATAGCTCTCTCTCACTTGAATGAGGTTTTTGAATCATCACCAGATGTGGTTTAAGAGTTCAGAGAGCTGTAGTGTTCGTAAGAGAGGTTTATAATGCATGAATGGTTTACAGTGTTAACATGTGAATCAAATACAGTTGATTGAACTTCACTTTTATTTTCTTTGCTATAATTTCTTAAGCTAAAATATCTCTTATGATTTTTAAAGTTAAGATATCTCTTATGATTTATAAATAATAAACATAAGTGAGTCTTGATATTTTGGCTCTCGTTTATCATTGTTCACTTGTGGGTCAAGTCCATTTTCTGTTAAAGCATTTTTCTGTGATATTTATAGACTTTTTCAATGGGTTTTTTTCCACTGGCTGAAGACATCAGAGCTTGGATTGGCCACAAGACCACATTTTATGTCAAAAGTTATTTCTTAAGGAGTAATAAAAACCAGACCTTTATACTAACCAGAGAGATTTGCGAATTCAAGAGCTATTAAGATTATCGTGTAAGAGGATTCTTAATGAGAATTTTGGTGAAACCAAAGGATGCTTGATCTTTATTTTTCTAATCTCCTTTTGCTCAACAAAGAATGGGAATCCCCATGCTGGGTTCATAGAGGAAATGTGAGCCAATTCCATTAAGGCCCCATTAAGGATGAACTCCGCAAAATCCATTGACTTTCAGCTATCTTTCTGCTCTGGTCCTTCACCGATGTGCTTTCCTTTTGTGTATCTGGGAAGACTGCGGCTGCATTCTTTCCTGCTACAGCTCTCCAGCGGGGTTCTTCTTCAAGAATTTCATGTGGTGCTGATGGGGCAACTTCCGAGGAAATCGAGAACCATCCTGTGTGTGTTGGTCCCAGCAGAGGTGATGTGTCTTGTGAAGCCAGAGGAAGAGGGGCAGAGAGTGCAGTTCTCAGAGCCACAATAGACCAGAAAATTGGCAGAATTTTCTCCTAAGCCCCTACAGGTGGCCCATCCCCAGGAGGGATGAATCATTATTGCATTTAGAATTGTTTCACTAACACAGTTTTGGCTTCACTAAAATGGCAAAGGCAAGTAAAAGTCCATGGTTTTGAAAAAACTGGACCCAACGTGTTTTCATTAACTCAGATATAATAGATCTTACCATTTTGGGGGGAGTTACACAATTAACATAAGTGAACTTTTTTTTTTTTTTTTTTTGCTGCTTGTTCATAATGGATACATCAAGAACAATGGTGTAAGTAACAGCCCTCCTTCCATCAGCTCTGTTTTCCTAGAAAAAAGATCTCTGAGAGCAGAGTTTAAAGCAGAGAGCCAGGAACTTAGCTCTTAAAGTTGTAATGCTTATTGGCTTTTGTACCACTTGTGAAATGTTCCTTTGTAAGCTCTCAAATGAATGAAATCTTTGTCCTTTTGTTTTCTGTTAAACGCAGGAAAGTCCAAGAAAGGTATGACAAACCTCCTTGCTTGGTGTTTTTTTGTTTTCAGCAACTAGTGAAAGGTCATTGTTAAGTCATCTTTAAGAAATGATCGGATTTGAAACTGTAAAATAGTGCATTTTTAGCCAAAGGATCATACATTTTATACAATAGAGAAAAATTGCTGCACGTTTGCTAGAAACCCAATCCTGAGGGCAGCTGCTGTTCACTCAGAGGGGCAGCTGCAGGAGCCCCTTTGTTTTTATTACAAGGTCAGACCCTGCAGGAAACCGGGGCGGGGGTGGGGGGGGCATTGTTTTGCAAGACTCAGAATCTAGATAAAGATCAGAGTGGGCATTGTCAGGTATGTAGGCTAAGTGTAAAACAGGAGGCTTCTCCTTTCTAAAGGGCAGGTATAAATAAGGCCCGCTACAAGGGAGGAGGGAAGGATTTAGGACGCTCCTACTTATTTATTCCATTTATGCCCATCGTAGAACACCGACCTGGAGGAATGAAGAGCAGTTTGCGTGACTGGCTTGCATAAATGAGATGCTTATGACTGGGACAGGGTGGCAGAGATGCGGGTGTCAGAGGACGCCCTGGTTATAGAAAATTTGAGGGACTGTGCTTTGAATAACTGAATGGCATTTGATAAATCCTAGCTCTTAAAAACTATGTGCTGCTGTCTGCCGAGGAAAAAGAACTGTTTTATCACTATGATCTCATTTTTATTCTCCCTGTTTTCTGGTTGGCGAATATGTGTGAAAGATGTTTCATTCCAAACGTTACTGACTAACCGTATGCATGTATCTGAAACGTATTATTATTTTTTAACTTCCCAGGTTCCTCTGTAAACTCAGATGGAATCTGGAAGTGTGAACATCCATCTTGCCTTGTTAATCTGGTGTTGTGACTAACACTGCCGAGGATGGCATGTTGAACGTGTCTGTTTTCCTGGTCCCCCGTCATCCTTTTTGATCTTGTCTCTTTCTCCCTTTCTCCGTCTTCCCCCTTCTTCGTCTGTGACTCCTGACTCATCCTGTACCTTCACTCCTGGCTGTGGACTATGGTTAGGAAGAATGAATTTCTCAGCAGGTGAGCTACACTAGCCTAATTTGTCAGAAAGACAGATTAATTTTATCCTCTTAAACCCAGATTATAACCTTAAATCATCTCATTTTCTCTATTAAGCCCAAATAACTATTTAAAGTATACGACACGGGCGCCTGGGTGGCTCAGTCAGTTAAGTGTCCAACTCTTGACGTCGACTCAGGTCATGATCCCAGGGTTGCGGGATCAAGCTCCGTGTTGGGCTTGCACGGGGCTCGGAATCTGCTTAGATTCTCTCCCTCTCCCTCTGCTCCACTCCCCTTTAAAAAGAAAAAAAAAAAGGTAGGAAACCACACATTTGGAAGATATTGGCAACACTGTATATCCCACAGTGGCACAATAGTTAAGTCACAAAGGAGTTTTCAGGTGTAATTAGCCAGAATTCATAGATAGGCGTGAATAGGAATGAGAAATGGGCCTTGCACGTCCTCTCTCCTGGCTCTCTTGGACAGTGATGAGACTTGAGTTGGTTTGGGTTCCTTGCATGGGCTCTGCTGAGAGCCGAGCCTCAGACACTGTCAGCTCTCCCATTATAAACCTTATAACTTCCCTCCAGTGGCTATTTCTGCCTGGGTAGACAGGATGTAGAGCCTTTACAAGGCCCTCTTTGCTTTCTAGTTGCTGTCCCACTGCTGAATGTTATTCTTGCTACATAATTTAAAAACAAAAACAAAAACAACCAAGTAGTCTCAGGGTTTGGGAAAGTCTCATTTTTCCCAGTGCACTTAACTTCGCCCCCCACCCCCACCCCAGATAGTAGACATTCCACTTCCTTATTTAGCTACCGCCAAAACTGGAATTTATGGATGAGAAAATGGATTGATCCAGCAGCTCTTTAGTTCATGACCTCCCCATACTAAATAAATGGGGATCATGTGGTGATCAGGACACCTGGGTCCCTCTCCCCCGGGATAGCTTGCCCCTGTTCTGGGTTTACCTAGCTGCACGAGCACTTCTTGGACCTCCCACCAGGGGTCCTCATTTGGTTCTGTTGCTCTCCTGGGATGTTTCCTCCATTAAAAGTCTCTACCTTCGGACAAGGAGGCCAGAGCCTGGGTCCCAAAGCCAGCTCTTTGGAATCATATGGGTGCAATTCCAGAATCACAGGGAAGAGGTCCAGGCCTTTATTTGTGATTGCAGAAGTAACTGAATTTTTTGAAGTTCAGGAGGGAGGAGGCTAAGTAAGCCAGGTGGTCGCTGAATTCACTGTGATTATTAGTAGAGGGTTGCCAGGTGGGAGAAATGAGCCTGTCCCTGAGGTAGAACATTTCCACTCACCCTGGAAACAAAATTCCTGTGCCAGGAAATACATGCTCATCATTAGCACATGACTTCACTTAAATCTAAGGCACTCGCTCATCCTACCGCCAGAAGGGTGGAAGGTTCTCTCAACATAGAGCCCAACTCCGATGAATAATGGGGTGACCTGGAGGATTTGTGTTCACAACCCTTAGTGTGCTGCACATAGCCACACGGCTGGCCCTTGTGCCCACATCTGACATCTTTGAGTCATTTTAGTGTGCTCTTTCTTCACCTGAGGGCCATAAGTTCATTTTCTTATTTGCAATACTTTTGGAGGAAAAAGAAAATAGTGGGTGATCCGAGGATCAGGACCCACCATCTTCTCTGCTCCTCCAAGAGGGTGTTTGTGGCATCATAGGGATTCGCCTTTCCTCATGTCAGTGCCAAGGAGATAATTCTCGTATGTTTTCAATTCCGTGACTGTCTTTTAGGGAATTGGTTTTCATACAACTAGAAAGTGGCTTCCATGATGTCAGTGCCAGCGTCCACGTTTTCTTTGCCAGTAAGGCTTTTTTGAAAGCATTAGGAAAGATAACATGCGTGACTTTTTCAAATAATTTCTGGTATTGTTTTTTGTTTGTTTGTTTTTGTCCCTCTCCTTTTCATAATAACTGGAAACAATTTAAAAGGAGCGATTAGTAATTCCAAAAATTCAAGTATCAAAGGTAAATATCGGAGTAAAGATTTTTTTTTTTTTTTTAAAGGCACAGGCTCCACGCTTATGAATGCACCGGCTTCACTTACTGCTCCCCACGTTAATCACTATGACTGATGGCCTTCTATCCGTAGTGTCGTGCTGTGCTGTCTTGTGTTGCATCTTCCCTTTGCTGAGTGATATGTGGCTCTTGTGTGTGTATTTGTAATATCTAATTACAACTTATATTAAGGAAGGTTATTTCCCCAGAAACGCCCTCATCTGAACTAACATATTTGCACTTTGATATTTAAAACGACTGCAGGCAAACTCCCTTTGGAACTGTATCCGATGCTTTGTTAAATCCTCACGGATGTGGCTTCTGTTTTTTGGACATTTTTCATTACCAATTAAAAGCCTCAGCAAGGGTAGGTATAGCGCAAGGAAAGAGGCAAAATTCAAATGGTCCAATCATTAACTCTTAATGGATCTGGTAGTAAATTTGATGAGGGAGAAAGGGGTGGGAACCTACTGTTGGCTAGAGAAACATGTTTTTAATGCGTTGAGGAATTGGTTTATCACTTCAATGTCTGTGTCCTGCCTATATGGTACACAGAGAAAGGAAGAATAATTTAACTTTCATTGCCCCAAATCAGCCACTAGCAAGCAAGCCAGAGCAACAACACGAAGTAAAGCCAGTGATCTAACAGGCCAGTTGAGCAAGTACCAAGGTAAGGAGAAAGCCTGGGACTGAGAGCACTTTGGCTGCTCTTGATGTGAGTTCTACATTGTCCTATGGTTGGCCAGCACTAGCTGGCTGAGGGCTGATGGCAAAGGCAGAAAAACAAGAGAGCTCTGTATATGGTAATTA
The DNA here is from genome assembly GCF_009829155.1 of Mustela erminea. Classification (NCBI taxonomy): domain Eukaryota; kingdom Metazoa; phylum Chordata; class Mammalia; order Carnivora; family Mustelidae; genus Mustela; species Mustela erminea. The sequence goes on along the minus strand of NC_045614.1, from coordinate 161,759,623 downwards.
GGAGGGGTGTGCCAATTGGGAGAATTGTTTTAAATCATTGGCTGTGGATGTTTTAAATAATAAGCAGGCAAGGAAAATTGAAAAAAAGAGTAAGAAAAATGTGCAGTTTGGATTTTTACCAGATTAAAAGTGTTAGTGGTAATATGAGTGAGATACAAGTTTCTTAAATCCTATACCTCGATGGTCCGCCTGCTATTTTATGACCAGATGGAGTGTTCCATAAATTTGAATACCATTGAGAAAGTGACTGTCCTAAGACCACACTATTGCTTGTCACCAGGAGTCATCTGGCTTCCCTTGAACCAGCTACTTTTAGAAGATACAGGGCCTTTCATTGTGTTTCTGTTCTGGCTTGGTTTGCCTGTTTGTGTGTGTGTGTGTGTGTGTGTGTGTGTGTGTGGTTATATTCTCAGTCGCGCTGAGATGTGGGAATGGCAAAGGAGAATGTGAGATGATCCACTGACGGAAAAGATCACGCCCAAGACCACCTCGCTTGCACTGAGCATGATGCTGTGTCTTTGATCTTCTTGGCTTCAAAACAAATTAGACCAAAGTCCAAGTTTTGTACGCAGATGTTTTGAGTTGCTGGTTTGAGTCTCAGAAGATCTGAGACTAGAAGATGAGGCATACTAACATATTTATGGCTCTTTCCTTAGGGTATAATCACCAACAGATGAGTGAAGGACAAAGGCAGAAATCTTCTGACTTTTACAACCGCACAGCCTCTGAATCGAATGTCTACTTGAACAGTTTCCACTACCCCGACCACAGCTACAAGGACCAGGCCTTTGACACGCTGAGCCTAGACAGCTCCGACAGCATGGAAACCAGCATCTCTGCCTGCTCACCTGACAATATCTCTAGGTAAGATGTATTCATTGTTGGGGCTTCCAGTTTAGAAATGCACCTGCTGGTCTCATAAAGTAAAGGCATCAGTGTGGAACAACATGTATGTACAAGCCCAGATTTCTGAGACATAGTCTATGGGGCAGAAGAGGGTTGAGTGTCATGGCAGCCTTTGAAAGTAATTTCCTTGTATCCTGTGTGGCTTAACCAGTCAGACATCATATAATCCGTTTTTCTCCTTTACTCTCTTTCTTTACATTTGAGTTCACGTGTATACTGTGCTTCAAAATTTACTTGCCTCTGTTGGTTGATTCCAAGACTCATTAAGACTCCTTTTGATTGAATAAAGAAATCCGACAGTATAATAAGAACTTCGAAGGATTTCTTACATGTCTGTTTCATTAAGAGGAAGGGTTTAGAACTGTTCCACATATTAAAATTTTGGTAAGGATTTAATCATTCACATCCGTATTCATACTTTGAGGCAAGCAAAGATGGTCTTATGGAATTTGGGCTAAAAGCACATCTAAAATATAGATCTGGTCCTAGTACTCTGCCCCTTCAAAAACTACTCCCCTTTGAGTAAAGTCACGTCCTAGAACCTGCATTCTGGATCCCCCCCAACTTGCCCTTCACTCTCTCCTCCTGACATGCCTCACAGGGCTTCTTATTAATTGAGAGGATTACAAATACTCAAATCTCTGTGCCTTTGACCATATTGGTCCCAGGCCTGGAATCAAGTAGTTTGTTCACTCATTGATTTACAGGCTCCTTCATTCATTCCACGAATACTAATGGAGTGCTCTAGAGTCAACAGTGGGCTGGCATTGGGTCATGCTAGCTGGCAAGTGCCAGATGTGCATATTTTCACCTGTGTGTGATCAGTGATGTCATGTTGGTAGTTTGAAATTGACCATGGTGGGAGTATATACTCCACATAAATGGACATTTGCTATATGTCAAGGTTTTCATTTCCCTCCAGAGATCTGATTTACCAGCATGACACTGTCTACCATCAATTTATCCTTCCATTTGTGTATTCACTCAATTCCATACTTACTGAGCACCAGTAGTGTCTGACATTGTAAATATCTTTACCATCCCCATTCCTCTGCTCCCGTCTGAGCCTGGAGAGACTTTCCTTATCTGTTAGGCTTAAACTTAGCTTGGAAACGCAGGAAAAGCTCTCCTTTAGGACCTTTTCCTTCTGTGTTTCCACTGCACTTGACTCTTTTTTCTATTCTATCACTGATCACATGGCAGTATAAAATTTTCTCTTCAGTAATTAATTGGTGATTTCCTCAATGTCAAGGAGGCTGGCTGATTATCTTTTGATTTCTATACCCAGCAGAGATCTTAGCAGATGGTAGGTATTCAGTAAGTGTTGTCTGAGTAAATACCTCAGGATACAGTAAAATGGCCATATTTTCAATTTTGTTATTTTTAAAATTTTTGTTTGGTCTATTTTAATTGGCTGAATTGTTCACTCATTGATTTATAGTCTCCTTCATTCATTCATTCTGCGAATACTAATACTATGATTTCAACCTAAGAAACATCCAATATTCAGTAAATGTTAATTGAGCACTTAGGTGTTCCAAATGCAAACGTATAGCTGGGTCATTGCCATTAACAAACTTCCCTCTGTTGGACTGAAGCCGCAGGCTGGAAGCAGGAGTGCTTGTACTCCTTGGGCAATGATCATGCTCCTTGAAGCAGATCACAGAGGGCTCTTCATCCTGATTTACTTGCTAATCTGTAAAATGGAGGGGTCGTTTCTTGAATACAAGGCAATGATTAATTTTTAAACATTTTGATGGAAAATTACCATCCTGTAAATATAATTTAGTTCTTTATTTGAATGATTTGCTCTCCTCTCACCTATAAGAAGAGAATGACAGAGAGAGAGGGAAAGTAATATCAACAAAATGTACTTAGCTTTCGGTTATTTCATGTTTCACAAATGAAGTGAATATGAGACTTAACTGTAACCAGACACTATAGCCAGAAAATGTTGGCTATAGTGGGGCAATATATATATATATAGGGTTGGGGAAAAGGAGAAGAAGGCAGATGTTACATTCTATGGTAAATAAAGTATACACTGTATTTTCTTTTGGCATTAATGGGTAAAACATTAATATTATTGGATATACCCTATCAGAGAAGGAAAGGAGTCTCTGGGGAAAAATATTAAAGCAACAATAAGAATTGTATTGCTGCTGCTTGTCACATGGGAATGACCTAAATTGAAAGAGGAGATTATGTAATGATAAAGAATAGGGCTTTGAGGGGCTCAGTCGGTTAAGCATCTGGCTCTTGGTTTTAGCTGTGGTTATGATCTCCAGGTCGTGAGATCAAGCCCTCCCATCAGCTCCATGCTCAGTAGGGAGTCTGCTTGAGATTCTCTTTCCCTGCCTAAAAATAAATAAGTAAATCTTAAAAAAAAAAAAAAAAGAGTAAAGCTTTTTGGGAGCTGCCATTATTATTTCAGGTTAGAAGGATTAGTGTTTCATGTTATTCAATATTAAAAGATGCAATAGCTCACTTTTTAAAAATTTTCACCTGACTACATTGGGGGATACACTTGAGCGTGTGGAAGGGGTGGACATCAAACCAGCTGGCACTGGAGATGCTTTGGTGACACCCGCTGTCCTGCACTTGTCCAAGCCAGGCCAGTATGTGCTCAGAACAGAAAGTTTAGAATATTGAGCAATTATTCATAAATGACAGTAAACTGACCAGATGTGGTGCTTTCTGTATAAAAAGACACAAACAAACTCAGCCACCCAGCAACTATGATAGCTTGGTGACAAGAGGAATAAAAGTGGGCATTAAGAGCAAGAACCCAGGGTGCCTGGGTGGCTCAGTGGGTTAAGCCTCTGCCTTCGGCTCAGGTCATGACCTCAGGGTCCTGGGATTGAGCCCCACATAGGGCTCTGTGCTCAGCAGGGAGCCTGCTTCCCCCTCCCCACTGTCTGTCTCTCTGCACACTTGTGATCTCTGTCAAATAAATAAATAAAATCTTAAAAAAAAAAAAAAAGTGAGAGCCCAGATTCCCAACATCAGAGGGACACCCATGTTTCGGGGGCATTTGGTACTTAATTGATATTTTGGAAATAGTTGACTATTCCCCCTCTTCCCAAATAATTGTGAACATTTTGTACCAATACTTCTTTGTTGAACTCATGATAGCTTAACCCTTTATTTACCTGTGTTTTTAAGACTTTGTTTGTGTATTTGAGAAAGCATGCAGGGAGGGGCAGAAGGGCAGGGAGGAAGAATCTCAAGCAGACTCCGCACTGCGCGCCAAGCCCGACGTGGGGCTCGATCCCACAACCTCGAGATCATGACCTGAGCCAAAACCAAGAGTCAGATGTCAAACCGACTGAGCCACCCACGTACCCCTATTTATCTATTTTTGAGCCGTCTGTAGTAGAGAAATACACTCTAAGCTTTTGCCTGTCTTGGCATTTTTCCACTCTCTATCTCTTCCCCCCCTCCAAAAATGGAAAGTAAATATTCATCCCTTCAAATGATCACTCCACACCTCTCATATTTAGTGGCAGGGAGCAGCAGCAGTGCAACAACAGGTACAGGAAATTACCCAAAAAGGATCCGCTTTAATTATAATTACCAAGCATTACGACTTCGGATCTGCACACTTAAGCACTGTGACAGGGCAAGAACTGAATTTATTTTTATTTGCTTGCCCTGTTGGTTTTTCTTAAAATGGTTCCCCGAGGTAGAGAATGAGAATGGTTCTGCTAAATACACCGAGAGAAGAGGACAGCATCACCGTGGAGCCCTCCTGGCAGGTGGTTACCCAGGACCACGGTCCGTTTGTATCCTTAGTTCACGCAGACCTGCCCTGGCGGTGCCAGCCGTCACAGATACCCAGTCACCACAGCCAGAAATTACCAACAGTATGTATTTCATTCGGCTGTCTGACCCGCTGAATGTCAAAGAAAAAGTCAAAGCCAAAGTAGAGATACCTGTCAAAGGCTTAGTATAAAAGGGAGAGGGAGGGAAACAAACATTTGGCTTCTGTACCACCATCTACTTTTAAAAAATTCATGCTATCCTGGGGCGCCTGCGTGGCTCAGTCGTTAAGCGTCTCCCTTCTGCTCAGGTCATGATCCCAAGGTTCTGAGATCAAGCCCCGTGTCGGGCTTCCTGCTCTGTGGGAAGCCTGCTTCTCCCTCTCCCACTCCCCCTGCTTGTGCTCTCTCTCTCTCTCGTTGTCTCTCTGTTGAATAAATAAATAAAATCTTTAAAAAAAAAAATTCATGTATCCTAAGGTAAGTTGTATCCACTGTTATGATGGGAAATAATATGATAAACATCAGGCAAATGGGTAATCAGAAACTAATGTTTGGAATTTAGGACAACACATCCTTAATAAGAACTTCTTAAAGTCAGGTAGCAAGAGGAAGAAGAGACTAACACATCTTCTCTTGGTGAGATTTGCTAAAGCTATGTATTAAAGTACCCTGAAATGATATGTATGTTAAAGAGGCAATTCCATGCTGAAATCCTAATGACAGAAGCCTGGTCTTATGGTTTATTATGTCACAAGAAGCCATTTGTAGAATTACAGAACTACTCAGAGCTGTGGGTACATTGGCCATTTGCTTTTTGTTGAGACATCATTTTTGTGTCTACTAGAAAGTTACTTGAGTCAGACAGTATGTTTGCTTTTTCAGCATCATGACTTACACCCTAAACAAACAAAAAGCTAAGAAAACAGATCCTGGGTTATAGAAAAACGGCAGCGGGGAGTCCATTCTGCATAAAACCTCTCTTCTTCTGAAATTACTGACTTGGCCTAGACCGTGCAGTGTTCTGCTCACCACCTACAATGATATGTTATTATCACAATTGCTATTACTAATTTGCCAAGCCCTGACCTTGCCCTCATACTTGGAGAAAATGTTGGGGGAACTTGATCCTTCATTGTAGCTTAAATGCCAGCACTGTGCATGTGGGGCAGGGCGCAAGACCGGGCATGGAGTTGAGGGCAATCTGTGGCCGAACTTGGGTCTAAGGGATGCTTTCATCTGAATTTGAGATGCTTCAGATTTCTTCACGTTAGGCAAAAGTTTGTATTCTGCTTTTTACCCTAGTCAACACACAGTGTCTGCATTTTATTCTAGGGCGTTCTTTGAGAAGAGATGCAGAAAACCAAAGTGATTTGGGGTTGGGGGACTGTGAGAGGCAGCCAAGCGCCAAAGGGACCAGATGTGTCAAACCATGTGAGAAATGGTTAGGAAGGGTTGGAGGACTTGTTATGCTTTTGTAATATTCAAGGAGCTACTGGACAGAGGAAGGCTAGATGTTTTATGAGGAGTAATAATTTGTTGAAGCTGAAAAAATACCTGAGAAGATTAATTGAAAAGAAATATTCTGGGATACTGGTTCTTTTTTTTTTTTTTTTTTTTTTAAGATTTTATTTATTTACTTGAGAAAGAGAGAGAGAAAAGGAGCAGAGGTAGGAGCAGGGAGAGAGGGAGAAGCAGACTCCCTGCCAAGCAGAGATCCCCACGAGATGTGGGGCTCAGTCCCAGGACTCTGAATCATGACCCAGGCCAAAGGCAGCGGCTTAACCAACTGAGCCACCCACGTGCCCCCAGCTCCATATAGTGGCAATACTGGTGCACTGATGGCCGTCTTGGAAGTTTTATGTGTCGTTGTGGAGAATTTTGTTTAGCCCTCATTAGTTCTGTTCTATTTTGCTTACTTATTTTTTGTATGCCGTTGTTCTTTGCTTTTCTTCTTAAATTTGTTTCTGTTCTTACCTTTGCCTATGAAGTGAATATTCTAAAAAGCCCTAAAAATCTTATATCTGCTATTTAGATTCCTTTACCCTTGGTGAGAGTTTTGTTTTTCTTTATGAATATGGTTTTTACCAAAGTTGGCCAGATACACAAAAAAACCTTCAGTTGATAAAACAGCAGAACATGACTGAGTAGGAGAAGTTGCCAAACTAGTCATCTTTATATCGTTAATGGCCTGATGACTCAGTATCACCAGCATCCTTACGGTAGTCACATGCAAGATCAGAAATGTGTGCCTGCCCTTACGAAGGTCAGAAGTTGGAACAATGGAAAGAAACATGATTCCTCCTATAATGTGGATGCACCTGAGAAGACAAAGATGAGTGTTGTGTTCTAGGTAATGCAGCATCAAGCTTATCTTCAGGGACATCAGACTCTCCTTCTGCATGGCAAGTGCTCAGTATTTCACTTGCTGACATTGGTGTCTGCCATTGATCCCATGGTATGACCAGTCTAGACTTTTCCCTGCATTCCCATTGCCACAGCCTTTCCTTTTCAGCGTAGGCCCAACCCTGACGGGACAGAAAAGTAAAGATGGCGGTGACAGAGTGTCAGAGCAGCAGGAGTTTTGCTAAATAAAAGTGGTTTACCTGTCAAGGAAATATTAACATCAAAAATAGCAAAAGTGGGGCTATAGAGAATAAGTAGGTATCTGTGAATACAAAGTCTTTTTTTAACCAAATAACCAAAGAAGCTCTAAAGTATATAAAATGTAGCTTTAAAAAGTAGGTGACTTTAGGATTCTACAGGTTATGAACACTCAGGTGGTTAAGTGTTAACGTGTATCATTGTTTTCATGTATCAGATGTTTTCCGAAAATTGAGTTCCTTTGGAGCAAAAGTTAAGACATTTATGGAAATATCGCCAAATAAGCAAATTGAATATAATTGGCAGAAAATTAACTATAAATATTATAAAATAAATGGAAAACATCCTGAAAAATTCTAAAAAATGAACAAAAAGATTTAAAGAAGATAACTATTTGAAAACTTAACCCCAGGATATGCCCAAATTACAGATTTATGAAAGACCATGGACTGAAAATATTTGTTTCTAACCAAGTTATATCCAACCCATTCCTCTGGATAGGTTTCCAGGAGCTCAAAGTCATACTTAGGCCAATAAATGGAAGCTAGATTTTGGTTCAACTTATCAACATTCTAACAATGTTGTCTAAACAATGAAAGAAGGGATACAGTAAGTTTTTCCGTAATTAACAATGTTCAGGCACAAACTAGATGAAAAGATGAGTATGTTCTAGAAAGAACTAAAGGACAGATGGGGGTAGACTATTGGTGAGTTTTTAAGACCTGAGACTTAGTGAAATTAAATTATTTATTTCCAAATCAATAGGAGACATAAGACATAGACACCTGATGTCACAGACAACACAATCGAATATAAACACGATACTGTGTGATTACAGGGCCTGATGTTTGTCTTTGGCTCTCTTAGCTGAGCTGATGAAGTGTGCCACTTAACATCTATGACCTTGATTGTTCTTGATAAAGAAGATACACATTCCTGTACAAATATTAAAGATTCTTTCTTTAATTATTACTGGTTGAAAAGAACAGAACTTACCCTTTGTACCTCCCCCAACAGTTCATGGAAATGAACTGTTCTCTCTTTATCAGGAGAACACACCCAGCTAAAAATGGACTCAATGTAACCCTGCAAAGTACAGAGATATTAGTTAAGCTTCTAAGGACACAGCAGTCCTAAGGCTGTCCCTTTCCTGGATGGATGCAATTTTTCTAAAAGACAATTTTTTAGAGTGGCTTTAGGTTCACAGCAAAATTGAAAAGAAGGTACAGAGAGTTTCCATATACCCCCTGTCCCCACACACGCACAACCTCCCCCCACCAGAGTGGTGCATTTGTTACAATTGATGAACCTATATTGAAACGTTATTATCACCCAAAGTTACAACTGGGTTCACTTTTGATGTTATGCATTCTGTGGGTTTGCACAAATGTGCAACATCATGTATCGATCATTATAGTGTCATAGGGAGGGTTTTCATTGCCCTGAAAATCCTCTGTGCTCTGCAGATTCATCCTCCCCATCCCCCCCCCACAGCCCACCCCACTTCAAACCACTGGCCACCACTAATCTTTTTTACTGTCTCCATGGTTTTGACTTTTCCAGAATGTCATCAAGTTGGAGTCAAACAGTATTTAGCCTTTTCAGATTTGTCTTCTGTTACTTAGCAATATGCATTTAAGCTTCCTTCATGTCTCTCCATGGCTTGATAGCTCATTTCTTTTTTTTTTTCCTAAAGATTTTATTTATTTATTTATTTGACAGAGAGAGAGATCACAAGTAGGCGGAGAGGCAGGCAGAGAGAGAGAGGAGGAAGCAGGCTCCCTGCTGAGCAGAGAGCCTGATGCGGGGCTCGATCCCAGGACCCTGAGATCATGACCTGAGCCAAAGGCAGAGGCTTTAACCCACTGAGCCACCCAGGCGCCCAAGCTCATTTCTTTTTAATGCTAAATAATATTCCATTGTCTGGAAGTACTACAGTTTATTCATTTACCTGAAGGATATCTTGGTTGCTTCCAAATTTTGGCAGTTAGGAATGAAGCTACTGTAAAACTTCTGCTACTGATTTTAAGATAAACCATATGTACTGTGTTACTGTGGTCATTTATCTCAGTAAAGGAATTTAGCCCTGTGTTTGAAACATTCTAGATTTGAGTTGTTCAACAGTATCACATGGGGAGAATATACTAAGCATTATCCTTTTCATTTTCATAAAAATCAATTTTTATGTAAATGCATCTGGCATGAATCCCTACTGTGTGCCAGGTGATGGAAGATACAGGAACAAAAGTGTCTCTGTCCCCAAGAGAGTCTAGAAAACAAGCATTTATTAAATGCTTAATTTAATAAATTAGGAAACAACATTGGTTCTCTATGGCTGAGACATCAGAGTAAGGAAGTTTTGACCTACGTCATGCCTTTTTTTCTAAAACACTCAAATTAAATGTAAGAGAAAAATAACATTTTTGGTTAGTGTTAATCACTTCCACATTCTTTTCTTTCTCTTTATTTACCCTAACTGTTCTTACAGCCTTTACTCCTTTTGGTTTTTTCCTTCACTCATCTGAAAGATGTCTTTCTCAAGATGTATTTCTTTTGAGGCTCTGGATTCCCTTCATGGAGGTTCCCTCATCGGTATGGTGGATGAGTATTATTGACAAAACTGCCACCACCCTTCTGTCGCAACTTTAAGAGGTTTTTGTGTGTTTTTTTTAAATTGGCATCATCATGTGAGAAAGAAAAGTCCCTGTGTGTGTGTGTGTGTATTTTTTTTTAAGATTTACTTATTTATTTATTTGGCAGACAGAGATCATAAGTAGGCAGAAAGGAGGCAGAGAGAGAGGGGGAAGCAGGCGGCTCCCTGCTGAGCAGAGAGCCCGACGATCCCAGGATTTTTTTTTTTTAAGGACCCTGAGATCGTGACCAGAACCAAAGGCAGAGGCTTTAACCACTGAGCCACCCAGGTGCCCTGTGTGTGTGTATTTTTAAAAGTAACCTCTACACATAATGTGGGGCTCAAACCCATGACCTGGAGATCAAGAGTCACATTCTCTCCTAACTGAGCCAACCAGGCACCCCCTAAAATGTCCACGTGTATAGAGGCATAGCAAAAAAGCAGCTGGGGACACACTTCCAAGACAAATAAAGTGACTTCACACCATAGGTGTCATGTCTGTAGAACTTCGGTGATTGTCTTATTGGCCTGGTATCTCTGAACAATTAAAGGAACAGGAAACCCTCCCATGGTCTGTAATTTTTAGACTCTGGAAAAAGCATCTTGAAAACTCACTTCGTTAGATTTAGTTGGGGTTTGTTTATTTATGAGTAAAGCACTCTACTTTGGTATTATCTTTCTTGCCTATAGTTTGTCTCCTAAACTGAGGTAAATCAATGGTACCTACAGTTTTCAGAGCTGAATTGACTGGCCCACTCAGGCCAATGACTTTGCCAAATAACATCCTTTAAATGACCTCAGATCGTGTCACGTGCCTTCCAGGAAGCTGTGCGTGTGTGTGCGTGTGCGCGTATGTGTATGTGTGTCAAGAGACCTCAATCTCAAGCAACATTCTTAAAAGGCCTTTGTGTTCTCTTCAGTGCCAGCACGTCAAATATTGCCAGGATAGAAGAAATGGAGAGACTTTTGAAGCAGGCTCATGCAGAGAAGACCCGGCTGCTTGAGTCCAGGGTAGGTGTACTATCTTTACGCAAGAGGTCCGTGAGGCAGCGGTTCATCCTCCTGCACGTGACAGGAAACTGTCCTTGGGTCTTGAGAAGCAATATAATCTTGAGAGTAATCACTCAACCCTGTTGGTCTCATTTTTTTTTTTTTTTAATCTGAAAAGTAACGGTGGTAGAGAAGATTTCTAAGGCTCCTTACTGCACCACAACTTTTTGTAATTTAAAATATGTAGAGTGTCAGCGTTGACCGAAATGAGTGCTTTGTATTGCATTTTCCCTTTGATGGCCACTTTGTTTGCCTGCCAAGGAACAAGAAGAATGTCATATCTTTATGGACTCTCCCTTCCTTGCCAGCTTGTGTGAACTGTGCTATTATAATATTTAAAATCCCAAGTTATTGTGACTGTATTTCAAGCCAGAATCTGAACTTCCTTAGGAATCCCCCAAATGCCTTTGCATCCTGCCTTAAAGGGCCCCTCCTTTCCTTTTCTGACTTCCCTCTGAGCTTCCTCTCCCACTGACCTTAAGCCAGGAAGCCGCAGAGCAACAAAGGAACTAGAAGGACCAGGACTGATGGCCTTTGGTTAAAAGATGGCCTTCGAAAGGAGGGCTAAATGCCTCGATTAGTGTTGGGTGACAATTTGTGATCCTTTTTATTAAAAGTGGGAGAGCGGTGGTCGTCTGTATGAAATGACTGAATACCACAAGTGGGATTTTCACCTAGTATTCAATTGTTGATTAAATGTGGAGGCTGCCTTTCTGTGTGAGATGATTTTGAAAACTATGTGAGAGAGGTGATTTTAGTCTAGGAGGTCTATTGAAGCACCCAGGCTATACAACCAGCAGTTATCTAGTGAGAATTTTCTTTTCCATTAGTTGGAATCGTTAAAGGGTAACCAACATGTCTTAATTTTGTTCTGCATGATGATATTTAGGAACGGGAAATGGAAGCCAAGAAACGAGCTCTGGAAGAAGAAAAACGACGCCGAGAACTTCTGGAAAAACGATTGCAGGAAGAAACTAGCCAGCGGCAGAAGTTAATTGAAAAGGAAGTAAAAATAAGGGAGAAACAGAGGGCACAGGTTGGTGGGACAATCTGGATGGCTTAGAATAGGTCGCCCCCTGGTGGTCATTCTGCAGAAGACGGTCATGCCCCTCAGGATACCTTTCCAGACCCCTTGCTGCCAGCAGCCCTTGACATGTGACTGATAAGAAACAGATGGGGGTTCAGAGACCAAAAAATGTATGTTTATCTCAAAACTCATTGGCATCTACTAACCAAATGGCACATTTCTCTAGGCATGTGTGGTACATTTTTATGGGAGAGGCATTTTTCTTCTACCCCTTCTGTGCAGTGTATTTAAAATAAGCATGTTTTTTTCTAAGCAGCTTTGAAAAACGAAGTTTGACTTACCACTGAAAACAAATAGAACACCCAAACTGAACCTTTGGTTGAGGAAAAGAAGAGGGTCTAGTAAGCTATTTTTGGAAGCAAACACTCCAGAACAAATAACAATTTTACCAACCCAATTTCTTGGTAGTGTTAGTGGTTTTTCTGTTTTGTTTTGGTTTTCTAACCACTGTATTGTCACATATGTCCTTTTGCTACAGCCGTCCACACATGTGTGCAAGGTCACTGAACTCAAACAAAACTCAGGAAAACCACGCATTTCCTTTAACTTCCTCTCTGGTTTATCTTAGAGTTTGAATCTCTGTCACTAAAGCTGCCTACATAATATATGTTTGCTGAGGAACTAAAATGAAATTTCATCCTGCGCCCTTTAATATAAGGTTCAAATCCATTTTGCCAAGGTTTACTAGGCTTCATAAAAGGTGCCACCTCCCCTATTCTTTAGAGCTGCTGGCAGTGTGGTAACACAGCAGTGAGAGACTGACTCTCTTGAAGACTCTGTGTGTTTTGAAGCATCAGTGTCTGTGACAGCTGTCTGAAGTCAAACACCACAGAATCAAAGGCAAAATATTGAAGGAAAAGTACAGAGGAAAACGTGTTCATTTTATTTCATTATGTTGATCCTCTGCAAATTATGATTCGCAGTGAAGGTCATCCATGCCTGCCTATTATTTGAAGCCAAACCAGAAAGCATAATTCTATTTTAATCCTAATGATAAGGTTTGCCTCTGAGTATATATTTAGGTCATTTCCCCCAGGGCAGAAGGGCAGGGTTATTTAACAGAATAAATGAAACACCATCTTAGAAACATGACCCTTGGCGATATAAGCTTCCTGGATTAGATGATCCTTTCCTCCAACCATAGTAAAATAAAAAGCATCTATGTAGCTCTTGTTCATATTCGCTCATTGCGCAGCTCATTGAGTATGGCTTTGATTCTACTGCTTACCTTATTTTAGCTTCACTTTTCAAAACCAACATCTCTGCCTTTGATTTCTGTCAGGAAGAGTGTGTGAGTTGACCTGTTATAGCTTTGGGAGATCTTGCAGAGGGTAGGGTGGGGGGAAGTACTAAATAATGTTCACCCATCAGGTCGTGTTTGAGAATATTGAAGAACTGATGTTAGGTTATATTGGTAGAGGTTCAGGGAACTTCACAGGAAAGGACTCCTCATCTGGAGGAAGCAGCCAAGGGAACTACATGCTTCAAAGGAGTCCCTGTTTTTAAGTGCTAAGTACCTCCTACAAAGCTAAGGTTAATGGCATTTTCCCATTTTCTCGTCTGTCCATTTCTTTCTTTTTTTTTTTTTTTAAGAGTTTATTTGACAGACAGAGATCACAAGTAGGCAGAGAGGCAGGCAGAGAGAGGGGGACGAAGCAGGCTCCCTGTCAAGCAGAGAGCCCGATGAAGGGCTCGATCCCAGGACCCTGAGATCATGACCTGAGCCGAAGGCAGAGGCTTAACCCACTGAGCCACTCAGGTGCCCCTTGTCTGTCCATTTCAAGGAGTAGAATCTATTCCCCTGAGTTTATCCACCTCCCACCCCCACATATTGTAGCATCCTTCTTAAAATACTATGCACTTCTTAAAACTCTAATGTTTATCTCAAGTTCCTCTAATCATGTGGACATTTTAACACTTAAGCTTTCCAGTTCATGTCCACACCTAAACATCTGTGGCCTGAAACGCAACAAATATTTAGCTATATTTGACATGGTTTTCTCTTCCAGGCTCGACCTCTGACACGCTATCTGCCTGTCCGGAAAGAAGACTTTGATTTGCGAAGCCATGTAGAGACTGCTGGCCACAATATTGATACATGTTATCATGTGTCAATCACAGAGAAGACCTGCCGAGGATTTCTTATCAAAATGGGTGGAAAAATTAAAACTTGGAAAAAACGATGGTTTGTTTTTGATCGGAACAAGCGCACTTTCTCTTATTATGCAGGTGAGTGATTAAAAGAAAATGCTAAGTGATATAGTCAGATCAGGAACTCTCCGTTAAAGAGCAAAGGTAATAAACGTCAGGCTGGATGGGTTGATTGGTAAGTAATAGAATTAATAGCAATCTTGGCTTTGCGGGTATGTATTATTTTATATTCAGGATAGTCCCCCTGATATGAGTTTCCTCTCTAGAAATAATAAAAACTACATATTATTTAAAAAGGGTGAGTTCGTGGGGTGCCTGGGTGGCTCAGTCAGTTAAGCGTTTGCCTTCAGCTCTGGTCGTGATCCCGGGTGCTGGGATCGAGTCCTGCATTGGGCTCCCTGCCCAGCAGGAAGCCTGCTTCTCCCTCTCCCACTCCCCCTGCTTGTGTTCCCTCTCTCTCTGTCAAATAAATAAATAAAATCTTTAAAAAAAAAATGAATTCATCTCTTCCAGTTCTGAAATAAGCTGAAGTCCAAATAAGTAGTAAATGGAATTTTCCTTTTTAGACCAACATATTGGCTTTTAAACCAGGAGGCCAGAAAAAAAGGTTTCTGTTTATTTATTTATGGTCATCTGCCCTATTTAAGTCACACACAATTAGGCAGCCTTGGCTGACAGTCACTCAGCTAGAGTTTATAGACTAGAGTGGTTATTGAAGCAGAGGGTAAAGCTCATCAGTGAACAAGTGACAAGTAAGTATTTACTAAGTGACTGAATTCTTTTTGGATTCTTTAAATGATGGATTATGAGAAAACTACCCTACTGAATCTTTGAAAAATACAGGAATATGGATGTAACTGAGGTTCTTATTAAGAAGTCTCCCAGGTCACATAGGAAACACATCCATTGTTGAGTCCAGGTCACGTTCTGCTCTCTTCAACAATTGAAGAAAAATAGTATCAAGCCAGAGGTCATGAAGAGACCCTTCTCTGTGGTGAAGGTATCACCATTTATGAGCACTGTCAGAAATTGTTACACTGGTGTCATAAATAAGAAAAAATGGCCCAGTCCCTTCATCTATGGTGTGAGGTCAGGATACATTTATAGAGAAGTGCAAATGACCAAGAAGCCATGTGAAAGAGGGGGAACACGGCTTGCGGGGCCCCAGAATTGGGGTGAGGAGGGGTAGGGGTGCATACCTTTGGGAGCACTTTGGTGGGGCCCCAGTTAATCCAGCAGCTAGTGGTCTGAAGAAGGTGGCCCAACGCTCAGGGGTTCCCCGCTTGCCTCTCTTGGGCTTTCTGATGTCGGGTTTATTAAGAATCCAGAGATGTTCTCTTCAGTTAGTACAACAGAAAAGATGCTAGTTGAAGGAGAAATCCCAATTTAGTGTTGGCAAAATCCACAAACAAAACTTTGCACTGTGCTAGTCTCCACAGACAATCTCACCCAGAATTTTCCAAAAGTAAAATTTTAATTAGCAACTTCAGATAAAACAGCTTCACTCTTCTCTGCTTCTCTTCTCTTTCCTTCCTTTGGCAGCCTGCTCAGTTGTTCAGTTCCCCTTCCTTCTGACCCGTGTCAGAACCTGTGCTCCTTCTGACTATGTAAATGCATTTTTCTACATTCAAACTTCTTGATGATCAGTTTTCATTTTGTTTTGTTTTGTTTTAATGATTGATTACTCAGAACTGTAATACATAATACAGGCAAAAATTACATTTTGTTCAGGTCTTTATTTTTTTAAAGATTTTATTTATTTATTTGAGAGAGAGTGCAAGAGACAGAGCACAAGCAGGGGCAAGGGAGAGGGAGAAGGAGAAGCAGACTCCCTGCTGAGTTGGCAGCCCCAGGCAGGGCTCGATTCCAGGACCCCTGGATCCCGACTTGAGCTGAAGGCAGACACTTAACCGATTGAGCCACCCAGGCACCCCTCATTCAGGTTTTTAATATTCACGTATTATATAACTGGCCAGGGAGTCCTAGTTTGACAAATGCTGTTCGTTAGGCTCTGTTTATAGCCATCATTATCTTGTCTGCCCCCCTCATCCCCAGTCTCCCCAAACATCACTAAGTGCAGGAATGGATCAGTCCACAGGAAGCCATAGAGATCGCAGTTCAGGCTGGACTAGACCCCCCAGGCGCCGTACCCCTTCAGCTCCCGCTGAGGTAGATGGGCTCTGTGTTTGTGACGGAGCTGTCACCACGAGTGCTGACACTGTTTTAAGTCCCTGTGCTGATCATGCCCCCAGGCCTCCATATTAACTCGGTACCCTTAGAAAAGTCTCTAAAGAAAACTGAGACCCAGAGAATATATCTGTAAATTGATGGGATAATGTTGTGGAAACTGAATGAACAGCTTTCTCGTGTCAGTTTATAATAGCATTATTGATTCTCTTAGTTCACCCTGTCCTTGTGAGGTCAGTGTTTTTTAAGCTCTTTCCCATATAAGAAGTGCCCTACAAACAAAAATTTCATTGCCCAGTTTTCTGCCTCCTTGAAACATTGGTAAGATTTACTTTCATCTCCAGATTTTATTTAACATCTGTTTTCAGAAAATAAAGTGTTGCTGCGTTCCCATTAATATTACAGAATCCTTCCCCATGAATATTTGAGAGACACTCTGACCTCTTTAACAGAAACTGATGGAAACCCAATGAACATGGCATGAATTAAAACAGTGTTTCCTGAGAAAGGGTAAAACAAGCATACAAATATGGTCCATGGTCAAATAGGGTCAAATAAGTCAGGGAAATACTGAGTTAAATGTACTTCAACAGCTTTTTATTTTCCACTGAACTTCTCAGAGCTATTGTTTTTTAGACTAGCTTTTTGTTGTTAAAAAAAGACATTCATGAATACAATTCTTAAAAATAGAACAGAAGTCCATATAATGAAAGTCTCTTTCACATCACAAACGTTCTGACCTTTTCTCCATTTGCATGTATGTTTCACTGTATCTATGCATTCTTTCTTTTTTTATACAGTTGGGGCCAATTATTCACTTTGTTCATAACGTTGTTCACATAACAGTATTTCAAGATTTTTCTCTAATAAGCACACACAGACCTAGTCTTGAATTTCAGTGGCTGTGTGGATTTCACTGTATGGCCGGTCTCTAATTGAATCAGTCCCTTGTTAAATTCAAGCAGATTTTTTGCAGTCTTCTGCCATAATGAACACAAATCCATGTGCTTGTGCATGAGTAACTCTGATACAATAAAGCTTGAGGAGTGGAATTGCTGAGTGAGAGGATTATTTGCATTTTTAATCGGTTTGTTTTCCCAAACTGCCTTCCCAAAGCTTTCTTATTTGCACTTCCACCAGCAGCATATGATAGAGTCTCTTTCTTTGCAACCCCATCCATGCTTTTAAAATTCTTTAGTATGCTCGCATGCATTTATGATCTTACAAAATAGTTCAAGAATTTATTAGATCCCAGAGGGATCCTGTTTGGTTGCTGGTTTGGTCGGTTGGTTTTTGTTTCTGTTTTTGTTTTTTTAAAGATTTTATTTATTTATTTGACACAGAAGAGAGAGAGAGAGAGAAAGATCACAAGTAGGCAGAGAGGCAGGCAGAGGGGGGGGGAAGCAGGCTCCGAGCTGAGCAGAGAGCCCGATGCGGGGCTCGATCCCAGGACCAAGAGCATGACGTGAGCTGAAGGCAGAGGCTTAACCCACTGAGCCATCCAGGCACCCCTGCTTGGTTGTTTTTCTTTGGTTTGGTTTTTATGGCAAATTTGATGAAATCTTAGAAATCGCTTGGAAAATGCTGCATTGAAAGGATATTAAATTACTGACAAGAAGCTCTTTCAGGAACAGGAGAAAAAGCATGCTGGATAAGAAATTCATAGGAAAGGAATATAAGTAGTATATTATTTTAAATGATGTCCAAAAATACCCTTCTTACAAATTTCATTACAACAGCCTCTACATACTAATGTCTCCGGGACAACCACTGGTCTAGAGAATGTGAGGAGATCATCTGTATCTGTGACAGTGGTGGTTATAATTTGTGTGCTAATTTGACCGTCAGGAGCTCTGGGTTGTCTTTTGACTGAAGATTTGCTGGAAAGCCTTGGGCAAAGTCAATTAGTCTCTGAGGTTTGGGCTGAGTTTTCCTTTTTTTCATGGTTTTATTCAGTATAGAAATGGGCTAATGCCTTCACCTAAATTATCCAAATTAATCTTAGGTAATTTAAAAACTGGATCAGTATTGTAATAATTATACTGAAATTATAATGTTTCCAGTCATTCCGTGGTGATAAAGTATTTTAACACTATTATTGCAGACAAGCATGAAGCTAAATTAAAAGGAGTGATATACTTCCAAGCCATTGAAGAAGTGTATTATGATCACCTCAAGAACGCTAATAAGGTAAACACTGATTTTCAGATTTCTGTCCTTTGAATGCATAATTAAGTTGGGAGAAAAGATGTTTTTTGAACCCCATACAATTTAGATTTGTTGTTCTGACATAACTGATTGATATAATAATTACGGTTCTAGAAAAGCGAACACAGAAGTAATTAATACAGCTGATCTTTTGAGGGGGGACAAAGTCATGGTGAAGTGAGAAAATTGGTCGTATTCGTTTAGACCTTGTGAAGTGACTTTTGATGAGGGTCTAAGAAGGAGCTACTACTTGCTTGTAAGGAAGATTCTTAGCAGGCTAAGAAGAGCTGTCATTTATGGAGCACCCACTATCAAAGAGGTACCGGCTAGAGCTCTGCCTACAGCGTGGCTGCTGAGAGGCCTGCCTGACGAGCTCTCTGTGTGAGATCTCTTGTGCAGAAAGTCTGGAAACACACCCGACCTCCAGAAAGTGCTGCAGGTGGGGCCCCAGGTTCTACCAGAACAACAGTAACACCAATGGAGAGTTCGTACATCTAGAACTTCTAAAGAGGAAGAAGCCGTCCCCTATGTCTGGGTCATCTCAGGTGGTTTCAGGGTGTTTGTTTTACCTTCCTTTTCCTTTTCTGATTTTAGAGCCCTAACCCACTACTCACCTTCAGCGTCAAGACGCACGACAGAATCTACTACATGGTCGCGCCGTCGCCGGAAGCCATGCGGATCTGGATGGATGTGATCGTCACCGGCGCGGAAGGATACACGCACTTCCTGTTGTAGGGCCCCGGGCGGCACCGCCCACAGCAGGGCCGACTGCAGTCATCCACCAGAACGAAGCCATATTCCATCCCAGACCGGAGGACCCGGCGCACGCATCCCTCTCGCTCTGTATACTCAGAACTCCTTTTATAGTAACAGGAAGTCATTTATAAAAGAGAAGAAAAGGGGTTTACATCCAAAGCGGGATGATAAGTAGCAAAAGGATTGAAGCACCTATGAGAAAAAAAAAACAAAAAACAAAAACACTATTTTGGTAAATAGCATCACTTATAGGAACGTTTCTTATAAACTATTTTTGCCGATTGTTTACTTTGGTGAAATAAATGGAACGGTTTACAAAATGTGTGTACCTGGAAATAGGAAATTATTGTAGCACCCCAGTTACTGGTAGTGACATTATTGCTTATCAACCGGTTTTTTAAAAAAGCATTTTGCTGGAGGTTATTTTATAAATAGAAGCAAATAAGGGTTTGGAAGGGAATATATTTTTAGGAGGCATTTTGCCCTAATTATTAAGTACTGCGCCTAAACCAAAGACTTGATATGACTTCTCTTTAATAGTGGTAGTTCCAGGTGATGAATCGCATTTAGTGTTACTCTTCATTTTCAAATGGTACTTTGATGCCATCAACTGTCTAGAAAGTTGACTCTGAAGAGTTACCACTGGTATAAGCTATTGTACATATAGAGCAAGTCACTTTTTGTAAAAGAAGAAAAAACAAAAAGCTGTGTGTTTTAGACGGAAGCCGCCTTATTAAACAGACATTCTGTCACTTTGAGCAATTTAAGATAAGGAGACTATTTCATGGTTTGCTGAAAATTTCTCCATCCCCAGTGCTGAGAATAAAGGTAGCCAGCGGCTGATTTCCTTTAGATTGTCTGTTTCCTCTTTTTTGTGGAACACAGCTGTTGATTGCAGTCTCACGTGATATAACGATGAATCAGACCTCTGTTTTCACCAAAGAACAGACCAATTAAAATACTTATTTACTGAAGTAGCATAGTTCTATAAAAAGAAAAATGAACTTCAACTTAATGTTCTTTGTAATGTACTATTTCATTATGTATTTCTTTACATTTAGCTTTTGTTTTTTAGAGTTAAATTAATTTTTGTTGGATGAAATGACTTCAGGCAAGTCTATTTTATAACATTTTTTCAAATGACTTTATCCTGGTTTATCATGTTGTGTGTATTGCAAGTATGAACGTATTGTTTCCTAAAAATTGGCAAATGAACAGAAGTAGAAAATCGTGGCTTTGCTTACTAGTACAGGTGAAACAATTAGATTGAAAGTGTCCATAAAATCTTTGTCAGGCCTGATGGGATACAATTCTTAAAACTTTGCAGTGTGGTTTGTATACATGTTGCCAATAATAAGATTTTGCAACTGGATGACACATGATTTTTACTTGAACAGTGGAGGACAAGGTCATGATTGCAAAAGACATTTTTATAATGTGTTTTTTTCAGAGAATCACCCCAAACCCCATAATGATTAAAAGAGTGAAATGCAATTGCTAACATTTTGTTGGTCAATGTAAAGATATAACTTGTCTGTACTGTACTTTGTAGGATTATAAAGATGTTCGAATCAGCATTATATCTTGCATGATGTAGTAAACCTTTTAAAACGTGTGTTAAAATATGTTGAGTATGGATTAAAATGTTGACCAGATTCCACATTTGAAAATAAACTCATCTCTCATGAGGCAGTTACCTGTTGGTGACATGACAGGGGGTGGATTAATCAGCAAAAATCAATTGTGAATCTCCACAAAAGTTGTGTGTTCACATTATGATTTGTAGTTTTATAAATCGAAGTAATTCTGAGTCTCTCTGGTCACATTCCTGCTGCTAACAAAGTGAGATAACCCCTGACAAATCTGACATCTTACTGTCTTTTTACAGAGATGCAGTTATTACTGGGGATTGCAAGGACTGTGCCTACTTTTCCAGCAGGGAAAAAATCATGCAGATGTGAATTAAGGGCTTTACTTGATAGTGACTCATTTGTCTCCCTGGGCTAAGGCAGCAGATTTCAGAGAGAGAAATGGCCCTGTACAATATGTCCTATCAATAACTCCTGTTAAGGAATGCAACATTGACAGTGGGTATGGAAACAGATTAGTTTACTTCAAGCCCATCACTGTGGGTAAAAGCATCTTCACTTGACCTAGTCACAAGTTTTCCTGATTTGTTATACTTATAAGGGTGTGTAAAGAAAACAGTCCATGTACAGTGCTTTTCCCATTAGGGAAACAAGTCAGATTTTTTTTTTCATTTTGCTGCACATAAAATACAAGATTTGCAAAAATAAAGGGAGAGAATAAGGAAAGGAATGATTGAGAATATTTGCAATTATCAAAAGGGTCCTGGGATCGAGCTCTGCATCCGGCTCTCTGCTCGGCAGGGAGCCTGCTTCTCCCTCTCTCTCTCTGCCTGCCTCTCTGCCTACTTGTGATCTCTCTCCGTCAAATAAATAAATAAAATCTTTTTAAAAAAAAAAAAGCACAGTGAGAAATGTTGATTATTAAGATACAAGCGATAGTGAAGTGATGTGCATTGTGTATTATCTTACTGATTTAATTCCTCTGTAGTTTACAACAGGCCTAATGGAGAATTGGCGAAATAGTTTACCAGCTTTTGGAGTACAACCTGAAATCAAGCAGCCCTCCTTGCATCTATTTCTGGCACTATACCACTCAAGAAAGTATTTAATTTTTATTTAACCAAGTTTTTCAGTATGTTCCAATAAGACAGGTTCTCAAGACATACCAAAGATAGACTGATTCACTGTATCCAACTTTGCCTCTAACTCTAGGACCAATCATTGCTCCAAAATTTATGACCAACATATAAAGTGGCTTTACTTAAGTATTATACCAACCACGGTAACCTGAAGTAGAAAAAAAGAAGATCTTACGCGATGATGCTCTTTACCCCCAGGATTAATTGGAAGGGTCCCAGAGCTAAAATTCAGAAACCCCCATGGCAATTGAATGACTATTCAACTATTTTTCTATTATTGACTACTCCATTTTTTTCTTCTGCTTCCTTCTAAAACTGGTGCAGATAAAAATTTAGCAGATAAAATCTGCTAAAAATTTAGCAGATAATATACAGCCTTATGAACTAGTGTTGTTTTCTACAGGAGAGTCGCAAAGTGGGGCCACTGGGTCAAGGGCACTGAAAATGATGCATATTTTATAAATCCTAAAAGATGTGGCGAGATTACCTGACAGAAGAGTTTAGCAGCTGACCCCTAAACCCTACGCGAGTGCCAGTTTCCCAGCGTCCTTGCCAATAGTTGCTCTTTTTAATTTTTGCAAATCTGATGTGTGAGAAAAGTAACGTTATTTTTTCAATTAGTGAAGTTGAATATCTTCACGTATGAACTGCCTATTCACAGATATCGACTAACTCCTTGAAATTATAGATTTTTTTTCCCGTTTTTTTCTAGGAGCAGGCTGAATAGAAGTATTAACATTCTGTTACCTGTTCTGTAAAATCAGTTTTTCTAGACTCCCATTTGACTCAAGATGACTTTTGCCATTCAAGAAGTTGAAATTCATATACATTTTTAAATGAATTTAGTTTCATATCTTGCTTAAGAGAGTCCCTTCTATCCCCAAACTATAAAATATTCTCTGTACTTAAATCCTCTCAATTTTATTTTTCCGTTGAGATCGTTTATCTACTGGGATTTATTTTTGCACATAACACGAGGCAGGGAACGGAATAATTTAAAAAAAAAAAAAAAACTGCCAGGCATCCGAAGAGCTTAAGCAAAATCGAAGGAGCGGTGGACAAGTACGCTCTGGGTATTTCTGCAAGCAGGATTAAGGTCAGATCTTGGAAGCATTTCCGGTATGCTTAAAACTATCAGGGCGGGAGAGCGATTTATAATGCAAGGAGTCTAGCTAGCATTTTATGCTTCCGCTCCCCAGTGTCCTCGGGATGATCAGACGGTTTCCTATCTAGGAACGTTGGATACGGATTCTCTCCGCACCCTCAGCGACGGAATATCTATCTGCTCATTAAAAAAGCCACCTACTGAGGTCAATCAAAACATTCCGGGCCATCAAGGGCAAAAACTGCCGGAGAGAATCAGCTGTCCAATAGTGAGGGGAGGGCAAGCGGGACGACGCTCTGCGCATGTGCGCTCTCTGTTGAAACTCTCCCGGGGTGCTCTTTAGCAAGTCCGGGCTTCCGGCCGGTGGCGCATGCGCAGCCTAGTTATTGCGCTGAGCGACTCTGTAGGTCAGCTCGGTGCTCAGGGCCCTCTGGGAAGATGGCCGGAGCCGGCATGGCGTCTCTGGGCGCCTGGGTACCTTGTCGGAGGTGGAGCAAAGCGGCCGTCTTTGGCTTCCACCGTGGCTTCACCGCATTATTCAAAAGGAAGCTCGAGGGGACGCCACGGTGGCTCCCAGGTCAGTGGCCGAAAGGCGGGAGAAGTACGCGTTCTTTCGAACATCGGGTTTAGTCCGTTCCTGTCTAGTGCGTTTTTGGCGCCCTATTTAAAAATGTTCATCCCCATTCTTAGTATCCTTGTTTTAGGCACTTTCAGCAATTCTGGTGGAGGTAGTAGGAAGACCTCTTCTTGGCCCTGGGTACCCTGCCCAGCCCCGGCCCTTGCTGGCGTTTTCCGCTTTGCAGTTTCAAGATGCTACCCTGCCCGTCTCCCCGCGTTAAGCGCCAACACCGGGAAATATTAAGATGTGCGTTTATTAGTTGCTTTTTCTGTCTTTTCTCTTCAGGTCTAAGGGGTTTACAAATCTTGACTCTGTTAGGATGCTTAGACCTGCCTTTGCTTCACTAGAGGGAATTGACGATATGAACTTTTTTGTTGTTGCAAAAGTGTAGATTCGGTCATCCAGCCTAATTTCTGATTTTGCCTTTTCGATATTCCCAGCTCAGTGAAAACCGTAATCATTACTCAAAAAAGGAAACTAGAATTTGGACAAAAAATGAGGGCATCTGAGTATTTTCTTTATCTTGTATTTGATTGTTCACCGTACCACCCTACCCTCAGTATATGTAGTCTGTCTTTCTGAATTTTGTCTTTTTATTCTCCGGCTGTGTTGTTTACACCTTTGCCATAGAAGCTGCCGGGTGCGCTGTGCTTGCAATAGAGACGTCATTGCTGACACCCTTAGTTTTAGTTAAAATTTTAAGTGTGTATAATCAGTGTAACTTACATTTAATTGGATACAACCTAAAGGCTTGTTGTATATAAGTTCCTCCAGCGAAGTACAGTATGTGTCAGTTCATTAACTAGATTGTAATACTCTCCTTGGCACACCATTAAGGACTTAGCTTCAGGCTTTGAGCTAATCCTTGTAGTATAATAAGATCATTTATGGGTGTCATATTAAGAACTGTCCACTTACAACTCACCAAAATGAAGTAAATTGTAATTGTCTTTGGAAGAAATTCCTGTTTGGGGCAGTAATATCAAGAAGAAGGTAGGAGGGATATTTTTGAGCACCGGAAGGGAATGGGAAGTTGACATTTTTGCAAATACAGTCTATCAGCTAACATAACTGGCCCCTGTTAGCCCTGGTTTTCACTAAAAGTTTTAAATTTGGCATATTTCACTATACTCGGAAACTTTGAAACACACTAGTATGTAATAGGGATAGCGTTAGGGCTTTAGTTCAGTTTTTAAAATTCAACTTCTTGGGCTGCCTGAATGGCTCAGTTGATAGAGTGTAGAACTCTTAATCTCAGGTTTGTGTGTTTAAGCCCCACTTGGGGCAAAGAGCCTACTTAAAAAAATCAGTCTCAAATCAAAAATGAAGGGAGCTTTTATTAACTCACACGGAGGGGGCCAAGATGTTTTCATTGGCCACAGTAAAGGAGAGGAAGGCTTCATTTAATGCAGGAGATTTTGTTGGTCCAGAAAAAAACTGTAAGGAAATACACAAAACTATTTTTTTTAGATTTATTTATTTACTGAGAAACCACGAATGTGAGTATGCGTGTGTGCACATATGTGGGGGCAGACTCTAGGTTCATCACAGAGCCAGATGCTGAGCTCCATCTCACACCCAAGGTCATGACCTGGGCTGAAATCAAAGAGTTGGATGCTTAACCCAGCGCCCCATTAACCTAATTTCTTTGGAAGGAGGAGGTAGGATTGTAAATGACTTAATGTTCTTTAAATACCTTTTTACTTTTTTTTTTTTTTTTTAAGAGCAAGTATAGATTTTATGGTGGGAAAAATCTTCAAAAACGATGAAACAATGAGTAACTTTGTAAAGTTTGCCAGTTGTACTGTTGTACTTAAATTGCATGAAGATCTGTGTAGCTTTTTCAAAAAGCCAAACCAACAAATAAAACATGCAGTGATTGCAGAACCCTATGAGAAATCTTTTTCCAAAAATGGTACTATTACAAATTATTCAAGGTTACTTGTAAAGAAACTGCTCATTGAAGCCACCTCAGGTAATAGAGAGTCATGCTTGGCTGTTAACCATGGCCCCTGATTTTGTGGGTGGCAAGGGAGCCAGTGGTAAAAGTAGCATACCAGCACCCCCACCTTTGGAACAATTTCTCAAGGGCAGACCAGAGTTGTTTCTTCCTCTCTATACCAAACAGTAAAGGATGTGAAACTCCTCAAACATAGACAAAATTCAAAAGAAAATCATACAAGAAAAGGCTAAAATTAGTGTAGATAAATCTGAACGTTGATACTATTTAGGAGAGATGATACAGCAGCAACAGGAAAACATTTTTTACAAGTCTTTATCTTTTATTGCCTTGAAATTTCCTCCTCATTTCGTATTTTGAAAGAATCAGGATTGGACCTTGCTCAAAGGCTCTGATTTTGATACGAGTTCCGAAAATAACCATGCATAGGCTTGTGATTTTAGTACTTCAAGTCTTTGTTTTTCCTCTTAAATGGAAGTAGTTTTGACATGAATTTGACAAAGATAAGATTGAAAACATACAGTTTCCCCTTGAACAAAATGGGTTTGACTGCAAAGGTCCACTTATACATTGATTTTTTTTTTCAATAAATACAGTGTACTACTGTAAATATATTTTCTATATGATTTTCTGAACATTTTCTTTTCCCTAACTTACTTTGTTGTAAGAATATGACACATAATATATACGACATACAAAATATGTGTTAATTGTTTATGTTATCAGTAAGGCCTCCAATCAGTAGTAGGCTATTAGTAGTTGTGTTTTTGGGGAGTCAGAAGTACACGTGAATTTTCAACTCATGGGGAGTTAGCACCCCAACCCTCATGTTGCTCATGGACCAATTGTATATGGTTTTCCAAAAACGGTATTTGTGAACTGTAGTTTATGTTTTGTGTACTTTGTTTAGCTTGCAGACAAAAGACATCAGTCTCTTTCCTTAGTCGACCAGACCTTCCAAAACTGGCTTATAAGAAGCTAAAAGGCAAAAGTCCAGGAGTTATCTTCATCCCTGGCTATGTTTCTAATATGAACGGTACAAAAGCATTGGCGATTGAAGAGTTTTGCAAATCTCTAGGTCACGCCTATATAAGGTAGGAACAACGTATTTCAGAGAAA
This sequence comes from Mustela erminea, assembly GCF_009829155.1. Lineage (NCBI taxonomy): Eukaryota > Metazoa > Chordata > Mammalia > Carnivora > Mustelidae > Mustela > Mustela erminea. The sequence goes on along the minus strand of NC_045614.1, from coordinate 161,732,750 downwards.
ATACTACTACCATTTAGCATGGCAACAGAGAATTATTTCTGCTTTAACCAATTAAAGCAAATGCCAGTGCTTTTATGAATTAACTTATTTTAATGGTCTGTAAACTTTAACCTGGTGATTTAGGGTTATTATAAATGAAACCTTTAAAAGACCTGTTTTAAAATGGTCTTTGTGCTACACTGACAATGCTGGCAGGAAAGGAAACTAGTAGTAACTAAACTCTGGGTATAATAATCTAACATGACAACAAACCAGTAATAGTAGTTGGCTTTCTTGTAATGTCATAATTATATTGTGGTTTTCCATTGGGGACGTAAAGGCTTTTATTTGGCCATTCTTTATAACTCTACTTTTAAAATTATGTATTTAAAAAATGTATGAATTTAAGAATATTGTATATTTTTCATGTCTCTTACCTGGGATATTTTAAGTTCTCATTTCCTGTCCTCTTCATATTGAGCCCATTTGTTCCCTTGGTTTTAACTGTAGTCTGTAATTCCAAAATTTATTTCTCTGGCTTAGTATTTTCATTGGTGTTCCGTGCCCCTATAAAAAAAAGTAAATAAATGAATGTATTCTAAAATTAGTATTGTATAGTTCACATTTCCAGTGAGTTTTCTCTTTCCCCTCACTCCCGTAGTCTGATTATGTAGAAGGATAGAGAGGATATATGTTGTTTAACAAAAATTTGATCCCACAATTCCTAATATTTCATACTGATAATTATTTTAGTAAAAGAATGTGCTTACATTGTTGTTACTGGGTTTGTTTACCTTAACAATCATTTATATAGGGCCTGATTTGTCAGAAAAGATAGTATTGTTTAGTAGAAAGAACGCAGCGTGGGTTCAATAAGTACAGGTATTAGAATCAGTTCCAGCAATAACTGTGACAAGATGAGTCAGCTCAGTAACCCTGGAACTGTTTTCTTCATCAAAAAAGGGGCAGGTCGAACTAAAGATAATCACTAAATCCTTTTTATCACTAACAGCCTAAAAATATATTCATCTAAATTGTTAGTAGTTTAACTAAAATTCGGTCAGTGGGTCTAGAAAATACATCTTTCAGAAATAAGATAATAAATAAATTTTTAAAACTAAAAAACTTTTAGATTTTATTCAGTATATTAGCTGAGATTATGTCAATTATACGGATTTAGTGTTACTCCTTTTATCATATTAACTGAGTGGTTTTTATTTTCATGCTCAGAACTTCCAAAAATCTGTTCTGACTTAACTGTTATTCTGAAGTCTAGACTGTCTTTTCCGAGTATCTGTCTTTTCTGACACTATTGCTGGGAGCTGTAAAACACACAGTGATTTCTAAAACATGGCTGTTCTTAACGATTAGGTGGGGGAAACACAAGATAAAATACATATGAGAAACAAAGCAAAAATACTCATCAGAACGTGATTGTGTCAAAAGAACAGTGTACTTAATTGTACAAAATGAGAGAAAACTGGGGATTGAAGTGGGTAAAAAATACTTCATAAAGGCACACTGAAGGATATTTCAGACGTGGGTAAGAAGAAAGAGCTATACAGGAAGGAGGACTACCTGGGTCAAACATGATAATATCAGGAAAATTGCCATCATTCTTTTTTGTCCCCAAAAGAATCTGAATCAAGAAATTGTCATTTTGGGGCACCTGTGTGGCTCAGTGGGTTAAGCCTCTGCCTTCGGCTCAGGTCATGGCCTCAGGGTCTTGAGATCGAGCCCCACATCAGGTTCTCTGCTCAGCAGGGAGCCTGCTTCCCTCTCTCTCTGCCTGCCTCTCTGCCTACTTGTGATCTCTATCCATCAAATAAATAAAATAAATCTCTATAAAAAATAAAGTAAAAAATTTAAAAAAAGAAATTGTCATTTTATTGGCTCTTGAATTTAAATTGAGACTATGAGCTCTGTAACCAGTTCCTGTCTCCCTATAAGACATGACATCTCTGGGTTTTCTGCATTTTGGATACATTTGAAATACATTTTTAAAGTAAATAAACATGATTGAATTATAATGTGCACAGACCATTAAGTAGTACTGTGTTAAAAAATAAACTAAATATATCTTTATAAATCTTATAAAATTATAGCCCTTTACCACAAAGTTTTAATTTTTAAAAATCTATATATATTTTTCAAGATTTTACTTATTTATCTGTCAGAGAGATTGAGAGCACAAGCAGGTAGAGTGGCAGGCAGAGCCGGAGAGAGAAGCAGGCTCCCTGCTGAGCAGAGAGCCTGATGTGGGACTCAATTCCAGGACCTTGGGATCATGACCTGAGCTGAAGGCAGTGGCTTAACCAACTGAGCCACCCAGGCGTCCCACCACAAAGTTTTAATTTAACCAAATTCCTTTTTATTAGCTTTTATCAAACTTCATTGCAATCTAATCACTATTAATTATTGATTGCATGTTAGCTTGTTATTGGAGATTTTATCTTTTATGTGTATTCTAGTTTCTTAGTTCATTTTGTTGTGTTTTTGGCTGTAAGATCTTGGTTCTATTTTTTTTTTTTTTTTAAAGATCTTATTTATTTATTTGATAGACAGAGATCACAAGTAGGCAGAGAGGGAGAGAGGAAGAAGCAGGCTCGCCGCTGAGCAGAGAGCCCAATGCGGGGCTCAATCCCAGGATCCTGGGATCATGACCTGAGCTGAAGGCAGAGGCTTTAACCCACTGAGCCACCCAGGCGAAAACTCTTATTTAAGATCTTGGTTCTTGAACAAAGAAATAGTTGTGTATATTGTACAAGAAATGGTACATATGGCTATAGGAAAATGGTTTCTTGATGTCCTCTCCCCATGCCTAACATAAGATTGAGTTAGAGCTCCAGAATGTAGGACATGGCATTAGGGCTAGTATTCTCTCATAGTTATTTGTCATAGAATAATTAATTGTAGATTTAAGGATATGTCCCAGAATGTTGAGGCTGCCAGAACAGTGGTGTGTTGCTGTGTCTTAAAGCCCTAAACAGCCGAATATGTTTAAATTATCTTTGTCCCTTAATTAGGGTTCAGCAAGAGTGAACTGCATTTTTTACCCATAACTTTTAGTATCACTGAATGTTTGCTTTTCCCTCTTTGGAGGAACTCTACGTATATTCTGTATCTGCAATGCATATTAGGTTAGTTTTTTGTTTGTTTTAATTTTATTTGTTTATTTGACAGAGAGAGCATAAGCAGGCAGAGGGAGAGGGAGAAGCAGGCTCCCTGCTGAGTAAGGAGCCTGACACAGGGCTCTATCCTAGGACCTTGGGATCATGATCCGAGCCCAAAGCAGCAATGCATATTTGGAAGGCAGCTGTAAAAGATGCAGCAAATAGAGATGCCCGATTGCCCAGCAGAGGAAGGAAAAGGAGGATTGGCCAGTGTCTTTCCTCTTCTCCTGGGTCACTGCTGTGTCTGTCCCCTGCATTGTGAGAAGTAGTAACTGGGATTGAGGCTTCAGCAGTGCCCTTGTTATGCAATTCCCATGGGTCCCAAATCATTTCACTTTATACCTAAAGAAAATGTTTATTTCTTCTTTCTCCATGACTTATAAATCCCTAAAAAAATGTTGTATACTATTTATCACATATATATTCTTACACGTACACTGAAAACACTAGGATTAGTTTTCACCAGATTTGAAGAGTAAACAAAATGCTTCAAATTTGAATAAAGTGATTCTTTTTACTTTTATCTTCCACTTTTATTTATTTAGTATGTGTTGTGATACTCAAGTGTATGAGGCGTATTACATGCCTTGCCTCTGAATGCAGAGACAAACCAAGAAGGGTGTTCCCTGCGAGGATCTGACAATCTCGCAGCAATGATGAGGCACACTACACACACAAACTGTCTTCTAGAGTAGGTTATAAGAAATTGATTGTGACTGCTAAAAGTGAATTCTATATAAGTTTCATTAGGTAGAGATTTTTTCTTCAGCTTTTCTGGGAAGTTTTTCCAGCAAAAAAAGATTCATTTGGACTAAGCTCTAAGAGCATATGAGCTGTGCAAGTGAAAGGAGAAGGTATTCCAGGTGAAGGGAATAGTAGGAGGCATGAAACAGGACAAAGAGCAGGAGCCAGTTGAGTAACAGCAAGTTGTTTAGTTGGGCCAAGGCAGTAGTGGCCTCTGATGAAATTATAAAAGGTCAGTCCGACATGACCAGAAGCTAGTGGTCTATAAAAACAAGCTAACATGCTAAATGTTTATGTTGTATGTCACAGGGAACCACTGGAGTTTATGCCATGTCAATATCATGTTGCAGAAGAAACCTGACAGGTATAAAGTGGATCCATTCGGAAAGAGACTAGTCATAGAGACAGGAGGCTACTGTGATAGGCCAGGTTTGCAGCATAATATTGGTCTTACCAAATTGAAGAGAAAGAGATGAATGAGAAGAAAGGAGAGAGAGTGAGAGAGAATGGTACAGGAGGAAGCAGTGTTCCGTACCCTGGGGGAAAAACAGATTAGAATAAAACAGTCTGCTCTTGAAGAACTGACAGCATAGTCAGACAACATTTGAAACTTGATTACAACATAGTATGAAAAGTGTTGAGGGAGTACATACAAAGGAAGTAACTGATGGTAGTAAGCAGGGCATGTATGTCAAAGAAAGTGCTTCAGAGGAAAGTGCCTTGACTTAAACATTGAGTAAGAGTTTGGGTGAGGAAGGAAGGTTTCCCCCAGGGACTGGGGTTAAAGGCAACCGCAGGTGTGGTATGATACTTCGTGATCTGTTGAATTGTGCCTTGAAGGAGAGGTGAAATGCACAGATCACACAGACTTCGAGCCTGAAGACCTCGAAAGTTGGAAGGAGACGCAAACTAATGGAATGGGTTGGTGTTCATAAATTTGATTTGCCTCCTTCCTTTAATTAATTTAGTAAATACTAAGCATATACCATTTGCAAGGTTCTGATCTAGGCACCAAGAAAGCAGTGTGGGGAGCAAAATAGTCTGGGCCCATATGGTGCTTCATTCTAGTGTTGGAGACAGACCACAAACACATAGATTTCTTTTATGTCAAGTAGCAGTATATGCCATGAAGAAAATAAAGCAGGGGACAGAATTCGAGAATGATGAAAGAAGCACAGTTTTGGATTGAGTTGGTCACAGAAGGCATCGCTGGGGATGTAACATTGGAGCAGGAGGCCTGAAGGAGGTGAGGGAGCAAGCGAACTGGCTGTCTGAAGTGTAGAGAGAGAAGCTGATGTAAAACTCCTGAGGCACAAACGTGGGTGGTGTATTCCATCAACTTCAGGAATGCGAGAGAAGATAACAGTTGGGAGGGAGGAACAAGAAAAAACGATCCGAGAGGTAGTCAGAGGCTAGTTTATGGTATGGACTTTATATTTTATTTGAAAATTATAGAAAGCTTTCAGAGGGTTTGTGCAAGACATGATTTTTGTTTTAAAAGGATCACTGACGACTACATGGGGAAGAGACTACGAGGGTAGGAAAGGGCGGCAGGAGACCTAGACCTACGCAGAGACTGTCACACTGGTCCAGTCAGAGGAAGATAGTAACAAGGAGCCACAGCTGGTGGTGGGGAGGGCGAGAGAGTTAGTGACTGGAGGCGATATTTGAAGGTTATGCCAGTAGGATCTGCTGACATATAGATTGACCTCAGTGTTTCATTTTAATATATTTTAAGCTTTGTAATAATGGTAAATTTACTGTCTTCCCCTCAAAAATCAGAGAAACAAACATATAAATAGATACTTAGATATAGATTTATTTTCCCTTTTTCTAGGTTTGATTACTCAGGAGTTGGAAATTCGGATGGCAACTTAGAAGAATGCACAGTGGGAAGATGGAGAAAAGATGTTCTTTCTATAATTGATGACTTAGCTGAAGGACCGCAGGTGACTGTTTTTGTTAAATATGATTATTGACTAACCTCGTGCTTTTTTAACTGTTTCTTTAGCTATGAAAATTTAATAGTTTAAATATTTAACCATCAGTTTTGGTATTTGATTTAAATTTGTTCTGTCATTTTTACTTTCTCATAAAATGTAAGTAAGCATTTTACTTTTTCACTGCAGTCATAATTTTAATTCTGCTTTGTGCCAAATATTAAAAGTCTGGGAGCTAATGGATGTTGAAGACAAAAGTACATACATAAATTACTCAGTCCACTTACAGAAAAGAAAATTCCTCTTTATTTTTTTTTTTTTTTAAAGATTTTATTTATTTATTTGACAGGCAGAGATTACAAGTAGGCCGAGAGGCAGGCAGAGAAAGAGAAGGAGGAAGCAGGCTTCCTGCTGAGCAGAGAGCCCGATGCGGGGCTCGATCCCAGGACCCTGGGATCACGACCTGAGCCGAAGGCAGAGGCTTTAACCCACTGAGCCACCCAGGCGCCCCAGAAAATTCCTCTTTAAAACTATAAATTTTTATTTTTAGATACTAGTTGGATCTAGCCTTGGAGGTTGGCTTATGTTTCATGCTGCAATTGCAAGGCCACAAAGAGTTGTTGCCCTTATTGGTGTAGCCACAGCTGTAGATGGCCTGGTGACACAGTTCAATCAGCTTCCTGTTGAGGTAAGTCACAAGCAACCTCCTGTCATTCTGCTCCCTCTTTGAATATTTGTTCATGTATCATCTGTCCTTTGACTTCCTTTGCTGGCTCATCTTTTTGCCTTAGCTGCCTTTTTGTGTACAATCTCTACCTTCTTTAACTAATTGGTCTCTTGTTCAAGGTTCCCTTTTTTTCACAGCCTCTTCAAATCATTCTGCTGAATATTTGAACCATGTTAATGAAATCACACTTAAATTCTTTTTTAGCAACATTTTCTTTATAAATCACAATACATTGTGATCTCTTTTTGTACCTCTTATTCTTACTTTGTGGCATATGGGAAATAGTACTTACGATCTTGTTGGACTTGGGTCATCAGTTCTGAAACTTTTTTTTAAGCCTGAAAGCAGCCTCAGAACTTTTCCCAGCAGAGCTCTGCAAGTACACACTATCAGTCGATCAGAATTAGCACACAGGAGATGAGATTTGCCATTCCTGGCTGAGACACTTAGTTGGCATTCTTTTCTACGACTAATTCTCACTTAAAAAAAATTTTTGCTTTTCATTATTAGCATGCCTTTCAGCAAATCATGGTTGAAATGAGGTTTCTGAAATGAATGAAGGTAATGTACTTGTTATGCTTCATTATTGGGCATATGTTTAAGCACTTCACTTGTCTGCAGGGGTAAAGAAATCGTGGGTCAAGGCTGTTTATTTGTGTATATTTTGGTACTCTTTTTTTTTTTATTAATTACACACTTTTATTCTACTGTCTCTAGGTTCATAATGTATATATTTTTTTAAATTTATTTTGTTACTCTTTTGTAATCAGTTGAGTTCTCTTTGCCTGTCTTTTCCCTAAGGATCTAAATGTCCCTGTGGACTATGATCCTGGTAGGACTGAGGCACAGAAAAAAAAAGAAAACCAGTTGTGTGTTGGTTCAGATAATGTTGTCCCAAGGCCAGCAGCCTCAGTTTCACCTGACAGCTTGCTAGAGATGCACATTCCCAAGCTTCCCCTTGCGGCCAGTGGTCTGCTTTAGTCAGCTGAAGTTGGAGAACCACTGCGCTAGAGAGCAAATGAGCACATGGAGGAGGGAACATGTAGTGTTGAATAGTAGAGTATATTGACGTTTGCCTCGTTCTGTACTGGTGCATACCAGTACCATAGATTATACAGTTCTGAGCTTATTTCTTAGTCCACATTCTTCTCAGCTTCTGGAAAAAATGGCATTGTCTGCAAATGTGGTTTTATGTCATTTCCTCTGAGGGCTAAGATTACAGAGCTGGTCTACCTTGCGCTTATATTTCTGGGGGGAAAAATTATTATTATTATTATTTTTGCTATCTTAGTTGTTTCTCATGCATGCATAGTTGCTCAGTGTCCTCATTCTGCTAAATTCTACCATTGTATCTTTCTGCATATAAACTTTGAACCCTTTACCCCGTCCTTTAACTCAGTTAAATAGTGGTTCTCCTGCTAGGAAATTATTTCAAGAACATAGCAGATTGAGGAGGAGGTGATTAAATAATTTTGTTGTTGTTGTTACAGTAAATGACAGGATCTTTGTGTATTTCTTTTTATGTGTATGTATCCACATCACTCGGGGAGGATATGGTAAATACCACCTAAGTGACTGAGAAGATCTGTGGCCTGCAAATCAGGGCATGTCTTTGCTAATCCTGAATCAGACCAGCAAATGGTTGTTAATAGAAGCATGTTAATTTAAAAGCATGTGTAAGGGAAGAGCAGGGGCACTAAGACCACTATCTCTTCTTCACAGAAGCAGTTACCTCTAACAATGGCAAGGCAGCAAAAGTGGTGATTGTCACTATCATCTTTAGCCCAGGCAGTGTTAACACTCAGCATTGCTTATTGGGTAGGAACAGACTCTAACAATGTCTCCTTCTTTGAACACTTGAGGCCATCAGACAACAGCACAGCTGTTTCGAATATAAGCTTTGCAACCACATCACCTTGATGTGGTTTCTTCTAGCTCTAGAACTTAATATATATTGTACGTTTTCTTTGGTTAATGATGTTTTTTGCTATTCTGAACTTTCTGTTTTTGAGGGTTCAGTACATATAACATTCTGTAAAGTGAAGTTTGTTCTTTGGACAGTATTCATTTAGTTCAGTGGCAGATAACAGCTTGATGGGGGCAGGGATACTTAAAATGCTGCTGTTCTTAATTATGTCTTAGTAATTACCATGGTTCCCACTTCATCTAATAACCAATGAAACTGAGTTCTAATTACTGAAATTAGAAATTTAGGAATTATCCTGAGTACCTTGAGGATTACTGAATATCAATTTTTTTTAAAAATTTTATTTATTTATTTGACAGAGATCACAAGTAGGCAGAGAGGCAGGCAGAGAGAGAAGAGAAAGCAGGCTCCCCGCTGAGCAGAGAGCCCAATGTGAGGCTCAATCCCGGGACCCTGGGGTCATGACCCGAGCCAAAGGCTTTAACCCACAGAGCCACCCAGGTGCCCCTGAATATCAATTTTTGCCTTTAATATTCAGTTCCCATGTTTTAATGAAGAAGATGCCTTGATGGGGCGCCTGGGTGGCTCAGTGGGTTAAAGCCTCTGCCTTTGGCTCAAGTCGTGATCCCAGGGTCCTGGGATCGAGCCCCACATTGGGCTCTCTGCTCAGCAGGGAGCCTGCTTCCACCTCTCTCTCTCTCTGCCTGCCTCTCTGCCTGCAAATAAATAAATAAAATCTTTTTTATTTATTTTTATTTATTTATTTATTTATTTATTTTTTAAGATTTTATTTATTCATTTGACACAGAGAGATCACCAGTAGGCAGAGAGGCAGGCAGAGAGAGAGAGAGAGGAGGAAGCAGGCTCCCCGCGGAGCAGAGAACCCGATGCGGGACTCGATCCCAGGACCCTGAGATCATGACCTGAGCCGAAGGCAGCGGCTTAACCCACTGAGCCACCCAGGCGCCCCAATAAAATCTTTTTTAAAAAAATACCTTGATATTAATATAGACTCATGTATCTCACAGTTTTTTAAATTTTATTAATTTCAAATCATTTGAAGACATGGTTAAGAGTATAGCTTTCAGATACACAGCTTTTTCACATCAGTATATCATTTTGGAATTTTAAAGAATACATTAAAATGCCTAAATACATACAGATTATAGCATACATATTTTACTGTTTAAATTCTTGTTTTCCGGGGCGCCTGGGTGGCTCAGTGAGTTAAAGCCTCTGCTTTCGGCTCAGGTCATGATCCCAGAGTCCTGGGATCGAGCCCCACATCGGGCTCTCTGCTCAGCAGGGAGCCTGCTTCCTCCTCTCTCTCTGCCTGCCTCTCTGCCTCCTTGTGATCTCTGTCTGTCAAATAAATAAATAAAATCTTTAAAAAAAAAAAAAATTCTTGTTTTCCTTTCATATTTGCAGTAAATTAATGTATTTTAAATATGGAAAAACCATATCTTCACTGAAAATTTAAATACAAAAATTTTCAATATATTATATTTGGTTTTTCTTTTTTTTTACTTTTCCTTATTTTTGATAAGATTTCCACCTATTTTTCTAGTCAGAAATGTCCTTAATATGATATGGTTCCAAGAGCCATAAAAACATTTATATCTTGATATATTAGTTAAATATAATCTCTCCAAATAAGTTACTATATACAGATAAATCTTTGTGCTCAAGATGTTCATAAAAGTACCCAGCAGTTTGGGGTTTCGTACATAGCAGAGCAGCTCCCTTGCTGCAATCTATTGAAAGTCACGAGGGTTTGTATTTTTTTAATATTTTTAAAATTTAAAAAATAAAGGAAAAAAAATTTAAAAATACAAAATAAAAAAAAGAAGTACCCAGCAGTGTGGGAATATTTAATTAGCTTAGACCCAGTATAATGGACTACTGTGCAACCTTTGAAAACTTCATAGAATTTTTTAAAACCCAGATAACATGTAGAAGTAAAGCAATGTAGAAAACTCTGTATGAATGTGTGATAGATATCCGTTTTACATATTACATGTATAAAACCAAATACATGGAGAAAAATATTGGAAGGAGATGAGCCAGAATATTCATGGGTGTTGTATCTAAGAGGTGGGATTATGTGCAATCACTCTTTTTTATAATTTCTATATTCCCCATGTTTTCTCTAATGTGTGTACATTACTTTAATTAGAAAAATTGTTTAAGGGGTTCCTGGGTAGCTTAGTCTGTTAAGTGTCTGCCTTCAGCGAGGTCATGATCCCAGGGTCCTGGGATTGAGCCCTGCTTGTGGCTCCCTGCTCATTGGGAAGCCTGTTTTGCCCTTCTCCTTCTGCCCCTCCCCCTGCTCCTGCTCCATCTCTATCTCAAATAAATAAATCAAATCTTAAAAAAAAAGAAAAAGAAAAATTGTAAAGACAAATTATAATCCAAAAAGTAAGACAAACTCTAATCTAAAAAGTAAGGCAAATTATAAGCTAATAAGTAAAAAAATTCTTCAAGAATCAAAAGATACCCAGTGTTTCATTTTAAGAGCGTAAGCGTGGAAATGATTTCCTTGTTCAGTTTTCAGGAAGTATTTGGAAGACTTCATTGTCTTCCAAAACAACACATTCTTTTTTCTCATTCCCTAGGACTCTGAAAGGCAAAAGCAGTTCCTCTTTTTTTTTTTTTTTTTTTTTTTTTGGTAACATTTAGCCTGAAATTCTTTTTTTTTTTTTTTTAAGATTTTATTTATTCATTTGACAGTGTAAGCGAGAGAGAGCACACAAGCAGGGGGAGAGACAGGGAGAGAGAAAAGCAGACTCCCCACTGAGCTGTGAGTCCCCTGTTGGGGCTCATGGGGCTTGATCCCAAGATCCTGAGATGACCTGAGCCAAAGGCAGATGCCCAACCAGCTGAACCACCCAGACACTCCCAGCCTGAAATTCTATGTTTGATTATGCCAGAGTAACTACTATCGTATTTTTCATTTTTAGTTTTAGGCTTGATTCTTTACTTCCCTTATCCCCTCCCCATTTTACTAACTTCACATTATAGATACTCAGTTTTGTACTTTTTGAAATCTGAACAATTGTTATTCCTAAGAATTGGTTTTATATATTATGAATGATACCTGAACTTATTCCAAGAAATTATTTTTTTCTCCCCTTCATTTTCCCTTTCATTTGGGATGAAGCAGCACCTGATTTAAGATGTTACCTGATAAAGCGAAATCTAAGTGTGAATCCTAGCCTTGACAGCTGTTACCTTTCAGTTTTGTTTTTGTTTTTGTTTTTTTTTTAAAGATTTTATTTATTTATTTGACAGAGAGAGATCACAAGTAGGCAGAGAGGCAGGCAGAGAGAGAGAGAGAGGAGGAAGCAGGCTCCCTGCTGAGCAGAGAGCCCGATGCGGGACTCGATCCCAGGACTCTGAGATCATGACCTGAGCCGAAGGCAGCGGCTTAACCCACTGAGCCACCCAGGCGCCCACCTTTCAGTTTTAAACATGAAATTTAACCTCTCTAGACTCCCAATACCCTCTTTTGTAAACATGCTATAATAACAACTTTTATTGGGATCTCATGAGGTACTGTGTGTAAAGTGCCTGTCAGAGTACCTTACACAGTGTTTAATTATTGATAATTATCATTAATACATTTTTATCTCTTTTTTTCCTTTTCCTCTAGGACTGCTTTCCTTAGACTGTTTTAAGACTACTGCGTGTGTTAGAGTTGCATACATTTCTTATCCTCTTTTTTCCCAATAGGTCAAAAAGGAAGTAGAGACGAAAGGCGTGTGGGCCATGCCATCAAGGTACAGTGAAGACGGAGTTTATCACCTTCAGTACAGTTTCATTAAGGAAGCCGAACACCACTGCTTGTTACATAGCCCTATCCCTGTGACCTGCCCGGTACGACTGCTCCATGGCATGAAAGATGACATCATACCTTGGCATACATCCATACAGGTTGCTGACCGAGTGGTCAGTGCAGATGTAGATGTCATCCTCCGAAAGCATAGTGATCACCGAATGAAGGAAAAAGCAGACATTCAACTCCTTGTTTACACTATTGATGACTTAATTGATAAGCTTTCAACTGTAGTTAACTAGAATCACATTTTTAGTTGGTATGTAAACTAACAGATCCAGAAGCTTGGAAGAGGGATAACAAATGAAAGACCCCGATACTTGGGTTTTTTCCTCTTGTCTCTACTTTGTAAATATCACATGAGTATTTATTCAATGATGTAGGATACAAATGGTGCAGATCGTGAAGAAAGTACAAGCTGCTGTTTGGAAAATTTTCTCCTTCCTTCAATCTTTGATTTTTTTAAATTGAAGTATTGTTGACACACCAGTGTTACGTCAAATCACATAGTGATTCGACAGCCCTATATGTTACACTGCGCTCACCACAAGCGTAGCTATTGTCTGTACGATACGGCGCTATTACAATACCACTGACTCTGTTCCCTGTGCGGTACCTTTCATCCCAGTGGTTACTCATTCTGTAGCTGGAAGCCTGTAGCTCCCACTCTTCTTCACTTATTTTTGTTCACCCACCCACCCCCTCCCTCTGACAACCACCATTTCTCTGTTTATGTGGGTCTGTTTCTGCTTTGTTTGTTTTGCTTTTTAGGTTCCACATATAAGTAAAATCATACCATATTTTGTCTTTCTCTGTCTTATTTCACTTAATTTAATACCTTCTAGATGTATCCATGTTGCATGGTTGTTTGTGGTTTTTGTTTTGTTTTGTTTTGTTTTGTTTTTTTCATTAAAATATTTCCTACTTTTTTGTTCAAGAGATGTTTACCTGCTAAATGCTTATGTTAAATCGGGACAGCTCTTAATTTGTTGTATTCTTGTCTACTTAGAATTGTTAATAAAGCTGGAATTTTTTGTCTTTTTTTGGTGTTGGTCATATACAGAGATTTGTAAAATTGCTTCTGATTTTAAAATGCATTTCACAAAATATAGGACAGTCTTTATTAAAATCTGAAATGACCAGAAAAAATCCTGAAGCATAATAAAGTTCAAAAAGTAAGGATACCACTTTATATATTATATTCTGCATATTATATTTGAACTTAAAGTTATCCTTTTTTAAAGGCTCAAAACTTTACAGTAATATAAAGGAAATATATCACTTTTAAATGTTGGCTTGTATGTCATTTAAATGGGGGGATGTGATCTTAATGATGTAGTATATTCTAAAGAGGTAATTAATCTTTATATATTATTGCCTGCTTGCAGAAACATTCCTTTTCTGTTAATATGTGCCTTAAGTACAAATAGCCAAGTGACTACTATCCATGTCAGAGGGCTTTTTGAAGTGTAGAGATAGTAAGAAAATACAAAATGCAATTAATACATAGGTGTTTTTAAGAACTAAAATGAGCTTGTGCAGTAGTGAGCCTTGATATTACTGAGTTGGTGTCAAGGCAAAACAAATCGACAACATGACACAGAGAAAATCGTTGGGATAAAGTTCCTGTGCCAAAGAAAGCTAACAGCAGGCCTGACAGCTTAGCCTCAGAGAGACCAGCTTGTAGGTGAGCCCATGGTTGCATCTGGGAACTTGGCTTTTGCAGGTTTCCACCACTCCCAGAACGGATAAAAGTGGCTCACTCTGCCTAAACTGTCTATACTGCATGAACAGTAGTGTTTGTGCTGAACACCTTTCCCTCTGGGAGTCTGCAGTTGTAAGTGGCGGGCAGAGGCTGCCTAAGTGGCCAGCTCCCACTACTCGGGCACTGGTCTGGTGGACCACTTTTCACATGTATCGTCACAACCGTACTGGGGGAATTGCAGCTCATGTGTCATGATCACTGGGAGAGAATTCTTGAAGCTTCTGCCTCATTTCTCCAGACATCGCCTCCTGCATCTTTTCCCTTTGCAGATTTTACTGTGTACCCTTTCACTAAGAAGTCCTCGCTCTGAGGAGAAGTAGGTGCTGAGTTCTGTGAGTCCTAACAAGTTACCGAACCTACAGGTGGGTGGTCCCGGACTCAGATACTAAAAAGGTTAATGCCTTACAGGACTGCGATCTATGAGTTCTCTTATACTGAAGAGGAGCACTCAAATACACAAGTCGGGCATGTGTCCTGGTGCCTAGTGACAGCGGGGGTTGATAGCAGATAGTAGGGTGTGTATTCCAGGGCCTGCTCCGCCCAGACACTGCTAGTCACAAGGATTCAAAAGACGAAGAGAAAGTGGCCCTGCCCATGGTACTTTTCTGGAGCTAAACTCGTAATAAAATGAATAAGCGCGATTAGAGATTTGTAGCATACCTGTAGAGACAATGTGCATTCAGGTTAGGGACAGAGTATGCGGTGTGGGTTTAAACTCCTAGCTCACCATTTACAAACCCTGTAATTGAGCAATTTACTTAACCTCTTTGAAGTTTTGTCAGCTGTAAAATGACATAAAGCTAGGTAATAAAGCATAAGGATTCAGTAAGTACAGTACCTTTAGAACAATGACACACAGGAGTCACTATCTTTTCACTTATAATGCACTGAGCACAGTCTGGTGAGAAACTGGTGGACATAATTTGTGGGGTTTAGGAAGAAAAAGCAGCAAGGAAGCCGGCAGGGCTTTCAAAGCACCTTCTCTTCAAGATGCTAAGCTGGGGGACGCCTGGGTGGCTCAGTTGGTTAAGCAGCTGCCTTCGGCTCAGGTCATGATCCCAGCGTCCTGGGATTGAGTCCCACATCGGGCTCCTTGCTCCACAGGGAGCCTGCTTCTCCCTCTGACTCTGCCGGCCACTCTGCCTGTGCTCGCTCTTGCTCTCTCTCTCTCTCTGACAAATAAACAAATAAAATATTTAAAAAAAAAAAAAAGATGCTAAGCTGGAAGAAGGTTAGTTGTGTGGTATCATTTCAAACTTTCAAAGGTTAGCAAAGGGGAGGAGGAGAAACCTTCACTATCTGAAAATAGGAAAAGCTGTTTTATTTATATTTATTTTAAAAAATATTTTATTCATTGGAGAAGAAGAGCACAAGCAGAGGGAGAGGGAGAAGCAGACTTCTCACGGAGCTACGAGCCCAATGCAGGACTCGATCCCAGGACCTGGAGATCATGACCCAAGCTGAAGGCAGACACCCAGCTATCTGAGCCACCCAGATGTCCCTGGAAAAGCCATTTTGAAATCTCATATAGCTTTGCAGAGGGTAACATCACAAATTCCAAATTCCAAATGATTTTGTATTTGTATCAATGAGATGTTTCTAGTGCATTGTTAATTACTTTAGTGGGAGTTTTTCCCCAGTGTTTTCCCCTAAAGCCCTCTTTTTTCTTTTCTTTCTTTCTTTCTTTTTTTTTTTTCTAAAACCACTCCATGCCATGTATCCGGTGACACGGAAAACGCTTGAACAAGCAGCAGCCCCTGAGTGCCTTATCCTCTGGAACCCCTGCATTATTTTAACAGCGACATGAGCCTTCTGAACAACCTCAGCCCGTGCAATGGAGAGAGAGAAGGCAGACACCAATGGTAAGGAAACCTAAGTGAGGCCACAGAATAAATTTGCTTTTGCTGCATCCGCTGAGCTTAGAGGCATCTCCAGACACAAATCTAAACAGTATGCTGTTCTCTGAGCAGCCAATAGAAAGTTCTGTGTGGAGAAGAGGAGGGAAAGAGCCTGGGGCAAGGCTGAGCTTCACAAAGCAAGGAGCTCGCAAGGGGAATACGACCAGCCACAGAATGGGTCCCTGCCGAAAGGGAAAACACCTAATTTTCATTAAATTTGAAACTGATAAAATAAAATCCAAACAACTAAGAAACTCTTTATTTTCTGAAGAAAAGTAGATGGATGGAATTTAGATACACCTTTTAAAGATCCCCTTTAAATACACATCTAGTCATTTTTAATTTAGAGACGTAATCACATGGTGTGCATGGTTCTTTTGATTTAAAAAAAAATGGATGCTTTTGTACATTTAGAGAATATACCTAGTAAAATGCAAGCAATTTTTCTTTTTTAACCAATTGTATCTTTTGAGGAAATTATCCTTCCAAACATTTGGACTCTCCCTTTTCTTGGGCTTTCAGGGTTTTGCTGACAGAAAAATTCTCTTCTACTACAAAAAGAAATAAAAAGGTCAAGTGTCAGTTGCCCAGTGAAAGCCTTTCCCAACTTGTTCCCACACCTCTGCTTCTAACAGGTTTGTCATCGGGTCCTCTGCGCTCTCAAGAACAGCATTCTATTCTCTTTTTGATAGAACTTAAGTGCTTTACAGGGCACCTGGGTGGCTCAGTTGGTTAAGTGTGTACCTTCCGCTTAGGTCATGATCCCAGGATCCTGGGATCGAGTCCCGCATCGGACTCCCTGCACAGAGGGGAGTCTGCTTCTCCCTCATCCCCTCCCCAGCTCATGCTCTCTCTCTCTCATGCTGTTCTCTCTCAAAAAAAAAAATTAATAAAATCTTTTAAAAAGAGAAGAAAAAAAAAAAAGAACCTAAGTGCTTTACTATTCCCATGTATGTACCAATCTCCCTGAGGTCAAGAGCTTTGTTTTAACACACTCGCCCTCCAGGCATCTCTGACCATGCCCTGATAGCTCGTTGCTCACTTCTCCTTACCCACTGCATTAACATTAACGTTCTGGGGAATTCTGACCTTGGCCTTCTTCTCTCGATACTTACCCTAAACAACCACACTGATGCTCCTAGTTTTTTGAGGGGCAGAGGGAGAGAGAGGATCTCAAGCAGACACCCTGCTGAGTACAGAGCCTGATCTCGCAACCCTGACTGAGATCATGACCTGAGCCGAAATCAGGGGCTTCACCAACTGAGCCACCTAGGTGCCCCGCCACATTCCTAGTTTTAACAGCTCCTTGCATGCAGGTGATTCAAGTCCATTCCTCCATTCCAGACTTTCCTCTTGAGCTCCAGACCCATTAAACCAGCTATCTAATGAATTGGGATGGATCATGGGCCTCCCAGATGTAGGAAGTACAAACTCTGTTACCTTTCCCCTATATGTACCTCCCAAATGAGTCCCCTTACAATAAATGGCACCATTAACCCGTTATACCAGTCAAATTTGGAGGCACTCCAATCATCTCCTTTTCCTTCACACACATCAACAGGATGATTCTCTTTCCCTAATAAAACAACTCAGAATTCTTTTGCATAAGTCCAGTGGCAGGCAAAGCCAGTAAATATTGAACAGCCAGCGTTCCAGAAAAAAAAAATAAATAAAAGACCCTGATTTATAAATTTGGCAACATCCATGGCATAAATATTTCTTTAATGACTGGTTTGAAGCTATCACGGTGATGTCACTGAACTCAACCAAGCTGGGCAGAAATGGCTAGGAACACACCATTATACAGTAAATACTCTGTAAAGAGACAGCAAATATAATAATATTCTCAAAAGTACATGTAATAGGAAAACGTAGCAAAATAAATTAGGAAGTAATCTATTTTGAGTATTTAACATTTGTAATTAAGTTTAAATAATTTAATTGCTTATAATGGCTAAGTGACAACTGGGTTTCCCAACTCCTGAAAATTTAACCATGGGCCCTTGCAAGCAGACTCCTTTATGGTCTAGAGCCTCCATGCCAGCCACGCCTTAGTTTTCTTCCTGTATGTCTCTTCTCTTTGATCCTAGGCTCTGTTGATACTGGAACATTTTCACCTGCCTAACGAAGCTGCCTTTGCCTGCCATGTTCCTGACGTTCCCAACCCCTCCCGCTTCACCCCATCCACCTGGTAACATCTTACCCCTTTCACCTGATAAACACCCACTCATCTTTTGAGGCTTAAAGTCATCTCGTTTAGAAACCTGTTCCCGAATCCCTACCCCCTTCTTCTAGCTATCACTGTACCTCAGTGCCTTGTGCATATTTTTAGCATGACACCTTGCTGGCATTTATTGTTTGCAAGTTTAACTTTGCTACTAGACCTAGTTGCCATGTGCCATGCATTTTTGTACTCAGATACATAGGCCCTTTTAAAAAGCTGTCGAGAAAATTAATTCTAACGCTAGTAGACCTCAGTAAATGTAGAGCTGAGCCTATTTCCCTCAGGGATCAAACATTTTTTTTTTTCTAAAGACTTTTGGTAGATTGCGGGACACTTCTAACCTAACCCCATTCTTTGCCACTGTGTCCTCTCCAGAACTATGAGCTCAATCATTTGCTTAAAGCACCCCCATCTGTTTTGGAAGGAAATCTTTGGGTATAAATTACCTGGAAGGAAAGAGAAGAGAAGAGATAAGAAGAGAAGAAGGAGAAGGAAAGAAGGAAGGGGGGAAAGAAAAAAGAAGGGAAGAGAGGAAGAAAGGGAAGAAGGAAGAAGAGGAAAGAAGGTAACTGTACATGTACATCTTTTAGAATTATTTCTAGTTTTATACAACAAACCAACCTCTTCCTTCAAGCAATTCCAGCCACAGAGAAAGTGACATGCCTTCTGTTTGGGCCTCTGTTCCTTTAGTGGCAAGTTGGAACTGAACCCACTGCTTCCACCCAAGACACAACTCAGTGACTCCCGAAATTCCGCTGAAAATTTCCCTGCTCTAAACTCCTCCCCAACCCCCAAGTCTACAGAGACACTTTTGTTGTCTTCAGAGCTTCAACTGAAGATTCCATGCAGCACCAAGATCTGCATTAGTCCGTCCTTTCTGTGCCTTTTGCTAAACCCAGTGCTCTTCTAAAAGCAGGCTCTCTTACAACCCTGTGTGTTTCCGAGTTCTCTCTCTACGCCTTCAGCTACTGACCACGAAGTCTTCTCCCAGGCAGACTGCCCACATGTCTACCAAGTGATTGCATTTCCACTAGTCCAGGCCCCAGCCGGCAGGAGAGTTCTCTCAATACCTGTATTATTTAAGGAGTCATTCCCTGCCGAGCTTCCAACCAGTTTTGTACTGGGACTGAGATTATCTTTGCATGTACCAGAATTGCTTTCTCTAATACGCCTGAGTCAACTGAGCAAACCGTTCCAGGGGAAAGAGCTCTATTTGATTCCTCTCCAGTGCAGTACTTGGCACAATTAAGCACTCAAAAAATATTTGCTGAACGAACCAAAAGAACATATTTTTGGGTGATTTTCTCATGAAAAGTACCCAGAGACCTACACAACGCCAATGAGACCTTACCCGCCTAAGTGCTTTACAGTCTAGGAAATCTGATTGCCCAGCTCTTTGTCAGTTATAAAAGTTTCAGGGGCGCCTGGGTGGCTCAGTGGGTTAAGCCTCTGCCTTCGGCTCAGGTCATGATCTCAGGGTCCTGGGATTGAGCCCCGCATTGGGTTCTCTGCTCCCTCTCTCTGCCTGCCTCTCTGCCTACTTGTGATCTCTGTTTGCCAAATAAATAAATAAAATCTTTAAAAAAAATTTTTTTTCAGGCCAACCCGGTTCTAAGTTGATTTGTCCTGAGGTCTTGTTTGACCCAATACTCAGTCCCTCGGGGGGGAGCATGCCAGTGGGGCCTGCCAGGTCCTTAACTACAATAGACAGATGAAATGCTCACACTTTATCAACACCTTTCACTCCACGAGTCTCTTAGCACATTGACATTGAGCTCTGTTTAATTGATGAAACATGCTCCTAGTATCTTTCGATTAAAAATAGCATTAAAAAGGTACATTCTTTGGATAAGTCAAACTGAGACACCACAGTTTCGCACAAGGATGGAAGTTTCTGGATGGAATCTGGCTGGCAGCTTCACAAGTGAATGGTTGCGGCTCTCCGCCCCTCCCTCCGGTCCAGCCCGACAACTGTTACCTCAGGGCACAGGAAAAGTGGTTTGGCAATCCCGACAGATGGACAGCTGACAGGATGGACCCTCCCCCAGGCCCCCCGCAGCTGTGTGCTGGTCGGGTGTAGACAATCGGCCCCTTCTCCCCCAGAGTAGGGGAAAGAATTGTGCGGCTCTCAGCGGGAGGGAGGCGGGCGGGCTTGAGTGACACAGGAGAGGGCCGGAGCTTTTTGCACGGCTCTTAGCAACGGCCCGGGCCTGACCCTCCTCAGCCAGGAGAAAATCGAATCAGTGCCCCCTTCTTCCAGGCGCCACGCAGCAGCAGACGCTGAACGTCCAGGCGGCCTGCCTTCCTGCCTGTTAATGACCTGCTCTCTCCCATCCCAGGGTCTCTGCCTCTGCAAAGCGCTTCTGGAGAGGGGGAGTCACGACCACCACCCAGCGCCCCCCCTCACCCCCACCCCGCGGCTGCCGGGGGTGGGGGGGCTCGGCCTCGACTGTGAGTCCGAGCGCATCATCTCATATCATCTCATCTCGTCCCATCGATAGGCGGGACCGACAGGGGCGTTCCGGCGCCCCTGGACCAGCAGGGGCTTTATTCTAGAGTCACCCGCGCGTGGCTGCGCTGTTCTTTCGCGTCGGTAGGTGAAACCCCAGCGGCTTCATTGGCTCCTCGATTTAAACCCCGCCCGGCTTTTCTGCCCGCTCCCGCTGCCGCTGGACCAGACCGCCCAGCCCCGCACGTCCCAGCCCCGCTCGCAGAGAGCCCGGGGCCGCCGCTGCTATTGTGTGGATGCCGCGCGTGTCCTCTCTTGTCTTCCAGAGATGGCTAACCGGGGCCCGAGCTACGGCTTAAGCCGAGAGGTGCAGGAGAAGATCGAGCAGAAGTACGACGCGGACCTGGAGAACAAGCTGGTGGACTGGATCATCCTGCAGTGCGCCGAGGACATAGAGCACCCGCCCCCAGGCCGGGCCCATTTTCAGCAATGGTTAATGGACGGGACGGTAAGGCCGCAGCGGTCTGGCTTGCCGGGGCAGTGGGCTGGGATAGCCCTCCAGGGCTTTCTCTTCCAAGGCGAGGCTGCGGGAGGGGCTGTGGCTGCCAATCTCTGTGTCTCCCGGGGTGGGCACGGGCATGCCTTTATTCCTCAGGGTTGAGGAGCCGGCTCCCGCACAGTTCCCCCAGCTGGCTTAGAGGATTCTGCGCCCACCGGATACAGGGCAGCTTCCTTTGGAGTTGTTGCCAAATTAGAAGCCTTTTTGCTTTTTCCAGTGGGACTAGAGATAAGGATTTCCCTTCCCTGTCTCCAGCTTTTCGGTCCCTCAGCTCTTGGAGGGTTATTTCCCCTCCCCGCCCAGGAAATGGGTTAGTTACAAAGTACAACAAAGGAAGAGGTCAGGGAGACTAAACACCTTCCCATCCTTCCCTTCTGCCTGGGAGCCCTGCTCCCTGGGGTTCCCGAATGTCTGTTGAATGCATGGGTTCTCGAGAAACTGAAGGGAATCCTTATTTGAAAACTGCTTTTCTGATCAGAGGCTCTGGTGTGTTTGGGGGCTGGGGAGTGCTGATTCCCACAAGCTCCGCTTTTCCCTGCAGGCTGTGATTTACTGTTACGTAACAGCTGCTCCCCGCTTCTGCCGGGTTGCCCAGGACTTGGGTTAGGGGTAACTAGGAGGATGGTACTCGGTTCAGTTATTTTATACATCATTGGCGCATACAGGACGAATTACCGAAGCCTGATTCTGATCTGCCTTTTGATAGAAGACATAGTAATAGATTCTATTATTTGACCTCCCCTCCCTCCCTTGAAAGTCTGCAATCACGGTCTCACCACACATTTTTCCCTATTTGTAAACATTCTTTCCCTCCCCCAGAGGAAGGAGGGGAGGAGCGAGGAGGGAAGGGGATTCCTAGGCTGCAGGACCTGCTAGTCTGGAGCAGCTCAGGGAGTGAGGCCGCCTGGGTCTTGGGGATTTGGCGTGGGAACTCGGCCACCCAGCCCTGAGCCAGTGCCTTCCTAGGGTGCAAGACTTGCTCCAGCCCACACCTCTAAGCTGCGCCCTGTAGGGCCTGGATTCACTTGCATCGGTGATGGGATACGTACAAAAGGAAACCCTGATTTTGTCTCCCCTTTCTCCTTTCAGGTCCTGTGCAAGCTGATAAACAGTCTATACCCACCAGGACAGGAGCCCATTCCCAAGATCTCTGAGTCAAAGATGGCTTTTAAGCAGATGGAGCAAATCTCCCAGTTCCTAAAAGCTGCAGAGATCTACGGCGTCAGGACCACGGACATTTTTCAGACGGTGGATCTGTGGGAAGGTAAACAGCCCTTGGGCCTTTGGGATTGCCCCCCCTCCCCCTCTACTTTGTCCTTCTCTTTGTGAAACCTGCTCCCAGTGTTCTTCCCTAGGCCTGTGTGTGCCCCTGTGGCGGGGAGCATGGGGGGGTGGGATTATTCGCTTTGGGGACCCAGGGGCACTGTTAGCCTACCCCTTTGTGATGATCTATTGAAAAGAGTCCCCTCCTCTGAGGGAACACACACCCCGAGGACATGGCAGGGACCTCAGCAAACTAGGGCTAAAATGGTTACATGGATGTCGTTTGTTCCCGTGACCCCTCCCACAACGTACTCTTGCAGAACAAATGGTAGCTCCTGGAAGAGAAGGGGGGTGGTAAGCATGCTTCTGACTCACCAGCGGCAGGCTTCCAGACAAAGCCGCCAGGCGCAGTTGTGTCATTCAATCTGAGAAAGCAAGAGCACCCCGACCTTTTACTAAACTATTGTCAGAGGGCTTGGGGACTCACCTTCCAGATATATATTCCGCTCAGGAAGTGTGACACATGATTCTTTCTTTCACATTTGTGACTTGACTGAAGGAGTCTTATGAGGATTAAAAATCAAATCCCATTTCTGGACATATTTAACTAACCACCGTGATCAGGGAAAATGTTGTGACTGGAGACAGTGTCTGAGAATTTGAGACCCATGGTTATAGGGCCTCGTGTCCCCCTTGAGCCCAAATGTGTGTGCCCCTCCGTGCAACTGTCCCATGCGAAGCCAGCCAGGCTCTGGAGATACAGAGCCTTGTGCTCGCTGACCCTAGGTGTTATCAGTGGTTCTACCCATAGGACACCCAGTGCAGTGGTATTTCCTGTGTCTTTCACAATCCAGTTATTAGAATCCCAAGACCCCCGTCAGGTTACCTGTGTTTGCCATTATGGAGGAACTCAGATATCCGGTCCTTTGGGACTGGAGTGGGACTTTGGGAATGCTCACCTCCACGTCCGCATGGATGTCACAGATGAGGCTTGGTTTCTGCTCTTTAGATCAAAACGAGGATGATTTTCCCAGCAATAAAGATAGTGGTGCCTGTGGACGGATTCCCACGCAGGAAGCAGGTGCAAGGCCTTTACTGTGTATTGCCAATCAGTCCTCCTACAATTCTATGGGGTGTTGTTAATTTTCCCATTTCCTAGAAGACGATGCTGAAGCTTGCCTGTAATTACTTGTTCCACCATATGGCCAGGAACTAGCAGCAGAGTGGGGACTCAAAGCTGGTCTCTCTGGTGCTGGGAGGATAGGGCCTCAACCCGCAAGCCATGCCATGCTCTGACCGTCTCTGTCTCCTTCACCTGCACCAGGAGCAGGTTGTTGAGTCCCAACAGTGATTGAGGAAGACGGACATGAGCGGGTGGAGTCAGGGGTCTGTGGGACAGAAGGATGGAGCCCCCGCACTAGGCAGTTCTTGTGAATAGAAGAGTGAGCCCCCCAGGTACAGAAAGTGTGTAGGAAGAGGAAGAAAGTGGGAGGTCTGTGGGAGACGGGGACCCCAAGTGTGCGTCACTGTCTTTACGTGACTGAGGCTTGCCTTTGCACGTTTATCCAAGACCACGCAGGGGAAGTTTACCTCCAGGAGGCGCTGGCAGTGAAGAGAAGGGTTCGAGGGAGCACTGGATCCCTGAGTACAAAGCAGGGGGCGGTCTACACTGCCGGCCCCAGCCCTGTATGTTCATACTTCTGAAGGGAAAGGGAGGCCGAGAAGCAAGAGGGAGACTGACTGTGGCAGCCGAAGGTAGGGTAGTGGACAGGCGGCCTCCAGGCCAGGTTAATGCTGCTAGAAAACAGGAGATGAGGCAGACACTCAGGAGTCTCATCCCTGGGGGGAAAATGTATGGACCTCAAGAGGCAAAGAAGGGGACTCCCTCTGAGGTGTTGTGGCTGATCTGGTATGTAGGTGGGCATGGCTGACAAAGGAAAGTGGATGCTTAGGGGTGTCCAAATGGCCTCCGGCAGCCCCCTCCATGGGGCACTGAGGACTGAGGTCAGGAGGAGTCCTAAGCATTATAGGGGATGTTCAGGATCACTGACAGAGGCTCAGGCCAGGGCTGGTTACTGTACCATTGGGCGAGGGGTGGTAAGGCAGGTGGCTCCGGGCAGAGAAGGGAGGGGCAGAGCTGCCTCGAGAAAAGCCAGGGTGAGACCCGTCAGACAGCAGAGTGGACCGAGGGATGAGACTGGGTCCTTTCTGCCTGAGCCCACTGTGGCTCATGTTTGGGCAGGAGCAACCGGAGGGCTGGCATATGTCTGCATGCCTATGAGGGTGTGCGTGTTTATATATACAGCTATTGAATTAGCCGTTTGCTTAGCTCCCTGCCACATTTTCCCAGCATTCTGCTGGTGGTTTTCAGTTTATTGCTATTCACCACTGATTCCATGCCCTGTGGCTGTGGTGGCTGTGGCTGCCGCCAGTCCAGCGCTCTTCGCCTGGGGACTTCTTTTCCTCCTCTGCCTCCTGCTCCTTGGCCACCCAGTGACTCCATGGGGCTCTGATGTTGTAGATGAATAAAGCCGCAGGAGCCCAGGCTTGCCAAGTGCCTTCTCATTTGGGGTTCTGTTTTTTAGAGAGGCAGGGGCCCCGGGTGGACCCATTGTCCTGAAACCCCTTTTAGAGGCACAGTCGAATGTTTGAAATGGACTTGGGAGCTACCAGAATAAAAGGTTCAGGGCTTTGAAAAGGACCCCAAGGCTGAATGGCCCAGAAAACAACCCAAGCACAGGGATATTAGAGACAAAGCTACTAAGGTTCCCCTGGGAGGAAGCTGGGGGTGAGCCATCCCTTTCAGGGCTGAGGAAGAAGCGAGGGCTGAGGGCCGCTTAGAAGACGGGAGAAGTCGTTCTCTTGGATGATGGAAGGTCAATGCCTGGCAGGTTCCGGATTTGCCACGGGCACCCGGAAGGGGTGTCTCAGCTGCCCATGACTCAGGAGAGCAACGTCAGTGTCTTTCCTGTGGAGGGAAAGTGAGAAGGAGAAAAGGGAGGAGCAGGAAAAGGAGATGTGTGAGAGAGACAGAGACAGAGAGAGAATGAGAGAGAACATGTGAGAGCTAGGGAATGTGCTGGTCAGAAAGACTCAAAGGAAACTTACCCTGGAAGCTGGTAGAATATAGATTTCTGAGTCAGAAATTAGACTGCCTCATTCACATCTCAGCTCCACCACCTCTCAGTGAACTTTTCCAAGCTTCGACTTTCTCAGCTGTAAAATGGGGTAATAGTGTCTATTTCACAGGGTTGACATGAGTATGGAATGGGGTGATGTATTACAAAGTACTTAGTGTAGTGGCGGGTGATCGTTGAACATAATGTATGGTGGCAGTGTGAAAATGACTGTTGTCAGGGTGCCTGGGTGGCTCAGTGGGTTAAAGCCTCTGCCTTCGGCTCAGGTCATGATCTCAGGGTCATGGGATCGAGTCCCACATCAGGCTCTCTGCTCAGCGGGGAGGCTGCTTCCCTCTCTCTGCCTGCCTCTCTGCCTACTGGTGATCTCTCTGTCAAATTAAAAAAAAAAAAAAAAAACTTTAAAAAAAAAGAAAGAAAATACTGTTGTCATTGGCCTGTTCTTTTGTAGGAGAAATGGACAATGAGGGCGGGAGGAGCAAGGCTAGAAAGGCGCATGTTCTGTCTTGGAACAGATGGTTTGGGAATGGTTTCAGGCAGAAGCTGGTGGGGTTGCCTGGATGACATTTTCTCTCTGTCATCGGTGGTGTCTTCACTGCATCGGCCATTCTCCATCACGGAGGAGCTGGCTTTGCACGTCTCCTTTTTGTCTTTTTTCCATTTCGTGGTCATTACTCTCCTGATGTCTTTCCATGCAGTATGTGGCTTTGCCAATTCCAGACCCCAGAGATCTTTTTTTTTTTTTTTAAAGATTTTATTTATTTATTTGACAGACAGAGATCACAAGTAGGCAGAGAGGCAGGCAGAGAGAGAGAGGAAAGCAGGCTCCTTGCTAAGCAGAGAGCCCAATGTGGGGCTCAATCCCAGGACCCTGGGATCATGACCTGAGCCGAAGGCAGAGGCTTTTAACCCACTGAGCCACCCAGGTGCCCCAAGACCCCAGAGATCTTTGTGGAAAGAGCATGGGTTTGGAGTCAGGCAGATGGGTTGAAACTACTTCTACATCCCAGCTTTGTCAATTTGTTTAAGTGCTTCGCTTCTGAGAGTCTCAGTTTCCTTCTCTGTAAGTAGGTCTAGTGTCTTCTTGTAAGGACTAAATGTGTAAAATGCCTAGCACAATGCCTGGCTAATAGACACCCAATACATGTTGGCTTCCTTCCCCTATTACAAGCCCACCAGCAGCTAACCTTTTGGTTTCTTGGCATCACCACAGGGTGAGCAAGCCTTAGGCAGGGAGAATTCTAGAATGCCCGAGCAGGCAAGACTCAAAGATCAATGCAGTCTGATGACTTTTCTCAGCCGTCCTACTGACAAGAGTCCTGGACGTGTGGTTCTGCCCTGGCTCTCTGTTTCCCTTTCATGCTGACAAGGAGTTAGGGAGGAGTGTGGTGTATATTGGGGGTAGGACTGCCTGGAATGTCCACATATACTCTCCGGGGAGGTGCTGCTGTGTGTGTCATTCCTTCACAGCAAGAGCTATGAGATTTCACTGAACTTGAGAGACATTTTGGGATCTTATGAGGTACCTGTAGTGACCCGAGTCATCCCACATGCCTGTTGCGAGCAGCTTCCTTTTCCATCGGAACAGCCGCCAGCGCCGCTCCCACAAGCGCTGCTCGTGATCCTGTTTGGCAGGGTTTTTCTTCAGCAGTGGTTCCCAGCCTCCGGGGCCCATCAGAATCACCTGGCAGGCTTAGGAAAACACAGCCCCAGAATTTCTGAGGCATTAAATCTGGGGTAAGACCCAGGAATTTGGATTTCATACCAATTCATAGGTGATGCTATTTCTGCTGGCCTGGGAACCCCACTTTGAGAACCACCGCCTGACAGGGTGTCCCCAGGAAGGCAAGCAACAAAAATGTATAAAACTCACAGAGCAGGCCCTTTCTGTTCTCTGACATTTCTCCTTTGACCTCCACCTTGAGTAGAGAACTGGGGTCATGCCTAAGTTATTACTCAGGGAAATAAGAAATGGTTCCAGAAAGATGAAAAAGGTCAGTATTTCAGGAATAACAAAGATTCCAGGAATAACAAAATTAAAAATAAAAAAGAAAAGAAAAGAAAAAAAATGGAAGTAGCTCTGAAGCAAAGAGTTTGGACTATAAACTGTAAAAAAACCTTTCAGTATTGAAAGTAGAATGTCCAGTCTGATTTCATCCACCCAAATGACCTTTCTCTGGTCATTTTTATTTCTCTTTCACCCTTCCAATTATTTTTCTTCCCAAAGACATACATAAGATATCATGAAAGTAATAAACAAAAATCAAGAGAGAGAAAATCCTTGTTTAAGTATTCCTGGTGATGGGACACCTGGGTGGTTCAGTTAAGAATCCAACTCTTTTTTTTTTTTTTTTAAGATTTTATTTATTTATTTGACAGACAAAGATCATAAATCGGCAGAGAGGCAGGCAGAGAGAGAGAGGGGGAAGCAGGCTTGAGCCCGATGTGGGACTTGATCCTAGGACCCTGAGATCATGACCTGAGCCGAAGGCAGAGGGTTTAACCACTGAGCTACCCAGGTGCCCCAGCATCCAACTCTTGATCTCAGCTCAGGTCTTGATCTCAGCTCAGGTCTTTATCTCAGGGTCTCGAGTTCAAGCCCCACACTGGGTTTAAAAAAAAAAAAAAAAAATCCCAGTTGGGGGTGGGCAGGGACCTGACAATACAGCACCCTTGGCCCTGGCCCTCAGAGGTTATCATTTCATAGTCAGGAGGGCAAGACCACACCTGGGGAAACACATTCTGTGATAAGGCAGGAGAAAGGGCACATGCAGATGTGGAGACTCTCTGAGGAGAGGCTGGCCAGCTGAGATGAGGGAGGCTACTGTGCCGCACCACTGTCTCATTTTCCACAATTCCAACTCTCATATCAGCCCCTCCCACAAGAGGAGGCTAGAAGAGTCCTCGTTGCCAGATCAAAATGCTGAGATGTGGGGCGCCTGGGTGGCTCAGTGGTTTAAGCCTCTGCCTTCAGCTCAGGTCATGATCTCAGGGTCCTGGGATCGAGCTCCATATCGGGCTCTCTGCTCAGCGGGGAGCCTGCTTCCCCCTCTCTCTCTGCCTGCCTTCTGCCTACTTGTGATCTCTCTCTATTAAATAAATAGATAAAAATCTTTAAAAAAACAAACAAACAAAAAAACAACGCTGAGATGTTCGTGGACCTGGTGCCTCGTACTCCCTGTGTCACTTCCCCTTTTAATGACCAGTGGTCTCATTTTTAGGTCACCACTAAGGACTCAGCATCTAGAAAATCCCCAGCACTTTTAAGACCGTTCTTTTTTTTCTTGGAAGAAAAGCCTTCAGCAGTGGTTTTCAAGTTGTCTTGCCAAATATCTTTGGTAGCTATCAGGGAGCAAAGAGATTGCGTGGTGCCAGGATTCTGAGCTGGCTCCCGACTTCGATCAGAGCCCTTATAATTATTGACTTTACCACTTGATTTTGTGGAAGATAGCTCTGAAGGAGGAGTTATTGCTTAAGGAATGTTACATAGTAACTTACCATGTGCCAGACATGAGGATGTTTTTTAAAAACCGGAAAACTAGGGCGCCTGGGTGGCTCAGTGGGTTAAGCCTCTGCCTTCAGCTCAGGTCATGATCTCAGGGTCCTGGGATCGAGCCCCGCATCAGGGTCTCTGCTCAGCAGGAAGCCTGCTTCCCCTCTCACGCTGCCTACTTGTGATCTCTCTCTCTCTCTCTCTCTCTGTCTGTCAAATAAATAAAAAATAATATCTTAAAAAAAAAAAAGGAAAACCAAAGTGCCAGGGCAGGGGTGCCTATCCATCTGGCTGTATCAGAATCATCCCAGGAGATCGCTCTAGAATCTGAACTGTTAAGAACAGTCTAGTTTGAGAGTCATCATGTTTCTCAAACTTATCCGATGGTATACACTGCCTAGGGAGATGATTAAAAATATGAAATTCCAGAGCTTCCACCCCATGCCTGCCGAATTTCCCATCTCTCAGGGGAGTGATGTCAAAATTCATATTTTTGAGGAGATCTCCCCCACAGCATCTCATAAGTAGTCCAAGAGGCTTGGAAAAACTCCTGAAGTGTCATGTTCTAGGCAGGTGGTGACAAGATTCACAGATGCTCCTTGACCTCGTTGTTCCTCTAGACATTGAGTATGTGACCCCAAGTTACAGAAAGTCTTTGCAAATGGCCCCTTCTCTCCAGCAGCATGGGATCTGGAATTCTGAACTGATAAGAGACAGGAGGCTAGAAAAAGACCCTCAGACCATTCCACCAATCCGAGAATGCTGGAGCTCCTCATAAGGAACGTCTGTTAGAAAGCCAACCAGACACGTCAGGAAAGCCAGCTAGACAAGGTAGAGAGGCAGATTTCTGTTCATAGTGTTACTTAGAATCTTGGCAATGAGGAACTTGACTGGCACGCTGATGGGGGACTCTACCCCCGCCAACTCTTCCTCTTGCTATAACCTTATTTGAGTTGAGACCTGGAGAAATTGTTCCAGACAAAAACACTGAAAGTCTTTACCAAGGGTCGGTACCCTTGCGCTAATAGGGACCAAGGACTGTGACCCAGTTTTGTCCCCCTGTGCATTCCCTCTAGCCTTGGCACTGAAGCAGCCACTGCCACCCCTTCAGATCATCTCTGATCACCGAGGAACGTGGCACCCCAACCAGCCTGTGATGGGGACCCACGGGAGATGGTGGCCTGGTGGACTGTTTGCAGACTTTGCATTCTGACACCTGAGCCAGAGTCAGGCTCTGGTTTACTTGCTGAGTGACTGGGCAGGTTCAATAACCTCCCTGAATTAGGTTTCCCATCCGTACGCCAGAGGCAATAATATCCATTCCATTGGGTTTATGTCATGTATAATAAGGTGTCTAGCCTTGAATTTATAGCAAATCTCTCTCTTTGGGAACTTTCTTGAGAAAAACTTCTCCAGGGGCGCCTGGGTGGCTCAGTGGGTTAAAACCTCTGCCTTCGGCTAAGGTCATGATCTCAGGGTCCTGGGATTGAGCCCTGCATCGGACTCTCTGTTCAGTGGGGAGTCTGCTTCCCCATCTCCTTCTCTGCCTGCCTCTCTGCCTACTTGTGATCTCTGTCAAACTAAAAAAAAAAAGAAAGAAAGAAAAAGAAAAACTTCTCCAGCATGTCCCTGTCAAATGCGGAACTCCTTCTCTAGCTTCTTCTGCCCCATTCATGTTGTTGCTCCCTCTTCCACTCTCCAGGGTGAGGGTGGGTGGGCTACTGGATGTCTTACCGTTGCCCCCAACATTTTTCCCTCTTTCTTGCCTGGGTCCATGCGGTATGCACACCAGCTAGTGACTCGGGAAGGGGGCTGGGTGTGTGGATGAACACAGCTCGCGGCTGTGCCCGTGGCCGCGGGGACGTATCTGTGGCTGACTTGCTGGGTGTCAGGCTGCACAGTGCCCCAGCGCCAGGGCCCAGCAGACCTGCTCTTTCCATCCAGCAGGAACAGACATCCTGTGTGCTCCCTGCACAGAGCCGAGCTAAGTGCTTCAGGAACTAACCTTCCTGAATCTCCCTGTGTTTAATCATTGTTCTAGGCTCGCTTCACTGGCTCGCTATTTAAAAAGCAGACCCTCTCCCTATCTCTTTCCAGAGTGATGCTTCAGAATATTATCACTACAGCTCTAGTCAAAAAAAAGGATCGCATTACACAGTGATGACTAAAGAAAAGCTTTTTTATCTGTGGAGAGAAGTCACTCTCATAACCACCTCCGGGCTTGCTCTCGTGTCTCACTGTTCCCCGTGCCCTCCTCCGCCCATCTGCTGCCACACGCTCTGACCTCACCACCCCACCCCCACCCCCAGCCGCTCCTTGCACCCAGGGACTCTCCTCTGACAGCTCTGCCTCCGGCAGCTGTCTGCCAACCGCCCCGGCCTCAGAATCCCGGAAATCGCCCTGCGGTTAATGGGGTGCAGAAGAAAAGTGAGGGAAGGAGGATCTGCTGTCTCTCTCTCCTCGTGGAATAGATGCACATCCTGAATGGAGCCTCCTCTGTGGGCCTTAATGGTTTGTTTCATGAGAGTTTTACTCCGGTCTTGCTCTCCGTCTGCCTCTCCCCTGTAATTCTGTATTCCCTGGTGACCGAGCTGCAGCAGCCCGGCTGGGAAGACCACAGATGGTTCACTCAGTGCAAAGTGGGCCTTTTTTTTTTTTTTTTAAAGATTTATTTATTTGAGAGTGAGAGGGGGTGAGTGCATGAATGGAGGAGGGAGCAGAGGGAGTGGATCTCAAGCAGACTCCCTGCTAAGCATGGAGCCTGAGATCTCGACCTGAGCTGAGACTGAACATCAAAGGCTTCACAGACTGAGCCCCCCCAGGGGCTCCCAAGGAGGGCCTTCTAATATTTCTTTCTTTCTTTTCTTTTAAAGATTTTATTTATTTGGGGTGCCTGGGTGGTTCAGTGGGTTAAGCCTCTGCCTTCAGCTCAGGTCATAATCTCAGGGTCCCGGAATCGAGTCCCGCATCAGGCTCTCTGCTAGGCAGAGAGCCTACTTCCTCCCCCCTCTCTGTCTGCCTCTCTGCCTACTTGTGATCTCTCTCTCTCTCTGTGTCAAATTAAAAAAAAAAAAAATTAAAAAAAAAAAGGATTTTATTTATTTGACAGAGGGAGAGAGAGAGATCACAAGCTTTCATAGCATGACCCGCCCCCCTACCTGCCCTGCTGAAGGCTGCTCTCCTTTCTAACTAACCCTGTGCCTTGAGCTTTGCTCTCCACACTCCGCAGATCTGGTTCTCAGTCGGCGCTGACCGCACGGTAGCATCTTTCCCAGTCCAGGGCCTGGCAGTCAGCTGGAAGGGAGGAAAGGTGGAAAGACGGGAGGAACAGGCTGACTTATAGGGCCAGTGGCCTTCTCTGTGGGTTCAGGGCCGCTGGGCTCTTCAGATAACGGTATTCCTTCTCCCACTGTGTGAAGGGGGACAACACACACACACCTCTCTCTCTCTCTCTCTCTCTCTCTCTCACACACACACACACACACACGCCCCACAAGCCAGCTATGTATCATCTCCGTTGAGGTCCTTCCAGGCTGCACAAAGTAAAGGGCCTCTCGGTTGTGTCACATCGAGCGCTTTCTGTGTTGCTTGGCTTTCCTTCGCATGCGCGTCTCCAGCCCGAGCCAAGTGAGTCCTCCATGGGAGGCACGTGGGTGACTTTAGACCCGGTTAACCCAGAGAAGGTGAAAGAGAGGAGCCACGTGGGGTTTGTCGCATTTAAGTCATCCAAAACAACTTCTTTCTAGTTTCCTCCCCGCCCCCCCTTTCAGTCCAGAAGAAAATCCTCTTCTTTGGACCAGCTCGCAAGCCTAGCCACAGGCTTTCCCCTTGCCACAGCCTCTAGAACCCACAGAGGCGAGGGCCTCTGCCTAGGGCAGGGACCTCCCTGTGTCTGAACAGAGAGGAGTTTGGAATGTTTTACTCATATGGCAACTGTGAAAGGATGAGAAACTGGGCAAGTCACACAGAGAGTAGGAAGGTGATTTTTTGATCCCTCCTGGGAAGTTCTGCTACAGTTATCGTCGGGGCTTGGAGAAGTGTTTGCTGTCCCCCTCCCTGGGATGGGGATCGCCGACAGCCTCCTTCAGAACTTCCTTTCCAGAGGGCCAGCCCCATCCTTCCAGATTCCTCAGCCCTGACACAGGCTTGGCCTTCATTTCTCTGTTGGCTTGCAGGGAAGGACATGGCAGCTGTGCAGAGGACCCTGATGGCTCTCGGCAGCGTCGCGGTCACCAAGGATGATGGCTGTTATCGGGGAGAGCCATCCTGGTTTCACAGGTGAGTATCACTTCCTGCCTCTTTGTACCCCGCTGACCCCCAGCAGAGGAAGATCCTACCAGAGAGAGCATCTGAAGCCTCAGAGATTGTTATGACATAAAGTCCTTAGGGGCAAGCACTCCTGGTCCCCCAGCTGATTCCTGAGAGTGAGGAAAGACCCATGCTGCCATGAGGCCAACAGCCCACCCAGGGCAGACTTGGTTGAATGTTTCCTGCTAGATACTGGGACCCTCGGGCTTGGGCCATGCTCTTTCTCAAGAGGCCGAGCAGGACTGGCTGGCCTTCTCAGAGAGAGCTTGAGCTCTGAACTTGGTTTTATTATGATCTAAGAAGCCCCAAGTCAACTCATTTATCGATTTATCTATTATCTATCATTTATTCTTGCTCTCGATGAGAGAATGTGTCCTGGTTTGTGCCTGTTGTCCCAGTGAGCTTATTGATAATGGTCACTTTCACTTTCAAGGGTGGCCTGGTCTGGATAACGTCTTATGTGGTCATGTCAGTAAAGGATTTATTTTGCGGCTGTTGTTGCTATTTTCAGGGGTGGGGGGAAGCAAGCGAACATAAACTCAACCCAGTAGCTCAGTGCGTGATGACGACAAAAGAGCACTTTGTAGAAGATAACTGACCCTTCATTTCCCTACTCCTTCCTTCTTCTTCTAGACAGTTATAAAAAAGTACAAGTTTAAATGAATCTGGCCCAAAAACCTCCTAGATACTGGCCAGTGGAAACTCTGGTTTTAGTCTCCACTTTGTTAGTGACATACCATGGTTTGTATGACCCACAAAACCAAAATTACCTACTATCTGGCTCTTTACTGAAGCTTGCTGACCTCTGGTGAAGAGTACGAAGCATTTTCTCCTTGACTCCTAGATCCTGTGGCTCTAAAACGGGAGCATGAATACTTGGACCGACACAGGGAAAGGTGGATTGGGATTAATGACCTGCTTTGTAAGAAGGGCTGTTGGTAATTTGCACAAGGGCTTGAGGTAACTGTGGAGTGGGTGACAGGAAAGTTATCTGAGAGTGAAGTCTTCAAGGAGGTACCCCTAATTCTTTCATGCAAATTCTAAAAGATCATCTGGGTTCTAAGGAATAGAGAGCTCATGTATCATGCAGCTTACTTGGAGTAGGCACGTAGCTCATGATAGGGCCACGGCCAGGGTAGGAGCATAGCCCAGGGTAGGACCATAGCCGGGGTAGGACCATAGCCCAGGGTAGGTCCATAGCCTAGGGTAGGACCATAGCCCAGGGTAGGAGCATAGCCCAGAGTAGGAGCATAGTTGCTATCAGTACTGTAGTTCAGTACAAGGCTTACTATTCTATTTGGTGATCTTGTGTTCTAGCCAGTGACCGACAACACCCCCCCCCCCGCCCCCCCAACCCCTGGCCATTGTAACTGCATATCCTGGAAAGGGTTTGAAGACTGTCAGAATGACCTGATTCCCCTCACTTCCTCTGCCCAGGAAAGCTCAGCAGAATCGGAGAGGATTTTCAGAGGAGCAGCTTCGCCAGGGACAGAACGTAATTGGCCTGCAGATGGGCAGCAACAAGGGAGCCTCCCAGGCAGGCATGACCGGCTACGGGATGCCCAGGCAGATCATGTAAGATGCCGCCTCCAGCCTCCCAGGAGAGAGGACGAATGTTCCACACCACAGTCTCTGTGATAAAGAAATAGTTAGTCACCTTCTGACCTTCTCTTTCTCGAAGCCTCCTGTTCCTGGTTTTTGCAAGTGCCGCATTTCAGCTGCAAACCCGCGTTGCCCACTGCTGCCACCTTGCGTTCATGTAGAACTATGCAAAGACTCCGCCTCCTCTTCCTGAGCTCCTCCTTGGCCCCAAAGTCGCCTTTTGTCTGATTATTTATTTATTTATTTGCCAAAAAATGCCCCCTCCTCAACTTACTAGAACACACCTAATAAACAAATTAGTCTTGTGGCTTCAAACGTAAACTTCGTTCTTCGGGGCAGCGTCTCGGCAGGCGGGGCTGGCTTTCATTCGCTCACGGGGCCCGCAGGATGGAATGGAGTCGAAGCCGTTAGGTGGGAGCTTTGAGGAAGCCCTAAGAAGGTTGTGTTGTTTATCTTGGCAATGGCAGTAGACGTCTAGGGCTTTTAGGGATAGTGTTGCCCACTCTGACAGTCTACAGCCATGAGTTCAAGAACAAGCTCTTTGATCCCCTGGGCCAAATTTCCTATCTTGTGCTTAAGATGCTAGAATCTGAGCAGCAGGTGGGAGAGGGGTTGGGGTAGGGGAGTGGGGGGATGGGAAGTTTACGAGGGGAGGGGTGACATGGGAATGAGCGAACCCAAACCCCAAATTTTTAAGGGCTCGCATATGGATGCCCACGAAGTATTTGCTGGATGGGTGGTTTTATCAAATGGATGGGTGATTGTTGAAGGAAAGAGCAGTTGTCACTTCCCAACCAATAATCTTCCCCCAGCAGAGAGACCCTGGCTCTGATGCCCACACTGATACAGTGTTTTCAGAAGCCAGGAGTTAGAGGCCCGTGTTGATTGTTGCCTTACACTCATTTAGAGGATCTAAATCCCTAAAACGGTTGGATATTGCCTAAGGCTGAGCTTTAGCTAAGATGGGATAGGTTCTACAGATTCTGTCAACCATATAAAAATTACGAAGGCTAATAAACCTTGGGACCACCCAACTTAATCTTATTCTTTCTTACCAGCAGAAGCAAGAAAAAAAAGTCATGCATTTAGTGAGAAAAGAAATAAGGCGTCATATCCATATAATGCATTGTTAATTAACAAGGAAAGACAAAAACAAAAGAAACTGTAGATATTGTCACCCTCTAATGGTTTGGGGTGTGGCTTTCAAACTGTTCTCTGCAGTTCTAGGCTTCCATAGAGATTGCTATGGGATCCCCATGAGGGGGCAGCACTGCTTATAAGAGGCAAAATCCTGGGTCTCCATTCCTTCTTCAGTAAGAGCATCATGGATCTTATCTATTTTATATATTAGGATTCAGCATATGATTTTTAAAGACTTTAAATATTACCAAAACAAAACAAAACAAGAATCAGTAAAGGAAATGAGCCTGAGTCTCCTAAAGGGGCTAATGTGTCCTGTAGGAGCCCTGTTGACTAACAGCCACTGGTGAGTTTTCTGTTTCTGGAAAGACATCACATGAACATGGCAGCTGAACACTTACCTCGAAGTCGCCACAAAAGCAAGAGAGGAAGGTTGATGAAAACCAAAAAACTGAAATAAAACTGGGAGGGAATTCCTGGAGAGAGATGGAAGGTGGTCAGGTCCCTGTCTGGGATTGAGAGTGGGAGCGGGGACATAGGTTTACAAGGGGGCTGCTAGGCTTTGCCTCTTCGGTTCCCCACACCACCCTGGGCTACCACTGCTGTACCAGAGACACGTAGAGGCAGGAAAACAACAGAAATCAGCTCAGAGCTGGAATGAAGTAGCCTACCAAATCTAGGGCAGTGAGTGAGGAGCCCGAGATAACACTGACTGGACTTTCAGGCACCCAGGCATTTCCTCCTCTCAGCGTGAGCGCCCCAGCGGCCTCAGGCTCCCACCTCTGAGTCTCTTTGCATGATGACAGCCTGGAGATGAGGCTGTTAACAAAAATTGAGGCCTAGGGGCAGGAGGTGGACTGGAGGGGTAGGAGTTAACAGAGCCCAGTTTGTAATTCCAAAGACCACCTGCCTCAACACAGTATTGTGCAATCCAAACTGGGGCCTGAGGCATGAGGCATTTTCCCCCTTTCCTAACTTTGTATTTGTAATCAAGGTAGCAATTTACTTAAGGGCAATGTGAGCTCACGGGCAGCATCCGGAAGACTCCTGAGGAACAAAAGTACCATCTGCCATCAAAAGACACACCTGATCACTGTTACCCCAAGAAGCAGAATCCATGGACCAGACAGAAGAATCATTTAAAAGTAGTCTAATAAGTATACTAAAAATGATAAGCGAAAATATCGGAAACATGAAGCAATAACCCATCATGAAGAAAAATCAACTGGGGATATAGAACATAAAAAAATAAATGAAAAAATGGGGCACCTGGATGGCTCCATCTGTTAAACGGCTGCTTTTGGAGCAGGTCTTGCTCTCCAGGTCCTGGGTTCCAGCCCAAGTCATGCCAGGCTCCCTGCTCAGTGGGGAGTCTGCTTCTCTTTCTTCTTCTGCCCTACCTGCCGGGACCCGTCCTCACCCCCCCACCCCCCCACCACGCTCCTGCACATGAACTTGCTCTCTACAAATAAACAACATCTTTAAAAAAAAGTGAAATAAAGATTGAGAGTAGAATGGATAAAATGAACAAGCTAAAAGTTGGAATATCAAAACAAGGCATTCTAAAAAAGATAGGCACAAATAAATGGTAAACACAGAAGAAGTTGAAAGACCCCTGCCCTGGAGAGTCCCCTCCCTTAAGAGATAAATAGGATGGCTTTAGATGTCCTGACAGCAGCCCAGGGTGGCACATGTGCAATTATCAAGACAGAATGTTGTGTGTACATCCCAGACTATCACAAAAATGTCACAGGACTAATAAAAGACATGAATACCCAGATTAAGGCCCTACAAGATCCTTCTCTCTCTCTCAGTGAATGGTTAAGTTCCTGGTTTGAAGGAGGACTATGGCCAAATCTCCTTCTCGGGCTTCTCATTCTTATCGCCTTATTAACCTTAATATGTTGCTTTGTTCCATGTTTCTCTACTTGGTGCCGAGACTCCATTGCTACAATGACTACACCACGACAGACGATCCTTATCGCACGCGAGGACGCCTCTTCACTGTCAGCGCCGGATTCAGCTGCCTCCACCTTTCGTAACTCCCTTATACATTCCTACCCTGATCAATGTTGACCTGAGTAGGTAGGGACAGCTCTACGCCCCTATTCAGCAGGAAGAAGTTACAGAAGATGAGACCTTCCACCTTCAACCACCCTAAAGATTTAAGGGTCAAAATTGTTCAGGGGGGAATGATGAGGGAGCAGGAGGATGGCTGAGGACAAAGCAAAAGCTGGCGCCTTGCACCCCCTCTCCACCCACTCCCCTTGGTAATATGTGTGACATTCCACAGGCACCCCTGACTGCCCTAAAAGAAGAACAAATAGTTAACTTGCAGAGATCACAGTTCTGCAAGGCAGGAGTCTCTCTTGGTTTACAAATGTCCTTGAGATTTACAACAAAGAAGTTACCTTATCAATAGCCCTAATGTCACCCTCCCCTCCATAAAACACCGAAGGGGGCGGAGGTAGAAGGAAAAGTAAATAAAGTTCAATTTCTTCTAAACCTAAATCTCATTAACAAGGATGCTTGATAGCAGGAATGTAACACTCCACCAGGAGACTCCCAATTGTCTTTACTTGATAAGTAACCAGGCCTTCAATATCCTGGTAGTGTTTTTTTCGCATGCATGGGCTAACCGGCCAGTTCTGCTTCTGTAAGATTGCTTTGTCTGCTTTTCGCGCGGGGTCCCCTGACCCAATCCACTGACGCCAAGTATGCCTGTTCAAAGGATCAATCAATCAGCGCCGTCCCCACCCAAAACTTGTTTGTACCTGTCTATAAAAACCCCGCTTTCCCCTCGGTCGGTGTGCTCGGTTAGCTGGAGCTGCCGACCACCCGCCAGTACCTGCGCCCCAATAAACCTCTTGCTGTTTGCATCCAGTGGCAGTGTTGGATTCTTGGGTAAGGGGATCCGCGGGTCTTACAAAGTTAAGTGATATGGGTAAAAATCATGTAATTGGAATCTTAGAAGGAAAGGAAAAAGATCAATATAGGTGAGGAAAACTCTTAAGAAATGTTTTTGAGAATTTTTTGGAAATTAAAAAAAAGGGGGGGGTCTTAAAGACTCAGTTTTAAAAGACAAAGATACCAAAAATAAATGATAGGAGTCCTCAGTGGGAAACATTATAGTAAAATGTATGACCACTAAGAATAAATACAAAACTCTCAAAGGTTTTAAAAAGTAAAAGCCCATTACCTATAGGGGGGGACTATCATATCAACATTGAACTTCTCAACAGTAACCTGGAGACATAAGGTGATATTTTCGAGGAGCTGAAGGGAAAAAAGAAAACATTGAACATGTAATTTTCTACATAGCAACTAATTTTTTAAGCCCAAAAACGGAGCAAAAAGATTTAACAAAGACCACCTGAAAACATAATTGCATTAAGTATTTCAATTTGAAAAGTATCTTACCAGGAAAATACTATTTGATATTTGAAATGAGGAGAAGTTAATGAGAAAACCAGGACTAAACAGCAGAGAGAGAAAAAAGTTCTTTCTTTATCTTTCTTTCTTTCTCCCTTTCTTTCTTTTTTTCTTTCTTTCTTTTTCTTTAATTTTATTTTTTCAGTGTTCCAAGATTCATTGTTCATGCACCACACCCAGTGCTCCATGCAATACGTGCCCTCCTTAAAGAAAAAGCTTATTTATAACAATCCAGGAAAGGAGAAAGAAGAGGAAAGTGTCCTGTTTGGAGGAAATATAGAGATATTGATAAATTTAAGAAATTGTTAGGAAAAGACAAATATATTGAGTCTAACTCACTTCATGAAGTTGATTTAACAGATTCCAGAACCCAACAAGAATAAGAAAATTACATGCTGATTCCACTTGGGAACATAGATGTGAAAAATTCTATATAAAATAATATCTAACCAACTCTAGCAATGAATTTTAAAAATCTGTTAGAATGAACATTTTCCTCTCTTTTTAAGAGAACTTCTTTTAAAAAATATTTTATTTATTTGTTTGACAGAGAAAGAGATCACAAGTAGGCAGGTGCAGGTGGGGGTGGGGGAGGGAAGCAGGCTCCCCACTGAGCAGAGAGCCCAATGTGGGGCTAGATTCCAGGATCCTGAGATCATGACCCAAGCTGAAGGCAGAGGCTTAACCCACTGAGCCACCCAGGTGCCCCTTTTTAAAATATTTTAACTGGGGGATGGGCTTCCTGGGGACCTATCCCTGGCTAGCCCTGAGTAGAAACTTGAACTCATGTTCCATTCCTTGCCTTTTCCTCTTCTAAAATCATAGAGAGATCACCTATTCCAAGCCCTGAGTTTTATGTATAATAATACTAGAGACCAAAAGTGAAATGACTTCTCCTTCATCATTTGGCTAATTAATCTTTAGAAGCTTCTTTAGAAGCTTCCAGAGAAGTACTTGTTCATTTTTATTACTTAGCATTTCTGCTAATCCTAATTCTTCCTAAGCTTTATTAAGTCATGTCTTAACGTAGCATTCTATTCTTTTCCTTCATTTATGTATTCAGAAACTGTCCTGGGAATTAGCAAAAGCCACCTATGTGCTGAAGGTATGGAAATGACTAGAAAACCATTCCTGCCATCAATCAACAAGAATTTACTGAGTCCCTAATATATTTATGGAATTGTATAACAAATTAGGGAGATAATGAAATACGACCATGGCTTTTAATTGGATGACTTTGTAGTCCAGTTGAACAAACAGAATCACTCTGCAGCTCCTTGTATCCATTGCTTGTTTAAGGGCCAAATGAGAGCCATGTTCACTTGGCCTCTCTGAAGGAAAATTCTCTGGGCTGAGGAGACTGAATCCAGGAACCTCTGCCTTGTGCCATCCTGGGAATGTATGGGCTTCCTTATCATTTGCCCCAATCTGCCTGCACCCCACAGAGTTAAAATAATGAGGAACGGGCTTGCATTTCCAGACAAAGCCTTGTTGGGTGTCCTTGAACAGGGAGGGTCATGGTGGGTACCCACCACCTCAGAGCCTTATTCCATCTTAGACCTCCAGGAGACTGAGCTAAAGGTCTGGATCTTAAAAGAAGGCATCAACATTGTTTGTTCTCAAGTTATTTTTCAAAAGACTAATTCGGTCAGCTTTGTTAGAGTTCCCCTTGATGTGGAATCTGTAGAACTTTCCTTGGTGATGGTTTCAAGTCCACCACGAGTTCTTGGCTTCACACATCAGTTTCAACCCAGCAGCCAAGATCAAGTCTCCTGGTGATCCTGGAAATAAAAAGATTTACTAATGGCTAGTGACATCTGCAGTGTTGTGCCTGCTTTCAGTGTGACCATATGTCCCATTTCTGGTTGTCTAATATGTCAGACACAGAAAGATGACTTCAGAAAATGTCTGACTCCAGGCAGACAGACTAGGCCAGAGTTGTCTGCTTTTCCGATCACCCCTCCCACCAACAACAGCGACTGAGGCTGGTCTTACGTCAGAGGAAATGCAAAGCTCAATTTTCATAAAGCCTTGTTTTTGTTTTGTGCTTTTATTTCTATGCGTGCTGTCATTTTAGTTATCCTTTACAGAAAGCTTTAATGACATAATAGATTGCTGCATTATTGTTGATGATAAATGTAATTGCCGTCGCCTCAAAACTGCTCATCTCACCAGTCATTAAAATGAAAATAATTCTGTTGACTATGAATCTTTCACTGCTATGGTAACAAGAAGCACAGAGTAACTTCTGGTAGCAATACTGGCAGAAATGAGCACAACATTCTTGCAAGTGGTTTTATATGCCTGGTTCGCCTGGACGGTTCGAAAGCTAACTGTCCCCATTCAGTCAGCCTCTTGAATGATGCAGAGTCAAGGTCATCTTTCACATGAGTTTGGTAATGCCCTCATGGTATGTGAATGAGGAGTAAGCTTCAGGTCACTATCTCCCCCGAAGAAGGATAAGTGTGGCCATTTCCCTATGTTCTCATCAGCATTATCACTTAAAAAATACGTGCACGAATGTCTTGAAAGACACCATCTGCGAATTAAGATGTTAGTGGAACCTGGTGTTCTTCCTGAGCAGCTGCAAAAGAGTTTTAAGATTGTTGGGTCTTAACCCCAAATCCCAACATTCTTCATCTCTGCCAAAGAACACATTAAATCCATGAGCTGTTCATGCTTGTTACTGACTCTGACGTATGCACGGTTGGTAAGACAGAAGAGTCAACTGGTTAAAAAAAATAATAATTAAGGCAAAATATCAGACCAGAACAGAAATTATTACTTCTAGAATTCAACTTGAATGTCTAATGCAAGAGGACTAAAGCAAAATGTGGTTAATTTGTCATTCAGCAAAATCAAAGATCTGATGTGGCTATCAGCCTATTATATACTCACAAAATAAATATGTCAACTTTTATGGCCCTGAGCAGAGAATGCAAAGCTATTTTGAAGAGCAAGGATAAATGTCACTATGGTTCAACTGGGTTTAGAGCGATTATTGCTCTATTGACCTTTATTTTAATGAAACAGATATTGAATTGCCTTCTGTCGGATAAAATTAAAGATCCATGCTGGTTCCACATTCTTGGATCAATAATTCTTTGGGAGAACACTGCATCAGTCTTATGATGGAATGAGCTTGGCTCCCAGAGATTGCAAAATGAGAATGTCTGCCTGAGAAGAAATCCTGTTTCAAAACAACTGAAGGAAAAAAATAATGAGCTAAGGGAATTTCATTTGAAAGGTATTTATTGAGCACCTACTAAGTGTCAGGCACTCTGTATAATTCATCTCTTCAAATGCATATAACAGTCCTGCAAGGGGAGTGTTTACATAGTTTTCCAGATAAGAAAAGTGAGGATCAGAGGATGTGAAGGACTGCCCAGTTCTCATAGCTAGTTATGGGGAAGCTAGAAATTTGATCTCTGAATATGATGATTCCAGAGTTTTATGAATTCCATTATACTAAGCTGCTTTCCACATTTGAGACACACTGCTGGGCTCTGGGAGATACACAGGTGAAGACTTGCCCCCCCCCTCCCGTGTTCAACCAGCATTTAATCTTTCCGGAGTAAGTACTCACAACTGTAATTCAGGAAAACACAAATATGTACAATTTTCTGGACCCAGCTCAAAAGATGTGTTTAATTTCTTCCTGAATTAAGAGTGCCCTGGTGTATAGAGGAGCCACCAATACTTAATATAGCTTGTCTTACATGTGAGCATTGAACATACAACTAACTCTTCATTAGGATTATTCCTGCAAAGCTATATCAATGTTACGTAGATTTTCCCTTTTCTTTGGAATCGTTTAATTAAGGCCAGGATTAGACTAAGGTGAGTGAGGCTCTCCGCTGGGGCAGAATATTTTATTTTTGAGAAGCAAACTAGTCTGTAATACACCCAGCCCTGTGTGGCAAAAAGAAATAATTCTAGGGAAACTAGGTCTTTGACAATGTTGTATTCCTTAATCCATGATAATTAGTAGATGTTCTTAATTACTAATTAATTAGCACATTAGCCAAGATTTTCTGAGCGCTTACTATATGTCAAGTCTCATGCTGCCCTTGGGCTTTTTCTAAGAAGGGAGACTGCTTC
This sequence comes from Mustela erminea, assembly GCF_009829155.1. NCBI lineage: Eukaryota > Metazoa > Chordata > Mammalia > Carnivora > Mustelidae > Mustela > Mustela erminea. Next base: position 161,689,054 of record NC_045614.1, on the reverse strand, counting down.
AGCCGACCTGAGTTCATCACTGGGAGAGTCAGGCACTGGCGCCCCCTACTGGCGCAGCCCTGCCTCACGGCTCTGGATTACCGCCGAAACCAGCCCAGGTGACAGAGTCCAGCCTCTCCTGGTTTGGTAAAACGCTAATTTCTGCAGTGAGACTGAGGCACCTGACAGCTGCGGATAACTGGCATTTGGCGCTGTCAAAGACTTCTGGTAACATTCACCTTGTGAAAGAAGTGCAAAGATACCATGGAATCTTTCTGGAGCACATTGATGTAGCAAATGATCACTTAGCAGAGACATCCACTCATATGCCCTTTATGCTTGACGGGAAAGGGAGAGGATGGCAACAATCGTCCTCAAAAAGTCAGAGGCACTTAGCTTGTTGGGGAAAGACAATAAAACTCTGATGGCACCTCTTGCTAGGTCCAAGGATATCCCCAACCATGCTTTACTTTTTAAAGATTTTTTTAAATTTATTTGACAGAGAGAGAGAGAGAACACAAGCAGAGAAAGGGGCAGACGGAGAGAGAGAAGCAGCCCCCGCCCAACCCCCTGCAGAGCAGGGAACCTGAGACTCAATCCCAGGACCCTGGGATCATGACCTGAGCCAAAGGCAAATGCCCAACCAACTAAGCCAACCAGGTGCCACCAACCATATTTTTAAAATTAATTAATTAACTAACTAATTAATTATTTTTAATGTTTCAGAAAAAAGTTATATGTTCATATAAAAAAGAGATAAAGCAAATGTGACCTAACTCTGAAAATTGGTGACTTTTTTTTTTTGATGTTCTGTTAGACACCATCATTGCCAACCATGTTTTAGAACTCTAAAGTGAGATCAGGCACAGTGGGACAGCCCAGGAGAGACACTGATGAATAAACCCCTCCCTGAGATCCCTTGAGGCTTTAGGTAAACCTTAATCAAATAGAGATACCAGTGGAAATGAGTAAAAAAGAATTTAGCAACCACTGTGACAGAAACCACACACAGCTATGTACTGGCTGGAACGAAACCTACAGCAGGTTTGTAATTGGAAAAAGAAGGGGAGAAACACCTGCTTCCGTGCTCTATAACTTTCCCTGATTAGGATAGGAAATGTTGGAAAGCCAAACTGTGTTTTAGGAAAAAAGGCCTAAGTCAATTTGGAAATATCAGGCTATGAAAATCAGAAGGCTCTCTTGTGTTGGGGGTAGTAGAGGGTAGGATTGTTGCTTTACCACATCACTAATGTGTTTATTTGGATGTTAGCTGTGCTCCCAAGCCTCTGATCTTTGACAGAAATGACCCAACCATATGCTGAGATATTTCTTTGTTTGTCATTTGTAAATTACATCAAGGCCATCGGGGCTTCTAATTGGGAATGATTTAGGATAATGAGCAAGTAGTTGAATGGGATTTATTTCAGATTCCAGAACATGCACATAGCCTCTGGGAAAGCTGGTAGGACACGCTGGAGTTCAGAGTGCTGCACAGCGTGACAAAGGAAATTGGTGGGGAAATGTTACTTTGCAGAACGGTGTAAGGCTGGACTCTGCTACGAAGAGAGATGTTCTCCAGGCCCAGTCATGCCATGGGATACACCTTTAAAATGATTTTGTTGCTCTTGTCTTTTTGTTTTCTCCTCCTCTTGTTTTTGTTCTTCCTTTTGCTCCAAGCCTTCCTGCGTCAAGTTCATTTTGGTTTCTCTGTTTTAGTTCAGTCTATTATATATTGTTTTCATGTTTTATCACTTCTGTCATTTCCCCAATCCTAGCCTTTCAATCTGATTAATCTGAGTTATAAAGTTGGTTTCAAACAAAGTATCCCTTTATAATCTAGTGATCTTTGCATAATTTCCAAAGTCAATACTTTTTAGCTGGGGCAGATTCATTCCTTCATCAAGCGCTGAGCCGATTCAGCATCTACAGGGAATCAGATGTTCGACCAAGTCAAAACAGGGATTGCTTTCTGTACAAATGCTTTTTACCAACGTGGGTCAGTCTGAGCCCTCTAGGTGTATCTGGTTAGGGCCGAATTGTAGATCACTTCTGGTCTAGTTTATTCAAGTGCTCTTCAGCCCAACTCTATGTTTTTACTGAATTGAGCGCAAGGATGGAGGTGGCACCTGCTACTTGCCTTCTATGCCAGGGGCTCAGAACCTTTCTCAGGTTAGATGGATGACTTGGCCCTACCTTCAGACCCTCGGATGCACCAGGCTTGCCATTTGATAGAAGGTTGACACTTTAAAAATATTTGCGTGCATTGAATTGATATGTTGGGTCAGTCGTGGGCTCCCAAGGACCACTGCTGAATCCAGCGGAGAAGTGTTTCTCCTTCAATGCAGGTCACTGCACACTATCTCCCTAGCCTGTCAGTCAGCACGTAGCACAGGGACTTCTGTTCCCAGGAAGGGGATAGAAACTTCTTCACTTTCACACGGCTTAGGATAAGAAGCACCAACCTCTATCTGGCATTGTGATTTGATCATGTGCTTTGGAATTGAAGGAAGGGGCTCTGTAGCAGAACTTCTGTGCCAGTAAAGGCATCAGGGAGATGGATGGAGGTTCAGTCGCCCAGACTTTATCTTGCATCCCAGCTTTCTTCATCATTGTCTCTCAAAACCAGTGGCTTGTCTAGAGTCTTTAATCCCAAAAATGATAATTCCACACCACCTCCAACATTTTATCAGGAAAAACTTCAAACATACAACAGAAAAAATTCAGTACTGTAAATACATATACACACACACCTGGAGTAAACCATTAACATTTGCTATACTTGCTTTATCGTATAGCTCTCCATCTAGAGTGGATCGTTTTTTAACAATCTTTTCTCTTATACAATGAAAATCATTACAGTAATAATCACAAAATAACACGAATAATAATAACTAGAAAAAACTGAAAAATTGTACTCACTTTTGTATGCATAATTATGATAGTAAAAAATAAAGTCAGTAAGAATCGCATATAAATATTATATACAAATTTTTACACTTTGCAGTTTATACCCTATATGCCCGTTTTATTATTTTTTAAAAGATTTTATTTATTTAGTTGACAGAGAGAGAGAGAGAGAGAGAGTACAACTAAGGAAGCAGCAGGAAGAGGGAGAAGCAGATTCCCACTGAACAGAGAGCCTGGCTTGGGGCTCGATCCCAGGACTCCAGGATCATGACCTGAACTGAAGGCAGACGCCCAACTGACTGAGCCACGCAGGCGCCCTTGTATGCCTCTTTTAAATTTGCAATGTAAATGTACTCCCAATGGTCACATGGATTAACAAAAATGAAATATTGAAGTTACATTTCTTCATCTTTGTCATGGTACTCTTGTTGCTTATGCTACACCTTTTTACTGTACAAATGCTTTAAATGCAGGAATATGCAGCTCCATAGGGTTTGTCGGAGACCCAGGATTCTGCGCCGAGTAAATTCAAATGAATCCAGACCATTAGAAACTTACTCCTGAAAGAAGCATGTGTCACAGAGCCTTGACTTCGAGACCAGCTGTACATGGGAGTCTCTCAGTTAACGTCCACATGTCATTCATTATTTACTGAAAGATGAGAATAAAAATGAGCTCATTTGAAGCTTGTATATACGTATTTTTAAAACTCATTTGTAGTAACAGGCGGCGATTGTTTCAAACTTATCCCAGTCAGAGCTTTTTTCAGGGAGGAGTATTTATTATTTAGACATTGTTTAGAATTGCTGGTATACGGTAATACTATAAAGCAGACGTTGGTTGGCTTTCTGCTTGTTTTAAAATCCTGTGCATGTAGCGTAGCCTCCTGTGATTTGCTATCCCTTCCCTGTCATGGCGATGTCAAAGAGAAAATAGAGCAGCTGGACACCCAGGGAAAGGCTCCGAAGACAGGTTTTATTCAGGGCCATTGCAAGAGGGACAGAGACTGTAGGACAGGACGTAGCCCAACTCCAGACACAGCAAAGACAGTGGGTGATTTGTGGTTAGTGAGCAGAGTAAGGGGCCAGTGGGTGGAAAATCACTAAGAAGACATCAGGGTAGGGAGATTCTCACTGAAGGCAGGCCAAGGATTTACACGTCAAGGGTGGGGGATGAGGACCTTGATCGGGTATCAAGGGTGATCAGATGTCAAGGTTGTGGGGCAGAAGGAATTCTCACTAAACTCACAGCAGCGTTCTTGCTATAGCTGGGCTGGGTAGACTGAGGATAGGGGCAAGGGATGAGGCCTCGTCAACAAGAGGGCTCAGAGGAGCCTGTCTCAGGGCTGACTTTCAAAGAGAGAGTCTTTGTCAGTGGCCACTGCTGAGGACATGGAGCTTACTTACACAGGTGGACGGAGTAGTTCTAGAAATAAGGGAAATAATACAGAAAAGAGGGACAATTAAACAGAGCTCTATTTTTGGATTTCCCCATTTTATAAAGCCTAAAGCATTATTAGTTATTTCATCAGTGTTATTAATAAATTGCAAAGCCAGGAAATGAATTAGTACATGACATAGTTTGTGTGTCATTCTGTCCTCACCTGACTAACATTTGGCCACTTTCCATCGGCAGTTTCTCGTGTGCTTTCTTACAAACGGCCCTTGAGTGAGGCCGGAGATTGTGTCCGGAGCAGTGCTTCTCATCTAAAGGGCCATTGATCCGCTTTCCATTAATGCTTTGTGCTCACAGGAAAGCCTGTTTGTGTCACAGGGACGAGCTATGAAACGCGTGAGCAAGCCTGGCCTTTTCCTCCCCTGCCTGCTAAGGACAGCGCCCCTCTTGATTCCCCACTTCCCACCCTTGAGCCTAATTCAGGCTGGTGTGGGCAGGAATGAGGGAGACGAGGGCAGAGCCTTCTCACCAGAAAAGGCCCATGTTGACAGAGGACGGCAAGGCCGGGGAGAAAAAAAGAAAAATTCCCCTTGAAGGGGGATTTTCAGAGCCTGTAGCTGCACGGTCACAAGCAGAGTCAGAGAGCGAGGCTTTTGGAACCTTCCAGGATCCAAGCAGGAGAAATGGGGCTGTGGAGATTTCTAAAGAACAGGACTGGGGGATTATAAGTTGGATTTCTTAGTAAATTCTTTAGAAGATACCGGTAAAAATTTTTTTTAAACATTTGATTTAACTTTTCATCTCTTATTAATTTTAAAACTGAGAGGCACTATTTTAAAGACTTGTAAATATTTTCAGATTGTTGCAGGTGTCCCTGAGACGATCTTGCTTTGAGGCTCTGCTCTGAGGGCCTGACTGGTAAGGAGTTATGTCAAGAAGCCTATGGTTTGGGGTGCCAAGTTGGGGTGCGAGGTCCCTTTAACGCTCACTATATAGTAATGAGGGAGCTTCAGTTTCTGAACTGGACGGGTGTAGGTAAATTGATTCCTTCCCTCTGAAAGCTAGCTTGAACGCAGCCACCCATTCTCAAGAGAGAATGTCAGAGGATAAAAACTAGCTTTGAGACCCCGCTGTGCTCACACAGGGAAAACCTAACAATGGACAAAGAAAACACTGACGTTTCATCCAAACCTGCGGATGTGAGTGTAAGTACAGCATGGGAAGCCTTCTCTCTTGCTTGAATGCCATTTATTGGCGACCTGGTTAGTAAAATGAGACTGTGTGACTTTATGCAAATAAAGCCAGCAATAATAACATACTTGATCTTCTTACAGTACTTAATGGATTTTGACCGATGTGAGCTTGTTTCAAAGTGCTGTACTTGGCAATTGATTTGCAACTGTTTTTCTAAAACTCCAGGGAAATTGTACTGATCTCTATACAAATTCCATTTTAAAATTTAATCAGTGCTAACTGAAACGGCCTATAATGTGTTCCTTCCCCGAAGGACCCAACCTTGGCCTTGTCAGTCCTACGCGCGCCAGCATTTCTGTGCGTTTCCCTTTTTGACTTCTTTGGGCAAATATTTGAAAATAATTTGGCACCATAGCTCATCCTGCAAGAGAATGTTATTCTCTGGAGAAACACCAGCCTCAAGCCTGCAGGACATCCCATTCAATGAAGCTTGGTCTAGTTCAGTTTCACCGGGAGGGATATAAGCTACATTTCACTCCAGGGGTGGACAAGGGTGTTTGGCAAAGAGAATGAGGGGGCCATGAATAATTCAGAATATACTTGGCCACATATTATCCCATTAACTGGTAGGATTAAAGACATGGACTTTGAATGGAAGAATGAGGGAGAGTATAAGAGAATGAGAGAACTCTTTAAGAACACTCAAAAGAGGATGATCTCTTTGGAACTGGTGTGCTAGATTGTTGCCTTTAAAGGAATGTGTGGTTAAAAGTTATTTCATCACTGGAGTTTAGTTACCCTGACATGTATAAATCTCTCCTTCAAAGAAGCTAAACTCTTGCATACATTATTAAAGGATTCACAGCATCAGATGACAGAGGGTAGAGGAGGAAAAAAAAAAAAAAGAGAGAGGGAAACAATTAAATAATGCATTTTTTCCTCTTGCACGGGATACTTCGCAGATCCATATGCTAAAACCAATAATTTTCCGAGTCTTCTATTTCATTCTTTATTTTTAAATAATTCTTTCGTTTGCCATTGAGATGCTGAGTCCCTGACCAGCACACTGGCTGTCTTATGTACACACAGGAAGCCCTGGTTCTATTCCACAGCCTTGCACGAAAACCGGAATGTCAACTTTTTTTCCTCTAGCACCCAGTCAGGAAGCCATAAGTGAGAAATCAATTTGTTTCTATAAGGCACTCACTTATATTCTTATTTTCAGTCCTGCCTCAGACAGAAGAAATTGATGGTGGGAGAAAGGCAACGTAATACAAATACGTGAAACACCCACCTATTCCCACAGTGAGCTGTGTGCACTTGAGAGGGCCCTTCTAGACTCCTGACCTCCTGACCTTCGGGTCCTCTGGGCCACCCTCCAGGGAATTCGGGTCCATCCTCTACAGCATCTACTTAGTGGAACTGGAGAGTTTGAGGAGAGGATCTAGGATTCAGACAATGAATAATTCACTGGGGTTCATATAATGTCTGATTTTTCTCAATTACATGATTTCATGGAAGTCATTTTTACACTTGTATTGATGATGTAGACTGATATTTTGAGGCCTTTTAGCACTAAGATTCTCCTGACTGGGTGACTCCAGTCCACATGAGTTCTAGACTGTCTTTTTTCTCTTCTCTTCTCGCCCTTTCTTTCCTTTCCTTTTCTTTCTTTCCTTTCTTTTCTTTCTTATCTTCTCTCTTTTTTTATTCTCTCTCTCTCTCTCTCTCTCCTTTTTTTTTTTAGATATCCAATATCTCAGTTCAGGTGGTCAGTGCCCACGGGAAGCTGCCAGGTAGACGAGCACCTCGAAAACCCATCAGCAAAGCCAAACCCAAGAAGCCATCCAAGAAGAAAGCTCCCTTCTGGAATGTCCAAAACAAAATCATTGTCTTCACCGTATTTCTCTTCATCCTCGCAGTCATAGCCTGGACACTTCTGTGGCTCTACATCAGTGAGTGAAAATCTGTGTTCTTCTGGGGCTAGGCTTTGTCCTGTGGTATCAGCATCGGCACTGCGTGCCCCAGCTGCCTGGGGTATGTCTGAGAGAATTTGCCAAGTTCCCTGACTGGTAGCCACTCCCCAGACTGTGGAGGATTTAGGAAGGAAGAGAGCAGAATTGTCCTTGCCATTCCTTCTTTTACCACCACTGCTTTCTTGCCACGGGAGGGCAGGAGGAGCAGGGATGGGGGATAGGACGACAAGAGCTGCGGAGGCGCTCAGGAGCTTTGGGTAAGTTCAGAAATGTACTGCATTTTTAGCTTTAAGAAGTGAATGGGATTCTCAGTTGTTTCATTTCCTCATCCCACCCACTTCTGGTTTCTAGGCAACCTCACATTTCCAGCTCCCGAGCTTCCTTTTACTCATGCATCTTTCTCTCCGCCGTGTTTATGCTTTTGTCAAGCTGATTGGTTATGCTTTGGTCTATCTGATTGATCCTTTTGGACAGGAGTTCTTTTTTTTTTTAAATTTTATTTATTTATTTGACAGACAGAGATCACAAGTAGGCAGAGAGGCACGCAGAGAGAGAGGGGGAAGCAGGTTCCCTGCTGAGCAGAGAGCTGGATGTGGGGCTCGATTCCAGGACCCTGAGATCATGACCTGAGCCGAAGGCAGAGGCTTTAACCCACTGAGAGACTCAGGTGCCCCTTGGACAGGAGTTCTGACTAAGCTTCTTCTTAAAGAGTACTTACCCATGCCACTCAGTACCTATAGCATTTGGTGGCTGATGCTCAACTTCCAACCCGTACATGTTTATATGTTTGATACAAGATACATGTACTCTCAAGGATATTAAAAATTGGTTGTGAGGCAGGATTTATAGGCAAAGGATGAATGAATATTGTATTAAACAGTTCAGGATATATATATATATATATACATATATATATGTTTATATATACATATGTATGTATATATACACACACATACACACAGATTACTTAAAATTTGCAAGGCACAATGTAAGACATCAGACATACCAAGATATATCTCCTACCTTCAGAAAGCTCACAGACGTGTTTTCCATTTTCAGAAAACTCAGTTCAGTGCTGGAGAGGGGATGCAAGTTGATTTTTAATTTTTTAAAAAATCTTATTTTTTTTGCTGAAGCAATTACTTTGTAATCACAGAAGAGAGGCATCTAATCTGCCCAGGAATAGGGTCCAGGGAAGGCTTCATGAACTGGTGGTTCAAAATTTATTTCTTTCATATCTTGATATGCCCACTGTGAGCTGCGTCCTGTGATCGGCATGGACGCAGAGCTGGAGAGCAGACAGAATCTGTATCTTGAAGGAGCTTGAAGACTAGGGAAGGAAGTCAAGTAAACAGGCAATTAAAAGAAACACAAAACACAATCCCAACCCAGAACAAACCAACTTATTTCCCATCGGTTCTCTGCCGTCCCTCCACTGATAAATTTGAATGGCCTTAGCATCTTTCTGTAAAGATTTGGGACATCACTGTGTAGAAGCAGTCTGTTGTCTGTGTGAAAAATCAGAGAAGGACGTTTCAGGAAGACGGAGCAGTATAAGCAAAAGGTATGAACAACCGAGAACTGTTCAACAAACAACAATATTGTGACCATGCAGATTATTGTACGTTGGGCTGAGCTGAAGAGCTGGGTAAATGTAATCTAGTTCGAGGGTAAATGGATCTCACTTGTGTTGTTGTTATCCGGACCCTTGAGTATTTACTGATGCAGGAAGACTGTGTGAGCTTCTAGATAGAAGGCATGGCTTTCACTCAAATTTTAGAGTCTGTAACAACGACAACAAAAATCTAAGAAGCAGTTCCTTGAAAATCAGAAATGAAAACAAACATTGTTTTATTTGGGAGGGTAGTGAGTCAAGGGGATCCATCCAAGGTCACGTAGCTTGAACAGACAAATCTAGCCCATCAGCTCAGGCCTTCTGCCAATGTGCCCCTCCCCCACACCTACACAGCCTCACTCCCCACATGGGGCTACTGTGACCCTGGGTGGTTCACACAAGGGGGTGGCTTCCTGTCACTCCCCTAGGTGCCCCTTCTTCCTAATTCAGCCTAATTCAATGTTGGGCCTTACTCTAGCAGAGAAAATTTCTCCCTTTCTTCCTCTACCACTCTTCTCTCTCTTTCTTCCCTCAAACATTTATTGAGCTTCAGAGCTACGAAAGACGCTGAGGGACAAAAAGAAGTTACTGTTACTCTTAAAGGACAGACATACAGACAGAAGTTATGCATATAGTTGGACATACATCAAAGGGGAGAAATGTACCACGGCCGCGGGAGCCAGGCGAAGGGTACCGCCGAGGAGTAAGAACTGTGGTAACAAAAACAAAGGGCAGAAAGAAGAGCCCCGAATCCCGTCCCCCCGCCCCCGCAACAGTTCCCCAAGCTATAGTCAGGTGCTTTAAGGCAAGTCAGACACAGCAGTGTTCTTGCTCGTGTCATGTCATCAGTGGTTTTTAGGCAGACCTGACACCAAATCCCATGGTCCTCACCGGGCAGAGTATTTAAACACGAGTGACCTGACACTGGGCCGAGAACCAGGCTTTGTGGCTCAGAGGAAGAATGAATTCTCCATGTATTGCACAGAGCTGAAGACTCGCCCAGCATCCTGCGTATCAACCTCACAGGTCAGATAAGGACGAGCCCCCAGGAGCTCAGTGACCATCAGCCGGAGGGTCTTTCCCTTCTCCCCCACTATGCTCACTTGACCTCAGAGTAGACATTTCTTACCTCCTTACTGTCTTCAGACTCAGGATCCATGGAAACTGCATATGCTCTTTTTGGTCCCTTAGTGACTCTAGCATGTGTATAAAGTCAACAAGTTCTATCTTTTACCTTTTAGTCTTGCTCAGAAGTATTTACCAGGAGTCAGTAGAGAGAACAGACTATCCTAAGAGACATGGTGATCTACTGATAATGGAAGTGTTGTTATTAACTTCATTTAGAGCCTTCCCAGGCTATGAGCCAGGAACATATGTAGCTGTCCAATAAAACCATTTGAACAGGGATGCCTGGGTGGCTCAGTGGGTTAAGCAGCTGCCTTCAGCTCAGGTCATGATCCCAGGGTCCTGGGATCGAGTCTCACATCGGGCTCCTTGCTCAGCGCGGAGCCTGCTTCTCTGTCTGTCTACAGCTTCACCTGCTTGTGCTTGCCCACTCTCTCTGACAAATACCTAAATGTAATCTTTAAAATAAGTAAATAAATGACACAAACATTTGAGGAGCTTGATGCTGACATATATCAGACAGTGCGTCACTGCCACACAGAGGGAAGAGTCCCTTACCCGCTTTCTCTCCTGTCTTACAGGTAAGACAGAAAGCAGAGATGCTTTTTACTTTGTTGGGATGTTTCGCATCACCAACATTGAGTTTCTTCCTGAATACCGACAGAAAGAGTCCAGGGAATTTCTGTCAGTGGCACAGACTGTGCAGCAAGTGGTGAGATGATGGAGGGTGTTGGGGGGGTGGAGGGAGGGAGGGTTGTGTGGGAAGCTGGGGAGAGTGGGGTCAGGGGGTGAGGGTTTGGGGTGGAGGGGTCACAAGGTGACCGTGCTCCCAGGTGAGCAGGGAAGATCAAGGAAGTAGTCAGAGGGAAAGTGGAATTTAGCTCATCTTGGCTGTAATTGCTTATTTGATAGAATTGCTAATTAATTTAATTTAATTTGTTTACTCATGTATTTTATTTATTGCTGAAAGTGAAAGAAGAGCTCTCTGAGCTCCAGTTTTTCTCATCTGTAAAATAAAGGAATTGGATCAGTTGATCTTTAAAATGCCTTCCAGAACTAAAGTTATAATCATACTGCTTAATTCTAGGAGCTGTACACATTTATATCAACCCCAATACACTGGAATCTCTTTACTTAAAAAAAAAAAAAACCCAAAATAAAAACTCTTTTTATAGATCTAATATGTATTTAACCATAAAAAATTATAAAATTCAGAAAATTACAAAAAGGAACAATAAAATTTTCTTTAACATCATCTGCAAAGATAGAGCCCTTTTTATTCTGGGCCACAGAGACATATAGGACAGCACAATATTGGAATATTAGTAGATGTTCAGATTTATAATCTGAATTTTTCCTCTTAACATTAGGTTACATGTTTCTATGCAAGTACATTCTCTAAAAAATGTAAGTTTTAATAGCTACAAAGTTAGCCAATCCCTTTAAATATTTTTTTTTTAATTTAAATTCAATTTGGTTAACATATAGGGTATTATTAGTTTCAGGGGTAGAATTTAGTGACTCATCAGTTTCATACAATTCCCAGGGCTCCTTACATCAAATGCCTCCTTAATGTTCACCCCCCAGTTACCCTATCCCCCCACCCCCTCCTCTCCAGCAACCCTCACTTTGTTTCCTACAATTAAGAGTCTTTTGCGGTTTGCCTTCCTCTCTGATTTTATTTTTCCTTCCCTTATGTTCATGTTTTGTATCTTCAGTTCCACATAGGAGTGAAATCATACGGTATTTGTGTTCTCTGACTGACTTGCTTCGCTTAGCGTCATACCCTCGACCCTCTAGTCCCACCCACGTCGTTGTACACGGCAGAGTCAATCCCTTCCTATTGGATAGTCAAGCTGTCTATTGCTCCTATGGGTAATGCTACACGAAACTGCTCCGTAGATTGTGTATATCCGTGATTACCTCCTTAACTGATCCCCTAAAAGTGTATACAATAATCTATTCACGGTTCTTGATATACATTACCCACCACAAAGCTGCTGCCAGTTTGTATCTGCGCAGTAATGGAGAGGGTGCCCTACACAGGGGCGCCCCTACTGCCAGGACAGGCGCCCTGCCCTGTAGACTGGGGAGAGGCTGTGTGCGCGGGAGGGCGAGCGAAAACAGCGGGCAGGTGACTCCTACTTCCTGAAGGCCACCCCCACACGGACTAGGTGGCTAAAGCTTTCACCTTTACTGTGTATCACTTATTCCTTGAATTAGTCCTAAGATCCTGAAGCAAGGAGGGAGGGAAGGAAGGGAGGAAGGGAGGAAAAGAGAATAAGAGAAAGAGAGAGAGAAAAGAGAAAAAGAGAGAAAGAGAAAGAGAAAGAGAAAAAGAAAAAGAAAAAGAAGAAGAAACACAAAGGGGGGCGCTCAGCGGTTTTCGATAACACGTTCCGTGCTGCACAGTGAATTTAAGCCTCACAATTAGGAGGGTGACTTTGCCATTAGGTAGGAAGGGGAACACAGGAGCCGGAGATTTCGCAGAGACCCAGTCTGGCGTTAGAAATGCTAAGGAAGGGCCCAGAAGGTAAACCGAAGTAGTTCTCTTCTGGCTCCAACTCCGGCGTTGTAAAAGGGCTGGGTGTTTCCCTCGATAGAGCCCGGACCCGGCGGAAGGCACCGCCTGCCCCCTAGTGGCGCGGACGGCAATGTGTCCTTAAGAATATACATTTTCTAGACGGCATTGCTAGAAAGAGGTTAGGTCAAGTACTTTGAAAATGTACTTAAAGGAGTTTGACTTATTAATTGAGGAGATAATTAACCTTTTTTTTTTTTTTAAAGATTTTATTTATTTATCAGAGAGAGAGAGAGCAAGCACAGGCAGACAGAGGCAGAGGGAGAAGCAGGCTCCCTGCCAGGCAAGGAGCCGATGCGGGACTCGATCCCAGGACGCTGGGATCATGACCTGAGCCGAAGGCAGCTGCTTAACCAACTGAGCCACCCAGGCGTCCCGGTAATTAACCTTTGGATTAGGCAGAATACAGAAGTTAAGCTTAATTAGGGTGTTTCAAGACAGCAGTGAATGAATGAAGATAACTGATTATTCTTCATAGAGAGCCCAGGGACAGTAGGTAACTCAGCTCTTGAGGCTTCAGCCAGAGCCCTGCTTTTCTCCTGGCTAGCTGTTTGGACCCACAGCATGCTAGGTACCATGAGATGAAGCCAATGTGAAAGACTTCAGAAACCTCGTTTTTTTCTTTTTTAGGTAAACCTGGTTTATACAACATCTGCCTTCTCTAAATTTTATAAGCAGTCTGTCGTTGCAGATGTCAGGTAATGTATGTCCCTTGCTTTGGGACGTCTGTGTTTACTTCTGTAAATTCCTCTCAAGGCTGTGGAAGGGCTCAGCTATGACCATTCTCCAGTAACTTCCTGGGGGCGGCCCAACTCTCCCTTGCTGTCATGCTGAGTTTTTCTCTGCATCTGCTAAAACCTGTCCTTTCCCCACAGCTGGGGTCCTGGGCCCCTCCATATTAATGCTCCTGGCCACAATGACCACAAACATGGCTACCATTGGGTGGGGGTAAAATCAAAACACAGTGCAGGATTTTTCAAAATATGTTCAGCTAAAAGCTGATCACTGGAGAATTTCTGAGGAAATAAAGGATCTCATGGTCAAATAATTTGTGTCAAAATTTTTATGAATTTTAAATTCATAAATAGAATTTAAAAATTTATGAATTTTTAATTGATTTGTTTTATTAAAACTTATTTCTCAAACTGTGTGCCATGTCCCCCCACCTCCTGCGTATCTGCTGAGACTCACAATTTGCTTTGGCATACCAAAGACATTAAGAAGTCTGGGAGTAGAACAGATTGTTTACTTTCTCTTTCCTGCATTATTTACCATAGAACACTTAAGGTTTGTTTTTCATAAAACATGACAGTATTTGTGCACTTAGAGCTCTTGCTCCAGGGTTTGGCTGAAAACCAAGTTGGACTGGATTCCAGGATTTGCTACTTACTAGCCATATGATTTTCAGTTGTAGTTGATCTTGACTTCCTTTTCTGTAAAACTGCAATAATAGGACTTTCCCCATAAGATTAAGTGGGATAAAGCAGAATTTAGCACTGTGTCTGGACATGGTAAAGTGTCAAAAATTGTAGTTGGTTTTATTTGTAATAGAAGTGAATCTCTGATATCCATAAAAATAGTGTATTTTCCAGGGAAATGCAACTATACACGAATGATTCTAGATGAAAACCCAACACAGCAAGACACATACTATGATGCTTTCCCTTCCCAGTTCCCACAATAGGAATCAGTGACTTCTTAAAGAAGAAATTTTGGAAGTTGAAGGATGTCCTCACTGACTTACCTTGAATCATTCAGTTGCGTCACTGGCTTTCTATGAGAGTCCACTTCCTAAGACATATACCTGAACATTCCTCTTTTTTTTTTTTTTTTCCCTATAGTGGCAACAACAAAGGTGGCCTCCTTGTCCACTTTTGGATTGTGTTTGTCATGCCAAATGCCAAGGGCCATATCTTCTGTGAGGACTGTGTGGCTGCCATTTTGAAGGACTCCATCCAGACGAACATCATAAACCGAACCTCTGTGGGGAGCTTGCAGGGCCTGGCTGTTGACATGGACTCTGTGGTACTAAATGGTGATTGTTGGGTAATTCTCCTTCATGCATTCCTTCCTGCAGCACTCCTGAAACTGCCATTAAACACAGTCAATATTATAATGAAGTATTCTTTCCACAATCCCAATGAAACAGGATTAGCTGAGGATGTTGATAAAGGAAATTGCTAGATGTTATATACAATGATTGGGCAATAGGAGTGGGTTCAAAATATATGTGAGATTGAATTTTTCAAGCGTCCCCTGCCCTATATTTAATTCATGAATCTTCAAAGTAAGTCTCCAAGTCCTGAAAAAGAGAGAATTTTGCTGAAGCTTATCTTGTCTTTTCCCTTGTCCAGACAGAACTACAACTGTGCTACAGAGTGCTGCCCAGTGTTCCACAATGGCTTGTTGAGTAGCTCTGCCAAAATGCAAACTTCATAGTGTGATTTGCCAGTAAAATACTTTGTGTGACCCCAAAACTACACTTTCTCTCTTGATTTAAATCATATCAAATCATTAAAATGTAAATTAAAATCTTATTACAATCATATTAATCATATTAAATTTTATATATGTATCTCCATATGCCAGGCATGTAATGTAGTAGTATGAGGCCGGTAAGTAATGAATGAATGAAATATCTCTAGTGGAAAAGTCTGTACCACGAATACTATTTCAGATCTAGGACTAATTATTATTATATTTCTTTGGTTGCTTTTTACCCTTAAAGATATTTAAAATGTGTCACTATGGACAATTTCAAGCATCAAGAAGAGTAAAGAGCATAGTGCCATGAACTCTCATATACCCTTTATTCAGCTTCAACAACTATGAACTCACGGCCGTCCCACTTGCTCTTGAAATACACAGACAACTTCCCCTACCCTCCCTGGATTATTTTAAAGCAAATCCCAGAAATGATGAATTGCTGGACTGAAAGAAATTTTCACTAAGCAAAAGTCCAACCAAATGGAATGCTGGACCTGACAGTCTCTTTTTCCCATGTTTTTTCAATGCAGCTGGGCTTCGGTCAGATTATTCTTCAACCATAGGATCTGGTAAAGTATGACATGCAGTTTCTCTTACACTGTCTCCAAATCAGTATCCTTTTTGGCTGTAGTTTTCTTTTTCAAATGATGGTATTTGGTAATGCTCTTTCAGTTGCCTATGACAGAAATACACTTGAACTGGCTTAAGCCCAGAAGAAACGTGATTGGCTCTTATAACTGGGACATACATGGAATGTGCTGTCTTCAGGCATGTTTGGGGCCAGGTTGCAAAATAAAATATCATCAGAACTCTGCATCCTTGCTTTTCCCTGTGGAAGCTTCGAGTTTATTCTTCTAACTCAGTGTCATGAATGGCAACCAGTAGATCCTAGCTTAGAATTTACCAGTAGCAACAATAGTAGAAAAAAAAAAAAAGCCCACACAAATTTCCAGAATTTTTTCAGAAGTTCTGGGGCTGAACTTAGTGCCTCAGATTGGCTGGCCTGCCCATTCATGAACCAGCTTCTTTTACTCTGATTGGCCAGTCTGGGTCATGTGCCCATCTCTGGTCATAGAGGTGAGTTTAACCCCAACCAAACCATACAAGCAGGGTAGGGGTAGTTTCTCAAAGTGAAGTCTTGGTGCTGTTACCAGAAGAGAGTGGAGCAGATTCCAGGCTGTCAAAAACAGCAGACGTCCTCCATATGAACTCTTTGGTCCTTACTCTTTATAAAGATATCTAGAAAAGTAATTCCTGGGACACCTGGGGGGCTCACTCAGTTGAACGTCTACGCCTGCCTTCCACTCAGGTCATAATCCCAGGCTGCTGGGATCGAGTCCCACATCAAACTCCTTGCTCCGCTGGGAGCCTGCTTCTCCCTCTGCCTGCTGCACCTCCTGCTTGCTCTTATTCTCTCTGACAAATAAAATCTTAAAAAAATTTTTTTTTTTTTTAATTTCCTAAAACAAAACAAAGTGCTGTCTCCACAGACAAAGGCTGCTCTCAGTACTTCTATGCAGATCATCTGTCTCTCCGCTACCCTGTGGAGATTTCTGCAACCTCAGGGAGGCTGATGTGTCACTTCAAGCTGGTGGCCATCGTGGGCTATCTGATTCGTCTCTCAATAGAGTCCGTCCAGATTGAAGCTGACAACTGTGTCACTGACTCCCTGACCATTTATGACTCCCTCTTGCCAATCCGGAGCACCATCTTGTATAGGTACTCTGGCGAGTAAAGACTTTTTACAGTGTCTCTCTTGGGCCGTATCTTGTTTCCCTTAGACTTTTAAAACAATTTTTGTGTGCGCTCATGAGATCAAAGAACTGACCCATGCCTTATTTAGTATCCCCTGGATGAGCCAGAGCCTATGGGACACAAAGTTCACTGTTTACTTGCCGCATACAAGGGTCAAAATCAGTATAGCAGGAAGGTCAGCTAATATTTCTGGAATCTAGCTGACTCTTCTGTTTAATTTTACTTTTATTGCAACCGCAATGAAATCTACTGTTTCATTAGCGTGTGAGAATAAATCTTCTGATGATTGCACACCATTAGTAAAGCAATTAAAATTTCTCCCTTATTATAAAGATAAGACTGTGTTTATTGTGAAAGTGAACAGAGAAAAACAAGATCAATATTTCACAATCCCATTACCTAGAACAACTGTCTGTTATGTTTTTGCACAAATATTTTCATTCCTATATATATATATGTAATTACACACACACATATATATACATACCCTAATATTTTTTACTTACTAGCAGACATCTTTTTGTGAGTGCTCATTAAGTATTATCTTAATGATTTAATGATGATAGTTATAATTTATTAAAAATTTAGTATTTGTTACTGTGCTAAAAAGGCACATGAATTATTATTTTAAATAGTGCTTATATATGTATGCAACTGTGTTCTACGTATGTATATTTTGGTGATGAATATGCATTACTAGAGATGTCAACAGTATGTAACGGTTACAGTGAAACACAAGTTGGTCACTGGCTCTGATTCCTCAGTTATTATTTTTTTCATCCTTCCAGACATACTTTGCTATTATCACACTTAATCCTCACCCCAGTGCTGTGAGGCATAGACTCTTGGTACTACCACCCTTTCATAATCGGGGAGCTGGCATCTTTGAAGATTAGTTCCTTGACTGCTCAGGCTCTTTCAGCCAGTTAAGTGATGGAGCTGAGTTTTGAACCCAGTTTTCCTGAGGCCAGAACTCAGGACCGTAGCCGTTTCAGTAGTTGCCTATGCCTTGCTACATCTCAAGGGGGGTCCAGTGACAGCCATCCAGGAGGATTCTCTGATAGTTACCCGGCAAAAGTTTCTGTATCTTTATCACCTCCCCTCTGTCGTGCCCTGTGGCAGCTGAAGATCTGGCTGGTGGAGTGTGCCTAACAAGAACTGTGTGGATGGCGGGGGGAGATGGCTGGAATTAGTGGTAGGAGGAGGCTCACTGCTCAATAACCTGTTATTACTCATGGACTTTGTTTTGTTGTCTGGTTTCAGAATTTGTGAACCCACAAGAACGTTAATGTCCTTCGTCTCCACAAATAATCTCATGCTGGTGTCATTTAAGTCTCCTCAGATACGGAGTCTATCAGGAATCCGGGCATTTTTCGAGGTCATTCCAGAAGAACGTAAGTCTTTCTTAATTGAAAAAAAGTCACCTTGAAAAATATCTGTTATCATAGTCCAGTCTTATCTCTCCTGAGGCTGTGTTGTAAAACCAGTCCTATTAGTCAGGGACCTTGACTCAGGGTCCACTCAGAGGAGAGAGATTGTATTATTTAAACTGCGAACATTGATGTGAACAACTGTTAACTTGGCATGGAGGTGTCAGCTAGGTCACTCAAAAGGCAGAAAGAAAACCTAAGGTGTTCTGGGTGTAATACTTGTAGGAAGCAACTACCCCCTGTAGTTCTAGGGGGCACAAAGGAAATCGGTGACAACGCTGACAATTTATAATGTGGAGGGGGTCTGTGGACTGAAACTCAGACCCCTGGCGGGGGGGGGGGGGCTGCTCAGCTGGGGCCAGTGTCTCAGAGTTCAGGGGCGAGTGTTCACGGACGTGGGACTCAGACCTTCGAGGAGGGGTTGCCAGACAGCCTGGGCTGTATGTTTGAGGAAGATGCAATAAAACGCAAGTTGGGAAAACTGCTAACAGGGTTCAGCTCTGCCACAGGAAGAAAGTGTAGCGGCGCGGAGGGGGGCGGGAGAGAGTGGGGGGGGGAAAGTGGGAAAGAATGAGGGGAGAAAAGGGAAGGAAAGAGGATTGCTCGGGGGACTGTGCCGGGAAGAGGAAACAGAACGGCAGGAAGCCCCATTCGTCCTCCTCCGGGGTTCTAGTGTTCCTGCAGCGCCCCCTATGGGCAGGGTCTGGCAGGAAGCCAGGTGGCAAAGGACAGAAGCTGCTGGAAAAGTCCCTGTCACAGCCCCAGAGAAAGGCACATTCGCGGCTCAGTGATAACGGTGCAGGACCTAGCACACTACAGTGGCTGTCTTCCGTGAATTCTCGTTGATAGCAATACGTGTGAATGCCATCCTAGAAAGTGCACGGCAAGTAAAACCCAGAGATTTGATAGGTTTTCCTAGGTCAGAGAGTGAGCAAAAAGTGACCTAGCTTCCTTTCCCTCTTCTCTTTTTGACTTGGGTTGGCGAAGTAAAACAAAACAAAAGTGAGCCTTCACTGAAAGTCTAGTCTTTTTGTAACATCTTTATGAGCCCTGACAAGGTCAAAGGATCAGAATGAGATGGGTGAGGAGGGCAGTGGAGCTGGCTTAAGTTAGATGGTCAGAGCTTCATAAGTCCACCTACATTTTAAGGCAGTGGCTTATTTTGATAGGTTTGTTTGGTCAAATTATTACAAAACTAAATACAAAGTTGACTTATCGAGCCAAATTGAACAAGCTATTTGAGATTTTGTTGAGTTGAAAATTATCTCTAACTCCAAAGATTAAAAATACGATTAGCTCAGAAGTATTGCAGTGGAATTTGTGAACATTTATTGAGCTTGTACTATATGCTAGGAATGATTCCAGGTGATAGGGAAAATAGCAAACAAAATAGATAAAGGAAATTACATTTTAGCAGAAGGATGCCCCTACAGTAAAAATAGATGTTTAGATTGTTTTATTTAAACAGAACAACATGTTATGTAAACTGAGTATTTTTCTTCAACAACAAATATACACTAATGAGAACAAATAGGCTTAGAAGCTTTAAAAATATATTTGAGCTATGTTTTTACAGAGAGTAATAGCATCCTATAGATCTGTAGTCAAAATGTGATTGAAAAGAAATATAGAATTTAAATAAGAAGTTTAGCTATATATCTATAGGGTGCTGTTTCTTTTTGGAAAAACTGGTTTAAGCTTCAAAAAGTATATAAGTTTGATGATTAAGGAGTGTGCTTTTGTAGTTAAAGAAATGTATGCAATGCATTTCCCATAATCTCACAACTGCAAATCATTGTGTGTTACTGGATATTTTTTTCAGAGTGTGAAAACACAGTATTGATCAAAGAAATCACTGGCTTTGAAGGGAAAATTTCAAGTCCATATTACCCAAGCTACTATCCTCCAAAGTGCAAGTGCACCTGGAAATTTCAGGTAGCCTAGTTTTACCACTACTTTAGAAAAATATTGTTATCTTGTGTTTAGAATCTATTTTTAATTACCTTTATTTTTACTACAAAAAGAATGTGAGTTAATTTTTTAATATTTAAGCCTTAATCAAATACATTTCCTAGACCATGAAAGGTCCTTGTAATTTCAACTATCTGCCCATAAATTAACTGTTCTTTGCCGACAGGCTTATTTTTCCAATTGTTATTTTTTTCATCTGTATTAAAAAATGCAAAGATACTGTTATGGGATCAAACAGTTTTTTATTTTAATATGATAGAGCTCACTTATTAATTTTTAATTATTTCACTATCAGCATCACCATAATAATAAAGAAAGAATACATTGAATTAGGCAACATATATTTCACTTATATAAGCAAACCAAATTTTGCAAATTTATATAAAATATATACATCTCTATCTGGTCCCTAACAGAGTTCCTTCTTTTTTTTTTTTTTTTCTTTAAAGTTTTAGTCTATAACTGTTCTTCTTTCTCTAACTGTAGTGTCCTGTGGAGGGACGTAGGGCAAGGCTCTTTCAGCATGTATGTATAAAATGATTTTTGTGAGGCACAGCAATTAGATGTAAGTGACAAGAAGTTTAGTGTTTGCATTAATTCAACATGTTATTATTAAATGCCCACTATGTGTCTGGCTGTATTCTAGACACTGGGATCCATGATATCTGACTCACACGCATGAGAGCTCTGCTCTCATGGGGCTTAACCATATAAGAGGCGGAGACAGGTGACAAATGAACAAATATATGTAGAGTATGGTACATGGTGGTACAGTGCTATGGAGAAGAACAAACCAGGGAAGGAGGCTCTGGAGCTGAGTGGGCAGTCTGGAGTATGAAGGCTAGGATGTGAGGAATTTGTTACCTTAAATAGCACGGCCAGGGGAAACCTTACCGACAAGCTGGCATTTGCACAGAAACCTGAGAGACATGAGGGAACTAACCCTATGCATCCCTAGAATCACAGTGTTGCAGCCAAAGGGAACAGCTGAGGCAAAGGCCCTGAAGCAGGAGCATGTTTGCTGCCTGTGTTGTTTGTACACAAAGAGTTAAATATTTTATTTTTAAAAAGATTTTATTTATTTATTTGAGAGAGAGAGAGACAGAGCATGAGAGGAGAGAGGTCAGCAGGAGCAGACTCCCCGCCGCGTAAGGAGCCCGATGCGGGACTCGATCCTGGGACTCCAGGATCATGACCTGAGCCAAAGGCAGTCGCTCAACCAACCGAGCCACCTGGGCACCCTAAGAGTTAAATATTTTAAATAATTTTATTATACTCATATGTGTACTTAGTTTCATTTCCTGATGGCATACATCCTTAAATTATTTTTTTTTCATCAAGGTTGAAAACATTTCCAAAATAATTAAAACTCAAAGCTTCTGGACTCTTGCCCACTACCAGTTCTTAATGCCTCAGGGCAGCAGAATCTCAGTGCCTCAGGTCACTCATGAGTTGGGGAAGGAAAAAGAGAGACATCAAATCTGTCTCTTCTATCTCTCCAAAAAACAAGTGTATCTTCTCTATGACAGCCAGAACAAGATTGACCCCTTCCCTGAAGTTCTGTCAAATGTTTGAAGTTCCTTTGAGGTAAAATAAACATCGATTCCATGGTAATCCATAAGACCTAATGTGAAGATCCCTAAACATTGTTCTAGTCAGGATGTAAAAAGGAATATCAGATTCTGTTTCACTAGGGGTCAAGGGTTAGAAAAGCTGAGTAAAAAGAACTCTTTATAAAGCGAAAAAGCACACCACTGAGGGAGTGAGAATGGGAGATGGGAGACAGACTGGAAATATTGGGGACAGACTTTGGTGACACACCATTTCCCAGAGGTCAAGGTTGGTCCCCCTCAGTGTGGATGTTAAATAAAGCTGTCCTTTTCTCAGATAGCTTTGAACAGCCACCTAAAATTGCGTGATAGCATATTTCTGCAAATGGAAATTATGTTAAAAAAATTATCACCTGTAGGTCGGGGCGCCTGGGTGGCTCAGTCGTTAAGCGTCTGCCTTCGGCTCAGGTCATGATCCCAGAGTCCTAGGATCAAGCCGCTATTGGGCTCCCTGCTGACCGGAAGCTTGCTTCTCTCTCTCCCAGTCCCCCTGCTTGTGTTCCCTCTCTTGCTGTGTCTCTCTCTGTCAAATAAATAAATAAAATCTTAAAAAAAAAAAAGGTGACCTGTAAAGTAGCTTTGAACTTATTACAAACAACTGAGAAGAATGACTTAAGTGATAAAAAATATCAGCTCAAGGCATGATAAAACCTTTTATACACAAGAGTTGATTTCTATCATCCTTAGTCTTTCTTAGTGCCTAGTCTGATTTCCAAATATCAATCACTTTTGCAGACTCCCTTTCAGCTGAGTTTTTATGGTCTCATTTATCTGAGAAGGATTAACTCCCACTCCAACTTGAAGTCCCTGTGATTTTTCTCCCAAGAATAAACAAATGTTTATGGAATGTCAGTTTCAGGTGCATAACCATAGGGTAAAGTCCTTGCTCTCTTGGAGCTTACAGACTGCAGGGGAAGAAGTGTGGTGAAACAAGAAAAAGTGTAAAAGAGTACTGAGGCTTAGAGCATGTCATCTGTTTGTTTCAGACACACACATTTTTATTTGCTCCTAAAGCATGCCTGTGATATAGGAGAGAAACTTGTCACATTTTATAAGTGGGGAAATAGAGCTGGGGCAAGCCATTGGCCAGAGGCTACTCAAATAGAAAGTGACCCAGGTAGCATTCAAAGGAATCAAGCTGCTCTCTATGAGCAAATCCCGCATCCCCCTTCCTTTTCCTGGTTCCTAAAGATGTTCAGTTTCCCTATGTTTCGTAACGATACTTAGTTGAATATTTACCTCCCTCTTTCTTCCTTCTTTTTGTTTTCCAACTAACATATTTTGGGATGCGATCTCAGAAGAGAAACATAGAGTGGGGTTTTGGATTGTTTTATCACTGATGCCATCAGGTTAGCACCCACCAATTTAGGTGCACGCGAGATTACTGTGGGCCATGTCGATTCCCCTCCTCATTATCACTTTGGAAATGGGTCTTCCTTGCTTCCCCAGCAAACATGAAACACCGAAGTTTCCAGTGCCCATTGGAGATGGGTTGAGCTGTATGTACATACCCACTCGTGCTTGAGAAGGGACATGCATAAAACTTGTCCTGCATCCTGTTGCTACCACTGACTAGAGAAATATTTCAACAGAGCAGGTCCAGATCAGGAGAAATCCTCCCCCTTACTTGGTAAAAGTTCCCAAAGCAAAGGCACGGGTTGGGCAGTGGGAACAGAGAACACAGGACATAGAAGGAAAGAGCGTACGTAGTGGTTTTCCATTTTTGTTCATTTGTTGAACAAAACACTTCACAATGCTTTGTGGACCTGAACCTCCTGACCCCACTGGTCATGCTGGTTAATATCAGTAGTGTGTCTTGGCCAATCTGGCCACAAATGTAGATTTGTGTACGAATCTATGTCAGTAGAATCTGGTGTGCAAAGGAACTTAATTGGGGCTGTGTAGATTGGGCGGGCAGTGATGCACTTAAATCTGTTTTATTTTGGAATGATGGAACACAGTGAAAATGCCTACATAAGCTTCCTAAGGAGAACTGCATTGGAATATGTCCTTAAGCTATAAAATTACAGTGATCACTCAAGATGTTCACTATCCTTTGGCATTTTTTTTTTTTTAAATGTGAAATAAAAGTTAGATAACAAGACTGGGGAAAAAAGTCACTCTGTGCCCTCAGGAACCCTTGGTTTTTACCAAGTCTGGTTCCTCTTAAGCCCTCACTGTCCATTTTCAGGTGTCATGACACACTATGGCCACCACGTGGCCTTCAGGGAAATGCAGAGTAACGTTGGGCATGTCACTTATTTTTGGTTAGTTTTGATTTCTTCTATAAAATTGGACTCATACTACCTTCCTAACAGAGTTGTTGTGATGTTTAAATGAGAGACATAAGTAACCTGATTCATTCCCTCTCGAAGACAGGTTGAGAGAAGAGGGCTGCTGTATTTAAGTCCATGTTAGAAAGAATTACATACACACAAAGAAATTGTAACATCAAATTTGATGACATCTCTAAAAAAACCAAATATCAGCAATAAAAAAATCAATGGGTAAAATCCATCTCTTAAACAAAAAGACAGCAGTATTGAATCACAAATTGATTCAATAACTTAAAACTATAATTATAACTTAATTGTATATTATTTACAAAAGATGGCAGCATAAAAAGTGATTTACTAAAGCTGAAAGTAAAAGGATGGGCAATATCATACCAGGCATAAACAAAAAGAAAGCTGGGATCAGAACCTTAGCACTCAAAAAAGTGGAAATCAACACTAGGGCAACAACACTGGGTGAGAAATGAAAGGTGATCTATGATGATAAAGAGGGTGAACCACGTGAAGCTTTCTGATAATTATTTATGTACCAAAGGACATGCCATTAATACTCATAAATCAAAACCTATAGGAAATACAAAGAGAAATGGACAATGCTTAACTGAGGGATTTAGTTCCTTTCCGTTGGTTCCTGACAGAGGTAGTGGGGACAATAACTACAGCAACGAGGGATAGTATACCACACACACATACATTACCCTTTTCTTTCAAATGATCTTGGAGGGTTCACATATCCGATCATATCAAAATCCTTAATAAATAAAAACATTAAAAAGCCATACACGCAATGAATAAATAATCTCTTGTCTAATTAGTATAGAATTAGAAAGCTTGAGAGCGGGTGAACAAAAATTCCACTCCCAGGAAGTGTGTAAACTCTCTCTAAATAATTTCTGGGACAAAGTGAAAATTAAAACTAAATTTGTGGGGTGCCTGGGTGGCTCAGTGGGTTAAGCCTCTGCCTTAGGCTTAGGTCATGATCTCAGGGTCTCCCCCTCCATAGGGCTCTCTGCTCAGCGGGGAGCCTGCTTCCCCCTCTCTCTCTGCCTGCCTCTCTGCCTACTTGTGATCTCTGTCTGTCAAATAAATAAATAAAATCTTTAAAAAAAAACCCTAAAATCATGACATCACAAACATAATGTATGTGTATGTCATACAATGTTGTCAAAAGGTCAGCTCTGTGTGTGTGTGTGTGTGTGTGCATGTGCACACACATGCTCTCACATAGGTGCTGTACAGGCAGCCTCTTTTCTTGTTTGATCCTGTCTGGGCAGACCTAGGAGTGACTCAGTGGCTGCCTTCAGGAATACCCAGGTTGGATATGAAGAGGACGCTGATTCATTTCTCCTTTATTTAAATAATCTGAGTAGTGCTTTAAATAAACTATGTCGTTATTGTCAGCAAAGGAGGAAACTGTGTGCACTCATTAACAAAGGAGTGTTTTCAAGCTCATTTACAAGGAGGAAACTGACACCTAGGGACAATCTGATGTGTCCCAAGTCACCCAGCTCACTGAAACTGGGACCTAACAGCGGCTCCCTGGGAACGGGCCACCCTCTCTATTATGCTCTCCTCATTCCAGTGTGTTGGGGGAGGGGAGCTGGGTCTACCCCACCAGAAGCCACAGGGCACAAAGAATAAAATGCCCCGAGAACAGCAAGTCAAGGGAATGAGCTCTGAATGAGGAATCAGCCTGAAATGTGTCCTTCAACTGAAACATTTTTCTGGCTTATGTTTGTTTTTCACAGACTTCGCTCTCAACCCTTGGCATAGCACTGAAATTCCATAACTATTCAATAACCAAGAAGAGTGCGAAAGGCTGTGACCATGGATGGTGGGAAATTAATGAGCACATGTAAGTGGTTTCTGGATGTAAGGAATCTGATAAAAGGCCTGACCCAGAAGTTCAAAGACTTGGATTCCTTGTTCCCAAAGAGTTTGCAGTTTACTACTTACAGATATGGAAATAGAAGGGTATAGAGGCTAAGAACTTGCTCAAGGTCACTCAGTCATATGTGATTAAGCCAGGATTCAAATCCATGTCTTATGACTCCCAAGTCCTTGGCTCATTGCTCCTTGCTGCTGGGCTATGGGTGTATATACTATACATTTTACGAAAATAGCTTGGCAGATGAAGTCTTTCAAACCATGCAGCCCTGGAGGAAATAGTAAATAGGAATCTTGGTGATAGGAAAGGTAGAAACCTTTAGCCAGTTCTTTGCAGGAGGAGAGGCTACACTGGCCTGGCTGTATCCTGAGGCTGGGACATGGGTTGAGGTTGATGAGAGAAATCTAGATGACTGAGCTTCCTGTACTGACCGAGGAGCTCTTCACTCTCGCCTTTCATTTGTCCTGTAGTGGTTTTTATTCTTTATTTGCTTCTGAAGTTGTAACAGATCTTGTAATAAAAAATATAGAATGTCCTGGGCACCTGGGTGGCTCAGTGGGTTAAGCCTCTGCCTTTGGCTCAGGTCGTGATCTCAGGGTCCTGGGATCAAGTTCCGCATCGGGCTCTCTGCTAGGCAGGGAGCCTGCTTTCCTCTCTCTCTCTCTCTGCCTGCTTGTGATCTCTGTCAAGTAAATAAATAAAATCTTTTTAAAAAAATATAGAATGTCCTGTCTTTATAGCAGAATAGCTTCGAAGTTTACTTTGAGGTAAGATTATTTTTTGTGAAGTTAGCCTAAGGAATTTACCTGCTAATTTTGTGCTCATTGTTAATCCATGAATGAGGCTTTCCTTTTCTAAATGATTTTCCTGAACAACCTTCTTTCATTTCCTTTAAGCTCTCGGATTATGAGCTAAAGTGGTCACTGGTTCTGTCTTCACTGGGATAAATCCTACCTGATTTATGACCATCCTTGGATCCATTATTAAGACGTGGATTGTACTTCTTTTGGGAGTACTTTTGAATCAGGGTCTATTATGTAGGAGGCAGAATACCTGGGTTCAAATTCTAGCTATGTCATTAAGTAGCTGTATTAACTAGGACAAATAATTTAATCTCTTTGATTTTCAGTCTGTAAATGAGATAAGGAGGGATTTTTTTTTTTTGCTAAGCATTCAATTAAATAATGCATACTACATACCAAAAAATATTAACCATTATTATAATTAATATGATTGTTTTGGATAAAGTTGTTGAATCACTATTTTGTGTAATGTTACATAATGTAACATTATGTGTCAACTGTATTAAAAAAAATTGCTTTGGAAATGACATTGGATGGGTAAATACTATGGAATGTGCTTTCTCTTCAAGTTTTAAGAATATTGCATTCTGGTATTTCATTAGAGGTCCAGAAAACAAATCTTTACAATTCTTTTGTAAAATATGATACTATTTCTTTTTTGTCCTAAGTAACAACCCCCACCACCCACGGAGTGTTCCTGCCAAAGTATGAACAAGATCTTCTCCCAAGCAATCAATACCAGAAGAGCTCTCTGCCCTAAATACTTTTTCCAAAGGGCCAGCTCTTCCCTCTTTCTTGCCAGCTGGGAGAAACCCTATCAGATTCTTTTGATGCTAGTTGTGCCCTTAGGATTTAAAATGACAGCCCTTTCCATTACCAGTTATTTTCATCTAAAAAGGAAGGAGTCTAACTGAACTAATTTCTGATACCTTGCTGAAAAGCTGCGTAAAGGCATAATGGGGAAGTAGGAAAAGGTAATGCTGGCACAAGGAAGCCCAGTGCTCGTGAGTTCAGAGAAGGTGAGGATGGGGTGTGCGAACTCAGAGCAGCTAGAAGGCAGCCTATAAGCCCTGAAGGAATGGATGTCCTTCCTAGGAAGTTCTGCAGAGCAAAGTTCCTGACAGGAAAGCTGTTGGTGCCCTAGAAAGTTCTAGGGCTTAGTATCAACAGACTTGAGTCCTAATCCTTCTTCTACTTTCTCACTACTTTGAACTTGAACTCTTTACTTCACCTATTTAAATTCTCAGTTTTCTTTTCTATCTTTCTTTCTTTTTTTTTTTTTAAAGATTTTATGTATTTATTTGACACAGAGAGAGAGAGATCACAAGTAGGCGGAGAGGCAGGCAGAGAGAGCAGGGAAGCAGGCTCCCTGCTGAGCAGAGAGCCCCGTGTGGGGCTCGATCCCAGGACCCTGCGATCATGACCTGAGCCAAAGGCAGAGGCTTAACCCACTGAGCCACCCAGGCGTCCCGACTTCTCGGTTTTCTTACCTGTCATGTGTCTGTATCTGTAAACCAACTCTTGCTGGTTTCTCTGATTTCTCACTTTTCTTTTTTTTTTTTTTAAATTTTAGTTCCATTAGCCACCACTATGCCCCCGTTCCTTACTGTTCCCCTCTAAACTCCAGCTCAAGGGCCTTGGGGGTGAGAAGCGATTGGCATTCACAGATTCCAGTGGAGGATGTCCCTCCTCAGCCCGTGTGCTTGCTGTTTCCCTTTGAGACCTTGCGGGTTTCACTCTGGGAAGAGCTTCGCCAACACAGGGCAGAGACCTAACTTACCATGGGCCCCCAGAGAGCACAGTAATATTTCATGTTCTACTAACCACAGTACTCATATCGTAAGAATTACTAACAGGAGGGGCATCTGCTCATAGGTACAAGAAGTAAGAAAAATCAAGGTGAGGAAATATTGTGGGCAGACATTTTTATTTTGAAATTCTACCAAGGACAAGCCCCAAAGTGCACATCGGTTTTCAATTTCATTTGGAAAAAAAATATCGTTGTGTTTTACTTTAACTATTGCTGGGTTCTTTCCATATTTTCATCCTGAGCTCATGGATTCCACTCTGCTCCATGGCGAGGTTTGTGGGCAAAAGCAGGCATTTCTTGTTATATGGTTATTTACACAGAAAGAAAGAGAGGACCCATATTTCTTCTGATTACAAGTACTGGTGAGGAGAATACTAGATAACAGTCAAGAGTACTGCTGTTGTATTTAGCAGAGTAGAAAATTGAGGCGACAGAAGTTACTCAGTCACTTAAGCATACGTTGGAGAACTACCGTTAGCTCTGCGGTGAGCATCTCTGCTTACAAAGCCCAAAGTGCCAAAGTGTCTGTGTGTTCACTGTCAATGGGAAGGGTGGACAGAGCCTCATCCACGCTTCTTCCCTGACTCTTGCCTCCTTAGGTACTGTGGCTCGTACATGGATCACCAGACGATTTTCCGTGTGCCTAGTCCGCTCGCTCGCATTCAGCTGCAGTGCAGTTCAAGGCTTTCCGACCAGCCGCTTCTGGTGGAGTATGGAAGTTACAACATTAGTCAACGTAAGCCTGGAATTCGCTTTTTAGAAAACTCTAATAAATGGTTAAACAGAGTCTCACACTTCGTAACTCTAAACTTAATAAATTTATAAATTAAGCTAAACTAAACTTAAGAAACTTAAGAAATTAAGGAATAAAAACAGATTTATTTCTGCTTCGTTACTACTAATGTGTAAATGAATATATTATAAATACACATAATATAAACAAAATACATAATCAATAAGACACAAACTTATGTATTTATTACTACTATCATTTAAATTGTAGAAGAAATGACATAATTCTCTGTTACAATTGAGAAATTGTTTCTTATGTTATTCTTATGCTATATGGGACAGACCCATTTCTTTGATTTATTGTCCCTGCTACTCTTAAGTCTTTGAACATTTGATGTTTATATGAATATTTGGTGGATCAGAAGACAACTGTTGTGATTCACTTCAGCCCATGACCCATAGGGAGAGTTGGTTGGTCAAGGAGAGTTCAAACAGCAGGCCTCAAAATGTTACTCTCCACACTGAGAACCACGGGGACAATGGCCAGGAGGTAGTCAGCAGTGTTTGGGGGAAGTCTTCAGAGCTGGAGAGACTAGATATTGACTCAGGAAACTCTTGGCCCATTTTAAAAGGGGAAAAGTAAGGGTTAACCACTCCATGAGGATAAGACTTGAGAGAAAGCTCATTTAGAACCTTCCTTCTTTGCCAATATACTTGCTTCTGGATCTGGGCTATTATACTTCTGAATATCAGAATATTACAATTTCCAGCAAGAATAACAGGTAAATAGTGAATCGTCTTATTTTCAATTGTTTTTTCAAACATGAATATTTTCTACAAACCTACCCTCTCTGTTGTGTGCCAGGGAGATAGGGGTTGACCAGACCATGCATTTCCCCCCATTCTTTTGCACAAGGGGAGTATCTTAGTCTGTCCAGCTACTCTAACAGAGTACTCCAGACAGGATAGCTTATAAAGAACAGAAACTTATTTCTCATAGTTCTAGAGGCTGGATATCAGAGATCGGGATGCTAGCTAGCATGGTCAGGTGAGGGCTCTCTCTGGGTCGCAGACTTCTATTCTCACATGGTAGAGGAGGCTGAGGGAGCTCTGTGGGGCCTCTTTTATAAGGACATTGATCTTATTCATGGGGCCTCTGCCTTCATCACCTAATTCCCTTCCTAAGGCCCTTCTTCCTAGTATCATCACATTGGGCACTAGGATTTCAACATAAGAATTAGTGAGGCCCACCAACCTTCAGACGATAGCAACAAAGGGTTTATTATTTCTAATATATTTAGCTTTAAGTCCAGGACTTATAATTCAAGATCAGGCAGAAGATGGATCTTTGATGAGTAGCCAGCTGAAGCGGACTGGGAGGTAGAAAGTTTTGAGGCCAGTCACTAATCTCTCTAGGTCCAAGTGTCAAAGATCAGTGGTTACTAATGTATTTGGGGACAGTGATCACTTGAAAATGGACTTAAAAGCACAGAGTCCTTAGAACAGTGCCTGTGATCATATAGGATTCAGAGACACCAGGAGGCCACTTGTAATTCCCTCGGGAGTCTAAAGACTGCATCCCAAGACTGCTGGACTCTCTAAAGCATATTCCAGCTTTCACTTTGAAGCCAGACTGCTGAGTGAAAGATGGAGATAATGGAAGTTTGACTATACCTGTGACCTGGAGCCAGTGTCCACTCAGAGCCTCTGGTGGGTTAGTTTACTTTCTCTGCTCTCCTAAAGTCACTTGTTTTGTCTTTCAGTTGTCACCTCTAGCTTGATTTGATGGAGAAACTGTAGAATTACTGTCTCTACATGGCCAATTCCTTAACCACCTAATACTTCATCATTCTTTGTTCATGTGGTCTGACAACTTTTAGGGACTCACCCAAGACTTCTCGTGTTTTATTGTCTCTAGCCTGTCCCGTTGGATCTTTTCGATGCTCCTCTGGCTTGTGTGTCCCTCAAGCCCAGCGATGTGATGGAGTAAATGACTGCTTTGATGAAAGTGATGAGCTTTTCTGTGGTGGGTATTTGAATTCTTCTGTGGCTTTCTTAGGAACAAGTAACTTCTCAGGGCCATTGTTGCTGCTGATGTATATCCTGGGTCTTTGTAGCTGTTAGCTATTGCTGCATAACAAGTTACCCAAAACTCAGTGACTGACAATAATCATGTATTCTAGACCACGCACCTGTGAGTTGTTTGAGATAGGACTGATCTAGGCTGGCCTCAGCTGGGTCCTTCTGCTTTAAGCAGTAGGTCCTCTTAAGTTTGGTTCTTTCCAGGTTGGGGTCAGATCTACTGCTCATGGCTTCTTTTCTCATTGAACCAGTGGGCTGGCCATGGCAGTGGTAGTAGCAAAGGAGGGGTGAGCAAAACCACAGTGTTCCTCTTAAGTTCTGGGCTTGGAGCCGGCACACCATCACTTACATCATATTCCATCACTCAAAGCGAATCCTAGAGCTAAGGCTACAGTCCAGGGGCAGGAAGCTTATCACACACACTTTGGGGTCATGCAAGAGTGGAGGTGTATAATAGTGTATAACAGTCCCACAGGGAGTGAGGATCTGAGGCCAGTAATTCAATGAACCACAATCTTCAACTAACAGAGAAGTCACCACTTTCAGCCCATTCATTCATGGAGCATAGGTGTTGGGAAGGAGAGAATTACTGTTATTGCTATTATTGCCTGTATAGTTTGCAACAGCGTCACACTTGCAATGACAAAGGGGAAGGGTATTGGAAATTCCTATTTTGGACAGCGATTCTCTCTCTTGGTTTCTCATTTACTATTTACACATCATTCCTGAATCTACCTCCAGTTTTAGGGAGTCATATGGAGGGGATGGTTCATCAGACCATATGACACCATCGGCAATGCTTTCTCCTAAAGATCCAGACTTTCATTCAAATACAACTGTGATGGTGAAGCTATTTAATTCCTTTCATATTCTTGGAGAAAAAGTATAGTTAATATAACTATGAAAAACTTATATTCCTGAAAAACAACCTGTGGCTCTACACCTTTATTTATTTATTTTTTTGACATAAAAAAGTAAAACTCTCTTAACTTAGGGCTCAGTGACCTTCTCAATCTATAGGGTTTTCTGTTGCTGAAGAAAATAAATGCTGGCTATTATATAGTGAGCAGGTTGCTGGTGTTTTTTTTACATTATTATCATTCCCTGCTATGATTATTGTTATTGTATAAAAAGGGCTGTTTTTGGTAATCATTATTTCTCATTGTGCCATTTTGGAAAATATTCCCTAGGAGTCAGCTAGGTACACCCAGAAGCCTCAATGAACATTCCAGGGCAGTCATATCCTCTCCTGTTACCTCTGGCCCCTAACAAGAGATGCCACTGAAAACACGAGAGCAAATAACAAAAAAGGATCATTTTTCACAAAACCAGAAATGTCAAAGGAATCATATCTTCCAAGAGTGCTTGCTAATATAAGTGTGCCTGTCCCTTGTCCAAAGGCAATTCATGAAAATATTCCAAAGAAGAAAACTTGTGATAATTTACAATGGTGTTTCTTAATTCAGGAAATGGATCACCCAGGACAAATCATTTAAAAGACGGTTTTCCTTATACACAGATGACAAGCCTATTGTCCTTCAAGATCTCATAGCTGTTAATCTATTCAACAAAACTTTAATGAGCACCTAATATGTAGTTAGGGCCCTGAGATTTAAAAAAAAAAAAAAATGAATAAGAAATCCTCAAGTTAAGGCCACTCCCACTTTTTTTAGGAAGGCAGACAAGTTCAATTTTATGTATTTAGTTATTTGATTTTTTTTTTTTTTTTTGAGAGAGAGAGAGAGGGAGGGAGGGAGGAGGGGCAGAGGAAGAGAGAATCTTAACCAGTTTCCACGCCCTGAGACAGTGACCTGAGCGGAAATCAAGAGTTAGAGCTGAACTGAGTCATCCAGGCACCCCAGACAAGTTCAATTTAGATAACAACTTATGATTTTTCTTTTCCTTAAAAGAAAATCTCAGGATGCATTTAGTTGTAATTAAGTACACAAATTGCCAGAGTTGAATGTGTTTTGGCAAAAGCAAAAACCAGACCTGACCAACTCGGAGCACTAGGGATTACAGCAAAGTTTCAACCTCAGCTTTTCTCTGGCAGGTGTCAGGTTGGAGGAAAAGACACTTTGTATTTTATGGAAGTCATCTTAGCCATGTGCACCATTAGAAGGGCACTGCTGGTTCTCAAAGGCCGGTGATGACTCAGCTCATGAGCTTTCTGTCTGTTTTCCTTCCAGTGACTTCTAAGCCTGCCTGTAATGCCAGTTCCTTAAGACAGCCCAGCCCTCTGGTCTGTGACGGCTTCAGGGACTGTGAGGATGGCCAAGATGAGCAGAACTGCACTCAGAGTGAGGGAGAGTCCTCTGTGCTCTGCCCTTCTTCCTGTGTACTCCGTTAAGTGGGAACTGAATACCCCTGGGGTGGGGGGTAGGACAACTGATGTGTGCTGGTGTTGCCGAGACTTACCCAGTTTCAGCACTGAAAATCCCAGTTCCCTGGGTTCCTCCTGGGCCCAGGCAAAATGGGACAGTTGGTCACTGTTTGAGTTGAGTGTGTGTGTTGAGCGTGTGCATGTGTGCGTGCACGTGCGTGTGTGTCGTGTGACTACTGGAAGATTTTCGTTGCTTATTTGCTTTTAATGCCGCCGGAGAGTAAAGGATGCTGAGGACGTGATCTAGAGGGACCTGCCAGATACCGTGATGGGCATGTTCTCTTCTAGCCCCTGCAGAAACACACACCACTAGAGCTGTGAACAAATGTGCTGGGATTCCCAAAGCCTGCCCTTTTCCCCCATAATGCTGTGAAAGGACTGGATATGGTATTGACCTTTGCTCAAAATTTTCTTGGAGAGCACGACAAAATAATCAATAGGCCACGGCCTAAAGAAACCAATAAGGCCAACCGCTTTGCATGTCTGGAAGAAGAAAGGAGAGGCCATGGGATTGATTCTCAACAGGTGGCCTGCCTGCCCGCCTGGCTTCCAATGGCTCTGCTGGGGTGAGGGGGCTGGTCACCATGGGCCTCGCATCATCGCCCTCTGCCATGTTGCCCAGAGTGGCAAATACCAATGCCCGGGCAACCCCATCCTTGGAGGACGGAGTTGAGTGTCATTCCCTCAAGTCTGTTTCTGGGCAGGAAAAACTCTACCCTCTTTTGTTCATTTTTAGGCATTCCATGTAGCCACAGGACTTTTAAATGCGGCAATGATATTTGCTTTAGGAAACAAAACGCACAGTGTGATGGGACCGTGGACTGCCCAGACGGAAGCGACGAGGAAGGCTGCAGTGAGTAGAAATACTCTCCTTCCGACTCCCTGTAGTCCCTCCTCGCGTTCTAGTTGTTCATTTTCATTCCCTTCTTGGGGTCAATCCCCCTGGCAAAAGTTGGGGTCCTGGGAAGAATAGTAAATATTGGAGAACTGCGTCTGAAATGGTTTCTCAGAATAAAAACCTCTGGAGGGGATCCTCTCTGTTTTCTCGACAACAAGCATTAAAGCCTCAGGTGCTTATAATGAGAACTTCCACTTTCTGGTAACTCTAATCAAGGGAGAGGCTTCTGAATAAAAAGTCCCCGAGAAAAGAAACTGAAACTGGAACACAGTGGGTGACTGTGACTTAAGCCTTGTGTTAGAATCAATGCCAAGCGCTGCTGCTTTCTTTGGCTACGCCCTGAAAACTATAGTCTGCCATATGTTAGTTTGTGGTCTCTAACTGGCTCCTAGGCAGCAGGGTAGTTACGCATCCTTATCAAAACATAACTGGAAAATAATTGTTCTGGTAACTACTTTGTCTTAATAGGTGTTCATATGTCTTTCTATCAAATCAGCGCGCCCCCAAAGACGCACTCCTTCTCTTGCGATTGGAACTAATCTTTTCCTCCCCAATCATTTAAGCCCCAAGGCTACTGTTCCTATCACGCAGCTGTTGCTAATGAGGCCTTGAATCAATGTGCTTTATTGTCCAGAGACTCTGTGTCCCGCCTGCCTGTTCTCCGGAGGAAGTGGTCTGGGGGTGCGTTTTCTCTAGAGAAGCAAGAGGTTTCAAATTGCTTGCCTGGTGCCTCAGTTCCCAGTGCAGCTTGAAACCCGATTTAATTTCCAGTTTTTCTTCCAAGTCTGCTCCACCCCTCACCCCCCCACCCCGGGTCTGCTTTTAAGTCACATGGCCCTTCCTTTCTCCGAAGGCTGCAGCAGGGGCTCCTCCGCCCTCCACCGCATCATTGGGGGCAGCGACACACAGGAAGGGGGTTGGCCGTGGCAAGTCAGCCTCCACTTTGTCGGCTCGGCCTACTGCGCAGCCTCGGTCATCTCCAGGGAGTGGCTTCTTTCTGCAGCCCACTGTTTCCACGGAAACAGGTAGGGCATCTCACTTCTTAGTCTAAGAGGGCACCCTCTCTGATCCCAGACCATACATCTGCCCTCAAGCTGTGGAAGGAAGCTGCCCGCTGGGAACATTCGAGCAGTTCAAATGGTGTGTGTGTGTGTGTGTGTGTGTGTGTGTGTGTGTGTGTGTAGAACAGGCACTGGACTTCTATTTGGAGAGGAAGGGTAATTTCCAAAGTGGTGGTTGGCAGGGGTGGGGGGGCTCCCACATCACCAGGCAACTAACTCTTTGACGCCAGTCTAGTGTCTTGCAATTTAACTCAATTTTGACCCTGTCTGCTTGCAGATAGCATCAGATTAAACAGGTGGAGGGCTCAGACCTAGGAAACATTTCCCTCCTCCCCACCTCAGACACCTATTCTAAGTCCAGGTTGTCACTGTTCTTCTGGCTCAACAGCTATAGAGGTTCTAAATATCTCTTCTTAGGGTTTAATAAATTTGCTAGAGCAGTTCATAGAACTGAGAAAAGTGGTTTACTTTCTAGATCACTGGTTTATTGTGTACAATAAACACAATTTATTTGTCCTGTGTATCTCATCCCTCTGGTTGTTCCTGAGGGATGAGATACATCCTATATTTTATATAAATACCCTATATTTTATATAAATAAAATATAAAATAAATAAATAAATAAAAATAAATGAAATATAAATAAAAATAAAGTAAAAATAAAATAATAATTTAATATAAAACCTCTAAGGGTTTTATATAATTGAACTATGTGCTTCTTGTGGAACTTACAGAATTCACGTTCATGATTAAAATGGCTATGCTTGTCTTCGATCATTAGTCTTTTACACTATGACACTGTTCCAAGTAACATGTTAACCTTAATACTCCCCCAGGTCCCCGATGCCAACCATGAGATGTCAGGCCAGCAGATTCGGGCCCACACTCTTTGAATTCTGTCCTTATTTTTCTTGCAAAGCTTTCGCAATCTCTTCACCCCGCTAGAACAATCTCTTCATCCCACTAGAACAAGGCTGCTGTGCAGGTGGAGATGGACACCTCACATGGAGACCACAAGACCCTCAGTAAATTTGCGCAAGGGCACAAAGGTCAGAAGTAGAGTTCTGGAAGGGCTGGCAAAGAGTGGGGTCCTTGTGAATGGTCATGCTTGAGCAGTTGTAGCCATGATCTTTCAGGCTTCTGGTACATGGATGACAAGAAGGAATTTCATCAAATTCCTCCTTATTGCACTTTGATTTCTAAACTCTCTTGAATTCATATTATTTGAATTTGGCAAAAGGATTCCCAGATCACTGTCTTACCGGCCCTGTCTGTCCCCATCAGATGCCTATGTCAGCATGAATAGGAAGAATGTAACAAATTAATTATAGTCACATTCTTGACCTGCGTGTGGTTCATGAGATAGCATGGGCAACAGAATTTCCACCAGTTCTTTAGGATGGCAGAGGGACTTTTCTGGAACATGGCTATCATGCACCACCCCTACTACACCTTCCTTCAACTCTGTTTACTAGGAGACAGGGAGGCTGGGAAAAGTTGTGTTTTCCGCCATGTCCGTGGACAGAGCCAGGGACTAGAATGGGACTGGAAGGGAGGCCTCCTTTTCTCAGCACTTGTCAGGCTGCAGAGGGCTTGTGTCCAAACCCTGGATGGTTCTTCAAACCCTGGCCACTGACTTCATGCTTCCTTCCTTTTCTGCCAGGTTGTCAGACCCCACGCCATGGACTGCTCACCTCGGGATGTACGTGCAGGGGAATGCCAAGTTCATCTCCCCAGTGAAGAGAATTGTGGTCCATGAGTACTATAACAGTCAGACCTTTGACTATGACATTGCTCTGCTACAGCTCAGTACAGCCTGGCCTGAGACCCTGAGACAGCTCATTCAGCCAATATGCATCCCTCCTGCTGGCCAGAAAGTGCGCGGTGGGGAGAAGTGCTGGGTGACCGGCTGGGGGCGAAGGCATGAAGCAGGTGTGTGAATGGGTGAAGGGTCATGCCCTCCCCCTCCGGATAATACTAACTTGCGTTGATGTAGTGCTTTGGGGCTCATGGGGGTTTTTTGTATATGTTCTCGTTTGAGCTTCCTGATAATTCTAAGAAGTAGAATGGAGGCAGTGTTAATTATTTCTATTTTATGACGTTCTTCCTTTGCCCCAAAAAGAAGCAAGACCCACCACATCAGGGGCGGCAGGGAGGGCGGGTTCTGAATAGGGCAAGATTGGAGAGACGGTATGGGCCTTTTCCAAATTTTGCTAAGTTTTCCACTACAGAAGAGAGTTTCTCTTTACTCAGGGTCCCTTTCACCCAAAGAAGGAAGGGATTCCTTTTCTTAAAGAAGAGGACACCCACACCACCCCTCCCCCCAACAAACCCTATTATGTCAAGTCAGAGGCAACTATCTGGAGGGTTGTGCAGATCTGTCCATCACAAGGGCAACTAGCCAGGTAGATGAGAGTCAGGGCTGAAAGCCAGCCGGTCCTTAGCTCCCCAGAGTGCAAATTCAGGCCTGAGGGTACATCAGCCCAGAACTGGACCGCCCAGAGGGGATACTTCTGTACAATCCCTTCACCCTAGCTGGCATCTCTATCATTATGCACAAAGATCAGAGTGGTTGGGACGTCCTGATGTCCCCACATCTGCTCCATCAAGATGTTTCACGGTCTAGGATTAAAGGTTGATTCTGAATACGCAGTGAGAGGAAGAAGCCACAGCTTTGTGAGCACCGCCCCAGGGCTGACGCTTTTCCTTCGTCTCCCCCACATCTCAGATTCCCGGGCAGACATTTCCAAGGGTTTAAGGACAGATGCGTTTTCTGCCAACTTTGACTTTTATCCTTGCCCTTCTTTTGACACTCTCTAAACGTTCCTTGCGGGCAGCTTCTGCAGGGCTCACTGCTGGCGTGTGAGTTAATGTCCCAGGGGCCTGCTGGGATCTCAGAACTCTAATGACGGAGAGCGGCTCATGGCTCCAATCCCCATAACCTATCAGGACTGTGCTCAGGGCTTTAATGACATTATCTTAGATCACAGGAGGGAAGAGTCGATTCAACCAGCTTATCATGGGACATCTCTTTATAAGCATGAGTGTGAGTGTACTTACTTTTCGGAATCATTTTAGCCAGGCAGGATAAAAAGGAAGTGAAAAGGGTATAACAAAACTGTTATGTCTTTATGGTTTCCAGTTCTCTCTCCTATATCTGATTATGCTGCTCCATTTAAAAGGTAGGCCTCGCAACCAGTATTAGTGACTATTGGGATTCACAGTCCTACTGGAAGCAGGAAGTACGTAGTGAGGGAGTGTGGCTCAGCCGGAGATAGAGTCAGACCTTGGGTGTGAGTCCTGCTCTATTACTTGCCGTCAGGTCGGACACTACCTCTAACCTCCTCAGCCTTTATTTCTTCATCAGCAAAAGGGGGATTATAAAAGAATTTCCATAAAAAATTGTTCTGAGGATGAGGAGATAATGTGAGTAGGTGGTCTGACGGCACCCCGAGTAAGTGTAATCATTACCCTGATTTCCACTTCCCATGTGTTTTCCAGACAATAAAGGCTCCCCTGTTTTGCAGCAAGCAGAGGTAGAGCTCATCGACCAAACCCTCTGCGTTTCCACCTATGGGATCATCACTTCACGGATGTTGTGCGCAGGGGTCCTGTCAGGCAAGAGAGATGCCTGCCGGGTAAGTCATCGCACCTTTCCTTTGTCAAGATGCCATGCTTTCCATACGTGCTTTCATGTGTAGTTTGCACAACACTGGGAAAGAACTAGGACAGGTATTTCCCTTAATTCAGAGACTAATTATAATCTAATTGCCTAAGATCAGGGAAAGGCGATTAAATAATTAGGTCTTTAAAACTCAATATTCTGCTTCCCATGTATTTTCCTCATTTAGAAAATGAGATTTGGATTTATCGTTCTGCCATGATTTATTTTCTTGTAACCAAGAACTAAAAAAAACAAAGCAGTCCTCTCTCTCTCTCTCTCTATTTCTCTCTCTCTCTCTCTCTCACACACACACACACAGTGTCTTAGGATGGTTAGCAGCCATTTCTCTACTGAAATACCAGGGTTTTATTCACTTGCTCCTTTGATGCATAGGCTGGGGAAAGGGAAAGAGGAGTGGGAGAGGCGACAGAGGACACTCGTTCCTATGCCTCTGGTTAGGCCTCCTGACAGGGGTCAAGTTGGAGTTCATGTTCATGGATATGTTTCCAAGTCTCAGATTCCAATCTATGCAGATAACTGTATGATTGCCAAAAGGTGAACAGATGCTTTTGAGGCTGAAGAGGGCAGTGGGAGCTGTTCCCACATCTCTCTAAAACCTTAGCCACTATGCCACAAATACTCATTGTAATAATGGATTTTATCTTCTGAACTCCTAATTTGTGGCAAGCACTAGATCCTTTATATAAATTCATTTAAGTCTTTCTTTCACGACCATTTTATGGAAGAGGAAACTAGACACAGAGAGGGTGAGCAAATTATCCAAGGTCACACAGCTAGTAAATAAATACCTGAGCTGGAATGTGAACCCTTATCTGTCTAATACTAAAACTGCTATGTTTTGGCTGCTTCCTTCCTGAGGCTAGGCAGTCATATAGTCCTATTCCACCTAGCCATCAGAGTTTACAGGTCAACTTAGACTTAGTAGAGCTGGTATGGCAATAATTAAAATAAAAAGAGCCCAGTTTCTCACCAGCCAGAATTCACTTAAGCAGGGTTGGAACTGGGGGGTGGGACTCGGGGGCAAATTCGGAATGCTTTTTTATCTTTGCCTCTAGCTAAGTTGCAGTTTTACCTGTTCTCCAAACTAGAAAAATAAAGTCCAGATGTTATAATTTAAAGGATAGATACTGTAGGAATTATGTTTACACTTTGAATTATTTTCATCTTTGCTTTTTGGAGTTGAGATATCAGAAGGGACTCTCAAATGAGGGTGATCTGTCCTTGACAGCTGTGGGCCAGCAAGCCATGGGGGTTTCCTCAGGGTGTCATTCTTCATTGTTCTTTGTCAGAATCCAAAGTCAACCACTGAATTTGCATGGCCCCAAGGCAGAGGTCAACTTTTCAAGATAACCCTGTTGTCAGGGCTAAATGATCCCAAAACAGAGTTTGGCAGACAGCTCACACTCAACAAATGTTAGCAGTTATTATCATTACTCCTACTACTTTGGCTACCTCCACTACTATTGAGGTTTTTCTTCGTTTGGGGTGTGTGGAAGTTGTTTCCCCTACAAGAATATTGTGAAGATACTCTTGGACTAAGAAATTACATTTCTTGTGATAAATGCAGCTTTTTGACTTTGGGAAGAATAATTCTCAAATGACATTAGAAGTTTCATATTATTTCATATTATTTTCCTTCTCCAAACTACATAATAATTGGTCAAGTGAAAACT
The DNA here is from genome assembly GCF_009829155.1 of Mustela erminea. Taxonomy (NCBI): domain Eukaryota; kingdom Metazoa; phylum Chordata; class Mammalia; order Carnivora; family Mustelidae; genus Mustela; species Mustela erminea. The sequence continues at coordinate 161,647,720 of NC_045614.1, read as the reverse complement.
TTCCAGAATGAGAGTTTTGATACAATCCATTAGACACATTAATGACAAAATTGATGATCCTTCCTGCTTACATTATCTTCTTGTGTAGGGAGATTCGGGTGGACCTTTATCTTGTCGAAGAAAAAGTGATGGAAAATGGATTTTGACTGGCATCGTTAGCTGGGGACATGGATGCGGAAGACCAAACTTTCCTGGTGTTTACACGAGAGTGTCAAATTTTGTTTCCTGGATTCATAGATATGTCCCTTCTCTTTTGTAAAAGTACAAGTTGGAGTTTTGACTGTGATTTCTGGGATAGAATCTTTAAAAAAAAAAAAAAAAAAGGAGCAATTAACCCTTAAAGGAAACCCAATTTTTTTTCTTCTGTAAATTTCAGATTGCTTACATTTGGTACTTATCGAAAGACAGAGAGATTAATATGTATTTTATTCCATAAAAAATTGCCTCAAGGCTAGAGTTGTATTCCTTCTTAAACATCAAGGGGCTATTGATTGAGAAATGGAGGAAAATCTAATGTCATGAATCAAGACTCTTAAATAATGTAAAAAATGGGCAAGGTGCTCAGGAATCCATTCTTTATGTTTCTATTCAAGGTACAGATATTTATAAGGATTTAGTCAAATCTAATTTATTAAAATAAAAAATTCCATTAAAAATGCCTGATTTCAGTGTTATAATAAAAGTAAATGCACCAACTGTCTCTTTTATAAATGCAAATGAACCCAATCTCAGTTATTGACAAAGGAAGTACCTATATTATTGGTTTCCAATCCAATTTTGTCTAACCACGTAATAACAGACTTTCTTCAGCCATGGCAAAGGGTTATATTGTGTACAGAGAAACCAATCAACTAAACAACAAAACAGACAACCCAACTCACTTGGCTATTTCAGGATGTCAGGATGACATTCAACTATATGCACTAAAATCATGGAATGAAGCATCATGGTAGTTCGACTGAAAGCACTTACGTGGGATTTAAGGAATTGTGATAATCCTGTTCATCAGTTGAATGAGAAGGGAATTTTTAGATGGTTGTTTTGAAAGTCAAATTTTTCAGAAATATTATCATTTGGCTTCTGATTTTTTTTTAATAAAACTCTGATGGCTTAGACTTATTTCTATTTTCAGGGCATTATAATACCTGGCATAGTTGTAAACCTGTAGTACATGCTCAAAACATCATAGTTATTGATTTATTTGGTCTTGATTTAGAAGGTTTCATATTTAATCTTGGAATAGGCTTTCCATGAACAGAGGCCTCACTTAACAATACCACTGACTAGTTGAAAACAGCAGGAAGGAGAAGAATGATATCGTTTGTTTTCTCTGGGACAAAGTCAAAGAAGTAATAATGCTATTTTTAAGTAGGATCCAGAATAATGAAAATGGTTTTTGTGGGGTTTCAGAGGATCTTAATGGAACAGTAAAAGGAGAGAAAGAGAGCAAAAGGGGTCATTCTCTGGATCAGACAGAAAAACTGAAATATGGATTTAATATCCCTGAAATAGTGAATGATTCCCAGTTCAGAGAACATATTTTAATTTGCCAAAAGATTGTTTCTATCAGGTAAAAGACAACATTCTTTTTTTAATTTTTTATTTCTTTTCAGCGTAACAGTATTCATTGTTTTTGCACCACACCCAGTGCTCCATGCAATCCGTGCCCTCTCTAATACCCACCACCTGGTTCCCCCAACCTCCCACCAAAAGACAACATTTTAATGATACCTTTCTGAATGGGTCCCTAAGGATTCAGTAAGCCAGCTATAGCATAGTACAATTCAGAGTGCCAAGTGCACCCCTTAATTCACAAAGTGGGACTTAGCTACTAAATTCACTGTGTAGAAGAACAAATTAGGCTGACAGTTCTTAAAAACCAGGTTTATTTTGCCTGGGATTGCTATGACCTAGGTACAAGGTGAATAATTTTTTTTTTTTTAAGATTTTATTTATTTGCCAGAGAGAGAGAGAGAGAGCGCTTGCAACCAGGGGGCGCGGCAGGCAGAAGGAGAAGCAGACTCTGCTCAGCTGGGAGCCAAATGTGGGAATCAATCCCAGTACCCTGAGCTCATGACCTGAGCTGGAGGCAGACACTTAATTGACTGAGCCACCCAGAAATCTCTGAATTGTACTTTTTATTCATGGTCAATTCTAAGGAGATTTACTATTTAAAAACATCACCAACACCTTGAATAAGTTTGTGATCTCTGATCTCAGTTAGGAGATGGAGGAGAGCTAGCATGATCTATCAGATTCATCGCAGGGAATTTTTCCAAACCACACATACATGCTACCATTCTACACACTTGGTTGCACAAATGTGAGTATACCATGTTCCTCAGCAGTGCAGGGGTGGGGAAAAGGTTCAGAAACACCCACCTAGCTTACTTGGCTATATTTTATCTAAATGACAGGATGACATGGAACTATATACTTCATTCTTGTAAAAGTGTGGATAGAGGCAAATCCAAAGACTGGTTTAGTTGGTAGACTGGAATGGCCTCCTTAAACCAAGACCGGAACATTTCCATGGGCCAGACTACTGGGAAATACTGCCCTCCTTCACAGTGTCTTCAAATCTGCAGAATGCAACACCACAAACCAACCCTTCCTCAACTGTTTCCTGCTTGATTACTCTGAGAGGCTGACCCAGTTGCCTATGTTTAGAGTAGAAGTGCTTGTCACCTGACACCATATGGATACATATTGTTGTGCTTTCCAGAAGTACAGGCCTCTTTGAAGGTAATGAGATCCGTGGGTGCTTTGGTGATGTCACTTAGATGATGTTACTTTATTTTTTGGTTTATACAATAATCATTTGGGAAATTATTTGCTCTCAAAGGAGAGATAAAGAAAAAGACCAAGTACTATGACAAGAAAAGCAAAATTGAAAATCTTATACTGGTCAGCAAGTCTTTAATTTTTTAATGTTATTTACATTTTACTCCTTAAGGAAACTAAAGCAATTGAGTCAATAATAACTTGAAATTGTATTAAAAAGAACTATTTGTGCAAGAACCGTATACTTTAAAAAACATGTTTGAACAACTTCATGAAAGAACGATACCCTTTAAAAAGCTACCCCTATAGAAAGACATTTTAAAGAAATGGCAAAAACAAATCTGTATAGAATTTGTTTTCTCGTCCTAAAATCTTCAACTTCCATCAACAATTGTTTAATCTAAATTTGTTTCTACCTGAAGGGAGAAACATTACTTTCTTACTCATTCTGAATCCTTAGTTTAGAGTCAGACTGACTGGCAGGATGAAAAAGTCCTCAAGAAGAGATTGGGACACTTACCTACATTCTAGATCAGCTCTCTGGAGATTAAGAAATTTGCAGTAATCAGAAATCAGGAACAAGTTGCAAGTAAGAATTTAAGTAGTTCAGGTAATCTTAGGAGGTGTCAGCTAGTGTCAGTGATCAAAAAAAATGCAACAGGACAGGAACACAAATCAATATAAAAAGAAAATCTATTGAGTCAAGGAATATTGTTGGCTGCTAAGGGTTGGGGGTGGGTAGCTATTAGTTACAAAGATGATTACAGTCACAGAAAGTAAGGGAACATTTACTGAGACCCTGTTATTTGTCAGGCATAGGATTAAGTGCTTTACTCTAATTACTTCATTTAATTGTCTTTACTGGGTAGGAATCATTTTATAATGAGAAAAAAAGCTTGGGGTTCCTGGGAGGGTGGGTTAAGATTCCAACTCCATTTCAGTCAGGTCATGAGTTCAGGTGGTGAGATCGAGCCCCATGTTGAGAATTAAGATTCTCTCTCTCCCTCTCTTTCTGGCTCCCACCCCGCCCTGCTGTGTGTACACTCTCTATTTCTCTCTCTTTAAAAAGAAGCAATAGCTCACAGATATTAAACAACTTGCTCAAGAACATACAGTGGTGAGCCCTAAATCTGTTTGTCTTCAAAACCTATATTACCGGGACACCTGGGTGGCTCAGTTGGTTAAGCAGCTGCCTTCGGCTCAGGTCATGATTCCAGCGCCCTGGGATCGAGTCCCATATCAGGCTCCTTGCTCGGCGGGAAGCCTGCTTCTCCCTCTGCCTCTGCCTGCCATTCTGTCTGCTTGTGCTCGCTCTCTCCCCCTCTCTCTCTCTGATAAATAAATAAAACATTAAAAAAAAAATCTTCAAAACCTATATTACCATAGAGTTGCCAACAGTGTGCAAGGGATAGGTTTATGAAATTCTAGAAATGCATCCTAATCTAGTTTAGAGATTACATAAACCCTGCTCCCCACTACTCAGAAAGCATTAGGAGATCTGGTGGAGAGTGTGTTTGTGACCATTAACAGTAGTTTTTTGATCCTCTGGAGGGTGAAGAAGATTTTAAGCATCTATTCGAGGAGAAACAGAGTTCAGAAGACAGCTGCGATTCATCCAACACAGGGAGGGACTCTCCCGTTGAGACTGAGCTCCTGCAGTCAAGCCAGGCAACTGTGGGAAAGGTTGTCTGGGCCTTGGGTAAGGTTGGGGGTCTGGGTTTGAGAGGCCTTGGTGATTCTAGCCAGGGTCTTGGGCCCTGGGCCTAACACACCATTGTTGCTGAGAATATAATTTTATTATTCCAACTAACCGACATTTATATAGGACACCATGTTCCACGCAGAGCTAAGCACTGGGACTTCACAGGTACCTCAACGAGCTTAGACAAAAACAAAAAAAATTACTGCTGATCCTTTGTGTTAGCTCTTTAGGCTGCTTTACTGATTCTCGGACAGTAAGAGTCAAACGGACCCCACTTTACGGTCCTCATCCTGAATGTCCCTCTTCTTTTGATACAGCACAGCTACTGTCCTTACCAACTTTAACTCTTTGTTCCAACTGCCCATTAAAAACTGAAGGAATAATTGGCATTTAACATGATATTAGTTTCAGGTATACAAGATGATGATTCTATATTTGTGTGAATGATCATCATAATAAGTCTAGTTCATGTCTTTCCCTACACAGTTATAGGTTTTTTTCCCCTCCCCATGAGAACTTTTAAGATCTACTCTCCGAGCAACTTTCAAATATGCAACACATATTCTAAACTACAGTTGCCACGCTGAACGTTGTGTCCCCATGTCCTGTTTATTCCACCTTCTCGATGGGGCCTGACGTGATTGCCCTATTTGTAATCCCCCCTCCTCTTTCCCTAACCTTCACCACTAGACACTCCAGACTCCCATCCTCTGCTTTTTTTCCATAACACAAGGCATTTCAAATATTTTAGAAACGTTGTTTAAGCTTATTTCCCCTCATTAAATATAAGCCTCACAATGGCCATGACTTTTATTTAGCTATCTCTTTAGACATATCTCAAGCACCCAGAAGAATGTGTGACACACAGAGCAAGCACTCAGTACAATTTGCTGAATTAAATTGGCCTGAATCGGATGCATTTAGCCCAGGTACAACGTGTATTGGTCTCAGAAGAGACTGTGAATAACTTCCGGTGGAGGAGGCAAGTCAGGGAAGGTTTTGTGGAAAAAGTATATCTTGGCTAGAAGCTAAAGATGAGTGGGAACGGTCTATGCAGAAAATGGGTAGGAAAAGCATTGGTAGCAGAGGGAACATCATATACAAAGAAGTGGGGGTGGCGATAGAATGGGAGAGGTGAGGGCTAGCACGGAAGAGGAATCTGATCAGAAAAGAGGGGTGTCCTATGAGTAGGAAAGAAGACAAGATGTCAGTAAGGAAAGGTGCAGAAAGGTGCAGGCTTCCTTTCTCTTTGCACCCTATATTCATTTTCTTCTGTGAGCTCTAAGAGGCCGACCCCCAACTTCTATCACCAGTTCCCAAAGGGGGTCATGGAAAGGAGAGTGGCAGGTGGAGAGCGAGGTCGGAGTATTTATTCCCGTCTGTTTCCTCCTTGCTGGGCTGCAGTCCTCTCGATACTACTGGGAGGGCCCCCTTTGAAGGCTCCAATTCTTTTTTAAAAAAGATTTTATTTATTAGAGAGCACGAGCTCCGGGGAAGTACATGGGTAGAGGGGGAGGGAGGAGAGGCAGAAGGAGAGAATCTCCAGCAGACTCCATGCTGAGCACAGAGCCCAAGGACGGCTAGATCCCAGTACCCGGAGATCATGACCTGAGCCAAAACCAAGAGTCAGAGGCTCAATGAACCCAACCGCCCAGGCACCCTGAAGGCTGCCAGATAGAGCCCAGATGACCAGATGATCCTGTTCCAGGCAAGAGACAGCTAGATATCCAATATTTACGAAGCAGCTGAACAGTAGGTATCAAGGATGCCAGACTTTGGGACACAAGTCAGCATCTTCTGAAGTGAAACGTATTTATATGCATCCTGTTGGGGCCTCACACTGGTCTCAATCCCTGTGCTGGGGGCAAGCCAGCTCAGAACAGAACCTTGAGAGGATCAACGCAAACAGTGCTTAGCAAACCTTATTCCAGGCTCCCCAGAGCAGAAGTTCTGAACTATGCTTTTTGTGTGAGTGCCTATGCCTGTCCCTCAGGTTGTGTGTGTGTGTGCGTGTATGTGTGTTGTTGGGGGTGAGGGGTGTCTGTGACTCGTCTTCTCAAAGGCAGATGATAATAAACATTTGTGAATGTTTTCTACATGTTGGTAGGCACTGTTCCGAGGACTTTACTGACATCAGCCCTTTTAATCCTGGCAACAGCTCCATTACGTAGGCACTAACACGCTGCCAACTTTACAGACAAGAAAGCTGGCAGGAAGGGTGAAGCCCAGGGTCTCCCTGTAGGCACCGTGTGAAAGGGGATTCGCCCGGGCAGCCTGGGTCCAGAGCCTGCCCTCCCCTCCACCACCCCATCCTGTGCTCTGCACCCCATCCCGTCTCTTTGCCTGCCTCTGGACTCATACAGGGAAGGCGTCATTTATTTTCCACCCGCTCGGAACCTCGCACGATGCCTGGCACGCAAGAGATGCCTCGGAGTTCCTTGCTGATGAAATGAATGAACTTCTGCTAGGCAGAGAAAGCCGGGCAAGCCCTGGCAGCAGGTGGCTCCTGGAGGCGGAACGTCCACTTTCCTCCGCGGGCACCGCGCTGCCGGGCCCATCCCGGCCACAGCCGCCACCCGGCCGGGCCCTCGGCTCCGCTTCTGCTCCGGATCTGCGCGAAGTGGGAAAGGCCGCGCCGGCAGCGCCCTGAACAAACCAGAAAAACAGCCCTCCTCTGCTCCGCTCGCGAGCCCACAGTAGGCGCGGCGGCTCTACCCCGCAGGGGCCTGGGGCGCCTCCCCAGCGCCAGCGGCGCCCCGCCCCGCCCGCCGCCCGAGGTCGGCGGCGCCGCGCCCGCGGGGGGCGGAGAGCGAGCCGCGCGGGAGTCCCCTCTGCACTCTGCACCCTTGCGTGTGTCCGCCCTGCTGCCCGCGGGCCGCTCAGCGCTCCTCTCTGCCTGTCCATGGAAGGAGCCAGAGCCCCGTCGCCGCGGGAAGACCTGGAGCTCCTGGCGCTCGGAGGAGGGCAGCCCGACGAGCAGAAGCCTCTCAATGGAACCGTCCAGGTCATCCCTCTTTCGGTGGAGGAGCCCTGCCCAGCCCAGGTAAGGCCTGCTGGGCCCCGCGGTGGGCGGTGTCCGAGAGCGGACTCCGAGCCGGGCTGCCGGCCAGGGCCCGGGCCTGGCACCCTCAGCGTTGCGGGGTTCCAGCCAGCTCTCCGCGCGTCGCGGACGCAGAGCGCTGGCGCGTCCTGGAATCTTCGGAATGGAGCGGACGTGGGAGCGCGCGTCCGCGGGAGTGCGCGTCCGCGGGAGTGCGCGTCCGCGGGAGTGCGCGTCCGCGGGAGTGCGCGTCCGCCTGAGCCCGCCAGAGCCCCTGAGACCCCTCCATCCCTCTGACCTCCAAGGAACTGGAGGAACCCTGGCGTGGAGGTGTGCGGCTCCCCTCTTCAGAGCAAATCCCCGGGGATAGAGGTGGTTTTCATAAGTTCTGTAACTTTAAATGAAGTTTTTTTCTGTTTCAAGAAGGGAGGAAGAACTAGAGTGATAGATGGAGTCGTCGCTCTTTCTTCAGAATCTCCTTGCCTTAGCTTTGCTGCCTTGCCACTTCCAGCCACCTGCCACCGTCCCCTGCTATCCCTCACCCAATGCCCATCATCCCCTGTCCCGCTTCACATTCTCAGACACACACACACACACACACACACACACACACACACACACACACTTTCTGTCCTTTACTGATCAGGCCTTTTGATTTGGTAGGAAAAGAGACCGGGAGAGGCGGGTGGATTTGCTCTGCTCCGTTGATGGGAAGTAATTTCAAAGTTCTTGTCCCAAAGAACTACACGATGCCTCCTTTGCTTTCCCTCCTCTCAATCTCTAAAGGAAGTCATGGTGGTGCTTAGGCTGAGCTCTTTTCTGGTCCAGCCCTGGCAGAGATGGGAACATTATTCATTCTCATTAAATGGTTGTAAAACAGCAGAGACTTTGAATTCACAGCCATCTGATTAACCCCTAGTGCTGGCTTGAGGTTTACAGGGTGCTTGGAGCTCTCCATATATATATGGCTGGCTGTGTCAGTCCTCCAAGGCAGGATCTCAGAGTGGATTGGAGAATACTTGCTTCATGTTAGATAGACCCAGGACATACCAGTGACTTCTGGGACTGAATCTAGACATAGGAGTTTTTGATGACAGTTTCACCACTAGAAGGTGTACCTTGTGGCAAGGTGCTAAGGTCTGCAGTCAAATGGTCGTTAATGTGGTTAACTGAGCTTCTCTGGGAGGCCTGGGAATGCCTTTCTGAAAACAGTTGAGTAGAAAAACATGCCACACGCATGTAGGGCATCAGTATTTTATAATTGTTTAGTACCTGCCCAGGAGAGACGGCTCTTTCATGTTCTAATTATTTCCTCATCAGCCAGCTCTACACTGATAGCCTGGACTTCCTTATAAATTAGCTTTGTAGGTCACCAAATAGAAAAATTATGGGGAGTGACAGAATGGCCTGAAGGTAAAGGGTATGTGAGCACTTGGAGGGCATTCAAATATTTGAACAGGAAACATTTAAAAAGAGAGAGAGAGAGAGAAAGAGAGAGAAACATCCTCATTTAATGCTAAGAGCATAAACAAAACAAAACAAAACAAACGCTAAGAGCATTTTCATCCAAATGTATTAATCATTCTCTTTGGTTACATAGAATAAGTTGAGGCATATTTTATTTTTTATAAATATTTATTTACTTATTTATTTCTTGAGAGCGAGAGAGAACACGTGCACCTGTAAGCAGTAGGGGGAGGGGCAGAGAGAGAAGGGGAGAAAGAATCTCAAGCAGGCTCCAGGCCCAGTTTGAGACTGTTGGGAAGAGGACACCCCACCTCATGGCTGACTTCCTAGTTGGAAGGGCGGATGTGGGCGAGTCTACAAAGGCAGTAGAAAAAACTTTCCCTTGCTTGTTCTAGGCCGGGAGCTTGAGGGAAATTAGCCCCATTGCTATGCATTTCTCAGAATTTAGATCAAGCAGCAGCTGGATTTTATGTGGGTGGACAAGTGGATTAAATCCCGCAATGAGATGACAAAGTACAGATTTTCCTACGTGCTAAAAAAAATTTTCCAGATGTATATAATATCTGCTCCTAGGAGAGCCAAAGGGAAGAAAAGCTTTCTGTATTTACGAGAGAGAGAGAGAGAGAGAGAGAGAATGAGTCCTGCCATTGTCCAGGGCCTTAGGTCGTGAATTTAGATCCTTATCTGAAGAGGGATGCGACTATCTGGGAGCCTGTTCAGAGGAAAGCCACGAAAATTCTCCAGCCATATAATGCAATCGTCGACTATAAGATGCAGTTTGCAAAAATCTCTGGAAAGCACCCTGTAGAAAAACCTGTCTGTGGCTGCTCCCCGTGACCTGGAATTTGGGCCTGAGAGAAAGAAGGTGCTGGTGAAGGAGGCAGTGTGTCCTGTGTCCTGGGTTTTTAGGGGAGTCTCAGCACAGGTGGCATATACCTACTGTATCAGAGGCTCTTCCCATTCAGGGTACAGTGGAATCTCCTGGGGGAAACTTCTAAAAAATACAAATTTCTTGGTTGATTCTAATGTGCAAGGAGTGGAGAAGCACTGTTAATTTATTCTTGGGTTTGAGAGGAAGCTGGTAGACTATTTCACAATGACTTAAAGTCTGTGAAGGTTAATTTAGCTCAGGATAGTGTCTCTCCCGTAGGTCTGATGGGAGACAATGAAGGAGCCAGGCTGTATGTTGGCAGCATCAGGCTGGACAGGAAGAGACTTTTCTTATAGGCGAGGGCTGTGTGCTTATGAGGTAACTCTCCCTAGGAAGTCAGAGTAATGGTCTCCTCATAGCACCAGGATCCTAATTTATTATTTCTAAGGGAAATCATAAGTGAAGGCACAAGAGGCCAAATTCACTGACCCTTGTTTTGTGGCTTATCTGAGACTCTAGCCCCTTTCATTTTGTACCAGTCTTATGGTCCCGACTGCTTCTTGTATCAGGTTTGAAAATGGCATTAAGTCATTTTGTTCTCAGGAACTCTGTAAGTGGGAAGATCTCTTTCTGTCCCCTGAGAGGCTGAAGATTCCTTGTCCTGGGACTTTCCATGTGCCTTATTGAGCCCTTGGTTTTGGTGGCTTTGGAGTTTTCAGTCTTCAGTTGGGGTGAGAGATGGCTCTGTCCTTGGACTCCAGAAACACACTTAGCTCAAAAGCATTTTCTTCTGTCCAGATGTTTCTTTTACTGCTCCCCTCACACCCAACCAGAAGAGTCAGTGTAAAGTATATATTCAGGGTCTCCAAAGTGTGACCTCTACTCTAGAATTTTTCCAAGTACCTTCTTAAAAGTTCTAGAACCTTCTACAGTATATTAAGAGCCTAATACCTGACTGAGGCACAAACGTGGGGTAAAAGAATGAGGAAGTTTAAGAGACACCCCTCCTTCTCTCTGGTTTCAGTTTACCTTGGAAGATAGGCTGGTATCTGTTTATATTTGAAACCAGACAAAGCAGGGACAAATGAGCTGTGTGGACAGCTCATGTTCTGGAGGATCTCTCCATGATTGACATGGCAGGGAGGTCTCAGCAAGAGGAGAGATCTGATCTGGCTCCTGGAGAGAGTGACAAGGCTTCAGAACAGGTCTCAACCCTGATAAAGCAACTGATTCACTTGGGGTGGCTCAAAATTACACACTGGGGAGGGGGGTTTAGTGGAGTGGGGGGAACACCTGGGTGGCTAGGTCAGTTAGGCATCTGCCTTCAACTTAGGTCATGATCTCGGGGTTTTGGGATCGAGCCCCATGTCCAGTCTGTTTCTCCCTCACCCTCTGTCCCTGCCTCCTTCCCCCCAACTCATGCTCTCTCTCTGTCTCTCAAATGAATAATAAAAAAAAAATATTACAGGCTGGCTGGGGCCTACCCCCACCTCCGCTACAATCTGGTCTCCCATGTCCATGGAGGGCCTAGGTGTGCGCGGTTTAAATTTCTCCTTAGCTGATTTGGACATGCTGCCAGGCTTGGGAACCTCTCACTGAGCCCATCTGAACGGTCATCCTGAAGTGAACGATTTCCTTCTCTGGTGGCCATCACCACAAGCATGAGGGAGAGAACGTTGACCAGGCGCTGCTCTGTGGGCCTGGAGAACGATGGCTCCCATGTGTGGGGTGCCTAACATTTGTGTAGCAAGCGCTTCATGCCCACAGTCTCTAGTCTTTATAACAGCCCTGGGAGCCGGATCTATTACTTTTACAGTTGAAGATGTTGGGGCTAGGGAGCTTCTGGAACTTGCTGAATGAGGCAGTCATTGCCCTTAGGCATAGGAAGGGAATGCGGGTACAGAACCACCCTTGTCCCCCCGTCGGAATCCGTGGTCTCTGTGTGAGAATTCCCTGACGGCTCTGTGGGAAGCAAGGACAGAGTCCCAGAAGCCTGTAGGGGCAGGGGACAGGGGGTGGCCCCCAGTGGAGACACCCCATGACAGCCAGGCACGCTCCTAGCCTGGAGCTCTGCGCTATGACGCGGGGTGGGGGTGGGGGGAGCTGTGGACAGCAGGTGCCAGCTTTGCCGTGACCTGCAGCAGGCATCCGTCCTGCCTGCTCTCTCTGACAGCATCTTGGAGACGGGCTAGTGCCTCCCTTGCAGGACCATTTGACTGAAAGGAAATGGTGTCAGCGACCAACCAAGCGACCAAGTTGTGGCCTCACTACACCCACTGCAGCCTGCTTCCTGGTGTCGCTTCCATCCTTCCTTTCATTTCCCTTCCCAGGCCCTAATTATGTAGCACAGGGCCCAGCAGGAGTCTCTTTGCTTGTCCTTGGCATGCCCACTCTAAACCACACATCATTTTTCTCTTCATCTTCAACTCAGCTCTTGTGCTCCAGAACCTTTCACAGTTCCCCAGCACACACCCAGTTAAGTGCAGACTGCTCTGGCGGCACTGAAAACCCTCCCAAGGATGCTCCGACCTTTCACTGTCTCTAATCTTAACGACCATGACTTCCTTCTGGAACCCACGCGGTCTTGGCAGCCTGGTTATGACTCAGCATTGAGGTTGCTCTGTCCATCTACCTTTCTCTGTCCATCCTCCAAAGTCTTGCTTTGCCCCCACCTCCCCACCTCAGAGCCCCTAGGGTATTTTTCCCCCTCATTTAAAAAAAAATTTTTTTTTAAATTTATTTATGAGAGAGAGAGCCCAATGCAGGGCTTGATCCTAGGATCCTGAGACCATTACCTGAGTCGACCACCTGAGCCACCCAGGAACCGCACACCCACCCCCCCACTGCCAACTTTTTTTTTTTTTTTAAGATTTTATTTATTTATTTGACAGACAGAGATCACAAGTAGGCAGAGAGGCAGGCAGAGAGAGGGAGATGGGAAGCAGGTTCCCTGCTGAGCAGAGAGCCTGATGCAGGTCTCTATCCCAGGATCCTGAGATCATGACCCGCGCCAAAGGCAGATGCTTTAACCCACTGAGTCACCCAGGTGGCCCCCCCCCCCCGCATCTTGTGAGGTTCCATTCTGCCTCTTTGTAAACCTGACTCCGTGAAGTGTGGCCTGGAGAGGGCAGGATCCTGCTGCCTTCGCGAGAGTACGGAAGTGCTTCTGGAAACCAGTGACTGCCTCACAGTATCCCTCTGCTTTCCAGGAGAAGGAGGAGAACCCTTGGAGTTCCTGTAATAAGAAATTGATTGGAGAGTGCAAACTGTGGATGGTCATCGCCTCTGTTTTCCTAGGTCTCATTATAGTCATCATCATAAGCTTATGTCTTATTGGAGGTAAGAGTGATTTAAACAGGACTAAGTCGATGCATTTTAAGAACTTGTTTAATGCTTGTGTAGGACTTCCATTGGTATGGAAGATGTGCTCATTGCTATTTCATTACTTATAATATGAATTGCAAACGGGCTTGGGATTGTTGTGCGGATGGTAGCTATCCTGTAGTTCTTTGTTTTATTTCATTTCTTTGCTTAGTAAGTTCTGACTGAAGTATGGAGACCAGTGTTTTACTTTAAACTCGGCCCACCAGATCCTGAAAATTTCTTAACTTAACTTACTTAGACACTAATTTATATTTTATTGCTTCTCTACACCTGTTTAGTTGAAATTTTTTATCATTTGTTTTGTAAAATAATTATTGCACTTCATCTGATATACCCAGTACATTATTATAATACTGAATAGCTCATTTGAAAGCATCTTAAAAACTTTGTAGAATCATGTCTCTATATGCTGTCATTACTTTAACTTATTTTGGAAGTAACTATTATATTTGTGTTGTATGTGTTTACAGACCAAAACCATACATGGTGCTAACTATGTAATTTACATATATTATTTTATTTCCTATTTATTTATTTTTTAAAATAAAAAAAGTTTTTTAAAAAATCTTATTTATTTGAGGGAGAGAGTGAGAACGAGCACAAGCAAAGGGAGCAGCAGAGGGAGAGGGAGAAGCCAGTTCTCCGCAGAGCAGGGAGCCCAATACTGGGCTCGATCCCAGAACCCTAGGATGGTGACCTGAGCCAAAGGCAGACACTTAACTGACTGAGCCACCCAGGTGCCCTTTTTTTTATTATTTATTATGAATTTAAAAATAATATGTGTTCAGTTACCCATAAAACACATCCAAATTATTAATATTTCACTATACTTTCTTCTTTTTCTTACTTGTATTTTAAAAATAATTTGAGATGTGATTGTATTTCATTTTTTTTATATATATGTAATTTTATTTATTTATTTCTTTTAGAGAGAGAGAGCATGACCATGTGCCAAGGTGGGTGGGTGGAGAAGCAGAGGGAGAGGGAGCGAGAATCCTAAGCAGGCTCCACGCCCAGTGTGGAACCCTTTGTGGTGCTCAATCTCACCACCCTGCCATCATGACCTGAGCTGAAATCAAGAGTCGGATGCTTAACTGACTGAACTACGCAGGCACCCCGATCATTGTTTTTTAATCATTTTGGAGCCTACCTTTAGGATTTTTAAAGATTTTATTTATTTATTTGACAGACAGATCACAAGTAGGCAGAGAGGCAGGCAGAGAGAGAGAGGAGGAAGCAGGCTCCCCACTGAGCAGAGAGCCCAATGCAGGGCTTGATCCCAGGACCCTGGGATCATGACCTGAGCGGAAGGCAGAGGCTTTCACCCACTGAGCCACCCAGGTGTCCCTACCTTTAGGATTTTTAAGGCTATATTGAGACCATTTGCCAATCCACTAAAAGTTATTTGTGGCACTTTTTAAAAAATGACTGCATGATACAACCCTCCATGCCATTTTAAAGCTTTTTAAATTTTCTATGATTATTGATATGAAGGTTTTCATGATACATAAATAGAGCACCCTCCAGTGGGCAGTCATTTCAGTTTTAAAACAAGAAAAAAGAAAATTGTTTTTATTTGTAATTAGGGTTATTGCAATTACAATAACCCTAATTTTTATCCAAATTATTTTTTCTTCTGGAGTTGGGATACTCTTGAGGACGACCTGGTCTCTGCATGGATTTGGGTTGAGTCAGATTCTTCTTAATAAACCCAGTCTTGGTTGAGGAGTCCCAGAGTCTCTCCAGAAGGGGTCCTGGGAGTTTTCTTCAGAAACTACATTTGCTCTTCATTTCCTGTTCCTTCTCCCAGCCTCTTCCTCTCCTGTCTCAAGTCCCTGAAAGAACAGGGAAATTTGATGGTTTATACCAACCGCCAGCATGTGAGTTTTTCAGGCAGGCGCCTTATTTGCTTAATTACTTCGGGTATAGTTGAGGTGGGACGGTGATCCATGGAGGCCACAGGCTGGTTTCGAGTTAGGAAGACGTTGATAAGAGGTGCTGCACCTCCTCCGACGCGCAGAGGGTAGGAGTTTTAGTGTGAGCTTTCATACTCTCTCTTCCCATCAACTCCCACACGTGGATGTTGAAACTGAAGTTGAGCCATGCAAACTTGTCCCATCACAATTAGGTGGTGCTCTCCTGAACATTGGCTGATTTGTCTGTTGGCCTCTGGAGCCTAGAACAGTGGAGCATGCAGCAGATCCAGTTGGTTTAATGTTAGGGATTCTAAAACTCAAGACCCAAGAGCTGTCTTCCATTCTCAAAAATCATCCGACCTCTTCAGCTGCCCAACAGCAATCTATAGAGGAAGGGATTCACTCTCCTTCCATTGTTTCTCAAGGGACATGAGAGTTCATCGGAAAATATTCAGGGAAGAACTCTCTGTAATGCTTGTAGTGCAAACTTCACTTTCAATGTTGTTGTAAAATTGTATTTTTAGGGGCACCTGGGTGGCTCAGTCAGTTAAGCGTCTGCCTTCAGTCCCAGTCATGATCCCAGGGGCCTGAGATCGAGCCCCATGTTGCGCTCCCTGCTCAGTGGGGAGTCTGCTTCGCCCTCTCCCTCTCCCCACACTCCCACTCTCTCTCTCTCTCATTCACTGTCTCTCTCAAATAAATAACTAAAAAATTATATTTTCAAATGTTAATTCTGTACAGAGATTTGCACACTTTCATATTTTTTAAATCTGAGAACTACTTTGATTTTTCAAATCTGAGAACTACTTTGATTTCACTTGGCACCTCAGCCCTCAGGGGTCTGGGCAGTGTGGGGTGGGGGAAATGCCTTGGGTGAAAGGGGCAGGGACAGGGCTCCTCACCCAGAGCGGCTCTGTAGGTAGCTGTGGGATGAGCATGTGCAGTAATTGGGCATTGCCTCATGGCCAAGCCGGCGATAGGAACCGAATTCACAGAACTCCTGGGCACAGTGGGGGAAAACACTGCTGTCTGGAAAAGCGCAGGGTTGACAGAGTCAAAGGCTGCATGTAGGGCTGGCTTTGTTAAGAAGCTAGGTTCCTCAGGAGCTACCTTCGCCCTTTTTCCTCCGTCGTCCCACCCCGCCCGCCACCCCGCCAGCTCCTCAGTCTCCTGGCACCAGGCTCTGCTACCAGCAGATCGAGGCTCAGAGGCAGAGATGTTAATAGCTGTGGAGCTGGAGTGCACACAGATGTGGACAATCAACAGGTCCCAGTGTAGAAGGGGTAATGCATTGAGGAGGGGACAGTAGGGTACCCAGGGTGGGGTGTTCAGCACGGAGGTATATCTTGTCACTGACATTGTTAAGAACTACTGTCAGCTGTGGTATGTTTTATTACTGTTAATTTTCTACAGACTGTACAGACTTTATTGCCTGCATCTGGGGCGGGTCTCCCGTCACTTTGCCCTTGACATGCCGTTCAGGTGATGGCAACTCCAGGATCGTGGCTGAGCTCCAGGCATGGATCCAGGGCTGTATACACACATGGCAGACAATGAAATCTTTTTAAAGTGGCCAATCTGGGGAACAGAGCCCAGGGAATCCTGTTGGGTCTGGAGGCTTGGTTTTGTCTCCATACTTCAGGGAAAAGATAATGATGGAGTCTCTTCTTCTCCCTAAAGAAGCATAAATTCCTTGATGTAAATGAATGGTAAAAGAGCTTTCTTTTCTCTTTCATTCTCTCTCAAAGTCATCTTCTTTCTGGACAATTTAGAAGATCAGTTAAGCATCTTCAGGGGTTCTGCTTTTCTCACTGAGTTACCCCAGCCAGGGGAAGAGAGAGACCCGAGTAACATGCTACTAATGAAAGTCTTGTCGGATGGAGCAAAGAATTTTAAGTATTATGCAAGCCAAAGGGTGACAAGTAGATGGATACTTAGAGATGGAACTTAAAGGTGATCAGATTTAGCACTCTAAGGACGCTTATGTGATACTCTCCAACATTACAGCTTTCTGCCTGACTGCTTTACTGTCTTTCCATACAGGTGTTTCCGTGAATAGGAGCGCTATGGTCCTGAGACGTAAGCAGGGACGTTAGAAGTGCCATATGTTGAATAGGTTGTTTTGTCTTTGCCTTGGGTGGAAGAGCCGAACTGTCACGGAATGTTGGCAGGCAGACGTGTTGCACAAGGCAATGCTCCTAGTGTAGGGTGACTCATGGGAAAATCCTCAGCAGACAGCATTCGCAAGTTGTAAACTAGCAAGGTTTTGGGGGACAGGAACTTAGTAGCAAATCTGTAGGCCCTGGTCCTTGAAATTTCACTGTGTTGTCCCCTGTTTCTCTTGCCCTCCACTCTCATAGGTTTCTCCACCTTCCCAGGACCAATGTCTTCACCTGTGCTCTCCACAGGAGCCTCCCCAGCTTCTCCTGACCCATGGACCATCAAATCTGTCCACATCTCACTAAGCATCCTCAGGCTTTTCTCAACTTGGGCCCCTTGAAATGTGCTAGCATTGTTTGTCCTTCAAAACCTTCTTCCATCAGAATCTTGCTACGACATTTTAGAAATGTTTATTCTCTTTCTCTTTTTTCATTGGCGGACTTCTAGGAACAGAGGTCTGCATTTGGGTCTTGCCTCCTGCTCACTCCTTACCCATGGGTTCCAGGACCCTGGGATCACGGCCCGAGCAGAAAGTAGACACTTGACCGATTGGGCCACCCAGGCACCCCAAGGCTTAAAATATATAACATAAAATGTGAGGGAAACTTGTTGATTAAAGGATTATTAGTATTTTTTTTTCTTGTTTTGCTACAATTTCCTGTACTTGGCAAGGTTTCAGCTATGAAGACATAACTTATTGTCAGAGGAAATCATATCACGACTTACAACAAATAAGGGTGCAGGGGATAATTCCCTGTGTTTGAGGTGCTCAGGATCCCTCCTAGATGCAGGGAATTGCTGGGAGAATTCATGGGACTCAGCATATTGTCATAGAGATGATTATTGATGTGGGGAACAAAGGCAAAAGGAAATGCAGATAAAATTAAATTCCTTCAAACTTGCAGCCTGTTGACAAATACTTGACTCAAGGCAGAGTAAGACACCCCTCCAGGAACTCCCAAGTGTCTTTAAGTTAATGCCTTTCTAGAGGAAACAAAACAAAACAAACAGACAAAAAACACCTAAGCTTGATAGGCCTCCAGGATTCCTGAAGTCCTCTTTGACATATGAAAATCCTTTTGGAAACTTCCTTTGTCTCTACCCCTCCCAACTTAAAAGTATCTCGTGAACTGCTCCTCACAACCCCAGGGCACCTGGGTCCTGTCCCCCTGCTTTAATAAAACTACCCTTTGTACACTGAAAAAGTATCAAGAATTCTTTCTTGACCAATTGCTCCCGGACCCCACGTCAAATCCCATCACTTGCGATTTATCATAGCAAAATGAAATAAAGCAAAATCTAGAGGAAACCAGGCACAAACTTGAGGACCCCCTTAACTGCCACAGCAATGAGATGTAACAACACGTGAGAAGTGTTGTCTACCGGGGAAGCTCATCAGAGGCTAAGGGCCCAGCGTTTTCCTGGGTTGGTCCAGGAGGCAGCCTCTGCCCTACACATGCTAAAATTCCAGATCCCCGGAAGGCACGGTGGTCAGTGTAAGCTACATTGTTTGTACCAACAGGAGGTACCAATAGGTACCATGCCCTCCATGCCCTCATGGAGGGAACCCTCCCCAGATCCAGGCTCCCATAGGCCAGCCGGGGTCCAGCCTTGAGCCGGCCCCTCTGAACTGGTCATCTCAGGCTCTGGGAATTCTGTTCTGCATGTTCCCTTTCTCCTCATACTTCCCAGGGAATAAGTACTAGGATTCTTAGTGCTTTTCATCTGCCTTTCTATCAAACACTGAGGGCCTTTTCTAAGTCCAGCCAGAGAGGCTGCTTGTGTTCTGTCTGAAGCATGAGGTCTGAGAGTCAAGGCTATGGACAAGGTGAGCTCCTGGTTCGGCCACCCACGCCTTTCTCAGGGCTGGAGAGGTGGTTCCTGTGTGGGCCTGGCGGGGAGGCCACCGGAGAGCCAGGGGAGCAGAGCTGCTACCACGAGTGCCAGCTTCTAGCTCCTGGCTCCTGGCCTTGTGTGTTTTTCCTTTAGCTTTAACTGCTTAAAAGTCAATTAGCTCACCATCATTAGAGCACCCGCAGCCACGCAGAACTCACGGTGCCAGGAATGCAAAGCCCTCCGGCCCTAGGGCTCTGAGTGCAGCTTGGTTTCCCTTCTATAAACAGAGAGTGTAAAAAAAAAAAAAAAAAGAGTGTGTCAACATTTCTCTCCTGTGGGACAGAGTGGTGGTGGCTTCCCTGCCCGTCCTCCGTCTTCCAGGAGATGTCTGGACATGGCTCACGTGCTTATGTCTAGTCCCCACGTCCCCATTTGGTTCTGATCCATGATGTCTCTTCCTCCTCAGGGTCTTTGATAGCCTGGAACTAGGGTGATTCACTGAAGCTCCTTGCTACCAGTCCCTGGCCCCCGTCACCCATTGTTCGCTCCTGGAGCCTAGCCCAGCGCCTGCCTTGACAGATACCTGTGGACGTAGCTAAGGCTGCAGGTTCCGTTCAACCAAGAAATTCATGTTCTTCCCACTCCCTCCCACTGGTGTTCAGTGGGATCCGGGAGCTCGTATGGTATAAAACAAACAAGTTTTATCATAATGGAGGCCGGCTCCTGTCTTTATGTGGTATCTCCAAGAAGACAGAACATTTCTGCCTGTCCTTGCTTCCCGTGTCTAGTCTTTATCCTTGATGAATGTTCAGTGTCCTTTCTAGAAGCCAGTGGAACAAATTGTTATTTTAAGCATGTGTTTACTTTACTTTTACTTTTTGTCTCCCTCCGCCCTTTAGTAACTTACATTGATGAAGATGAAAATGAAATACTTGAGTTATCATCGAATAAAACCTTCTTGGTCGTGCTCAAGATTCCGGAGGAGTGCGCTGCTGAGGAAGAATGGCCTCACCTGCTCATGGAGAGGGTAATTATATCATAAGCATTGTTTACAGAGTTCTTAACAGTAGAATGTGGGCTCTTCGAATGATTACGTAAGTAACTTCAGGCTTGGATTCTTTGTCTGCATTTTGGCAGAAACTGATGCTTAGAAATGGATTTTCTGTGGTGCCAAGCATCAGAAAGGAGCCCTGCCCTCCAGCAAAATGCATCCTGGAGGACAGTGCTGGGTCCCCTCACTCTGGTATTAAGTTTGATTTGACCTGTCATGTCATGGGGGACTGGTGGTGTGCCGAAAGTCACAGTCACAGAGTCTGGGCCATCAGTGGGGCTCAGTGGCAGGAGAGGACGTGGATAGATAGACAGTTCTAGACAGTGGGGTATATTCTACTATCTACTTCTCTAGAGGAGAAGCATACAGAATATTTTGCAAGCTCAAAGGAGGGTCATCTACACTACCTGAGGTGTGGCTGGAAGCTTGGAGGGCGTCTTGCAGGAGGTGATACTCAGGATGAGTCTTAAAATATGAGGTAGGAGTGTTCTTGGTAATACTAGGGGATCTGTCCTGCAGTGTCCAGTTGCCTCTTGCCTACTATGTGGTGGGTCCTTTCGGGGGTGAGGCATGAAGGTTTTCCTACTCTTTGGTAAGGCACTGAAACATTTTCATCTTGTTGACATGGTCAGCTGTTCACGTTAGCCCTTCCTGGTGGTCGTGGAGAAACACTGGAGGCTGAGAGCTTAGTTAGAAGGTACAGCAGTAGTTCCAGTGATAGATGGGGGGCTTTGACCCAGGGCAATGGCAGGGTGGATAAGGAAGATTCCAGCGAGATTTAAGAGGTCTTCTCACTCAAGGGGACTTTATGGCTGATTGCATGTGGGGAGGCAGGAGAATACGACTCCAGGCTCCTGGTAGGTGAATGGGTAGATGGTGGCTTCATTCTTAGAGCAGGAAATGTAGGACAATGCCCTTGGTGCAAGATGAGGGCATGCAGCCTCTGCATGAGGGCTGGTTGGGTTCACAGCCAGACCCAGAAAAGTATTTGGTAAGGGTCTAAGCAAGACCAGCCTGCCATCTCTTATAGCCTTCTCTGCAGCTGACAGGTGGACTGGTGTGAGTCACCTTCTGGTTTCCATCGGATTCCTATGAAAGCTTCGCCAGGAGTCAAGTCCATCTCGGTCACCCCGGAGTTAGTTTCTGGACACCCAGAGGCGTGTTATTTGATTGCGGCTTTGGTCACAGGGGTTTGTGTTCTGGGATGATTATTGGGCGTTTCTTCCTCCTTCTTTTCCGTGTTTAAATCTTACCTGTGAGCCCCTTTTCCTCTTTTTTTCACCTGCTTCCGGAGCAAGTTGCTGAGTGAATAGCCTCTTGCCTTTTCCCTCTTGATTGCTTTTTTCATCCCAGGGTTTTGCATTTGCTGAGCAGAAATGAGATGATTCAACATTCACACATGTCACGTGTTCCAGACTGAGTTCTTTATGTCAAAGGGGAGTGGAGGTTAATCATTCACTGTAGAGCCCTATCTCTTGCTCAGAGCCTGACAGGAGCAGATCCTGTAGGTATTTTTAGCTCATCGGTGTGGAGTGGCAAAGGAACAAGGCATGGCATGATCCCTGAGGCAAGTGCACAGGCCTGTTCGAGCTGCTTCCTTCTCTGATAAATGGAAATCGCTACACTTTCCCTGTATATCCACAAGTGCCTTTGGGATGCATATAAAGAACTCTGTACAACATTTTTTTTTTTTTTAAAGAATGGCCTAGTTTACAGATTATAAAAGTTAAGGCCCAGAGAGGGGACAAAGATTCTGCCCTCTGGGATCCCAACCAAATATGTTCAGAAACAGAAGTGAGAACTTAGGGATATTAGTCTTACTGTCGGGTCAGGAGCCCCTTTCTTTCATTCACTCAGGCCAACTTCTAGAATTTCTGGATATGGAAGGTAAATGGGAGTGGATGGTGGAACACATGTCCTCGCTTTTGCATTATTGTCTTGCCTTTTTTTTTTTTTTAATAGTTAAGTGTGAAATCCTTTGTTTTGTTTTAAATTTTTAAATGTTTTTTAATTAACATATAATGTACTATTAGCTCCAGGGGTATAGGTCTCTGAATTTCCAGGTTTACACACTTCACAGCACTCACCATAGCACATACCCTTCCCATTGTATTTTGTTTTGTTTTTAAAATTTATTTTATTTTATTTCTTTTCCAATGTTCCAAAATTCATTGTTTATGCACTAACTACACCCAGTGCTCCATGCAGTACGTGCCCTCCTTAATACCCACCACCAGGCTTTCGCCACCCCCACCCCACCTCTCTTCTAAACAGTTTTCCTAGCCCTTCCCTTATTCCACTGCCAGTTTTCTCTTCCCACTGGGGCACTTGCTCTGCTAAACCAGTCGGTTAGGTTAGCTGCGGATTGTGTTACCCTGGCCCATGTGCTTGATGGAGGCGTTAACAATCACTCCTTTGCTAACGCCAGGAAGATACGGTCTCAAATTAGCCACTCTGCCCAACTCCAGTAGTCAACTCAACGGGTGCCTAGCTCAGTGTGCATCCAGCCTTGTAGGCACGGCGTAGGACTCCAGAGCTAGGGGAGAGAAGACCCCCTTTTCATGTCTTTGGGCCCATAGTAGTGTGGTTAGCTGTTCCCAGGTATGTGGACATGTCTCAAAGACAGCAGGGGACCGTGTCACTGAAAAGAATCAGAGTGGACACTGAAAGTGATCTGGTTTGTCATTCCAGCTCTTAATGTTAAATTTTAGCTTAAATTTTTTTTTTTTCCTGAGAGACTAGGACTATGTGCAAAACAATACTAGACCCTAAAGGTTAAAAAAGGAGAGGAGAATGGGAATAGAGAAGGTTGGAAGGACATCACCCCTGCCATAACACATTTGTTTATGTAAGCAAATGTATGTATGTATATGTCTGTGTGCATGTACACACATGTACGTATGTACGTATGTGCGTACGTGTGTATGTGTGCGTGTGTGTATGTATATGTGTGTATGTGTGTGTATGTAGGGAAGTGCTTGGGAAAATAAATCCCATCTATAACGTCCTCCTCCTCCTCCTCCCCGATGTTCTCAGCAGCCCTGTGAGAGCCACTTTCTTATTCCTGCATCGCCTCTGGCAGGGTTCTTTTCTCGGGGGCTCAAAAACTATAAGATGACTCAGTCATTTTTTTCCCTAAAGTTCTTACCACTTTCTGCTTCTTTCCTCTTTGATATTCAGGGCACTTTCCTTCTCACTTCATCCTCCAATGTAAAGAAAGTGGATTTTAGTGTTTATAACCCCTAGGACTGAATTCCTTATGAGCAGAGTGACCTTGAGCAGGTTTCATACAGTTCCCGCATGCTGTTTTCTTTATTAGTAAGAAGGGAAGGGGTGGTAATGCCTCTTATGTCAGGTTCTTATAAGGATCACAGCAAAAATTTAAGATTGAAAGTGTACTTACTGTAGGTCCTCTGAGCCCCTCTACTCCACCTTAAAGGTACTGAATTGTCTCCAGGTGAATTCAGTGGGAATGTATTGTGGGAATGGAAGCTCCTTGAGATTCTGTTTGGAATTGGGTGGGAAACAAAATGAGCAGAGGTGCCCTCAGGCACTGCTTTTTGGGGTGTGTCTGCTGCTTGCTACTCATTGGGGTGAGAGGGCACTGAGCCGTCATGGGTGCAGCTGGGCCACTCACCTCAGCACCACGGTACCACTGGAGGCCACTGAACCTTCCAAAACACCTTTAAGGCTGACTGACTGCAGCCGAGGCAGGAGTCAGCCTGGCAGTGGGCTCACTCCAGCCCCAGAGCTGGGTCCCTGGCAGAGAGTGTAGTCAAATCCAAGAGCAGTCCTCCTTATTTATGCTAGAAGCTGTGTGCAGAAGACCAAGGCATTTAACCTTCAAATGCTAGTTTCACAAAAGTGCAATGTAAGTACATTCAACTACTTCTCCTCAAGTCCTACCAGGCGAGGATTCCCACCTCCGAAAGGTGATGAAAAGGCTAATCAAAGATAACAAGAGACCGGTAACAGAAGAGCAGCTAGTGTCCAGAATATAACACCAAACACTTCAGATACAGAAGGAACAGACAACCTGAGAGAAAGACAGGAAATCAAGAGGCAAATCAAAGGTGAAAAATCCCAAAGGAGTTCATCAACACATCTGAAAGGATACTCAACCCCACTTATAATAATGCAAATTGAAACAATGTAAAACAATTTTATACTCCTTAAGTTGGCAGTAATTTTTTAAAAATCTGGCAACAGGAAGTGCCAGCAAGGCTGTGGGAAATGGAACACTGCCAAGTGCTGAGGTAACAATTTGGCATGAGTTAGGTGGATTGGAGATGCACCCATACTTGGACCCAGTGATCCCATTTGTCTGCACATACTCAAGAGAAACTGTCACAGTATCAGAAGAGAGGCACAGAAATGTTCCCGGAAGATGACTTGGACATAGTTTGTGATAAGAGAAAATTGCAAATGCTGCACATCACTAGAGTAGGGGAATGGAAAACTTAGTGTAATCATTTCATAGGATCTCTGCAGTAGTTAGGGAATGACCTCTGTCTCGACGTACTGTTGTGAGCAACTATCAAATGTAATTTTGGGTGGAAAAAAAAAAAGCAAGCCACAGAAGAATGCAGAATATGGCACCTTTTATTTGAATAAAAACACAAACTATGAGTTGTTGTGATTACACGAGGGAGTATTACATTTATAAAAACCTGCATGAAAAGGATACGTGCCAACTTCAGGACCATGGCTAGTGCCGGGGAGGGGGGAGAAAAATGAGGAAAAATAGTGTGTAGGAGTAGCTTTAGTTTTGCTTTGTTTCTTGGAGTAGAAGGCTGAACTAACTACGGTAGAACATGTGGGTGTGAAACCTGGGTACACAGGTGTCCTTTTTGGTGTGTGTCTGCAGAATCTGATGCATAAAATAAGAACTCTGTGATTACAGGCCAGCCCCCCCTCGGTCCCTTCATTGGGGAAAGTGCCATACCCGGGGCTTCCATGGCCATGTCTCCCTACGACGAAGCTTTACGGAAAGGAGAGAACAAGCCCTTGTCTGGTGAAGGGCCAGGTCCTGAGGAGCCTGTTGTGCTGCCTTCCAAGCTACTTCCGTGTTGTCTCCTTCCCAGGGTCCTCGGAGTCTATGGGGGCTCCAGGGTCTATGGTGACCATGCTCACCACGAAGGCTGCAGGTGTCCACATGATATGTGAGAGATGTCAAAACTCTCAGCCTGCTCACCTGCTCCTTAGAAATGAGGTTCTTTTAAATGAACATTGAGTTTTTGTTGGGATAGGTAAGACCCACACCTTCCTACTTCTCCATTTAGAGCTTCCGAATAAGTGAATTCCGAGCTAGCTGGGAATCTCTGTCTATGAATGGTTTTGCTTTGTCACGTGATATGCAAGATAATCCATCTGTGATGCGTGTGGTTGTTTGATGTGTTGCCGTTTGTTTTAGCTGACCCATGTGTTTGATGTGTTGCCGTTTGTTTTAGCTGACCCATGTGTATGCGTCATCCCCATCGCTGAGCCATTGTTTTACTTCAGTGGAAATGACGGACTTCAGGTAAGAGTGTGGAGCCTTCCGTGTTGATCTCTCTCCCTGGGACGCGACCCCCATCACCGTTTATCTAGAAGGACTTTTGAGTTTCAGAGCACAGAAGGATCTGATGATAGAATCACAGATTGTTGGCTTTGGAAAGGTCTTTGGACACCCACTAGCTCCACTCCCTGATTTTACAAAGGAGCAGAGTGAAGCCCAGATTAATCAAATGCTGCAACAAGGTCACAAGGAAGAGAGGAAAAGCCAGTCCCAGGTACACCATTCCTGTTTCACAGCAGATGCTCAGATAAGCTAGGGGTAGGACTAGAAAGAGATCTCAGAGAGTGGCTGCGTGGCTCTGTCAGTTAGGTATCTGACTCTTCATCTCAGCTTAGGTCTCCATTATCTTGATTTCTACATCATGAGTTCAAGCCCCATATTGGACTCTATGCTGGACATAGAGCTTGCTTGAAAAAAAAAAAAACAAAACAGTTCTCAGATCGTGATGTGCTGTAAATGATATAATTCATACACTAGCTTTTGCGTTTGAGGAACATAATACAGGAGTCCATGCTCCTTGTATAAAATTAAAAATGTAAAGACATGCGTGCAGGAAAAGTCTACCTTCTCCCTTCTCCCCAGCCTACTACCCCTGGATGCTGGAGGTTCCAGTCAATTCCATACACAGAATACGTTTCACTCCCTTCTACTGAATGAATGGACTGCCATCAATGGTTTGGTGTGATTTTTTTATATGCGTATTTACCACCCAGACTTTATATACTAAATATGTGTAGCTTATACATATGCATATGATTTTTCTTTTTACATCTCTTAATCTTAAATGTTCTTGTCCCTGTCTATAGAACTTAGATCAAAGGTGTATACGTGTTGAGGAGTCATTTGATTGTCTTTTTGTACTGTTAGGACAAGATTTACATGACAAAGCTTTATCATCCGTTATTCCTAAAATACCTTTTAACTGTGTCCATCAAAGATAGTATTGGATTGCAATCCCTCCTCCCAAACTATGCATTTCCCAGACCATGATCTTTATATATCTGAGAGAGGAAGCATGGAAAGCAGGCAGTAGCCCAGTGGGATGGGACTGAAAGGGCCCTGAAGTCTGAAACTGCCTACAATGGCAGGTTGCCTTGGCAACAACACTCTTCATCCTTTTTATGGACCCCCTACTGTGCTTATGGTAATGTCTCTGACATTGCTCATTTTAGTCACAAATTACTGGTATTAAATTGCCAATAAAAAAAAGCCCAACACAGTTTCCTCGGTATACTTGCCCCAATGTGCAATTTCAAGACAGAGCTGAGAAAGGGAAGACGTTCAACCAGAAGGGTCTTTCCAAGAATCCAGCCCCATATTATGGGTCCAGGGGAGGTGGGATTGCATAATGGGTTGGGATTGACATGGGGGGAGAAAACCTCCGAAAATTGAGTCAAACATGGCTAGAAAGCTGAGGACTTAATGTTAGAGAATTTGTTTTTAAAAGTTATTTAAAAGAAAAATCAAAGGGTTTTAGAATTTGGGATAGAGGAAGCTCTGTCCAGGAAGGATTTTGTTTCATGTTAAGAGGTGCAGGTAGAGTTTTAACAATGTTGAGTTGAGAAGCAAAAGCCATTGCCCCCGCAAAATGTGCTGCCGCTAGAGGACAGGAGACCGCCAGACCCCTGGCGGCTGGGTTTGTGTCCCCAGGGCATATGGACCTCCGTTCTGCCTCAGCCATCTCACTACAGGAACCTGTCAAAATGCCCATTGGTTCATCAGCTGCTGGGCCCACTCTAATGGTGGGCGGTGGAGGCAAAGCCTGTTGGGTTCTCTGTTTTCTTGAAAATCCCCCCTTTCCCCTCAAAATCTAGCCGTAATGTAAACTCCCTTGGTGGGTGACCAGACACAGTGGGATTAGGTTGGGCTAGCGGGACTGGGTTAGGCAGGGCAGCCCTGTCTTTCACCTTCTGGCCTGTCTTCTGGAAGTCAGCCTCCGGTCATTTCCATAAGGCAACCTGAGCCCTTGGCCACCCACCTGTGGAAGTACAGGGTGGCTGCGCGTCTAGATGGTGACCATGGGCAGCCATAAATGGAAGGTGGAGCACAGGGAACAAATGAGGACACCTGCTAACAGTGTGAACCTACACTTCCAGCCTCCTTGTGGATGCAACCGTAATCCGAGAATCTCTCCAGAGTCTTGGTGGTATATTGTTCATTGGAAAGGCAGGGTTTGACAAAGGGCTTGGCTGTCGCAGAGCTCAAAGGGACTGTCGGCCCCCCATTGACCAGAATATTGGCCTATGTGACCTCCGGCCACAAGAGGGAGCTCCTTCCCTGTCCTTAGCAGGAACAGCGGCCTGATTCTGGCTTCTGGGAGTGTGTCCAGTCTTTCAAAAACCACTTCAGGGGGAATGTCAGATGTGGTCATTTCTTAATTATTTTATTGCTGGCTTTTGATCTGGGCCTCCTTGAACCAAAGTAACAGGATAGCTTTGAAACACCTAAATGCTGAGCTAGCATTTAAAGAACAGTATAAGCTGCTAATTAACTGAGGATAGCCCTATGATTATTTTTATTTTGGAAATGAAAAATATGTTCTGGGAAGATGAAAACCCCTTTTCCTTAGGTCCCTTTATTGAGAGTTGCAAAACTGAGAGGCTTGGAAGGTGGAAATGGGACAGAACAAGTTTCTCACTCTAGAGACAAAGCAGGGGCATCTGATTCGCTGCTGCTACACAGGAAGGTCTGTGGGAGTTCAGGAGTTCTCCAAGGAGCGAGTTGTAGGGAGGGCTGCG
This sequence comes from Mustela erminea, assembly GCF_009829155.1. Lineage (NCBI taxonomy): Eukaryota > Metazoa > Chordata > Mammalia > Carnivora > Mustelidae > Mustela > Mustela erminea. The sequence continues at coordinate 161,619,214 of NC_045614.1, read as the reverse complement.
TCCTGCCTTAAACATTTTATAGGTTAAGGAGTGAACTGGTTGAACCCAACAGCTCTGACGGGCTTGTCTGGGCAGGGAGAGGAGCAGGGAATACAGAGGACAATAGGCTTTCCTGCCCTGGGGAAGGGGAGTTGGGGAGAATAAAAGGCTGACATTGGGGACCAGTGGTGGGCCAGCCTTGGATCTTCCTTGACAATAGCTGGGTGGTGACTCTCCCTTCAGTGGCCTCTTCTGGTGGACTCCTAGAGGCTGCGTTTTAGGTGGAAGGAAGAAGTTAGGGTCACCTCAACTTTCTGTGAGGAAACTACAGAAGAAGCTTCTCCTAGAACAGTGTACACTTTGTTATTTTGTCCTGAAAGAACACGAGGAACTACAAATATGGTCCCACATAAGTCCGTCTCCTGAGTTGCAGTGGGATTCTGTTGATCTTTGTGGCTTCTCTGTTTGGCGTGCCTTTCAGCGGTGAAAATGCCACGGTAGCCTTCCACCTGCAATTTGGGGTTCCTTCGGAAGATGACGATTTTATGAAGTACAGGATGAATAAGGAGTTGGTGCGGGGCGTTTTACTACAGAATCTGCATGATCAGGGAGTGTCTGGCTGTGAGACTTTGGGACTGGACCCAGCATCCCTCTTGCTCTATGGTAAGTGGGGGAAGTCAGGACAGTGGGTTGTGGTGTCAGCACGTGAGCCAGACTGAGGGCAGCTGGGTGGGGTTTGCTGCCTGCGCTGGTGAGATTTGCGCTCTGTAGAGGTCACACAGCCCCTGCCCTCCACAAGCCGACAGAGTGTTTGCGGGGGGAGAAAAAGCAATTAAATTGTAAAGATGAGGATGACTAAATGTTTCCTTGTTGCTGTTCACCCACATTTGAAGCTTGGCAATATCATTTGTAAGCTGCATGGAAATATCTTGGTTTCACAAGAGAAGTAAGTATTGAATTTGAAACAAATAATGATCCCAACATGGGGAACCCATCTTTTTTTATGTTGAAGGCCACTGAGTCTGTTACATTAGTAGAGGGCAGAATAAGGCAAAGCAGCCTCTTTCTTTAGAAAGGTATTGTAAAGTCACCCACCTACTTTTGAAACCAAGAGAGCAATGAGAAAATTGGCACATCATATAATAAGCCTGGAGGACACCCCGCTTGTTAGAATCTGAGAACTTTTAAGACTTCACGCAAAACCTGGTGACAAGCTTCAGACAGGTGCCTCCCTTGCGTCTGCACGAGAACTTTGGCTGGGTGTCTGGCCTCGTGCCTCACCCTGATTCCTCGCTGGGAGAGGCATGTCAGCCGCCGCTGATGCCAACCGTCTCTGATATTCCGTTATCCATGATCCATCAGAAATACTCTTCTTACACTAGTAGTAGTAAATGCTAGTTGAATGAATGAAAAAGACCAGTCAGGGGATGGGTTAGCAACAGGCACAGTGCCAGCCGGCCTCACATCGGAAGATAGACCTGAGAGATTGGAAAACACCCCAGTTACCACATTATGTGAAGAAGGAGTTTGTTATAGTGACACTTATTTATGATGGGAAGTGAAAGTAGGCTAATCCTTGTCTAAGAAGGCAAAGAGTTATATAAAGCCGTTCTGAAACCTTTATTTTTCCCAAATAGATAGAAAGGATGATGTTCAGAAGGCCAAATCTTAGTTTGCTGGGAATAAATTTTTTTTCCTCACAGATCAATTAAATAAATCGCGCCTGTGGGTCAGATGGAGGGCATGTATCTGTAACGTGAAGAGGTTACACCTCCCCTTACAGGAATTTTAGGAAGAAAGAAAAGAAAAGAAGGAAGGAAAGAGGGAGGGGCTGAGGGAGGAAGGAAGGAAAGAAGGCAGGCAGGCCAGAGAGAAAAAGAAAGAAGAAAAGAAAGCAAGCGAGCCCTTCGGCCCCCTCCTGTGTAAAGAGGTGAGAGAGGGGAGGTGCTTCTGCCTGAGCTGGGTGTGGTGGCAGCTGCTGTGTTGTGACTGGTCTTGATTTCCTGAGCCCCTTCTGTCCTACGGTGGTTACCAGCTTTTTCCAAATGTAGGTGAGGAAGGTAGAGGAGGATGGTGAGAAAAGGTTGATAAGATTATGGGGTTCGGAAAGGCAGGTGGCCTGTGAACCCGGGGAGAACTCAAGAAGACCTTGAGAAGACCTTGAGCAGATGGCCCTGGAGACATTTGCCCAGGCCCTGACGCGGCATCGGGCCCCAGGAATGTATCCGAGAGCTAAATAGGAGGTTTTACTGTTCCTCTGAGACGTTTCTGCTTTGGGGGAGAGAGTGTTTCTATGACCCGATGTCCACTTTCTAGAACATGCTTGTGAAATATTTGAGCCATTTGGTAATTTCAGGACTAGGAGTATCAGTCAAATGGAAGAGGACACTGTCACCATTTGGGAAATGTGGAAGGAAGAAGAGAGATCTAGAAAAGGCAGGCAGGCCAAGGGAGGGGATACACTCAGGCAGGGATAGGCAGGAGAGGTAGAGGATCCTGGGAGGGGCCTGGTGAGACCCTTAGGCCAGTCTTCCATGTTCATATGCAGTGTGGGCCTGAGGGTTAACCTCCCCCTCCAGTAACCACCCCTACCCCGCGCTGTGGTCATCTGGGCAATTAGTGGTGAGCCTGGCAGGTAGTTTTCTACAGAGATAATATTCCAGTTTTTCAAAGAACAATGATTTTTTTTTTTTTAAAATTTAAATTCTAGTTAGTTAAGCAGTCAATCTTTGTGGCAGGAGTAGAATCAGTGACTCATCACTGACATACAATACCCAGTGCTTATCACAAGTGCCCTCCTGAAGACCCATCACCCATCTAGCCCATTCCCCTACCTCCCTCCATCAACCCTCAGTTTGTTCTCTGTCATTAAGAGTCTCTTATGGTTTTCTTCCCTCTCTTTTTTCTCCTTCCCATATGTTTATCTGTTTTTTTTTTCTTAAATTCCACATATGAGTGAGATCATATGATATTTGTCTTTCTCTGACTGACGTATTTCACTTGGCCTAATACCCTCCTGCTCCATCCATGTCATTACAAATGGCAAGATTGCCTTCTTTTTCATGGCCGCATAATATTCCATTGTATATAGCGCATCATTTTTGTCCATTCATCCATCGATAGACATTTAGACTCTCCATAGTTTGGCTGTTGTTGATAATGGAAGAGCAATGACTTAAGAAATTAAAAAATTTTCCATATACTCAGAACTTTTAGGATTGACTCTTAGCAACTTTCAGCTGTACCAAACAGCAATGGTAACACCAGCCATCACTTTGTACACTACATCCACAGAACTTATTTATGTTATAACTGGAAGTTTGTGCCTTTTGACCACCTTCACCCAGCTCCCCCACCCCCTGCCCCACAACCAGTCCAATTTCTTTTTCTAGGAGTTTGTTTTTTCTCGAGTCCACCTGTGAGATGATGCAACAATTGTCTCCCTCTGTCAGACTAATTTCATGCAGCACGAAGTCCTCAATGTTCAGGGAATTTTGGACTAGATCTCACCTCCCTCTTCCCCTGTTTTTTTGTGCTACTTCACCTCATGGATGTTTGGAGGCCCAGGAATGAGGAGGGGAGCTCTGTTTTACAAATTTAAAATGGCAGCATGAGTTAATTTTAAACATCTTGACCTGAGTTCGTTATTTTGTGCTGTGTTCTCATATGGGAAGGAGTCAATTTGTAGACTAAATGAGAAACTAAGCAAACACCAGATTTGTGTGAGAGAAAAGAGGAGAAGAACTTGTAGGCGGAGAGAAGAGTGAAACTTGCTTGCACATTTTTGTGGTGAACCGATGAGCTGCCTGCTGGTAGAGGAACCCATGTGTGAGTTCTGTCCTTGAAAGGACTACTTGGTATCAAGGAAAATGATTTGGGTTGTTTATAGATTCTCCAGGAAACTTGGAACATTTAGCCAAGGACCACTACTTTCCAAGTGGGGCAGTTTTGCACCCCCACCGCACCCCTGGGGTATTTGGCAACATCTGGAGACATTTGTAGTCCTCAAGACTGGGTGTGTACGTGAGATGCTAGCATTTTGTGGGTGGAGAGCAGGGAGGCTTCTGCACATCGTACGAAGCACAGGACAGCTCTCTATTATGCAGAATTATCCAGCCCATAATGTCAACCACGAGGACCCTGTGGTAGAGCATGGGCTGTCTGTGGTGTGGTGTCCCTAGGTCCTTGCACAGATGTCTTCTCCTCAGTCAGGCCAGGTCCACACCATTTCCCTCAGCAGACTTTCTCGGAAGCTACTGTATATGTTTTAACAAACTGAAAATTTAGAGGTTAGTAGTGAGATTATGAAGAAGGACTGAATATTGAATGTCCTCGGCACCCAACAGACCTCATCAAAATGTTATTTATCATGAATTATGCCAAAACAAATGACCATTGTGTTATTTGCTTTCTGAAAAGCATTCAGAGGTATGCATGTATGTTTATATATTGACTGAAAAGAAATTTAACTCTGTTAAGAATTTACAGGCATTTCAATTTTGCAGAATAGTTTATATTGAAACCCAGTGAAACAAAATGAAAGAATAAATCTTTAAAATAATCATGATATTAAAAAATTAGTGACTTCCATTTGTCTGTCTTCTCTTTTCAGAATGAAGGGAGGATGTTGGTGTGTGTCCAAAGGCAGTGCTCCACTGAGTTTGGGGAAGAGAGAATTTACATTGTTTTCCAGAGAAGATCCTGAAAATTACCACAGAAGGCCTGGCAATGCCTGGAGGGGTGGAGACCATCCTTTTTCTCCTGACTCTGCATTTCTGAAGTCTGGACTCTGTGAGCTCCAGCTCTGTGAGCTCCCCTCGCGGGGTCTAGTCTTGGCAAAGACAGGAAGCCTGTTTGGTTGGGGGTGACGGGGAAGGTGGGTGGGCCTTGCAGTGCGGGATCACTGCCAGTTGCCTCCACCCACAGGTGCATACTTTCTCTTTAGGGCGAAGGTGACCTTTCAGGCAGGATCCCCCAACCCGTGCTGGTGGAAAGAGTGGGCAGGCAGGAGGTGAGGGACAACTGAGCCAATCTCTCGATGAAGGCCTCCTCCCACTCCCATTGTGGTATTTGATCTACCTCTGAGCAAGACTGTGAGAAAGGCACTTTACCCAACAAAGCAGCAAAGTTCTGTGTCTAATTCCATAAACTGGAGCTGCCTCTCTTAGCAAACCAGCCTCAGGCACATCATCCAATATTACTGTGTCACATGTGGCTACAGAAATATGGTGTGTGTTTCTTACTTCTCATCACCTCATTGCTCTGGTGACTCTTGAACACTGCCTTTGGAAACATGGGTCCCTGTGTGTTTTGAGTTTTGGACACACTGCTGTCCTTGGGGATGGTTTGACCTTTAAGAGTTTCTAGACTTCATCAGAGGATTGTTAAGGCTGCTAACCATGTGCACGCTGGTGCCTGGCTTTTTCTTGTCTCATGTGACTAGCCTTCTTCTAAAACTCAGTGTCTTCAGGCATTGGATGTGTATCCTATTTTTTTTTTTTAAAGATTTTATTTATTTATTTGACAGAGAGAGAGATCACAAGTAGGCAGAGAGGCAGGCAGAGAGAGAGAGGAGGAAGCAGGTTCCCTGCTGAGCAGAGAGCCGATATGGGACTCGATCCCAGGATCCTGAGATCATGACCTGAGCCGAAGGCAGCGGCTTAACCCACAGAGCCACCCAGGCGCCCGGATGTGTATCCTATTGAAGAGGGTTTGAAACAGGAAGAGCAGCTCTCTTGTTGGAGGCTTGATGCCAATTTGTTAACAGGAGGGGCTATAATGTTAGAAACTGTATTGATCATCTGCAGACACAGAATGGCCTAGCATGAAGAAACCGAGGATTTGTTTCGTTGGGAAAATTGTTTTGCTGGGAATTTTCCAGGGGAGAGTGTGGTGGTCCTATCACAAGAGATTCTTAGCCCCAGGATCTCAGTTAAATGGGTCGTAGGTGGACGTCAGTATGAGGGGCTGCCGTGGATGGGGACTTGTCCAAGCGTGAGTCTCGGGCTAGATTTGCCCTGGTCTTTTTGTGAACCAGGACTCTGGATAATGTGAATTTGCTTTCTTATTTAACTAGAGGATCTGTTTTTTGTAACCTGGTGTCTCATTTTGAGGCCGGTTCCTCAAACTAGCCAAATAGGTGCATTTCCCGTCTTCCTCTTTATTTTTTATGTGTCCAATGTAAATCATAGTGTGTGTGTACTTTTTAGAATGTAACGAATAACTTTCACAGGGAAGGATTTAAAACTATTTACAATAAATTATTTTTTGTGCGGGCATGGTCACAGTCACATTGATTTCACGGTGTGGAGTCTCTGCGGCGTGATGGGGGCTGGCATGTTCTTGCAGGGCATGGTGCTGGAACTGATTTTTCATTTCCTGGAGGGCATTTTCCCCTTCTGAGTAAGACTGAGCTGGAGGGGCTGGAGTGGACTCGGTCCTCCTCTGCTGCAGGGAGAGCAGGGAGCGCCCCCCCCCCCCCCCCCGGTCTTTCCTTCCTCCCCTCTGCTTCCTTCCAGGGCACGTTCCTGGCAGGCCCAAGTGTACGAAGGGCCTGGGCTGGAAGGAAGTGCCAGGACAGTGGGCTTTTCCCTTCTCCTTTGGAAAGCACTAAAACACAACTATCTTGACCCCTTGCAAGTCATATGAAGACTTTCCATAGGTTTGACTCTGGCTCTGGTGCTGTGGGAAGAGCTGAACTTTGTAACTTTGTGCCTAAAGCCTTTTGAGGTGTCTGGAAAAAAAAAAAAATGGTATTCGTGTCTACACTGTTCTGCTGTAGGAGATGAGTTTACTGGTCGTCATACGTTTTCATGATGAGCATAATGCCTGGTGCATCATGAGGTCTCAGCAGCTCTCTGTGATATCACTGAAGGATTTGAGAAGAGACACTGGTCTTTTCTGGAAGTCCGTTAGATTCAGGCAGAAGGGGTACAGTCAGAATAGTGGCATGTGCCACTTCTGTCATCCCCAGAGAAATTCTGTCCATGCATCCAATTCTTTTCTACTTTTCAATTTAACTTAGCTCTATAGATCATTTTAAGGATGTGTTTTGCAACGAGTCCAGGAAAAATGGTGAAGGGGAGGACAATAATAAGAAAAGAAGGGCTCCCTGGGTGGCTCAGTCAGTTGAGTGGCTGACTTTGGCTCAGGTCATGATCCCAGGGTCCTGGGATTGAGCCCCGCATCGGGTGCTCTGCTCAGCGGGGAGTCTGCTTCTCCCTCTCCCTCTGCTTGCTGCTTTGCATACTTGTACTCTCTCTCTGTCAAATAAATAACATCTTAAAAAAAGAAAAGAAAAGAAAAGCTGCTGGTCTCGTTAGGCAATGAGACTGTGCAGAGCAGATAGGAAACAGCAGGAAAAAACAGCCTGGTGTAAACATGGAGACAGACTGTGGGGGTGTGGGTAGTCAGAGAAGAGAGTGGTCAGTGTCCTTTCATTGGAGAAGGCCTTGCCTAGGAAGGACGACACAGCTGAGCCTGAAGCTGTGGTGGGGTTGGAATAAATAGATTTGCTTTCCTTTACACTTGTGTCTGATTAGGATAAGATCATGTTCTTTCTTTTCTCATTCATACATTCATTTATTTATTTTTATTTTTAAGTAGGCTCCATGCCCGGTGTGGAGCCCAATGTGGAGCTCAATGTGGAGCTTGATTGCATGACCCTGAGATCAAGGTCTGAGCTGATATCAAGAGTTGGATGCTTAACCGACTGAGCCACTCTTTTCCCTTTTAGCTGTGGGCTCTGCATGGATCCCTGCCCCATTCAGAGTCTCATCAGTACTGAGAAACATGAGAGAAGTCTCTGGATGTCTTCCCTTCCCTGCTCCCACTGTGGTTCCTTGCCTTACAATAGGCTCCTCCACATTGTTCCTGCGTCACTGGCGGTGGTGTCCACAAGCAGTCCCTTCCTCTCATATTAGGAAACTGAGGTCTGGAGAAGTGAAACGATGAGTCTAGATTTCCACCGTCTTGGGGAGCAATGTCCAGCCCACTAGGCAAACTCATACCATCAATGGCCTCTGACTTTGGTAGGCACCCTAGGGTCATGTTCAGATCAGGCTTGACTCCATCCCCAAAGAGCACAGGTGGTGAGAGGGGACGGGGTGAGTTAAGAGACGTCATCATCAGACTGTAGAAGGCTCCCTGGATGATAATGATCACGCAGGGCTCCCCCCGAGTGCCTTACAAAAGCGGGAAAGTGGGAAGAACTTACACTGAGCCATTTAACAGATGGCAGAACTGAGGTACACTCAGATCGGGGACTTTCCAGGTGCTTTCTGAACACAAGAGGCTGGCTGGAAATAGGACAGAGTCAGATACATGTAAACAGAATCTCCTTTTGTCTGAAGGCTCCTGTGATATCTTGCCCTGTTCTGCCTATGCCCTTCCATTCCATTCCTGAGAATATTCGAAGCACCTGTCACCCAAGGTTGTCCTAAAAACGCCAGCATTTGAATTTATTTGTTATCATTGGTAGATTGTTCTGACCTAGCTTTGCCCTTTTCTTGTACTTCTCTTCTGTTCTGAATAGGAATTTATGCATAGGCTAAGGGATTATTTATAGATGCTACGATGAAGGTAAAACGGAAACCACAAAGCCTGCCGTTGCCGCATGAAGTGTGCCTCTGTGAACTGGCTGTGTACAGGTGTAAGGAGAGCATGGGGGAGGGGAGTTTCCTGATTGTATCTATGTCCCAAGGGAGCAGTTTAAATCCTCAGCCTCCATTTCTTATCAAGAACCCAGGAATTATGCGGCGCCTGGATGGCTCAGTGGGTTAAGCCTCTGCCTTCAGCTTGGGTCATGATCTCAGGGTCCTGGGATGGAGCCCCCATATCCGGCTGTCTGCTCAGCAGGAAGCCTGCCCCCCCCCCCCGCCTCCCACTTGCCTCTCTGCCTACTTATGATCTCTGTCTGTCAAATAAAAAATAAAAAAAAAATAAAGTCTTTAAAGAAAAAAAAAAGAACCCAGGAATTCTTCCACGGATGGGTGGCATCCCCGACCACTAGCCATTGTCTAAAATACTGTGTGTGTGAGTGTGTGTGAATGTGCATTTTCTGTGAAGAGGGTTAAAGGGCTTTCACCAAAATCCTGAAGTGTTTGGAAAACAGGATTAGCATTATATGCAGACAGAGCACTCCCGAAGGGCTCTCCTGCTCAAAAATCATTCCCTTCCCTCAGCTCTCTGGCTTTCATTATAAGAACAAATGTCCCTGGCTAAGCATTTGTATTTAATACATTGCAGGAAAGAGGCATATACTATTTGGGACAAGTAATATTTTCACAGGCGAAGACTCAAACTAGTATGACTTATATTGTACTAAAGGTATTTAAACCAGTCAACTCCAGCAAGGGTTCACTGTCCAAATGAAAAACTCCAGTCTAAAACCCAGTGGTGCCATTTCTAACCCACTGAAGATCGCTGGATGACCCTGGTCATCACGCCCGTCAACACGTTTTCCTCCACGTGTCGCGAAAGTGTTCGTTCCTCTTTGCTCCTTGATATCATTTATTCAAGGTCCGCAGTAAAAGAATTACATACACTAGATGCCACCCTCCCGTTTGCCCGTGATAAAGCCTAACCTTCAATTTATATGCTCAAGGTCACAGAGGGAGGAAGGGATAGAGCCAGGACTGGAATCAATCACAGGCTGACTCTCATGTCCACACTCTTTCCCCTAAGTGAATTCTGGCCAAGGGTGAAGGTTAGAGTTCCACAGGGTTCCATGGCTGAAAATGGAATGTTGGCAGAGGACAAGATACCCAGATGTGACTGGCTCTTAGCTGAAGACCATCGATTGCCTGAAGTCTCAGCAAACACGTGTGGACTCATCCAACCTCTTGTCACCACATTTCTCCTCGCTGGCATTTAGTGCATTTTAAATAACAGTTATTTAATGTTAGGTGCCTTTGGGGACAAAACAGTAATTAAACACATAATGTTATCTACTACTTCATCAACAAACCTCTACTATTTTAACATCCTTAAAATTAAGACAGTTACCACGGGTTAAATAAAACAGGAAGTGGAGAACACAGGTGTAAATAAAGGATAGAAATAGTCTAATTTGCTGATTATTCTTGGTCTCATTCATATCGTTTGTGGTTTAATATTTTCCTGCCAGTTTATTGGTACCAGCTCTTAAGAGTTGCAATACTCAAACACATTTCTGTTATCGTTATCTCCAAGTATCATCGTTTAGGCCTGGGTGCCTAATTTTTTTTTTTTTTTCTGAAGAGGGCAAAAAATATATATAGATTTTTGGCTTTGCAGGACCTCCAGTGTGTGTCACAACTACTTAACTCTTCTGTGGCTGAGCAGCCATCGTCAGTATGAACATGTATGCAGTGTAAGTGAATAAGACTGGCTGTGTTCCAATAACATTTTATTTATACAAAGAAAGACAGTAGGTCAGATTTAGCCTGTGGGTCACAGTTTGCTGACCCCTGTTTTAGGGGATAGATGGAATTCTAGGAACAATGAAGAAAACTTTAGGAAAAATAATCAGAACATATGGAGAAAGGCTCATTTGAGAAGGGGTATGGTGTGGAGGTGTGGGGGTGTTACTTTCCCCATGTGGACATTTTTTCCCCCAAATTTTATACATGACATGTTAGTTCATCCAGACATACACCATACAGTTGAGTAGAGCCTTTTCTATGTAGTATGTTGGAAGAGTGCTGAATTGGAAGCCGGGAAATCAGGCTCTAAATAACGTTCTGTCAATAACTTGCAATGTACATTGTGCTACTTCTCTCTGAGCAAAAAGGATAGTGGATTAGAGTGTCTCCACAGGTCTTTCTACACTACCATTCTCTAATGCTATGATTTTCTTGTTAACATTTCTAGAGAGAAATACAAAATTAAAAAATATAGATTAAAATTATATGAAAAATTATATAAAAACCTGATGTAGAACTTAGTGATTCCATTCACATAACCAACAAAGCCACGAGGGTCAACGAGTCAAAGAACATGATGCAAAGGACATGGCAAAGTGGCACAGGGTGAGAGGAACACACAGGTGCCCACCTGGAAGGCTCAGAGTGAGGGGTTAGGCCTTCGAACATGGTGGAACCAGTGGACCCCTCTCTTGGCACACTTAGTATAATAGATAAAGCTTCCTTGTGATTCTAGGAGACAATCATGTGGACATTTTATGGAGAAGGGTCTGCCTTTGTGATGTTCAAAGTTGTAGAGCACCAAGAATCCCCCCCACCCCCCCACTGCCCCTCCCCCCATCTGCCACTGAGCAAAGCAACCCATTTCCAAAGCCATTTGGAATCAAAGATGGCCACTCTGTTCTCAAAGAGTGGTGTTCAGGATAGATGGTTGGTCTTTGGATGATGAATATTGAGCTGGATCTAAGAGGTCCTGTGGTTGGCAAATCAGATTCTGCAGAGACCCCTGTAGCAAAGGCTGTTGTGTGTGTGGAGTGGGGGTAAGCCTGAAAGACTCTAGACCCTACACCTACCTCAACCAGAGCCCTGCACCCCCGGTTTTTATTTATTGCTATTAGATAAGTGCTGGTCCAACTATTTCATCATAAATAGGAAACCTGAGCCTTCGAAGGTAGCAGAGGTAGATGTGGCTGTTGCAGGGCATGGAAGGAGATTCTACTAGGTAAGTTCATATTCATCTTCTGGGGAAGACAAATTGCTTGGAGAGGAATGCACCCGGAGAAGTGCATACGAAGTCTCAGTTTCTCTCAAGTAATTCCTGGGTTTCTCGGTCTTAGGGGAAACATTCTCATAGCACCTCTCGGCAGAGATCCCTGATGGCCTTCTCCCAAGGACGCTGTGACTAATGAGGGTGTAGCAGAGATCATCCGAGGAGTTCTGGTCAGCATTGTCCTGCTGGTCAAAGAAGAATCTGATCAAGTGTGGGCCTTGTGCCATTCTCTTTATATGCTCCAGGCTCAACACAGACCCAACCCTGGCCAAAGTTTGTCTTCCATGACCATCTCTCCTCCACCCCCTGGCTGTTTTTCCTAAATGACTGCCCCTACCCTAACCTCTAGCCCAGACATCCAGAGAGCTCATGCTGTCCAGAGTATTCAGCCTACCCAGACATGTCCTCTCTGGTCCATGTTCCAGAGTGACCCCTGACTATCCCCAGTCATACATATAATTCCCAAATCTCAGGTCCTGAGGGCAGCCCATTCTTATATAAGAGAATAATCTGAGGCCACCTTCAGATGACTTATGATATTTAACACTTATTCTAGAGATTTTGGCATTATTCAAAAAGGAAGCCCTCAAGAGAAGCTCCCAGGCAATGGAATCTCAGAAGGTAAAAAGCAAAGAAGCAAAGTCCAAGAGGGAGAGTCTGGATCTGGAACTGGGACTTGGTTTTTGAATCATGTCCCTGACTTCTTGTCAGCTGTCTGACTTGGGGGAGAATATCACTTAATCTTTCGGTTTTCTCATTTGTACTGCAGGAGAAATAATAGTTCCAGTCTGACAGGGTTGCTGTAACAGTGACATTAGCCACTACAGGCAAAGCTCCCAGCATACTGCCTAGCATCAGCAAAAGACTCCATATATATTAGCTCCTTTCAGTAAGATGTACAACAGAGGTGGCTGATGCCACTGCCACCAGGCCCCGTACAGGGCCCTGGGCTAACAAGCACTGGCATCTAAGGTCCTTCTTTCATATCGAGGTTTGAAGGGGTCTTGGAGCCCAACTTCTGCCATCTGGGGTATCTGCATTGCCACCGGCATCTCGGAAAAAGGCTCAGAGATGTTTGCATTACCTGCATGGGAGCAGATGACATTCTTTCATCTGGAGAAAGAAAATACAATCAATTTCAGATCATGGGGAGATTTGAGGAGAGAGGGTGGAGAGTGGGGGGGAGGGTTGGACTCTAAGATAGGAGCAGTCGGAGACCCAAACAGCAGCGGAGCAGGTTATCATGACCTGTGACACATCCCTGAGGAGTGACAGGACCATCTAAAGAAACAGCAGAGCTGTGCAGGCTGAGAGTCTGAGTGGAGGGAGACACATTCGGTGGGGCTTTGGAAGAGAAACCACACTTCCCTCCATCCCCTCACCCCGCCCGCCCTCCTGCAAAATTCATTGCACATCTACCCTGTACCAGGCACTGTGGAGACAAAGAAAAATCAGAAACAGTTCTCGTCTAGTGGGGGGCTCACAGGCTAGCATAGGCAGTACACAAGGACCCCACGGATCCATAGTGCGAAAGAGGACTGTCTGTCTACTGCAGGCGACAGGGGATGGTAGGCGTGCGGGCCAGTGCTCAGGAAAAGCTCAAGGGAACGAAATTCTTAAATTGAGCAATCCCATTCCTGAATTTGCTAGCAGAGACACACAAAAGCAGGCCAGTTTTTCAAAAGCCAGTTTATTTAAAAGCAACTGGCTCTAGTCTCTCAGCAAAGACACAAACGGACACACTCGCTAAACCCTCGCAAACACACCAACTCAATACGCCAACGTAAGCTTTCATATGGAAGTCCCAGGATGCCCTCCCACACAGGAGGTGGGTGTGCCCCTGCAGGCCCTCTAGTTTATTATATTACGGGTTTACCTTCCCCAAGGACTGACATCCCAGATTCTCACAACTCCATAAATTCCCATGGCCATCTATGACGTCCCTGAGTATCACTATAAGGAACGTCTGTGGGATTTACCATTAGATGTCTTTCTTCCTTCTCTTTCTTCTTTCTTCTTCTTCCTTCCTTCCTTCCTTTCTCTCTCTCTCTCTCTCTTTCTCTCTCTCTCTTTCTTTCTTTCTTTCTTTCTTTCTTTCTTTCTTTCTTTCTTTCTTTCTTTCTTTCTCTTTCTTTCAGAGATAGTAGTACAAGCTGGAGAGAGAGAGGCAGAGGGAGAGGGAGAAGCAGACTCCGCACTGGGCAGCCGATGTGGAGCTCCATCCCAGGACTCTGGGATCATGACCTGAGCTGAAGGCAAACACTTAACATACTGAGCCAGCCAGGCATCCCTAAAGGTTTTGTTTCAACCGTGTTTTGCTCTGATGGAGATTGGGGTTTCCTGGGATCCATGATTCCCGATTCCCGGAGGAGACGTTAGGGGTGGGAGGGCCGGATTATTCCCTCACACACTTGACAGAGCTAGTTTGCAAGACTCAGAGTGAATGAATTAGGCTCTGCTCTTTAGACCCAGGAAGGCAGAGGCAAAACTCCACCCCTTTTCTTCTTTACAAACACAGTGGGCTGTCCTCGCCTATACTTCCTTTCTCTCTTTCTTACATGTGTTGCTATTCAGCACCCTCTCCTTCTCGAAGTCCTTCCTAGCTGCAGTACTCTTCTGTCTCCAGAGACTACCGCCTCACCTCCTAAGTGATCTTCCAGCATCCACTCTTGCCACGCACGAGTCCAGCGTGTTCACTACACAGCAACCCACGCTGCATCTTTTCATGCAAAGGACGTCATACTGGCCCCTTGTTTAAAGGCCCTCAATACTTCTGCAGTTTTCAAGACAAAAACCCCAATCTTAAGCTTGCCCCCAAGAGCCTGCCCCTCCCAGTTGCTCTCTGCGCCCCTCCACCTTTCCAGTTATTGTTTCCAGTTCACTCCTCTGGCCTCCAGACGTTAGGGAGGGACACAGAGATCAGTAGCCAGTTCCTGCTTTGATGAGCTCACAGTCCCGTGGAGAGAGAGAAAAGCAGCTGGACGAGTGACACAGATTCATGTGTAAGTATGACACTGGAAGGATGCCCAAGGAGCTTGCGAAGCCCAGAGAAGGGACAGTGTGGAAATGTAAGTCTGTCCAAAGTAGAAAAGATGAGAAAGCAATGACTTACTCTCCTCTGAGGAATCTGGCTTTGCTTTACAAATATGTCCTTTTTTCCTGAAAAAAGAAAAGGAAGGAAAATTGGTGGTTTCAATATTCTGAAACTCTCCGAGAAAATGACACTGAACTCTAAAACCTTATCTTTAAGTCTTTCATTTGTTAAAGTTATACCTCCTTTAGCATCAAGGAAAACGAAGATGGATAAAAGGAAATATGAAAGATAAGACAGGTAGAAATCTCCACCTGTGTGTGTGTGTGTGTGTGTGTGTGTGTGTGTGTGTGTGTGTGTCCTCCCTTCTCCCCTTTCTGGGCTGAGGTGGAATTGATTTATAAATGGAGAACCAATAGTGACATCATTGGTAACTATTTGGGGGGATTTTTTTCTAACAAAATATCAATTTCTTTTATATCATGTGACATAAGGAGTCAAGGTTATTTCCAATTCCAACCCCAAGCCCCCTCTCTGATCTCCAAGCAAGCAAGCAAGCAAGCAAGCAAACACAGCCCATGTGAGCACAGGGGTAACTATTCTGTAGAGATGAGTCCTCCAGAGGAACACAGTCTAGATATAAAGGAAGCTCATTATCACCTCAGGAGACAATGTCATGTGCGCCAAGCAGCATGACCATAGGTCTCGCTTGGCTTAGGGAGTCTAGTTAATGTCCTTACCAGTCACTTCGGGACCCTGAACTATTTTTAGCATGTGTTTCACTCTCAACGCTTTCCCACTGTGGTGGATGACTTGAATGATCACCCCGGCTGTGAGTTCTCTGTGCAAGGGACAGAACCGTGCGCTTCCATACATGGAGTCTGGCCCTTGCCCTGTGAGGAAGCGGTCCCTTCTCTCCACTGGAGCCAATTTCATCCTTGCTTCTGAGGCTTTCTGGTTCAAGGACCACCATCAAGACTATTGTTCCTGTTTCTCAACAGGCTCCAATTATCACTTCCCTGACTGACTTTCAGATGAGCGTCTGGGGAGTCACAGGCTTCCCCTGTGGCCACAGACAGTGGGCAGTTACAGGTGATTTACAGTAAATACCACATTGAAACCACACTTAGGGAAATAACTCTTGAAAATGATTCTCACTCACCATGGAAGGCAGAAACACCCTTGGGCAACGCAGCCGCAGCATCTGAAATAACCGAGAGATGACACAAATCACCATGCTGGTTTCTACAGCTTGAGTAGGGGGACTCCCTTCCTTTTGCCGGTTCTGTGAAAAACCTCTTTTCTCCCCACAACCCCAAAGATGGTATTTATTCTAGAGGACTTGGACACATCTATCATGCTACAATGACTCCTTCCTCCTAGGACTTTAACTGCCCCTTAGGAAAAGTGAAGACGTTGCTTATCAACTCCTAATGGGGGAAGGAACTTTCTGTTCTAGTGTAGGATGGAATTCATTTGTTCACATCCTACACTAGAGCTTCATAAAGTTAGGGACCCTATAGACCTATCTTGTTCAACTCCAGCAGAGATCACCAGCTTGTGCCAGAGTGTCTGGTAAATCTATTTTCAATAAATCCTCGATAAATGAACAAGTAGCCGAGGACAGAGCAACTCTAACTGACTCAGGTCATCATATCTGCCTCTTTGACCCAACGGGCAGGTAAATTAACAGGACTTGGGATCTCTTTTGTGGCAAGCAGAAAAGGTCTGATCTTTCTGCGGTCAGGCATCCAAGCTGAGGTCTATCATGCCGGGCATCTTTCTGAACTTGAGTCATAGTTGAATGTGAAAGCCTTCCATGTCCCTATAACACTATGTAAAAGCATCAGTGAAAATACCACCCAGAAATATCCCTCCCAGTGAGCTTCCCAGGGAGTTCCCTTGCAAAGAGCTCTGAAGGAGAGGTCATAGGCCCTGGCATGGTGGAGTGTTCTGATAGCTACAGGGGCTCCCTGTACTCCCAGAGTTTGAGGACTAAAAGGCATGGCTCCTCTTCGTGCTACTTTCAGCCATTGTTTCTATCTCCTGTTTCTGTGGCTAAAGAAACACAAGGAAACCACTGAACCTCCTTAGTGCTAAGAAACTGGATTCTCTGAGGAGAGTCAGGTGATGAAAACAGTTAGCCAATTTTGAATTACTGATTGGACCAGGATCTCTGGAAAACTTGAGCCACAGTTTCTTTGTCATAAAATAAGGATGCTTACACGGCTTACCCACATTGTAAGGGTCATGTAAAGTTAAATTCAGGCAAAAACTGTTTTTAAGCTGGTTATTTGTTCCATGCATTTTTTTTCCACGTATTCTTGCATTTCAACTCAGATGTTTTGGTTTGGAGTGCATTCTGCGGGATACCAGATGCATCTCTATGATAGCAATTCCAGGTTCTTCTCTCTTAATGCAAAGCTTCCTTGGTCCTGTAGTCCACCCAGTCTCTCCCTTGTTATAAGGCCCATGACCGCTCTGGTCTCTTTCATCATTTGCATTGTATGCGTTCATACATGTCTAGGGATGTCCCCCAAATATATGAACCTTCACTTGTCCTGAAGACATGTACCGTGTTGGGGGATCTCTGTGTCCCCAACTCCTGACACAAACTTTGGCTCAGTGGTTGCTTTTTAATTTAATTGATATTCTTTCAAGAGCTTCTCCTGAAACCATGGGAAAAAGGAAAATAATTCTATAGGCCACAGAACACCCAGCTTTGCCACTCTTGGGAATTCTTGGACTGTAAGACCCTAGTTCCATAGTCTACTGATTCCCTGGCACTCAAAGGGACTAGTCAGAAAGGATTAATGAGGAAGTCTTGGTTTAACAGCATCAGGGTAATTACAAGAGTCTCTTTCCATAAACCTTTCAATGATCATGATGATGTGAGATGTGGTCACCTCAGAAATAGAAACGTAGAGTTTAAAAAGGAACGGTCAGGATGGAGCTGGAGCACAAAGATACTTGAACTAAATGAACAGAGATAGCAGGAACTAGCAGCCTTATTTCTGGTTGCTGGGGGTTACACTAGGCTCCTAGCAAAATGGCACCTCTCCTGTCCAAGGTTCGAAGTGTTTTTGTCTTTTGTCTTGTCTTCACATTTACTGTAATTTACAACTGCTGGTGGGCAAAGCAGCATGTTCCATTGTGGTGTATGTGAAGTCTAGGACCTGACAGACTTTACTCTTAATAGGCAAAGGCCGGAAGAAGTTTTGTTGGAATTGTTCTCACCTGGGTGTCCTCTCTCTGAAGCTTTGGTTTTTTGGAGCCCAGGGTATTTCTTGAGTGTTCTGCTGCCTCCTAAAATCCAACATAATCAGGAATGAGCTAAGTTCTTCCTTTTCGGGCTTCTTCCCTCAGTTCCCAATTTTTCCAACTTTTGTCATTTCTTCCATTTGTGTGTCGCCTCAGCTTCCACCTGTTCCTCTCAGATCTGTTCACATCTTCTCTTTAATAAACATGGCAACCTTTTATCTGATGGTTCCTCCATTGCCATGGCAACAGCCCACCAACATTCTCCGACAACCTCCACACACAACTGGTCCTAAATCATTTGTTCCCACATGGCTGGGATTGCTCATGATGACCACGAGACTATCAGTGAATGGAGAGGCCTAGCCACTGGTGCAGTCTTTGGGATGGTGCACAGGGACGGGGAAGGGTACTGCTTGTCTCGTGTAAGTCATCATTTTTCACAGCACTAAGACAAAGAACATGGGATAAGAGGAGAAGAAAGGACTAGATAAAGAAAATAAATCTGTTCCTTGCTCAGGTTGGGTTTCTGGTAACCATTTTTCTCACTTGTGGGGATTTGAGAATACAGAGAAAAAGAAACTAAACATTAAATATTACTGGGGCACCTGGGTGACTCAGTCCGTTGGGTGTCTGCCTTTGGCTCAGGTCATGATCCCAGGGTCCTGGGATCGAGCCCTGCATCAGGCTCCCTGCTCCCCTGGAAAGCCTGCTTCTCCCTCTCCCTCTCCCACTCCCCCTGCTTGTGTTCCCCCTCTTGCTGTGTCTCTCTCTAATAAATAAAATCTTTTAAAAAATAAGGAAAATGTATCTAATGTTGTCAATAGTTATAGCTGTGATTTACCATTTTATTTATACTTTATGTATTTTTCAATGTTTCTACAGCTAACATGTATTGATGTCCTAATCCTTCACCTGCACACCAAAATTCTAAAAAAGAAAAAAAAATCCTACAAATGTCATAAAAATCATGACTTTCTCAGTCACATTATACCTGTATTTTGTTTAATTTTTCTTTTCAATACAGTGATTTCTGCACATTTCCAATCATTCATCAAACTCTTTTTTGAGTGCCTACTGTTTGTTAGAAATAATTCCAGGAAACAGGAATTCAAAGATGACTAAAAAACAGTCTCTACGTTTAAGGAAGTCACACATAGATATGAGAATAAGGATTTATAAGCTGATGACATGCCCTAGCTGCAGATGGCTCAAGGCCTGTGAGGAACCAGGGAGGAGTTTTAGGAAACACTGGGTTTCAGGGAGGGGCAGGACACATTCCATGGGCCCACCAAGCCTCCTTTTGGCAGGTGGCATTTTGAGTGCTGTGTCTTTGCTCCCAGTGGCAGGAACTGAGCCTTGGAATGCCGAATGTAATCCTTAAAAATCTTTCCCTCTCCCTGTCCCATTGAGTTCATCCTCTCTAGACCAGCTCACCAGGGATTCTCTTGTTTTGGATGGTACTAATTTTTATAATGACTGCTTTGATGTTAATGAAGATGATGGTTCCCCAAAACGATAGCTTATTATTATTGAACCTTACTGTAAGGCACTGTGCTAGCATCACACACACTAGAAACTGCCAAGATAGGCATTGTATTAGCATGTCCTCTTAAAATTTGGAAACTGAGTTCTAGAAAAAGTCAAATTCTTGACCGATTTTAATGAACTTTGCTTACCCTTCGCAGGGAATGTATACAGGAAGAGGCCTCACTGTGGGCAGAAGCTTGTTATTTATTTTGAACTAAAATAGTAAGTAAAGGAGTAGTGATGTCTTTCAGCTCCCTACAGGCATTAGGAACTCAGGAGACCTCCCTGCACCCAGCCCCAGGGCCCTGCCAGCCCCCCGAAAGTGTTCCTTTCTGAAGTCAGAGTTTACTGAATTGACATCCCTTGAGAAAGTCCTTCTGCCTTTTAGGAGTTCTCCACCAGCTGCTGGCTCACTCTGATTCTGGGGAGAAGGCCAGTTCTATAAGGAGTTGAACTTAGTGTATGGCCATCAGTAGGAACGTAATTTTTTTCAGTTCTTTACCCAGTTGCCTCCCCTCACCCAAGGACTTCTTTTTCTCTTTCTGGCTGCAATGCTCTGTCCCATCTCCCCTGCCTGCCTCTGGAGAGTCTGGACTCACCTGTTTTCCCCCAGCGGAGCGTTCCCCATTCTCTCCGTTCTCCCGGGTGACTTCCCCTCAGCCAGCCTGGTGCTCTAATGGGGTCAGCTCTTGACTTACCGCGTGTTGCTCTGGCCACTGGTGCTGAGAGCTGAAAGAAGAAGAGTACCTCCCTGCAGCAGGAGGAGGACCCCAGGGGGAGGAGAGTCAGAGGTGCAGGCAAGCACTCACGCGTGCACAACTTCCTAAAATGTCAGAGCCCCTAAAGGGGAACAATTGTTGCGGCCCCAAGATATGCCTCTTCGGCATATTGATTATTTTAAGTTGGCTTCTTTAAAAAAACTTCAGATATAAAACAAGGTCTGAAAATCAAATAGAAATTACCTTGCTTTAAGAGACTTTTTCGTTGACAGGGGAAATCTCCACGTGTAAGGCTATCAGGAAGAGGGAACTCTAAGTCTCCAGAAAAGTTGTAAGACAGAAGGCAATTAAAATTGGCCTAATAGCATGACCCTTGTTTACTCTGCTTTTTCCTCCTACAACAGACCCTCCAGCCCCAACACCTTTTGTTTTTAACTGAAGATGATATTTATTTATTTATTTATTTATTTAATTTATTTTTTTTATCAACTAACATTCGTTTTTATTAGTACTTATTTCTTTCATACATACACAAATTGCTCATGTTTTTACCTCTTACAATAGAATACAAATGTTCATAAGAGAACATCCTGTTCTAACTTAACAAAATTTGAAACCACTATCTGTGTCCTCTCCTGGTATTTCCCAGTTTGTGGTTTTTTTTTTTTTAAATTTTTTAAAATTTATTTTCAGCCCAAGAGTACTCATTGTTTTTGCACCACACCAGTGCTCCATGCAATCCGTGCCCTCCCTAATACCCACCACCTGGTACCCCGACCTCCCCCACCCCCCGCCCCTTCAAAACCCTCAGATTTTTTTTCAGAGTCCATAGTCTCTCATGGTTCACCTCCCCTTCCAATTTCCCTCAACAGACACTTCTCCAATGAAGACATACAAATGGCTATCAGACACAAGCAAAAATGTTCATCATCACTAGCCATCAGGGAGATTCAAATTAAAAGCACATTGAGATACCACCTTACACCAGTTAGAATGGCCAAAATTAGCAAGACAGGAAACAACATGTGTTGGAGAGGATGTGGAGAAAGGGGAACCCTCTTACACTGTTGGTGGGAATGCAAGTTGGTGCAGCCACTTTGGAGAACAGTGTGGAGATTCCTCAAGAAATTAAAAATAGAGCTTCCCTATGGCCCTACAATTGCACTACTGGGTGTTTACCCCAAAGATACAGATGTCGTGAAAAGAAGGGCCATCTATACCCCAATGTTTATAGCAGCAATGGCCACGGTCGCCAAAATGTGGAAAGAATCAAGATGCCCTTCAACGGACGAATGGAGAAGGAAGATGTGGTCCATATACACTATGGAGTATTATGCCTCCATCAGAAAGGATGAATACCCAACTTTTGTAGCAACATGGACGGGACTGGAAGAGATTATGCTGAATGAAGATGATATTTAAAGTGGTGGCTTCAGCCCTTTGGGGGAGTTGCTCAGTTTCCCTGAGTCTCCCCATTACATTGAGGAGGTATACATGTTATTAAGCTTTTGTTTTTCTCCTGTTAATGTGTTTCATGTCAACTTAATTTTTAGGTCAGCCAGAACAGAGGAAAAAATTTCCTTCCTAACTTCTGAGGGAACCAGGCTACTGGCCTGACTACCCAGAAGCAGCTGGTCAAGGAGAATGTTGAGCTTCTGGGGAAGCCCCATCTGCAATTACAGGCTGGCCATGGGAGTTTTTCACTTAGGATTCCTAAATTTATTAAACCACTTTCTAGTCTTGGAAAAGTTCGGAGGGGGAATTTTCTTTTAAAACAAGAAAAGAGGGTGCCTGGGTGGCTCAGTGGGTTAAGCCGCTGCCTTCGGCTCAGGTCATGATCTCGGGGTCCTGGGATCGAGCCCCACATCGGGCTCTCTGCTCAGTGGGGAGCCTGCTTCCCTCTCTTTCTCTCTCTGCCTGCCTCTCTGCCTACTTGTGATCTCTACCTGTCAAATAAATAAATAAATAAAATCTTTAAAAAAAAAAATAAAACAAGAAAAGATTCAAACAAGTTAAGTCAACCCAATGACCAATAGAAATTATCAACAAAACATATAAGTGATAAAAAGATTTTACCTGGAACATATAAAGAGCTTTCAAAACTCAGTAAGAAAACAGCCAATAACAGTATGGCCAAAATATTTGAACATACGTTTCAAAATATTTGAACATATTTCAAATATGTTCAAAATATTTGAACATACCAGAGAAAATATACAGATGGCAAATACACACATAAAAACATGCTCAATATCATAATCATTAGGAAATGTAAATCAAACCACAATGCAGCACTTTTACACTTTTGCTAAAAAGCAGGTCAATCAAGTAAATTTGAAGAGTTAAATTGGCTTTATAAGCGATTCATGAATTGGGCAGCATCCCATCTAACAAGTAGAAAAACGCTCTGAGCAGCATAGGAAATGGAAGGTTTTTGTAGGAGGGTGGGGCAGGAACGTTATTAGCAAAAGAAAAGAAAGAATTGTTCCAGGCAAGGTCACTTTCCCTTAGAGGGACAAGGACAGGGGATCTTACTAGGTGGATTACCTCTTCTTCTTTTTGAAAACGGAGAGGACCCATGAGATCACCGATGTTGATGAGAAAATTCCTGACTCACCAGTTAAGACTTACATTTCTGGAGGAGATTGAAACTGCAGTTAGTTGGGTCTTAAGTCCCCACTTGGTGACTTAGCCTAAAAAAGCCATTGTGGGTCTGTGGTTTCCTCATTTACACCTATTAGAACGGCTAACATTGAATACAACAGAAAAACTGAAGATACCAAATGCTGGTGAGGAACGCAGGGCTTGCTGCATGCACGGCTGATGGGAATCCAAAGTGGTTCAGCCTCTTTGAAGTACAACATGGTAGTTTCTCATAAAGGTAACCAAAGCCTCATCATACAACCTAGCAGTCCCACTCCTAGACATTAACCCAAGTAAAATAAAACCCAAGATCTCTAGAAACTTGCATGCAACAGCGGCTTTACTCAGAATCACTCCTCAAACCCTGGAAATAACTCACATGATTTTCAAGGGCTGAACAGCTAGACAAACTGTGACACATCCCTACAAGACTGATGGATAATAGAAAGGAATGGACTACAGATCTATGCAACAACACAGATGAATCTCAAATGGTCACATTAAGGGAAAAAAGCCAAACTTAAAGGCTACCTTTAATGACCTTCAACCCAAGGCAAAATAGCAGGGACAGAAAATAATCAGCAGTGGCCAGGAGCGAGGGGCAGGGGAAGGACTGACCTTCAAGGAGCAGGAGGGAATTTTTCTGTTCTTTTGTCTCTTGTGGTTGTGGCAACATGACTGTATGCGTGTCTCACAATCTGAATAGCTGTACACCAAAAAGGGTGCATTTTACTGCATGTAAATTATTTCTCAGTGGGAGAAAAAAAAAAAAGAAGTTAAAAAAATGAAGAAATGAACTTGGGGACAGGAACCATGGATTTTTGGTATTATCCTTTTATTTGATGGCCAGTTCCAGTTTGGTCACTCATTTGTTTCTTCATTTCTTTAACAAGTATATGCTAGGCATTGAGGGTTCAACGTGGAGCAAAGCAGATCCACGCTTGTCCTCATGGGGCTCCTTGAAATGAGATAAAACCAAATGCAAGCTGATTTCTTGCTTTTCCTTGAGTTATGCAGAGGCCACACTTGCCAAAGTCAGGAGCAGCATGGGAGGGTACAAGTTCTGCGGCTGCCCTTGTAGCTGTTCCCCAGGCTTGGAGCATTTCCAGGAGGACTTGACTACCAATGGGCAGAGAGACCACAGTGCCTGGGGAGGTGGAGAACACATTCTGACATGAGGAGGAGCTGTAAAGGAAGGGGGGCAGTGCCAATCTAGGGCCACTGGATGTTCAAGGCAAAATACATGAGTAATTCTAACATTTTGGTACTCTAAGGGCAAATACAAATTAAAAGATAAGAAGTTTTATTTTCTCTGCTCAAAAGCCTTCTCCCCTCTCTTTTATTCAAGAAAACTTGCAAGTTCTTTCTGTCTTTGAAAGGCAAGGAAATCTTGGTAAAGGTTGAATCAGCAACCCAGGAATGTTTCCTCCAGGATCTGGGAGCTATCTCTTGGAAATGTAACCATCAATTAAGAAAGTGCCGGACCTCCCAGTCCCCCCACCTCCATCTTGGGGAATAGCTGCAGAAATCCAGCCAGAAACTAACTCCAGATCGCAAGCCTACTTCCAGTTAAAAAGAGGAAATGTTCTCTTTTACGAACAATCAGCAAATACGTTACCAGACGCATTTAGGATGAATTAAGTGTGGCAAGTGGGACGGTCAAATCTTATTTGAGAACTAGTCACTGTTTGTCTTGAGAGAATGTATACAATGAGTTGTATCTGCTTGGTTATATAAAAAGGCAAGATTCCACTGAATCACTTGTGGCTTACTGCTCATTCTGGTTCAATGCTTATTGAATAATAAAGCTGTTTTCTTTTTATTCTACTTTTACGGAAAGATTTTTCTGGGATGGCTGGAGATTTTGTTTTTTATTATATTTCTCCAATGTTACCTCCATTCAATGTTTTCATTAATCCTTCAGGTAATTAACTCTAGGAAAAATAGGGCAGCAGATTTTCTTATCTGTGGAATACATAAAGTTCAAGAAACCCTTTCCTCAGCCAATTAGGTGAAGCAGTGAAGTTAAGAAAGAAAATTCTTAACAAAGCATATATTTAAAATTAGGGGTGTCCACTGAATATAGGTCTAAGACTATATGTATGTCCCATTCTGCACTATCTGTATGTCCCATTCTCCTCTGACAAAACCACTTTCTTTTCCAGGCTGGCCAACTACAGTACATTTTAGGGAATGTCTCCAAGTTATCCAAAGCCTTCTTTTCTGTGTGTCAGAAATCTGTGGTAACAGCCAATGGTCTGCCATTTTGTGTATGAAGAAAGTAGTTGTGTGTGTATGTGTGTGTGTTAGAGAGGGAGAGAGAGAAAATGAATTAGTTTTGACAAATTGTTATAACTTATAACTAACCTTTCTCATTCCCATTACCTTCAGGAAAAATTGGGGGAAAAAATTCAATCTAAAAGTCCCTCTCCTCAATGGCTTCTTCTTCTTATTCTTCTTTTTTTTTTTTTTTTTTAAGATTTTATTTATTTGACATAGAGAGAGATCACAAGTAGGCGAAGAGGCAGGCAGAGAGAGAGGGACAAGCAGGCTCCCGCTGAGCAGAGAGCCCGATGCAGGGCTTGATCCCAGGACCCCGAGATCATGACCTGAGCCAAAGGCAGAGGCTTAACCCACTAAGCCACCTAGGTGCCCCTCCTCAATGGCTTCGTACCTTTCACACAGCCTATGGGTCAGCAGAAGGGAACCATAATTTCTTCGCATCATGGGGAAAACAAAATGGTCGACATTTAGCCAGTGAGTAGGACTATTGCTGACTCCTCATCTGTATGAATTAAGATATTCCAGACTCTGGGTGCAATAGTTTGTGCAAACAGTCTGGACACTGCCCCATGGGTGGCTTAATTAGTTCCAATGTTGAGCAAAGCCAAAGGGTCAATGCCACAGGAGTGAGGGTTAGAAATCAATTTACCATTGCTGGGGATAGATCACTCCTTGACCTTCAAATGTCACCTTTCCTCAGGCCACTAGATGGAGAAGCTGAGCTGAGCAGAAGTGTTATCTCCCCATCATGAAAATTTCCTATGATTGTGTGAGGGAGCTGGGAAGAACAGGAATGGATAATACACACGTTTATTGCTGTGCAAACGACTCTGGACTCAATAATCTACCTCCACTTCACAAATGGAAGTAGAGCAACACACATCTCCACAAAAAGAAGCCAAAATAACAAATCTTTGAATCAGACCATCCTTTTTATCTTTAGTGCTGACCCCAGTGCCTAATACATGAGAAACTATAGGAATTGAAGTGGAAATAGAAGCCTGGATCTTTGTAAACAGATGATGGTGAAATCAGTGGACGGTTGAGTTGAAAAAAATTTACTTTCCTTTTGGCATTACTGCAGAGAATTGATGACCAATATAAAGACTGTTTTGCTGTATCTCAAGATCATAGGCTAATATTAAAATAACTATTTGTTGAGAGCTTCTTATATAACCCATGCACCGTTTAAAAGTTTTAGATATGATTTCTCATTTTTTTATGCAAGAATTCTATGGGATAAATACTATTTCCTCTATTTTAGAAATTAGGACACCCAGGCTCATACAAGACAAGTGACTTCCTTAAGGACACGCCATAAGTAAGAGAGCTAGAATCTGAGTTTTAAAAGAATGTGGACCTTTTCTGTCTATTCATTGCCCTATTCAATAAATACTTGTGGAAAGATGAACTTAGCTTTGAACTCTGGTCTGTTATCACTCCAGTGTGTCTGGAAAGACTGAAACATACTTGCATGTTTTAGAGTGCTTCCCAATTCTGTATTTTGTTTTGTTCTGTTTGTTTTCTGAGAGAGAGAGAGAGAGAGAGAGCGAGCGAGCACAGGAGCAGGGAAGAGGAAGGGAGAGAAGCAGACTCTCCACTGAGTAAGGAGCCCGATATGGGGCTTGATCCCAGGACCCTTGGATTATGACTTGAGCTGAAGGCAGACACTTAACAGACTAAGCCACCTCACGTCCTGTGCAGCACCTGGGTGACTTCAGCCGCTAAGGCAGGTTAGAGGCCTTTCAAATAAGTGATTCTTTGAGCTTCTTCAGTTTCAAAGAATTGGATGGGATAGGTATGGCTCTAGCTTACTCCTTTGTAGACTCCTGTGGCTAGTAAAGGGAACTGGGAGAGATGTTTATGTGAAAGGAAAATCCTCATGGATCATTTTATGGTAGGAAAAAAAAACTGGTTTATTTAAGAGTTCTTGTACAGTCATGAAACTAATAGCTTAGTTAAGATTTCCCTATTCCGCTTCCTTCCCGGAGCTCTTACGGAGAGCGTGAAGACTTCATGGCGTGATATTATTGAGATGCCTCATTGAGGGTAATTTTCCAACTGCTTGCTTACTTACTATTACTCTGTGGTGCTGAGTATGAGCTGATTAGGAGTGCTGGCTAATATCAGGGAGTCAGTTATGTGTCTGAAACTGGCTATTCATTGCTGATATTCCCCACTAATATGTATTTGTTTTGAAACAGGAGGTAGCAGCAGAGTTTCAGTAC
This sequence comes from Mustela erminea, assembly GCF_009829155.1. NCBI lineage: Eukaryota > Metazoa > Chordata > Mammalia > Carnivora > Mustelidae > Mustela > Mustela erminea. The sequence goes on along the minus strand of NC_045614.1, from coordinate 161,591,870 downwards.
CTCCTTAAGGGAACTTTTGGGATGGGATTTTGCTTTCTGGAGAGGGGTTTTTGTATATAGCTCTGCTGACTTTCCAGGAACCATAACAACACAGGGAGTTATTTTTAATGGTAAGAGCACTCTTTGGCAACAAAATGGAGATTTGTTCAGCTCACTGAGAGGGCTCTTACGAATCTAATGGGAGGTGAAGGATATAGCACTCCTTGTCACTGTTTGAGCATGAATGACCCTTGGGAAGAATGTTCCTTCATTTGCAGTGTTTCTGGTTTCTCATGAGTAAAACTAATGTAGAACCTAGATGATTAAGTTAAGCATTTAGGGCAACAATACAAACTGGGTTTAAGTACCATAAAAGCTAAAAGCTATATTAAAAAGAAATCTGAGAATCAAAGGACCAAGGAAACCTTTTAGCTAAAAATTTTAAAAGCAGATGTTCTGGGCTCTCTAAGCAAATAAGTGGGTTTCCTCTGAGGAGTCAAATGGAAGTAAGCTCTAAGCATTCTCCTCAGGTCAATGTCCATGTATTGCATTCTTTCAGATGAGAAAACACAACCACTCAGCTCCTGCTGATGGGGGTGTATGGGTATATACCATGCCTGGTGCTGGGGTTACTTATTATCTCAGTACCTTGTTCAGGGTTCTTTCCCCACTTGAAAATGATTATACTCCAGAACACAGACCTGGTAAGACCCTGATCATGGTCAGTATTTGTGAAGTCTATCCTCTTCTCCGATGCTTTAGATTTCCAAAATAAAGCCTAGGGACTTTATTTCACAAATTATATAGAATGTGCTCAGAGAATTTGAGTCCCAATGTCATTTCATCTAGATGTGACTTTGGGTACTTTATCTGAATTCCCTAAGTCTCACTATTTCCTCTGTAAAATGAGGCTGTGATAGCACCCACTTCCTAAAGTTCCTGTGATGATTGCCTGGGCTAATGAGGGCAAAACACTCAGAAGAGAGTCCCGTGCCTACCCGACTCGCTGTCAATGACAAGCTATTGGTGGAGAGGCCTTTCCCCACCTGGTGTCTTGTTTGGGATTGAGGGCTTTACTCTCCCTCTTGTCCACCTCATTCATTCTGCCAAGGTGGAGTGGCTTATCAGGTTGATGAATTTGGAAGCAGAATCTGGACAGTCTTTGTTCAGCCCTTTGTTCCTGATTTCTTGAGTGAATTTGATTTTACAAATCTTGCATTGTCTGTTGTTCTCAGCTATGCAGTAAGCTTAGTGATAAACGCCTACAATGGTCAATACATTGGATGATCAGTACATTCAGTTCTGTGGGTCAGAAGGCAACCATGTTCTTTACGTCAGTTCAGTCACTAATAAAGGCGTGTGCATGAGTGTGTGTGTGTTGGGGGTGGGGTTTAATCTCTAACTGCCTCAAACATTCATTTTAATTTTCATTTGGTTTGGCCCGCAGGAGAAAAAGGGTACTCCTTAATGGGATTCCCTCAAACACTAAAATAGCTGCTAGTCAATTATCATTGGAATAAAAAACCAGTTGAGTTCAGTTTTGGAGAGAGGTGATAGTAGTTTTTTTTTTTTTTTAAAGATTTTATTTATTTATTTGACAGAGAGAGATCACAAGTAGACAGAGAGGCAGGCAGAGGTGGGGGAGGGAAGCAGGCTCCCTGCTGAGCAGGGAGCCCAATGTGGGCCTTGATCCCAGGACCTTGAGATCATGACCTGAGCCGAACGCAGCGGCTTAACCCACTGAGCCACCCAGGTGCCCGAGGTGATAGTAGTTTGATTTGACTTTCCCAATATAAACAAACCAAATTGTCTTCTCTGCAAGGACCTTTTGTGAATGGAAGCTCTAAACCTGGCTTCTGAAAATATGCTTACAACAGTTACAGAGGATAAGATTTAGTATTCAGATTTCTAATCTCCAGATGGAAGTGTGTACCTGAAGACAGATATTTAAATTTTTATTAATTATTCAGATATTTATTTAGGACTTACCATACTGGAGAGATGTATGGTATAATAGCTAGTCCCAGGCTTGTTTCCAAATCTCTGCTCTGCCTATTACCAGTGGTGAGATATTTGGCAAATTACTCACACTCCTTGAGTTTACACATTTGTAAATTGGAAATAATAGTACCTGCCTTATATGGTTGTTGTGAAGATTAAATAAGTCTGTAAGTACATAGCATTTGTCAGACACCTAGCATATAGAAAGCATGCAGTAACTCTTAACTGGTTCTGACTGTTTGTTTGTTTGTTTTTAAGATTTATCTATTTATTTGAGAGAGAGAGGAAAAGAGAGAGAGAGCAGGGGGAGGGGCAGAGGGAGAGAGAGGAGAGAGAAAAATCTCAAGCAGGCTCCCTGCTGAGCGCTGAGCCCAGTGTGGGTCTCAATCCCATAACCATGAGATCATGACCTGAGCTGAAGTCAAGAGTTGGATGCTTGGAGCACCTGGGTGGCTCAGTGGGTGAAGCTACTGCCCTGCTCAGTGGGGAGTCTGCCTCTCCCTCCTCCTCCCCCCGCCATGCTCTCTTTCTCTCTCTGAGTGCTCTGTCTCTTAATAAATAAAATCTTAAAAAAAAAAAAGAGTTGGATGTTTAACCAACTGAGCCACCCAGGTGCGCCCCTGGTTAAGACCATTTTAAAAAATGATGTGCCAGGGTCACATGTGGGGCTGAGCAGCTGACCTTTGATTTTAGCTCAGGTCATCATCTCAGGGTTGTGAAATCAAGCACCATGTTGGGCTTCATGCTGAGTGTGGAACCTGCTTGGGATTCTCTCTCTCTCCCCCTGCCCCAGCTCACTCTCTCTTTCTCTCTCTCTCTCCCCAAAAAGAAAAATGATGTGCCAGGCATTGGGCTTATTGTTGTAATGGGATAATGACTAAAATGGACACTGAGATACATTGTTTAAGTGTCAGTTAGTTTCCATTCTTTACAATTTTATTCACTGAGTGCTTCCAAGATGCGTGAAGTACAATGAAGGACAAAAGTCAATACTTGGTTTAAGATCAACATTTAAACTACATTTTAATACATTTTCATGAAGTGAATCAAACCATTTTTGCTCTAAGAGCAGTATGCAAACTATCCTAGGTGGCCTAAGCTTATTTTCTGGCTCTAAAATGAAAACTTACTCTTTGATTTTCTGAGATGTTTTAGATATTTAACATAAAAGATATTTTCGATCAAGAAAATGTTCCAAAAAATATATTTTAGATGGAATGGTTGCAATGTCCAAACATCTTTCCTTGTGGCACCAGGATCAACCATATGGGGTCCGGCTTGAGGTTGTTCCCTTTGGATGCAGGGAAATGTGTTTCAGAAACAGGAGGTGTCCCCTGACAGCAGATCCTATATGGGCGTCAGTCTTCAGAACAGTGTTGTCAACCATTCCTAACAGAAGTAGGGAAGGGGGAAAAAAAACCAAATGCAAAAGAGCTTTGGAATCTTTCAACATTGACTTACAACCTCGAACAGGATGCACTAGAGGGTCAGTTTAATTCCCAAAGGAAATACCTCCTGGTCATTATTGCTGAAGACAAGGAAGGACGTCGAGTGGGTAAGTATGAGTTAGTCCTTTTTCCCAAAGTAGTGGTGGCGTGATTTAAACTGGAGGTCAGAGTTTGAGAGCGCCTGGGGCCTGCTAAATGGGACAGGGGTAGTTCAGAGGAGAAGTATGTTCCACCGTGGGAAACACCAATGAGGTCTCAGCTCTGGTAGCTACCTCTCCTTTTCAATGCACAGGGATTGCTGAGTGTAAAGAAGGGCAGAAAGGAACAGACAACTTTCAGAGTACTTCTATTTGAATAATGCTTAAGAGTTTTACAATCATTTTTTTTTTATTACAAGAGCAATAAAACCATATGATAAGAGGTGAACACACCTGTCCCTACTCTTACTTTTCTAATATCTGGTTGAATCATTTGGGTTTATCTTTTCTGGCCTCTCTCTCTCTCTTTTTTAAAAGATTTCATTTATTTATTTGAGAGAGAGGGAGAGAGCACAAGCAGGGGGGCCAGAGGAAGAGGGAGAAGCAGACTCCCTGCTGAACAGAGAGAGTGGTGTGGGGCTCGATCTGATCCCGGACTGAACAAAAGGCAGATGCTTAACTGACTGAACCACCCAGGCGCCCAGACCTCTTTTCATGTTAAGAAAGTTGTATGTATGGGTTTGCGTTCATTTTTATATTTTACATTGGACTATACAACCAATCTTTTTAATGGTTGTGGATTTCCTCTAAAGGATGGTCTATAGTGATATTATATACTTTCTTACTCTTGGACACTTGGACTCTTTTTTTTTTTTTGCTCCCTTTTTTATTATTAACATTAAATGTATTATTTGTTTTAGGGGTACAGGTCTGTGATTCATCAGTCTTACACAATTCACAGTACTCACCATAGCACATACCTGGACTCTTTTTAATGTTTTGCCATTAGAAATGGTGGTGCACTGGACAGTTTGTGCATATGTCTACTTTATTACTTTGGATTACTCTTTTTGGGTTGATTCTCGGAAACAAATTCATGAAGTCAAAGTATATGAACATTTTTATAACTTTTACTTCAAATTCCTTTTACTCAACTACCAGCAAAATATAAGAAAACAAGTATCATGCCATTTTCAGCTATTTCAAAGGAAACAGATCTTACCATGGAGTAAATATTGTTAATTTAAAAAAGTCAGTGTTAATACTTCATTGTTGTCTAACTGGGTGCTTCTTATTTTCTCCCTTTTCTGGGTATTGTCTTTCTCCTGAACTGGCTGTTTTTAAAATTTGCCTATTGGAATCATAGTGTTTTCCTTATCTTTTTGTATACATCTTTATCCCCACATGAAGATATTGATTGTATTACAAGTAATTCCTAAAAATACTTTTTCATTGTGTATGGTTACCCTTTGGCTCTCTATTTTTAAATTTGGTCTTTGTCATAGGAAGTAGCCTGCAAGAGTTAACTTTTTCTAAATGGAGACACAAAGGTTTATCAGGAGGTCATTTTTAAACCCAGAGATATGCTTTAGGTAACACAGTCATAGAAAGTGTGCACCTCCCCTCCCACACTCACTTCTCCATTGACACTACATTTTGAGCAACCGAAGGTAGCCTGGTCTACTCATTGTTTCCCAAAAGTCTTGGTCTCTTGTGTCCCTACTCCAAACATCCTCTTCCCTTCTCCACCGAGACTCTGTTTATGTTCACCAGCAGTTGTTTCTGTTCTGAATTCCTTTAGTTTTAGTTGGCATGATCCACAGTATGTCTCAAATGGCTATTGGGCTGCCTTCTGATCTGTTTTGCCTCCTTAACTAGAACAGAAGCTCTTGAGAATTGAAGTCATCACTTATCACCTGTTTATATCTTTGTTACTTGTTTATATCTTCCACGGTGCAGGGCAGCCTAAAAAATGAGTATGCTGCACGTGGGGTTAAGTAGCAGAATAAAGAGAGGAAGCCAGGAGTGGATTTCAGAAATCTCGATAAAGGAATCTTATTTTAGAGTTAGTTTTCCAAATTAGAATTCAGAGAGAGTGTCATTAGAAGAATCAGTGGGTTAGTGGAAGTGATTATATAGCACATAATGGCTAGTGGAAAGGGGTATAATTCACACTGTCACACCAAAGGGGACCTGAACTTTTGGCTTCAGCCTGAATCTCCAGGAACGGGTGTGATCCAGATCATGTTGAGGAAACTGAGGCAGCTTACCAGATTTTCACTGAGTCTCATTCTAGGTGACCGGATAGATGTCCATTTCCTCCTTAATACTATCAAGGAATCCTGTAGGCTGTTGAATCTGGAAGTTGAGATAGCAGATAGGAGTCAAATTCTAAGACTATTATAATGGGTTAGAGTTATAAAGCAGGGCTGTGTCAAATCTGGTCTATGGAGCAAGGGACTGAGGATGAGGACTTCTACAACAGCAGCACTGTTTCTATTCCCATCCTGGGGACCAAAACACTTTGTAAGGAGCTAATGGATGTGGCAACAGGCCTTTTTGCTATGTGAAGGTAAAGCTACAGTTCTGGGGTGCTGGTGGGAGGAGGGGTTGGGGGAGCATGAAGGGAGCTGGCCCGGAAACAGAGCCAGGATCTAACATCAAGAAGAAAAAGCATTTACTAAATAACACAATTTGACAGTTATTATATATTATATAGGCTCAGTAGTTGACGCTTCTACCATTTAACGGACCTTTACTTCCACACTAGTTTCTCTATCTTAACAGCCTCATGCCATCAGGTTTTCTTTCATTTTGAAAAAGCAGCACTTCAAGGAATATGTACAGGGAGAACATTAGGTTCCCTGCTCCCTCATTATTTAAAATACGCTATTAAGCTGACTCTTAAAAGCTTGGCAGCCTGCCCAGGCTAAGGAGAAAGATAGGCTACCCAGTGGCCCCTAGGAACCATCTAATATTTTATCTTAAATGTTCTCCTCATGTTCTTCATTTTTTATAAATTGTAATTTACTTTTGTTCCTTCCTAGTCTTCAACAGCAACTGTGTTTGGGAGAATTAGAGGAGGTACCTATATCTGTATTTAAAAAAAAAAAATAAGTATCTGGAGAGCACAAGGAATTTGGAGAAGTAGTTTACAATGTGAGGAAGGGGTTAGCAGAAAATAATAGATATTATGTGTACGGATTGCTTGTTATGTGCCAAACACTTGGCAGTGTACTTTCCATTTCTTTAATCTGCAGGGCAGCACTATACAAGGGAAGTATGGTTCTTGTCTCTGTTTTGTGGATGCTTAAAGAGGTTAAGAAATCTGTCCAAGGTCACATGGCTAAGAAGTGATGGAACCAGGAAGGAAACCAGGAGTCTCATGTCAGAGCAAATACTCTCAGCCTGTATGTTATTGGGTCAGTAGTTCCAGGCAACAAGGAACAACCAGGGAAGTTTAAGGAACAGCTTCCCCAGAAAGACTCCAAAATGTTTAGGGAGGAGGTGAACCTCTTGCTTTTATGCTGGATGGGAATTGGATATTAAAGAAAAGTGTTGGCCTCTTGAAGATGAGACAGACACGAGAGAATCGGCCTTCAACTTTCTCCCCAGAACCTGTAACCACCTTCCCTGCAACATACACTTGTTGAGAAATTCAGGGGAGAAGGAACATGTGTTCTCAGAATTTTATGCCTAGTGCTAATAGAGCAAATGGACTTGATGTGAAACATATTTTTAACCACCAAATACCCAATTTTCTGGATTGTGTATTTGTAGAAGATATCTCTCAGATTCTGGGTATTCTAATCAACATCCCCTGGAGTAATATGATCAGCTTGGCACAAACTAAAATTACAAATAAATTCTCTACCTCGTCTGGATCTCCCCAGGATTCAGTCTACAAGCAAGCTAATGTAGAGGTAGTGAGGTATTTCCCATTCTATTTCTCTGTGCCCCACTTTCAATTCCAGGGCTCCGTAATGTTTCAGAACTTGGGATCTTGTTGCCAAGTTGGCCCAAGGTTTTGAAGATTCTAAGATCCTTAAGTGACCTGTCCAAGTTCACAGGGGACTATGAAATGAACCAATATTTATGTTTTTTTTCTGGGTTAGCCTGGGACAGATTAGATTAGTACAGTCATCACTGAGCTCCTGCTTTGTGACAGGCTTTGTGAATAGTTGAGCAAACTGCCTCCATTTGGAAGATCTCAGATGCATAGTTGAGGTAGCAATGAAGGCTTCAGCCCAGTCAAAACTTACAGCCCAGGGCAGAGAAGTGGGAGGGGCTCATGTACATGACAAACCTAGTGACTAGCTACTCAACTAGGTCCTCAACAGTGCATGTGGCTCATGTGATTCAAAATAAATGTTCTGGTATCTTCTGACCTTTGTTTTTCTTTGTCATTTATCTGATATTTACCCCCAAATATAAATACAATTTCTACTTACCCTGGACTAAGACAGACAGTGTTCATATCGATATTTACAAAATGATTAGCAGGTAAATTCCTTCAGTTTAAGAGAAACACACTGATAATTTTTATACATTCCAGACTCTCTTTTCCCCAAAATAAAACTTTTAAAAAGACTGCTTTAAATTTACCTCAATATTTGTATCAAATTGAAGGTCTTCTTTATAGAGTTTGCTTGCTGGTTCAAGAAAGACTGTGTTAGTTCAAGCACTGGAATAAAGCACTGTTTCTATTAGTTCAACTGTCACATTAGACCAGGTTCAAGTCATTCACACTCAGGGCCTCTGATCTGAAATTGGTGGTAGTCTCAATTGGTGGGAAGAAGGGTCATATTTTTTTAAAAAGGCTTAAAAGTCTTTTATTGTAAAGATTATGTAACAAATGTGCAGGAAGTTTGTAAAGAGAGAAATGATCTCTTGTCCCATCATCCCCAAATACATTGATGTTAAGGTGTGTTGAGAATGAATGCCAGGCTGTGGGTAATTGGAAGAGTCAGACAGTACCACAGTATTTCCATTATTACTGCTATATAAAATATGTTAATTTGAGGGAAGAGCTAAAAATTGTCTCATTGGGGGGCTTGGGTGGTTCAGTCAATTGAACGTCTGAATCTTTGTTTCAGCTCAGGTCATGATCTCAGGGTGGTAAGATTGAGCCTTGAGCTGGGCTCTGCTCTCCATGGGGAGTCTGAGATTTTCTCTCTCCCACCTCTCCTGCTCCTCTCCCCACCCCACCCCACCCACTGTGCTCTCTCTAAAATAAATAAATAAAATCTTAAAAAATAAAAATTCCCCCATTAACAATTTTTCCCATACTATTTTGATAATTATGCATGTTTATTCTTATAGATGAAGTATAGAATAATTTTTACTATAACATGGATATTGTCAATCTGGATTCCCCCATCAGATATCAAATATGGCAATTAAAATACTTTTCCAATACTCTAGGTAGAATGTATTCAATAGTTTCCAAATACATATATGCCTGTTTTATAAATATATAAAATTTTATAAATGGAAATTAATGTTTCAATTACTCAAAGAAATCTAACTCACATGATACTGGAAGAGATGCTTTACGTGAAGGTACATACTTTCTGGTGTTCCATCTGAATTTTTTCAAATCAACCAAAGTTTGAACAATCATTACCTTTGTAAAATCTTCAGTGCCTTGTACCTGAAGTTTGACAGACTATAAGTTAATTTCTGAGTACATATCATATAATTAAATGTTTCTCTGGTAAACTCTCTCAGGACCTCTCTAAATATCCGGGATAAAAAGTAAACATGTCTCTATGAGATAGATATCTTAAAATACCGGACTATGTTGGTTTTTTCAAAGTCAGCATCGTACTTTCATTGATTTTTAAATGCTCTGCTCATTTGTTTTACAAATGAGAAAAATCATTATGAGTTAATTATTAAAGATCTTTAAGCTATCACCCAGAGAGATTATCTATGTGGCAAAAGAAAGTTTAAAGAACAGTAGACTTCAAGAAATCCTTCAACCTGTGGTTGTTTTTGATATGTTTTGAATCACATTGGTACCCACATCTAGCGTAGCAGGGCTTTCTGCCTAGAAGGGTAGACTAGAGTTTCGTAGGTTTTAGGTGGCCTTGAGGATCTCTTGCTTGGTCATCTACATTCCCGGTCAGCACCCACAGGAGAACTTTGTTATTATGTATTCAGGAATAGAGTGGTAGGCCGTACCATAGTTAATAGTAATGTCTCCCTTCCTCTCAGTGGGTCTATCACATTGGTACTGGTGGCATCTGTTCAGAAAATCTTTCTTATGTCTCTTTCTCATCTTTGGATTCCTCTTATCCCCACCTCATGTTTTTCTCCTGATCCAAACCTACTTCTAAAGTACTTCTATCATAGTTGTACATGTTTCATTAACATATATATGTTTCTTTTCACTTGGTTGAGAGCTCTCCTGAGTGTAAGTTGCAAATCTCATTTGTCTCGATCACTTTAGCATCTAGCACGGTTTCTGCCATATACTCATTGCTTTAAAAATATATGCCTAATTTAATTGACTTGAGGTCTTTCAATTTACTTTCTCTAGATACATTTTGCATGTCCCCTGATTCCTCCTGACAAGTGCCTTTTTTTCTCTATCCCGACACACACACGCACACACACACACACACAGTCTGCCTTCTTCCTTTCTGCATATGCACAACTTCTCATTCTGATTGCCAGGAAAACTCAGCCCCTTAATATGGCAACTCCCTCATCTTACATTCACTTTCAAAGTAGCTGAGCAAATACCACTGATACTCAGTTCAGCATGGGTCTGTCAGAACTTTCCTAGAGTACTGTTGACACAGTCCAGAGTAAGTGGTCTTTCTGCAATGTGTAAATGAACTTAACAGGCCCTCTCTTGCTATGTACTATAGCACCAAAATCTAACCACGGCCCAAATGTACAGCTCAGTCTGCTTCATTGACACTGAACAGGGTATCTGGGTGTTTGGGCTACCAAGGGCCAAAGCAACCAGTGAGCTGGGTGTGTGTGGTGTGTGTGTTTATGGAGTGATAGAGGAAACAGAGAGGATGGGAAGGTGGAAAAGTGACAATTTTTCTAATGTTCATACATTGTCTGGACATATGTCATATTGACTGGAAGGCACGAATCAACATTTCTATACCTGACAGCATGTTATAGGAATTAAGGAAGGTGCCTTATAAGCTTTTCGTGATTGACAATCTTCCACAGCTCCATGGATGAGGATGACGTAAGTCACAGTTTCATCATAGATATCAGTTTTGGTGTTCTTTGGTATATCTTTTACAGAAACATTACGGAGTTTTAACTGCATCTTGTAGTTCCAGTCCTACAAGGAAAACACGATTTCATAGTCTACTATATATGTTTAATACTGATTCCTAAATAGTTAATTGATAACAGCGTTTTAATACAGTTCCATTCAGACTGAAGGATGAGTTTATATATAAACACCTCTTACCTCATAAGATAAATGTTCCCTCATTTTTTTGGCAGCAATTGAAAGTCCAAGTTTTAGCCACATTTTATACTCGATGTGAGGACAGCATTGTTCAAAAGCTTCATACAAGTGTTTTATAGGAATAAAACACAACTGAAAAATGGAGGGTATAAATGTAATATTTCATTCTGTATACCTATAGTTTAAGGATAGAAGGTTTTCTTATTTACATATAACATTAAAGCTAAGAATTTAAATTATGTAAGATTCATGGTGTTCCCTAATATACTACTACACCTAATAAAATGTGTGTAGTAGTATATATTTGTGTATCTTTTCATAAATTAAATAGTAAAAGGTTACGTGCTCCGATGAAACATTACTATTCTTACAGTTTCTGAAAAAGTAGAAAACAACATATTAAAAATCATGGAAATTTTCAAACTAAAGATATAAATATTTCTAAAAATGCATTATTTTAGGGGAGCAAACTTTTTAGATAACAATAAGATGCCAGTGCTAACAACGAGCAGACTATTGGCTATAAGGAAAGAGCTATTACAAATATACAAGATGTTGTGTATATTGAATTTTATTTTTCATGGGTAAGTATGTGTGAGTGCAATTGGTGGGTAATATGCTAATTGGGTACTTACCTTTATAAGAAAATTGCCAATCTGCTTTTGGAAGCATTGTAACATTTTACACTCTCATTAGCCATGATGGGGATTTCAGTTACTTCACATCCTTGCCAATACATGTTAATTATTTTTGTTTTTAGCCAATGCAGTAGGTATGTGGTATGTGGTGATACTGCATCATGATTTTAATCTGCATTTCTCCGAGAGCTAATGATATCAAGCATCTTCTTCATGGGCTTCATGGGCATTTGTATATTCTTTTGTGAAATGTTTGTTCAAATCCTTTGCCTAATTTTTAATTTGATGTTTTGTCATCTTTTTGAGCTCTAAGAATTCTTTGTAGATTCCATCATCAAGTAATTTTTTAGATAAAGGTATTGTGAAAAGCTCCCACCCCGTGGTCTGTGGCTTGCTTTTTCCATGTTCTTTGCAGTGTCTTTTCAAAAATAAGAAGATTTTAATTCTAGTTACATTTAATTTATCAATATTTCCTTTTACGGTTAGTACTTTTTCTGACCCAGCTTAGAAATCTTTGCCTATCTCAAGATCTGTGTTTATAGCTCTAGTTTTTATGTTTAGGTCTCTCACCATTCCAAGTCAATTTTTGTGCATAATATAGGGGGCTGAGGCTCAGAGCTTCCACTCAGATATTTGGGATTTTCAGGATCACTTGTTGAGAATACCATCATCGTTAAAGATCAATTGATTGTGTATATGTGAATCTATTTCTGAATTCTCTTCCCTGTTCTACTGATCTATATTATCTTAAGCTAATACCATTTGGTGTTGGTTATAATAGATTTATAATAAGACTTCAAGTCAGACAATAAAGGTCATCTAACATTATTCTTTTTAAAATTTTAATTCCAGTGTAGTTGACTCATAGTGTTACATTAATTTCAGGTGTATGATATAGTGATTCAATAATTCCATATATTACTCCAGTGTTCATCAAGATAAGTGTACTCTTAATTCTCTTCACCTTTTTCACCCATCCCCTGATCCCCCCTTCCCTCTGGTATCCATCTGTTTATTCTCTATAGTTAAGAGTTTGTTTTTGGTTTGTCTCTTTTTTCCTTTGTTCATTTGTTTTGCTTCTTAAATTCTACATTTAAGTGAAATCATATGGTATTTGTCTTTCTCTGACTTATTTTGCTTAGCATTATACTCTCTAGATCCATCCATGTTGTTGCAAATGGCAAGATTTCATTCTTTTTTATGGCCAAATAAGATTCCATTGTATATATATATATATATACACACAATATTTTCTTTATCTATCCGTCTATTGACGGACACTTAGGCTGCTTCCGTAATTTGGTTATTTTAAATAATGATGCCATAAACAGAGATACATATATCCCTTCAAATTGTTTGAGTAAATACCCACTAGTGTGATTACTGGATCTTAGGGGAGTTCTATTAATTTTTTGAAAAACCTCCATTCTGTCTTCGGTAGTGACTGCACCAGTTTACATTCCTATCAATAGTGCATGAGGGTCCCTTTTCCTTCACATCCTTGCCAACAATTGTTTATTGAGTTTTTTATTTTAGCCATTCTGATGGGTGTGAGGTGACATCTTATTGTGGTTTTGATTCGTGTTTCTCTGATGATAAGTGACGATGAGCATCTTTTCATGTGTCTGCTGGCCATTTGTAAGTCTTCTTTGGAGAAATGTGTTTATGTCTTCTGCCCATTTTTTAAATTAACATAAAACGTATTATTTGCTTCAGGGGCACAGGTCTGTGAATCATTAGGCTTACACAATTCACAGCACTCACTATAGCACGTACCCTCCCAATAGTCTGTAAACCAGCCACTGTATCCCTCCCCACTCCCACTCCCCAGCAACCCTCAGTTTTTTGGTGAGATAAGAGTCTCTTATGGTTTGTCTCCTTCCCCAGTCCCATATTGTTTTATTTTTTCCCTCCCTTCCCCCCATGACCCCTCTATTCTGCCTCTCAAACTCCTCATATCAGAGAGATCACATAATTGTCTTTCTCTTATTTTGCTTAGCATAATACCCTCAAGTTTCATCCACGCCATTGCAAATGGCAAGATTTTGTTTCTTTTAATGGTTGCATTGTATTCCATTGTATATATATACCACATCTTCTGTATCCATTCATATGTTGATGGACATTTAGGCTTTTTCCATAGTTTGGCTATTGTGGACATTGCTGCTATAAACATTCGGGTGCACGTGCCCCTTTGGATCACTACATTTATATCTTTAGGGTGAATACCCAGTAGTGCAATTGCTGGGTCATAGGGTAGCTCTATTTTCAACTTTTTGAGGAACCTCCTCCATGCTGTTTTCCAGAGTGACTGCACTAGCTTAGATTCCCACCAACAGTGTATGAGGGTTCCCATTTCTCTGCATCCTCGCCAGCATCTGTTGTTTCCTGACTTGTTAATTTTAGCCATTCTGATTGGTGTGAGGTGGTATCTCACTGTGGTTTTAATTTGTATTTCCCTAATGTCTTCTGCCCATTTTTAAACTAGATTATTAATGTTATTATTTTTTTGTGTTGAGTTGTATAAGTTCTTATATATATTTTGGATACTAATCTTTTATCAAATATACCATTTGCTAATAACTTCTCCCATTCAGTCGGTTATCTTTTAGTTCTGTTGGTTGTTTCCTCTGTTGTGCAGAAGCTTTTTATTTTGATGTAGTTCCAATAGTTTATATTTGTTTTTGTTTCCCTTGCCTCAGGAGACATAACTAGAAAGAAGTTATTATGTCCAGTGTCAGAGAAATTATCACCTGTTCTCCATTCCAGGATTTTCATTTTTTATTCATTTATTTATTAGGCAAACTCTATGCACAATGTGCGGCTTAAATTATGGTCTGAAGAGTCACATGCTACTGATTAATACAGCCAGTCAAGCACACCTATTCTAAGATTTTTATAGCTTCAGGTCTCCCATTTGGGTCCTTAATCCATTTTGAGTTTATTTTTGTGTGTGGTGTAAAAAAGTAATCCACTTTCACTTCTTTGCATGTAACCACCCTGTTTTCCCAACATCATTTGTTGAAGAGACTGTCTTTTTTCCATTGCATATTCTTGCCTACTTTGTCAAAGATTAATTGGCCATATGATTGTGGGTTTATTTCTGGATTTTCTATTCTGTTCCATTGATTTATGTTTCTATTTTTGTCCCATACTGTTTTGATTAGTATAGCTTTGTAAGATAATGTGAAATCCTTAATTATGATACCCACAGCTTTGTTTTTCAAGATTGCTTTCACTTTCTTTTATGGTTCCGTACATATTTTAAGATTTTTTAGTCTAGTTCTGTGAAAAATGATGTTAGTATTTTGTTAAGGATTACATTAAATCTGTAGACTACTTTGGATAATACACACACTTTTAACAATACTTGTTTTTCCAACTTATGAGTATGAGACATCTTAATTTCTTTAATCAAGGTTTTATAGTTTCCAGAGTACAGATATTTCACCTCCTTGGTTAATTTTATTCCTAGGTATTTTATTATTTGTGGTGCAGCTGGAAATGGGATTACTTTCTTAATTTCCTTCTGCTGTTTCATTATTAGTGTATAGAGATGCAATGGGTTTCTATACATCGGTCTTGTATCCTGCAAACTTACTAAATTCATTTATCAGTTCTAGAATTTTTTTGATGGCCTGTAGCATTTTTTATATATAGTATCATGTCAAAGAGTGAAAGTTTTACTTCTTCCTTACCAATTTAGATGAATTTTTTTTTTTATTTTTCTTGTCTGATTGCTGTGGGTAGGGCTTGCAATATATGTTGAATAAAAGCAGTAAGAGTGGACGTCCTTGTTTTGTTCCTGACCTTAGGGGGAAGGCTCTCAGCTTTTCACCTTTGAGTCTGACGTTAGCTGTGGGTTTTTAATATATGGCCTTTATTTTCTTGAGGCATGTGCCCTCAACACCTACTTTGTTGAGGTCTCTTGTTATGAATGGGTCTTGTACTTTGTCAAATGCTTTTTCTGCATCTACTGAAATGCTCATATGGTTCTTATTCTTTCTCTTATTCATGTGATGTGTCACGTTAATTGATTTGTAAATGTTGAATTACCCTTGCATCCTGGGAATAAAAGTTATTCAATAGTGGTGAACTTTTTATTTTTTTAATGTATTGTTGGATTCAGTTTGCTAATATATTGTTGAGGATTTTTGCATCTATGAGTAGGTAACTTGATACATCAATATCAGAGATATTGGCCTATAGTTGTCTTTATTGTAGTGTCTTTCTCTGGTTTTGGTATCAAGGTAATGCTGACCTCATAGAATGAATTTGGAAGCTTTCCTTCCTCTTTGATTTTGGAATATTTTGAGAAGAATAAGTACTAACTCTTCTTTAAACGTCTGGTTGAATTTACCTGTGAGGCCATCTGGTCCTGGACTTCTCTTTGTTGGGAGTTTTTTGATTTCTTGTTCAATTTCATTGCTGGTAATTGATCTGTTCAAATTTTCTATTTCTTCCTGATTCAGTTTTGGGAAGTTACATGTTTCTAGGAATTTATTCATTTCTTCTTGGTTGGCATATAATTTTTGGTTGTCCAATTGGTTGGCATATAATTTTTCATAATATTCTCTTACAATCCTTTGTATTTCTCCGGTGTCAGTTATGTCTCCTCTTTCATTTTTGATTTTGTTGATTTGAATCATCTCTCTCTCTTTCTTATTTGATGAATTTGGCTGAAGGTTTACCAATTTTGTTGATCTTTTTCAAAGAGCCAGTTTTGCAGCATCATCTCTAGAGGTGGACAAGGCCCAGCTGTCCCACTTTTAGTAATGCTACGATTGTTGTTTAGGTGGTGCCAGCCTAGCCTGGTCCTTTCATTATAAAGTTTCCCATTAACATTTCACACAGTAGTTCTAGCATCAGTTGATGTCTGCTGCCTAGATCCATTACTTCATTGAGATGGCAAAATGAAGATACTTTAATTCTCTGTTTTTTTTTGTTTTTTTTTTTTTTTTTTAGTTTTTAAACAGCTTCTTATCTTTATTATACAATATCATGGGAAATACAAAAGGGTATTTTTTTAAATTAAATTAATTTATTTATTTCCAGAAAAACAGTATTCATTATTTTTTCACCACACCCAATGCTCCATGCAATCCGTGCCCTCTATAATACCCACCACCTGGTACCCCAACCTCCCACCACCCCGCCACTTCAAACCCCTCAGATTGTTTTTCAGAGTCCATAGTCTCTCATGATTCATCTCCCCTTCCAATTTACCCCAACTCCCTTCTCCTCTCTAACACCCCTTGTCCTCCATGATATTTGTTATGCTCCACAAATAAGAGAAACCATATGATAATTGACTCTCTCTGCTTGACTTATTTCACTCAGCATAATCTCTTCCAGTCCCGTCCATGTTGCTACAAAAGTTGGGTATTCATCCTTTCTGATGGAGGCATAATACTCCATAGTGTATATGGACCACATCTTCCTTATCCATTCGTCCGTTGAAGGGCATCTTGGTTCTTTCCATAGTTTGGCGACCGTGGCCATTGCTGCTATAAACATTGGGGTACAGATGGTCCTTCTTTTCACTATATCTGTATCTTTGGGGTAAATACCCAGGAATGCAATTGCAGGGTCATAGGGAAGCTCTATTTTTAATTTCTTGAGGAATCTCCACACTGTTCTCCAAAGAGGCTGCACCAACTTGCATTCCCACCAACAGTGTAAGAGGGTTCCCCTTTCTCCACATCCTCTCCAACACATGTTGTTTCCTGTTTTGTTAATTTTGGCCATTCTAACTGGTGTAAGGTGATATCTCAATGTGGTTTTAATTTGAATCTCCCTGAGGGCTAGTGATAATTCTCTGTTTCTACATTTGTTAGCTAGAATTCTTCTTCATCTTCTTCTCTCTCTCTCTCTCTTTTTTTTTTCTTGGTTACCTTGAAAGAATTCAGAGAGGAAAGGCAGGATAAATGTTGAATGCTTTTGATTTAAAAAAAAAATCCATTTTTAGAATAGTAAGTTCATATCCCAACAATCTTATTGGAAACTAAACAAATTTTGGTATCATCATGAACTTATGGATTTTTGTATATCATGGGGTTCAGTTGTTTGCAATCATTTTTCTTTTTGAGTTTAAATTAGGCCAGTGATAGCCCCTGTTGCTTTGAGAATTTTGTCTTCATTGTGCCTGGGAAAACTTCCATCCACTTTGCTCAATTTCTTTATTAATAAATGTTAGTTCTCTGACTTTTTCCCTTCCTTACCTCCCAAATTATGGTATTGATAACTAAAATATGTCCTCTACTTTCCCATGAGAGTCCTCATTTAATCAGTTTTTCTGGTTAAAACTTTCAATATGGTAGGTTAATTTTGCAAGCCATTTTGCCAGGACAGGATGCTGGATAAGTATAATTTGGTAGCAAGTTTTATTCCTTTACTATTCCTATTTTAATGACTGTTTCAATCTTACTAGACTGTAAATATATGCTAAGTACAGAAATTACCCTGGTATTTGATACTGGATATTTAATAAGTTACAGCAATAGGCAAAAAGGTGATGTTTTCTGACCTCCACTACGGTTTTGCAGGTAGCAGAATACATCATGGGCTTATTAGTTAAACAGTTTAGCTCTCCTATTATTTCCCCACTGATCACATAGTCTGTGTACGTTAGCGGATAATCTTTCTCCTCTGACTCCCAGAACATTTGGTCAATTCCGAAACCAGGTTTTGATCTTTGAAGCTGTTGAGGAATGAAGAAAGAGGGGGAAAAAATGCCAATTAATTACCAAAACTCTCTAATTTTTTATTTTTTCCTTTGGTTTTAACAATTTTAATATGTAAATACGATTTTGAGGATGCTTCTTACTTGTGCCTTTTAAAGTGAATTTATTAAATTAGCAAAAGTATTCTTAGATACTGCAATCTTTCTGATTCCTTTTACTCAGCCAACTTATACCTGCCTTAAAATGGCTAAATGCCCAGTTCAGATAAACATAAGATGAAAACAACTTAAAATATTGCATCTTAAGGATGATCCTTTGGATGGTTTCTTGTTATCTATGGGAAAGTAACGCTTAAAAGGTGATAAGTAGGGGCACTTGGGTGGCTCAGTTGGTTAAGTGACTGCTTTCACTTCAGGTCATGATCTTGGAGTCCCAGGATCCAATCCCATGTTGGGCTCCCTGCTCAACAGGGAGTCTGCTTCTCCCTCTGACCTCTCTTCTCTCATGCTCCCCCTCTCTCATTTTCTCTCTCTCTCTCAAATAAATAAAATAAAAGGGGATAGGTAGTGTTAACCATCGTGTTTGAACAAGAAAAGTGAATGGTGGCTGTTGTCCTAAAAGAGGAACAATGCAGTTCTTAACATGGAAAACTATGAATTCTCAATTTTATCGAATTTTTAACTAATGTTCACAAGTGCATTTTTGAATAAATCTGACTTACCTTTATCATACCTGATATTATTACATAAATTCCTTTGGGCTCATCACCTTCTTCAAATATATCATTTCCACAGTCAAATGTTACAACTCTGGCTCTTTCCTTAAAAATATCACCAAATATATAGGACATAAACACTATATTAGCAGTGGCTGGGGATGTTGAGGTTTACATCTTAATAGAAGTTCTTACATTTTAAAATATCAGTCAGTAAGATCCAACTTATTGTGTTAGTGATAAATTTGTAAGAGAAAATAGGAATTATGAATATCAAAGAGATGAAGGTGGATATCCATAGATCTTTATAACTTCAGATGCGATGCTTATGAATGGAGTTTTAAGCTGGAGAGTATCACAGTCTTTATTAAAATAATCATTTGTTAAAAAAAATCATTTGTTGGCACATTATAGGTGGTATTACTAGAAAATAAAAATATTACCTGAATGAAGTGTATATGGTCTTTGTCTTTGTCTAGCCATGGAATATGGTAGAGTGCTTCTTCAATAGTAAGCGGCTTGATGATAGGTAGGAAATCAAGTATCTCTCTTTTTTTGGCCATTATTAACTAAAACCACAAAATTTAAGAAAGAAGATGAACAAAACTGGTGTTCACAGAATGCTTACAAAATTATGACTTGGTACTCTTTCTTTTACTTGCTCTTCTGAGATTTTTAGTCTATGGAAACCTTCAACTTCTCCCCACTGATAGCATTTTTCTGTTACCATCATTCTGAAGTCATAGATTAAATATTTAAAGTAAACTTTTTAAAAAACTGAATTATAGCACATAAACAAAAAGTGCACAGATTATAAATATCCACTCAAAGAACACTTACAACGTAAAAAGATCTTGGTAACCAGCACCCAGATTAAGAAATAAAACATTTACTACACCTAAAATCCTTATATTCTCTTCTAGTCATTTCATCTATCTAAAGATAACCTTTTTTATCAGAGTTTAACTTTGTTTGGTTTTGAGATTTATCTGCATAAAATCAAAAAGTATGTACTTGTTTGTGTCTGGTTTCATTTGTTCAGTAGTATGTTTCTGAGATTCATCTCTAATATTAGAGGGAGCAGAAGTTTATTCCTGTCATTTTCATTGTTGTAGAGGATTATGTTATCTGGATATACCACAGTTTTGTCTACTTTGGATCAACATTTGGAGTGTGCCAGCTTTGGCCTTTTTTAATGCTGCTGTATTTGTTTGCTGTACATATGTATACATTTCTGTGGCTATATGGTTCTGTAATATAACTGCTAGGTTACATGTGTATTTTCACATTTAGTAGATTCTGCCTAACAATTCCAAAGTGATTATGTTAAATTACACTCTTTCTCTAATATTCCAGTTCCACATCATTGCCTATAGCTAATATTGTCAGTTAAAAAAAATTAAGTATTCTGGGGCGCCTGGGTGGCTCAGTGGATTAAAGCCTCTGCCTTCGGCTTGCGTCATGATCCCAGGGTCCTGGGATTGAGCTCCACATGGGGCTCTCTGCTCAGCAGGGAGCCTGCTTCCTCCTCTCTCTCTGCCTACTTGTAATCTCTGTCTGTCAAATAAATAAAATCTTTAAAAAAAATTAAGTATTCTGATGGTTGTGTAATGGTATTTCACTTGGTTTTAATTTGTGTTAAGTTTATGAAAATGAAATTTAGTACCTTTTGTTACGTATCAGTTATTTGAATATCCTCTGTTGTGAGGTGTCTACTCAATGTGCATGACTCCTTTTATCATTTCTTTCAGTTCTAGTGGTAATAAACTCCCTTCACTTTTGTTTATCTGGGACTGTCTTAATTTCTTTTTCATTTCTGCAGGACAGTTTTGTTGGATGTAGGATTTTTGGTTGATAGATTTTTTTCTCTTTTAGCATTTCAAATACATCAGTTAACTTCCTTCTGGTCTCCAAAGTATCTGATAAGAAATCTGATAATAATCTTATTAAGGATTGCTTGTATGGGATGAGTTACTTCTTTATTGATGATTTCAAAATTTTCTTTTGTCTTTTGACAGTTTGATTATAATGTGTCTTGGTGTGGGTCTCTTTCAGGTCATCCTACTTGGAATTTATTGAACTTCTTGGATATTAATATTTATGTATTTCATCTAAGTTGGGAAGCTTTCAGCCATTACTTCTTCAAATATTCCCTCTCTGTCTCTCACCTTGTGGAATTTCCACAGTGCACATGTTGGTCCACTTGATTGGATCTCACTGGTCCCTTAGATTTTGTCACTTTTCACCAACCTGTTTATTTCTGTTCCTCAAATAGGATAATTTCCATTGTTTTATCTTTAAGGTGACTGATCTTTCTGCCTGCTCAAATATGCCTTTCATTCTTGCCACATAGATGTTATATATTTTATGTTAGGTTCACTCTTAAGGATTTAGAGTTTTTAATCAATACAGTGAGTAGAATATTTTTCTTTAGTTGAGGAAAAATTTTGAATGTCAGTATTATTTCTGACTACCCTATGATTTACCTTATTAATCCTACATATTTTAGTTTATTTTCCTAGGATTTTAAAGAATCAATATATGATAACCTTTTTCATCTTTCCAAGAATTTTATCTCTCAATTTCCTTTCTTTCTTTTCTTCACCTGGCTAAGACTTCCAGCAAGGCATTCAATATTTGGAGAGGCACTGGTTGATTTTCCTTTTGGTCCTGACTTTAGTTGGAATACTTATGTTTTACCATTTAATACAATGTTTCTTTTAAATTTCAAATAGAAACTCTTTATTCAGTTAAGGATTCTACTTCTCTTATTAGCCTCATGAGAATTTTAAAAAATATTTTGAGTAATAAATTTTGTCAATTTTTTTCTTTTTCTTTAATTTTTTAAACTCTTAATAAGTTATATAGCTATTTTGAGAGCTAAAACATTCTTAGTCATAATATACTAAACTTTTAATATACCACCAGATTTAATTAGTTACCATTATGTTTAAAAGTTTTGTATATATATTCACAAGCATAATAGCTTTTGGTTTTTTTCTCATACCATTCCCAATCTGGAGAGTAAATTTTGTACTTACAGAATTAGTTGTGACCCTCTATTTTTTTTTATATGTCATGGTACCATTTAAATAACTTAAAGAAAATGTAGTGAATTTTTGTCATGTAATTGAATGCTCTTATAAATTATGGGAGTCTATTGAAAAAGTTATTTCAGTGGCGTAGATAGTTCCTAGAAAGATACTGATTTCCACTGTAGTCTAGGATGAGAAATAGTTTTATCATACCAATGGTTTGGGAGAAAAGCATAGAAAGAGATGGTCTCTCACTGTGCCAAGAAAGGGAATGAGAAATTGAGCATTGGAGATCAGGAAGGATCTCTTGGTAGGTGTCTTTCTTTAGACAATTATTTTAAGTTAGAGATACTCCTATCTCAGAGATGGCCTATATTAGAAAATCAGAAGTAGGTTTGAAGATCGTGAACAACTATATATCAAGTATATTTGCTTTAAAAATATATTTAAGTATATTTGCTTTAAAAATATGCTACCTTACCTTATTAATTTCAGAGCCTTCAATTTTATGAATAATACCTTTTGACCTAAAAACCTTAACAATTTCTCTAGCCAAATTGAGCATGACATTTATCTCCTCCTTTGTTTTCATAGTAACAGCGATTTCTGGGTGATCATACTCTAAGTAGCCTGAAAAATAACATTTTCAGATAAAATAAGAATATTATTTAAAAATTTCATGTGGACAATAAGCTAGTGTTCCCACTATAAATCCATGGAATACAACGCTCAACACAGATAAATGTATATCTTCCTGATGAGGTGTCTGCAATCAGTCATAATTCACTAGTGGCTGCAGAGTTCTGCTTGCTATTTTCTTGTCTGCTTAGAGCTAAGCCCATGAGGAAGGACAGACAACCCTAGTCCTAGGATTAACAATTATACTGATATACCTGTATAGGATATTGAAAGGCTCCTCTGGGCCCTAAGGTCTGGAGTTTATGTTCTACTTTTCTATTCTGTTTGGACTATGATTTTGGACTTCAAACAGTGCCTTAGGTATGGCTTCTGATTAAGTCTTCTCATCCATCTTTGGTTATTGTCCACCCAGCATTCCTGAGCATCTAGAGGACTCATCTATGCTCTTCTGCCTGTTTTATCTGGATTCCTGAATGCCCATGAGAGTTGCTTTCATTTAGATTCTACACTTTGGCTTTTCCTTTGTGAAGGCTTCTTGTCTCAATTGATAACTATCTGCCATGCAAAATCTCTCAAGTCTTGGCCAATTCTCAGATTTGCTGTGTCATTTTCTTGCCCACTACCTGGTACCAAACCCTCTTCCCCTCCCACATGAACTCTATGGTATAAGAATGTGTCTGTCCCACTCCCAGGATTTACCCTGTACTAGGAGCATTACATGGCATGACTCAGAGAAGAAGCTATTGCCATATTTAGGCATGGAGGCTCCCAGCAGGCGTATAAGAGATCTGTGAGACTCTTATCTGATTTCAGCTTATAAATCCTAAATCCTCAGATGGTAGCTCTGTGGCAAGTGAAGGGGGAAAAATAACTTTTTTTCCTTTTATTGCTCAGGATGGTGTGTGTACTTTTGGTTTGGAAGAAAACAGAATTTATAAGGTGATTAATAGTATGTATAAACATGCAATGTTAATGTGTTTAATAAGAAATTGAAAGGTCTTTATTGAGGTGTAAGGCAGGAAAAACAAGTGTGGAGAGGTAATATTACACGAAACCCATCCAAACCAAAGATATGATATTGTTGAAGTTATATACTTTATTATTAGTAATAAATAGGTTTCCTCAAATATCAGTTTAGTTATCAAAATAATTGCCTCTCTGAAGTAATGATAATAAGGGATGGTTGTGCTTAATCTTTAGGGTGAAGGGTACATACCCAGCTCTTTCATAGCATGTCCTGTATTCTTCATTATCCTCTTTAATAACATCTACCAAATAAAAGAATATTTATCCCCCTGGAGAACAAGCTGTTATAAAATATCTTTACATTTGCAACTGATGAATTTTTTTTTTTTACTTAACTAATAACTAAAGAAAACATGTGAAGGGGAAATTTTCAGGGATTAGAATTAAATTTTGTGCAATAAATTTTATGTTTCTCCAGCAAGTTGGTGAAAAGAATAAAAAGTGGCATTACCAGGTTGATTTTGAGGACCCCAAATGCAAGTCATATTTTTTTCTTTTTCCTTATAGTAACCTGCTTTAGGGTACTATTGATTCTGAAAAACACAAGCACGGTTGATGCTTTCCTCTTCAACTTTGGGGCCACAGGGAAAGCATTCAGTCTTAAATTAGGTAGAAGGTTTGGCCAAACTGTGTTAGAACAAAAATGAGCACTACAGCTGGACATCTCAGAGATTCAGTTCCTCTTGTTTTTCCTACTGTGTATCCTCAAATTCCAGTACTAAATATCTGTTTCCAGGTAAGAACAGGTAACAAAATTTAGGAAAAGTGTTTTAAAATTACAGGTGGTGAAGAAAGGAAAGATACTGCTTTTTGTGTTCTACTACATAACACATGTCCAATTTTCTCAACTACCGAGCTTTGGGTATATTACTTGACATTCACATGTTCCACATTGCTTTGAAAGGTAAGTATTTCACATAGTTGGCAAACTTGTGAGAACAACCACCTCAGTCAAAAAAGTGAAAATCCAGAACTTAGGCCCTAGAATTCTCTAGGCTGTTTACTAGCCATGTGACTGAGCATAATCATTCAACCTCTCTTGGCTTTTTTGTTGTTGTTGTTCTTTCTCTGTGTAATGAAGAAATTAGACAAGGTTTCCTTCTATGAGCTATTCTTACTTTTTCCTTTTGGCAGATGCCCCTCATTTGCTTCTTTTACTGTGGGAAAATCAGGCAGGGAGAGAGGAAGGGAGCCTTCGGGAATTATGAGGAGTCTCCCTTTGCTTAACATTACCATTACATCTCATCTTCCAATATTTCCTATTTAGTGCACCTGTTGTTGACAGATCCTGGAATTTGCATCAGGAGGGAGCTAATGACCACTGCCCATATGTTTCATGTGCCCCAAAAGGTGGCTTGCAAAAGCCTCGTGATTTGCTACTGTGGCACAGACAATTCAGTAACAGACATATTCAGCTTCTGAATAATACATATGTAGACTAGTTTTTACACAAATTACTTAGCAAATTGTGTCAAAGACCACATCTACATATATAGACAGAGGACATAATGGGTGGGGGCAACTGAGAGATTGGAGGAATAAACCCTTACCTTACTAATGAAAGTTTTCCTCACCTGTTTAACCTGCTTAGAACTTGAAATCTGATCAATTATAGTCATTATATCTTCTTCACCTTGGACATATCCTTTTAGTATAGCATATTTCAAGGACAGCTGGTGACTCATCTTTTGATCTATTATTTGCAGCAACTTTGGGGTTATGAGCTGGAAAAAATGGAACTACCATTTACTATAAATTGTACACATTTAGTTAGTTATATATTGATTAGTTTAACTAAAGTATATAATATTAGGAAATAACATGTTTTCAACAGTAACTATAGTAACCTGTCAAGGTTATTTTATTCATGGCAAGTTTATAACTTCATGACCAGAGTGATTTCCCTATAATTAATAGTGCTGGACACCTATGTGAAGTTATGAATTTACTCTTTACTTATGTCCCCTATAGAGCATTGAATACTACTTCCAACTGGTTTAAATTCTTGGAAAACAATGCAATTAATCTGGGCTTGTCATAAATGTGTATAAAGTACTGCCACTTTTACCTGTGAAATCTTCTACTAACCTTCTTACCAGAAGGTTTATTTGGGAGTTAGAACCCACCACAACTATACTTCTTGTTTGACCCCACCATTAATTTCTCATTGTTTCTTTGCTGAGGTTTAACTTTCTAGATTATCTGTTACCACTCTGCAGTCCTTTAACTTCCCCATAGTTGGCTGTTTCCCGTGTTTTCCTGTCTATGCTCCATATTCTTCATACTCTCCCTGCTGACCAACTGCCATTAATCCTCAAAGCACTAATTTATGCTCATCCTTCAATATTCAGTTTAAGCATCACCTAATAAAAGACATCTTTTTAAAAAATCGTGTTAGCATTTTGTACATACTCTGTTTTGCACTTACCTTACAATGTAACACTGGAACATCTAGATGACAGGTCATTTTCCTTCTACAAGTTCTCTAGAGTGTGTCTAATTTGTCTTCATGTTCCAGAGCCTATCATTTGATATGTTAAGGGTTCAGAATTTCCTGAATACCTAAACAAAATTTCCTTAGGTGGTTTACCAGTTTCTTCACTTAAAATATTTGGTAGACCCCGCATATCCTCCAATCAGAAAGAATTAACTAGTCCCTGGAATACGCTTTGCTTGTCTTCCTTAGGTCAAATTGCACACTAGCATTACTTAGTCTTATTTAACACTAAAATGGAAAAAGCTACTAGTTGCATCCTTTTAGACCTTAGCAAAAGTATTTTTTAAGCATATGTAAGAAAGCTCTAAATGTACAGATTCTAATCTGTTAGTTTTATCTCTAGATGAACCACGTCTCCCTTAGGTTTGTTCCTCTCACAGTGCTTAAGTGTGCATGTGTCTTGTTTCTGTATGAATAGAGCGAGCCAGTGAAAGAGAGGGGATGTATCCCTGTTCCATATATATACTTCACATGCCTTGTGATGGAGTGAGTCCCATGTCATTGAAATAACTGTATAGATAATAAATAATATCATGCTTGTTATAGAAAGATGATTAGACAAATAAGGTTATTTTTGATGCTGTGATTTTATGTTACTATGAATTTATGAAACATGAAATGCATAATTTTTGGCTTCTTAATATGTATGAATTTATACTATTTGCTTTGTCACTATGAATGGTGTGCATGGTTGTTTTGTTGATTTCCAGGTTTTATACCAGGTATCTCTAAAAATAAACATTACTTTGGGGTTAATTTATACTTACATTACTATGGAATTTTTTTATGTGCTCTCTATTCAAAGAAAAAGCTATACTGAGTATTTCTATACTTTCATGTACTAAATAAATTGCACATACAATTTGGATATTCATAAAATAATATGTTATAAAATTTAATTTGTGGAAGGGTTATAAAATTTAAAATATAAACATCATCTCAATAAAAAGTGGAAATCATAAAACTACTAAACTGATCTTAGTCCATATTTCATGAAGCAGTCAGTAGAAATTTGAAATTGAATGATTTAATAGTTCTTTACCTTCAAAATACGTAGTAGGCGAAGAAATCGAACAATTTTTATAAAGATTACTGTTAGAATAAAATCAAGAGTATAAGTAATAGAATTTGTCTCAATAAGAATTATATCTATGATGCCAACTGATGTAATTGCTAACTCAAATAGGTTCCAGGCCTGTAAAAAATATTCTTTCCTCATTGCAGCCATCTGTTGATTAAAAAAAAATACATTATCTTGTTTTTGCTTTTACTGTAACATTTTCCACAATAACTGAAACATCACTAGTTAGATTCTTTTCTTATCTACCTTAAGATTTCTTGTCTGAAATACTAGTAAGGAAGCATATTAATTTAAAATTCAAATGATTAAATATTAAAGCATAGCTAAGAGAGTGGGAAGTATTAAAGATGATTGTGGGTTTTCAGTGGAATTCTGAAAGCAAAGTAGGTTTAGAGAAGATAATTTTTTTAGAATGTGCTGTTTGAGATGTTTGTATAGCATTTTGTTGGAGAGATCCAGTCATCAGTTTCTATATGATCTGAGGTTCTTGGTAAGATCTGAGCTGGGAATGTGAATTTAGAAGTTATTAGACTATAAATGGTAGATGATGCCAGATGATGCCAGAAGTGAAAGAGATAGCATGGCTTATGAAGCTCTTTATTCTTTATGGCCATGTCTCCTTTCCATACCCTCCACATCTAACATCTAACATCTAACATCTCTCTAATATCCATGCTGACCAATCCATCCCAAGCTCCAGTCACGGGAGTGATGTCCCTTGTGCATGCAACGGGTTTTGCTTCTAGCTTTTCCCTTGTTTTTGTCCATCATGTTATATACTCATATTCTCAGTCTTCACTTTTTGGTCTATATAACACAATACTATTATCAATATTATTATCAGTTTGTTGACCCTTTCTTCATTTTACAACTACCTTTATGTTAGATTTAAAAATCAAATCATGAATGTTTTTCAGGCATGAAGGGATATCTATCACTCTACCTATCTCTATCTAGTAGTAAAAAAGATTAAAATGAACACTATCCTGCTTAATTTATGAACACTTTCGATACCTTTGAAACTCCCTTTGACACACACCATTTTAAAATTTATGTTTACAAATACAAAATCAGTTCTTAAAGTATGGATGTTTTCCATTGAGTTGCCTTAAAAATTTACCTTTAAAAATTAAAGTTTGGGAAATGAGAAAGAATTTCATACACTCCTTTAGAAAATTGTGTGTAGTTAGTGTTGGAAACGAAGTTACAGAATCTCTCTGTGAGACAAATAACATATTCACACATACATAGATACACACACACCACAATTTTGGATTACCTTAAATAGGGCCTCCACGATATAAAATGCAAGAAAAGAGTAGTTAGAGTATCTTAATTCCTGGTCATAGATCTCACTTAAGTTAGGTATCCAAGAAATTATAATAGGAAACATATTCATTAGTGTCACAAGATATCCAATATACTCAAATTCATCCGTAAATACAATTTTATGGCATAAACGAAGAATGCAATGTCTACAAAAAATAAAGAGTTTTATCTAATAAAATAATTACACTGAATGACTTTCAGTTCAGTTCTGTTCTAATCATCTATAGTACACAGCCCAGCTTAGTTCTGGGTAGGAGAAATCACTACCTAACACTTTCTAGCATCTCCCTTCAGATATTGTACTTTTAATTTCCTCCTCTGCTGGATGTCTTGAGGCTTGTTTCCCCTCTTTTTTCCCCCATCTTCCTCAACTCTCATCCATTTTTAGTTTTAATAGAAATACTTTGGTCATGAGATGGGATAATTCAAATTAGAAATATTAAAAAATAATAATAAACAAAGGGAATTCCTTCCACCTGCCAGACATGATTACTATTAACAGTTTGAATATTAGACCAATCTTTTTTCTTATGTAATCATTATCTGTAAACACAAAAATTTTATCATACATATCATTCTAAACTTTTTTTCTTTTTCTTAACAATGTATCATGAGCATCTTTTCTTGTTGAGGCATAGAATCTGTAAAAAAATAAAAGTCCCAGGATGTGTGGTAATGAAACAGTATGAATCCACATTTTATCAAAATGTATTTATCAAAATATTTAAATCAAATATTAAATCAAATCAATAACTCCTAAATGTGAGACAGGAAATCATCAAAATCCTAGAGGAGAACATAGGCAGCAACTTCTGTGACCCGGGCTGCAGACACATCTCTGGAGGCAAGGGAACAAAAGCAAAAATGAACTATTGGTACTTCATCACGATAAAAATTCTGCACAGCAAAGGAAACAGTCAATAAAACTAAAAGACAGCCTACAGAATGGGAGCTATGTCATTTGCAAATGATATATCTGTTGAAGGGTTAATATCCAAAATCTATAAAGATCTTATCAAACTCAACACACCCCAAATTAATAATCCAGTTAAGAAATGGGCAGAATATCCAACTTTTGTACCAATGTGGACAGGACTGGAGGAGATTATGCTGAATGAAATAAGTCAAGCAGAGAGAGTCAGTTATCATATGGTTTCACTTACTTGTGGAGCACAAGGAATAACATGGAGGACATGAGGAGAAGGAAAGGAAAAGTGAATTGGGTAAATTGGAGGGGGAGGTGAAGTATGAGAAACTGTGGACTCTGAGAAATAAACTGAGGGTTTTGGAGGGGAGGGGAGTGGGAGGATGAGTGGGCCTGGTAGTGGGCATTAAGGAGGGCACATACTACATGGAGCACTGGATGTGGTGCTTAAACAATGAATCTTGGAACACTGAAAAAATTAAATTAAATTAAAAAATTGATCACATACACATTTAAAAAAATGAAATGGGCAGAAGATATGAAAAGATATTTTTTCAAAGAAGATATCAGATGGCTAACAGACATATAAAAAGATGCTTAACATCACGCATCGTCAGGGAAATACAAATCAAAACCCACAATAAGATATACCTCATAATGGTCAGAATGGCTAAAACTAACAACTCAGGAAACAATAGAAATTGGCAAGGATGCAGGATTCGGAGAAAGGAGAAGCCTCTTAAACTGTTGATGGAAATGCAAACAGGTGTAGCCACTCTGGAAAACAGTAAGAGGTTTCCTCAGAAGGTTAAAAACAGAAAATCCCTATCATCCAGCAATTGCACTACTAGAAACTTTCCCCAAAGATACAAAAATAGAGATTTGAAGGGACATATCTACACCAATGCTTGTAACACCATTATCAACAATAGCCAAACTATGAAATGAGCCCAAATGTCCATTAGCTGATAAAGAAGATGTGGTGCATGTGTGTATTGACACACACACACAATCATGGAAATCATGGAATATCACTCAGCCATCAAAAAGAATGATATCTTGCCATTTGCAATGACATGGATGGAGCTAGAGTCTATTATGCTAAGTGAAATAAGTCAGTCAGAGAAAGAGAAATGCCTTGTGATTTCACTCAATATGGAATTGCAAGAATGCTCTCATGGAGTTCATCCCTCATGTTTTCTTCTGTGGGTTTTACAGTTTCAGGTCTTACTTTACTCCATTTCAAATTGATTTTTGTTTATGATGTAAGACAGTGGTCTAGTTTCATTATTTTGCATGTGGCTGTCCAGTTTTCTCAACATCATTTACTGAAGAGATTATCCCTTACCCACTGTATATCATTAGCTCCTTTGTCATAAATTAATTGATTATATACTCATGGGTTTATTCCTGGGCTCTCTATTCTGTCCCATTGATCTATGTGTCTGTTTTTATGCCAATACCATACTATTTGTTTATTACAGCTTTTAAAAATTTTTTAAAAATTATTTACTTATTTATTTTTAGAAGATTTTGTTTATTTATTTGTCAGAGAGAGAAAGAAAGAGAGAGCAGCCACAGGCAGACAGAGTAGCAGGCAAAGGCAGAAGGAGAAGCTGGCTCCCTGCCAAGCAAGGAGCCTGACATGGGATTTGATCCCAGTACGCTGGGATCATGACCTGAGCCAAAGGCAGAGGCTTAACCAACTGAGCCACCCAGGCATCCCTACGGCTTTTTAATATAGTTTAAAATCAATAATTGTGATACCTCCAGTTTTATTCTTTTTTTTCCCCTCAAGATCATTTTGGCGATTTAGGATCTTTTGTGATTCCATACAAACATTAGGATTTTTTGAAACTTTTGTAAAAAATGTTAATTGGAATTTTGGTAAGGATTACATTGAATCTATAGATTGTTTTGAGTAGTATGGCCATCTTAACAAGATTAATTCTTCCAATTCATGAGCATAAGATATCTTTCCATTTATTTGTATTTTCTTTAATTTCTTTCATCAATGTCTTACAGTAATCAGTGTACAGGTCTTTTGCCTTCTTGGTTAAATTTATTCCTAAGTACTTTATTCATTTTAATACAGTTATAAATGGGATTTCCTTAATTCCTTTTTGTTATTAGTGTATAGAAATGCTACTGATATTTATATATTGATTTTGCATGCTGTAACTTTACTGAATTTGTTTATTAGTTCTAACTTTTTTTTTGTGGAGTTCTTAGGGTTTTCTGTATATATCATGACATCTGCAAAAGATGTTAGTTTTACTCATTTCTTTCTGATTTGGATGACTTTTTTTTCTTGCCTAATTACTCTGGCTAAAACTTCCAATACTAAGTTTAATAAAAATTATGAGAGTGGGCCTCCTTATCTTGCTCCTGATCTTAGAGAAAAAGCTTTCAGCCTTCAGCTTTTCACTGTTGAATATGAATTTAGCTGTGTGATTGTCAACTATGGCCTTTGATGAGGTATACCACTTCTTTACCCAGTTTGTTGACAGTCATAATTTATATTTACCCATTTTTGTCTTGTGTATCCATTATTGTAGCTATATTTTTTAAATACTTTTGACTTTTAACCTTTATGCTAGATTTTTATGCGATTTATCCACCATTGTTACAGTATTAGAATGGTCTGAATTTTATCATATATTTATCTTTACCAGTGAGATTTATACTTTCATATGTTTTTCTGTTACTAATAAGGGGTGTCCTCTGGATGGCAACCACAAAAGCCAGGGTGCCAAACTCTTGCACAAGTTCATTTCCGGGAGACACTGTCCTTGCAAGCTCATTAAGAACTGTTTCATTGTCTATTCTAGTCTTCTGGATCTTGTGGACATAAACCCAGTTATTTCTCAGAGAGGATGTTTTGGGAGCCCATCTCTCAAGTGGAAGTCTCAAAAGTTGGGGCACTAGATGTTGGGTCCAAACCCTTTACTTCTCATGGAGAAGCTGGGAACCATGAGTTACCTTCTGATCACATGCCTCAATGCCAGAGGGTTATTTTTATGCTCACAGTGTGTCTCAGCCTTTACGACCTGTTTCAATGTAGGTATTTTCTCATTAGCCTGATGTGTAAGAATCACTCAGCTACTTTCTGGCTTTTTTTGAGAGGGAAGTGGTCCATATGTGTCTGTGGATTTGGTATGTTGATGAAAGAAGTTAAGTTCAGGGGCCTCCTATGTCACTATCTTAAACTATTATACAGACTCCGTTTCCTGATTTCTTTCAGCAATACAGTCATTCCTGGCACAGCATTGCACTTGATGTTACCTTTTTCTTTCCTACCAGACATTTATTTATTTATTTATATGTTTCTTTCTTTTTTCTTTTTTCTTTTTTTTTACTTTTTAAAAATTGTATTATGTTAGTCACCATACAGTACATCATTAGTTTTTTTTTTAAATTTCTTTTCAGCGTAACATTATTCATTGTTTTTGCACCACACCCAGTGCTCCATGCAATCCGTGCCCTCTCTAATAACCACCAGCTGGTTCCCCCAACCTCCCACCCCCGGCCCCTTCAAAACCCTCAGATTGTTTTTCAGAGTCCATAGTCTCTCATGGTTCACCTCCCCTTCCAATTTTCCTCAACTCCCTTCTCTTTTTTGATGCAGTGTTCCATGATTTTTACCCCAATGATGCAGATGTAGTGAAAAGAAGGGCCATATGCACCTCAATGTTCCTAGCAGCAATGTCCACAATAACCAAAACGTGGAAAGAGCCAAGATGCCCTTCAAAAGATGAAAGGATAAAGTTGATGTTACCTTTTGCTTAAATTTATAAGTGACTGTAATTTGACTTGTTTATGCTAGATAGATGAATCGAAAGGGATATGGTGGGGATTACTCTCAATTCCTTTAAGTCTTTAAGATTGGTGTTAATTTCTTTATGCCTGGAATACTATATTACTTCTTATGATTATTTTGGCCAGGGTTCCACATGGTCATTTGGACCTTCCTGCCATAATATTCTTATTCTATAGGTCAGCAAGACAATGTGAATGTTCAGCTACATACTGACTATATTCATCCCATGTATACACTTGGAGATATAAGAGAAATAACCACACAGTGGACTTGCTGGATTATTATGAAGCAGACTGGGTCAGAGACTTAACCTAAAAGCTTCCTCTCTAATTTGAGAACTGTGATAGCATTGCAAGCCTCTGGTCTTTTGTTTGTTTGTTTGCTTAATTATATTCCCTCCAAAGTCTTTTTAAAAGTCTCAGTATTCTCTTTTTTCCCACTTAAAAGTAATTTTTTTAGTAAAATGACTAAAAGTCCATCTGAGAAAAGATTGAGGGAATATTTATCCTATGTGTTTGTGGTGTTATTGTAGACCTTTTTCAAAGGCTGGTTCTGAGAACGGACTTAGGTATAAGGAAAGGATGGGGAATCATGATCTTCCTTTGCGTAGTTGACCTCACCCCTTTGCTGACCAGTTCTCTATTTTTAGAAAAGTCAAATAAAATGTAGTTAACTATTTGTCTACATTGTCATTTGACACAAATTATCTTACCCATACCCAGGCCAAGGTAGTCTGACTGCTCTTCCAGGTTTGCTGTTCACAAAAAAAGGATGCCCACCTTGCTTTTGACATTTGAGTGCTGCCATCTGTCTTCTGCCATTCCCAAATCCTTTCGATACTAGTAAGACTAGTTCCTTGGCAACCTCAACTACTGTCAACCATGTCTTGCCGAGGGCATCTATCACTGAGTTTCACAGTGTTGCCTTGTGAAAGTAAACATCCTCTGGTCCTTCCCAGGGGGGCAAAGTGATGGGTCCTTCATTCTCTTATAATAATTTTTGTAAATATTCCGGTTTTTATCATCCATACTTCACTTATTATAGGTTATTTGCCTGGTCAAGCTTCAAAGAACAATCCCAAGAGATTAACTGTACTGGTTCCAAGTGTCCTTAACAGAATGTTGAACCTCGAATCATGGATAAGACCATCATGCCAATAAATTCTCCCTAATCTGGTCTTATTTACAACATAAATACCCTCAAGATCCATTCCATTATATGTCTACCAGTATTTGCTTGTATTACTCAGGCCCTGTAATTTCCTCAGTAGATAAATTGTCTCCTAAAGAAAGCACTGTATTTCCTCCTCTAGCTGTGTTGAGATCTGATATGGGTAATTACCTTGGAAACAGTGAGAGGTGGTAGAGAATAACCTTGAAACAAAGACAAGCTTTATCTTGTGATGTCTTTGTAGCATCTGAAGGGGATAGGAGGCTATTATCCTCTAGCAAGAAAGAGGTGGCTGCCTTCTGCCAGGCTACAGTATTCATGGGAATTGTGAGGGTTTAAGATCTTCAGATTTATCTCCCAAGTGTTACCACTTTAGATCTCAGGTTCCTGATCTTTTTCTTTCAGAGCCCTGACCCTGATACGGAAACCCAATTAATGCTAGGTGTTTATTCTTCTTTCTGTAGCTCTAGCTGTATCCCCTCAAAATAGATATACTATTATTGACTTATTTAGGTATGAATAATTTAAGTTGAATTTTTAATTTTAAGAATTATGTGTGTTTTCCTATTCAGTTTCTTTTGGTGACTGGACTTGTTTCTGTTTGTGATTCTGTCACTTCTCAATTTCAACATTTCAGTAATACTTCTATTATTTATTTATTTGACAGAGAGTTAGAGAACACAAGTAGACAGAGCAGCAAGCAGAGGGAGAGGGAGAAGCAGGCTCTCCCCTGAGCAGGGAGCCTGATGTACTGGTTCCAAGTACTGGAATTCAGCACTGGAATTCAGCACTTAGTAATAAATGCTCACATTTGTTAAGTGTTTACCCAGTGCTAATCCCTGGTCTAGGCACTTCTACACATACTATTCATGTATTCTTTCCCACAGTTCCATGAGGAAACAGAGGAGAACCCAACTCGCATATTTTGGTGCCCATTATGTGTCAGTTACTTTGCCACAGGTCATATATATATATATATATATATACACACATACATACTGAGGACTGAAGGACTGAGGACTGAGGACTGAAATGCTCATTCAGATAATAAATGACAGAGACTGAGATTCTAAACCAAGCCACATGGCACCAGGATCTGCACTAATCACTTTGAGATGAGTGATATTGAGAGATAGCTTATGGGGCGTTTTTAAAATCTCCCTTTCATTAAGTTGCATCAAAAAAAAGAATTACTTAAAAAGTTATAACTTTAGTCAGTATTGAAGGCTTTAAAAAACCCTATAATATGACAATCTCTTTCTTGTAGTGAGTGTGGTAGATTAAAGATGTTACATAATTGATACTTTTATTGAGAACGGTCTATATTTCCTCCTCTTGAATCTAAGAAAAGAAACAATAGGCATCCAAATTGGAAAGAAGCAAGTAAAATTATCTCTATTCATAGATGACATGATTTTCTACAGAAAGAATCCCAGCAAATTCACAAAAAACAGGAGAGCTAATCAATGAATTCAGCAAAGCTTCACAGAATACAAAGTCAACATACAGAAATCATACACTAGGAATGAACAATCTTAAAATGAAATAAAGAAAACAGTGTCATTTATAATAGCATCAAAAAAGCAAAAAAAGTGGTTCCTGTGTGGCTCACAGTTAAGCAACTGCCTTCCACTCAGGGTCCTGGGATTGAGCCCTGCATCAGGCTCCCTGCTCAGGGGAGAGCCTGCTTCTCCCTCTCCCTCTGCTTGCTGCTCTGTCTACTTGTGTTCTCTAACTCTCTGTCAAATAAATAAATAAAAATCTTAAAAAGAAAGAAAAAATAGGATTAACTTTAATCAAAGACTTGCATGCTAAGAACTAAAAGACATTCCTGAAAGAAATAAAGGAAGATCTAAGTAAAGGAAAAGTCACCTCATGTTCATGAATTGCAAAGCTTAATATTATTAGGATGACAATACTGCAGATTCAATGTAATCCCCATGAAAGACTCAATGGCATTTTTTTTTCAAAATTAAGCAAATCCTAAAATTTATATGTAATTACATTTATATGGAATTACCTACATTGTTACACCAATCTTGAAAAAGAAAGTTGATAAACTTATATTTCCTGATTTCAAAATTATCTAACAGCTGTGGAAAACAATTTGGTGGTTCCTTGGGATAAGTTAAACATAAAATTATCTTACGATCCAACAATTTCACTCTTTGGTGCATACCCAAAAAGTATGGAAAAAGTGGAAAGCAGGTATTCAAATACTTTTACATGAATGTTCTAAACAACACTGTTCTCAGTAGCCAAAAGGTGAAAACAACCCAAATGTCCATCAGCTGATGAATGGGTAAACCAACATATGATGTATCTGTACAATGAACTATTATTCAGCCATAAGAAGGAATAAAGTCTTGATACTTGCTACAAAGTGGATGAAACTTATGTTACTGATACATTCTACCATGTAGATGAAAACATTATGGGGAGTGAGAGAAGCCAGAAACAAAAGACTATGTGTTTGATGATTCTAGTTATATGAACATTCAGGACATGTAAATTCATAGAGACAAAGCAGACTAGTGCGATGCAGGAGCTGGTGGGGGTGTGTGCAGGGAGAATGGGGAGTGACTGCTTAATGAGTGCTGGTTTTATATTGGAGGCAATACAAATGTTTTGGATTTTGACAGAGATGATGTTTGCCCAAGATTGTGAATGTACTAAATAACATGGAATGATAACTTAGAAATGGTTAATCTTGTTATATGAAATTTACTTCAGTAATAAGAGAAAAGTTATTATACTATCTTTTTTTTTTCTTCAAGTAACTTTTTGTATGTATGTAAGTAATTTAATTATAAACTACCTCAAATATTTTCCAATATATTCAGGATATGAATTTGTTTCTTAAATTTTCTGTGGAGCTTCAACATACAACCCTGAGATCTAGCGTCAAATGCTTTATCAACTGAGCCATCCAGGAGCTCCCAGGATATAAATTTAAAAAGTAGAAAGGGAATTTAAGGTCAGTATAATAACAGTTCTAGTAAGGTTCAAAATCACTTACCTTGATGGGATCCCTTTTTCCTTTTTAGTGTTATACACCCAATTGAGCAATACTTTTCTAATAAAGGAAAGAAGTTTTTTGCTTTCAGAATAATTCTTTATTGCCTCAGGACTCATATATCTGGGGAAAAAAAGAAGTAATCACTAAACCTGCTTTAAAATTTGGGGACTAGATTTAATGCAGTAATGTCAGACAGCAAGAAGATGATTTTGTCCATTGGTAACTAGAAATAGGACACTTTCATGAGCATAGGTCCAAGTCAAAAGTTGTAGATACAAGTAGATACATAATTATGAATTCAGATTCTGGGGTTCACTCTTTAAAAAGAGATACATGGTTTAAAATAGAGAGGTCAAGTTTCAGGGAGGAAAAGAATAATGTGATTCAAATAGATCCAGTTTTCATGATGGGGCCCCCATTATCTCATGAAATTACCTCATTAAAATGTTTGCTCTACAAAATAGACATGAAAATATCCATGCCAGTTGGGAATAATTAAATAAGAAAGTATATTTGAGGCATCCAACCCATCTCATAATCCTCTTACCTCTTTGATTGATTTCAACTTCTGGACAAGTAGTTAGGGGAATTAATGGAGAAAATACAAGTGGTGAGTAAAGAGTTAATGATTACTTGGAGAAGTCAGTGGTCCTAAAACCCCAAAGACAGTTTGGTAGCACATATCCCACTGTCTCTAGGTTTCTGTTGACTTTTCTAACAAAGTAGCTCATATCTACGTGCTATGATCTGATCTTGTTTAGCGAAATACCTTGGTTTTTGTTATCTTCATCAGAAGGGCAATAGGGCTTTGTCCTTGGGTCTGAGGCCTTACTTTAAAATATGGCTTAATGGAAGGGTATTGGTGACTTAAATGCAAAGGTGGACCTTGTCCTTCCTATTGACTATACTGTTCTTACTCTGAAATTTGAACAATTTCTCTGCTATGGGAATACAGATGTCACTGAAAAGAAGGAAGTCATTCAATTCTCTGTGACTCAATAGAATGAATGATATGGTAACCACATGGAAAATCACAAATGTATATAGAGCTTGATTCGTTCCTAATTTTAAAAATATTTATTGAATGTATTATTCTTCCTAAAAGCTGGAGAGAAACCATAAACAAAAACAGATCGCTGCCCTTAAGGATCCAGCAGACTAGAGGAACGAAACAGGCAAATAACAATTGCATTAAATTGTAGTGGATGTTGCTGTGGAGATCATAAACAATAGGGCAGTCTGAATCCATCAAGTGGGGGGCTGGTATTTAGTGTTGGGGAATCAGGAAACCTTCTTGAAGGAATTCCTTCTTGAAGGAATTAATGTCTCAACTAAGATCTGGTCATTTCTTAAGTTTCTATAAATCCTAAAATTCTGTGGTACGAGCAATTCAGGCCCTTGCTTTTTTAGGAAGATGGCTGTGATCTCTTTAATCGGATAGTGAGGCAGCTGAAGCTTCCAAGGTGAGCTCTGTAATTATCAGTTAAGTGGCTGTGGGTAAATCATTTCATCTCTTTTCTCCTCACCTTTCTCATCAGCAAAATGAAGATAATATTGACACTTATTTCACAGGATTTTTATAACTTTAGATTAGTAATACATGCAACGTGTTTAAAACTGTGCTTGGCACAGTACTTAATAAATATAAGCTCTTTATTCAAAGAATTCTTTCTCAGGCAATTACACAGGCAGTTAGCATAGGTCCTGGTGCCCCTGTTTAAATCCCCCAACTCTTTCTCTCCTTAGACTTGTTTTCTTGCCACAGGACACTGTGACACATGGGGCATTGCTGAAATGAGCAGCAAATGGCAAAGTCAACTGCAAGGCAAGTACAGACTCTAAGTGTACTTAGGAGTTACTTCTCTAGAGATTGGACCACCATTCCACTAATGTTGATACTCCCCACAGCGCCTGCCATATACCTTTGCACATATTCGTATATAATATTTATCTCATTTATGAATCACTAAAAAATAATATATTCTAAAATGTGCCTTTGTCACCCACTAGGCATCCTTTCAACCCTTTAACTCCCTTCTCCTGATTCTGGGTCTTCCTAGGCATACATTGCTTCTGCCTTCCTGGAGGCGTTAAAGAGGAAAAATCAAGGCAATGGGTTGACTTGCTCTATACTGCTTTTTTTTTTTTTTTTTAAATATTAACTTCTCCTGAACAATGCAGTGATAATGCTTTTCAGCATGTTATTTATTCATCCATTTAAAAAACTCTCGCTGCCCACTGTGCGTCTGTCTTCTTTAAAGTGTGCGTCACACTGTTTCTAAGTGTCACGTTTGGCCAGCCCTCTGTCCCCGTCTCCTTCCTGTAAGCATCTGAATGGCCTAGAGTGGGGGGCAAACGGAGGCCCTTGTCCTTACGCCTCATTCATCAAGAAAATGAAATCTTAAGCCAGATGTATTTTATCTTACTTCCTTGACAAGTATGTCATAAGGATTTGTATGGCTAGGCTTGAAATGCAATCTCTTTCACTCTTTGAAATCTGTACTCCCAACTTTAATGAGACTGCACTCCGGTGTCCGGCTGCTTCTCTTCCCACACAGGGCTTTATAGCTCTCTGATCCACAAGCCAGCGCTGGGGAGTGGATACCCGGCTGACGCTGCTCTTAGCTTTCAGCATAGGTGCACCAAAGGCCCCGTCTGCCCTCGAGATAACGGCCCAAGGGAAAGGCCCAGGAAGACCAGACGAGTGAGCTTTGGGACCATTCGAGCAGGGAATTTTGGTGTCTTCAATGCTAGGAGTGTGGTTTATTTTATTTTTTATTTTTCTTTTTAAAGATTTTATTTATTTATTTGTTTGTCAGAGAGAGAGAGAGAGAGCACACAAGCAGGCAGAGAGGCAGGCAGAGGCAGAGAGAGAAGCAGTCTCCTTGCCGAGCAAGGAGCCTGATGC
The DNA here is from genome assembly GCF_009829155.1 of Mustela erminea. Classification (NCBI taxonomy): domain Eukaryota; kingdom Metazoa; phylum Chordata; class Mammalia; order Carnivora; family Mustelidae; genus Mustela; species Mustela erminea. The sequence goes on along the minus strand of NC_045614.1, from coordinate 161,551,532 downwards.
AGGACTCGATCACAGAACCCTGGGATCATGACCTGAGCCAAAGGCAGTGGCTTAACCGACTGAGCCACCCAGGCATCCCTATTTTATTTTTATTTTTTTTTAAGATTTTATTTATTTGCCAGAGTGCGTGCACACACGAGAGAGAGAGACAGAGAGACAGAGAAAGCGCAAGCAGAGTGAGCAGCAGGCAGAGGGAGAAGCCGAGTCCCTGCTGAGCAGGGACCCTGATGTGGGCTCCATCCCAGGACGGAGAAACCATGACCTGAGCTGAAGGCAGATACTTAACTAACTGAGCCACCCAGGGGACCAAGGAGTATGGTTTAGAAGAAGAAGTTATGTTATGTCCGGGCTTTGGGGGAACATCGTTGTTAACTGCAGGGCAGTTTAACTCTCCTCTTAGCCCCATCATATACCCTTCATCCTTCCAAGGGGATCGGAGGCTAACACGTGGATTTCAAGGAACTTGCCGTGTAGTACAGAGGCTTACAGCAAAAGAAGCTATTACAAAACTATGCTGGGTATTAAGAGAGAGTATGCACCGATGTGTTTGGAGGAATTAACGGAGTCTTTGAACTTAGTGAAGCATTCAAGCAGTCTAAGAGGAAGAGTGTTCTACCACAGTTCAGCTTTGGGGGCAAAAGGAGGAAGGGAAGAGCGTCTCCGCTAGCAACAGCAACACATTCAAAAGTACAGGAGTCTGAATAAGGAGAGCAAGCTGGGAAGCCGAAAGGAAGTGATTTGGCCTGATTTGGGGGTGCAGAGCAGGCCGTGGCTTGCACACGCGTTACCAGATGATCCCAGGTTACCAGAAAGAGCAAGCAAACTCTCTTGCATCGTTTCCTAAATGCAGGGGCTTAGGATGGAAGCTTTCTCTTGCCAGTGTACTTACTCTCCCTTCTTTTCGCCAAAGCTTCCCGCGGCACCGACCAGCACCTGGACTGCACTCTGGGACAGAGTCTCATTCCTGTATTGTCTTTGGTAGCTCGCCTAAACAAAAAGGGGAAGATTATGATAGAGCATGGATGACAATAACAATGACAATGACAATGACGATGACAATAACAATAACAACAACAATAACTTGTTTCCTTTATGGAAAGGTAGTGGGTGAGAAAGAAGTAAAAAATCCCTAAGTAATCTACTATCTCTATAAAAAGAACGTTTCTAGGCAGTCCAGACCTTGCCATCAGTGCGGAAGGCCCATCCGAGCTTTGGGTAAAACCAAACTGGTTCTTCAGGAAACTAAGTTCCCCCTAAATGTTAATTAGGCTTTCGAAAATTAGTGGCGTTCTGTCGTCAAATAACTTTGGGAACTTCCTGCTGCGAGTGTATCCCCATCTTAACAGTTTATGATGCACATTAGAAATTTAAAGACTCTGAGAACTGCTCTTGTGGGGAACCCTGGTTTATAACTTTGATTTCATTTTTCCAAATATTTTGACAACACAACTGTTTTTCTCTAGACTATTATAAGCATTAAATGGACTGCTGCTGTGGTGCAGAAAGCAGTCATTTGTTCACTTGGTCCATATACTGAGACTCACTTTGCTTCCGGCACTAACTCTGATGCTGGAGAAGCACCCCCCCGTCCGACACTGGCCCGGCCGCAGTGTGCTGAACACTGTCCAAAATCATTGCACAGACCAGCTTCCTGAATTGGAATGTATGATATAAGTAAAGACTTTTGCTTCCATAGAACACATCTGCACCATCATTTATGGATGTCAAAATGCAGATTTGCTCTTGAGGGATACCAGAATGGGATATAACTAATATTTTTAAAAGATCTTATTTATTTATTAAAGAGAGAGAGAGAGAGATAATGAATAAGCAGTGGGGAGGGGCAGAGGCAGAGAGAAGCAGATTCCCCGCTGAGCAGGGAGCCTGATGTAGGACTCGATCCCAGGACTCTGGGATCATGACTTAAGCTAAAGGCACAGGCTTAACTGACTGAGCCACCCTGGTTCCCCAGAATAAAACTAGGTTTAAGAATGAGGCAACAAGAGTGTCTGGGTGGCTCAGTGGGTTAAGCCTCTGCCTTTGGTTCTGGTCATGATCTTAGGGTCCTGGCATCGAGCCCTGTATTGGGCTCTCTGCTTAGCAGGGAGCCTGATTTGCCCTCTTTCTCTGCCTGGCTCTCTGTCTACTTGTTATCTCTCTTTATATCAAATAAATAAATAGAATATTGAAAAAAAAAAGAATGAGGTAACAAAGGTCATTTGTCTGTAACACAGGAACTCAACAGAGTAACATCTTCTTCTTAAACTTAGTTAAAATGCTTATAAAATAATGTGAAATTAACACATTATCAATATCCTTGCAGGGAAACACCATAGTCTGTTGAAAAATAAGGAAGCTGAAAGTAGTGTAGAACTCATGAAAGCTTAGCAGCACAAATGACAAAACAGACACTAGAAAAATGTTAATTCTTAATTGATCATCCATACCAAAATGTAAGAAGAATTTAGAGAATGGTTGATACCTTAAAGTAACTGCCATTTATTGGGTGACCTACCATACTATGAAATTAACTGATTTATATATATTTTGCACAGAATTATTTAATTCTTGCAAGAAATTTATGGGGAAGATATTCTAATCTGTATTTCATAGATGAGAAAGCTGAGACTCAGAGGATTAAGAGTTTTTCCCAAGATCACATTAGAAACTCAGTTTTCTCTGAATTTAAAGCCTGTCTCCCCTTTGTCTTATGGTTGGGGTTGTTGCCTCTCCTTTACCACACAGTCGTATCATACTGTGCTTCCTCTTCTAATGTACAACAGTAGTGAGGGTATTGCTCCGGTTAATAATAACTGGCTGAGATTTACATAAAAGCTCTCACAGCTTTGAAAATTGTTAATAGACTGATTAATATTATGGTTGGAACAGTGAGCATTAGAATTGAGATTGCAGAAACCAAATTAACAAACCAAGGTAAACATGAAGATAGGCCAGAACAAAGAAGTCCAAAAAAAGATGCGAGATGAGATAAAAAGCTGGAGAAAAGAACAGAAAGATCCAACCTACTTTAAAAAATAGGATTTCCTGGTTAAGACCCGATACATAGCACAAAATCAGCAAAGATATAATGGTAGAAAACGAACATTTAGGGCAAGAAATAAAAAAAGTACATGGAATGTATATTCCTGAAATCATAGGATATCGGAAGTGGAAAAAAATCTAAGAGTTCTTGCAGTTAGCATTTTCCTATTTTACAGATGGGGAGAAAAGAGACTAAAAAGAATAAGTTCTGAGTCACCTTATTAATGAAAGCAAAACTTAAAATGGATTCTCCTGTATTGATTTGGAGGGTTCCTGAATACTGTATTTTCCTGAAATAAATAAAAAATCTGGAGATGACTCAAAGATATGATATAAAATCTGCTGGTGGAACAAAGCACTATGTGGGCATAAGTTCATACTTCATGGCACTGCCTCCGTTGCTTAAAGAAATTATTTAGGTCCTTGGAAAAGCTGCCTTTGAGAGTCAGCCTCTCTGCTAGGACTAATGCTGAAGAGAGAACAATTGTACCCTATAGACCTTCCATTTTCCAAGTGAGAATGAACAGGTAGAATGCTGGGAATTCTGTATGGCTGGAATAGCTGAGACTTGCATGAAAGTCCATAGGCAGTGCTGAAGGCCCACCATGAACATTTTGAGAGCATGAGTCATGGCAATGAGTTAAGATCCTGACCTAGATAGTAAATGGTAACTCGCCTATTAGCAGTTTTCCACAGAGTCTAGGATGCTGCTGTGCCACCGAATTTCTCTAACCTTTATCCAAGATTTGATCTGAAAACTACTCTCTACCTAAAGCTATTAGCAGAATTGGTGTTGTTCATGAAAAGCTGGCGTAGAGCCAGAGATGGGTGGTGTGGAAATGGTTGCATAACACACCTGAAGATTCAGTTCCCCTGTAATTCCTGCCTTGGGATCTGTGAAATTCCCAAATCCTCTTAATAAATCACCTTTTACTTAGGCTAATTTGGGTGAATCTATTTCCCTTTTCTTTCTTTTGGCAGTCAAATGGATGCCCAAGATAGCACCAAACTTTCCTTTGCCTTTGTAACAATCTCTTAAGCTATGCAGGTAAGCATAGTCAAGATGGCTTAAAAAACAAAACAAAACAAAAACAGATGTCTTTAGCGAAGGACAAAGTTTTCAGGATAATTTTAGGCCCAAATATCATTTTGAAAGTGTATGATCAAGTACTAACTATTTGTGCCGACAAGAGACGCCTGTTGGCCAGCTCCGTTGCTTCAACGTTAAGGGTCTCATCTATCCCCTTACAGTTTAGACACGTCACCTTTTGATGTTCTGTTTGTTCTCCTTGGTTCAACTAAGTGAAACAGAAATAAGAACAAAAAAACCCCAAATACATGAATACTAAGATATTGTTTAGTATACATAACCCTCAAACAATTCACCTAAAAATTTGGTTCAAAAAATTATAGAAAACCTGTTAAATATAGAAGAAGAGTTCAGATGAGTTTCCTCATCATTTCACAGTTATCTAGAAAGTAAAATAATTGCCACTTTTGGAGGAAAGACGTTATATCCTGTTTTTACATTTACATGGCATTATTGACATTTTATAAAAGCTACCATATATATGATCCCATTTTAAACCAATGGTTCTGAAAGTGTGGACTCTGAGCAGCCTCAGCGTCACGTGGAAATTGTTAGAAATGCACATTCCCAGACCCCACTGCAGACCTGCTAAATCAGGAAGTCTGGGGAAAAGGGCAGCAATCTGTGTTTTTACAAAGCATTCTATGATTCTTGCTGCTGCTAAAGTTTGACGATCACTGCCTTAACCTAATCACTTAAGGTAGAGTAGAAAATGAACTTAGCATTGGGAGATGGGGATTATGGACAACTTCATTTTACAGCAGAGAAAAGCTGAAGCTCAGAGAAAACTGAAGAATTGCTCAAGATCACAAAGCTATTTATTAAGTGAGAAAGCCAGGTTATGAACCCAGATTTTCTGAGTCCAAGGCCAGTGCTCTATCCATAACACCATAATATCCCCCATGTTTGATCATCTGCCTTTCTAAACAGACCAAGTATCAGAGTGGGGGCCTCAGCCTTGACTTTGCACTAGAATCAGCTGGGTAAATGGAATGAAAACACATATTCTTGAGACCCACCTCAGACCATCTGGATTATTAGAATCTCCTGAGTGGGGCTGGGAAATAAAGCCATATTTTAATAAGCTTTTTAGAAGAGTCTCATGCAATCAGATTAGTAAAAGTCCACAACCAGAAATTGGGAGCTACTATAGAAATAATTGGATTTGACTTGGTACTTGTAGTATCCAGAAATCCCCGCAGTATTCCTACAGGCAGAGGGCTTGGTCCCTAGGGGGCGCTTCCAGCACTGGTTAGTGGATATGAAATGCATTTTGCGGAATCCTACTTTATAGAAACCAATTATCTTATGTCTACACTCCTAGGAGTTGGTTCCTCATATTGTAAGACTCAGCAAAAACACTGCAACAACAGCATCATACAGTATGCATTGAAACACTGCACTGAAAATTGGATGTAACATAGGAGATAGCAAAGCAGCAGCAGTAGCACCGAGAAGATTCCAGAACAACATTTATTATTTCTCCTTATGGCAACCGTGACCGACTGGGGAGTTACATACCCTTCAATGATTAAGAAGTCTGACCACAGAGATTCTAAAGCCTATCTCAGAAGCAGGAGGTGACATCTCACCCACACCTAAAGCCTAATGATACTGGCTTTGAATGCTATTTGATATAAAAAAACAATATTAATCATGAGGTCTAGGAAGTAATTGGCATATATAGTAGTGTAAACAAATGTTAAATAAATGCTGGACAAGGGCACCTGTCCACTGTCCATCTAATAAAACACTAGCCATTTTCTCTGGCTCACTCTCCTCCTTTATGGCATCTTTCCTAGGGAGCTCCAAAGCACTGTTAATTCTTTTGAATTTACAACACTAAGATTCCCTTCTTACTATTATGACAGTGGGTTACCAATACAAGCTCTCTGTCAGTTACAGGTAACAATAAAATCAAGACTTAAGGTAATGATATCTACTTTGAAGGAGTAAAGAAAAGGTATGACTTGCTTACCGCATATGGGTTTTGAAGTATAATTGCCTTTTCAACCATATTCCAATCTGCATTGGCAAGATCTTTGTCAAATTTGAGTGCAGAGGCTGCAGATTTGGTTAGCTCTTGAAAGTGTTGAAATGTACAATAAAGTGATTTATATTTTGTTGATGTGACATCACGAAGACCTTCGGTATGAAGAGTATGTTTTATCAATAGCAGGGATACCACCATTTTGACATGGATTGTATAGTTTCCTTTTGTTCCTACTGCCACCAACTATTTTTAATTTAAGTTAAGCTCAACATAAATTGTTAGTGATGAAAACATTAACAATTTCAAGCTTTTTGACTTTCACACTCCTCAAAAAAGCTGAGGTACATAATAACAACAGTAATAGTTAATACTTATTGAGAGCTTACAATATGCTAAGGAAACACTTCATAGTACATTGAATGTATTAAGTCTTTGGTTACCTTACCTATCATTTGATTACCTTACCTTTTCCCAGTTTGTTAGATGAGAAGACAGAAGAACAGAGGTGTAATGATTATTTTTATGTGTTGTCTTGACTGGGATAAGGATCCTCAGATATTTGGTAATATTATTCTAGGTGTGTCAGTGAAGGTGTTTCTGGATAGAATAGCATTTAAATTGTAGAATGGGTAAAGAAGATTGCCCCCCTTACTGCCAGCAAGCCTCATCTAAACCACTGGAGTCCTGAATAGAACAAAAGAAAATGCACTCTGCCTCACGGTCTTTGACTTGGGACAGCAGTCCTCTCCTGCCTCTGCATTTGGATAGGAACTTAAACTAATTGGCTTTCCTGGTTCTCAGACCTTTGGACTACAGATCTTGGGACTTCTCAGCTTCCATGATCATGCAAACCAATTTCCTATAATAATATCATATATATGCACACAGAATAGATGACACGTACATATATAGGGGATATATATGTAGGAGATATACATGTAGGAGATATGTATCTGTGTATATGTATATCTATACTACCTACATATACATCCCTGACATACGTATCCCATATATATGTACATATTTACAAATACACAGAATATAGGTAGATATAAAAATATGCAGGAGGCATCAATATAGATATGTACATATATACATGCACATATACATATAATATAGATATGTACATATATACTACCTAAATGTAATATCGTGTATATGTATATGATAAGTGTATATGATATATGTTTGTCTTCAGACCTCATTAAGGTTTGAAGGACTCTTCCTATCAGATACAAAGTCCTTTTAATGAGCCACAGAAGCTTTCTTGGAAAGCAATAATGTTCCGTGAGCAAATGTTCACTGCTCTCAGTGCAAATAAATAGGTGCTCCTCGGTAAGAATTTTAAGTTTATTTAGCTATTAAGTAGAAGATGTGATACTATTTGCCAAAATTTCCCCTCTCTGATCTTGTTTTCCCAATTTACTATGTTAAGGCTCAGAGAATTTTAAAAAGAAAAAAGGTTTTGGTTGCAAATACAAGGCAGGAGGGCAGTTTGGGTAACGCGATGCCATCAGTAAAGATGGCGTCTCAGATCGATTACAAACGGCATGAAGGTGAAAGCTCTGTGTAACGGAAAGGGCGATAGAGCAGTTGGGAGTATAATGGATTGAAAGCATCAGGGCTGCTTGTTTCTAGTTCTCAGTTGCTGTTATCTTGCTGCATGACCTTGGGCAGGAACATTTACCTCTCTAGATCTCCACTCTTCCCTTGTTAAAAAATAGACGATGAGGGTTGCTGGAAGGGAGGCGGGTCAGAGAAATAGGGTGGCTGGGTTATGGACGTTGGGGAGGGTATGTGCTATGGTGAGCACTGTGAATTGTGCAGGACTGGTGATTCACAGACCTGTACCCCCGAAGCAAACAATCCATTATATGTTAATAAAATTAAAAAAAAATAATTAAAAAAATAGAAGATGAAAACAGGCATAACCGCTTAATGCAATTGTCTCCTACAGCTGCTATTTTTGCTTCTCTGCTCTTCAATCATTTATCCACAGAACTAGAGTTAACATATAATTACACTTGCTTACAACTGGCCAAGGAATTCGTCTTGCCCTTAGAATAAAATCTTAAAATCCGAGGCCCTTCATTACTTAACCCCTTCCTACCTCTCCCATCTGGACATTCTCCATTATCTGCTTGTACTCAAAGGGTCAAACGCTCTTTCCTTGAATATACTCAGCTTCTAGCTTCCTCAGGAACCTAGCACCCATTGTATTTTCTATCTTATGTAATGTGTAATTTGTTTACGTTGTTGTGCACGTGACTCTCTGGTCCTGCCTCATTTGACTTGCTGTCTGTTTCTTTTTTCTCCAGTGTAAGCTCCACTGACACAGAAATCCTGTCTGTCTTCATAATGCATCATTATCAGTTAGAATAGTGCCTGGCATATAAGAAGTTTTCAATAAAAGTTTGTTGAATAATTGAAAAAACTTATTGTATTATTTTTTTTAAACTAGACTAATGCAAATAAGTAATCTTTTTTAAATTTACTAGCTTATTGGCCTAATCTGTTTATATGCTTTTTAAAAAAAACTTTTTTATTTGTTTATTTGAGAGAGACAGAGATAGTGAGAGAGAGCACGAGCGGGGAGGAGGGGGAGAAGCTCACTCCTCACTGAGCATGGATCCCAATGCAGAACTCTGTCCCAGGACCCTGGGATCATGACCTGAGCCAAAGGCAGATGCTTAACCAACAGAGCTACCCAGGATCCCCTGTTCATATGCTTTTATATAGAGAGACAATTTCTTTTTCTATTAGACACCTGATTTTCATTTATGTGGATTCTTTCCTCATTAATAGCAATTCTTTAGCATTTTTAGAATGTTTATCTCTTCATTAATAGTAATTACAAGGGGTTACTTAGTAATTAGTAGAGTTTACCTAGTAATTAGTAATTACTAGGGCTTACCTAGTTTACTGACTGCCATTGGCAAAATAAATCTATTGACAATCAAGGTAATTAAGCATACTGACACTCCATGAAATAATACCTATAATAGAAAGAAAAATACAAAGTAAATATTCATGATAATTTCTTGTAGTGTATTCTATATTTACCAATGAAAATTAAACTAGATTGTACTAGGTCAATAAATGCTCATAGTAGGGAGAGAATTTGAAAGTCAGGCATGATGAAAGTACTCTGGGGATTCTCTGTCTCCCTGCATGTATTTTATCCATGTTTTTGGAGCCAAATCAAGACTCAGGCAGGACACGTGGTTTGACAAGTAAACATGTACTTACAGAGACATTGGGGGAAAAAAAATGCTTGTCCCTAAATTCCATTGCTGTACTTCTTGGGCCTTCATATATTGGGTGCTTCATATATTTAACCAGTTTAATAGCTATATATATCCAGTTTAGTATAGGAAAAAGATCTGACATCCATTATTCATTATGGCCAGAGCCAGAATTCCACAGGCATCAGTAATTTGCTAAAGCTTCCGGAAGCATTCTAACACACGTTCAAAGTTGAGGACCTCTAAGTTATTTTATTTCAATAGAAATATGAGCTAATGTCTATATAGTAAGGGTAGGGCACAATATATCAAACTTATTTAATCCTCACTACCATTCTATGAAGTATATACCAGTATTGTCCAATTACACAGGAGACAAACTCAGGCACTGTTACTTACACAAGGTCGTTGGCCTTTGAGTCCTAACAGGAACAAGACTCAAGACCAAGTTATTTTTAACCCTTTCCTGGAGTGCTGCTTCATGAGTTTTAAAAAGTTAGCTTGAGGGTTCAGCTAAATTAAATTAAGAAAGAAGTGTGACTTTCTTCTCAACTAGTTGCTACTAGTGAGGGCATGTTACTACATGATTTTGTTTACTAGCATTTTATCTCATATCAGGTCTACATGGCATCACTATCATGTCATTACAGCTCATATTTGTTGTACATTTACAATATGTTAAACCATGTGTTGAGCATTTTATGTACATTTTCAATTTCTTCAAATAACCCTTTGAGATAGTGGTGTGCTGGAGCTGACTTTTGCAGTTCGTGAGAGCTGATGTTAAATTTTCAGGAAGTTATGGAGTTGATTATTGTTCCGTTAAAGTGATTACACAATGGAAAGTGGCAAATATTATTATTTAGGGCTCCCTCTGACCCCTAGGAGAGTTACTTGTTAACATTTGCTAACACACCATTGGTATTATTAAGTCCCTTTTGAAATGAGGAAACTGACATGTGCCTTGAGGTGGGTATTAATTAACTCACTGATGGCCACACAGCAGATAGCAGCCAACTAGAAACTTCAGAATCCAGATCCATGTGCGGTGTCTGCCATTACACGGGTCAGGATGTGTGGTGCCGAACTGACCTTGATTATTCAGGCATGTGGAGATAGTTAAAAAGAAGGGGGAGATCATGTAATATTAGATAATTTCGTGTGTTTTTAAGAAAGATTTTATTTACTTGATAGAGAAAGAGAGAGAGAAAGCGAGAGAGGGAATACAAGCAGGGGGAGTAGGAAAGAGAGAAGCAGGCTTCTGGTAGAGCAGGGAGCCCGATATGCGGGTCAATCTCAGGACTCTGGGATTGTGACCAGAGAGGAAGGCAGATGCTTAACGACTGAGACACCCAGGCGCCCTAGATAATCTCACTTTCAAAAGCAGTGTTTGAATGTTTCATGTTTTCATGTTTGGGATATTATCTAATTAGACACGCAATAATTCCCTTGCTGCTTTTCCCTTTATATTTGGAATTTGTGTGTTTAAAAAAAACCCTGCAACAGAAGTGTTAGATGCATCTTGATATCTTCACAGGAAATTTCTTATAGAGGCCCTTGTAATGTTCTTACCTGGAAACGAGGTAGAGGGAGAATCATGCCTTTTATGTTCTGTTAGGCAGAATTTGGGGCTAGTAATTAATGAAGAGGTAACGTCACTAGACCATTAAAATATTCTGGTTCCTAGCATTACTAAATGTGGCCTCACATTTAGTAATATGAAAGTCAATGAAGTCAATCACAAGCAGGTTTCTATTTTTCTCAAGTGGCTATTAGCAGTAAGTAAAAATAAAAACACTTATTGAGTACATATTCCTTTTTTTTTTTTTTAAGATTTTATTTATTTGACAGACAGCATAAGTAGGCAGAGAGGCAGGCAGAGATAGAGGGGAAGCAGGCTCCCTGCTTAGCAGAGAACCTGATGTGGGACTCGATCCCAGGACCCTGGGATCATGACCTGAGCTGAAGGCAGATGCTTAACCATTTGAGCCACCCAGGTGTCCCCATAATAAACTCATTTTAAAAGTGTAATGAAAAGGGGTGCCTGGGTGGCTCAGATGGCTAAGTGTCTGCCTTTGGCTCAGGTCATGATCCCAGGGTCCTGGAATGGAGTCCCGCATCAGGCTCCCTGCTCAGTGGGAAGTTTGCTTCTCACTTTCCCTCTGCCACTCCCTCTGCTTGTGCTCCCCTTGCTTGTGCTCTCTCACTCATGCTCTTTCTCTCTCTCTTAAATAAATACATAAAATCTTAAAGAAAAAAAAAAACTGAATGAAAAGATAAACCCAAATCATCCAATCAGGTGTTAGAAAGATAAGAGTCGGGACAGGTGTGTTTACCTCTCTTATCTTATTTTATGGCTTTTATTGCTCTTGTAATGAAAAACATGATTGTAGCGTTGAGGAAGGGGTTTAGGAAATCCCTAAGCCAGAATGTTCCCTAGGAAGAGGAAAGTTGCCAGTTGTTTTTCCTCTCCCCAATCTTGCCAGCACAGCTAAACCACTCCCGTCATCCAAGTGGGATTGAGCTACCACTCCACAAAAATGTATTTTAGTACACAGAAACAATATTCATAAAATGCTCAAATAAAAAAATTCATTGATCTTTACTTGAGATTTTTCCCTCTCAGAGCCAAGAGAAAGTTCAGAGTAGGCAAGCAGAAGAGCCATGTTTATATTAGGCGTTCCTTTCATTTCACTCCAGACCATTATGAATGCCCAGCGCCAGCTGAACCCATGGCCAAGTCGAGACAAAACAGGGCTCATTATTAGAAAGACCAGAAGTCTAAAACACAAAAGAGATTTTAAAAAGTTATTCTTGCTATAGACATTTTCCCCCCCATTTCATTCTACTCTATTCCAATCTATTCCCCGTGGAATGGCCGACTCTCAGACAAAGGAACCATCTTTTCACACACCGTGGCCCCGAAAAAAGGCAGAAGGGCATTTCATTGAGAGAGATGCCAAGAGGATGGCATTATTCTTTTTGCTCCTTTCTATGACGTTTGTAGTAGGGTAATTCCACATTTCTTGGGGTAGAAAAGAAAAAGTTAGAGATGTTTTGTGAATCTATTCTATCCTGGATTCTCCCCACTCCCCCCAAAATAAAAAAAGTCTAACGAATAAGAACTGAAGGGGGAAAATGTCTTCCCTTTCTTTGTTCTTTGTAGATTTTTAACCTTGCTGAATTTATCCAATACTGGCAGATTTGTTTCTAGTTTTTCTTTTAATCATATATCTCCTACATTTCACACCAATTGTATCTGATAATTTGGTAGTAATTTCCATTTAGTTGGCACTAGCCAACTGCTGTTGACTCCTAATTAGTTTTCCTAGATGGAGGTAAAACGCTAGCAACACAAGGGATAGAACCTGGAGAGTGTAGTCATGGTGGTTTTTCCTCCTCTATATCACATCCTTTTCACTAACATGGGCAGACTCTTTCCTGCCTTTTACCACTGAAAAGGGGACTACAAAAATTATTTAAGCGAAAAGGACATTTACAAGAAGGACTTTCTAATGATTTTTAAAAATCTGTTTGTAACTATAAATTAATCAGAAGGAAATTATTTGTTGTACAATATTAGGCAAACAAAAGCAACATAAAATTTTTATTTATGATTGATGCTGAACTTTATGAAACCTCATAGGAAAAAATAACATATGACGAAACATACCAAATGTTAGCAGCAGTTTCCCCTGAGTAGTAAAATTACGAAAGATTTTTTTTCTTCTAATTAAAAAAAATTTATAGAGTTCTTGGATTACTTTGACGTGTAGTTAGAAGTTGAACGAAAAAACCCCACTAAAACAGTAATTTGCTAATGATTCTTTGGCAAGTTTAAGAGGGAATTCTTCATTTTCATTCTAAGGAATGACACATTTTTATTTTAAAAAATATCTTTGGGCTTATTCAGTGTCCTATAAATAGAAAAATTCAAATGACATTCTTACCTTAAAACAATAAGTGTGAAATAGATATTTAATGAATAATATATGTCAGAAAATGTTATGTATAAATACATATGTGCAGGAATTAGAAGTCCAACGAGGGTAAACACCATAAGTGAAGCAACAAATGATAGACAATTCCAGAATCTGCATTTTCAAAAAAGTTGAATGTAGTTAATTACAGGTAAGTAATCTAACACATTTATCACAAGGTTTATTCATGTGAAACATTGTGCTAGGCCTAATCAAGAAAATAAAGATGAATAAGGCATTTACCTATACACAAAGGGCTTATAATTTAACTGGGAGAAAGGAGCAGTAAGGCATGTAAACTATATGTAAATTAGTGTCTTTCTTTTGGGATTGATTTTGAAAACATGTTTTGCTTCATTCAGGTGCCGTGGTTCATGTGGCTTGAAAATCCTGGTTGTGAACTCCTTGTATTATTAGGAAGAGCTAAAATTATCTTTAAAAGGATTACTGAACTGCGAATCTGCTTTATATAGTGATAGAATTAAGGCTTACCCTAAAAATCTAGTGAGCACTTAGAAGATGTGAAATAATCCTTTATTCAAATGAATGCCCTCTGTATATTTATCCTTTTGGGATTTGTGAATGTGTGTACATTTTAAAGTGCCTAAGAGCCCAGGAAAACTCTACATCACTCTGAAGTGCATGTTCTCATCTGCTACAGGCAAAGCAATTTGGTAAAGGACACTCAGTTACCAGTATTTGTCATGTTTTGGTGTTGGCACCATAGGAGGCTATTTTTAAAATTTACTTTTTGTTATCTTCCTATATATTTCCTGCGAATGTCACCATATTACATTAATAACAAAATAAATTGAAAAGATTAAAAGGGCACACAAATACCACTTACATGAGATGACAGTGGCTTGGTTTAACCATATGCTACCAGGGTTTTCAATCCCTGAAACTCTTAAAAAGAATGATTGTCCCTTCTCCAGAAAAATGGACTTGCCAAATACCAGATCCAATACTAAAAATAACTCTCTGTTGCAGTAATACAAATTTTCAGTTCCAAGCAGTATTTAAGAGGCACAAATACCTAGGCCTTATCAGGCAAACACTGCATATAAAACATTCTAGCCTAGGAAATACTAAGTCAAATACTTCAAAATAGTGTTTATGTGGCCACACTTAGGCTAATTACTGTAGGCTATGAATTGTCATCCCTTTCTTACAGATGCATGGCCATGCTTTTAATTCTGTTAGCTTCTGGATTTAAATGCTGCATCCAATGTTAACTCAGAGGGAAACACACTAAGATATATTTTATGATGATTGTGTAATTTTTATCCTTCTTTTGACTTCACTATCAAAAGCAAATCCAATTGTTGCACCATGTGCATAGGCACCAATAAAATAAAATAAAATCCCTCAAAGCATTATACCCACCTACCCATACAATTAATGAAATCCTTTGTGAGCATTAATTGAGTAGGATAATTCAGCCAAGTGAATGGAGAATATGAACTACCATGATACTTTTATTTTCATTTAACAAGCGCATAATTGAAAAATTTTCCTAACATTGTGGAAAAATGCTGCGGAATACCAAATATAACAGTCTCATTAAGTGAGCATAAAATGCAATCAAATCAACTAAGCAACAAATCTAGAGGAGCTGTCAAGACCCTTTCATATGTGGTAGAAACTAATGGGAGAAACCTGATGAGGGGGAAACCAGATTCTTTAAGGAACCAGTCTATCAAATTCAAAGTAGGTTTGAACTGAACAACCAAGCTCCAGCTCATCTCATCTCATGGACTTGTGCATGACCTTGTGCATGGGTGTGTGCACGTGTGTGTTTGTAACAATTCAGGCACATTGAAAAAGTGTTTCTGACTTAAAAAAAAAAAGAAAGAACTTCTCTTTTATTTGATAATATGAGTATCCTAATACTGTTGTGTATTTTTACATATGTAGTATTTTTGTGTATCTTTTATGTAGCAAAAGGTCACAACCCTGTCTGTATCTAAGTGTCATGAGGGGAGAATTTTAGAAAAATTTTTAAAGAACCAGATGTCTGAATGCAGTCATGGTTTTGGTTCAACAGATCTAGGCAACTGTATTATGCCTGACATCGGACAGCCACTAGCCTAGAGAAATGACATGACCTTATGGACAGAATTTTGTTGGGGTGTCAACTTGTCAGGAATAAAAGATCCTGCAGCCTGGCAAGGAAGTAGTTTCTATTTTGGGAATTTCTTTCTAGGAAGGTGAAGTATAAATGGAAGCTTGAAAGAAGGAGGGTGTCTACTCTGCCAGCATACAGGGCAAGCGCATTTCAGGAACAGAAACTCAAGGACAGAAGCAGCACAAATAGCATGCTGGGGACGTCTGAGGAACAGCAGAGTGATTAGAGTGGCTAGGGTGAGTTCAGTGAGGGTGAAAGTGGTGGAAATGAGGGGGACATCAGTCTCTGTTTGTTTGCCATTAAAACAGCTTTGACATGTAGCCAGAATAGAAGTTATCAGACAGTTTTTTTTTTTTCAAGATTTTGTTTATTTATTTGACAGACAGAGATCACAAGTAGACAGAGAGGCAGGCAGAGAGAGAGAAGGAAGCAGGCTTCCCGCTAAGCAGAGAGCCCGATGCGGGGCTGGATCGCAGGACCCTGGGATCATGACCTGAGCCGAAGGCAGAGGCTTTAACCCACTGAGCCACCCAGGCGCCTGTATCAGACAGTTTTAAACAAAAGAAATGATCTGGGTAAGGAGGAAGTGAGGCTAGTGAGGATCCGAAAAGATCATGGGATTGACTCTGTGCTGTCTCAGCATGATTGCAGAATTGTTCGAATTGGGGTCCCAGAGGCTGTAAGCCTAAAACATGGGAGATGATGGACTTCTTCTCTGAGAGAGTAGCAAGGACCTGCTGCAGATTACTGTAGGCTTCAGGCAGATTTACCTTTGTTATCCTAGATTTCTACCATCTTGGAGAGTAGGAGCTGACACATGTCATGTTTTAAGACAATAAGATTCTTGAAATTGAGATTATGAAGTGGTCTTTTAGTGGGTGGCTTAAGCAAGGTGGGAAACATGCCCACAGGAGGAGAGGAAGTCCAGGAGCTGAAAGGTAGAGTAGAAGGATCGACTGTGTGGATACTGATTGACATTACTGGGAATAGTGATAGAGAAATGGTGCCACATACAGCCACAGTGAGAGGGGGGCCAACATCTTCATGAAATGGAGAGTGTGATTCGGGGCTCTGGATGTAACTCGACCAAGAGCGTGGCACATGGTGGAATCTGATGGCATGAACTTCAAAACTGGGTTTTTCTAGGGAAGAATGATGAAGAATGATCTAGAAATGACTTTGAGTTACAGAGAGATCACCGACCACAACTCTAGGCTCAGTAGTACCAGGGATGTGAGGGAGAAAAACACAAATATTAAGGAATGCAAGTGAAGTAATGTCTTCACAGGAGACCCAGGTTTCAGTTAGAGCAGAAAGGTGAAAGGAGTCTTCGGAATCACTTCCCAAAGGCAGAGTTGAAACACATAATATGTTTAATTCTCCCTCCAGCAATTAATTGTGGCAAGTAATTCTGCCTAGCTGCTGATACAATTGATAGTCATTGTAATTGACACGAGGTGTTAGTAGGTGCTTCAAAATTCTATAAGGTTCTATACTTTCAATCTTATTCTATTTTCTATATTATTCTCCAAAACTCTAAAATCACTGATTATGTTCAGAGTCTCTGTTAACAT
Organism: Mustela erminea; assembly: GCF_009829155.1. Classification (NCBI taxonomy): domain Eukaryota; kingdom Metazoa; phylum Chordata; class Mammalia; order Carnivora; family Mustelidae; genus Mustela; species Mustela erminea. Next base: position 161,534,480 of record NC_045614.1, on the reverse strand, counting down.
ATGTTGCCATTGTGTGATTTAGGTCAAGTTCTCAGCCTATGTATTGGAGCATCACAAAAAGCAACACCCTTCTTCTACACTGGTGCAAATTCCAATCACCCCTAAACTGGATGCCCTTGAGCAGGGCACAGTTTATACATTTGTACATTTGGCCATATTTTCTTTTATACTATGGCCAATCCTTTTCAGATGCTCTAGCTTAATCTTTTAATGTGCTTTGCAGGCCATCTCTTCATTGTCCTTAAAATATTGGGTTTCTATTCTAGTAGTAACACCATGCTGAACCATGTTGGAGCCTGAGGCAAAAGGAATTAATCAGTAATATTGTTTACATCTTAATTTAAAAGTTTTGCATTTTCACAAACATGGATTTTTTGCATTAATTCCAATTTTCAAAAAAAAATTGTACTAAAATATTATTTATCTTCATTACTGAGTTTTTTGGCACCTTCTTAAATTTTATGCTAGAATGAGTGCCTCATATGCCTTACCTTAATCCTGGCCCTGTCTAGTAAATTTTACTAGAAATTCCTGAATAGACTGTCAGACACTTGAGAGAATTAGTAGGAAAACAGAGCTAACATGAACTTAAGGTAAGTTTACAAATTTTGCCTAAAATTAGAGGATTAGAAGACACAGGCAAATAGAATTTTTAGTAAAAGTTTTTCGTCAGGTAGTTTTGGAGTCCATATCTTACTTTGACTAATGTAGATGTAGATAGAGTTGCTATTACAATATTATAGCTTCTAATGCATGAAACAAAGTGAAAATAGACCATCTACTCACTCGAGAAGAAGCGCTTCAACTCCTGGTTTAAAACTTGTAGAATTCAAAAAAAGTCCCATAATAGCCAGGGTAAATATTCCAGACATTCCAACTAGCTCACCTATTTATAAAAGAAATAAATACAAAGTATTAATTTATATTAATAAATTAATATTATACAAATTTTGCCCAAGATAAAAATATCAGATATCTCGATAGTATAATAACTTTATAGAAAGACTGCCCTACTTGGTTTCAACTGAATTATATTACAGATTGTAACCACCACCTCGTCCTCTTCTTTCTCAGATTCCCACCCAACTGTGATGTCAAGTCTATACTGAACCTCCTTGCACTGCTTTGGCTTCAGATCACTGCCAACAATATGAAGCTCACAAAATTTCTCATGGGCCCCACTCTGGTCTGACCACCCTATACAGGTCTAATTTTTTCAGAGGGCTCCGGAGGAATGAAATGGAAGTGAGCCAGTGAGTTTTTTATGAACGAGCCCACTTCATATGCTTTCTTCTTAGGAGACAATGAGAGATAGAAATGATCCAATTTTGTGGTAGGACTAAGGGAGTCGACCCAGTAGAAACCTCATATGGGTATACTTCCCCAGCTTAATATTGTTTTGGCACATTTACTGTGCTGGACTGAAAAGCATAAAAAATTGGAATATTCTTAAAAGTAGTGGTATTAGAATTATATTACCCCTTGCTTATGAATGTAGTATATTACCACTGTAAAAATTCAAATAATATGGTACAGCATATGGTACAGCATAGCAATTTAAAAAAGAGGATCCATAATTCAACTACCAAGACTTCAAGTACAGACCATCCCCAATTTACAAAGTTTCGACTTGTGACTTTTCAGCTTTACAGTAGTGCAAAAGCAGTGTGCATCCAATAGATACAATACTTCCAATTTTGAGTATTGATCTTTTCTCAGGCTAGCAATTTGTGGTAAGAGCCTCTCTCATGATGCTGGGCAGTGGCAGCAAGCCGCAGGTTCCAGTCAGGCAGGCCATCATGAGAGTCAACAGCCAATCTGCACCCACACAACCGTTCAGCTTTTCACTTTCAGTACAGCACTCATTAAATTACATGAGATATCCAACCTTTTCATAAAATAGGCATTGTGTGACATAATTTGCCCAACTGTGGGCTAATGTAAATATTCTGAGCATGTTTAAGGTAGACTGGGCTAAGCTATGATGTTTGATAGGTGAGGTGTACTAAATGCCTTTTTTTAAAGATTTTTAAAAATATTATTTATTTATTTGACAGAGGGAGATCACAAGTAGGCAGAGAGGCAGGCAGAAAGAGTGAGAGAAGCAGGCTCCCCACTAAGCACAGAGCCCAATGTGGGCCTCGATTCCAGGGCCCTGAGTTCATGACCTGAGCCGAAGGCAGAGGCTTAACCCACTGAGCACCCAGGTGCCCCTACTAAATGCATTTTTGACTTAATGATCTTTTCAACTTACAGTGGTGTATTGAGATATAACTCCATTGTAAGTCAAGGAAGATAATTATAATTTTAAAGAAAATTTGCATTAGTATCTCTCAAATGGAGAGTACTATTTTTGTTTAGAAGAAATAAGTTAGTAAGTTAGTTGAGAACAGAGAATGAGATCCAAAGGGCAGCTTTTTTTTTAAAGTTATATTTTATTTATTTATTTAACATATAATGTATTATTTGCCCCAGGAGTACAGGTCTGTGAGTCATCAGACATACACATTTCATAGCACTCACCACAGCCTTTTCCAATGTCCATAACCTAACCCCCTATCCCTAACCCCCCACCCCCCAGCAACCCTTAGCTTGTTTCCTGAGATTAAGAGTCTCTTATGGTTTTTCTCCAGCCCAGTCCCATCATGTTTCATTTTTTCCCTCCCTTCCCCCCCATGACCCCTCTATTCTGCCTCTCAAACTCCTCATATCAGAGAGATCATATAATTGTCTTTCTCCTATTGACTTATTTTGCTTAGCATAATACCCTCTAGTTCCATCCACGTTGTTGCAAATAGCAAGACTTCATTTCTTTTGATGGCTGCATAGTATTCCATTGTATATGTATACCACATCTTCTTTATCCATTCATCTGTTGATGGACATCTAGGTTCTTTCCATAGTTTGGCTACTGTGGACATTACTGCTATAAATATTTGGGTGCACGTGTCTCTTTGGATCACTACATTTGTATCTTTAGGGCAAACACCCAGTAGTGTGATTGCTGGGTAGTAGGGTAGCTCTATTTTCAACTTTTTGAGGAACCTCCATACTGTTTTCCAGAGTGGCTTCACCAGCTTGCATTCCCACCAGCAGTGTAGGAGGGTTCCTCTCTCTCCACATCCTTCCCAACATCTGTCATTTCCTGACTTGTTAATTTTAGCCATTCTGACTGGTTTGAGGTGGTATCTCACTGTGGTTTTCATTTGTATTTCCTTGATGCTGAGTGATGTGGAACACTTTTTCATGTATCTGTTGGCCGTCTGTATGTCTTCTTTGCAGAAATGTCTGTTCATGTCTTTCGCCCATTTCTTGATTGGATTATTTGTTCTTTGAGTGTTGAGTTTGATAAGTTCTTTATAGATTTTGGATACTAGCCTTTTATCTGATATGTCATTTGCAAATATCTTCTCCCATTCTGTCAGTTATCTTTTGGTTTTGTTGACTGTTTCCTTTGCTGTGCTTTCCTTTGATCTTGATGAAGTCCCAATAGCTCACTTTTGCCCTTGCTTCCCTTGCCTTTGGTGATGTTTCTAGGAAGAAGTTGCTATAGCTGAGGTCAAAGAGGTTGCTGCCTGTGTTCTCCTCAAGGATTTTGATGGATTCCTGTCTGACATTGAGGTCTTTCATTCATTTTGAGTGTATTTTTGTGTTTGGTGTAAGGAAATGGTCCAGTTTGATTCTTCTGCATGTGGCTGTCCAATCTTCCCAACACCATTTGTTGAAGAGACTGTCTTTTTTCCATTGGACATTCTTTCCTGCTTTGTCAAAGATTAGTTGAGTAGAGTTGAGGGGCCATTTCCGGGCTCTCTCTTTTGTTCCATTGATCTATGTGTCTGTTTTTGTGCCAGTACCAAGCTGTCTTGATGACTACACCTTTGTAATAGAGCTTGAAGTCTGGAATTGTGATGCCACTGACTTTGGTGTCCTTTTCAAAATATTCCGCTAAGTATTCAGGGTCTTTTCTGGTTCCATATAAATTTTAGGATTATTTTTCCATTTCTTTGAAAAAAACTTGATGGTATTTTGATAGGGATTGTGTCAAATGTGTACACTGCTTTAGGCAGCATAGATATTTTCACAATATTTGTTCTTCCAGTCCATTAGCATGGAACGTTTTTCCATTTCTTTGTGTCTTTCTCAATTTCTTTCATAAGTACTTTATAGTTTTCTGAGTACTGATTCTTTCCCTCTTTGGTTAATTTATTCATAGGTATCTTATGGTTTGGGGAGCAATTGTAAATGGGTAGACTCCTTAATTTCTCTTTCTTCTGTCTTGCTGTTTGTGTATAGAAATGCAACTGATTTCTGTGCATTGATTTTATATCTTGACACTTTACTGAATTCCTATATGAATTCTAGCAGTTTTGGAGCAGAGTCTTTTGGGTTTTCCACATAAAGTATCATATCATCTGCAAAGAGTGAGAGTTTGACTTCTTTTTTGCCATCTTTTATTTCTTTTTATTGTCTGGTTGCTGAGGCTAGGACTTCTAATACTATGTTGAATAGCAGTGGTGATAGTGGACATCTGTGCTGTGTTCCTGACCTTAGGGGAAAAGTTCTGTTATTCTCCATTGAGAATAATATTCGCTGTGGATTTTTCATAGATGGCTTTGATGATATTGAGATATGTACCCTCTATCCCTGCACTGTGAAGAGTTTTGATCAAGAAATGATGCTATACTTTGTCAAATGCTTTTTCTGCATCTATTGAGAATGTCATATGTTTCTTGTTCTTTCTTTTATTAATGTATTGTACCACATTGATTTATGGATGTTAAATCAAACTTGCAGCCCTAGAATAAATCCCACTTTGTCGTGGTGAATAATCCTTTTAATGTACTGTTGGATTCTATTGGCTAGTACTTTGGTGAGAATTTTTGCATCTGTGTTCACCAAGGATATTGGTCTGTAATTCTCCTTTTTGAAGGGATCTTTGTCTGGTTTGGGAATCAAGGTAATGGTGGTCTCATAAATGAGTTTGGGTGTTTTACTTCCATATCTATTTTTTGGAACAGTTTCAGGAGAATAGGTATTAATTCTTCTTTAAATGTTTGCTAGAATTTCCCTGGGAAGCCGTCTGGCCCTGGGCTCTTGTTTGTTGGGAGATTTTTGATGACTGTTTCAATCTCCTAACTGGTTATGGGCCTGTTCAGGTTTTTTATTTCTTCCTGGTTCCATCCAAAGGGCAACTTTAAGCATTAAAGGATACATGCTGAATTTCTATAATGGACACAGATGTGAGAATTAAGCAGGAAACATGGAAAAGTGAAGAATTAAAGGGAGCTATCAGATCTCATAGATACATGAATTACATAATGTAACTTCCTTTATGAGCCCCTTTGTCCCCATCTTCAGTAAAATTTACAAAGAACCAAAAACTTGTGTATATTTAAAAAGAAGTAGCAGAAATCATGAGGAACTAAACTCCAGAAATTTTCAGGACTCATGAGGAAATCTTTGGGTGCTCATTGGTATAGAAATGGGAATTTAAGATAATTGGATTAAGATCTTTAAGAGGAGTGGAACACCCAATCAATACTCATGGTGGCATATATATGACATTCATGCACACAAAGTCACGTATTAAAAAAAAAACTATAATGAGATTATACAATAATAGAGTTCCATAATGAGTTTCTTTTTTCACTTATTGTTTAGCAGACATTTTTCTAGTTAATAAGCATTACAATTTTTGTTTTAATAGTAAAGAATATTAAGGTATGCCAATTTTATCATATTGCCATGTTTATCAATTACCAGGCATATTTGGGTCAGTTCTTTGTCCCTCCATTTTTTGGCTTACAGTACTTTGTACTTTGGCTTTATAGTACTTTTTACAACAGTTGTATTTTAATTACTGGTGACTTGCTAAAGGTTTAATACCTACCTAATAGAGAAAGTTCTTCACTTTTCTTAAAATTATCTTGTCTGTTCTCACAACAAGTATTTCCAGAAAATATTTTAAATTGCTTAGTAAAATTTAACCCCTCTTCCAATTTCTATCATTGTTTCATTCAGATTGTGATACAGTTTAATTTTATAAAGTTAGTATTTTTATACTACTGAGTCTTCCCTTCCAGAGTTGGAAAATTACAAGTTTTATATATTTTTTCTTTTTAGAATTTATTTATCCATTTGACAGAGAGAGATCACAAGTAGGCAGAGAGGCAGGCAGAGAGAGAGGAGGAAGCAGGCTCCCCGCTGAGCAGAGATCCCGATGCGGGACTCGATCCCAGGACCTCGGGATCATGACCTGAGCCAAAGGCAGTGGCTTAACCCACTGAGCCACCCAGGTGCCCCTATATTCTTTATTTTAATGCTGGCTAGGAATAGTACCTAAGCCAGAAACTAACACTTTGTTTAGTTAGTTTTGAATTATAAAATAGAGGCATTTTGAATTATAAAATAGAAGCATTTTAAATTATAAAGTAGAGGACATAGGCACTTTGAAATCAAGCACTAGACAAGTCATAGTCATTTATTAGGTAGTAGTAAAACTTGGAAAATATTTATGGTGAGTACCTTGAAGATACTAATAAAATAAACATTAAGCCATGTCAGAGTGAAAGTCCTTTTACATTAGATTTATATTTACCCTGTACCTCATTTTCATGAAATTCTGTTTCAGAAGTTTTCTTTTAAACATTTTAACTCTAAAACTTTAAAATTATTTTGGGAAGTATAACCCCGAATCTTGAGGCTATGTTCACTTACTAAATAATGTTAGAGGAAATCTATTTGCTAGAATATATTTTTTGTAGAAATTTAGGTATCCATAATTAAAGCAGTATGCAATGAATGTATCGTTACTGACCATTCTCTTGGTATCTATTAATTCATTAACTTGATGATGTAAACTCACTTGATTATAACTGGCTTTAATCTACTGATTAGTTAGGAAGCCTCAAGCTTCTATATTCTGCCTTTCCTTCATCAGACACAAAAATAATGAATCTTGTTACTCTAGCATTTCTAAAAAGATTTTCTCTGTCTTAATTTATTCAAATCTTGTATTTCTCATAAGCTTTTATAGTTTTCTGTGTTTAGGCTCAAACTTCTTGTTCAGTTTATTCATTTATATTTTGTAATATTTTGCCAATGTAAAGAGAATCAAATTTTTATTATATTTTCTAACAAGCTACTGCTGGCTTATAAGGACACTATTTTTTTTGTATATTTATCTTATATCAAACTATTAAAAAGCCTTTTGGGCTTGGTTTATTAGTTAATGCATTTGGATTTTCTATTTAATCCAAAATGCTGTCATTAATGTAATCATTTTCTCCTTCAAAATTATGTATAAATCCATTCATTTCTCTCCTTCCTTCCTTCCTTCCTCCCTTCTTTCCTCTTTCTTCCTTCCTTTCTTTCTGTCTTTCTTTTTCTTTCTATTGTCTTAGCAAAAGCTTCTAGAGAAATCATGGATTTGCAGCTAGGCAATATTGGCTCCCTCCTATCTGTAAAAGGAAGGACATTGTATAAGTTGGTAACTAAGTAACTAGCTATTATTTCCTGCACATGCTAACTCCAAGTCATTTACAGGGCTATCTTGAAGAGATGGGTTGAATGACATTCTGGGGCTGCATCAGAGAACAATAATAGGGTGAATTATTAATATCTGCCATACTTCCATGAGGAGGAGGGGGTGACAAATGGATTAACATTAACAGATTTTTCTAATATTTAGTCTTGATCTGTAACTTCTATTTTGATTCCTTTTGGATCTAAAATTTATCAAGAAAAGTATATTTAATTTCAGGCTACTAGAATGATTAATAAAGACCTTCCTTTTGTAATTAGTAAATGCATTATAGCAAATATAAGTAATGTAATTATAGTAAATATAGTAAAATAGTAAATACACTAAATGTAATTGTGAATGCATTGTTATTGAACAGTGTTTCAGATTTTATTAAAATGCTCTTCAAGTCTAGTTCATTTCTGTAAATTTTCTCTGGGTATGTGTATAGGATATGCCTTCTGTTTGAGGAAATAAAACCTTATATTCTGTAAACCAAACAATTATTTTTTTTACTTATATCGTTTTATAGCCATCATTATTTTTTGTCCAACTGCTTATGAAATTATCTGAGAAAGGCATGCTCAAGTATCTCATTGTAATTATGATTTTGTCAAATTCTTTTGTCTTTTATAATGGTATTTGTTTGACATATTTTGAGACATTGATTTCTATTGTATAGAAATTAATATTTTTATCTCTTGTGATAGGTTATTTTAACAAAAATATTCCTCATAGATAAGTTGAATTTGTTTTTGTTTTTATTTTCTTACAAACTTTGCCTGGTATGCATTTTCTCAAATCTCTGTTTTGCATTTTTCTGTCATTTTAGGCCTCAGACTTACTAATAAAAAAGATGAGGTGCAGGATTGAGACGCAGAGGCTTATGTGATAGACATCATCTCCAAAAACAGTAGATATCCACAGCTGAATCAGTTTTGAACATAGAATTCCAAGCAAGAAACTTGCTAGAAAATAAGACCAAATTTCAAGCAGGATCTCAAAGACTGTAAGAAAAGGAAGTAAACAGAAAAGAGTTACTAAAACTTACTTGACCTTAAATTTAAGTGATACTCTGGGTCATCTTTTCTTTTTGTCCTTATCTTTAACAATAGCTTATCGCCATTGGTATGTATGGTATTTTCTTATTCCTAAATTGAAACAGTTCCCATTCAAATGCTGAAAGCTGTAACAAGTTAGCAAAATTCAGTCAGTTTCATTTAAGAGCTCCTTTCAGTGTCCTTTAAGAAATACACTGGGTGTGGTGCATAAACAATGAATTCTGGAACACTGAAAAGAAATTGAAAAATTAAATGAAAATTAAAAAAAAAAAGAACTGTGAGAGATACATTTCTGTTGTTTTAAGCCATAAAAAAAAAAAAAAAGAAAGAAAGAAAGAAAGAAAGAAAGGAAAAGAAATACACATGTATTCAGTGCCATACTATGCAATAAACTTTGGAGATATGGTTGAATAAAAAGTAGAAAATCCCCAAGCTCTGGGAACTTATATTCTATATCTATCAAGGTACATACAGGAAATACAGAAAAAGGGATGCCTTTTCTGGGTCCCAGTGGAGTGAATCTTCTGTATTGTTTTGGCTGGTCAAACCAACTGGTTTCTCTAGGTCACACCTGCTCTAGGCATGGAGATAAGCCATAAGGGTAATTTGGGGAGTCTAGTACCACCTGCAACTGAAACAGATCGGAGGTAGATTCTGATTTCAGAAGGAGGTAGGGAACTGGAGTTAGAAGACCCATTTGAAAGTTGCTTTCTTTTTATAAAAAAGAAAAATAGGGCGCTTGGGTGACTCAGTCGTTAAGGGGCTGCCGTCAGCTCAGGTCATGATCCCAGGGTCCTGGGATCAAGGCCCACATCAGGCTCCCTGCTCAGCGGGAAGCCTGCTTCTCCCTCTCCTGCTCCCCCTGCTTGTGTTCCCTCTCTGTGTGTCTCTCTCTGTCAAATAAATAAAAATCCTAAAATAAAATAAAATAAAAGAAAAAGAAAAAAGAAAAATAGTTTCTAATCAGTAAAATGTTTATTAAATGGAAAAAAGTAAATCCATTATTTCTTACAATGGTTTTAAACTCCTAACATGCAAGCTAGGAAGGACAGAAATATGAGTATAATAACTCCTCTTAGTTTTCCCCTTTGTGGAATATGTGCTAACTTCAAAGATAGAGCAACATTATTTAAATAATTACCTGAGTTTTAAAAATAATAATTATTATGAAAATTACTGATTCACTATTATGTCAGTTGATATAAATGAAATATCAGTAAATCTTATTAAGTATCTTTTTTTTTAAAGGACATTTTTCTTTCAAATCTATTAAAAAGTCAGAGAAATCCCTCATGGCTAGGGAAATAAGTTCACTCTTCATCCTTCAGCAGTTTTTATTATTGTAGTTGTTACTATTATTATTAAGATAGAATGATTATTTATGGTTTTTACTCCTCTGAAACTTAAACACAAAATTCTGTTCCATTAATTTTATCAAAAATTATGAAGCAAGCTCTGTGAAAGCAAGGACTACTGTGTTCATGGTTGAAGCATGAGGCCTAGAATAAGAACTATCAGAGAGTACATATCAATAAACAATTGTTTATTAATGAATGAATGAATTTATATATCAGTAACCACCACCCCCCCTTTTTTATTGGTTGCTTGCCAGTGAATATCAAGAAGGTTCTCTTGATTAGTTATAGGTATCAACTCTGATAAGGTTCCCTGAAATTCTGTAGACAATCATTACTATCTTAAATGGAGCCTAGTAGAATAGTGGATCAGGTTGGGAGGCTGGGCGTGGATCTGTCCAACCAGCACCCATGACTATACCTCTTTGTATTTTTTGGTTTTCTGAGAGAGTGGTCCTAGAGTTTTTAAGAGGCTTCTGAATATAGACATCTTTATGTTGTTCACCTTCATAATCTTCAGGAAGTTTTGTGGTGAAAGCCCTCTGAGAGACATAATATGGATTTTGGAAGAGGTTGAATGTATGTGGTAGTTTGACTTCCTCACACACCACAGATGAAATATATGAGGCACTTAAAGAGGGTGTACCTTCCTGTAGTAAACTAGGGTTCTAGGTTCACCACAGATGTTCCAAGCAGCCATGGCCTGGGTAAACTAATTGAATACAGAGCAAGGTTGAAGGTGAGCTCTCCTTATGTTGAAGTAGGGTAACTCTCCACCATTTAGACCAGCTCTCTTGAGGAAGACATGAGAGGAGTGATGATCCCCAGAATGGTGTTCTTGGAAAGAACAGTCTTTAATTCTTAGTTTTAGGCATTGATTATAAATATGTGAGGCATAGATGGGTCAGAATAGACATAAACAAGATTCCTGGCTGCCCAACAATGAAGTACTCTCCAAGGACAGGGAAAGCAACATCTAGCTAAAACTTCCTCTTCTTGAGTGGTTACAAAAGTAATTTGAGATATGCTTGATTGCTGGGGATAGTGGAAAGCTCTTACTTCAATATAACTTATCATTTGGCATCAGACAGACCACTTTACTATACTAGAATGTGGTCTGGAAGCTCTTCCTAACTGCGCTTTTTTCAAGAGAATAGGGAGGTGAAATGTGATAATGCTTCATAAGGCTTTAGAGCGCAAAAGACATCCAGAGAGTGGACTAGCATATGTCAACAATTTTCTCAAGAAGTCTATAATCATTACTTTTCTAAAATCAGTGTAAATGGCAACACAGTAAAAAAAAAAAAAAAAAAGGTAAATAACTCTTAATATTATTTTGAAAATATTAACTTCATGGACATCCTTAAAGGGTCCTATAGACACACTCTCTCACCACCCTGTCCAGTGCAGTGACTATACTTTGAGAACCACTGTTACAGGAGGAGGGTATGGGGTTTTAATCAGGTAGGGGCACTTAAAATGCTTCTGGGACTCCTGGTGACATTATATTTCTTGTCTTGAGTGCTAATTACTCATCTGTATATTTTATAATCATTCATCATAGTGTGCATATATCATATAGTATACACACACACACACACACACACACACACACACAGATATATGACAAAGTAACTGGGTGGCTCAGGGGTTGGGCCTCTGCCTTCGGCTCAGGTCATGGTCCTGGGGTCCTGGGATCGAGCCCCGCATGGGGCTCTCTGCTCGGCGGGGTGCCTGCTTCCCTTCCTCTCTCTCTCTGCCTGCCTCTCTGCCTGCTTGTGGTCTCTCTCTTTCAAATACATAAATAAAATCTTAAAAAAAAAAAGATACTTATGTTCAGGGTTATCTGAATGGGCAAACGAGCTCATGAACACATTGTAATCTCTCTCTTTACAAGCACTGCTCTCATGCTCTGGAGATGGCCCTCCACTTGGTCCCTGAGCTGACAGCTTTTGATGTTGCCTGTGGGGAGACAACTCCAGTGAAGGGGAGGGCAACCACTGCATCCTCTCACCACTGGCAGATGCATTACCTGGCTTATCTTCTGAGTCCCTTTTCAACACTTACAAAACAAGATTTCTCATTCTGGTCAAGCATTCTGTCTCAGCCTAGGTCTGTGGACTGTTGCCCTTATAAGCATTCTCATGAAAGTCCCAACCCAGCTTCAACTAAAACCACAATGAATGTTAAATAAGGGGGTTGTGGTAGTGCTTTGTAAAGGGTAGATCACTATACTAATACAAGTATATTTGTACAAGCATAACTTATTATAAGATATTATAAAACCCACGTCAGCTTTTTAGAAAATACAGGATTCTGATTTTAAGAAATTTAGAAGAAAAATAACTCCTTACCTAAAGAATGGTTCACCTTTGTTTTCAGGCTTACATTAATATCCTCAATACTAGTAAACACAATCAAAGACATTATAGCAGTCATCAGACTTTCTCCATTAATTAAATTGATGAGGCTTCTAGAAAGACCTATGGAAGAGAAAATATTTTGCTTAAGGTAGGAATATCATCAATATTAAAGAATAAAATTTTATTATCAAGTAGGACTGTATTCTAAGCTATAGATTTATACCACATACTTTGCCCATGTACTTAAATAAACCTTAGTCATGCTTGAAAACTCCCTTCAGGCAAATTTAATTATGTATCAACTGTAAGTCTGGATTCTGTAATTAGGAACCAAACTAATTGTGGTTGACCGCAGTTTATGTAAGAAAGATGATCAGCTAAAGCTGTCATTCCTTGTTTTAAAGCCCAGATCAGAACATGAAATTCACTATTTTTTTTTTAAATTTGATGACTTACCTAATATCATGTATTTAAGGCAAAAAACAATGGTGGAGGGATAAAGGAAACTCATAAGCCAAATTTTAAAACATGGTACCTAAGCAAAGCATTAAGGCAATGGTCATGTTAATTTCTCTATGATTAGAAACTGTCTGACTTTCCTATACATTCCTTTTGAAGATTTTAGAAACCAAGCTCTATGAAATGGAGAGCACCTGGATATGAGGTACTCCCATTCTAATTTCCCTCCATTTATGAAGCTAGTTTAGATATCTATCAATTATCATTTTTCTCTATTAAATATGCTGGTAGTGGCAAAAATATAACTTTGAGCATCTTAATGATTCTTTAGACGTCCAGAGGAAGGAAATGTTCTTACATCATCCAACCACTTTATGATCACAACCTAGCACAGTAAGTATGCTTTTGTAAGAGAAGAGAAGTCAAGGCATTCTGCTCCCGTGGAAGCTCAAGTGCTTTGATGGTCCAGTTCTTCACCTCTGTACACATTCATGCCCTTTGCTGTAAAATTGCAGTCTCTCTCACCTAAGACATCCAGGCTGTTTTGTTATGAGACATGATGCAAATAGAGGCTTAAGACATATTTTTGCTTCCTATCTCTTGCATCTCTGCCACCATCATGCTAGTGTTCGCTGGCTGCACTACTGGAAGATTGCGGGAGATATGAAGAAGAATGGTGGATCTTTCCAGTTGAGGCCATCCTAGATCACTTAGCCCCCAAATGACCCTCTCCTGGACTGAAGGTTCATTGGCAAGCCCAGCCAAGATCAGCAGAGCCCAGCCATGCCTTCATAACTGGTAGGCTCATGAGAAATAATAACCACTGTTTTTAAGCCACTGTGCTTTTTCTTACTCAATTGTTGAAACTCAGAGTTATTCCTTACTGAGAAAAAGCTAATTGGTACTGTTGTAGAACTATTCCAATTTGGAAAATGAACTACAACAAGATGTAAATATTCAAAAATGAACAACTGACATGGGGGCCTAAGAGGAATCAACAACATCAAAAGACAACGTGAATATACTCATGTACTCAGAAGCCTGGGCAGACGTTGTGTGTGTATGAAAGTAAAATAAAACAAATATAAAAATCTTGCTTTGAACACTCGGGCAAAAAATGTTACCAAAAGAAAAATATTTTATTGTTCATTCTTATTTTTTTTAATACACAAAATGAAGAGAAATACAAAATTCCAAAAGTCATGGCAAGATGACTAAAATGTATGAGCATAACTTTGTAAGTCAACCCAAAGAAATCACTTACTATTTTAAAAGATTTACTTATTTATTCGAGAGAGAGAGAACATGTGCATGTGAGGGCAGGGAGAAGGGCAGAGGAAGATAGAGAGATCATGACTCCATGCTGAGCACTGGGCTCAATCTTACAACGCCCAGACCAGGATGAGAATAAAAACCAAGACCTGGGTGCTTAGCTGACAATGCCCTGAGGTGCCCCCACAAATAAATTTTTTTTTAAGATCTTATTTATTTATTTGACAGACAGAGATCACAAGCAGTCAGAGAGGCAGGCAGAGAGAGGGGGGAAGCAGGCTCCCTGCCCAGCAGAGAGCCCAATGCGGGCCTCAATCCCAGGACCCTGATACCACGACCTGAGCCGAAGGCAGAGGCTTAACCCACTGAGCCACCCAGTAGCCCCACAAATAAATTATTTAAATTCAACAATGACAGGCCAGGAAATCAGTGGAATACTAACTAGATTACAAGATTATAAAGTTAAGAATGTAATGCTCTCAGATAGCATAGAACTTTACCATATTTTTTTTTTTTTAAGTTTTGTTTGTTTATTTGACAGAGAGAGACACAGTGAGAGAGGGGTAGTGGGAGAGGGAGAAGCAGGCTTCCCGCAGAACAGGGAGCCCGATGCAGGGCTTAATCCCAGGACCCTGGGATCATGACGTGAGCTGAAGACAGAAGTTTAAGGACTGAGCCACCCAGGCACCCCAACCAAATCTTTCGAGTAGAAAAAGGGCTGGCACTGATAGAGTCCCCATAGAGGCAGGGTTGGGACAGATGTTGACACTTCCTTTTTCCAGTCTTACTTCACAAGCTTAATCTCTGTTTTAAAGAGTTGGCTTGCCTTTATTCATAGAGGTACATTGATGTGTCTCCTCTATTTTATTTCTACTTGCCTCCAGTAGCTTTTCCCCTGTAACTGGACATAAAATGAAAAGTGTGTGTGCATGTGTTTGTGTGTGTATGTTTGTGTGTGCACATGCACACATGCCATATTAAATTCTATTTCAGGGATGAAATAGATCGAGCCCTCTGCTCAGCAGGGAGCCTGCTTCCCCTTCTCTCTGTACCTGCCTCTCTGCCTACTTGTGATTTCTCTCTCTGTCAAATAAATAAATAAAATCTTAAATAAAGAAAGAAATTATATTTCAAAACAATGTTGTAATTCTCATTACTAAAAAGTGACTGGAGGAAAGCAAATACAGTAATTGTTTTTCTTGGATGAGGTTCTTAGATTTGTGTCTGTGGGGGGGGGGTTATGTTAACTTGGTATTTTATTTTTAAATATAGATTTATTTCTTCTTAAATAGTACACACTGAAAAAACAGTAGGATTAGTGATTTTATTGTTTTTGACTTTTCAAGTGTTTTGGTCCTAATGGTGATGATGACTCTAAAAGCAATTTTTTTTTTAAACAAATGGCATTATCCTAAGGACAGTATTGTCAAAGGAACAGGGGTATTAGGCAATAGAAATGTCACCACAGTGTGCTGTAAATTGTTTGTTCCTGGAAATGTTGGCTCAAGATAGAAGGATGTATAAAGTCAAGGATTAAAAATAATCCCATTTTATCTTACAATTGGGTGAGATATATACATGCTAAGTAAATCCATTACTGCCATTGCTTTTTTTTTTAATTTTTAATTTTTTATACATATATAATATATTTTTATCTCCAGGGGTACAGGTCTGTGAATCGCCAGGTTTAGACACTTCACAGCACTCACCATAGCACATACCCTCCCCAATGTCCATAACTTTACCCCCCTCTCCAAAACCCCCTCCCTCCAGCAACCCTCTGTTTGGTGAGGTTAAGAGTCACTTATGGTTTGTCTCCCTCCCAATCTCATCTTGTTTCATTTATTCTTCTCCTACCCCCTTAACCCCCAATGTTGCATCTCCACTTCATCATATCAAGGAGATCATATGATAGTTGTCTTTCTCTGCTTGACTTATTTTGCTAAGCATGATACCCTCTAGTTCCATCCACATTGTCACAAATGGCAAGATTTCATTTCTTTTGATGGCTGCATAGTATTCCATTATATATATATATACCACATCTTCTTTATCCATTCATCTGTTGATGGACATCTAGGTTCTTTCCATAGTTTGGCTATTGTGGACATTGCTGTTATAAACATTCGGGTGCACGTGCCCCTTTGGATCACTACGTTTGTATCTTTAGGGTAAATACCCAGTAGTGCAATTGCTGGGTCATAGGGTAGTTCTATTTTCAACATTTTGAGGAACCTCCATGCTGTTTTCCAGAGTGGTTGCACTAGCTTGCATTCCCACCAACAGTGTAGGAGGGTTCCCCTTTCTCTACATCCTCGCCAGCATCTGTCATTTCCTGACTTGTTAATTTTAGCCATTCTGACTGGTGTGAGGTGATATCTCATTGTGGTTTTGATTTGTATTTCCCTGATGCCAAGTGAAGTGGAGCACTTTTTCATGTGTCTGTTGGCCATCTGGATGTCTGTTCATGTCTTCAGCCCATTTCTTGATTGGATTATTTGTTCTTTGGGTGTTGAGTTTGCTAAGTTCTTTATAGATTTTGGACACTAGCCCTTTATCTGATATGTCATTTGCAAATATCTTCTCCCATTCTGTCAGTTGTCTTTTGGTTTTGTTAACTGTTTCCTTTGCTGTGCAAAAGCTTTTGATCTTGATGAAATCCCAATAGTTCATTTTTGCCCTTGCTTCCCTTGCCTTTGTTAATGTTGCTAGGAAGATGTTGCTGTGGCTGAGGTCGAAGAGGTTGCTGCCTGTGTTCTCCTCAAGGATTTTGATGGATTCCTTTCTCACATTGAGGTCCTTCTTCCATTTTGAGTCTATTTTCATGTGTGGTGTAAGAAAATGGTCCAATTTCATTTTTCTGCATGTGGCTGTCCAATTTTCCCAGCACCATTTATTGAAGAGACTGTCTTTTTTCCATTGGACATTCTTTCCTGCTTTGTCAAAGATTAGTTGGCCATAGAGTTGAGGGTCTATTTCTGGGCTCTCTATTCTGTTCCATTGATCTATGTGTCTGTTTTTGTGCCAGTACCATGCTGTCTTGATGATGACAGCTTTGTAACAGAGCTTGAAGTCTGGAATTGTGATCCCACCAACTTTGGCTTTCTTTTTCAATATTCCTTTGGCTATTCGAGGTCTTTTCTGATTTAAGGATTATTTGCTCCATTTCTTTGAAAAAAATGGGTGGTATTTTGATAGGAATTGCATTAAATGTGGAGATTGCTTTAGGTAGCATAGGCATTTTCACAATATTTGTTCTTCCAATTCAGGAGCATGGAACATTTTTCCATTTCTTTGTGTTTTTCTCAATTTCTTTCATGAGTACTTCATAGTTTTCTGAGTATAGATTCTTAGCCTCTTTGGTTAGGTTTTTTCCTAGGTATCTTATGGTTTTGGGTGCAATTGTAAATGGGATTGACTCCTTAATTTCTCTTTCTTCTGTCTTGTTGTTGGTGTAGAGAAATGCAACAGATTTCTGTTCATTGATTTTATATCCTGACACTTTCCTGTACAAGTTCTAGCAGATTTGGTGTGGAGTCTTTTGGGTTTTCCACATGTAGTATCATATCATCTGCAAAGAGGGATAGTTTGACTTCTTCTTTGCCAATCTGGATGCCTTTAATTTCCTTTTGTTGTCTTATTGCTGAGGCTAGGACTTCTAGTACTATGTTGAATAGCAGTGGTGATAATGGACATCCCTGCCGTGTTCCTGACCTTAGCAGAAAAGCTTTCAGTTTTTCTCCATTGAGAATGATATTTGTGGTGGGTTTTTCATAGATGGCTTTGATAATATTGAAGTTATGTGCCCTCTATCCCTACACTTTGAAGAGTTTTGATCAGGAAGGGATGCTGCACTTTGTCAAATGCTTTTTCAGCATCTATTGAGAGTATCATATGGTTCTTGTTCTTTCTTTTATTAATGTGTTGCATCACATTGATTGATTTGCAGATGTTGAACCAACCCTGCAGCCCTGGAATAAATCCCACTTGGTCGTGGTGAATAATCCTTTTAATGTACTATTGAATCTTATTGGCTAGTATTTTGGTGAGAATTTTTGCATCTGTGTTCATCAAGGATATTGGTCTGTAGTTCTCTTTTTTGATGGGATCGTTGTCTGGTTTTGGGATCAAGGTGATGCTGGCCTCAGAAAATGAGTTTGGAAGTTTTCCTTCCATTTCTATTTTTTGGAACAGTTTCAGGAGAATAGTAATGTTTCTTTAAATGTTTGGTAGAATTCCCCTGGGAAGCCCGCTGGCCCTGGGCTTTTGTTTGTTTGGAGATTTTTGATGACGGTTTCAATCTCCTTACTGGTTATGGGTCTGTTCAGGCTTTCTATTTCTTCCTGGTTCAGTTGTGGTAGTTTATATGTCTCTAGGAATGCATCCATTTCTTCCAGATTGTCAAATTTGTTGGCGTAGAGTTGCTCATAGTATGTTCTTATAATAGTTTGTATTTCTTTGGTGTTAGTTGTGATCTCTCCTCTTTCATTCATGATTTTATTTATTTGGGTCCTTTCTCTTTTCTTTTTGATAAGTCTGGCCAGGGGTTTATCAATCTGATTAATTCTTTCAAAGAACCAGCTCCTCGTTTCGTTGATTTGCTCTATTGTTTGTTTTTTTTTTTTTTTTGGTTTCTATTTCATTGATTTCTGCTCTAATCTTTATAATTCTCTTCTCCTGCTGGGTTTATGGTTTCTTTCTTTTTCTTTCTCTAGCTCCTTTAGGTGTACGGTTAAGTCATGTACTTGAGACCTTTCTTGTTTCTTGAGAAAGGCTTGTACTGCTATATATTTTCCTCTCAGGACTGCCTTTGCTGTGTCCCACAGATTTTGAACCGTTGTGTTTTCATTATCATTTGTTTCCATGAATTTTTTCAATTCTTCTTTAATTTGCTGGTTGACCCATTCATTTTTTAGAAGGATGTTGCTTAGTCTCCATGTATTTGGGTTCTTCCCAAATTTCCTCTTGTGATTGAGTTCTAGCTTCAGAGTGTTGTGGTCTGAAAATATGCAGGGAATGATCTCAATCTTCTGATACCGGTTGAGTCCTGATTTAGGACCCAGGTTGTGATCTATTCTGTAGAACGTTCTATGTGCACTAGAGAAGAATGTGTATTCCATTGCTTTGGGAAGAAATGTTCTGAATATATCTGTGATGTCTATCTGGTCCAGTGTGTCATTTAAGGCCTTTATTTCCTTGTTGATCTTTTGCTTGGATGATCTGTCCATTTCAGTGAGGGGAGTGTTAAAGTCCCCTACTATTATTGTATTATTGTTGATTTGTTTCTTTGATTTTGTTATTAACTGGCTTATATAGTCGGCTGCTCCCAATTAGGGGCATAGATATTTAAAATTGTTAGATCTTCTTGTTGGACAGATCCTTTGAGTATGATATAGTGTCCTTCCTCATCTCTTATTATAGTCTTTGGCTTAAAATCTAATTTATCTGATATAAGGATTGCTACCTGTGCTTTCTTCTGATATCCATTAGCATGGTAAATTGTTTTCCACTCTCTCACTTTAAATCTGGACGTGTCTTTGGGTCTAAAATGAGTTTCTTGTAGGCAACATATAGATGGGTTTGCTTTTTTATCCATGTTAATACCCTGTGTCTTTTGATTGGGGCATGTAGCCCATTAATATTCAGGGTAGCTACTGAGAGATATGAATTTAGTGCCATTGTATTGCCTGTGAGGTGACTGTTGCTGTAAATTGTTTCTGTTCCTTTTTGATCTACTATTTTTAGGCTCTCTCTTTGCTTAGAAGACCCCTTTCAATATTTCCTGTAGAGCTGGTTTGGTGTTTGCAAATTCTTTCAGTTTTTGTTTCCTGGAAGCTTTTTATCTCTCCTTCTATTTTCAATGATAGCCTAGCTGGATATAGTATTCTTGGCTGCATGTTTTTCTCGTTTAGTGCTCTGAATATATCATGCCACCTCTTTCTGGCCTGCCAGGTCTCTGGTGATAAGTCTGCTGCCAATCTAATATTTTTACCATTGTATGTTACAGACTTCTTGTCCCGGGCTTCCTTCAGGATTTTCTCTTTGTCACTAAGACTTGTAAATTTTACTATTAGGTGATGGGGTGTGGACCTATTCTTGTTGACTTTGAGGGGGGTTCTCTGCACCTCCTGGATTTTGATGCTTGCTCCCTTTGCCATATTATGGAGATTCTCTACAATAATTCTCTCCAATATACCTTCTGCTCCCCTCTCTCTTTCTTCTTCTTCTGGAATCCCAATTATTCTAATGTTGTTTCGTCTTATGGTGTCACTTATCTCTCGAATTCTCCCCTCATGGTCCAGTAGCTGTTTGTCCCTCTTTTGCTCAGCTTCTTTATTCTCTGTCATTTGGTTTTTTATATTGCTAATTCTTTCTTCTCCCTCATTTATCCTAGCACTGAGAGCCTCCAGTTTTGATTGCACCTCATTAATAGCTTTTTAAATTTCAACTTGGTTAGATTTTAGTTCTTTTATTTCTCCAGAAAGGGCTTTTATATCTCCCAAGAGGGTTTCTCTAATATCTTCTATGCCTTTTTCGAGCCAAGCTAGAACCTTGAGAATCGTCATTCTGAACTCTAGATCTGACATATTACCAATGTCTGTATTGATTAGGTCCCTAGCCTTCAGTATTGCCTCTTGTTCTTTTTTTGGTGGTGAATTTTTCCACCTTGTCATTTTGTCCAGATAAGAGTATATGAAGGAGCAAGTAAAATGCTAAAAGGGTGGCAAAGACCCCAGGAAAATACACTTTAACCAAATCAGAAGAGATCCCAAATCATGGGGGGGGAGAAAGGGGATAAAAAGAGGTTCAGAAAAAAAAGAAACAATTAAAAAAAGAAAATGAATAAAGAAAAAACATAAAAAAGAAAAATATATATATATTAGATAACCCAGTTAAAAAACATTAAAGAAAAGGGTAAAAATTTAAAAAAAATTTAGCAGAAGAAGAGAAAACATAGAAAAAATTAAATTAACTGCAAGACTAAAGAATCATGGGGAGAAAGTCATGAGTTCTGTGCTTTGCTTTCTCCTCCTCTGGAATTCCGCTGCTCTCCTTGGTATTGAACCTGCACTCCTTGGTAGGTGCACTTGGTCCTGGCTGGATTTCTTGTTGATCTTCTGGGGGAGGGGCCTGTTGTATTGATTCTCAAGTGTCTTTGCCCCAGGCGGAATTGCACCGCCCTTACCAGGGGCCGGGCTGAGTAATCTGCTCGGGTTTGCTTTCAGGAGCTTTTGTTCCCTGAATGCTTTCTGTATTGTTCTGGAGGACGGGAATGAAAATGGCAGCCTCCTGGTCTCCGGCCCGGAGGAGCCGAGAGCCCGGGGCCCCACTCCTCAGTGCGCCCTCAGAGAACAGCGCCCAATCCCTCCTGACTCCGTGGCCTCTGGCCGGGCTTCGAGCTCACTGAGCCTGCGACCGGTTCAAGGTAACACCGAGCTGCGAGCTTACTGTCGGCTCTGACTCTGTAGCTGGCTTTCCCGTTCCAATACGCACAAGCTCTGAGACACTCAGACACCCCCAATCCTTCTGTGACCCTGTGGGACCTGAGGCCACGCTGACCCTGCGTGGGCTTCACCAGGATTTAGCCTCTGGAGCGATGTCCCTCAGCGGAACAGACTTTTAAAAGTCCTGATTTAGTGCTCTGTTGCTCCGCCACTTGCTGGGAGCCGGCCCCTCCCCTTTCGGTCTATCTTCCCGTCACTTTGGATTCACTTTTCCACAGGTCCTACCTTTCAGAAAGTGGTTGATTTTCTGTTTCTAGAATTGCTATTCTTCTCTTCGATCTCCCATTGGATTTGTAGGTGTTTGCAATCTTTAGATAATCCATCTAGCTGATTTCCTGCTACTTGATGTAGTCTCAGCCTGCTACTTCTCCGCCATCTTGACTCCTCCCCCTTTACTGGCATTTCATTTTGTTCTAAGGATCACTAACCTGAATTTCCATGTTTAATCCCCAGTGTCCCAGAATCCTATTTCACATAGTGAAAATCTACATTGAATAAAATATCTTAAAGCTAGATACATTAAACACAGAACATAATATTTTAAATGTAGGAAAAGAAAAAATATACCTACCAAGGTCTCTTATAGCAATTGCCGTCAGCATGGGATCTGAACTCACAAGGATAGTTGAAAATAATAACCATGGTATGGTTTCCAAAAGTAATTTATCCACAGATGCCAGATACCAAAGAATTAATATGTAATTCATCACAAAGCCAGGAATTGTAATTAAAAGTACCTGCAAAAAATTTTGCAGATAGAAAAATCAGATTGCCTTTGTATCCTATTTTTAAAAGTAGATTATCAACCTTATTTAATAAACATATGCTTGCAA
The DNA here is from genome assembly GCF_009829155.1 of Mustela erminea. Classification (NCBI taxonomy): domain Eukaryota; kingdom Metazoa; phylum Chordata; class Mammalia; order Carnivora; family Mustelidae; genus Mustela; species Mustela erminea. The sequence goes on along the minus strand of NC_045614.1, from coordinate 161,512,110 downwards.
CTCTGGAAATAAGAGGCAAATATTGCAATGAGATTCTTAGGACCTATAACATACCAGTTATAGGAAATATCATCCTGTCATTAAAAGGAAACTTTAATTTTCTTGGCAAGACCACTGAATATACATATGTATGTGTAAAGGTGTATGTGCACATACAATATATCATGCGTATATACACACTTAACTATGCAGAGACATGAAACATAGGCTATCGACATAGAAAGATAGAACACAAGTTTGAAAGAAGTCACAAAAGAGGAAAAGAAGAAGAAAATAAGATAATAGAAGGAATGCAGAGAAATGGCAGAGGACTCTAGAAAGATGGGAAGAAAATTCCTGTTATTCTACAATTGGAACCTGGTCTTCTACCTTCCTACTCTTGCCTTCTGCTTCCTCTTACTACACCAGTGGCAGCTATGTAGCAAGATTTCATTCCCAAAGGGACTTAGAAAATGTGATGTGCCTGAAGCTACCTATAAGACTAATATAACACAATAAAAAAAAAAAACCCACAAAAAAATAATTCAGAAATGCATCCCCATGGTCATTGCAGCATTATTTAAATACAATAAGATAAATTTACACCATTTACTTTATTTACAATAATATATACAGTAATAAGACATGGAAGCAACGAAGTGTCCATTGATAGATGGAGTTGATAAAGAATATGTATTATATATATAATAGAATACTATCCAACCATAAAAGAGAAGGAATTTTTGTCTTCTGCGACAACATGGATGAAACTTGAAGGCATTATGCTTCGTGAACTAAGTCAGATAGAAAAAGGGAAATATGGTATGATCTCACATATATGTGGAATCTTAAAAAAAAAATAAACTGAGCTCATAGACACAGAGAATAGATTGGCAATTGCCAGAAGTAGGGGAGGGGTAGGAAGTTGGTGAAAAGGGTGAAACATTATTAGATGTTTATTCACCATCTGCTAGGCAATGAGGGATCGGAACAGGACCTAGAGAGGTGAAGGGGGTCAAAAGGTACAAATTCCCAGTTCTAAATAAATCATGGAGATGTAATGTATAGCATTCGGTTAATAATACTGTACTGTATATTTAAAAGTTGCTAAGAATTTAGCAACAAATTAAAAAAAATTGTAATTATGCGGTGATGGATGTTAATTAGACTTACTTTGATGGTCATTTCAAAATTCATACAACTACTGAATCATTACATTGTATACCTCAAAGTAATATAATGTCGTATGTCCATTATAGCTCAATTTAAAAATAAAAAATAAAAATGAAAAATTATAAATATTTCATAATGATATTCACAAATGCTCTTACTACCAATATTAAATAAAAACCAGCAATATAAATATATATATGTATTTGTACCTATAGGAGTCTTGTGACTAAACTTTATCAGACATCCTTAATTATTTCTTCAGAATTTCAATAAGTAATACTAAGGACATTCACCATTTTAAGGTTTTCCAAACTGCCTTCCAGAAGGGTTTGCCAACAAACATAGCCACCAACAGTGTACCAATCAATCCCATTTAAGACAATTCTCCAGAGAAGTAAAATCAAATGACACCCCCAGGTTCCCATCTCAGTTTTTGCTACATCAGGAAAGTCATGCCTTTCTCTAATGAAAAAGTACAGGCTCTCATTCTTTTGTTTATTACATGTTTATTCACCACCTGCTAGCAATGAGGCATTGTGTAGGCTCTAGAGAGGCAAAACCAAAGATAGTTAAAAAAAAAAAAAAGAATTCAGAAGAACTAAAATCTTAAAAGCTGTCTTCTTTCTGATTATTTTGTTCTTCATTTGTATGAAGTCATGCATGATGAATTGGGGAATAGACTCTAGTTCAGGAGGCTGGGGTGCTAGTGCAAAGTGATTTGGTTAAGTCATCTAATCATACATCTCTTCCTGAATCTTAGAAGTGGCAGAATAATGATGGATTGTTTATATGGCCCTGTCGAGCCCAGGATCTCCTGAGAGGGAGTATTTGGTGGATGAACCTTGGTGACAGCATTAGAAAGGTGTGAGAAAATCAATGCCTCCTACATGTTGACGTCTAGAGTGGCTGGGTTCTCATGGCAAGGTTTTGATCATCTGGAGAGTTGTATAACTAACTCCTGTTCTAAGGAAAGATTAAAATGAGGTTCTGAGATAAGAAGACTGAGGGTCAGGAGACCCGAATCCTTGTACTCCCACCAAATAGCTGTCAACACACCGATAAATCACAAAGCATATTGTTTGTAAAAGTGGTTGCAGTAATTCTGTTCCCTGAATTCACACCACTGGAAAGTTATCTCCAGCACTGACTTAGTTAGTCACGTCATTCTTTGCTTTGGCTAAAAGGAGCAAACACGATGAGGGTACAACCAAAAAGCATTGGCAAATTGGAGCTTGCTCTCTACTGTTGATGTCTTGAGACTCTGCAACCATCATGGCAAGAAATCTGGAATAACTTTCTAGATCATGGTAGTGATACCCACTGCCCACAGCCAACTTTAAAGGTAACTACCATGCATGGGGCCATCCAGCTCATCCCACCTCAGCTGACCCAAGAGAACAGAGTTGCAGGAGACAGCTCAGCAGAGATCACCCAAATCCAGCCCGAAGGACTTTTATATCTCTATTCTGTTCAATTTCTTTTCTTTTCTTTCTTTTTTTCTTTTTTTCCTTTGGTCATTTGTCTGAACTCCCATTTGCTTGGACTCAAAATAAAGTAAGTTATTTTAATACTTTGGTTTCTAATGTAGTTTAGGTAATGGCCTTATATTTACAAAGCTATTTTAATTACTTTGAAAGAAATATATATCCTGCTTAAGATTTGGAGTTATTTTTTTTCCGAAGGTCTTTCCTTGATGGGGTTCAAATATCACCTGATGAGAAAAAAAATCATAATAGTTGGTGAATTAGAGTTAGAGCTGTTTCTGTGAGTATCCTCCATTTTTGTTCATGTGAGTATGGAAGTTTCAGAAGGTGGATATTTAAAACACAGCTTTTATGAAAAACAGTAAAAAACTGGACCAAATATATTTTGTAAAAGCTTTTTAATAGCATCTTGGAATTAAAATTATAACTGGCATTATACTCTGCCAGACAGATTTTCAGAATAACTTTTTTTCTCCATAGGTTTTTTTCCCCTGAGCTTTCAAAAACACTGGACAATTGCTCAGATATGGTTTATTCACTAAAATACAAAGCTGAATTTACTTCTCCCATACCTTATATTTTTTCCTTGTCTTCTTTATTTGCTAATTTAGAGCAAAATTTTTAAAAATTTGAACATAGACAACATAGAGTAGATCATGAGTGAATGATATTATCGCAAAAGAGAATGTCTTACCTGCCAAAATAACTTCTGCACTATGTAAACATCCATGTCAAAGGCAACATTAAAGATAATTATTGGGGTAAATAGATCAAAAAAGATTTTTGGACTCATCCATTGTATGGCATCTGCATATATTTGGACCTAATAATATAAAAAAAATGTCATTATCTCATTTATCCATCCTTCTATTAGCATAGATTACAAGCCAGGCACTCCTATCACTAGCAAAAGAGAAAAAGATATATCACAGTGAATAGGTTTTCAAATCTTGACTGTACTGCTTTTCATCATTTTCTTTGTTGTTTAAAAAAAAACTTATTTATTATTTTAGAGAGAGGGGAAAGTGGAGTGGGGGAGGGAGAGAGAGTCTTAAGACTTAAGCCCCATGCAGGACTCGATCTTACCACCCTGAGATCATGACTTGAACCGAAACCAAGAGTCAGACACCTAACTGACGGTGCCACCCAGGCACTCCAGATTTTCATAATTTTCCATCGCATTATCTCCATGCCTATTTTGTTTTTTAAACAACAGGTATAGAAAGTACATTGATGGTGAGTACAAGAGAAAAATGAAGGAGATCTTCAGGCATACAAGAGGGAGACAGGTTTCAGGTGGATGGATTATCACGCACAACCATCCACAAAGGAGCAAGCAATCATATTAAATTTCAGAAACTACAAATAATTAACCATGGCTTACACAGAAGATGGGTGTGGGAGAGTAGCAGGGATAAAAACTGGGAAGTTAATGTTGTTAATGAAATAACTAATTAATGGTGTTTATCACAAATTATTTAGTTGATATTTGTAAATCCCGTTATGGGCATCCACTCAACATTCTGTTCATTAAGGAAACACGGATTGCCTGCTGTGTTAGTTGGTATCTTTGCTTTGGGAGGGATGAGTCTCCATGACTCTCTTGTGTTTCTCCATGTCTTAGGAGTGGAGGCACTGATTGCTTTTCTTCCAGACTAACTTTCAAAAGTATTTGTATGGCTCACAGCATTGGAAGACAGAGCCACATGCCCTCCTTGAGAGCAAAGAACTGGCATACTATGCTGTACAGTGTAATAAGGACAGTGTCTCTGTCCAGGGCAAGAGGTCAGGAGAGCTTACTGCCCATCATGAAATATTCAAGTTCTCTAAACTCGGGTTTCTTCTCCTATAATGCAATCCGTCATGTATGCAGGTTTCACCAGGCTCTCTTTTTTTCTCCCTGTGGGTTTTGGGGCTCATGGAACAAGAAGATGCTGATACTCCACAGTTTCTGCTCTTGCCGTGAGCAAAAAAGTCCTTTCCTTGGGCCCAAGCGTCCTGTGTCTTTTGCCACGATCATGAAACTGTGGCATGCTAACTTATTATTTGCAAATAGAGTAAAATCTTAGACCCTGCACAGTTCTTGATCTCTGTTCTCTTCTTTTAAAAAGTTATTGACAAATAGAAAAGTTGATAGAAGTACTTAGAATTGCATATAAGTCAAAATTGTATGGTTACAAAACCTATTGATGACAAATGAAGTAATAATCTGGTTCTTATATGGATACATGTTTTTCGTAATGTTCATTAATATCATTGGTTACATTTGTTTGGGAAGGCCAATCGTTTTCATGCATGTTCTCATTCACACTCTGACTGACTAGAGTAAGTGGAGAACTATGGCCCGGGGCCACATCTGACTCAATGCTTGTTTTTGTAAAATAAATTCCTGTTAGAGCACAGCCATGCTTCTCACTTACATATTGCCTAGGGTCGCTTTTGAACGATAATGGCAGAGTTGAGTTATTGTGACAGAGCTCACGTGGCTTGGATAACCTAAAATATTTACAATATGGCCTTTTATAGAAAAAATTTGTTGCCTGTCTGGGGCTAGAAACCTATTTAATGTGTCAATGATGCATTCTACATCCCTTATAGTAAAGAGAGTCTCTCTCCTCTACCTGACTCCAGCTGTTCTCAACTATTTATAACATCGTAGCTGGCTTGACCACATCTGTGGTTTGCCTTCCTCTCACTTCCAACTCCAGGTAAGAGGTTCAGCTTCTGTTTCTTGAGATCTTGTAAGACACACACATAAGACTTAGCCTCTATTCTAATGGGAACCCTGTAAAGCGTTCCTAACTGAGGCAATAGATTGGTTCAATGTCAGAATTCTCTTGCAACTAGAGTCTTGTACCAGCCGCTCAGAGTCTCTGGACTTCTATCTTATTAGCCAATTCTTGGAATGCCTGAGTAGCTCAGTTGGTTAAGCATTTGCCTTTGGCTCAAACCATGATCCCAGGGTCCTAGGATCTAGTTCCACATCAAGGCTCCTTGCTCAGCAGGGAGCCTGCTACTCCTTCTGCGTGCAACTCCTCCTGCTTGTGCTCTCTCTCTCCCTGACAAATGAACAAGTAAAATCTTTAAAGAGAAGAGGCAATTCTCATCTAAGTTTTTGAATTCTGCTTAAACTGTCATTAGCTGCTCATACTCTCAGTAGGTGTATGTGAACTTATTCTCTGAGGTGCCCAACTCCTTACAGATGGAGGCTCTGTTTGACTATGTGTAGCTGAATCTCAGCTCTGTCACCCTTGTTCCTTTTTTCATGCATCTGGTCTGACGTCATCCATATCACAAGCATTCACAGACTGGCAGAGCAGTGAATTGGCAAGTATTTTTGCAAATTTCCTTAAGCCATTTTTTCTATTTGTATGAATTTGAGATATACTACAAAATACTCATATTTACTATACACACCTGCACAGATGTAAAACTTAATATTTCAAAACTGCATCCAATTAAAAATAATATCACAGGGAAAGGAACTGGAAAGTCTTTTAAGTGTAGATTCAAAAATGCTGCAAAAAAATATATATTTACTGAAAGGCAGTGAAATATCACATTTATGGAACTTTAATTTGGTATGTTTTCTTAATACTGAGGACAATGAAATACTGTTCCACTTTTCACTTACTTAATTCCTGTAATTGAAACCTTCTCTCATACTTAAGCACATTGAACTGGTATAATTCTTAATCTGCTGGATTCTGTATTTACCTCTTCTCTGAAGTATCTCGTTTCCTCAGTATCTTTAGTAAATATTGATAGCAGTCATTGGTTCTTGGGTTATTACTAAAATGTTTATAGCAATGTTTTGTATATGCTATATATCAGATATTAGTTTCTTTAGCAATCTTGCAATAAGAGGTTAATAAATAACTAAACTTTAATGAAATCTCCTGGTTGATTCCCAAACTAACAATGAGGAACCAGCTGTAAGAATTTGCCCAGTGAGAAAAGCTAGCTTCCTATATTACTCGTTGCCTACTATACATTAGAAAGCCTATAATGAATTGTTATCAAAGTACAATAAGCAATATCACAGCATTGCCTTCAGTTTAATGTTTTATGTCTCTTTGTAATATAAGTTTTAATCAAAGAATGAAAAAAAGTGTTTTCTTTTGATTTTTATAGTATTCTTCTCATAGAAGGAGGCATAATTTATTATTTGAACAAAACCTATGGGAAACACTACCAAGTGGTTAAAAGATAACCGATCCACTCAGAAGACTCCCCCCCCCAATTTTGAAAATTCTTTGCTCAAGTGAAGAAAGTAGTACACAACTAGTTTTAATATATGAATGAAACTATAGTTTGTGATCTCGCAGATAACAATCAAAATACCCCATCTCTTAATTTTTGGCTCATCTGCTTTGATTCTTCCCATCATTTAAATCTAATCATGACCTACCAAATAAAAAGTGTGAATACTTTGAATCCAAAAGATGATAAATAATATGAACTAGACTCTACATATCTCTTTTCAGGGGCAGATTATCATTGGATTCATTTGATTGATAATCTTGGGTTAAAAGTATGTAATTTAGGAACAAAATTCTAATTTTCTATTACTGCTACTTTCCCCAGTTCTATATGGTGACATTTACAAGATATAGCCATAGAATAAACTCACATAAAGAGAGTTATACCTACCTCCAACTGTGCAGACCAAGGACAGTATTAGAATGATTTTAGGGAGATCTTCAGAAGCAGTCATAAACGTACTTGAGAAAAATTCCTGCCACGTGTTGGAAAGTCCACTGGTAAGAGTGGAATTAGACAGACTAGAATTCAAATCCATTCTGCTGTTTCTCACAGACCTTTTGAGTTCAACTCTTAAGACTCAGCAAAACGCTCACAGGATCACAGGATTGAAAAACTTGCCTTCTTCTTGGACTTCTAGTACATTTCTTAAAAGAAGAAGAAGAAGAAGAAGAAGAAGAAGAAGGAGGAGGAGGAGGAGAAGAAAGAAGCTCACATTTCTCCTTAGTTATTTCTGGAGATATCTTAGGGTCCACCAAATTTTGGGAAGCCTCTGCCTTCTATGATGCTTACAATTTGAATGAGTTATAAAAAGTACAACCCCAAGTGATAGAGACTAGCCAGTGTCACCCTACGTTCACTTACAATGCCAAGTACTCCTCTGCTGTTACTCACCGTGCATCTACCCAATGGTGTGAAAGGAGCTTTCATCTAACCAGTTACTGGGACCACAGACTAGTGTAGATTACTTAGTTCTGGGGATGGACAACTGAAGGGTTTGCCCTCAGCTTATCTGAGCCTCTGGAAGCATGTCTGGCAGCTGTTCCAAATGGGGAAAAAAATGGATACGGTCAGAATATTCTGATCTCTTTTGCTGCTCTCTCCAGACAGGAGCTAATAGACCATGGTGATATTCCATCTTAGCATTCTTTTATCTCATTTAGGAGCAATGAGCCAGGTTTTCTCTAACTTTTGTATATTAATCAAGAACATAAGAAAAATGTTGAAACCAAAAGGATTTAAAACAGGGGAGTTGTTACATGTTCTATCTCACTGTTGCTTCATGGAAGAGGAACACGGGCCACGATGTGTCCTGGGATGTGTCTTAGTTTGAGGAAATAAGTGATAATTACAGTCTGTAATCTCATCTGCTTCCCATGCTAAGGAGTGTTTTATATCAGGGTCTTAAAATTCATGCAGAAAATTCTTCCAATTCTATCTCCTAATAGTGACTTAATATTTTCTAGTGTCCTCTATTAGCATCTTATCTGGCTGCCATGCTAAATTAGTTCATTTTTACCAAACTTCCTTTCCTAATCCAGAAATGTCTTTTTAAATTTTAAATACTTTATGTTATTATATACCCTTTTCTAATTATAAAAATAATATTTTGAAAGAGAAAATTAAATGAATACATGTTTACTGAACACTTCTGAAGTAAATATATAAACAAACATTGCCAAAAACAGGGGGAAAAATCAACCACAGTCCTGCCATCTCATGGTTCTTGTGTATATTATTTACACTGTTGGGCTCATCTTTACACTAATATACTTTATACTGCTTTCTACTTAGTGTTCTATCAGTAGCATCAAAGAGCCTCGTAAACACCATTTATAAAGGTTGTATCATATTAGCACCAATGTAAAAGTGCCCACTGTGGTCAGACTGCCCGTAAGCAAAGGGATGATGGGCTGCAGCTTACAGGGTGAAAGACTCTTCCTTCAAAGGCTGTTGTCCTCAGTCTTCCTATGTGTATAAGTCCCTATCTGTGAAACTTATCTCTCTGTGTCTATTTTATTTATTTGGCATCACCTGTGGTGTTATAATGATACTGATGCCTGGGTTCTATCCCCAGAGATTTTTCTGTTTCAATCAGTCTGACTTGCAGGCTGGGCTTCATCAGCAATTTTATTTTATTTTATTTTATTTATTTATTTTTTATTTATTTGACAGAGAGAGATCACAAGTAGGCAGAGAGGCAGGCAGAGAGAGAGAGAGAGGAGGAAGCAGGCTCCCTGCTGAGCAGAGAGCCCGACGAGGGACTCGAACCCAGGACCCCGAGATCACGACCCGAGCCGAAGGCAGCGGCCCAACCCACTGAGCCACCCAGGCACCCCTCATCAGCAATTTTAATGTGTAGTCAAAGTCAGCAACCACTGGGATTCACCCAATTCAAAGGCAAAATTCCTCCATTTTTAGTCTCAAATCATTTCTTTCTTTCTTTTTTCAATGTTTAGCAATTTTGTTTTATTTTTTATTTTTTAAAACTTTAGCTTTTTTTAAAATTGTGTTATGTTAGTCATCATACATCATTAGTTTTTGATGTAGTGTTCCATGACACACAACACCGGAAACACATCTGAAGTTTTCAGTTGGGTTCATCATTTGTTCCAGTAAGTTCCCTGGAGAACTGTGGTCTGTCTCAGTAACAGGATGTTGAAATTATTGGGCATCTGGGCTCTGGCTGGGTGATTCTGGAGAAGGTCCAGAAAAATAAGAGTTTGCTGTATAGATCGGTGCCATCAGGAAGCAAGGATAATTCTGTGGCTGGGTATCTTATCTATAGGGAGGGCAGACTAGAACAAGGATAAAGCTGTCACGGGTAAAGAAGCAGAAGTCACTCATTTTAGCCAAGAGAGGGGTTGTTTGGTATCTACAGGTTGCCTGGTGACTTTCTGTTCCGCTTTTAAGGTTTAGAGTGATCTCATGATGTTGATGTTCTGTGAGATTGTGTCCAACAGGGGAATAATATGGCCCATGTATGAGCAGCAGGCCCGCTGGTTGTGACACTGAGGGATACCTAGCTTTGAGTGTTAGACCAGTTCCCTGATGTCAGGGGCTTCTTTTGTGTTTGCCTGGTTTTTGTTTTTCCTCGAACGATTTCTAAATTCCTTAATTTACTTTAACATGTCAAGAGCTGAAGATAGACCCAGACTTCTTGATAGCCATATAGCTCTGATGGAACAAGAGCAAGTTTGGCTATCCCCTAAGACAGAGATTCTCAACCTTGGTGCCACACTGGAATAACTTAGAGTTTTAAAAATACAGAGGTGGGGTTGCCTGGCTGGCTCTGTGGGTAGGGCATGGGATTCTTGGTCTCAGTTGTAAATTTCAGCCTCATGTTGGATGTAGAAATTACTTAAAAATAGGATCTTAAAAAAAAAAAAAAGTACAGATGTATGGGTGGCACTCCCAGAGGTTAATCTAATGGGTCTGAGGTCTAACCTGGGTATTGGGAACTTCAGAAGCTTCCCAGTGATTCTAATGAGCAGCCATTTCTCTGAAGCCCCACCCTGAGAGAAGTCCGTGCCTTTAGGAAACAACGCTGTGATAGTTTAATGATACTTGCTTTTAGTTAAATGCCAAACTATTTAGGAAAATAATGTCAATGTCACCTATTAACTTGCCCACTGTTATTCCAAAATTAAACATCCTGGAGCAAAGAGGCTTGACCAAAAAAGGAAAAGTATTTTCTGCAACATAGTTACACATTCTTACATGCTTGCAGAATTTACTACAATTAAGGAGTTTATTTTCCAAACTAAAAGTAGGGAGACATGTTCCCATAAGCATTTTCCTCATTTCTAGAATTGTTTATATGAAAACTCTAAGAAGTGTTTATATATTTAATCCTAATTGACTCTTTCAGAAAAGAATAAAATTACTCTGTCTTCATTAACCTTGAAACTCAGGGATACAGATGATCAAGTTCAACAGGATTCCACTATCTGGCTGTAAATACATGGCAAACACTCAGTCTGGCTTTTCCAACCTCTACGCCAAATTCTCTTGGCAAACCTCTCACCCAACGAAATGATCTCATTTTAAGTTAGCATGTAAATGCTAATATTACTCTAGTTTAATAGCTTAAAAGGTATGGGTAAAGAAAGAGCAGTGAGACTAAACAGATTTTCAATGTAATTGAAACTCTTCTCAAGGTTCAGCTGACTTTTGACAACTTTGGAGAAGTTGATGAGTCTGTGTCTCATTAAGAGAAAAGTATTCATTTGTCTTGAAATTACCATAGAGGTTTCCTACATTAATTTTTCAATAGCTTCGATAATGCCTCCATTTCACACACTATGCATGTAGTAAATTAATGACTGCTCTCTCAGAAAGGGCATGTGGCCTTGCCTCTCAACAGTCAGTCGGCCTTAAGAAATTCTCTCTGTCATGGAAAAGTGGAAGTAAGACTAATTCCCTGTCCCTGAAAATGGGAAGTCTTTTTTTCCTTCTAATCACCACATTTTTCAGGAATTCACAGACAAAAGCATTCTGAGGAGGGCACAGTGGCATCCCAGTAATCTTCACAAGGGGCAAACTCTGGCCTCAAGGTTTATGACAGACCCACCACTGGGGTCCTGCCACACCACACAGCAGCCCTTACTCACGACTCTGACTGACATGGACGGTCTGTCGCCCTCCTAATGCCTCTTCACTCCCAAGGAGCCCTTCGTCCCTCTTGGCTCAGCTCCATGCACCTGAGGAGACTGACCCGGACATCAGCGTGCTTTCCTCTCCGTGCCTCAGCAAGGCAAAGGTAACAAACCTATAAACCAGATAGTCTGGAAGGGATGATATAGGAAGAGTCATGGAGGAAGGACAGCGGTTAAGGCGTAGCAAGTCCAAATGAGAGGCTCCTTTGCCTTGATTTGGCTGCTACAGGGAAGGTGGAAACTCTTGGAGGGAATGGCTGGCTGAAGGGGTAGCTGGAATACTGTGGGAGCACTTCCTCCTCTCCAAGGAAAGGCTGAGGGAGCAAAATACCAGAGGGGAAAAGCAACTTTCTGAAGGGAAAACTGCAGGAGGGGCTCACCGTCCAGAGTCTCAGAAAGAGTATCCTGGGGTAGTGAGAAGTGGAGACTGGCTCTTCTTTTCACCCCAGAACAGCCACAATCAACTGCAACCTCTCTGGCAGTTACTTGCTCCAAGCCCCGCCCCTGGTCTGCACCCATTGGCTTCAGGTCCATAACTCCTGACCTGATTGGCTGATGACATACACTAGAAGATGCTGCTCAGCACCACTGCCCCTTTACTACCAAGGCAACCGTGGACGACTTAAGACCATGTTTATTTTTAAAAAATAATAAATAGATAAATAAGGGTGAAAAAGAACCCCAAGAATTTTATTGTTATGTTAATTTAAAGTTTTTGAACAATGGATTTCTGGCAAAGAGCTGATGGACACTCTTTTCCTAGAATTCTAGAAGTGGATTTCCTGGGTAAGACAGGGAGGTAGAGATTTTGAACTATGAGGAGGCTGGTTACTGGATTAGAAAAAAGAGAGAGAGAGTGGCTATGTGCGACATGTAGAAGAATAAACAGGCCAGGTGGACTTTCACTTCTGGAACATTTATGTGGAGAAGTTGTTAGGAATAATGAGACACTCATTTCTATTTCCTAAATAAACCTTACAAAGGACATTTTCATTGAAATTACGTAGTGATGTTACTGTAAAGTCAATTTTTATATTTCTAGTCTCATCATAAAGTATTTTAGGAAACATTTCGTAATGATTTTGAAATCTAGATACTTATTTGGTATATGTGATACCTCTTTATAATTTTACTCACACAAAGCCTTTGTGAAGTTATTTTGATGCCTACGAAAAGGTTTGTGCAGAGAAGAGAGGTGCTAGAGTGGGGAAGTGAAAGGCAAATCCAACGAAGATAGAAGTAAATGCTGGAGAATGGCTGACTAAATTATCCACCTGGCCTGCAGATAACCTTTTACAGACTTCGTAAGTTGTCTCGTAGTGGCCATTAGGTAATAGACTTCGCCAAAGAAAATTATTTTCACATAACACTGTAAATCCATTTGGGGGATGGCCAGTCAAGGAAACTAAGAAAGGCTTTCAAAAGTGATAAAGTGCACATAATGTTTTTTTTTTTTTTAAGATTTTATTTATTTATTTGACAGAGAGAGAGAGAGAGAGCGAGCGAGAGAGCACAGGTAGGCAGAGGGAGAGAGAGAGAGAAGCAGGCTTTCCACTGAGCAGGGAGCCCGATGTGGGGTTCGATCCCAGGACCCTGGGATCATGACCTGACCCAAAGGCAGTCGCTTAACGGACTGAGCCATACAGGTGCCCCCTGCACATAATGTTTTAAGGACATGAAAATCAAGATTGTTTCTGAGAGACATGCAAGTTATCTTCTATTCGAGCTAGGATTAGATTAGCAGATGAAGTAATCACTATATCTATACTCATGAGAAAGATATAAACATTTATTTTTAAAGATTTTTAAAATATTTATTTTCCATTCTTTGTGTTTCATCTCTTTCTCCAGGCCCACTTAATTCTACACCAATAACTACAGGGAAGAGGAACTGTGTTTCCCCCTTTATTTTCTCTGATTTATTTGGGTGGAATTCAGCAGAAAATTAAAAAATTGGTCATGATCTTTTTCTATAATATCTACTGTGAGTGGTTTCCTCTTATCTCTTACTTGCCTTTTTAAATTTTAATTATGTTCTTTAAAAACTCACCATTATTAAATTTAAATTTTTTTATATTAAAACCTATTGATGCTTTTTTATCTGTGATTCCTTCTATCATTTTTGAGTGAAGTCCACCTTCTATGGTGAAGAAGTTTAATAATATTGTAGGGACCAAAGGCAGGTCATCCCCAAATGGGTCACTTTGGCATGGAGATATTTTGAGTTAAAAAGCAATCAAAGGGCACTGAGGTGGCTCATTCGGTTAAGCATCTGCCTTTGACTCAGGTCATGATCCCAGGGTCATCTGTGTCCTGGGGCTCCCTGCTCAGGGAGGAGTCCACATCTCCCTCCCCGCTGCCTCTCTCCCCTGCTCTTGCTCTCTCTCTCTCCTTCTTGCTCTCTCTCAAATAAATAAAATCTTTAAAAAGAAAAAAAAAGGCAATGAAAACTCAGGTAATTCAGGAAAAGCTCTTTACCTCTCCCTCATGATCTGTCTCATGTCAATCTGATTCTCAGTCTGGCTAGAAGGTCCTCGAAGGGCAGAGAGAATTACTCTTCCTTGATAATATTAAAACCTATTTACTTTTAACTATTAATGAATTTTTTTTAAAAAACATGTTCAACCATGTCCCTTCAGAATTATTTCAGTGCATAGTAAATGCCGCAAGAGTGGCATAGCCAGTGTACTACAGTCATTCAGTAAAAGCAAGATCATGATCACTTTTGACTGAGGTGAATGAAGTTTCTCTAAAGGAAACAGGATTTGAGTCTTAATAAAACAGGCGGGAACTGGTTGAATTGTTGAGTTTAGTGAAGAAATGGGGGTCTCAGGCATAATAAAAATCACCTTACCTGTGCTATTTCTGTATACATGGAGCCTTCAAGAATACAGAGATAATGATGAAGACAGTTATCAATAGTATAGTATGTGATGGGGGCTACCAGTGAACTGTCAAGAAAGAATTTTTTGAAACTTTTTTGTGCAAAAAAAGGTGCTTTTATTATAGCTGGGTGACAGGACCCATGGGCAGAAAGAGCTGCACTGAATTGCAAGATGTGACTGTATACTTTTTAGTTAGTGGGGGTTAGGGAGAGCTTAAGTCTAAGGAATTTGTGCATGTTAAAAGCAAGGTCTCCAAGACCTTGGAGAACTAGCTATTTGTTAAGATATGGTTGCTTTTATGTTTGTCTAGTAAAACATTAGTTATGAGACACTTCAAATGTACATCAGTGCACTATATGTTTGAAAGATTATTGCTAATATATATCTTGGGGAGGGGTCATGATTATTGTTATCAGAGGAAAGTAGCACTAACGAGAGTAAAACAATAGTGATAAAACATTAAAAGAAGTCTTTGAGGAAGCTGAAGGACTGTTGTAATCTATATGCCTCAGGAGTTCTGCCTGGAGACCTGGAGCTAAAGCAAAGTCTGGCCTCTGTACTCCCTCCTACCTCCCGCCCCCATCAGTGTGCATAATAAAAGCAGTTATGACCAAAAGCTGGTCATTGATGGAGTAGGTCATTGAGAGGATGTGGCCACTGGCTGACCCTTAAGCTGGACCCAGTCTTCTCCACCGTCCCCTGTCCTTGGACTAAATATTCTGTCCACTGTTCCCACAAGGCGGCCCATTTATAAAGATTTTATTTATTTATTTGACAGAGAGAGATCACAAGTAGGCAGAGAGGCAGGCAGAGAGAGAGAGAGGAGGAAGCAGGCTCCCTGCAGAGCAGAGAGCCCAATGCGGGACTTGATCCCAGGACCCTGAGATCATGACCTGAGCTGAAGGCAGCAGCTTAACCCACTGAGCCACCCGGGCGCCCCAAGGCGGCCCATTTTTAAGAGCAGAGCCTTAAGAAAGCAATGTATGTTGAGACTATTTGAACAGTATGTGTAACAGAACTCAGGTAAGGCGTCTGTATAAATTTTTAGGACTCTAGCGGGTGGGTGCAGAGATCTACTCATCTTGCTGTTGCCTAAAACAAGCCTTGTAAGTAAGTTCCCTTGTTTATTAAACTTGTCACTTATCACTCTGGAGTCGTGGCCTCTTTCCTCAATCTTTCCTTGCTCTTCAAACACAGGGGTCAGTTTCAGGGTTCACATGGGAAGCTCCTGAATTTGCAAACCAACAATTATTCATGTAAGGAAGTAATGGACTTTTTTGGAGAATTACAGATTGGCGTAGATGAGGTAATGTCTTAGCAGATTTTGATAGATAAACTAAGCTTACATAAAAACAGAGTTTTGTGAAATACTGTGATATGTAGTGAGCATTGGAGCAATATGGGTCTTGATAGACAAGTAGAAGACTGTCTTCTTTAGGAAGTTGAATTGTAAATAGTAAATACAATGGAAATTAACGTAGAAAGACCAGGGAGCTGAGGAAAGTGTGGTTTAAAAAAAAGAAAAAAGATCTCAAAAGGTCAATGATTGTGGATTCCAAGGATGTCCAGTGCGTGGCCATTAAAATGTAATATAAAGTGAAATGGAAGAAAATCTTTAAACATTTTTTGTTAAGTCTTAGCAGAAACATGTACACACATGTACACATAAATGTATTAGGTTTCCAACTCAATTAATTTTCATATATATCAACCTGCGAAAATGCAGTCCATGGAATACCCATAGAGTATTTTCAAAAATGCAGAATATTTCCTGTACCTCTTTCCAGTCAGTATCCCTCTCCCAGAATTACCTTATTTGGATTTCTATTATCCTTGAATATTTTGCCTAGTCTTAACATTTCTTATAAATGGTACCAAATAATATATGTTCTTTTGTCCCTGACTTCTTCTACTCATTATAATTTTGTGAGATTCATCCATGACATAGTTTTATTCTTTCTTTTTTTATTACTGTGTAGCATCTAATTCTATGAAGATTACTATAATTTACTTACTCTTTCTAGAGTTGATACCATTTGAATTGATTTTAGTTTTGGCCACCACAAATAAGGCTTCTGTTACATTTTTGTATATTTCTTTCTTTCTTTTAAAGATTTTATTTATTTTATTTTGACAGAGAGAGAGCACAAGCAGGGGGAGTAGCAGGCAGAGAGAGAAGCAGACTCCCCGCTGAACAAAGAGCCCCACTTGAGGCTTGATCCCAGGACCTTGAGCCAGAGGCAGATGCTTAACTGACTGAGCCCCCAGGGTGCCCCTTTTTTTTGTATATTTATTTTGATGGGCATATTAATTCATTTCTCTTGGGTGTATATATCTAGGATTAAATCAGTGAGTCAAAGGGCATGCAAAATACAACCACAGTAGATACAGCAAAAATGATTATGCCAATTTAAACTCTCATAAATCTTGCTAAAACTTGGCATCAACAATCTTTTAAAAAATGTTAGTTAGGGCACCTGGTTGGCTCAGTGGGTTAAGCCTCTGCCTTCAGCTCAGGTCATGATCTCAGGGGCCTGGGATCAAGCCCGGCATTGATCTAACTGCTCATCAAGGAGCCTGCTTCCCCCGCCCCTCTCTCTGCCTGCTTCTCTGCCTACTTGTGATCTCTGTCAAATAAATAAATAAAATATTTAGAAAAAAATGTTAGTTATCCTGTTGGGTGTTCGGTATTATTGTATTTATATATTTAATTTTCATCTAACTAATGAATGTTGAACACTTATCTTTTCATGTATATATTGACTACTTGAATTGTTTATGAAGTGCCTGTTTAAGTGTGTTACCTGTTGTTAAAAATTGAATTACGTGAGACTTCCATTTCTGGAAGGTGAAGTCTCTATACTTTTTCCTATCCCTTGCAGTAAGTACAGCTAAAAGCCCTGGACATTATATATAAAACAAACATGAGAAGACTCTTAAAGATGAGGGGAAGGAGTCCCCGATAGGTACCTGAGAGCTGAATAACTGACTGAGATGAGTTCTTTGGGTTTTCTTTTTGCCTTTATTATCTCAGATGGGGTACTGGAGAAGCTGGAAACCTGGAAATGCCAGTAAGTACAGATTTTTAAAAGACCTCATAAAAAGCCTGTTCTCTTTGACAAATGCCCAGGAGTGGGGCAGTCTAACAAGAGAGAAAATGTTGACCAATAACTGCTTTACTCCAGCCAAACTCGACAGGAAAAAGTGAACCATCCCTTCTCTCACATACAGACAAATAAACACACCAGCAAGAGCTGAGTGGGAAGCCTACACTTGACCTGTGCCAGACTTTACAAGGTGCCAGAACCCTGCCCCAACTCCCATACCTACCAACAAGGGTGGCATCAGAAAAGGTCTCGTGGGAACTAGGACTTTTGTTCCCACCTTGCAGTAAAGAAGGACCTCAGGCCCTGTGATTCAGTGGAGACCATATTGGAGCTTGGACTTCTACTCCCGTTGGAACAAATTACCCTTGCCCTCCTCATTTGCGTGATGCCAGAGGACAACAAATAGAAAGTTTGGACATTCACGATCATCCAGATATAAAAAGGTTTTACCTCTCACAGTATAAGTAGAGGCCATGCAAAAGCAGTAAGAAGAGATGTGCCCCATTACCACTTCTTAGCAATGGAGACACTAAGTTCCCCTACCTCTGTGTCAGTGAAGACTGAGTATAGAATTTCGTTTTCATCCTGACCTGCCAGTAACAAGATAGTGTCCTTACTTTTGCTAGAGCAGTATTAGAGGAGGACCGCTAAAACACTGGATTTAAATATGGCCCAGAATCTTAAAATATGCACAATGTTCAGATGTCAATTAAAAATTATCCATTGTGCTCCAAGACTAAAAATGGATTCCAACTTAAAAAGCAGACAATAAACATATACCAAATCCAACATGATTCAAATTTTAGCATTACCAGAAAAGAATTTAACATAACCATTATAAAAATACTTCAGTGAATAATTATAACACAATTGAGACAGATAAAAAAAATAGAAACTCTGGGCAAAGAAATAAAAAGTTACAGAAAAACAAAAGCTGTTATAAAGAAAAGCCAAATGGAAATTTAAAAAATAAATAAAATAAATGTAAAACTTAAAAAGCAACTTATGGGCTCAATAGCAGAACGGAGAAGACAGGGGGAAAAAATCATTAAACTTGAGGAGAGAACAATAGAAATGACCAATTCGGAAAAACACACAAAAAATTGACTGAAAGAAAAAAAAACACAACGTCAGGAACATGTGGGACTAAAACAAAAAGATCTAATATTTGGGTCTTCAGAATTCTAGAAGGAGACAGAATGAGAGAATGGAACAGAAAAAGTATTCAACAAAATAAAGATTGAAAGTTTCACAAATTTGGAAAAATGCAGACCTACAGGGTCAAGAAGAAGAGTTAACTCCAAACAAGATAAATCCAAATAAATCTATCTCAAGACAGAAGTTAAACATCAGAAAACTAAAGATGAAAAAAAAAAAAGTCTTGAAAGCAGTTACAGAGAAGTGATAAATTACTTATAGCAGGAAAATCAGTCAAATGATAGCAGATTTCTTATTATAAAGTGTGGAGTTCACAACATTTTCAAGTACTGAGAAAAATGAACATACAAACTCTTTATTTGTATCCGGGAAAATATTCTTTACATATAAAAGAGAAATCAAGACATTGGCAGATGAAGGAAAACTGAGAGAACTTGTCACCAATAGCTCTACCCCTAAAAGAATGGCTACAGGAAGTTCTCTAAGCAGAAAAGAATATAATAAAATAAGGAATCTTGGAACATCAGCAAGTAAGAAAGAATATGGTAAGCAAACTTGTGGGTAAATACAAAAGACTTTCTTCTCCTTTAGAGTTTTCTGAATTATGTTTGATGGTTGAAACAAAATTGTAACACTGATAAATGTAGTTCTCAAAGTATATAAAGGTAATGTGTAAAATGATTATGTTATAAATAGAAAGGGTAAAGGAATGTAAATGTAAAGGATGGTAAGCTTTCTATACTTCCCTATGACTGCTGAAGTGTTGACACCTGTAAACAGTGATTAGGTATACACACATGCATATATACACAAATCTTCACTTATGTATTACATTGTACATATGTAATATAATATTTCGGATAACTATTAAGAAAGCTTTAAGAAGACACACTTAAAATACCATAGATAAATTAAAATGGAATTATACAAAGTGTTCAAGTATCCTACAAGGTTGCTTAGTGGGTTAAAGCCTCTGCCTTCGGCTCAGGTCATGATCTCAGAGTTCTGGGATCGAGCCCTGCTTTGGGCTCTCTGCTCAGTGGGGAGCCTGCTTCCTCCTCTCTCTGCCTGCCTCTCTGCCTACTCGTGATCTCTCTCTCTCTCTGTCAAATAAATAAATAAAATCTTTAAAGAAAAAAAAATATAAATTACATTAAATGTAAATGATAAACACCAATTAAAGGATTGAGATCGGTAGAAGAGATAAAAAACAAAAATATGACCAATCTATATGCTGCCCTCCAAGAAGATTCACTTAAATTATAGAAACATAAGAAATAGAGGTAGGTTGGAATAAAATTATGGAAAAAAGTTATAACATGCAAAGTAGTTAAGAGAAAGCAGGATCGGCTGTATTTGATATGTTTCAGAACAACAACAACAAAAAAAACCAAAAAACAACAAAGAATGGTGCCTGGGTGGGCTCAGTGGGTTAAGTCTCTGCCTTCTGCTCGGGTCATGATCTCAGGGTCCTGGGATTGAGCCCTGCATCGGGCTCTCTGCTCAGTGGGGAGCCTGCTTCCCCCTCTCTCTCTGCCTGCCTCTCTGCCTACCTGTGATCTCTGTCTGTCAAATAAATAAATAAAATCTTTAAACAAACAAACAAACAAAACTCACCAGGGACAGAAAGGGAAAGCACATACAGGTAAAATGGTGGTCAATATACTAAGGAGATATAACAATCCAAAACGTGTCTTTAGATAGACCTGAAAGGAGAAATAGACAAATCCACAATTATAGTTAGAGACTTCAACCTCCTCTCTCTCTCAAAAATTGATGGAACAACTAGACAGAAAATCAGGAAGTACATAGAAGAATTCAACAACGCCATCAAACAACAAGATCTAATGAATATTTATAGAACATGCCACCTTACAAGAGCAAAGTGCATGGGTTTTTTCCAAGCACCTATGGAATATATACCAAGATCAACCATATCCTGTACCATAAACAAACCTCAGCTGGAGAGAGTATATTCCCTGACCACATGGAATCAAACATAAAGCAGTAATAAAAAAATAACAGAGGGACACCTGGGTGGCTTTGTTGGCTGGGCAACTGCCTTTGGCTCAGGTCATGATCCCAGGGTCCTGGGATCCAGTCCCACATCGGGGTCCCTGCTCAGCGGGGAGTCTGCTTCTCCCTCTCCCTTACATGCTGCTTCCTCTTCTTGTGCTCTCTTGCGCACTCTCTCTGTCTAATAAATAAATACAATCTTTAAAAAAAGAAAAGAAAAAGAACAATAAAAACCCAAACACAGAAAACATTAAAAGAAAAAACCGTTTATTATACATGAATCAAAAGGAAGACCTGGGGGGCCTAGGGTGGCTCAGTTGGCTAAGCCTCTAACTCTTGATTTTGGCTCAGTTCATGATCTCATGGTCCTGGGATGCAGCCTCCTGTCTGGCTCCATGCTCAGTGGGGAGTCTGTTTGAGGATTTCTCTCCCTCTCCCACCACCCCTCCCTGCTGAAATAAATAAATAAATCCCTTTTTTTTTTTTTTTTTGGAAGTCTCAAAGGAAATTAAAAATACATTGAACTGAATGAAACCCAGCAGTAACAGAAGTGCAGGAGGGAAAAAATCCTTACTTTCAAATATTCATTGTTAAAGTGTGCTATGAACTGGTAGTGAATGAGCACTGCTTTTCCACAATCCCGGGAAGTGGAAGCCATTCTGGGGAATCTTGTCTGGGTTTGTGTAAGTAAAATGCCAATAGGCAAGTAAGTGACTGTTGGAATTTAAAAGAGAAAAACACAAACAAAAACACTAAGCAAAGAGTACTTTCCTTCTATTTAAAGTACCATGCCAGGGAGGAGCTTATAGAAAGATGAAAGTAATCTGTGCCTGTTCTTTTTTAAAATTTTAATACATAAATAGTATTTAATTTGAAAGCAATACAGAAAACTTACATTTTTAATTTCCTATTTCAGTTTGATGTGATGATCATGGGGATTTAGATGCCAAAAGGAGTGATTTTTAGAAATACAGCATACCTCTGGGGATAGCAGTCTTTTCACTTGATCTCACTCATTGTGGATAAACTAGTTTTCATGTTATTATGTACATACTTAACAGGGCATGAAAGACTGGGCAGAGTTAATAACACTGTTAAAAGAAGAGCTAATTAAATTTTCTTGCAAGTTGGCAGTAAGTTTTCAGAACCTGTGTATGAATCTGCTACAGCTACAGAGCAACAAGCACATAATGTTGAAGAAAATCGCATGTATAGACTTGAGATTGCAGCCAATTGGAGGCTAAGCAGACAAGGAAGTCCACAAATGCTGCAAGATCAGAGAGCTTTTTGGTTTTTGTGTTTCCCTCAAAGGTTAATTAGTAACAAGAGCTCAGGGAAAAATTGAAGAGAACTGCCATTTCAGAGCTAAAGTCCAGCTAGAGAATAAAGTACTGCACGTGTTACTGAAGATTTTATAAATTTCATGGGCTTTCCACTCCATTTCATCCTCCATCTCCTCATGCTTCCCATCTGGGTACAAGGATCAGGTAACTCTTCACTTTATCTTGCAAATGCATTGTGGCCAGAAATCAATGGCAAATAAATACCAGGGTGGTCTTTCCACTTTTGTAAAGTTACAGGAGCAGAGCATTATGTTTGAGTCTGCATGTTAATCATGTAGTTATTCAGATTGTTGGTAACTAGCAAACACTATAAATTGAGCATATTTGACACAGTGACTTGGTGAACAGAGAATGAAAGAAAGGTAATAAGCATTGTTTCTGCAGTGAGCCCAAGTAGCTCATATTAGAACAGCCACAAACCTGCTGGAAGGATGGGTCCTTTTGCAAGTCAGTTAGCTAGTTAACTAGCTAGGTACCTAATTAGTGAGTTCATTAATTTTGCAGTATTTCTTGTAGCCCATTTGTGTTAAGTTTGAATTTGACTTGTTTTGGTCCCCAAGAGGTTTTTCAATTTTATGTTGTTAAATCTGGTCATTGTTTTCTTTGTGAGTTTGCTTATCATTACAAACTAAGGTACTCCTGCAACATTACAGATATAATAAATATTCAAGTCCTGATATTTTCTAGTCATTTAAAATTATTTGAATAAAGATATATAATTCAATTCCATCTAAAACCTGTTGGGTTCATGGTAAGGGCAGTCACTAATGTTTTGCAGGAATTTAGTTGAGAAAATAAATCATGATTGCTTCTAGTGAAGGAGTTTTTCCTGGGAGAAGTAGCATTGAATTCAATTAGATAATTTAATCAAAAGTTGAATGGGAGTGACACGTGCTGAGGACAAAAGAAGCATGACAGGAAGAGGAAGTGAGTATGCCTGAGTTTTACTTCTTCTTAACTTCCTTGAGTATTTAAAATACAAAATGGAGAAGGGTGGTTCTGACATCAGGTAACTCGGAATCTAGTGGGGGAGATGAGCATGTGGACAAATAATGGTAAAGAGATGTGGCAAGCACAATTTTAGAAATTGTTACAGAAATAGTGATAGCTTATTTGTTACCATTTAGACTTTCATTAGGTATTACAGGTATACCCCACTTTCTGAAGATTCATATTACATCATTTTGCTTTTATTAATGACCTACATTACTACCTGTTGTTGCTAACCCCCCAAAAAAAAAAAATTGAGGAGGACTTTCACTTTTACAAAAAGGCCCTCCTGTACTAATGTAGGTCATTTTGGGTTTATGAAAGGTTTCATAGGAACACGCTATTTTCAGATAGCAAGGGAAACCTGTAATGGGTCTTTCTTTGGGTGCAGGGTCTACACACTCAT
The DNA here is from genome assembly GCF_009829155.1 of Mustela erminea. Classification (NCBI taxonomy): domain Eukaryota; kingdom Metazoa; phylum Chordata; class Mammalia; order Carnivora; family Mustelidae; genus Mustela; species Mustela erminea. Next base: position 161,488,648 of record NC_045614.1, on the reverse strand, counting down.
GATCACTGAAATGTTTCGGTGATTTACAACTGTCATTATATCTACACATTCTTTTCAATGCTCACAATACCCTGTAAGTCAGGTATCACTAAGGCCATTTTGCAGATGAAAAACCTGAGGTTTAGAAAAGTAAACGATTGCTTTAAAACCATACTTCTTGAAATTAGCAGAGGTTAAGACATCATCATAGGTCTTTTGTTCGCTAATGAAATACTATTTGTACAACAAGCATGCTCTATGTATCTAAATATTCTCCAATGCTGTGTACATAATGAATTTTTGAAAAATATTTGAAAAAAAATTTTGTTTATAATTTGAATGTAATAGGGAAGTGGATGCAAAACAGAACACAAGATGAGGTAAGTGTTCACAATATGAAGCAGATGAGGTATATGCTTTCTTTTTTTAACCTTTGCATTTAAGTAAGATAGGCATATAGGAAAGTGTACAAACATAAGTATGCAGTCTGATTAATTTTCATGATTATACCAACATATCTATTATAGATCAGGAACAAAATGTTAATAGCATCCTAAACTCTTATTCGTGCCCCGTTTCTTTAATTTCCTAAGAATGCTACTTTTCAAATTTCTTACCCCATAGATTCATTTTTTTCTGTTGTAAATGTAATCATTAAGCGTTTATTCACTTGTATTTAGTCTCTTTGGCTCAACAACATATTGGCGAGTTTTATCCATATTGTTGAAAGTAGATGTAAAAGTAGAAAATGGATGAAAGTACTTTATTAAATTTCATTATTGTATTATATTCCATTGTATAAATACCATAATTTATTTATCAATTCTGTTATTTGCATTTGGATAATTTTTTGTTTTGACTATTACAAATAGTATTTCTATGAACATTTTGTACATATGTTTTGAAGAACATATATATACATTTCTATTAGAGATATATCTAGGAATGGATTTTTTTGATCATAGGATATATCTATGTTCAGCTTTTTTTTTTATTGAAGTATAGTTGATACACAATCCTTAGTTTCATGTGTAGAACACAGTGATTCAGTCATTCTATGTGTTATATGATGTTCATCACAAGTGTAGCTACTGTCTGGCACCAGTACCAGTACAAGTAACAATGCTGTTACAGTACCATCGACTGTCAGGCCAAAGGGTTTTCCAGTTTACACTCCCATCAAAGTGTGTATGAATTGTGTTTTCTCTATATCTTCACCAAATTTGGTATTGTTTGTCTTTGATGTTAGTCATTCTGGTGCATGTGTAGTCTGGATTTTAATTTGTGTATGTTTGATGACTAAAGAAGTTGAGCATCTTAAATATGTTTATTGGTCACTTAGGCATTCTCTTTTATGATGTGCAATTCATAAATCTTGCTCAACTTTCTATTGAGTTGTCTGTCCTCATCTTATTGATTTGTAGAACCCAAGTCCTTAGTCATATATATATGCATCACAAACATCTTCTCTTACTCTATGTGTTCTCTTTTTACTTATGAAAATTTATCATTTTTATCATTATTATCATTTGATAGACTGCAATTATTAAATATTAAAGTAGACCAATCTTCCACTTCTGATTTTTTTTATCATGTCATATTCCTAAAAAAGGAATAACATATCAAATAACTGTTGATGTGTGCCCTTCTTAAGGAATCGTTGGCTACTCTAGCCAAGCAGATGTTCTATAATACTTTATTTTTGAGGTGGTATTCTATTTGAAGCATTTGAAATGGAATTTTTTCTCTAGTCTTAGATGGGAGTCAATATATAATTTTTTCCACATTGTTATCTAATTTACATCATTTATTAGAAAGATAATCTTTTTCCCCACACCTATGCACTCTCTGTTCCATTTGTCATATATATCGGATAACCATGTATTTGTGGGACCATTTCTAACTCTATTTAATTGTATTTCATCTGTTTCCTTATCCTTGAATAATTATGACATTGTATCACTTTAGCTTTATACCTGGATAGTAAATCTCCAGTTTATTGCCTTGGCTTTTTTAGAATCTGCTTGTTAGATCCAGAATTTAAAACAAAAAACAAAAAACAAAAAACAAAACAAAAACCTGCTTGAAATTTTATTAGATTTGCATGGAATCTAAAAATCAGCTTGAGGGCGCCTGGGTGGCTCAGTGGGTTAAGCCGCTGCCTTCGGCTCAGGTCATGATCTCAGGGTCCTGGGATCAAGGCCCGCATCGGGCTCTCTGCTCAGCAGGGAGCCTGCTTCCCTCTCTCTCTCTGCCTGCCTCTCCATCTACTTGTGATTTCTCTCTGTCAAATAAATAAATAAAATCTTTAAAAAAAAAAAAATCAGCTTGAAAAGAATTGACATCTTTATTTTTTTTTCTTAACTATGATATGATATATCTTTCCACTTATGTAAGTCTACTTCATTTTTTTTCCCCAGACTTATTTTTTAGATTTCAGTAAAGAGGTCTTATATATCATTCAGTGGATTTTTCCCTATGTATTTCTTTCTTTTTACCTAGATAGGGAGGCTATAGTAAATGGCATTTTTAATTTTTTCCCATTTGCTTATTGAAGATATATAGAAATAGAATTGATTTCTTTAAAATATTTTATTTTTTAAAACTGTTTTAGGCTTACAGAAAAACTGAGAAAATAGTACAGTGCTTCCCTATGTCTTTTACCCAGTTGTCCCTATTATTAATGTTTTGCATTAGTATAGTATGTTTGCTATAATTAATAAATTAAATTTGATATATTTTTCATAACTAAAATCCACAGTTTATTTGTATTCCTTGACTTTTAACTTTTTGCTTAAGGAGCCCACCTGATACCACATTACATTTATTCATCAAGACTCCTTAGGGTCCTCTTAACTATGACAGTTACCTCAGAATTTCCTTGTTTTTGATGACCTTGACTGTTTTCAGGGGCCTGGTGAAGTATTTTGTAGAATTATCTTTTATCAGAATGTGTCTGATCTTTTTCTCATGACTAGACTTCCCTTTGTGGAGAACACAGAGGTAAAATGCCATTTTAATTACATTGTATCAAGTGTACATATCTTTAACACATATGGATGCACATACACAATGTTAACTGATCTTTGACAACAGTGCAAAGAAATTCAATGGAGAAAGGATAGTCTTTTTAACAAAGGATGATGCTGGAACAACTGAGATTCTGATTATTTACCAAGGGTTGCCATAATAAATTACCACAAACTTCATGGCTTAAACAATTTATTTTCTCACAGATCTAGAGGTCATATCCATATAAGATACATTTATAATACAGTTAGATTTTCAGGTTTCAGTCTGCACTCCTTGGCATCCCCAGTCTCCTAAATAATTTTTTAATTGAATACATTAAAGTTCAATTTATGTGCTATAAGTCTCTATATCTTTTGACAAGTACATAACATCATACATCTACCATTATAGTATCATACAGAATAATTTCATTGTCCTAAAAAATACCCTGTGTCTCACTTATTCAACTCTTCTCCCTGCTCCAAACCCCTGGTCACCACTGATAGTTTCACTGTCTCTATAGTTTTATCTTTTCCAAGATGACATGCTCTTGGAATCACACAGTGTTTAGCCTTCTTAGTTTATTTTCATTCACTTAGCAATATGAATTTAAGGTTTATTCATGGTGTGCGTGTACGTGTGTGTGTGTGTGGGGGGGTTGTTAGCTCATTTCTTTTCGTGGCTGAATAATATTCTATTGTATAGATGAACCATAGTTTACTCATTCACCTATTGAAGTCATCTTGTTGCTTTATATTTTTGGTGATTATGAATAGGAGGCTATAAACATGTTCAAGTAGGTTTTTATGTGAATATAAGTTTTCAAATCATTTGGGTAAATACCTAAGAGTACACTTGCTGGATCTCATGGTAAAGGTATGTTTAGTTTTGTAAGAAACTGCCCAACTGTCTTGCCAAGTAGCTTTACCACTTTGCATTAGAATTGGAAATCAACAAGAGTTCTTGCCACTTCACATCCTCACCAATATTTAGTATTGTTTTTTTCTTCCCCTTCCCAGTCTAATACACATATAGTGGAAACTCATTATTGTTTGAATTTGCAATTTTCTAATAACAAGAGATTTCATATGTCTTTTCATGTGCTTATTTGCCATTTATACATCTTCTTTGGTGAGGTGTTTATTTAGATTTTTTCCTATTTTTTTTAATTATGTTGCTTGATTTCTTTCTTCTTCCTTTTTTTAATGTATATTTTGTATGCAAGTCTGCTATGGCCTGAATGTATATGTCCCCTCAAAATTCATATGGTGAAATTTTTACCCTCTACGTTATGGTATTAGTAGGTGGAGCCTTTGGGAAGTGAGCAAGTCAGGAGGGCAGAACCTTCATGACTGGGATTAGATTATTAAAAAAAAAATCCACAGAATTTCCTAGTTCCTTAATACCATATGATGACACAATAAGAGTTCTATGATCCAGAAAAGAGCCCTTACACAACCATGATGGCACCCTGATCTTGGACGGCCAGCCTCCAGAACTGTGAGAAAAAATTTCTATTGTTTATAAACTACCCAGTCCATGTTATAGCAGCCTGAATGGTCTATGATGAAGTCCTTTATCAGATATGTGTTTTACAAACACTTCCTTGCAGTCTGTGGCTTGTCTTTATATTCTTCTTATGTTGTCTTTCACAAAGCAAAAGTCTTTAATTATAATAAAGTCCAACTTAGCAATTTGTTTTCATTCATGGATCATACTTCTGGTATTATATCTAATAACACATTACCAAACCCAAAGTCACTTAAATTTTGTCTTACATTTTCTTCTAAGTTTTGAGCTTTTATATTTTTAATTTAGGTCTATAATCCATGTTCAATTAACTTTTGTTAGTTAGGGGTCTGTTTAACTTTTTTTTAACATACGGATATTGTAGTAGTGTGCCTTCCTGCCTCCCCCCTCCACTTATCTATCTGAAATCTCAGAATGTGATCTCATTTAGAAATTCAGTCTTTCCACATAAAATTAAGGTATGGATCTCAAGAGGAAATCACCCTGAGTTGGGTTAAAGAGTCCAAAACACCTTGATTTAGGACTTCTGACCTCTAGATCTGTGAGAAAATAAATTGTTTAAGCCATGAAGTTTGTGGTAATTTATTATGGCAACCCTAGGTAAATAATCAGAATCTCAGTTGTTCAGCATCATCCTTTGTTAAAAAGACTATCCTTTCTCCATTGAATTTCTTTGCACTGTTGTCAAAGATCAGTTAACATTGTGTATGTGCATCCATATCTGGAATCTATTCTGTTCCATTGATCTCTTTATCTGCTCTTTTGCCAATTCTGCGCTGTATTGATTACTGTAGTTTTAGAATAAATTTTGAAGTTAAGTAGTATCAGTTCTTCAACTCTGTTCTTCTTTCATGTTATGTTAATTATTCTGGGTCTTACTTCTCTATACGAAATTTAACATTGGGTCTTCCTATCCATGAACATGGAGTGTTCCTCATTTAATTAATTCTTCCTTGATTTGTTCATTACAGTTTTATAATTTCCCTTACATAGACCTTGTATGCATTGTTAGATTTATACCTAAGTCATTCATTTGGGTTGCTTATCATGTAAATGGTATTGTGTTTTTAATTTTAAATTCCACTTGTTCATTGTTAATATACAGGAAAGTGACTGACTTTTGTAAAATCACCTTGTAATATTACAGCTTTGCTAAAATTGCTTTTTTAAAAAAGATTTTATTTATTTATTTGACAGGCAGAGATCACAGGTAGGCAGAGAGGCAGGCAGAGAGAGGAGGAAGCAGGCTCCCTGCTGAGCAGAGAGCTTGATGTGGGGCTCAATCCCAGGACCCTGGGATCATGACCTGAGCTGAAGGCAGAGGCTTTAACCCACTGAGCCACCCAGGTGCCCCCTATAATTGCTTATTGGTTCTAGGAGTTTCTTTTGTTGATTCTGTCTGATTTTCTACATAGATGATGATATCATCTGTGAACAGAGACAGTTTAATACCTTCCTTTTCAATTTGCATACATTTTATTTCCTTTTCTTGCCTTCTTGAATTAGGAAGAGGTTTAAAGTATGATATTGGAAAGGAGTAGTAAGAAGGGACATCCTTGCCTTACTCCTATTCTTTAGTGGGGAAGTTTCAAGTTTTGCTAGGTGTAAGTTTGTGTAGATATTCTTTGTCAAGTATAAGAAGTTCCCATCTTTTCCTAGTTTACTAAGTTTTATTATGCGTTGGTGATGGTTTTTATCAAATGCTTTTTCTGAATCTATTGATATGATCATTAAATATGTTCTGTTTTAGTTTGTGGTTTAAATAAATTACATTACTTGATTTTCAAATGTTGAACTAGCCTTGCATACCTGGGATGAATCTCACTTGACCATGGAGCATATTTTTTTGATACTTTATTGGATTCAATTTGCTAATATTTTATTTAGGACTTTTGAATTTATGTTCATAAGAGATATTGGTCCATAGTTTTATTTTCTTGTAATATCTTTAGCATTTTCTTTTTAATTCTTTTTAAAGTATCAATATTCATGTTTACATTATCCATGCATTCTTGCATGTGTCAACTTTTCCATGAGAGTCTATACTTAGCTGATTTTAATTCCATCTGATAATTTCAAAATCTGTAATATATTTGAATCTGGCTTGGACAGTTGTTTTGTCTCTTCAATTTGTTTTTATTTATGGCTTTTAGCATGACTTATATACTTTTTTTGTTGAAACCCAGACATGATATATCAGATAATAAGATCCAAGGTAAGGGGATGCCTGGGTGGCTCAGTTGGCTAAGCCACTGCCTTTGGTTCAGGTCATGATCCCAAGATCCTGGAATCAAGTCCTACATCTGGCTCCTTGCTCAGCAGGGAATCTGCTTCTTACTCTGCCTCTGCCTGCCACTCAGCCTGTTTGTGCGCTCTCTTTCTCTCTCTCTGACAAATAAATAAATAAAATCTTAAAAAAAAAGAAGAACCAAAGTAAGTAGAGCTTTAGCATGGGTTTTATGTTAATCTGGCAAGGAGTTGGGTTGTGTTTACTCTTTAAATAAGTCTCTGCTTAAGGGTTTCAAATTCATGTACTGTTTTTTTGTTTGTTTGTTTGTTTCTGTCTCTTCTGCTGATTTTGAATTTTTCTAAGATCTCCTTGTTAATAAAAGTCCGAGACTTGCAACCATATCAGCTGTAATCCATTGTCACTATATTAGATCTCTGTTGATGTGATGATGAAGAGTTGGGGAGGGAAGTATTTTAAAATCTTATGTTCAAATTTTAATCTTTTGTTGGGCCTCTGATTCTTGGCTGTGGCCATCAAAAGTTTTCTTACTTTTTTACTCCTCCTTCCCCACCTTAGGTAAGATAGGAAAACTAAAGGGAACCAGAGTGTGGTCCTTGTACTTCTACATGCGTAAGATAAGGATCCTGTAAAGTCTTTTCTCTGGAGAGTAGGGTTTTTTCCTTTAAATAGAAAATGGCCTGGGCTTATTTCAATGTGATTACTTCCCCCTTCCTTTGCCAAAGATATGAGGTGATTTTTCTTGGCTCTTCACTGTAAGAACCTGATGCTGGCGAAACTGATAGAATTTTAGGTCCTCTCTAAGACTGGAGTCCTGAGGAGTTTATTACCCTCAAGCTAATTCATATTCAACCTCCAGAAATTCATCAAAATTACCATTACTTGTGTTGGTCAATTTATGTTTCAATTTTTGTACTCAATAAATATTTATTGATTAGGTAGTATATGCCAGAGACATTTTTAGAAACCACTTATCAGCAGTGAAGAAGATAAGAAAGTTCATTTTCTAGTGGGAAAGAGACACATATAAAAAGATAATTATAAAACAGAGAGATAAGTGCTATGGTAGGGGTAAGTCCAAGGTAATATGAAAGAACATTTCTCCTAATTCATACTGAGTTTTATTTTCAGGTTCCCCACACAGAATAAAATACAAAAATAATGAAACAGCTGTATTTGGAGAAAATGTGACCATCTTCTGCAATTTAACAACTCCAGCAGATATTGTGCAAATTACCTGGCAGAAGATTCAAGGTTCTTTGCCACAAAATATTGGCACATATAGCAGTGTATATGGAGAAACGATTCTTCCACCATACAGAGATCGACTGCACTGTGAGGTCATCGAACCCAATTCCTCATTCATAACTATCCGTGAAGTAACATTTGAAGATGAAGCTTGCTACAAATGTCTATTTAATGTGTTCCCACACGGCAGCCATGGGGGACAAATCTGCCTTACCATTATAGGTATGTAAATGTTTTGTGTAGAGTTAAAATTTTGAGGATGTGGTCTTTCAAGGTTAAGGTCCAGAGAAAGAATGTCAGAGAAGGAAAGATTATAATAGAGGCCACCCATGCTTTTGTTATACAGAAGAAAAAAAATGGAAACCAATGATAGTTATATGATTTTCCATTTTCACACAGTACAGGACCAGGCATAACATTTAGGTCTTCTGACCGCGCATCTAACTTTTTACACTGCACTGATTTTAATCTGGTGGGTAAAGTTCATGGATGGCATCAGAATTTTCACTGGGGGTGGGGAGGGCGCCTGGGTGGCTTAGTGGGTTAAGCCTCTACCTTCTGCACAGGTCATGATCTCAGGGTCCTGGGATCAAGCCCTGCATCGGGCTCTTTGCTCAGCAGGGAGCCTGCTTCTCTCTCTCTGCCTGACTCTCTGCCTACTTGTGATCTCTCTCTCACTCTCTGTCAATATATAATAAATAAATAATCCTTAAAAAAAAAGAATTTTCACTGGGAAGGAGAGGAAAAGAAAAAGAGTGGAGAAAATAAGAATTAACAAAATGTTGAAAGAATAGTAATAGTATCAGAGTGTCTCCTCATTATTTTGCTGTAAATTTAAAGTACTGGAGGTTTATATAAGGTAATTTAAAGGTTGAATGAAAGTGGAGATATGAAGCATTTCTCTTCAATTGGAGGATGGTGGGTGCAAGAGATGGAATTGTGAGGTTTTGCAAAATGTGCCTGAAAGGGACATGTTTCAACATTTTGTCATCATATAAATATTTGGGGAAGTCTATCTTTAACATTTTTTTATATTTAATTTTCTGTCTCCTTTTTTGTCTCAGCTCTATCTGGATTAAAAACCGAACTCCAGTCCAATCTTGACTCTGAAGATTTTCTTAGATTTATTTACTCAGCTATGGGAAAACCTGTTCCTCAGATATCTCTTTTCCCATCACAAGTCTTGATTAATCCACCTGAGGAATACCTTGCTCAGAATCCAAATGGCACAGTGACTATCACTAAAATGTGCAACATCTCCTTGGAGACTGTGAGGTCCCTAGGTCTCCAATATCTGACTGTGCGCATGGATCATCCTCTAAGGAATGAAGAGAAGATTGTTCCTTTGTCAGTCAAACAGGAATGTAAGTAGAAGTAATAATCAACAAGGGGAAATGTTTTAAAAATTCATATCAGAAGTGCATGTGTAGTTGTCTACTTTTAGAAATGTTAAGTCATTGTGATAATGAGCATGCTTAAGTGAATGAAGTAATGAAAACTTTCTCTACCCCACTTCTGCCTAATCTTTGTTCTTAAATGGCAAATTTTTAATTCATCTACCTTAACTGCTTTCCATTGAATTTCTGCCACAGTCAGTGAAGACCAGGTTCACTTACACCGCCTTCAACTTTTCCTCTTCCCAATATAGTTCTTTTGGTGATTACCTCTACAACCTTCAACAGTGTGGTAAAATTTACTTTTGTGTCATCCACCATAGGAAGTCTCTTAGCTGCCAATTTTTCCTTGCCTATCTTCCAGCCAAACTCTGTCAATTGTACCCTTTGTTTCAAAGCCATAGTTAAACAAAGTATGGTTTTCCTTAAAAATTTAAGTAATAATTTAAATATATTTATGTTTCTGCATTTATATAATTTCCTATAGAATTTAAATAATTGTTTTTATATTTCACCTAATCTTTTGACACTAAAGCATTTTTTCTCTATATATTTAGTGTAAATACTGGTATATTGGAGTTTTCATATACCATCTTATTATTGTTTTCTATTATTTGACCTGTTTCATGTCCCTATCTCTCTCTTCCTGAATTTTTTTGGTTTATTTATTTTTGTTTCATTTACCTCCTCCATTAATTTGTTAACTATATGTTCTGTGTAGTTTAAGTGATTCACTTGGAGACTGCAACTTACATCTCTTGACTAATATAATTTATTATTTTTCAGGTAATACAATAAGCTTATATGAATTTCCACTCCATGTTGTCATTTTGTGCATTTCATTTAACTTATTTATTTAAATTTTTGTTTGTTTGAATATAGTTGACACACAATGTTATATTAGTTTCAGGTGTATGTCTTATTCATTTTAATTCTTTATATATATTTAAATGCCAAAATATATTATTGTTTTTTCCTGTTATTCATAGTAGTATTCTTTTAGATTTATCCTTTCTGTTGTTTTTTATTTCTTTGTCTATGTTCAAAGTTTTGTTTATCTTCTGCCTAAAGAATTCTCTCTATTTTTTTCCTTAGTGAAGATGTATAGATGGCCAATTCTTTTAATATTTTTGGTCATAAAATGTTTAACTTTTGAGGTACATTTTTATAGGATTTTTAAATTTCAGTTTTGATAGTTATTTTTTTATCACTTTGACAATGGTATTTTTCTAGCTTCTGACTTTCATTATTTCATTTGAAAAAAGTATATATCAGTTTTATGGGTTGTCCTTTGAAAGGAATGTATCTCCTTTTCACCCTGGCTGCTTTTAAGACTTTTCCCTTGTATTTATTTTAGGTTAGTTTTATTGTTAGTGTTTTGGTGTCACATTCTTTGTATTTATCTTGCTTGTATTTTCTTAAGCTTCTTGAGCCTGTGGGTTAATGTTTTTAATCACTTTTGGAAAATGTGTAGACTCAGGAAAATGGTGAGGATTTCTCCATAATTCGTTATAATCATCCAAGAACCAAAAAGCATCACTAGTCATCAATGAAACTGAATCATAAAGTTTGAATAAATGAAGGAGACATCATATCTTTTGGAAGTTTAACAGTTCTTCTGCATAACCAGCTATGGGAATATTGGAATAAGTTGCTTAGTACATAGTCCAGATGCGTTAACCATAACCTCATTTAAACCTAGGATATCTCATTAGTCTGTGAGTTAAACACACTGTGGACTAACCTAAATAAAGGACAAAAAAATGACTACTGTTTCATGTGATTGATAGGTTGCTTGTTACATAAATTTAGTTTAACCATCTTTCTGTCCTCAGATCTTATAGAGTACTCCTCCATTATCTTTGATCACCCATTGTTACTGCTGAGAAGTCAAATGTCAATCAGATAATCATAATAGTAAATATTACTGTATCTTCTCTCTGATAATACAGTATCTTCTCTTTATCTAGAGTTCTGAAATGTCCTAGTGCTATTTTTAGAGTATTTTATCTTATTTTTAATACTTCAATGTTATTGGCATTTAATCAGCTCACACAATTTGGAGACTCAAATCCTTCAACTCTGAATATTTTCTTATTTCTTTGAGAATTTTCCACCTATTCACTTAACTTATTCTCTTTTTATAAGCCTCAATTAAGTGGACATTAAAACATTTCAATTGAACTTTATTTTCTTCTTTGAAAAAATATATCTTTTTCTTTTCTTCATAGTATCAGGGAGATTTAAAAAAATTATCTTTGAACACCTTAATTAAATTTTTCCTTCTTTTGACAATCAGGTTTATATTTTTGAATTGTTTTTGCAACTTAAGATTAATTTTATACTTGATTTATTTTTTCATATCCAATTTTTCCTGCTGTATGAAAATAATATCTTGTCAAATCTATCTGGGAATAATAATTTAGAAGTATTATAATATCCTCTGTTTTTAAAATTATCTCTTCCACTCTCCCCCCAACCCACTACCATATGTATGTATGTATGTATTTAAATTTGAAGTACGATCTATGCCTAATGTGGGACTTGAACTCACAATCCTAAGATTAAGTGTCTACATGCTCTACTGAGTGAGCCAGTCAGGTGCTCCCCATCATTTTAATTTTACGTTTCTTTTACTCAGTCTTTCTTACTTTGATTACAGGTTTTATTCAAAGTCTGGTGAGCCCTGACTGGAGGATTATAGAATCTTTATTTGGCTAATTGTATCTTGTAAAGAACGACTTCTGTTTGCAGAAAGCAGGCTGCTGCTTTCGACAGTTAGCCAGGAGACTCTAGAAGCCAGAATGTGGAGGGCTGTACTCTGGGCCTCTGACTCTGTACTGTATTTATTCCTGGTATATTCATTAAATTACTTAACTGCCCCTTCTTCTTCTTTCTCTCTTTCTTTTCTTTCCTTTTCTTTCTTTCTTTCTTTCTTTTTTTTTTCTTTTTTGGCTGCACATTAAGCACACCTGCCTCTCCAGAATTCTGTTTTCAGATACATAAATGGGTACTTTCGACTCTAAGTTTCATTCTGTGATCCGCTCCTCCTCCTTTTGCCATCTGAGTACAAATAAATGCTCTTCAGGTTCTGCAGGGCTGTCTCTGCCAGATATAAACTGCTTTTTGCATACACGAGCCTGTAGCTTCTCTCATGTTGCACCTTCATAAGCCATTCCTCTATCCACTTTACACTTTTTGGAAATTTGTTGAAATCTCTTGCCAATGAAGATCACTCTTCTGTTTGTTGTTTTTCATTTAAACATTTTATTTTTGCTACTATAATTTTAAGGAAATCATAGGAAGGAGTAGAGGTAAATATTTTGTAATGTGTATTTCTTTAAGCTGAGTTTAATCAGCTCTTTTTTTCCTGAAAGTTTCCCCAAGTCATGAGATTGGAGTATGTCCATCGAATACCACAAGTACCTCCCATCAATCTATTAGCTGGATTATTATATTAATTTCACTTCTCACTGAGCTTCAATGGTCTGTAAAGGAGTAACTTATCAATTGAGAAGAGAATTCCTCCTTGCTTAGGTTTGTAACAAATTTTAGGGATATAAACCTCTAATTCTATTGAGTTCTTCTATAGAGACTTTATTCCCATGGTTTATTATTGCTTACTTCAGGGCTCTGTTCATAATCTAGCCTCCTTCGCCCATTTCGAATGAGCTTAAGTATAAAAAAAATAGTTAAAACTAAAAACCAAAACAAAGTGATGTCTGAATAGTCAAAAATAAATCACACAAAATTTCTCACATGGATTTTCCTAATAGTATCAACGAAGAAGTAATTAGTAGCAAGAATTTCTCTTCAATGGTAATGAAAAATTGAAAGCAGCAAATTAAATAGAAATAAGAGGTAACAATGAACAGAAAAATGATCTCAATCAGAAAAAGGACCCTGAAATATACCAGAAGCAGACCTACGAATACAAAATGTACAATAATTCATGCCATTTAATGTAAGTACAAATTTTCTTGAGGTCCATCACATAGTGTATAGGTTCATTTTTATCTCTAAGAATTAGCTAAGAATTCTTAGATATTCTTATATTTTAAGAATCATGATAATCATGATGACCTTTGGTTAAACTTAATTAAAATAGTAAAATATAAATTATATTCAAAAGGCTACATAGAAAAGTGGCTTGGAATACAATTTAGTAACACCATGGTCAAAATAGCTATCATGAAGTGTTGGTATTTAAAATTTCGTAATTTCTTTTCATAAGACTGCAGGCTCTAAAATCAGACACAACAGAATTGCTTCCCAATTTTGCCACTTAATCACTATCTATCTTTGGACAGTTTTCTTAACGTCTCAGAGCCTTTGCTTCCCCATCTATACCTAATAACCGTACTCAGTTGATGTAAATCACCCTTATAAGATGCTTATCACATCACTTAACACATTAATCTTAAATACTAATTATTATTATTAAAAAATTTATTTTCTGAGGCTTTTGCAGATTCTTTGAAAGTTTCATTTTAGTAACTGAATAGTATTTCAATGTGACTACATTATATTTTTCTTAAACATTTTCTTTTGTTGAGTATTTGGGTGGTTTTGTCTTTTTTGCTTTTTCTTGAGTGTCATCAAATGGTATTAAATATTGTCTGTTTTCAATTTGAATACACATTAGCATATTCTTTTATAAAATTGAATATGGCCAATAATCTCATAGTATCAATCTGAATGTCAACAAAACAATGGCAAATCAAAAGATCATTGGCAGATTTAAAGTGCCAAAATGGCAGTGTAATGTATGGAAAGTATAGTCCCAAAGAACATGTTTCTGGTTTGTGTCTTTCAGGTACTTCTCATTCTCCTTATACTTGGTTGCGTATCGTTGGTCTACCCATACTTCTGTTATGTTTTTTGTCGATTGTTATCTATCTTGTTTGGAGAAAGAAAAAGTAAGTTGCATTCTACCTGTCTATGTCAGGGAAGATAGGTCAAATAGGGGCTAGTTTTAAATAAGAAGAAAGGACATTTCAAGGGCTTTGGCAAAAGTTATCATGGAAAGAATGATGATGCAAAACTCTTTTCTATTTACTTAGTAATTCCGGCAGTCAAGAGTTTATTCTTGTTCAAATGACACCGTACTTGGGATTGTTATAAAAGTAGGCTGTTAGTCATTTCTGGTGACTTGAGCCTAAGACTCTTCCTTTAGAACAGATTTTGAAGGAGAGAGCACATGAACTTCAGACCGCTGGTGGGAGGGATCCACTGAGTGGTGAAAAAGGCTGAGATTGGAAGCAAGAGATAATCTACCTCACAAAGCCACAGTAAGATGAAAGTAGTCTCACTTTATAGGACTAACGTAATAAAGTATATATTTATTTATTCAACAGATACCTCTTGAGTGTCTGAACTACTATGCATTATTCTCTGTGAGGGCAATAGAGACACAAAAGTTTTAGAAGCGTATGTCTCAATAGGGAGAGGTAGTCAATGAAAAGTTAAAAGGAAGCAAGAGAACACTGGCTGGTGATATACACTATTTAGAAAATAAGGCAGAATGATGTAATTGAAAGAGACTATGGGACTAGTTTATACTGAGTGGTTGCTCTGAGGAGTTGACGTTAAAATTGGGACCTGGATAAGAAAAGAGTTGTGAGTGACATTCTCATAGAAGAGTATTCCAGACAAAAAAGGAGGAGTTATTGTAGGTACCAAGGTGGGAATGAGCTTCGTGTGTCCCAGGACAAAATGAGGTAAGTGTGCATAGAACAATGATTTAGAAATAGAGATGGGCTTTAGAACAGCTAAGGCCCTTGGGCCTTGAAAGGCATTTGGGATTTTTGCTACTTACAATACCAAACTATTGAAGTATTTAAAACAAGGGGGTAGAAGGATCTGATTGACACTATAAAAAGACCTCTGTCACTGGAACATGGACAAAGTCTCTTAGAGCTCCAGAATGAATGAAAGAAGGTTTTTAAAGAGGTGATTGCCATAGTCAAGTTGGCAATCAACAGTGGTCTGGACTAGGGTGGTAGCCCTTAGAATTGAGGAATTAGGGAGAGGTTTAGGATGACAAGATTTGCACCTGGATAGATGTGGGCAAAGGGGAAAAGGGAGAAATTATCTTGATGATTCTAAACATTTTGACAAAGATTGAAGAAACCTTTTATAAATGAGGAAAAATTAGAGGAAGAACAAATTTTTAGGGAGGATCAAGAGTTCTATTTTGAACATGTTAGTTTTTAAATGCTTATTTGACATCCAAGAGAATATGTCAATTATATATGAACCTGGAATTTACAGAGCAGATGAGAGGTACACATTTGGGAGTTTAGTGGGTATTGGGTATATTTTTCAACAGGATAAATCGTAAGTTATGACTCTTACTATTATAGGGTAGAAATAAACTTCAAATTCTGTTAATGGAGTATTTTTATGCTGAATTAAACACTGAAAACATTTTGATCAATCTCTAAAGAGATCTCAATCTCCCAACTTTTATTCATAGAATACTCTTGCAATCTATTGCCATTAGAGGGAGTGTTTGGGCTGTCTTCGTCTTACCAATTTATCAATGTCATCCTAACTATAGGTCAGAGAATGCTCTTGAAACTACACCCCAGCTGAGCCAGCCTGATGGGGAATCTTTAATCAACCAAGATTTTCCTGTATACAGGTAATTGGTAGGTGTGTGACTTTTGCTGTCATTGTGCATAATTCAAATTTCAGACTTAACTTATTAAATTATCATATTAAATCAACATATTAAATAATCCATTTGGTAGAACTAATTATCATTTGAAAAATAAATGGAAACAGATTTGTTTATATAATCCTGTTTCACGAACTAGTGGGTTCATGTGAAATTGTATTAATATTAAGGACAATATTTCTTTTCTTTTTTAAAAAATTAACATATAATGTATTATTAGCCCCAGGGGTACAAGTCTGTGAATTGTCAGGCTTACACACTTCCCAGCACATACCCTCCCCAATGTCCATAACCCCACCACCTTCTCCCTGCTTCTCCAACCCCCCGCAGCCCTCAGTTTGTTTTGTGAGATTAAGAGTCTCTTTTATAGTTTGTCTCCCTCCCGATCCCATCTTGTTTCATTTTTTCCCTTCCTTACCCCCCAAACCCACCACTTTGCCTCTCAAATTCCTCATATCAGGGAGAGCATATGATGATTGAAGAACAGTATTTCTATTTGTCCCCTAATTCAGGACCCTTCCAACCAACACCACCAGTTGAATGACTGCTTTGATTTTGTTTTTGGGTTTTTTTTTCCTGAGTGTTATTAAATATGAGCATGTCTTTGTGTACTTCTTTCCCATTCAGGTTTCCCTTTCTGTGAGGTTCTTATCTATATCTTCATGTAATTTCTGGTTGGTTGTCTGTATTTGCAGAATATTCTAGATTTTTTATGTACTAGGCAGTGATTACTTCTCCTTATTTGGTACCACTCTACTAAATTTCTAGTTATATCATTGAAAGAACAGAAATCTTTAAGCTTTGATGTTGTTAAATCCATCAATTTTTCACCTAACAGTTTGCATTTAGGGACCTATTTAAGAAGTCATCATTTGTGTAAGTTCACAGAAATATAATTGCATTTATTAGCTTCGTATTTTTCTATTTCATATTTAAGTATTTTAACCTTTGTACATAACGTAGGAATGACATATATTGTTAATTTTCCTCATATAATGAGCCAGGTTTCCCAACATCAGTTATATACAGTCTGTCCTTTTCCTTATTGATGAGCTCTGTTTTTAGCTCTCTCAAGTAGAGAGCTTTGTTGCATGGTTTAATTTTTTTGTTTCTTCATGACTGCATATAATTTTTTATTATGGTCTTATGTTATGTTAAAATGTGGTAGGGAGAGATCCCTTTTTGTGTTTTTTAAAGACACATCCCATTCAGGGATACATACACACACATGCACATCATGAAATAAGTTTATTTCATTTAAAATATATAGCTGGGGGCGCCTGGGTGGCTCAGTGGGTTAAGCCGCTGCCTTCGGCTCAGGTCATGATCTCAGGGTCCTGGGATCGAGTCCCGCATCGGGCTCTCTGCTCAGCAGGGAGCCTGCTTCCTCCTCTCTCTCTCTGCCTGCCTCTCTGCCTACTTGTAATCTCTCTCTGTCAAATAAATAAATAAAATCTTTAAAAAAAAATAAAAAAATAAAATATATAGCTGGAATTTTAGTTAGTCTTATATTGAATTGACAGATTAATTTAATTTAGAGAGCATTGTTATCTGTACAATATAATTTAGTTCACCCATAAATATGCTATCTATTTATTCAAGTCTTTCTGAATGCCTTTTAGGAAAGTTTTAAAATTTTGTCTCTGTAGGTTTTGGGTTTGCTAAATTAATTCCTTGGTACTTTTAATTTGTTCACTATGATGAATGATATTTTAATTTTTTAGCGAAATTTCCTAGATGGTTATTAGTGATTTAGGAACAGCTCTGGATTTTTTAGGTTAACTTGTTAGGATTTTTTAGGTTAATTTTTTAGGTTAATTTGGGAACTTTGGTAAACTCTTCATTACTTAATAGTTTTTCTGTTTATCTAAAAGTTTTCCATTTAGATAATCATCTCTTATGCACTCAATGACATTTTGCTTCTTTTTTTCTAATCTTTATACCTTTTTTACTGTTAAATAACACCAGTTACCTTTGTCTTGCTTTTCTGCAATTAAAGACTGTTTTAAATTTCACTAAATGTAATATTTGCTGCAGTGTTTGGTTATTAAGCATATTATTGAGTTTAGAAAGTGTTTAAATATTTCTATTTTCTGTCATTTTATCATATATAGATTGTTGAACTTAAGTAATTTTGTATCTGTTAACAGTCATATGAATTTTTCATAGTAGTCCATTAATACGATAAACAACATTGAGAGATATCTAGAGTTAAACCATTCTGGGAATATTTTTTTGCTTATATTTATAAATAAAACAGGACAAATTATATATATATGTATATATACATATATGGGAGACATATATATATGGGAGATATGTATATATATGGGATATATATATATATATGGATAAAGAAGATAGGACAGGACAAATACACACACACGGGAGAAATATATATATATATATATATATATGGATATATATGGAAAAAGAAGATGTGATATCTATCTATCTATCTATCTATCTATCTATCTATACGAATATATATCAGTTAACAATAGCAATTCACAGACATGCTAAAATTAGTCCATGAATCTCCTTCGTAGATAACCCAGGTGCTTTTCAAATTGCTGCTCCTGTGCTGGGTCTCGGAGTGACATGGTGTGCCGCCCCCTTAAGAGTCTCCATTTTTATATCCTGTATCCTGTATCTTATATTCTGGCTCTCCCCAAATTAAGCCCCACCAATTTTCAAAGCTCCTGGAGTTAAGTCCTGCTGATTTTCAAAGCCAGATACTAGTGTTGCAGGGTTACAGGGCTCCTGTCTCACAGAGTGGAAGAAAATCTCTTGGACACAAAAGGGTAAAGTGAGGTGAAAGTTTACTAAGTGAAGGTGAGAGCAGAAAGGAAAGAAAAAGCTCTCTAGAGTGAGAGGGGTCCCGAATGGGTTGCCAAATGAGGGCTGTTAGTGGCAGTCTTTTATTAAGGACTGACCGGGAAGCTTGTGGCCTTGAGATTCTCGGGCTGTCTTGGCATGCTCCCTTATCTCTTGTTCTGCTCTGTCTCAGCATCTCCACTTGCCAGCAATAGCTGTGAAGCCTAGTCAGGAAGGTCATTTCCTCAGCCTACACCTTCATCCCTTCCCTATTCGCGGACAGGACCTGTGGACAGAAAGAGCTAAACGGGGATTGTGAGCAGTGACTGATTGCATACTTCGTAATTCATGGGAGTTAGGGATAGCACAAGTCTCCAAGGAATCTGGAAGCAAGGCTTTCAGGACCTTGAAGGGCCTGTTGCTGCCAAGATATGGTTACATTTTTTTTTTAAAGATTTTATTTATTTATTTGACAGCGAGAGATCACAAGTAGGCAGAGAAGCAGGCAGAGAGAGAGGAAGGGAAACAGGCTCCCTGCTGAGCAGAGTGCCCGATGCGGGACTCGATTCCAGGACCCTGAGATCATGACCTGAGTGGAAGGCAGCGGCTTAACCCACTGAGCCACCCAGGCACCCAAGCTATGGTTACTTTTAAACATGGTCTCACTGATACGCAGAATTTAAGAAACAAGGTAGAGGACCATAGGGGAAGGGAGGAAAAAAATGAAACAAGACTAAACCAGAGAGGGAGACAAACCATGAGACTCTTAATCTTAGAAAACAAAACCTGAGGGTTGCTGGAGGGGAGAGGGGTGATGAGAAGGGGTGGCTGGGGAGTGGACATTGGGGAAGATATGTGTTACTGTGGGTGTTGTGTAAGACTGACGATATCACAGACCTGTACCCCTGACACAAATAATATGATATGTTAATTATAAAATAAAATAAAATAAAATAAAATAAAATAAACATTGTCTCTAAGGCAGCCAGGATCTCCTTGAGGAAGGTCATGTTTTGCACGTTTCAGATATCTACCAGTGAGCTGCAAGCTGTAAGACAATTTTAATTTAAGCTACATTTCTTTTGCCTTTGTTTCCCACATCACTATGAGGTTTCATCCTCCCTTCCCCGTATCAGAGCCCGGGGTGCCTGATATGGGCCTTGATCCCCTTGGTCCTCAAGGAGGACTCTGCACCTGTGAGATCCCTACTGCTTATAGGTCACCCTGCTGGAAGTTTGATTCATGGCTGCATCTCTCCCCTTCCCACCCTTTTCAATGGGACTTCCGTTTCTGTCCTATCTGTGAAAAGTCTATTCTACCAGTCTCGAGTTGTTTTCAGAGTGAGCTGCTTCACATGTAGCTGTTGCCTGGGTGTGTCAGAGAGAGGATGTGAACTCAGAATCCTCCTATTCTGAAATCTTCCCCCACTTCCCTGTCCTGTTTTCTTAATAACAGCCACCCTGGCATGTGTCAGGTAATATCTCATTGTGGTATTGATTTGCATTTCCTTGATGATTAATGACACTGAGTACTTCTTCACATGCCTGTTAGCCATTTATATCTTCTTTGGAGAAGTATCTGTTCAAATTTTTAGCCCATTTTTTAGTTTGTTATTAGTTTTCTTGCTGTTGAATTTCAGGAGTTCTTTATATGCTTTAGAGATTAACCTTTCTTCCCCCCAACCCACTCAACGGAGTCTTAATTCTGCCACTAACTAGCCTTTTTTTAAAAAAAAAAATTTAGATTCAATTAATTAACATTTAATGTATTATTTGTTTCAGGGGTACAGGTCTGTGATTCATCAGTCTTATATAATACCCAGTGCTCATTACAACACATGCCCTTCCCGAGGTCCATCACCCAGTTACCCCATCCCTCCACCCGTCTCCCCTCCAGCAACCCTCAGTTTGTTTCCTGAGATAAAGAGTCTCTTATGGTTTGTCTCTCTCTCTCTGGTTTCATCTTGTTTCATTTTTTTTTCCCCCTTTCATCCCCTATGATCCTGTCTTGTTTCTTAAGTTCCATATATCAGAGAGATCATATGATAATTGTCCTTCTCTGATTGCCTTATTTCTCTTAGCATAATACCCTCTAGTTCCATCCATGTTGTTGCAAATGGCAAAGTTTCTTTTTTGATGGCTGCATAGTATTCCATTGTAGATATACACCACATCTTCTTTATCCATTCATCTGTTGATGGACATCCAGGTTCTTTCCATAGTTTGGCTATTGTGGGCATTGCTGCTATAAACATTCGGGTGCATGTGCCCCTTCAGATCACTACATTTGTATCTTTGGGGTAAATACCCAGTAGTGCAATTGCTGGGTCATGGGGTAGCTCTACTTTCAACTTTTTTTTTTTAATTTTTTATTTTTTATAAACATATATTTTTATCCCCAGGGGTACAGGTCTGTGAATTGCCAGGTTTACACACTTCACAGCACTCACCAAAGCACATACCCTCTCCAATGTCCATAACCCCACCCCTCTTCTCCCAATACTTTCAACTTTTTGAGGAAACTCCATACTGTTTTCCAGAGTGGCTGCACCAGCAGTGTAGGAGGGTTCCACTTGGAGATTAATCTCTTATCAGGTAGATGGTTTGGAAACTTTTTTCTAGAGGCCAAGTTATCTTTTATCACTCGCACTGATTAATTTAAAATCATACCTGGAAACATGCCCTAAATAAAATGAAAACTTGTTTTAGAAACTCATTAGGCCAAATGATATAACTCCAAGTTGAGAGAAGTTAAGATGCAGAGGCTCAGGGCAATAAACCGTCTGCAGGGACTGGGGGACCACAAACATTTCGGGTTTGAGTCAAGACCTTTAAGATTCATGTGGAGAATGAACCCTGAAAGCCACCAAAATCTGTTGCCTACCCTGGAACTACTTGCCGGTGTATCTGAGTAATCATTTCCTGTTTCATGGATCAAGTATGTGCAAGTAGTTTACAGTCTTAGATGCATTAATAACAGTGAGAAACCAATATTTGCATTCTTGTGATGAGTTTTCTGTTTTCTAAGGACTCCTGAAAGAATTTCCGCCCATTCTATAGCTGCCCTTTCAGTCTGTTGTTCCTTTGCCATGCAGTCGCTTTTTAGTTTCATATCGTCCCATTTGTCTATTTGCGTTTTTGTTGTCTGTACTTTTGTCATAGCCATGAAATCATTGCCAAAATCACCCTCATGAAACCTTTCTCCATGTTTTCTAGGAGTTTTATGGTTTCAGGTTGTACATTTAAGTCTTTAATCTATTTTGAGTTGATTTTTCTGACATTGTAAAGGAAGGGCCCACTTTTATGCTTTTGAAGGTGGATATTTAGTTTTCCCAACATCATTTATTCACGAGATGATCCTATTTCCATTGTGTGTTCTTGACTCCCTTGTAAAAAGTGGTTGACCACAAATGTGTGGATTTATTCCTGAATTCTCTAATCTATTCCCAAGGTCCATGTGTCTGTCATTATACCAATTCTGCACTGTTTTGATTACTGTAGCTTTGTACTATATTCTTTTTTTTTTTTTAAGATTTAATTTATTTATTTGACAGAGATTACAAGTAGGTGGCGAGTCAGGCAGAGAGAAAGGAAGGGAAGTAGGCTCCCTGCTGAGCAGAGAGCCTGGGATCATGACCTGAGCTGAGGGCAGAGGCTTTAACCCACTGAACCACCCAGGTGCCCCTTTGTACTTCTGAAACCAAGAAGTGTGATGCCGCCAGCTTCATTCTTCTTTCTCAAGATTGATTTAACTATTCATGGTTTTTTGTGTCCCATGTGAATTATAGAATTGTGTGTCTTTTAAAATTTCTGTCAAAAAATGCTATGGGAATTTTGATAGGGATTGCATAAGAAACCCAACTCTATTCCTTAAGGAGCTAGAAAAAGAAGAAAAAACTGATCTCAAAGTTAGCAAAAGGAAGTAACAAAGATTTGAGCAGAAATACATGAATTAGAAAAAAAGAAAAAGAGTAGAAAAAAATGAACAAAACAGAAGGTTGGTTTTTTGAAAAGATAAAGTTGATAAACCATTAGCTAAACTAAGAAAACGAGTGAAGACTCAAATAAAATCAGAAATGAAAGAAGACCAATGTCCTATAAATAAACAGGGTAAAAGATCCTATTATGAAAAATTACACACTAACAACCTGGGTAACCTAGAAGAAACGGATAAATTCCTAGAAACATCTAACCTCCCATGATTAAGTCATAAAGTAGAAAGTCTGAGTAGACCTATAACTAGTATGGAGAGTAAATCAGAAACCAAAAAACTTTGAACAGAGGAAAGGCGAGGACTGTATAGCTTCACCACTGAATTCCACCAAACATTTAAACAAGAATTAATGCCAATGCTTCTCAAACTCCTTCAGAAAAATTGAAGCGGATGAATACTTCCAGACTAATTTTTTGAAGCCCTTCACTACCTTGACATCACAACCAAAGATGTCACAAGAAAAACAGTTTCCAGCCAATATTCTGAAAAATATAGATGTAAAAATCTTCCACAAAATACTGGCAGACTGAATCTAACAGCATATTAATAGGCTCATACAGGATGACCAAGTAGGATTTATCCCTGGGATGCAAGGATAATTCAGTATCTGAAAATTAATGAACATGCTACACTGTATTAACCACAATAGACTAAAAATCACATGATCATCTCATCACATGAAGAAAAAGGATTTGAAAAAATTCTACACACTTTCATGATCAAAACTTTGAAGAAACTAGGTATAGAAAGAAGGAAGGTATCTCATCATAATAAATGTCATGTATTAAAAACCCATAGCTAACAACCCACTCAATGGTAAAACACTGTAAGCTTGACCTCAATGATCAGGAAAACAGCGTGAATGTTCACTCTTGTCACATTTGTTTAACATAATATTGGAAGTCTTAGCCAGACTAAGTAATTAATGGAGGTAATTAATGGAGGGAAAAAAAAGGCATAGAAATCAGTAAGGAAGACCTAAACTGTTCCTGTTTGCTGATGCCGTGATCTTATATGTAGACAATCCCAAAGACTCCATAAAAAACTTTTAAAACAAATAAGCAATTTCAGTAAAGTTGCAGAATATGAAATCAGTTGTGTTTCTATACACTAACAATGAACTGTCTGAAAAGGAATTTGGAAAAACAATTCCATTTACAATAATACCAAAAGGAGGAAAATGCTTAGGAACAAACCTAACAAAGGAGGTGAATGACTGCATACTGACGCGAAGCATTAATGAAGGGCACCTGGCTGGGTCAGCTGGGTTTGAGCTCAAGGTGGGTATAGAGGTTACTAAAAACAAATAACTTAAAAAAATTAATGAAGGAAATTAGAGAAGACACAGCAAATGGAACAATATCTCAGTAATATATTTGAAGACGTAATATTGTTAAAATGTCAGTCTTTCAATTTTTATGACCAGCTTGTCATTTTCAAATTTGTGTTTTTGTGTTTTCAAATTTGATATGAATGTTCATAACATTGTCTTATTTTTTCTATTTGTTATGTCAGTTCTACTTCTTATACATCATTCTATATTGTTTCTTTTTTTTTCTTATTTTTTAGTAGTTTTTTAGAGGTGGGGGAGGGTCAAAGGGAGAGGGAGAGAGAAAATCTTAAGCAGGCTCCACGACCAGTGCAGAGCCCTATGAAGACCTCAATTTCACGACCCTCAGATCATGATCAGAGCCAAAATCAAGAGTCAGACACGTCACAGACTGAGCCATCCAGGTACCCCAATTTTCTTCATAATTTTTTGCTATAGGTTTGCTCAATTAATTTCTAGAAAAAAAGCCTCTTTTTTTTTTTTTTTTTTTTAAAGATTTTATTTGTCAGAGAGAGAGCACAAGCAGGCAGAGTGGCAGGCAGAGGCAGAGAGTGAAGCAGGCTCCCCACAGAGCAGTTTGAGTCTCTGATGTCATTGATAGGATATGTACCAGCAGGCAAGGAGGTTAAATGTAGGTTAGTGAGAGTGTGGGGGGGGGGGTGGTAGTGACAATACAATTATAGTGACAATGTAGGAGGTTAAATGTAGGTTAGTGAGAGTGTGTGGGGGGGTGGTAGTGACAAGCTCTGGAGAGCTGGGAATGTGCAGTTGTTGATGTGCTTCTGGCTTTGTGAGTAGGTTTACCCTATGACACTTGAAGTTGCGTGCTTGTGATAGTTGCGTGCTCCTCTACAAATGATACCTTTGATCAAAAAAGTCTAAAAAAAAATAAATATACCTGTGAAGCAATGTTTATAAAAGATGACGTGGAATTAAAAGTTATTTTTCTTCAATATGAAAATTAACTCCTTGTCTTCTTGCATCAGGCACAGCCTTATGACATTTAATGTCACTTTGATCCTCTGTCCTTTGTGTGTCTCTCTTCATTGTTGAAGTTTTTTAGACTTTGCTCCTTGATTTTCTTTTACATATATACATATATAACATATAATGTATTACTTATTTCAAGGGTACAGTTCTAGGAATCATCAGTCTTACACAATTCACAGCACTCACCATAGCACATACCCTCCCCAGTGTCCATCTCCTTGATTTTCTTAATTTGATCTTCTTAATGTCACTATACTATGCCTATAAGTTGATTTTCTTTTATGTATCCTGTGTGGCTGCCCACGAATCATTAATCCTTTGATTACGTTTGTCTGGAAAGCTCATAATTTACAGCCCTCGGATTTACAGGCCCATGGATCCTTAAATAAAAGCTCCTTCCTAGTACCTTGTTAGAGGGTGGTGGTAGGAAAACAGGAAGGTTTCAGAAAATAAATAATTCATAGATCTGTTTCCCTCTCTCTCTCTCTCTTTCTCTAAGAGCCAAGAACTCTGGGACTTGTTAAAATAAGAAAAGAATCCTTCTCATCAAAGCAAGTGGAAGGAAATCTCTCCCAGTAAGAAGACAACCAACCAACCAACCAGTCACTCTGAAAGAAGAGATCATTACCGTTTGAATACAGAATTTGATTCTGGATAAAAATAAATGTGCATTTTTTAAAAAGTGTCTATTGGTTAAATTCGGCCTTAAAACATTTTTTAAAAAAATTTTCATAGGTGACATCTGGAGAAACTGAGTCACATTTCTCAAAATCTTCATTTCTGACATGCCTGTGTGGAATTGTATAATATTTCTGGACGTGAGAAGAATCCATCTTGAAGCTCCACTTTCCTTTCCAACTAATGAACTCTGAACGGAGCCAGAAGGGGCAATAGTTTTACAAACAGTTAAATTTCAACATAGCAACTGGCATTCAGGTCATATGGAGACACTAAAGGTAGTAAATACATAGTAGAGAAGGTTTAATTTGACAGCGGCAGTAAAGCCATAGTTATCAGAATGGCTCCACTGGTCAGGGTCAAATTAGCCCCTTTCCCTCTTATTTTCTTTATCTGCATCATGGAATCACCCCTTCCTTCTTTTTCATAAAACCGCTTGCCTTTCCCCCCAGAGCACAGCGCTTTTCTGGCTTCCCGCAACCCGTGCTCTCAGAACTGTAACTCCAAGACCCCCCAAGAAAAGCCTTTGTTCTTTTTCGGTTTCACTACCTCCTGTTATTTCACACCTGCTTGACGTTGCGAGTTGCGGGTCCTGAGTGCTAAAGCCCAACGGATGACTCCTCACCTCCCCCGTATTCCTTCTGTCCTTGAAATTAAAATGGGAAAAGTGTATCCCCCACCCCACAGAGCTTTCTCACTTTCACCAACCGTCCCCTCGAGAACTGGAAACGTTCTCTGGGGGATTTAGCTGGAAACTTTCTGCTTGGAGGCTCGTATCAGGGCGGAGACTGGCCCGCCTCCCTGAGCCAGAGACGCTCCGCGCGTCGCGGTGAGATCCCCCGGGCTTTCCAGCTGAAGCCGGCAATCGCGCGCGGCCCGGAGCGACGATGGGGAGGCCGGTGAGCGGGGCCGGGCGTGGAACCAGGGCGCAGGGCGGGGGATGTCGCGCCGGCCCCGGGGACGGCGGCGGGCTCCGCGCGTCCGGCTGCGGCTGGCCCGGGACTGGTTCGGCGCTGGCCTCGGGGCCGGCGCTCTCCCCGCGACGCTTAGCCTTGCGGAGAAGAGGACTTCGCCTCGAGGAGGGTGGTTCCCAGGCTGGTCCTGGAGTCCCGGTACTCGGTGCCAGTTTTCCAGGAAGGATGCTGCCAGTCGGGGGCTTCGGCGACGGAGACGCTTCTCTCGAGATCACGGCGGTCCTCCGAGGGGAACTGGGCCGGGAGGCGCGCGCGGGCGGCCGGCGGGTCCTCTGGGCAGGCTGGCGGCTGGGCTCCCAGGCTCCGGCTCGGACGCAGGAAAGCACACCCTGCTGTACTCTGTCCCAAGAAAGGGAAGGCTGCTTTGGCTCCGTGTTGGCACACAAAGCTGGGGTGGGCGCTGCAGAATTCAGGGCTCGCTCTCTGCCGGAGAGCTCTCTCCCTCCCGGATGCACCGGCCTCTTTTCTCCATCCTTCGGTCCTTTGCCTTGTGAGCCAGAAAGGGCCAGATAAATCAGGGTTAAACCCCAGAGTATCCAAGAGAGACAGACATTTTGTTTATTCCGGATCTGAATGAGCAGATTTTTATTTACATTGGGATAATTGAAAAGAATATTAACAATACAAAATTAAAATCCAAATACAAGTAATACCTCAAGGTATTTTTTTTTCTATATATGATTTATTGGCAAGACAGCACGGCCAGTCATTTCAGTATCTTTCTTAACAAAGGAGAATGGTGGCCTGGGAGCGCGTGTTTACTCCGCGCACTGGGTACTGCTAATCTTCACAACCGTCCTTCAGAGGAGGAATGGTTATGTGATTTTGCAAATAAGAAAACAAACAGAGAGGTTAATTTTCACAAGTCCATGCAACTACACGTGGTGGGAGCAGATCTACACCTAGAAACTCAGGGGAAAGAGGCATGGATAGGAGCAGTTGGCTGCCAGAGGGAAGCTGTCAGGTAAGACAGGTCTCTGGGAACCCTGGCCCTCTTGGCAAGGGGTAGAAGTGGATTTGTCCATTTTCATTTTATACTCTCTGTGTGTGATTTGATTAGTGGATTTTTTTTTTTAAGTTACCGAACATGTTTTGGGATTTACTGTACCTTAGGCACTGTATTAGTCGTTTACATGCTTAATTCTCATAGTAATCCAATGTAATGACAACGATTTTATTTAGTGCTTACTCCTATCAGTCACTATTCTGGGAGCATTGCATGTGTTAACTTGCTTAGTCTTTTTAACAGAAGGGTCGGTGCTGTTATTTTTGACTGCATTTTGGGGGAGGTAAAGCCATTTGTCCTGGCTCACACATCTGGTATTTGTGTTAACCCCAACTCGTCAGTCAGCTAGAATAATTGTGTATATATTTAATAACAAGGCTTTCCTTCTAATTCCCTTGCCTCAGTAATTGTTTTTTCCCTTCTTCAACATTCTTGGCTCCCATCTCACACACTGTGGTGTGTGTCGACTTTATGTCTTATCCTAAAACACAGATTTTCACTCTGAGAGCCAATCCATTCTGTATTCCTCATCCTCTTTGCTAGAATTTGGGTTTTCATGTGTGGGAGAGGCATACGGTTAAAAAAAAAAAATGGTGTGGAAGTAGAGTGCCAAAGAAGACTTAAGTTTTGGAAGCAAAGGTGTTGAGACAGCAAGAGTCTAAGCATTTGAGTTTTAAAAGCGTCAACATTGGAAAACCAAGGACATAACATTTTTCCAGAAAACGCAGGGGATGGGGGAACCAGCATTCCTGACCCTAGGGTTTGTATTTGCTAGGCTGGGAGAGCAAAGAGGGCCTGACACAAGCTTGTGTTCTGAAAAGGCAGGCTTGTACCTGATCCCTGTGAGTGGGGAGGGAGTTCAGGAGCGTGATAACTAGAACTTACAGGGAGGTGCTGAAATCTTAAGAACAGAGAACACCTGTGCCTTGCTTATCTGGGGCAAACTGTGGAGAGAGACCAGTCTCCTCATCGCGACAAGGCAAGAGTAAAACAGAGATGGACAGATCCATGGGAGTCCAGGCAGAGAGCCTTCAGAATTTCCATTTGCCCCATATAGGGAGAACCCAGGGGCATGGAATCTGGAGAATGAAAGAGAATGAGAGAAGGCACTTGCTTTTTTTTTTTTTTTTTAAGATTTTATTTATTTATCAGAGAGAGAGGGCGAGAGAGCAAGCATAGGCAGACAGAATGGCAGGCAGAGGCAGAGGGAGAAGCAGGCTCCCTGCCGAGCAAGGAGCCCGATGCGGGACTCAATCCCAGGACGCTGGGATCATGACCTGAGCCGAAGGCAGCTGCTTAACCAAATGAGCCACCCAGGCATCCCGAGAAGGCACTTTTTAAGCACAAGGTTTAATTGCACAAATCTTGATGACCATGATGACCGAAGGGCAACCCATCCATCTTAGAGAATGCTATAGTAGATAGATTGTGACAAAGGACTAGTAACTCTGTCCCATGACTAGGCATTGTGTGAGCCTCCAGGAATGGAGATGCAATGCCAAAGATTGGGACAGTAGTAAAGCGCGGGGGTGGCAGGGGCAATAATTGACAGAGATGATGTGATACTGACTGCAAGGAAGTCTCTACCTCTAGTTGGAATGGCAACATG
Source organism: Mustela erminea (assembly GCF_009829155.1). NCBI lineage: Eukaryota > Metazoa > Chordata > Mammalia > Carnivora > Mustelidae > Mustela > Mustela erminea. The sequence continues at coordinate 161,459,158 of NC_045614.1, read as the reverse complement.
AAATAGCAACGAAATTCAAGTAAAGATAAATACAGAGAAACCTACATTTCTTACACATCTCTAGTATAGAAGAATGTGTGTGGGGGAAACGACATTTCTCGCCTGTACCCTTCTGAACACACACATGTAGATCAAGTGAAAGGATCCATAGGGTTACTGTAGAGAGAAGTTCATCTGCCTACATCCCACCCTCTCATTTTATAATAAAATGATACCCAGAATAACATTCAATTAAATGTCATCATGTAAAAATGCCAAGGATTTCTGCCTGGACAGATGAAAACAAAACAATGAAGAAAAAAAAAAAAACAAAGACACTACATTTTTGTTGTTTTTTAAGATTTATTTATTGATTTGAGAGACAGCACACACCCACAAATGGGAGAGGGAGAGGAAGAGGGAGAGAGAGAGAGCATCTCAAGCAGATTCTGCCCTGAATTCAGAGCTGGTGGTGAGGTTGGATCCAGGGACCCGGAGATCACGAGCTGAGCCAAAACCAAGAGTTGGACACTTAACCAATTGTGCCCCTCAGGTGCCTCTGGATATTACTGTTTTTTAAAAGGTACGGTTCATCTAAAACTTGTAGTATTTTCAGGGACATCTTCTTCAGCAAACTTCAAGGCAGTCGTATCTTTCTGAAAAGTGGTTCCAACCCCTGAGTTACCGTCTTTGATATTAACGGATGTGGATTATTTGGGAAATGGATGCTGTCCAGCGTGTGTCATCTCTGTGTTTTTTGTGTGTATCTCCGGCAGTCTGTTTTCCCCGCCCATCCTACATCTTTGAGACCTTGCTCTTGACAGTGGTGGTTTTGAGAGCGAGGCCTCAAAGTGCTAAAGGTTGCCATAATGCAGGAGCCATATTGCTGCTGAGCACGCTCTTTTATTTCTTCCATCTGTAGTCTCTGGTTCTGCATCCACAAAACCAATGTTATCTGGTGGTTAAAATGTTAGCTGCAGCATTCCCTGAGGTGGCCATGGGATTGAAGCTTCCTTAGCTTTTTGTCCACATGCAAATGCCCATGTCTTTGCTTTGCTTTCTGTCTTCAGGTGTTCAGGAGGTCCTTCTGTCGTCTGTCTGCCTACAGATTGATTTGGTTCTTTGCAGCAGTGATGCCATGCAGGGCGAAAGGTAAAAAGATACCCAGTTCCCCTGCATGGGGTCCAGGGAGCACAATTTCTGGAGGGAAGACATCTGGCTAGTGTTGTTTGTGCTGTGCTAGTTCGTTTGTCTGCATGAATTATTTAAACATGTAATTTGCTTGGAGGAATGGGAGTGTTTCTTTCTGCTTTCCACATTTTTGGTTTCGAAATGGAAAAAGGCTTTGCATATTTAGAAACTATTTCTAAGGATAAAACCAGACATGAAGAAATTCTTTCTAAATTAAGATGTTTTTCACCTATCAAAACAAATGAGTTCTAAATGTTATTTAAATATAATTTCCTATGTTTATAAAGATATGGAAACACTTTGGGAGTCTGAATGAATATACCCTTTGTAGAAGGTAATCTGGTAGTAAGCTTTTAAACTGGGCATACCCCTCCTTTGCAGAAGACTGTGGAAAATAATGAAATTATTACATAGGTTCACAGTCTATATAAAGTCTATATAAAGCATATGCCTGTGCTGTCCACTTATTCGTTGAGTTCCCTACTTGTGCCAGACCTTTCTCCTCTGTTCCATGGGAAAGCATCCCCTCACTTCGCTGACCTTCTGTCACCTTCCAGGTGCTGCTGCTTTCTAATCAGCCTTCACAGTTGGAGACAGGGCAGGCTTCTCACCATCCATAGCACAGGCTTTACCAATGGACCAGAGGGTCTTTAAATGGCATTCCATAGAAGCATCAAAGAATTGTAGACTTTCCATTAAATTATTTCTTCCATAGTCAAATACAAAAATCACCTAAGAGGTTGAAACTCTAATGGGTTTCTCTTCTACTCTCCATTCTAAAAGCAGCAATTTCTTCAAATCTCTTCTCTGCAAAATCTCAACAAACTTTCAGAAAACCCCAACAACAGGTATAGCCTCCAGAAGTTATCACATCTACCAAGAGTGTACATCCCTAAAACAGTACTTCTACAGTACTCCTGGGTTCCAATTTGTGTCTGTTGCTATACCTACCTTGTCATCCTTACCTTAACATTTTTGAAGGGCCACTGAGAGGATAGTGCTTTTTTTTTTTTTTTTAGCTAATTATGCTAGCCAACATGTTCTCTCTGTTACTCATTTAAAAAAAACAACACAGATTTTGGTGTTTTTTTATTAGGTCTACATGTTGTCTACCATTTCATTAATTTGTGCTTTTATCCATATTAATTCACTTGTTTTTAATCTTTTGGGGGCCTGGGATGTTTGGATAAATGTGTGTACTCATTTTTCAATCTCTCTTATTTCCTAGTGAAGTTAGGATTAAATATTTCCTTCTGAAAATGACTTTATCAATTTCTATGGACTTTAATACATTCTAGTCTCCTTGTTATTTATGGTAATTGATTAGTCTTGCTATGATTTCTGGTGTAATTAGAGTTGAAAGAAGTATGTAAATTTCTTGTTTATTGCATTGTGATCAGTGTGCAAGATCATAGGGTAGGAGGTTTTTTTTGCATCCTGTTTCAAGTTCAGTTTGGGGGAATGTTTGTAAAGATTGTGTGTTCTCTTTGGGTAAAAGTTTATAAATACATACTTATATATACATACACATATAATTTTTATATGTCATGATTTATATATAAATATTCACTTCAAAACTTTTCATCCTTATATTTGACTTTTTTGTTTTATCTATATTTTTCAATTTATGGAAGTGAAAATTCTGAGAAAACTATGGAAAATTATTTTTGTGGATTTAAAATTTTTCTTTTCAGTTCTATGGTTTTTTATATGTTTCATTTATGTTGTTAGGCACAGAAAGGTTTGTTTGTGTGTTTAAGGATTTATTTTATTTATTTGAGAGAGAGAGAGAGAGAGAGAGAATGTGGGGGGTAAGAAGGGGAGAGAGAGAGAGAATCTCAAGCAGAGTTCTTGCTGAGTGCAGAGCCTGACCTGGAGCTCAATCCCTGAGATCATGACATGAGCTGAAATCAAAAGTTGGATGCTTAACCAACTGGGCCAAGCAGGCGCCCCAACATAAAGCTTCTTTTATCATTTTGGAGAATACATTTTTGTCCCTCACAGTGTTTTTGTCTCCCATTCTTCCTTTTCCCTTCTAGTAAGTCTCAAAGTTCTGATGCTGAAACATTCCGGGTCTTTGAATTTTCTGTGCCACATTCTGGAAGAATCCCATGACCTGTGTTTCCTACTTAGCTAGTTTACCCTTCAGTGATGTCCGTTCTGCTAAGTCAGCCAAATTGTTAAGATTTTGCATTTGTCATTTTCTACAACTCTGATTTCTACTATTTACAATGCTGGCTTCTTTTTACATTTAAGATATCACATTTATTCATGTCAAAGTGTTTATTGATTTATTATTCATTTGGCATGAGTTCCTGGGTTTGTAGAGTTTCTTCTTCTCTCATTGTGTCAGCTTTCTCAGATGTCTGCCTAGTTGCTATTATATGAAGATTTCCCTCTGAATCATCTATCATATCAATATGAGTAGCCAGCACTGTAAGGGGAAGAAGTTACTGTCATGCCTTATATTCTGCATGGCATTAAGTAAAAATGTGGGAATGCGTAGATCATTATTTGGTTGTCAAAGCCTTCTGGTACTATATAGCCTTCTGAAACACCGTCTGGTATATTTTTCTAACTTCAGTCCCTATATTCACACTGCTTCCTGGAGGCAGACCCTGCTGTTGCTGCCCCTTCTTTGTAGGGCGTGCATGTGGATGGAATGTATAGGGTAGCTACATCTTCTTCACTTAAACGGATCACTCTGCCAATTGTCCATTGGCCCTTCCTTGCTTCTGTACCTCTAGGCATGAACATTCTTGGTGATGCTTCTATTCTCTCTGGCAAATTTTATCTCCAACCTCATTTTCATACTTTCAGCTTACAGGGATTCATTGAGGCATTTCTGTCAGAAGGGTTTGCTTTCTTGTTTTTTTACTCTGTTACTCTGAAAGTAAACATATTTGAACTTATATTTCTCTAGCAATATCAGGGATGTGGGTAAATATTTTCTTTGCATTTTTCTCTATCTTTTCTATGTTTAACTTTGAACATGCATTTTTTAATCAGAAACATGTGAATTTTTATGTATTAACTTTTAAAATATAAATGTTCTTTTATGATTCCATGATAAAAGTGGTGACTCAAAATGAAAAAAGGCCACTGAACACACCTGCTTCCTTAAGATGCTCTCTGCAAAATTCGGAGGAAGTCTTGATTGTGACATGGCAGAAAATCAAGCCTGTTAGCCCAGAAAACATGGTCACCTTCAGCAAGAACCATGGGGTTGTGGTCCAGCCCGCCTATAAGGACAAGATAAACATCACCGAGCTGGAACTCAAGAACTCAACCATCACGTTCTGGAATGCCACCCTGGAGGATGAAGGGTGTTACAAGTGCCTCTTCAATACTTTTGGTTCTGGGAAGATCTCAGGAATAGCCTGCCTCACCCTCTCTGGTGAGAATCTCTGGGAATACATTGTCTCTGGCTAGAAATGTTATTTTCAAGAATGTTTGGAACATGGTGGTAGTGCCTAGTTTTTCAGGGTGCTAAGCTCAGAAAGTTTCATGAGAAGACGCTTAGCCTTTCATGTCTGCTATAACTGTGGTTATTGTTATTTGGAAAGCTCACGGGGCTACCCTGAATCTCTGGCTGGAGTTATCTTTGCTCTGAGGAATGGTGTTGTCAGCAAGCGTAAATCAAGGACCATGGTGGGGATAACGGGTTCTTCATAAGTAGTGATATGATTCAGACCTGGCTTTGCCATTAACAGTCATGTGACCCTGGGAGCGTCCCATCCACTCTCTGAACCAGAGTTTATCTATCTGCACAGTAAGTACATAATCAATCATCTGTAGGGTCGTTAAAGCTCTAACAGTTTTGGATCTAAGGACAGAGCCAGATTGGGCCTCGCCAGAGCCAGTCATTGTGGTCCCTCTCATTTTGTTCCAACACATTCTCTCGGGTTTGGTGAGGGGACGTTCCACAGAGACCCTTCATACCTGATGTCGACTAGGTATTTAACTGGATAACAAGCACTCTTTTAAACCCAAGAGGCTTAGTTTGACATAATTCTTTTCCTTTTAACTGACACATAGTTGAGATCAAGAATTGAGAAGTAGCAGTAAGGGTAACTTTGGAGCGTGGCACACTTGGACCTAGTTTTAGAAGGGAAAAGAGTAGTTCAGACAGGGTTATCAGGAACGTTAAAGTGAGAGGCTGAGCACACCAAGAATACTGGACACGGAGTAAGAGGAGGATAAGTAAACGAAGGCAAGGGGAGAGGTATGGCAACAGCAAAAAAAAAAAAAAGGTTTCCTTCACTTATTTCGCCGATAATGAGTACTCTCTGCATGATCTTATGCCAGGTTTTCTTCTTGACTCTATTTCTTTTGTTTTCTTTCTCTCTTTGTCTCTTTGTCTCCCTTTTTCCCTCCTCCCCCTCCCTCCAATCTTCCCTCCTTCTTTCCTATTCTTTCTTCCTCCTCCCTTTTCTTCTTTTGTCATTTTTTCTCATTTCTGTTACTTCTTCTTTTCTTCTTTCTCCTTTTTTTTACCATCTCTTTTCTATCCTCCTTCACTCATAAACTTTTATATATATATATATTTGTTGTTGTTTGTTTGTTTTGTTACCAGAAAACTATACTCCCCTGAGTCTTGCGGATAGTAACCCTGTTCTTTTCCACACGGATCCTTTCCAGCCACACCCTATAGCTTCCCTCTGGAGCTTCCTTTGATGCTCCAGAGAACCCTGCCACCCAGTCTCACCATGTCTCACCACGTCAACCACACTCCTCTTCCTTCAATTTTATCTGTCTTCCCCTACTGCCCATTGACTTTAGTAATCTGAGTGTTCTTTGGAAGAAGCCACAGTCCTGTGGCCCCATATCCTCTAGCCCACTGCCCCCCCCCATCTCTTGAACCTCTAAACACAGACCAGGCTTTCCTTTAGCTAGTGGCCTTTAATTATCTTGTAGGCTCCAGAGCAACCACAGGAAAGCCATCCTGTGTTTGCTCAGCTGAGATAAACTGTGTATTCAAAGTACACAATGAAAACGAATTCATGGGTCAAGGGACTTTTTCAAAAGGAACACGGTAAAAGCTGGACTAACATAATATGCTTTTCTTGTAAGCTAGTCATTTTCTCTTAATTCCATCAGGTGATCTCCAAGGTCCTTTCAACTGTCATTCTGCGATTTTCTTGTTATCAGCAGTGAATTTCCAATTTACATTTTCTGCAGATACTCCAAGCAGGGTCTTTCCAAGTCTCCTCCACACATATCATTCCCTGCTCCAGCTCCAAGCAGAGAAAAGCCATCTCTAAGCAGCAGCCCCTCTGTGGGCTCTCAGGTCTGAAACCGCCCTGGGGCTTCTGAGAGGTCAGCCTCCCTCTTTGGCAGTGCTGACAGGTGACCTCTGTCAGACTGTGAGAGGGACACCCAGAAGAAGCCAGAGATGCTGCATTGCCTATGGAAGAGGAGAACAGAATAATTAGGTTCTGGACTATGTGGGAAAGAGGATCCTCTCCACCCGTTCAGCTAATTCCCCTACAGACAAACTGCAGAGAGGATTTTTCTTGCTCCAGGTTTGTCCTAGGCCAGTTTCTATCCTGCCGACTGGAGGATTAGACACAGAACAAACTGAGGAGCCCCAGTTTGGGTCAGGTGCACCACATCTCACCTCTTGAGCCCCCAGTGTCTTTCTGTAAAGATCTTCTTCCATCCTCTGAAGAGAATGTGGTGCTTAACTGATGGCAGACCATCTTTCTTTCTTTGTTTCTTTTTTTTTTTTTTTTGTCCCAGTACAGCCCACAGTGTTCCTTCACTATAAATTCTTCGAAGACCACCTGAATATCACTTGCTCTGCCAATGCCCGCCCAGCCCCTGTGATCTCCTGGAAGGTGTCTGGGTCAGGGATTGACAACAGTACTGAGGTTCTCTCCCACCCCAATGGGACCACATCTGTCACGAGCGTCCTCCAGGTCAAAGACCCCAAGAGTCAGGTGGGGAAGGAGGTGGTCTGCCAGGTGCTTCACCTGGGGAACGTGACCAGCGTCACGCAAACTTTGGATAAAGGTAAGAGAAGGCTGTGGGTGGATCCGTGTCCATAAAACTGGCAAGTGGTGAATGTTCTACGGAGCCTCTTGGCCGCTTAGCCAAGGAGTTCATAAGGGAGAGAATGGAGTGAGTGGGGAAAGAAAAAGAGAGTTGAGAAAACAAGTAAAGCCAGTTTTACTTTGGTAACTGTGGTATGTTGCCCACATACCACATGCATTTGCTGAGATCCATCTGTGTTTTTTTTTTTTTTTTTCTTTCCGCATGCCGCTAACGTCCGTTGGGTGCCAGGTTTGGGACTGTTGAAACATGACAGTAAGCAGGACTTTGTCTCTTTGCTCAGAAAGTTTCGATTCTACTAGGAATATCCAGTGGGCAATGATAAAACTGTGTGAAATGCTTCCGTTGGAAAGCCACGGTGCACTCCGGTTCACCCTGGGAGGACTGAGTGGGGAGGAGGGGATCAGCTCGGTCTGGAGGCATCAGGAAGATTTCCTGCAAGAGGTGCCATCTGGGAGGAGGGCTCTGCATCATTTACACTGTGGAAGAGGGGCCACAGATCTTTTAAGAAAGGGGTCGATCTGAGAATGTTTTCCTCACCCCTTTGAAACAAACTGCCTCCTGAGCAAGGCCCTTTTTTGCTTTCTTGTGTTTCTCTCTCTAAGCTTCTCGCTCTGGACCTCACGGACACGAGAAGGGAGGCTTGTGGGTGGGAGATTAAAGGAGTGGCAGTTTTAGGCACTTTGGGAATAGCCACAATTTTCTTTCTCTGTGTGGCTTTGAAGCACCAGTCATAAGCTTCCTACAAAGGTACTGATGCTTTTTTCTTCAAGGAGAATTTTTTTTTTGAAGATTTTATTTATTCATTTGAGACAGAGAGATAGAGACAGAAAGAGCATGAGCAGGTGGAGAGGGAGAAGGAAAGGGAGAAGCAGACTCCCCGCTGAGCAGGGAGCATGGTGTGGGGCTCCATGCCGGGATGCTGGATCATGACCTGAGCCAAAGGCAGATGCTTAATCATCTGAGTCACTCAGGCGCCCCTTTCAGGGAGCATTTTAAGCACTAAAGCTTGGGAAAAAACTTTCCCCTAGACAGGATGTGGTGGCCTCTGGGGAGCATTTTCGGTAGTCATTTTTGGGGTCCTTGAAAAAAACGGACTAATCAAAATGTCAACATTTAAGTAAATTTGGGCAAAAGATTTGTGGTCTTAGATCTGGACATTTGTAAGATATCTTCATTTTCAGCCAAGGCAGAGGGTAAATTTCTGAAGAATTTCTTGTTCTGAAGAACAAGAAGCTGAAAAGGAACATGTCTTGTCCAAGAATGCTAAAACTGACTTACGTTATTTATAATATTTATATGTCATTTGTGTAACATTTGTTTACTCCACAAACATTTACTGAAAGTCATCCATGCTTCAAGCATTTATCATGCATTGTAACTATGGAAGTTAGATGCATCTCTGTCTGAACAGGTTCAGTTGAATTAGGTAATGTGACAAATCCCCTACAGAAGGATGGGGAAGACGCTGGGAACTATGGAATCAGGAAGCTCTTTCCCTGCTGTAATATTGTGGAGTGACATTGAGGAGCCTTTGGAAAGAGAATTAATAACAAAGACATAGATGAGAAGAGATACAATAAAAACATTGAGATGAGTCACTCTTGGGGTTGGAATCATGAAATTCATGATTTTTTTTTTCCCTTTATATTTCTCTGTATTTTCTGCAACTTCTTCAGTAAATACATTATTTTAATGGGCTGTGACCTCTGGCCAAGCTTTGGTTCTCCCCCTTACTAGGCTGATTTGGGGGCTTATTTAGCTTCTCTGAGCTGCAGTTTTTATTCTGTTGTTGTTGTTTTTATATGTGAGATGATGATAATAATACTTAACTCTTGGGTTGTTTTGAGGATTAAATGAAATAATACATTCAAAGCTCTTAGGGGATAGTAACCACAGAAAATATGTGGTTAGATTATTATTAACTTAATGTTATTGAAATAATATGAAAACATGAATGGAGACCTCAATAGGTATATATTTGAAGATAATTTTCATTGAAAGCTCCACTCTAGGAAAAACTTCACGATTGCTTGACTGCTTTTTGCCTCAACAGTTTCTGCTTATGACTTTGTTTCTTCTTTCTCTCCCTTCACCATCTATAGGCTTTTGGTTTTCAGTTCCGCTCTTGTTAAGCATTGTTTCCTTGGTAATTCTCCTGGTTTTAATTTCTATCTTATTATACTGGAAACGTCATCGGAACCAAGACTGAGGTAAGTTATCACAGGAAGTACAAAGAAGGAAACAAATGATTTTTTAATAGCACTGTGGGGGGCACAGGAAGATGTAAATAAAGGCTGGCAACCGTGTGTTCTGCTTGTTGTTGCTGGTGTTTTAGAAGACTTTGGGGTTCATTTTCATGCAGTTGGACATTAAACTGCATATTTCTGCTTTCGTTTGCTAAGATCATTTAATGGCTAATTATTTGTAAGTTAAGAGTAAGGGTTGTTGAGAGCAAATGTGGAAAATATTTGTCTGATCACTGTAGAGTCAGCTGATAGCAACACCAGAGGAAAAAATTCTCAGTACCCATGCTGTATTCTTCTGTCAGTTAATGGGAAAGATAATCTCTTTTCCTTTTACAGCGCTCCCCAGGCCAGCTACTTCTTGTAAGAGACTCTGAAATTTTCCAGTATACTCACCAATTAAGTAGTATTTTCTCTGCTATACTCTAACTATGTGTCAAACACTAGAGGCAGCATACAGGTGACCTAGACTTATAACTAGGTCATGTTATTCTATCCTTATAGACTATAAATTTTTCTCTGTCCCTACAACAGCTCTCACAATGTCTTATGTATATTAAGTGCTCAATAAACTTTCATTAAGAAAGTGAATGAATCATTGGATGGTTGGATGGATGGGTGGGTGGACAGATGGATGGATGGATAGATTCTCAAAGTGAGGTTTTCAATTCTCATTTTCTTATTTTATTTTATTTATTTATTTTTGAAGATTTTATTTATTTATTTGACAGACAGAGATCACAAGTAGGCAGAGAGGCAGGCAGAGAGAGAGGAGGAAGCAGGCTCCCTGCCGAGCAGACAGCCTGATGCGGGGCTCGATCCCAGGACTGTGGGATCATGACCTGAGCCGAAGGCAGAGGCTTTAACCCACTGAGCCACCCAGGCGCCCTCTTTTTCTTATTTTAACTTCAGTACCTCATAAAAGCTGAGTCTAAAATCTTGGGAGATATTATAAAATGAGATGCTATAAAACAAGAGGAGTCAGCTAGAGAGAGAGAAATATTTTTTTGTTTGTTTGTTTTCGGGAGGCAGTGCGTAAGTTATTAAAGTTAATGCAAAGCTTCAGTTTATGGTATGTGTGATGGGGATTTCCAAGGGTTAAAAGGCTGATAAGGTAGTAGTTTTTTCCATCTCAGATGATCTATCCATCCATCCATCTGTCCACCCACCCATCCATCCAACCATCCAATGATTCATTCACTTTCTTAATGAAAGTTTATTGAGCACTTAATATACATAAGACATTGTGAGAGCTGTTGTAGGGACAGAGAAAAATTTATAGTCTATAAGGATAGAATAACATGACCTAGTTATAAGTCTAGGTCACCTGTATGCTGCCTCTAGTGTTTGACACATAGTTAGAGTATAGCAGAGAAAATACTACTTAATTGGTGAGTATACTGGAAAATTTCAGTTTTTTCCATCTCAGATAGGGAAGGAAAAAACTGTGTTTTTTTTTTTTTAATTTTTTGGTCTGAGAAACTTCTTTTTTTTTTTTTTAAGATTTTATTTATTTATTTGACAGCAAGAGAGAAACAGCGAGAGCAGGAACACGAGGAAGGGGAGTGGGAGAGGAAAAGCAGGTTTCCTGCCGAGCAGGGAGCCCGATGTGGGGCTCCATCCCAGGAACCCCGTATCACAACCTGAGTGGAAGGCAGACGCTTAACGACTGAGCCATCCAGGAGCCCTAAACTGTTGTTCTTTTTAAAAGTTAAATCATAAGCTCATGTTGTAGGTTTTTCAGACACTTAATTTTGCCTTATGTAAACTACCAGATTAATCCTTGTGATTTTACAAGAATAGCAACACATCTTCAGTGTCAATGACCCCTTTGCAAAAGTAGATAAGAGAAACTGTTCTGTGGGAAAAGGAGATTACAGATCAGATAATTTTATGCATATAAACATAGGCCCATAGAATTCATTAGTGCTCTGCAGAATGTCAAAGGCAGAAGGCTCTTTGGTTTTACTTTACCCCAAAACATCATTTTTCCCATTAGGACTTGAAGCCAGAGAGGGAAATTGACTTCCTTCCCTAAGATCACACAGCTAGTTAACGACAGGCTTAGGGCTAGAACCCTGGCTTGGTCAGCTGACCTCTGCCAGAATGTTCTTCCAGCTCTGATGTCCTGGAGTCCTGACTTGAAAGGCACTATTGGGTTGCATGTATTTTAGCCCTTGTTTGCTGTTACTGCTATATTCTTTTGGAAAGTGTGAGGAAAGAAGTATGAAGTGTTCAAATTCATCTTAAAAAGTCCCTGTTGGACAAGAATCTTATAATACAATCATTTAAGCCCAAGGTAAATTCCACTAGAATGGGGCACTTGCAAAATCATGGTCCTTTGTTCATTAAGTAGGTCTTGGGTTTTCTGGAAAACACTATTGTTCAATGTTTTTTTCCAGTTCCTGAAACAAGGGGAGTAAACTTAACTTTGTTTCCGAACTTTTTCTCATTTATGAAAATAAACACCTGAACATCTGTAGAAGCTTGCAAGCACTGGGATTGCCGTTTACGGATGATGCCTTCATGACATATGACCAAATCAGTTAACTACATTCAATGTTCTGTGTCACATTTTGGGTGACTGAATTTTTTTGCTGGTTTCAAATATTTTAACAGCCAGATCATTTGGTCCCATTTACTTAAATAGCTAGTAAAACTAAGTGTCGATTATGCTGGAGACTTAAACACTCAAGACCAAAACTGAAGTTATACAAAAAGTTGGGAGAAAGAGAAGAAAACCATAGAAGATGTTGACACTTTAAATTTCTTTTAAAAATTCTGATTATCAGGGCACCTGGGTGGCTCAGTGGGTTAAAGCTTCTGCCTTCAGCTCGGGTCGTGATCCGGGGTCCTGGGATCGAGCCCCGTGTCGGGCTCTCTGCTCAGCAGCGAGCCTGCTTCTCCCTCTCTCTCTGCCTGTCTCTCTGCCTACTTGTGATCTCTCTCTGTCAAATAAAGAAATAAAATCTTGAAAAAAAATTCTGACTATCAATTTGTGACAAAAGCGAATGGACTTACTACATTTGCTTCTCTTTCCTTGCCCTTACTTTGGGTTTTCTCTTTTTTTCTTCTCTTTTTCTTTCCATCCTCCTAAACACCTAATGCTTTTGGATGGGCAGGGAAAGAAACATGATCAGTCAAAGATGACACTCAGTTCCTGAACCCAGTGACTGGAGCAATGGTGATGTGTTTAAAGATAAAGAAGTGAAAAGGGGGAACTGAATGTGTGTGAGCGTGTGGGTGCTTGTGTCCAAGGTTCATGCAGAGAGAAAGAGGAGATGAGGGATGAATTAACTCTTGAACTCACTGAATGTGAGTAGAAAAGAATCCTCTCTAGGAAGCTGCTCAGTGGTAAGATGAATCTAGTTAAGTAAGGTTTGGCTCTGTTACATAAGGAAGTACGGCAATAGCAAAGTCTATATTAGATCAAAATCACTTATTCTTTGCACACAAAGCACAAGCAGATGCATAGTTTTGGGATAGAGGCATGATCTCTAATGATGAGGTTATTTTTGTAGAAAAAGTAGACTCTCTTTTTCTTGAGATCCTCTTTAATGCCAAAAAGAATGGTGTTCTTTTCACCAGTAAAGGTGCACTCTGGAGGAAGGTATGATGACTTAGAGGCATTTTTCTCTTTGTAGCATTCCTGATGGGATCACTGCAGTTACTTCCCATGAGACTACAGCAGTAAGATAATAGGTTGAAATGTTTTCAAAGAACATCCTCTTTTCTTTCTGTTTTGTGAATCCACTGCTTTATTACTAAAATAGAAAGTGAAAAAATAAAATAAAATTTCCTAGGGAAATTTTCTCCCATTTTATAACAGTTCTTGCTACTAAAGCCATGTTGATGTCATAAATTTGCCCCTTCCACATACAATGAAATTAAATTTGGGCTTGAGAATAACCTTTTATTTCTCATTAGTCAACCCAGCAATGATTACATGCTTCCCAGAAACTAACCTCACTTTGGGGCAGATCTTAATAGACAGATAATCACCTCGGTCTTTGAAATTTTTGTCTTGAGTACTAGTTTTCTTTTGTTTGTTTGAGCCGAGGCAGAATTGTCAAACAATAGAAAATTTAGACATTCTTATGAAGTGCGTATGCCAAATTTCACTTTTTCTTCAAGTACTATATCAAATAACAGAAATGCCCAATGAACAATATAATGAAATTAGTGACCAGTTAGGACAATACAAAGAGTATTTGCTTCTAAAATAATAAGAATCTTTGCATTGTATATAAACTGTACTTATGTCTGTCTCCCTGAGGCAGGCTGCATGAATGGTAGCCAACATCCTGCTGCAGTTTCCTCATAGCTCTAAGCAGAAGAAATGAGGTGTTTTAATGAGAAAAATGTGAGGCAATCTTTATTGAACTGCTTAGGTCAAAAATGCTGGGAGAAATCTTGCATTCCAACATATTTTTCTACAAGAGTTTACCCTTGAAAAGGGGCGGAAGCCATCCATCATATCAAAATGTCATGACCAGTTGACAGAGTTACTCGCCAGCAGTACCTTCAGTCTCGACCTTCTTGCCCACGCTGTTCTGTTTTTTACCACAGACAGCAGACACTGGAATTTTTGGCAGGTTTTAAGTATTCGAGTTTCTGGTAGAGAAAACTGTACTTATTTACTTAAGATTACACAAAGAATGAGAGGTAGCACCAAGATAAAATCCCAGATCTTTTCATGCCTTTTCAGCTTAGGTACTGGAAACCTGGTAGCCCAGGAAAAGCCCCTGGAAGGTCTACTTTGTGACCATTTCCAGCCCAAAGTCCCGTGAGTTAGTATCCAGAGAACAAAGCTCAAGGTCTTATAAATAAAATACATGTCGATTATTTGGAATTCTTTGACTTTCTTTCTCTTTTTTTAACTTTTTTTTTAAACTTTCTTTTTTTTTTTTTTTTTAACTTTTAGTCCTAATAGTCTTAAGTGATTCTGCAAGACATTATTTCTTAGAATTACTTATGTCCCTTGGAAAGAGTCATGGTCTCCCCACTTCACATTGGGTCAGAAATGTCCTTATCTTTGCCAATGAAATATGCACAGGTGTATTCTATTCTTACTGATCCTTCTTCAAATATGTTAGGATAGACATTATAAATGTTTGAAGTTAATACCTTGATCTTTCTTTTATCCAGAGCCGTAGAGGAATCACACAGAACCCTGAAAAGTTACGCCCTGGTCTACTTGAATCTGACTCAGGAGGAAGGCAGGAGGAAACGGATGGTTCTCTGAGGGACAGAAAGAGCAGAAGAGGTAGGGGTAAAAAGACCTAAGAATTTCAAGATTTTCTACTGCCATCTAAGCTACCCAGTGGTTGTGGGAGTTCTAAAAGGAAGTCGTTTTACCTCTCAAGTCTGTTGTAGGACTTGATTTTGTGAAGCAATGAAGTATTGTGCTATTGAATGGAGACTGGACTTTGAATCAGTAGCCACAACTCAGAGGCTGACTCTGGCTCCATCGAAGGGCAACCCTCTGTTCATCACTTTATCTCAATGAGCATCCGCACCTGCATCTAGAAAATTAGGAAGTTGGATGAGATAGTTTGCCATTCTGCTCTAAAAACTGATGTAATTCCAGGGAAAAAAAGGAATCAAGAAATGAAGAAGAGAAAGGAGAACACGGGAAGGTGTTAAGGACCAAAGAACTTTTCTGAGATGACCTTTCACCTTTCTGTTGCTGTTTGATCTCTTCCATATAGTTCTTAGGTCCACAAGTGTGTTTCCTCCTCATGTGGTGGTGGTAGTTCTCTACCTGCTCACTGCTCTGTTAGTAAGTGATCTTTCCAGAACCCTTGGTTTCACTGCTGTCCTTCATGCCCTTCTGTGACTGACGTTTAGCACAATGAATATGAGACTGAATTCACAGCAAAGTAACATTGGCAACCTTAACTTTGCTTATCTACTTGTATAGAAGAATAAGTATTATTAGCCCAGCAGCTCACATTTAAAAAAAAAAAAAATTCCTGTCCCATTTGACTTATAACAGGATCCAGTTGTATACCAATCATTGTGAATTCAAAAGGAAATATATGATAAAATAAAAAGAGGCATTTAGGAAGTTTCAAATTCAGTTCAAAGTCAATTCAAATGCTTCTCTTTCCTGGCTTCTTTTCCCGTGCATTAACTTCTCACAACAGTAGAGAAGGTGCGTAGGGGTTTACAAATCCCTTTGTTTTAAATATATTGTTCTAACTAGTGGAACATTTTTGAACTCTTAAAAATCACAAGACCAAATTAGTGACATTTGCAGTGCCCTTTGCTTTCTTGTCTCTGCTCAGTGACCTAAGAACTAAAGTATATGTTGTTTTCACTATTGAATTGGGTATTTGTATATTTAGTAAGCTTTTCATATGTTATTTAATTCTGTATTATTTCTTAGATTTGTATTAAGATACTGGATGATTTAAAGTGTCAAATCTAAGTGTTTTGTTCATGACACTCTTTTGGAAAATGGGGACATTAATGATAATCTTTAGATTTTCTCTCCGTGTGGGAAAGCCTCCCCTCCCCTCTCTTACCCACTAGAAGATGCCAGTAACGTTTCTGATTCATCACAAAGTAACAAATCAGATAGGTCACAAATCCTGATCTAGCCAGTGGAAGCTCCATCAAGTTGATAACTGTGTCCTTTGGATGTGACCTCATCAATGTGAGAGCACTTCCTCATATATGCTCTTTTGGTTTTGTTTTAGGTATCAACTTTGCAAACTGATTAGCTTGCTACAGTTCTGAATATAATCGGAGCTACCACCCTGCCCTGTATCTCAATGGTCAGATCAGGCAGGATAACTAAAGCAGCAATTCTCAAAAATTTAGGATGTGTTTAAAAACATTATTGAGGATCCTCAAGAGCTTTCTTGTAAAGAGAAGTGTTTGCTGATACTTACCACATTTGAAATTCGTGCTTATAAATTTTAAAAACAAAAATATATATGCATGCATTCTATTAGCCATCAGAATGACATCAACATTACGCATCCCATAGTTTCTGGGAAGTTCCACATCATGACTATGGGAGAATGAGCGTGAAAAAGGCAAATGATGTAGCGGCGTGATGATGCCAGGTTTCGGCTTTTGTGGACCCCCTGAAATGGTCAATGGACAATAGTAAAGACTGCTTGTTTAAAGAGTATGCAAAGGAGGAGACCACCTTTTGAGAAGATTTCATGTCTTTCCCAAAGAAACTCTTTATTAAACAGATATATTTATAATGCCTAAGCATTCCATTATTTCATCATAACTTAATGCAGAGAGCCCTAGGACTAATCCTTCTTCATCACTAATACAGGAATACCTCAGAGATATTGTGGGTTTGGTTCCAGACCTCTGCAAAAAAGCAAATATCACAATAAAACAAGTCGGATGCATTTCTTGGTTTACCAGTGCATATAAAAGTTAATGTTGACAGTATATTGCAGTCTGTTAAGGTTACATTAATGTTATGTCTAAAAGAAACTATGTGCACACCTTACTTTAAAAATACTTTATTGCTGGGGCACCTGGGTGGCTCAGCAGGTTAAGCCTCTGCCTTCGGCTCAGGTCATGATCTCAGGGTCCTGGGATTGAGCCCCGCATTGAGCTCTCTGCTCAGTAGGGAGCCTGCTTTCCCCTCTCTCTCTGCCTGCCTCTCTGCCTACCTGTGACCCCTATCTGTCAAATAAATAAGAATAAAATCTTAAAAAAATACTTTATTGCTAAAAATGCTAACCATCATCTGAACTTTCAGCAAATCAAAGCCACTGATCACAGACCACCTAAAAAATAGAATAGTAATGAAAAAGTTTGGAAAGTTGCAAGAATTACCAACATGTGACACAGAGACGTACACTGAGCAAATGTTTTTGGAAAAATGTCACCGATAGACTTGCTTGAGGCAGGGTTGCCACAAACCTGCAATGTGTAAAACACGGTGTCTGTGAGGTGTGATAAAACAAGGTACACTTGTAATTCAATTAAATTGGCTTATGAAATGGCTTATCAGTTACCTTGGAGGATATTGAGAGAGTTGGACTTAGAGTAATAGGTTGTGATGGACAAGACCTGGGAGGGTCATAGCCAGTGAAGGCAGAAGGAGGAAGGAGTGACCCGAACTCTGTCCAAGAAAGCGGATGCATGGGAAACACATTTCTTGCCCTGTGACTCCTGCCCCCTCACCCCTGGGAGGAGCTCATCAACTCCTCCATGCTTATTCTGAATGTTCCAGCGAAGGGTGCTTGTTCTAAATTTGTGAATTGGAAAGAGGCAGCTTGGGCTTTGCATGTTTATGTAGGACTGGGAAAGTTGTAAACATTCGAGTCACTTAGAATAATTCAATCACATATTTCTGTTGCTGGTAAAAATTTAGAAAAATTCCAAGGTGGTGATAAACCTGCCTCAGAGACAGGGGAAATCAAAAGAAGCCTTTGTGCTTAAATAAAACTAAAACTGAAGATGAGAATTTGGGGGAGTGTGTAAAAATTTATTAATCACCCACCAGGCAACATTTTATAAATATAAGTTTAAGAGTACAAAATCCATATTGTAACTAGAGATCATAAAGCTTTGGTTAAAACAGTTTTCTTTTTATACAAACAAACTTTCTTCTATGGCTATTCTTAGCCTTCTAAGAAAGAGATTTAACTTTAAAAATAAAGCTCCCTAGGGGCGACCTGGGTGGCTCAATGGGTTAAGCGTGGGACACCTACCTCGGTGGGGGGGCTCCATGCTCAGTGGGGAATCTGCTTCTCTCCTGCTCCCTCTGCACCCCCCCAACCATTCATGAGCGGTGCTCCCTCTAAAAATAAATAAATAAAATTAAAAAGAAAAAAACAACACACTCACAAAAAGAAACCATGGCTGAGTTTTTTAAATAAACGGGGTAGGTGCTATGGTGAGTACTGTGAATTGTGTAAGACTGATGAATCACAGACCTGTACCCCTGAAACAAATAATACAGTATATGTTAATTAAAAAAAAAAAAATCAAATAAATAAATAAATAAATAGACAAACTCCCTAAATGAATTTCTCACAATCATGATGTTTTCTGATTTGGGGGTTTTATATTTGCTCCCAAGGTGTTCCAGATTCGTTGTCAGTCTCCCTGCCACAGTTGCTCCGTACAAGGTCACCCAGAGCTGCGATTCATTCCTAAGCAAGCGAGCTTCTGCACAGGCATCACATTCATTTGAGCATCGTGCAATCAGGAACATGTCAAGGCCCATTTTTCTGTGTGAAAAATGAAGTCCTAAGCCCTTGAGTGACTTTCCTCAGGTAACACTGTAAACCTGAGAGGGTCTAAAACTCCAGCTGAGAACCCCAGGCTTCCTACCCAGGGCGCTCTCAGACCTCTGACCTCTGCACTCATCTCCTGATTCAGCCCACACTGTTCTGTCTGTGCTTTCAGAATCCAGCTCCTCCCCTCAATCCTACTCTTTGGCCCAAACCATCCCTGTCTTTTTCTGAGACCGTTGTCATAGCTTTCTTTTTCGTCTCCCTGCTTTTTTCTCCCCTGCTCAACCTATTCTTGTAACTGTTTTAAAATGTGAGGCAATAAAAATCATGTCATTCTACATACACAAAATGTCGCAATGTTTCCCATATTATTTATTTATTTATTTTTAAAAAGATTTTATTTATTTATTTGACAGATAGAGATCACAGTAGGCAGAGAGGCAGGCAGAGAGAGAGAGGAGGAAGCAGGCTCCCTGCTGAGCAGAGAGCCCGATAGGGGGCTCGGTCCCAGGACCCTGGGATCATGACCAGAGCCGAAGGCAGAGGCTTTAACCAACTGAGCCACCCAGGCGCCCCTCCCATTTTTTTTTAAATTTAAATTTATTTATTTATTTTTATTTTTTATAAACATATATTTTTATCTCCAGGGGTACAGGTCTGTGAATCGCCAGGTTTACACACTTCACAGCACTCACCATAGAACATACCCTCCCCAATGTCCATAACCCCACCCCCCTTCTCCCAACCCCCCCTCCCCCCAGCAACCCTCAGTTTGTTCTGTGAGATTACTTGTCACTTATGGTTTGTCTCCCTCCCGATCCCATCTTGTTTCATTTATTCTTCTCCTACCCCCTTAACCCACAATGTTGCATTTCCACTTCCTCATATCAGGGAGATCATGTGATAGTTGTCTTTCTCCGCTTGACTTATTTCGCTAAGCATGATACCCTCTAGTTCCATCCACGTCGTTGCAAATGGCAAGATTTCATTTCTTTTGATGCGCCCCTCCCATTTCATTTAGAGTAGAAGCTGAAGTCTTTACGTGGACTATAAGGCTCCTCACGGTTGGGCCCCTTGCTCCCTCTCTGAAATCAGCTGCTCCCTTTTCTCTTGGTCATGTTCTGGCAGCCACTCTAGCCTCCTCGGATTTCTTCATCTTCAGACATGCTTCCACCCCAGGGTCTTGGCACCTACTCTTTTCTCTGCCTGGAATGTTCTTTCTGAAGATAACCACATAAGCCATTTCCCCCAACAAATACTCTCCTTCTCCTGCTTTATTTTTCTCTGTTGCACGCACCTCCACCTAGCATATGCCATGCTTTCTTTTTTCATGTGTTATGTGTCTTCTCCCATTAGATAGTAAGCAGAGATTTTTTATCTGTTTCTTGCTTGATATTTTTCCTAACACCTAGTACAGATGGCCAAGAAATATTTTTTGAACAATTTCATGTTATGGTAATACATCATGGCAAGGAGGACTAGTTCAAATAACTTTGCACTGAAACATCCTTCCTGGACTGTGGGAACGTGTGATTGACCTAGACTGCAGGAAAAGGTCTTTTAGAAATTGTGATCATGAGGCATAGGGACAAGGATAATTTCGAGCCAAAAGAGGGGTTGTCAACTCCACTCCTGGCACTCATTAGCGTGTGATCTTGGGCCAGGCACTTCATCTCTCTGAATTTATGTTTCCTTAGTTATTAATTGAGCGTGTACTTTGTCTTGCGGAATGGCTATAAGGGCTCAAATAAGAAGGGCTGTGTCTCTCAGTGCACCCAAGTGCTGACACATGTCTGCCCCGTTTGCTCAAAATTCCCACTGATAACAGCGAGGGCCTCATGTCCTCAGTTGTTCTTCAATCCCTCCTCACCCCACAGCCAGTCCCACCCTTGTCCAGAAATGGAAGTGGGGCTGAGGAGGATGGGGCCTGCTGGCAGTTGGGGCTGCTCTCTTGCTGGGCAGAGAAATATCTGGCTGGGCTTGTCTCCAACAGAAGCAGACACCCAATGTGCTGTCTGGGACGACTTGGCCTTCCCTTGTCCTGAAAGAGAATAAAACACACAAAGGTTAAAGTCCTTTCTCCTTAGTGTTGGCTTTCTGTTTTTCCCTTTTTCCTTTAACAAGAAGTTTATTTAAACGACAAGACTCTTGACTTAAGGGGAAAACCGGCTAGGATTCATTTCCCTTAGAGTCATTTGTCCCTGCTTACAGAGATTGCCTTACAGGTAACAACTATATACAAAAAGTTATAAAATCGTCCTTGGTTTTACAATGGTACATGGAAAGTATTAAAATTCTCCAATTGAACAAGGCATGCAGGGGACCTTTATGTCATTCTTTTTTGTTAAACAGTGAGAACAAAAGAACTTTCTGGAATATAAACCGGAGGAGGTGGCAGCAGTGGTGGTTGGAAGGCAGCATGGGCCTCCTGACTAGAGTTCCATCATCTTGTTCTATAGTATTAACAGCCATGACCTGCCATCAGAGATGGCAGAGAGCCCTCCTTATAGAGGACACCAAAATGGACATCCCTGAATTCTCTCCTTAGACTTAATGTTGCTTAAGCAGATCTCATACTATGTTGTGACCCAAGGGCCTTGCCAGAACTTGGAAGGTTCCAGAGGACTTATATAGCTTAAAGATAGCCTGGAATTTTATTCCCTCTTTCTGTCTGTCCCCATTGGTTTCTGAGAAGCCAAGCCAGTTCTGTAGCTGCCTAGACGTGGCTGGAACTGTCCGGGGAGAGAAGATGCTTCTTTCTTCTTCATCTGAGAGCTAGCTTTAATTTACAAATCCCTTGGAAGGATGGAATGTATTCCCCAAGGGAACTCCAGGCCTGTCAAGGTGCTTTTGATTATATCTGATTTGACCAGGTTCTATCCCCAAAATGTCATCAGAAGCCACCATCTTGTATAAACCAAAGACAACAATAGTTTGAGACCTGAAGTCTCAAGAGCTGATGGGCATATGCTTCTTGGGAGGTTGAAAACTTCCTGCCATATGCCAAGGGACACAACACCCTATGAGTCTCTTTGCAAGAGACTAAGTAGGAATCACAGCAAGTCAGCATTAGAAGTAATTTCAAATGGGGAAACTGAGGCCCAGAGATGGCAGGTGACTCACCGAAACTACACAGGCCTCATTTCTTTACCAGGAGAGACAAAAGAAACAGGTGATAGAAATTCCCAGTGTAGCCCAGACAGACCCTTCTGCGGCCTGATAGAAGCTGGTTCAGGGTACTGACTCAGCCAAGAAAAAACATTTCCTAAGTTTAAATATAGCTTAGGAGGAGGTCGGGTCTCTAGGGGAACCCCAAATTTTCCTGAACTCCTCCCTCTGCATGAGGTTCAAAGCTGTTCCTATTACTGGTTTTTGATGTAGTTCCAGCTTCTCTCAGAGTGAACAGGTAAACATCTGGTTTGATACATGCTACATGCAGTGAAATTCTGGAGAATTCTTTCCTCAGCTAGCGTAGTTTTGACTGTTTCAGCAAGATTATTTTTTGCCTTGGATCTTGACCACAGTGGAGGGGGGCACATTCTTGGGTAGGGAGGGGAAAGTTTTTCTCAGGTTAAAAAGAGAAACAAAGAAAACCAAGAATCACTTACGAAGCGAACACTTAACAAAGCCAGACTTGAACGAATTTCCATTCATTCTCATCAAGTTTCAAAACCTAAACACATCAGAGAACATTTCAACACGGGCAAAAGATGAATAGAAAGAAAACAAATGATTTCACGAGTTTGGAGCTCATGTGTGGCTTGGTTTATTGAACAAAGCGGTGGATGAGAGGCAATGGGGTCATTAGATGAAGTCTGTGGTGACTAGTTTTTAGAACAACTAAGTATATAATCATTTTTTGGCCATATAAATATTACAGCGACATGACCTTTATTTCTTTATTTCTTTTTTTTTTTTTTAAGATTTTATTTATTTATTTGACAGAGAGAAAGATCACAAGTAGGCAGAAAAGCCGGCAGAGAGAGAGGAAGGGGAAGCAGGCTCTCCATTGAGCAAGGAGCGTGATGCGGGGCTCGATCCCAGGACCCTGGGATTATGACCTGAGCCAAAGGCAAAAGCTTTAACCCACGGAGCCACCCAGGTGCCCCAACATTTCTTATTTACCATCTCACATGCATCTTTCTGCCATTGGGTTTGTGATGTTCACCACACATCTCGCAGCAGATAGCATTTATCAAGTACTGTTCCAGCTGCCCACCGTCCTGGGTCCTGAGAGATCGTCGCAGAGGGAGGCAGTAATAGAATCTTTTCCTAGAGAGATTTGACAGGCAAATTAACCTATCTGCATGTATTTAAGAACATTAGATATCATGAAGTAATGTTATGAATATGAAATAAAATTTAGCAATGTGCTTATTATAATTCCATTTATACTTGGATTACATATGTAAGGATAGGATATCTTGAGTATGGATGATAGGCAATGTGATGCTGATGTGTTGATCAGCGTCGAAACGGAGGTTCATTACACTCTCCCATCTTGTTTTGTGTATGTCTGAAAATCTCATAATCTGAAATTTGAAGCAAAGAACTAAGCTCCAACTTGGTTCCTAACCAGCTGCTTGAGGGTGGCCTTTCATCTAAGTGAGAAAATTCTCTCCTCTCTTTTCACGATCTATTCATCTCTGCTGCCTTTTTGTGTGGTTTCCAAATAAAATCTTTCTTCAGTCAATAACTTTGAATTCCTTACTTGAGATCTTTATCGATGAAAATACAATGTGAATATTGTAAAACTTAAACACGTATTTTATTTCTCATCCTCAGATACTCTAAGCTATTACAGCCAGCTATGGGCACACTTTCAAACCCAGTGCCGATGAACCAGACCCAGGACCCATGCCTTTCTACTCACTGGAGTGCTCATTTCACAGCAATCTTCCAGAGTAAATGACTAAGGACACATGGTCCATTTAATGAGCACCTATTCTTGGGCCACATGATCTTAGCCCATTATAGAATCACTTAGAACTTCTGCTGGTTTGGAACAATGCGGCAAGAAGCATTTGTGGGCACAGTCAGTGCCTTTGCTAAGAAATATGCTGAGGTCAGAGTACTTTCTACTGCTTAGCGCTTCAAGTAAAAAACCAGTGCTAGGAAAGCTGGTACTTTCCTGGAGGAACTGACCTACTACCTCCTCTCTGATTCTTATTAACTAACTGACTGATTTTCCCTTCTTGCCTTGACTAACAAGAAGGCCAGGTCCAGTTAAGCAGTTACTTTCCAGTTATAAAAATGATAAGGGCGCCTGGGTGGCTCAGTGGGTTAAGCCTCTCTGCCTTCGGCTCAGGTCATGATCCCAGGGTCCTGGAATCGAGTCCTGAATCAGGCTCCTTGCTCAACAGAGAGCTTGCTTCCCTTCCTGCTCAGCGGGGAGCCTGCTTCTCCCCCGCCCTGCCCCGCCTGCCTCTCTGCCTACTTGTGATCTCTCTGTCAAATAAATAAATAAAATCTTTATAAAAATGATAAATAATAAATGGTTATCATAGAAAAGTTGTAAATTATGCAAGAACTGAAAACAAGGGAAAGAGAGGCATCAAAAATTAACCTATTATCCCGTCATCCAGAAAAACCACTGTTAAGATTTTTTGTAAGACCCAACTATGACAGCCAGTTAATGGAACTGAATTTACCATTATGGTTGGTATGAATGCCAACCTTTTATTTGGTTCTGATCATCTCAATTTATGACTTTTTAAGTGTATGTATTTTTTTTATTATGTTCAGTTAGTCACTGTATAGTACATAATTAGTATTTGATATAGTGTTAAATATATGTATTTTGAAACAGTTTCAAATCAGTTTGGAGAAGAAGAAGGGCAAATAAAAATTAATCCTTAAAATAATATGGCAATAATATGAGGCAACTATTGCCAAATTGGGTCCCCTGACCTAATACCTACCTGACTGTGGGATTATAACGATTATATCAAATGAGTCACTGGTCACACATTGAAAATGTCAAAGTACTATACAGTAATGATGATTAAAACAGCTAACACTCATTGAGTACTTCGCTCTTTTGCCAGGGACAACTACCCTATAAAAAGCTACCATTTCAGCATTTCAGCCTTTGGTGTTTCTAAACAGTTCATTTCATTCTTTTGTGGGGTAATGAGGTCCACACCTGAATCCCTAAAACCTCAGAATGTGATTTTTTTTAAAGATCTTATTTATTTATTTGACTGACAGAGATCACAAGTAGGCAGAGAGGCAGGCAGAGAGAGAGGGGAGGCAGGCTCCCTGCTGAGTAGAGAGGCTGATGTGGGGCTCGATCCCAGGACCCTGCAGTCATGACCTGAGCCGAAGGCAGAGGCTTAACCCTCTGAGCCACCCAGGCACCCTAAATGTGATCTTATCTGGAAAATAGTTCTATGCAGATGTCATGTAAAATAATGACCATGAGATGAGATCATCCTGGATTATCATAGGATGCCCTAAATCCAATGAAAGGTGTCTTTATAAGACATACATAGAAGAGGGAAAAAGCAGAGTGACCATGGAAATAGAGACTGGAGTGTTGTGACATCAAGTCAAGGAATGCTGGAGCCATCCAAAACCAGACAAGGGAAAGATCTGATTGCCCGTAGAGCCTTCAGAAGGGGTGAGTCATGTGGACAACCTTGATTTTGGACTTCTAGCTTCCAAAACTGGGAAAGAAGAAGTTTCTGCTGTTTAAAGCCACCAAATTTGTGGTGATTTGTTATGGTCAGAGAGGTTAGTAACTAGGAAAGGTATAGTAACAAGGAAAATAATACATTGATCCGGAAAATAGAACAGAACAAGTTCCGGGAAAGTAACAACATTGAAATAATTATTGGCATTGTTCAAGAGTGCAAGGGGTTGAGTTATGAAATCATGGACCTCTGGCAAGTGGAATCGTGGCTTAGCGGTTGAAGAGTCGGAAGGAAAGGGTTTAGTGACTGGAATTGGGTGTCTTTTAAAACTCTGTTGTGTTTTTATTTCCTCAGATTTACATATTTCTGATGACAGTTTTCTGGAATCACTTCTCAGAAATCCCCATATTTTACTTACATCCTTGTCTATTATCCCTGGTTGGGTTAAAAATAATACAGTTAGATCCAAACAGGAAGATTTGTTTCCAGGGCCAGAAGAAGACAATGTTGACAATGCCTGGCAAATAGATTTGGGAATACTGGCAGAGCTTTCTATCTGTGCAGCCATATCCCTGAAGGGGATTCATCTGATGTTTTCCACATCTAGAGGAACAGACTTTGCCACAGGTTCCACCAAGGTCAAAATGGTGAATGATGCTAGCTGGGCAGATTGGATCTCACCAGCTCAGTGTGTGTCTCTCCTGGCATATCCTACTGTATATTTCCAGAATGCTCTTGAATTTTTCATTTCTTTGGTCAAGTCTATAGTCTCCTGTGCTTCTGTTTGGAAGATTGCTTGTGGGGCTATGATTAGGTAGCCAAATCAAAATAATTCTACATAAACAAAATATTTCTCCCACAATTCTAAGACTTGGAAAAGTGGTGAAGTGTTATTTATGTAACCCTAGCCCTATAACACAGCTCTGCCCAAGAAACAACCATTTGGAATAGAATATACATCTTCACAGTCTATTTTCCTTGTCTAAACAAGTCCTGCTTCCCCTTCAAGGCAGAATTTAAGTAACCTCTCTTCTAGAAGAATGTTCTCAGGTTTTCTAGGCTAAGACTCTATGGCTCTTCTACAGATTTTTATTTTAGTGCTTAATGTAGTACTTGATTTTTTTTCAGTGTCCTGTGGAACAAAATCTTATTTTATTTTTCTAAATATTCCCTGTGGCCATCAGAACCAGGCACATAGAAGGTGCTCAACAAATGTTTGAAGAGTACATTAAAGTTGCTTCAAATCTGGGATCATGAAATTAACTTACCTTGTTTCTACTTGAAACAATAGGGGGAAAAGGGAAATTGTTAGAATGCATTACATGTAATAGGCCTACTATTGATTCATGAAACGCTCATGAGTCTGAATTCTGGGACACAACAGAAGATGAACTTCTTGTGGGTTAACAAAATGTGACAAATGTTGAATTAAAGCATGACTGCATAATTAACATCTGCACAATTCAGCATATATTTTAGCATATATTTTGGTGATTTTTTGGCCAAAGATCCTAGTGCGCCTGTCCATTTTTGACCAACACAGATATCCTTCCCCCTAGGAAATTTCAGATAATGTGTTGAGATTTTCCCATGCACAGGTGATTTATAGGCACAATAACCTTCGACGAGTGGGAGGAAGGGAGGTGCTGTTTAATGCTAACAGACAAACACATGGTGGCTGACATTAATGAAAAGGACAAAAGTCACCCCTCTTCCTTAGTAGCAGAGCTGCGGTACAAACTGAGGAGAGCAGATTCCAAAGTCTAAGATCTTTTTTCTCTATCTTGTTATCGAAACAACTTTCCGCAGAAGTAGAAGCTTTCCTGAGAGCTGCCAGTCAGACATGGGAGAAATGATACTGAAAAATCCACCTTTAGAGATCAAGAGGGAATCCCAAAGTTTTGCATACACCTCAAAAGACCTTGCCAACATTTCTCAAATACACCATCTTTGGCATCATTTCCTGACATGTCTTTATCCCTCTTTATGTCAGTTTTTGCAAGAATTCCAGGAGTGACTCCTAGGAAAGGACTCACTCTCTTTGCCATGGTCCCCTTTACTGACTCTGCCTCCCACCAAGTCCCAACTCCAGAAATCCTTTACCTCTGTTCCCTGGAATTCTTTCTTTTTTTTTTTTTTACACTGATGGATGGACTGAAATATACTTTTTATACCATATTACATTAGTTTCAGGGGTACAACATACTGATTCAACAACTCTGTATTACTCAATGCCTGCCACAATAAGCGTAGTCACCATATAACCTTATTACAATGTTATTGACTGCATTCTTTATGCTGTACTTTATGCTGTGACTTCTCTATTGTGTAACTGGAAGTTTGGGGACGCCTGAGTGGCTTAGTCAGTTAAGCGTCTACCTTCAGCACAGGTCATGATCCCAGGGTCCTGGGATTGAGCTCCGTGTCAGGCTCCCTGCTCAATGGGGAGCCTGCTTCTCCCTCTCCTTCTGGCCCCCTGCTCATGTTCTCTCTCTCTCTCTCCTTTATCTGTTGTTCTCAATAGAAGGCAATTTTTACTATGAACCCCAACCCCAGGAGACACTTGGAAATGTCTGGGGACATGTATGGTTGTCACAGCTGGATGCTAAGAAGTTGCTATTGGGGCCTAGCAGGTAGAAGCTAGAGATGCATCTAAACATTCTACAATGCACAAAACAGCCCTCTGAAGCAAAGCATTTTCCAGTCCCAACTTTCAATCGTGCCACAGTTGAGAAATTCCACTTAATATGACCAAGATCCTCAATATAGTAATTCTTATGGATTCCATCATGTCCTTGAAAAAGACCCCATTACAGTCTTAACACCCAGTTCCTCAGAATATGAACTTATTTTGAGATGAAGTCATTGCAGATATAATTAGTTAAGCTGTAGTCATGCTAGAACTGGCTGGACCTCTAATACAATGACTGGTGTCTTTATAAAAAGGATGCCACGTGGAGAGACAGAGACACAGGAAAAACACCACATGAACACGGAGAGATGCAACTACAAGTCAGAGAATACCAGAGATGGCCAGGAAATCACCGGAAGCTAGGAAGAGGCAAAGAAGGGTTCTTTCCTGCAGGTGTCGGAGAGAGCATGGCTCTGCTGACACCTTGATTTGGGACTTCTAGCCTTTAGAACTGTGATACAATAAGCAGCCCAGTTTGTGAGACTCTGTAATGGCAATTTCTAGGAAGCTAATACTTAACGGTTGCAGTGAACTTTAGTTCATTTATGTCTGTCTTGCTGCATTGCCAAGCTGAAATAATGGTGATTGCTAATGCAATAGAAGATACAATCTTGCACAGTTGTATTTATTCCAAACAGGAGGCAAAGAGATCAAAATCTGGTGTACGTTACAGTATTTGTCTATCCAAATCAAGTGATAAAATGTTGCAAGCAAATATGATGAAAATTTGGGTAAGAATGAAACTGGAAAGAAGGCAAATTAAGTGATCCACCGAATTGATATACAAGAAGGTTCTCCAGTGACAGAGCAGAGTCCCTGAAAAGGGCCTTACCCTATACACCTGAGCTGACTCTTTTTGGGGTGTGCTTTGTATTGGTTCACATCTTATAAGTTTCATAATTTTTTTATAAGTTCTATAATTCCTTGACCACTGACAAAGAACCCCAAATCGATAGCATTGGTTTCAAATCTCTGACCAATAACTCCAAGTGCATAATCTTAGCTACTGTGCTGCTTCTGAAATAAAGGGTTTGTTCCACTTTGTTAATTAAATAACTTTGTAAACCTGATACTACACACACACACACGAACACAGAGATAAGGAAAAAATAGAGACGATGCTTTTTTCATATAAATTTATGTTTATGCAAATATAGCAAGTTTAAAAATAATTTTACTGTAATTTGTATATTCTTTATATTAAAGACATTTGAGAGAAACTAACATAGTAAACGAATTATTTTAACTGATGTATTTGTCAGGCTTAGTCATTTTTACCCCTTTACATGCAGTTCGGTACTTAGTATCTGATTTCCTAAATTTATGAGTTTAGGGGTTTTTAAAATTCTTCTTAAAAATGGCCACGGTCGCCAAACTGTGGAAAGAACCAAGATGCCCTTCAACGGACAAATGGAAGGATGAAGGAAGATGTGGTCCATATACACTATGGAGTATCATGCCTCCATCAGAAAGGATGAATACCCAACTTTTGTAGCAACATGGACGGGACTGGAAGAGATGATGCTGAGTGAAATAAGTCAAGCAGAGAGAGTCAATTATCATATGGTTTCACTTATTTGTGGAGCATAACAAATAGCATGGAGGACATGGGGAGATAGAGAGGAGAAGGGAGTTCGGGGAAATTGGAAGGAGAGGTGAACCATGAGAGACTATGGACTCTGAAAAACAATTTGAGGGTTTTGAAGGGGCAGGGGGTGGGAGGTTGGGGGAACCAGGTGGTGGGTATTGGAGAGGGCACGGATTGCATAGAGCACTGGGTGTGGTGCAAAAACAATGAATACTGTTATGCTGAAAATAAATTTTAAAAAAAGATAAAAAAATTATTATTGAGGTATAATTGATATACCATGTTGCATTGGTTTCAAGTGTACAACATGTTGATTTGACAAGTCTGTGCATTACTCAATGCTCACCACGATCATAACTATAGTCACTATCTGCCACCATTACATTATTACAGTATTACAGACTATATTCCCTATGCTGTACTTTTCCATCTCTGTGACTTATTTATTTTAGAACTGGAATTTTGTACTCTTCATTTCCTTTCTCTTTCTTCCATTCCCCCACACACCTCCCCTCTGGCAACCACCAGTTCATTCTCTGTAATTAAGACTCTGTTTGCCTTTTATTGTTCATTCGTTTGTTTGTTTGTGTGTTTGTTTATAGCCCCAGGGAGGGTAGGGGAAGAGCAGAGGAAGAGGGAGAATTTTAAGAGGGCTCCACACCCAGTGCACAGCCTGATGCAGGGTTTCATCCTACAACTCTGAAATCATGACCTGAGCTGAAATCAAGGGTCAGATGCTTAACTGATTGAGCCATCCCCCATTTGTTTTTGCCCCCCTCATTTGTTTTGTTTCTTAAATTGCACAGATAAGTGAAATTATATGCTATTTGTCTTCTTCTGTCGGAATTGTTCCATTTAGCATAATGCCCTCTAGGTCCATCCACATTGTTGCAAAGGGCAAGACCTCATTCTTTTTTGTGACTGAGTAATATTCCATTGTATATAAATACCACATGTGCATTACCCATTCACATATTGATGGACAGCTGGGTTGCTTCTGTATCTTGGCTATTAAAAATAATGGTACAATTAACATAAGGGTGCATATATCTTTTCAAATTAGTGTTTTTGCTTTCTCTGGGTAAATACCCAGTAGTGGAACTATTGGGTCATACAGTATTTTCATTTTTCAGTTTTTGAGGAACCTCCAGCCCATAGTGGTTGCACAAGTTTACATTCCCACCAACAATGCACAAGTTTTTCCTTTTCTCCACATCCTCTCTAATACTTGTTGTTTCTTGTTTTTTTGATGCTAGTCATTGTGGCTGGTGCAAAGTGGTATCTCTCTGCAGTTTTGGTTTTCATTTCCCTGATGATGAGTGATGTTGAGAATCTTTTGTTATGTCTATTGGAATGTCTTTGTATTTTTTTTGTATGTCTTTGTATGTCTTCTTTGGAAAAATGTCTGTTCAGGTCCTCTGCCCATTTTTGAATCTTACTATTTTTTTGTGTGTGTTGAGTTTTATAAGTTTTTAAAATATATGTTTTGGATATTAACCCTTTACTGGATATATCATTTGCAAATATATTTTCTCATTCTCTAGGCTACCTTTTTGTTTTGTTGTTGGTTTCCTTTGCTGTGCAAAAGCTTTTTATTTTGGTGTAGTCCCAATAGTTTATTTGTGTTTTTATTTCTCTCACCTCAGGGGACATATCCATAAATATGTTGCTAAGGCTGATGTCCAAGAGATTACTGCTTATGTTTTGTTTTAGGGATCTTATGGTTTCAGGTCTCTTATTTAGGTATTTAATCCATTTTGAGTTTATTTCTGTATTTCATATGAGAAAGTGATTCAGTTTTATTATTTTGCATGTTGCTGTCTAGTTTTCCCAACACTATTTGTTGAAGAGACTGTTTTTTTCCTGTTGTATATTCTTGTGTCCTTTGTCAGAGATTAATTGACCCTACAAGCATGGGCTTTTTATTCTGTTTCATTGATCTATGTGTATTTTTGTGCCAGTACAATACTGTTTTATTTTTTTTTCAGTACAATACTGTTTTGATTATTCTCACTTTGTTGTATATCTTGAGCTCTGGGACTGTGATACTTCCAGCTTTATTCCTCTTTCTCAAGATTGCTTTGGTAAGTTTCGTTTTAAGATGCTGAAATGCTAAAGAGAATTATATATAAATGTATATGTTTTATTTTCAGCTTTATTAAAGTTGTTTATATGTTTAGGAAGGTATGTTTATGTGGTTTGTATATCTGCTTTCTTAAGTGCTTGAGATTCTTAAGGAAATCCATTATATGAGTGTTTATGGGAATGCAAGTAACCAGGTCTATAGATGTGTTTAAATACGTAAGAACATTGGAATTAGCATATTTATATATATATATATTTTGAATTATATACATTCAAATATAAAATACTTTTACATGTAGTATCTAAAGGATTATGCAAATTTTGTTTGCCAAATGTAAAAACTAACCTAACAATAAATACAAGCTTCATCTAATTTCAAACTAAAAATTCTAAATTTACTAGATTTTTGTTATTATATTTAAAAGCTTAGAGAAAGTATGTTTTTCAAATTATAACTGTAGGCTATTGAATGTCAGCAGTAACACAGACTACTGTAAGTATTGTTTTCAGTACACAAAAGCCTCTATGAGATTTAAAAAAAAAAAAAAAAAAGTCCAACTGATGTCAGCCTGGGATGGTTTCTGATGGAAGATTTCCTCAGAAATCTCTCTGATGAAAGTGACTCTGAGCCTGGAAATGAGGAATCTGAAAAAGTTAGCCAGGACAGTGAAAGCCTGAGCAAGAGAGAGGAATGACAGTGTGAGGGAACACAGAATTTCAGTCTTATTGGAAATAAAGGATGAACCAGGAACCCCTAAGGAGTTAGATGCCAAAACTCCTTATTTGGAAAACTATCCAAGAGGCAGCTAAACACAGCTCTCCAAAAAGCCTCCCACTTCTAAAGTATTGTACACATACTTGATATGGTAAAAATGAATCTAACTGTCTTCTTCCAGAACTCTTCTCCATGAAGAGACCTTGGTGGGCAGCATAAATTGGAAATAAGGCTTCGGATTGTGCCTCCTTCAACAGAACCTGGTGCCAGCTCAGTGGCTCAAGCAACAGAGCTCCATTGTATCTTCCACTCCTCTCTCTTTTTAACCCAATACACTTTCCTGACAGGCTATGGTACCAGTCAAGCCTCACCCCCAGGTAGCCACAGGGTCTCCATCTGCCTTGAGGTCAACACACAGGCATCAATGGGAGGAAGCAGAAAGCAGAGCAGGAGGAAACATGTGAGTGGAATAAAATGTGAACAAGACTTCTGCCCTGTGGCTGGCCCTCCCAGGCTACCAGGACTGCTCCTCCTGCCTGACCACTCCTACAGAGCCTTTCCCCAGGTTCGCTAGGGTTCAACCACAGGCAGCTTTGGTTGTTTCCATGCATCTGCATTCTCAACTCCAGGCCTTCATTGGCATTTGTGAACGAATATGACCCTTTCCTGTTTTATCTACTCCTAGACTTTCAGCGTCGAGAACAGCATCTTCACAGAACAGCATCTCAGAGAACATATGTGGGTACCTGAGTGGAGAAAAGCAAATATGAGGATATTCTTTCTTTCTTTTTTTTTTTTTTAAGATTTTATTTATTTATTTGACAGAGAGAGATCACAAGTAGGCAGAGAGGCAGGCAGAGAGAGAGGGGGAAGCAAGCTCCCTGCTAAGGGAGCCCGATGCGGGGCTCGATCCCAGGACCCCGAGACCATGACCTGAGCTGAAGGCAGAGGCTTAACCCACTGAACCACCCAGGCGCCCTGAGGATATTCTTTCAATGGCCTCTTCAGCACTTTCTAGTTTTGTTCACCCAAGAGGCAGATAGGGCCCTTTTGGGCAGCACCAGATTTGTTCTCTGCTCTCCAAACAGAAGAGGCCCAGCCAGCACCCGTCAGACAGCTTTCTGGAAATCTCATGAAGCAAAGTCCTTTAAAGGGACAGATGGACTGTGTGTACTCAGCCCCCCCCCCCCCGCTTCTCATATGGGTTGTTCTAAGTGCTGCTCAACCCCACAGAATAAAAGACTAGAATAAAGTGTAATCAAATCCAAGTCCATCTGCCTGATGTGCAACAGATCCCATCACTGAGACATCAGGTTTGCGAGAAGGAAACAGCTTATTTGAAGAGGCAGCCAAAACAAGGAAAAAAATCAGGGGGACAAGCCATAAATCTGCCTCCCTGAATGGGGAGAGAACAAATTTAAATGATCCTTAGGAGTTGAGGTTACATACATGTTGATGAAAAGGGCAGAGAAACTTATGAATATTCATGAGGAAAGTGGAACCTGCACATTGAATGAGCACATGTAACACGCATCCCCTGTTAACTTTGGGGTAGAGACTTAATATCATCAGAATGTGGCAAAATTCAGCCCTTGAAATCAAGAGGTTAGTTTAGGACAAGTAGAAGGGGCTATGCTCTGAGAGCCCGTATAAACTGGATGGGGTCTTAGGCTCATTATCTCAGAAATGGCCTTGTTCATAGGCTGAAACCATATCAGTTGACCTTGAGTCCAGGCTTCTGCAGAAGCAGCTAGTGGATTTCTTAGTAGGGTCTGAAAAGACACAATGGATGATGAGGGAGAAACAGTTCTCTGAAAAACAAGCTTTAAACTTTCTGCTAGTTTCAATCTTATTAACCCTATGGGACATGTTTTCAAAAAGAGGGCCAGCTTGACATGGGACACTTTTGGGTTGACACGGTTCTTCCATTTACTAGTTCTGTGACCTCAAGTAACTCACTGATCTTTCCTGTACATCTACATAAAGTGAGTTAAGATAATACTTGGCTCATAAGGCTACAGTGAAAAACAAAGAAGATAATGTTTGCAAACATTTAGTAAAGATCCTTGAGAAGTGTGAACTGTATTGTTAACCTGTCTATATTACATATATTGCAATATAGTAAACTTTTTTTTTTTTTAAAGATTTTGTTTATTTATTTGACAGAGATCACAAGTAGGTGGAAAGGCACCTACTGAGCAGAGAGCCCGATATGGGGCTCCATCCCAGGACCCTGGGATCATGACCTGAGCTGAAGGCAGAGGCTTTAACCCGCTGAGCCACCCAGGCACCCTGGCAATATAGTAAATATATTGTGATTTTTTACTATGTTGTTATTAGTTATAAAATGAAGAAAAGTATCACTTGGTGGGTTTCAAACTATTTTAGATGACTGAAGATTTCTTAGAGGCACTTCAGATTCTATAAATGTTTAATTCTGTTTTTAGTAGACTTTTTCCTTTGTAGTTGTGTGTGTGATTTGGAACACTGAAAAGAAATAAAATAAATAAAGTAGACTTTAGTTTGAGGTTCACAGGAAAATTGAGGTCTGAGGTTCCCCTATAGCGCTTGCCTTCCTTCCCCATATAGCCTCTTTCACTCTCAACCTATGTAGAGTGGTACATTTGCACCCACATTGATACATCATTGTCACCCAAAGCTCATACCATACATTAGGGTTCACTCAGTGTTATACATTCTCTGGGTTTCAACAAATGTATAATGACATGTATTTACCCTTATAATACATATAGAATAGATTTACACCCTAAAAATCCTGTGTACTCCCTTCATCCCTTCTTTCCCACCCCCCCCTCCACAAACTCTGGCAATCATTGATCCTTTACTTTTTTCATAATTTTGTTTTTTTCCGAAATATCACATGGTGGGAATCATACCGTATGTTGCCTTTTACTACTTCTTTTACTTAGTGACATGCATTTAAGTTTCTTCTGTGTTTTTTCCCATGGTTTGATCGCTCTTTAAAAAAAAAAAAAAACAAAGCAAAACAAAACAAAGCAAAAAACCACTGCACGACAGTCCATTGTCTAGACGGACTACAGTTTGTTTTTCCATTCACCAAGGACGTCATGACCTCCGAGTTCTGGCAATTGTAAATAAAGCTCCTGTCCCCATGCAAGTTTTTTTTTTTTTTTTAAGAATTTATTTGTTTGACAGAGAGATAAAGTGAGAGAAGGAATACAAGCAGGGGGTGTGGGAGAGGGAGAAGCAGGTTTCCCTGCTGAGCAGGGAGCCTGATGTGGGGCTGGATCCCAGAATCCTGGGATCATGACCTGAGCTGAAGACAGATGCTTAATGACTGAGCCATGTGGTCCCCCCCGACCCATGCAAGTTTTTATGTGGACATAAGTTTTCAGCTCCTTTGGGTAAATACTAAGAAGTGGAATCCCTAGATCATATAGTTAAGAGTATGTTTAGTTTTGTAAGAAATTGCCAAAATGTCTTCCAAAATGGCTGTATCATTTTATATTCTCAACAGAAATGAATGAGCATTCCTGTTGCCCCATATCTTAACAGCATTTGGGGTGTCGGCCATTCTAATAAATGTGTAGTAGTAGCTCATTATTGTTTATGCAGGTGCTTATTTGTTACTAGTTTATCTTCTTCGGTGAGGTGTCTGTTGAAGTCTTTAGTCTTTTGAAAATTAGGTTATTAATATTCTTATTCTTGAGATTTAAGAGTTCTTTATGTATTTTATTTTATTTATTTTTTTATTTGACAGACAGAGATCACAAGTAGGCAGAGAGGCAGGCAGAGAGAAAGAGGGGGAAACAGGCTCCCCGCTGAGCAGAGGGCCCCATGCGGGGCTCAATCCCAGGACCCTGGGATCATGACCTGAGTTGAAAGCAGAGGCTTTAACCCACTGAGTCACCCAGGTGCCCCATTCTTTGTGTATTTTAGATAAGTCCTTTATCATATATGTATTTTATAAATATTTTCTCCAAGTCTGTGGCTTGTCCTTTCATTCTCTTGACTGTGTCCTATGAAGAGGAGAAGTTTTTAACTCTAATAAAGACCAGCTTATCAACTATTTTTGTATTGGATTGTGCCTTTGGTGTTGTATCTGAAGAGACATCACAAGCTGCTTCTCTTCAGCTGCTCCGGTCCTGCTGTGTGCTCATTCAGTGTGGACCTGGTACTTCTTTTGTGGAGTGGCAGCTGAGGAGTCTCTGGGGCTCACCAGGGCCAATAAAAAGTCCAAGGAAGGAGTCAGGACTGAGAACAACGACCATATTAATTTGAAGGTGGTGGAGCAGGATGATTCTGAAGTACCATTTAAGATGAAGAGGCAGGCTCACAACACTTAGTAAACCGATGAAAGCGTATTGTGAATGACAGCTTGTCAGTGAGGCTGATTCCGCTTTGATGAGCAGACAATCAATGAAACAGACACTCCTGCACAGTTAGAGATGGAGGATGAAGATAAAATTGACGTGATGTGTTGCAGCAGCAGACAGGAGGTGTTTACTAAAAATGGAATGTGGCACTTCAAAGCTCTGTTCCTCTAGACCAAAGAGGACATTGTCCATTCAAAATCTGGAATTTGCATCCACCACATCCTGAATGCTATAGTAGTTTTTCTCGATTCTTTCATTTTCCCAATCCTCATTCCTTTACTGCATATAATGTAATGGTGTATGTGCAGAAGCATACTGCATTTTTTTTTTTTTTAGCTAAATGACCAGTGGTATGTTTTAATTGACATCAAACAGACAAGAAATGGGGAAAAATACTGGTTCTGTGAAAACACCCTCTTTCTCCGTTTGTGATATTCAGCTCCTGTCTTTATATCTCATAAGTTAGATTGCTCTCACTGTTTCACAAAAAAAGAACAACATAAAGTTCCTTGCACACCTTGTTCAATTGGGGAATTTTAATGTCTTTCATTTATCATTGTAAAACCAAGGACAATTTTATAACTTTTTTTGTATGTAGTTGTTACTTGTCGGGCAGTCTCTCTTTAAACAGGTATAAATTACTGTAAAAGAAATGAATCCTAGATGGTTTTTGCTTCAAGGGAAGTGTCTTGTTTAAATAAACTTCTTGTCAAAAATGAAAAAAAAAAAAACGTCATCACCGTACTCAAGGTCACCTGTATTTTTCTCCTATGTTATCTTCTTGGATTTTCACAGTTTTGCACTTCACACGTTTAGGTCTATGATCCATTTTGAGTTCATTTTTATGGAGGGTGTAAGGTTTGTGTTTAGATTCATTTTGTTACGTGTGGACATAACAAAAGTTCTTCCACCATCAGTTGTCTAAAAGACTATCTTTGCTCCATTGTTTTGTCTTTGCTCCTTTGTCAGAAATCAGTTGACTGTATTTGGGGGATCAATTTCTGGGCTCTCTATTCTGTTTCATTGATCTCTTGGTCTTCTTTTTCACTAATACCACACTATATTGATTACTATAACTTCATAGCAAGTGTGAAGAGGATCGTGTTGATCTTCTGACTTTGTTCTTCTCCTTCAACATTGTGTTGGCTGTTCTCAGTCTTTTGCCAATTAACATAAACTTTGGAATCAGTTCACTGATACCTGCAAAATAATTTGGTGAAATTTTGATTGGAATATTTTGAATCTATAGATTGAGTCAAGAATAACTACCATCTGGACTCATTATTGTCTGGCCATATGGTATCTCCTCATTTAATTCTTTGATCTCTTTTATAAAACTTTTGTAGTTTTTCTCATATATATCTTACACATATTTTGTTACATTTATACCTAAGTACTTTATTTTGTGGCGGGTAGTGATATAAATGTTATTGTGTTCTGAATTTCAAATTTCATTTGTTCATTGATGGTATATACAAAAGTGATTGACTTTGGTACATTAATCTTGAACCCTGTAATCTTGCTATAATCATTTCTTTTTTCAGGTTTTTTTTTTTTTTGTCAATTCTATCAGATTTTCTACAAGATATTTGTGTTATCTGCGAACAAAGATAGTTTTGTTCCTTCTCTTTCAATCTGTATACATTTTGTCTCCTTTACTTGTCTTATTATTTAGTACAATGTTTAAAAGGGGTGACGAGAGGGTACATTCTTGCTTTGTTCTTGATCTTAGCAGGAAAGTTCTAGTTTTTCACCATTAAGTATCATTTTAGGTAAATTCTATTTTCATTTATTTATTTGACATGGAAAGAGAGAGAGAGAGAGAGAGAGAAAGAGAACAGCAGGGGGAGCGGCAGAGGGAGAGAGAAAAAAGAAGACTCCTCAGTGAGCAAGGACACCCAGGCAGGGCTCTATCCCAGGACCCTAGGATTATGCCCTGAGCCAAAGGCAGATGCTTAACCAACTAAGCCACTCAGGCACCCCAGGAAATTCTTTTTTTTTTTTTTTAAAGATTTTATTTATTTTACAGAGAGAGAAAGCACAAACAGAGGAAATGGCAGGCAGAGGGAGAGGAAGAAGCAGGCTCCCGTTGAACACAGAGCCCGATAGTGCGACTCGGTCCCATGACCCGAGCTGAAGGCAGAGGCTTAACCCTCTGAGCCACCCAGGCACCCCGTAAGTTCTATTTTTAAAAGTATTTTTTAAGCTGTTATAAATTTGAATAGAAAATAACACTCACAGTGTTATTAACTCACTCACAGTGAGTCTCTGTGGGGGTGTGTCTGTGTGTGTGTTTATTAAGAAAGGATTTATAAGGAATATAGGGTAATATAATAAACATGCAATGTAAACCCACAAAGTTTAAGAAATAGATCATTGTCAACTACTGACATT
The DNA here is from genome assembly GCF_009829155.1 of Mustela erminea. Taxonomy (NCBI): domain Eukaryota; kingdom Metazoa; phylum Chordata; class Mammalia; order Carnivora; family Mustelidae; genus Mustela; species Mustela erminea. The sequence continues at coordinate 161,419,997 of NC_045614.1, read as the reverse complement.
GTTTAAACTCAAAGGAGGGCAACCTTAGTATTTATTTGTTTTTCTAAATTATTAAAATTTTGTTTTCTTCTTGATTGCCTTTGGAAATAATAAATAATATGTGGGAACCACAAGCCTGTTTATTGTGCCATCAAGCATTATATTTACTGCCAAATAAGGACACCTGTCCCAATGTCTTTGATTCATTTACTCATTTATTCAGTAAACATTTCTTCTATTATATGACAGGTGCTTGTGTTTTACTTGGCATCCTATGATGATATTCTTAATTTAAGATGAGGTGATTCCCATAGCGTATTCCTTGTGCCATATTGTCAGTCTTAAGTTTCTTTCCATCTCACCTATGGGCAAGGCTTTTGCACCTTTGCTTCTCCCCAAAGGAAATGGATCCTCCTGTCCTTGCCTATACCTACATATTTGTTACAATTACTATCCATCTTCCCTGGATTTTCAGGGGCAGTTCTGTGTTCAAATTTTTAGTTTATGAAATATGCTAATTACAGTTATATATAAATGACTTCTTTGTACTTGTCTTTGTTGAGAACATAGCCTGTCTATTTGTCATATGAGGGAAGGTACTTTATAAGTACTTGTTGAATAAATTGATAAATACGTTTCCATTGGAGACAGAATTTATTAAAAGGAAAAAATATATCATACTCACTTTTCAGCTAGATTAGAGTACTTTTAAGGAGAAAATAAGATCCTTAGCACCTCAAGCTTGTACTTCTGCCCATCTCTGCCTCAAAAGTCTCTGTTACAACCTTTCAAATTACTGTGTTTGTGCTCATATGTACACTTTTCTGACTAAGGTGAACTGACCCTCCACTTCCGCTCCACTTATGCAAATCTTTCCCATCCTTCAAAATCCTCCAGGAAATTTCCCCAGGATCCATCTCTATGCTTCCATTGACCAGTCACTAGACATGTAAAGACCTAGGGATAAAAAGAGAAAAACTCAGATCATTTTTTTTCTAAGCTTTTGACTCCTATTTCTCCTAACTTTTTGTTTTGTTTTGTTTTAGATAAGGGGATAAGAGTAGGTGGACTCTTTTTTTTTCAATAAGACAAGTATATATATTAAATATAATGAACCATATCATTTATGCAAGCAAACCCTGTGTTATATAATAGACTTTCATGCTCCCAAACAATGTAATTTTAGGTTTGCTCAAGTTTCAAAAAGAAAAGCATTCTCTATATTTGTCCTTAAAAAAATCATTTCTAGGGCACCTGGGTGGCTCTGTCATTAAACGCCTGCCTTCGGCTCAGGTTATGATCCCAGGGTCCTGAGATCCAGCCCCACATCTGGCTCCTTGCTCCACGGGAAGTCTGCTTGTCCCTCTCCCACTCTCCCTGCTTATGTTCCCTCTCTCACTGTCTCTCTCTCTGTGTCAAAAAATAAACAAAATCTTAAAAAAAAATCATTTCTAACCTCACTCTCCTAACTTCAGATGCACATTTGAAAATTAATCATGTAATGCCTCATTACATGATCTATATCATGTTATTTAATGTTTGTAGAGCTGTTTAATAGTTCTTTAATTAAACCACATGGTAAGGGTACCAAGAACAAAGTAGGTTCCCCATAAATCATGGAAGGAGAATTACTTTTGGATCAATTGAAGTTTTGAGGCTCTGGAATTGAGATTCCTAAAAAGAAAGAGGGAGGGAGGAAAAGAATGAAAATAAAGTTTGTTTATGCCTCTAGAGTGGGAGCTGCATTCTCAGATGCCTGGAGAATTCAGGGGAGGTAAATTCAAATAAATGATTTAATAAGAATAGGGAGTTGTAGGCTCAGTGTCAAACTTAAACTCAAGTACTAAGTAGTAAGAAATAGAATGCTAGGAAGACAGGAAACTGCTTTTGTGGCACTGAAATATTAATTCATGATTCATGAAAATCAATATTTTAAAGTGTAAGTCTTGATACTATTCTTATATGTCCCCGAATGCCCTTTGAGACCAGGATAAATTTCCATTTCTCAAGGCCTGACTTGAAGCTCTTGAGACTGCCTTTTCCTTTATCTCACTTGGAACTGAGATTTTTAAGTGAAGAATAAAGAGATTAGAACAAAGTTTATGCTCCTTGACTCAAAAAAAAAAAAAAAAAAAAAAAGATCATCTATCTAGGGTGCTTTAATATAACTCCTCATGCTCTGTCCTTATAAGCGTGTCTAGGCTAGTCCTTGCCTTTTTCTTATCTTGGACCTGGCATCTTGGCCTTGGAACTGGTTTTCTACCATGACTCATTCCTTTGCCCTTTAGAAAAAATTCTGTATTTGGACTACTTGATTCCCATCTTCACTTTCCTCAAGATTCTGGACTCCAGCTTTCCCTTTCCTCTATAATTCATTTCTCTGTGAAGCTTCATGTTATTATCAAGTTCAGTGCAAACTTCCAGAATCCCAGCCAAGAGCAAAGCCCTCAGGTCCCTACTTGCTAAGGAAAGGAATTTGGACATCAAAAATGTTGCAAGAAAATCAAGAGAAAATGTTACCCAAGCAGAGGATGAGCTCCCATATGTGTGGCTATATGAACAGAGAGCCTTCTCTCCTTTGGCAGAGATGGCAGTCAGCAAGACTGGATTTTGCCAACAGTTAGGCTCTCCAGATAGTAGAAAGGTTCTTGCACCCACAGTGCAAACAGTTTGACTGTGTTTGAACTTCTCAGTGAATAAAGTCATTGCAACTCTTTAAATCGTTAGGGTAGGGAAACAGCTGTCAAACATAACTGAAAAACCATGCACGCTCTTTGTTGTCCTTCTCTAGACTGTCTGCCCTGAGGAAGAAAAAGCTACAGATGTTTCCTCAGGAAAGCACTCTGAAAAGAGCAGAATAATGCAGCTATTCTGGACTTGAACCCAGAAGACACAGGTTTACATTCTGTCACAAACATTGCTGTGCTACCCCCCACAAGTCTGTTTCCTCTCTAAACCTGGACTTGTCCATTTTTTAAAAAGAGATGACGTAAAAATATTAATCTCATACTGCCAAGATAAATTCAAGAGGTTAAGTATGTAAAAGAACTTTTAAATACTTTAGTACCCCTTAATGGGTACTTTATTTGAGGTTGCATTATGACTTGCTAGTGTTTTAGCATTTATGGCATTCATACTATTTGTGATTTAAATGATACAGGTTAAAAATAATATTTGGATTTTTAATCCAAGAAAGTGTATTTAAAAAGACCTCTTAGCAGTAGTATAATAGCAGGATGAATTTTGGAGTCAGATTCAGTGCAAATCCAAGATCTGCAACAGACTATATGATCATAGTTTATCACTTTTCAGCCACATGTACTCATCTGTGAATAATTCTTTGCATTGTTATCCAGGGTTGAATGAGAAAGCATGGCAGAGCATAATGTTTGTTGTCTTTCTTTTGCTCCTTTGTAGTTTTAAAATTATGAACATATAATGTATTATTTTCTTCAAGGGTACAGGTCTGTGAATCATCAGTCTTACACAATTCACAGCACTCACCATAGCACATAACATCCCCCAATGTCCATTACCTAGCCACCCCATCCCTCCCACCTCCCTACCCTGCAGAAACCCTCAGTTTCCTGAGATTAGGAGTCTTTTATGGTTTGTCTCTCTCTCTGGTTTTGTCTTATTTCATTTTTTCCCTCTCTTCTCCTATGACCCTCTGCCTTGTTTCTCAAATTCCACATATCATTGAGATCATATGATAATTGTCTTTCTCTGATTGACTTATTTCATTTAACATAATACCCTCTAGTTCCATCCATGTCATTGTAAATGGTAAGATTTCAATTTTTGATGGCTGCAAAATATTCCATTGTATATATATCCCACATCTTCTTTATCCATTCATCTGTTGGTGGACATCTGGCTCTTTCCACAGTTTGGCTATTGTGGAGATTGCTGCTATAAACAGTTGGGTGCACATGCCCCTTCAGATCACTACATTTGTATCTTTGGGGTAAATACCCAGTAGTGCAATTGCTGGGTCATAGGGTAGCTCAATTTTCGAATTTGAGGAACCACCATACTGTTTTCCAGAGTGACTGCACCAGTTTGCATTCCCACCAAGAGTGTAGGAGGTTTCCCCTTTCTCTGAATCCTCACTGACATTTGTCATTACCTGACTTGTTAATTTAAGCCATTCTGACTGGTGTGAGGTGGTGGTATCTCACTGTGGTTTTCATTTGTGTTTCCCTGATGCCAAGTGATGTTGAGCATTTTTCTATATGTCTGTTGGCCATTTGGATGTCTTCTTTACCAAAATGTCTGTTCAGGTCTTCTGCCCACTTCTTGATTGTATTATTTGTTCTTTGGGTGTTGAGTTCGATAAGTTCTTTATAAATTTTGGATACTAGCCCTTTATCTGATATGTCATTTGAAAATATCTTCTCCCATTCTGTCAGTTCTCTTTGGTTTCATTGACTGTTTTCCTTGTTGTGCAAAAGTTTTTTATCTTGATGAAGTCCCAATAGTCATTTTTTGCCTTTGTTTCCCTTACCTTTGGTGACATGTCTAGCAAGAAATTGCTGTGACTGAGGTGAAGGAGATTGCTGCCTGTGTTCTCCTCAAGAGAACATGGATTCCTGTCCCACATTTAGGTTTTTCATCCATTTTGAGTTTATTTAGTGTATAGTGTAAGGAGTATGGCTGTCCAATTTTCCCAACACCAAGAGACTGTCTTTTTTACATTGGACATTCTTTCCTGCTTTGTCGAAGATTAGTTGACACAAAAGTGAGGTTAAATAAATTGAAGGGATTGACTATGACTGTAAAAATGAAAATTAAAAAAGGTTTTAAAAAAGAATTGATAAGAAGTTGGTTGATAAAGGAAAGAAGAAAAAGTAAAGAAAAAAGGGAATATGATCAGGCAGGTGAATAGAACAGAGAAATATACTAGATCCCTTTTTAAAATCCTTTTTAATTTTCATTTTCTCAGTCATATTCTATCACTTCATTGATTTAACCTTATTTTTTGTATGTACATGTTTTTATTTCTTTAAAATTTTGGGATGCAGTTTCTTCTAACAGATCAAAATACACTCAAGATCTAGTGTCAATCACTCTTGCCTCCCCCACTCCAGCCATACTCCATGATCACCTGGCTTGTAACTGAGCATTTCTATCTCTGACACAGTCCTGTTTGGGATCTCCAGACCCAGCAGATTCCTGCAGTGCACTCCTGCAATGCTTCTCCTGGTGGAGGAAGGGGAGTCTCCCCTGCTCTGTCGCTTGTCCTTCCCTGCTCAAAGAGCAGTGGCCCTACTGGCCACAGATGACAGTTTATGGCAACCCCTAGCTGAGGGCCCACTCCTCCACTCACTCTTTGCAGCTGGCTTCTCTGCTCTGATGCCTGGGAACTCTGCCACACTCAGGTACCCCCAGTCTTCCTGTGACCCTGAGGATCCTGAGACCACACTGTGCCAGTGAGGGTTCCACCCCCCACATAGCCACCAGAGGGACATCTTTCAGTGGAGCAGACTTCTAAAAGTTCTGATTTTGTGTTCCACTGCTCTATCATTTGCCAGTAGCTGACTGACAAAGGCTGCCTCCTCCTGTGGTCTCTCTTCCATATATAACCTTGGATTCACTTGCCTCTGCACCTCCTACTTTGCAGAAAGTGGTCACTTTTCTCTTCATAGAGTTGCAGCTATTCTTTTCTTTGATCTCCAGTTGAGTTTGCAGGTGTTCAGAATGGTTGGATAGATACTTAGCTCAATTCCCGAGACCAGACAAAATTTAGGTCTCCTACTCCTCTGCTATCTTGGACTCTCTTTTCTTTCTACTTCTTGACAAGCCTTCTAGTCTCTCAAGTTTATTAAACCCTGAAAAAAAGAAAGTTTTTAGTGGATCCAAGCAGGAGATACTGGCATAGGAATATCCTGCAGCCAGGTAGAAAATAAATCTTTCATGGTTGTCAGACAGTACTAGATTCAGCTTCTGCCTTGTGGTTGTAGTTGGGTATCATTTGTACTCTCACAAACCTTTAATAGTTAGTTTAAACAAGTTTTGGGTGCTGCCAGATTGACTTGGTAGCATGCAGTTTTCATTATGAAGAGGGATGCAGGGCTACATAGGAAAATTATGTGTCCTTGACTGTCACTGTTATTTTAAAGGTTTATTATCTCTGAGCTGACACTTAGAAAGTTGTATGTCCTGAACGCATGCTCTACAATTTCAAGAATTTATTATCAGATCAACTGGTTGTCTTATTTGTGTTTATTTATACCTCATCTATTAGTCTGTGGTATGAATAGTTAAGCTTCCGTCAATGGTATAGTAAGCTGAAAAAGTCAAGTAATGACATATTTGCCCAACAAATACAAATGTGTACTACAGTATTTTAAAGAATTTTTTTTTTAAGATTTTATTTATTTATTTGACAGAGAGAGGTCACAGTAGACAGAGAGGCAGGCAGAGAGAGAGAGAGGGAAGCAGGCTCCCTGCTGAGCAGAGAGCCCAATGCGGGACTCGATCCCAGGACCCTGGGATCATGATCTGAGCCGAAGGCAGCGGCTTAATCCACTGAGCCACCCAGGCGCCCTTAAACACAATGTTATGGGAGAATGCCTGGGAAGGAAGAACCTAGCATGTTTCTAATTCACACAAGTGTGTTGAAAGAACAAACTCCTTAAAATCCAGGTCAATCTTGCCATATAAAAGTCACTGGGTGTAACTCCCAGGGAAGGGTGAGTTTTCTTTTCTTTTCTTTTCTTCTAATGTCTACCTTGGGAAACTACTGCAGGACAAACAGGTTGGCAAGAAACAATGCGTGCAACTTTCTGTGGGAGCAGTAGGTAGGGTGTCACACTTCTGCCTCAAGAAGATCTTGGCAAAGGGCGGCCACATGGAAATGAACGGAAACAAACTGCTTAAAGAACAGCAGTGATAGCAACAGCCCAGTGTTCCTCAGAGTCAAAAATCTTTCATCTAAAGATTTCCCAGAGGAATATCAGTACCAGTGGGAAAAGAGAACCAATCCAAAGTATCTCCTATACATGGCCATTATTGCATTGTAGCTGGGGCAGCATGAGTGAATAATTTCTTTGGAAATGACCTTCACTTTAAGCTATAAAGCATGACCCAACAGAGGGAGTTTATGGAAGCAGGTTTGACACACTCCAGCTTAAAGGTGAAGTGCTTCTTTATGTGAATATGATGAATATGTGTAAATGCCTCTGGGCATTTGGGATTGCCATAAAAAAAGATGACTACAAAAGAGAAGAGAAGTTTATTATCACGAAGGGCAGATCTACATGATGGCTTACTCTGGTTTTGATTTGAATAATAAAATATGACATTACTTACCATACCATGTGTGATTAAGAATATAGTGAAATGAATTTCAAACTAAAAGCTCAGATATAAAGATACCGCATTTCTTTTATTTAAGAAAAATCAACTTATCCTGTTTTCTCCCTAGCTTCCAAATCAAAAATTATTTTATTTCGCTCAGAAAAAAAGTCTGCTTTGGAGAGAATATTGAACTTAGATCTTCTTGAACTCTAAGAAAATATTATTATAATTCTACAAAGAAATAACAATACCATACATATGCTAAATTGTAGTTATTTTTGTCCTTCTACATATTAACTTTAATAATAATATTGAAGGACATATCCAAGATGAGCAACTGACTTTTTAAAAAATAATCATACTACTTGAGCAACTCAGAATTTATTTTTATTTTATTAGCAGTGTAAGATGGTAAGAAAATTGCCAAAACCTACAAGAAAAACAAATACTGTGAAAGATACAATGACAACAAAATACCAAAATCGGGAAATTGATGTCATCAATTCAGCAGTTAAGAGTCATCTCAAGTATGTTTTAGTATCTCTTTTTTTTTTTTTTTTTTTTTTTTTTTGTAGATGGAGCTTGCCATATTTTGTAGATAAAGAACATGCATTTATGAGAATCTGTTCCTAACAGTTTAATAGTAATATTCTTGATCGAGGCCCTTATTAAAGCAATGCAATTGTATCAGAGTCACTCAAGTTATTGAGCAGAAATAGTGAATCACAAAGGATGGAGATTTATAAGTTAAATATCATATCTGTATGAAGAAAGATGAAAGATTCCTGATAGGAATAATCAGTGACATAAGAACCAATACTTCAGAAAGTAATTTTTAAAATTAACCCAGAGAGTTATTTCTTACCACTATTTAAAAAATTTTTACATTTTTCTTATTAACATATAATGTATTATTAGCCCCAAGGGTACAGATCTGTGTCTAACTACTATTTTGAGAGAAGCAGCAAGCACAAATTTCTTGGGGGAAAAATCATATTGAAGCAATTCCATTTTCTTTTATATCATGGTGCACTATGAATACTTCTGCAAGTAATATAGACTTGCCACTTCAGGCTTTTCCCCATTTTGAACTGCTGAAGCCCAGTGATTTGTATATAGTGGTTTTCTAATTATTATTCCTAGGATGAATGAACAAGTGAATGAATGAATAAATACAAACAAATTTAGTACCAAACTACAGGGGTTTTTTGTTTTATTACGAAAAATAATAGGAAAATCCAGTGTGTACAAACAAGTATTATATATATAATATTTAATATATAGTATTATATATGTAATATTTAAGTGAAGTTTGTTAATTACTGTTATTTCTATGTATCTCATTATACTTGCATTTGTTACTCTAGAAGGTATAAATGGGATTAAAATAGAGTTTCTTTAGAGAAAGAGAATTTTAAAATAGTGGAGAGGGAAGCTCTTCCAGGCATAGATAAGAATCAAGAACAGCAGTTCTGACAGGCCAGGAATGAAGAAAGAGAAGTTGAGGACACAGAAACTGCTGTGTTATGTATGATAATATTTTTTGTGATAGAAAAAAAAAATGGGGCAAAAACGGGAGGTAAATTCTAAGAACAATCTCTCCTAAAGGGCCAATCAATCAAATCTTAGCATAAGAGTAAGAGGATGATCTAGGAAAGATGTTGGTGTTCAGAGCCGATGGTCAAGAAAGAATTCTTGAGATGTCTTTTGTGCAAAAAGGTGGTTTTATAAAGCGCAGGGACAGGAACTGTGGGCAGAAAGAGCTATACTGGGATCATGAAGAGTGACTGATTATATACTTTCAAGTTGGGAGGGGGTTAATAATATCAAAAGTCTCTAAGGAATTTTGGAAGTAAGTTTTGCAGGACCTTGAGGGAGCTAGCTATTGTGAGGAAAAGTTCATTTAGTACTGTCTAATAAAACCTTAGTCATGAGACCCTTCAGATATATATCAGGGGAACATATGCTTAGGGCATGATTGCCAACATGTATCTTGGGGGCTAGAGATAAAGAGAGTTTCCAAAGGAATTTTTGTGTGTTCAAGTAGACTTACAGGATCCAGGTGGTTGGGCGAAGACTGCCTTTTGCCCTTAGTATTTACCTCAAGGCAGCTGACTGCTTAGGGGAATGTCACTCTGCCTATTTCAAGGACTTGTCAAAGGGCTGTAAGTAGTAAGGCAATTTCATTTTTTTTTTTTGCCTTTGTTTCCCACATTAAACACATTCAGGGAGAAAAACAAATAAAAATTTGAGTTTTAATGATAAAGATAGAAGAATGTCTCTTTTTATATGTGCACTTTTGATCACCCCTATAAAAATAATTCGTTTTGCTTATTTATATACGCATTATGAGGCAGTTATCATAAATAAAGAGGCTTTATTTTGCTTACCTAAAAGAGAATGTCTACTTGTAAATTTTGCTTTTTCATCCTAGTGGATCACCTACATTCACTGATATATTAATAGGCAATTTTTACAAGAGAATTTAACAGGTTGAGTGTGAGTAGCCTCCTTTGTTTGACAATACCTCAAAACTGGACTTACAAGTAACAACTACCTGTTCGTCATCTGATGGTAAAGTCAGATGAGCAAATATTTTCAAGAGATTTGTAAAAGGGTATTGGGAATTCCAGCTAGGATTAGGCAGAAGTCAGTCTGAGTGTTGGGGGGGGGGGTACTGTAAACAAATGCAGTGTGTGTTTCACAGAAACCACTCTGATTTAGAATCCCCTCTCCTTCAGCTCACTTCCTTGTTCCCTAATGGTAACCCAGGGCGAGCGTTAATTCTGTTACAATGCAAGGCCGAGGAAGGCAATAGTTATTTTTTTCCATGATTAATGATGTCTTTATATCAAAGTGCTTTCATGAATTTTATTACATTAATGATCACTTTAGATATTAAGACACTGATGTTCACAGATGAGACTGGACTGACTCAGTGTCTCAAAACCAGTTAGTAGCAAAGTCAGGACAGGGCTCTTTTCAGTGTGACCATCAGATAGATGACCAAATTAAACTGCCTTTTCTTTCACTTTTGTGTGAGGAGAGACATCCTAACTCAGTGACTGAATGATGGAAAAAAAAGAGTGACTTAATCCAGGGCAAACAGATTTGATTGTGGAACCCAAACAGAAAAATCCTTCATTTTAGGCCTCTTCTATGGTTTTGTCCTTGGTCTTTTATTGGTCTTCCTTTCCAAAGATTAAGAAAAGGAAAAGAAGTGCTCAATTAAGAATTATAGAGGAGGAACTATTTTTATAACGCACGCCCAAGCTGATCAAGCAACATCAGACTACAGAACTGTCCCTTGCTTCATCTATTTAATGTCTAAATTTGTGTCAAATTCACTTGACGCTTGAAAACAAGTAAGTAGGGACTTGTCATTTCTCTCTTCTCTATAGTTTAAATGTTGGAAATTATGCCCTCAAATATGGACACAAGTTGTATTTTTAATTCTAGGATTCCCAGCACTTAGAGCCTGGCCCATATTCGATACTTTATAAATGTTTGTTGAATGAATGAAAGGATGAATGAATGAACTATGCATTGGTGATGGGAGGTTGAGAGGAATAATGAAAGAAAGGAAGGAAAATCATGTCACCAATGTGGCCTTCCTTCTGTTTTCTGCCTGGACAATGGCAACAAAATGTTACCCAATATTGGCAACAGGGGAAACCTGGTTGGGAAATTTTCTGGTCTTTGAGAAATGGATGCTTTTTTTCCAAGGAAGTCAAAGATTGAAGTTACTGAATGTAGTTTCCTTGTCCATTCAAGTGTTATTAACAATGGAACTCATAATGGCATTTCTATCACATATTGAAAGTAAAAACTGTAAGGAGACGAATTACTTCTTACATTTTTCTTGAGTTATTTGAGTATGGAGCTTCTCAAACTAATGTGCCCATAAATCACCTGGAGAACTTACCAGAATGCGGGGCTTACAGGTTACGATTCAATGAGTCTGCACTGGGGCCTGAGATTCTGCACTGCTAACAGCTCCCAAATGAGTACAACACTGTTGATCCATAGGTCACACTTCGAGTAGTGTGCGTTTTGTTTACTTTTTGGAGGGATTCCCATATTTTCCTTTATCTTCGCCAAAAGTCTTACCATTTCATCATTAATATATACTCCATGTCCAACATAAAGGTCTGCCAAGTCCTTTAGGTTTAATCTTCAGACTGATCCTTTATTCTTCCTGGATAGGTTATATTGATGTCACCACATCAGTCTGTCTATGTGACATACTCTGATTAACCAACCTTTTATGACATTTTTCATTATTAAAAAATTCAAATTAAGCACTTTAGGAAATTGCTGACATCATACCTAAGTATGACTGATTGCCTTACACTAAGCATAGCATCATCAACAGGATGTCCAGTCATCAGAAAATTCCCTTTCTCATTTTTTTCAGTTTATTGCTATTACCTGAAGCTATGAGCTGGACCACTCCTCTCTGAAAAGTAAGGCTGAGCAGCTACTCTCAATCACAATCCCTTTACATTGTGAAGTATTTAAACAATAATTATTTGATTAAGTTGAATATAACAAAGCAGTGAGGTTGGCAAACTTCACTTAAAAATTAGAGTCCATTCAAGGTTACCACTCTACCAATAGTTTTCAGACTTGAGAAACACTAAGAATCACCTAGAAGACTTCTTAAGCCATAATTGCTGGGGCCCACCTTCAGTTTCTTGCTTCATTAAGTCTGGGTGATTTTTAACTCTAACAAATACCCAGGTGACATTCTGTGCCATGCTTTCTCAACCTCACCACCACTGACATTTCAGAATGGATAATTCTTTGTTGTGGGGGCTGTCCTCAGTATTATAGAATGCTTAGCAACACCCCTGGCCTCTTCTCTCTAAATGTCAGTAGTACTCCCACTCTCTGCAGTTGTGACAATCAAAAATGTCTTCAGACATTGACAAATGTCCCCAGAAGATGAATCCACCCTTGGCTGAGAACCACTGTTCTGTGTTATGTCATTCTCATTAACCTGCATTTTAATATGCTTTATTAAGTGAAAGACTAAAGATGTGCCAACTCAGGTGTCATGGCAGGGTGGTGTAGCATGCGTGTTGACAGCATTCCCCCATGGGTGTTTCCATGGAGAAACTGGTTATTACTGATGCTTGAGGTCACTACTAGCCTAACAACACTGTTCTAACACCTAAGCAAAAGAACACAAAGGAACATTTTGAAGACAATCCACTCTTATGCCAGGGCAATCTCTGGATATCAAGTAAGGTGTCTGGAAAATACATGTGATTCGTATAAGGTCACATTCTGTCTGTCTGTCTTCCTCTTTTTTTCTCTCTCTCTTTCACTGATCTGTGTTTTCTCCATGTTCGGACAGCATTTTTTTTTTTTTTAATCTTCCTTTGGATCTCACATTAAAATGTTATCTCTGTATCCAAGAAATATTTTGTAATCTCTGTGTCCTCATTGATTCTGTGTAGTTTCTTTATTTAATTTATTGAGTTACTTCTCAAAAGAAAAATGTACAAAGGCTCATGGAAAACCCAATGAATAATGATGCTACTGATATCAATAAAGGGTAACTTCTTTCTGTTCCACTCTAGTTCACATAATGACCTGGAATTCTTACTAAGAGAGATTGCTCAGAATCTATTTTTGTTCATTTACTGAAAGAAGTCCATTGACACTAGATTCAGATTTCCATTGAAACAGAAAAAAAGAAATGTTAATTTAGAAACTGTGATCCAAAGACCCAATAGGAATTCCAAATGTCTCAAACAGTGAAAACTAATAGAAGGCTGAAGAAAAGAAGAGGGTAGATTTTCTTCAGACAAATCCTCTACTTCCTTCCTCTTGCCCCTGTCTTGAACATCTCTACAACAAATCCCACCGGGCCCTCTTGACTACACAGTTCCAATATCCCCTTACTCACTCCTCTACCCTCCTTTTGCTCTCCCTACCCCATCCCCACTAAAGAAAAAATATGGAGTAAAGACTGAGAGGGTCATCTGATGTGGGAGAATCACTCCTGTAAGGAAAAAGTTTTAGATTTTGAGCAGAAAGAAGACAAGTAAAATTCTTGCAATATAAGATCAGAGAAAAGAGTTCTAAGAGGTAGGCACAAGACAATGCTGATGCACAAGGGGATCCCCTTCATCAGAGGCAAATTTCAAAAGATGCTCTGGGGCTAAAGGATTGGTGTTGAAGGAAGTGGAAGAACTTTCAAGACTAATAATTTACATTAGAATGATAAGGCATATTTAACACAAGTTCACATTTTATTTGATACTGTGTAATGTGTATACATTTTTACATTTGAAATGCATTATATATTAAGCTTTTAAAAAATTTTGTGAATTCTGATCAGGTTTTGAAATAAAATTCTGAAATTTGGAAATAATGGAACAAATCCCTTAATACTGGCCTTATTTTTTTTTCTCCAGTATTGTGCTTATTTATTCAACATGTCTAAACCTGAAGTGATACCCCAAATACTTCCCCTCCATCAGAATCTTCAATTAAAGGAATTCCTTTGCAGCCATTCAAGTCCTGGGTATTACCATTGATACCTCCTTCTTACTTGGTCCCCAAGTCCAATCTGTTAACAAGTCTAAAAAGTTCTACTTATTAAATATTTCTTGAACTCCATGGACAAGAAAAAGATTGGAGAAGTCCAGTCTTCCCAAGCAAAGATTACAGCACAATGGAGCAAAAGAAAAATATGAGTTTGGATGCCTTAAAGAGACTAAGAAAAACTCTGCCAGTGCCACCCCTCTCACAAAGGCTACACAGGATAGGACTGAACCACTAGTCAGTGGTAACTTCTCCACAAGGGAGAAAGATAGAAGAGTAAGTGCCTGGCTGTGTTGGACATTGGAGAAACCCATTTCTCTCCAGCAGCACTCGTAGTACTGAAGCAGGACCTCTGTGACTGGGGGGAAAGGAGGAGATATGGAAAGAAACATATAAGAATATCAAAGGGCACATTAAAGGGTCTTCTCCCAGGACTACTGAAAAAGTCTGCTCACAAGTTTTTGAGAGAGCCTCACCCAAAGGTCCTCTGGCAGCTGCAGTCAACTCAACACTCCAAGTGTCAAACCCATATCTCTCCCCACTCTGTAACCAGTTCCTCTGCACACTCCCAAATATGGTGGTGACCCCAGTAAACAGAATGCTTTCAGGAAACCAGACCGGGGTCTTTGGACAAGGGGGAACCACAAACTTGAACTGTAGCACCACCTGCTGGAAAACAAAAGAGAGGGTTTTTGTTTTGTTTTGTTTTTGTTTCATTTTGTTTTTGTTTTTGGTAATAACCACAGAAGACCTAAAAGCTTAAGAATTTTGTCATGAGAAAAATCAATGTGGAGTAGGTGTATCCATACAAAATTGTGGAAAACTCCAGATTTAGATATAACAGGACCAAAGAGCAGTACATCCCAACTGAAGGCAACTAGTAAAGATAGGAGAAGGTGTCTTCTACTTCAGTTGTGAAAGTTGCAATGCAAAATTTCAAGAAACATGAAGAATCAAGAGAACATATTGTCACCAAAAGATAACAATATTCCTCTAATAACTGAACTCAAAAGTATGAAATTTCATGATTTAGCTGATAACTCAAAATAGTTTTTCCTCTTTTGAGGAAATTCAACAAGCTATAAGACATACAGACAATTCAATGAAATAAGGAAAACAATACATAAATAAAATGAGAAATTTAACAAAGGGACAGCAATCATAAAAAAGAACCAAATAGAGCTTCTGGAGTTAAAAAATTCAATGAACAGAATGAAAAATGCAGTAGCATCTGTAGCAGAATAGACAAAATGGGAGACAGAATCAATGAACTAGAGGATAAGGACTTTGAAATAAAACTGGAGGAGAACAAAGAAAAAATAATGAAAAAGAGCAAAGAAAATCTATGAAATCTTTGAGACTCTATCCAATATTAGAATAATTGGGGCCCCAGAAGGACAAGAGAGGGAGAAGTAGGTAGAAAGTTTATTTAAAGAAATAAAAACTAAGAACTTCCCAAACCTGAGGTAAATCATGAACATTCAAGTTCATGCAGCTAATAGATACCCTATTATCTTAATGCAAAAAGACCTTCTCTATGTCACATTATAATGAAACTGTCAAAAATCAAAGACAAAGAGAAAATCCTAAAAGCAGCTAGAGGAAAAAAACCTACTAATGAACCATCTCCTTAGGCTATAAGCAGATTTCTCAGCAGAAACCCGTAGGCCAGAAGGGAATGGAATTAGATGTTCAAAGTGCTGAAAGGAGAAAATTACCAGCCGAGAGTAGTGTATCTAGCAAAGTCATCATTCAGGTATGAAGGAGAAATAAAAGCTTCCCCAGACAAGCAAAAGCTGAGGGAGTGCATCCCCATAGACCTGCCTTGCAAGAAATTCAGAAAGAAGTTCTTAAGCTAAAATGAAAAGATGCTAACTAGTGATATGAAAACATGAGAAAGTATACAACACACAGGTAAAGATAAATGTATACTCAGATTTAGAAAAGTGTGTTCTGTAATAGGATGGTGTGTTAATCACTTAACTAAAGTATGAAAGTTAAAAGAAGAGTATTAAAACTAACGATAGCTACTATACGTTAATAAATATATGATGTAAAAAGAGGTAAATTTTTGTTATACCCGAGTTTTTGCATCCGAGAGACCACCAAGGAGCCAACACTGATGTAATCCCACGAGGGTTTACTCAGCAAGCTTAAGCTTGGGCCCAAGTATACCCGACACAGTGGAGTAGGAACTTGGACCCTGAACAAGATTACAGTCAGAGTTTTTAAAGGCAGAGTAGGGGTGGACTCGGCGGTTGGTGAGGACAAAGGGGGTGTTCAGAAGGGCTAGCAGGGTAAAGAAGATTGTCAGGATATTGGAGGCCTGGCTATTATCAAGCCAAGGCCATTTTTCCCTCTAATGAGGCACTAACATGAAGACAGTTGGGAGTTTCCTGGTGGAATGTCACATTCCTCCTATCAAGTGTCCTTGTTAGTGAGATTTAGGACTGGGACATTTGTAAACTGAGGGAGACTCCTGTCTTGCAGGATTGTGATTTCTGCATGTTAACTATTTGTTCACACATACTACCGAGGGGAGGGGAGCGGGTGGAGAGGAGGTGTAAGGTGCCAGCTTTTGCTTTGTCAAGATGGCTGTACTTATGTGAGGGCTAGACTCGAGGTGGGTACAGCCTTGGTTTTCTTGGCCTCCATATTTTGTGATAAAAAATATAAGCAAGGTGGGAGTGAAAGGGTGGAGCTCTCATGTACCATTAGAGTTCAGTTGTTATCAGCTTAAAAATCAACTGTTTTATCTGAACCTCATGATAATCACAACGCAAAAACTAGATGATATTAACAGAATAATTTTTAAAGGATAAAAAAAGCATACCATTACAGAAAATCACCTATTTACAAAGGTAGGCAGAAAGAGAGGAAAAAGAAACATTGGAACTATCAAACAGTCGGGAGAGCAACAAGATGGCCTCAGTAAATCCTTACCTATCAATAATTACTCTAAAGGTAAAAGTGAGGAAATAGAAAAAGATATTCCAAGGAAGTAGAAACCAAAACCAAAACCAAAAGGAAGATAAGTCAGCTGTATTTACATAGCTATATTATAAGCTATATTTATATCAAACAAATATAAAAAATTATAACAAACAAATCAGAACAAATCAAATAAAATAATCTTTAAGTCAAAAACAGTAACAGGAGATGAAGAAGGTCATTATGTAATCATAAAGGGGCCAACTTATCAGGAAGATATAATAATCAATATATACACACCCAACATTGGATTTCCTAAATATATTAAGCAAACACTAACATATCTAAAGGGAGAAACAAACAACAACACAGTAACAGTAGAGAACTTCAATACCCCTTTAGGCAATGGATAGATCATCCAGAGTGAAAATCTGGACTTGAAACATACATTATACCAAATGAACCTAACAGGCATTTATGAACATTTTATCCAACAGTAGAAGAATACACATTCTTCTCAAGTGCACATGGAACATCTTCCAGGATGAATCATATGATATGTCTGTCACAAAACAATTCTTTTTTTTTTAATATATTTTATTTATTTATTTGACAGAGAGAGACATCCCAAGTAGGCAGAGAGGCAGGCAGAGAGAGAGGAGGAAGCAGGATCCCTGCTGAGCAGAGAGCCTGATGCAGGGCTCGATCCCAGGACCCTGAGATAACAATTTGAGCTGAAGGCAGAGGCTTTAACCCACTGAGCCACCCAGGTGCCCTTGTCACAAAACAATTCTTAACAAATTTAAGGAGATTGAAATAATCCCAAATGTGTTTTCTGACCATCATGATATGAAACTATAATGGAAATCAACAACAATAGGAAAGCTGGAAAATTTACAAGCATGTGGAAAATAAACCCCACACTCCTAAACAATAAATCAGTCAAAGAAGAAATAAAAAGAGGAATTAAAAAAAACTTGAAACAAGTGAAAATGGAAACAATACTCCAAAAGCTATGAGATGCTGCAAAAGAGAGAAATTTATAGCAATAAGTGCATCTATTGAGAAAATAGAATGATTTCAAATAAACAACCTAACTGTACACCTTAAGAAACTAGAAAGATAGTAAATTAAAAAAAAAAGAAAAAAGAAAAGAAATAACAACCATCAGAGTGGAAATAAATGAAATAGAGACCAGAAACACTGTAGAAATGATTGACAAAAATAAGAGATGGTTTTTTTGAAATGGTGAACATAATTGAAGAAGTCTTAATGTTATAATTAATAATAAAATTGATTGAAAGTGTTTAGTTAGACATAAAAAAGAGAGAAAAGACTCAAATGAAATCAGAAATGAAGAAAAGTCATTACAAATGATACTAGAGAAATATGTAGGTTCATAAGAAACTACTTTGAACAATTATATGTCAACAAATTGGAAAACCTGGAAGAAATGATATCTGCCAAGATAAATAATGAAGAAGTAGAAAATCTGAACAGACTGTTAATGAGTAAAGACATTGAAGTAGTAATTAAAAACCTCCCAACACAGAAAAGCCCAGAGCCAGTTGGCTTCTCTGGTAAATTCCACCAAACATTAAAAGAAGAATTAATGCCAATCTTTCTCAAACTTCCAAGAACTTAGAGAAAAGGGAACATTTACAGGGCCAACATTACTCTGATAACAAAACCAAATAAGGATACTACAAGATAAGAAAATAAAAGGTCAATATTCTTGATGAATATAGATGCAAAAATTCTCAGCAAAAAAACTAAGTTCAACACGTTCAAAGAATCATATACCATGACCAAATAGAATTTATCCCTGGGATACAAGGATGATTCAACATATGCAAATCAATAAATGTGATACATCAAATTAATAAAATGAAAGACAAAACTCACATGATCATCTCAATAGATGCAGTAAAAACATTTGACAAAATACAACATCCTTTCATTGTACAAACCTTTGACACATTGGGTATAGAAACAATATACCTTAAAATAGTAAATTCCATATACCAAAAGCCCATAGAAAATATCAGACTCAACAGGGAAGGGTGGAAAATTTTCCACTAAGATCAAAAACAAGAGTGCCCACTCTCACTACTCTTACTCAACATAGTACTAGAAGTCCTAGTAAGAGCAATTAGGCAAGACAAAGAAATAAAAACTGTCCAGATCAGAAAGAAGTAAAATTGTTGTTATTTGTGCCTGATATAATCTTTTTAAAAAAATATTTTATTTTTTTGAGAGAAAAATCAAGTAAGAGAGATTGAGAGAGAGAGAGAGAGAGCATGAGCAGAGGGAGGAACCGAAAAAGAGTGAGCTTGACTCAGGACTCAACTGCAGGACCCTGGGATCATAACCTGTGCCTAGGGCAGATGGTTAGACTGAAGCACCCAGGTGCTCCTGCAGGTGATATAATCTTATATAGAGAAAATTTTAAAGATAACCAAAATACTTCTAGAACTAATCAGTGAATTCAGTAAGGCTGTAGATACAAAATCAACATACAGAAATTAGTTGTGTTTCTATACACTGACAACATAAACCTGAAAAAGAAAGCTATTCCATATTCACAATAGCATTGAAAACAATAAAATACTTAGAAATGAATTTAACAAAGGAAGTGAAAGATCTGTGCAATGAAAACTATAAGACTGATGAAAGGAATTGAAGAGGACTTAAACAATTGAAAGGATAGTTTGTGATTTTGAGTTGAAAGAATTATTATTGATAGGATGTCCACACTATCCAAAACCATCTACAGATTAAATGCAATCCTTATCAAAATTCCAATGAAAATTTTGACAGAAATAGAAAGCAACCCTGACAGAACCACAACAGACTCCAAATAGTTAAAGCAATCGAGAAAAAACAATCTAGAAGCATCACACTTTCTGACTTCGAACTATACTGCAAAGCTGCAGTAATTAAACCAATTGGATACTGACATTAAGAATGGACACATACACAAATGGAAAGAATCTTGAGCCCAGAAATAAACCTTGCATCTATGGTCAACTAATATTTGACAAAGCAGCCAAGAACAGTCAAGGGGAAAGGATTGTCTTTTTGACGAGTGATGTTGGGAAAACTGGGTAACTACATACAGAAAAATGAAATTGGACCTTATCTTCCACAACTCACAAAAATTAACCGGAAGCAGATTAAAGACTTAAACATAAGACCTTATACAATAAAACCAAAACAAAACATGGAAAAAGATCCTTGATATTGGTCCTGGCCATGATTTTTTAGATAGAACACCAAAAGCAAAGATCAGTAAGTGGGACTGCATCAAGCCAAAGAGCTTCTGCACAGCAAAAGAAACAACCAACAAAAAGAAAAGGCCACCTATAGAATGAGAAAAATATTTGCAAATATTGCATAATATTTGCATATTGGAAAAGAGTTTAATATCCAACATAACTAATTCATGCAAACTGATAACAAAAAATCCAATTATGAAATGGGAAGAGGAATGGAATAGATATTTATCCAAAGAAGATATCCAAATGGCCAAGAGATATATGAAAAGATGCTCAACATCACTAATCATCAGAGCAATACATATCAAAACCACAATGAGATATTACCTCACACCTGTTAGAATGGCCATCATCAAAAAGAAAAGAGGTTAACAAGTGTTAGAAAGGATGTGGAGAAAAGGTACCCATTGTGCACACCTGGTTGGAATGTAAATTGGTGCAGGCACTGTGGAAAACAGTATAGAGACTCCTAAAAAAAAATGTGTGTGTATACACACACACAAACACACACATATACATGTGTGTGTATATATGTGTGTATATATATAGCATAAGATCCAGCAACTTCTGGGTGTATACCCAAAGGAAATGAAAATAGTATATTGACAATGCATCTACACTCTCATGTTTATTATATCATTATTCACAATAGCCAAGATATGAAAACAACCTAAGTGTCTGTCAATGGATGAATGAATAGAAGATGTAGTGTGTGTGTGTATATATATACATATATGTATGTATATATACACATACATATATACACATACATATACGTGTGTATGTGTGTATATATATATACATGTACAAATGTATATATACACATACATATATGTATGTATATATATATTCATACAATGGAATATTACTCAGCCATGAGAAAGAGGGAAACCTTGCTACTTGTGACAGCAGTGATGGACTGGAGAGACATTATGCTTAGTGAGATGACCCAGACAAAGACAAACAATATATGGTATCTTTTCTATGTGGTATCCAAAAAACCCAAACCCATAGAAAAAGAGTAGAAAATGGAGGTTTCTAGGGGCTTCAGGGCTAGAGGAGTTGGGGTCATTTTGTTTAAGGCTACAAACTTACAACTAGCAAGTGAATAAATTCTGGAGAGCTAATGCACAGCCAAGTGATTATGGTCGACAATACTGTATTATATACTTCAAACTTGCTAAGAGACTAGATCTTAGAAGTTCTTACCACACACGCACACAATGATAATGGTGTGACCTGATAGAGATGATAGCTAAAACTAAAGTGATAGTCACATTGCCATGTACAAATGTATCAGGTCAACAGGTTGTATACCTTACACAATGTTATAAGTAAATACATTTTTAAAGATTTACGTATTTATGAGAGAAAGAGAGAGGGGGGGAGTGAGTGAAAGAGAGGAGGGGCAGAGGAAGAGAATCACCAGGCAGACTGCACTGAGCATGGAGCCCAGGATATTGATCCCACAACCCAAGAGACCAGGACCTTAGCTGAAATCAAGACCCAGATGCTCAACAAACTGAGCTGCTCAGGCACCCCTGAAAATTACATTTTTTATAAAAAATATAAATGTTAAATATATTTAATTCTATATAAAATAATATCAGATAAACTATAATAAGGCAATTATTTGAAACACTAAACACTATATAAAAATTTATTTATGAAAACATTGTATTTAAATATTATTTGATCATCTACAAAAAGGGTTGATCCCATGTCAATGATCTCATACCAACTACATGCAGTAATTTTCTGTGAAAACATTTCCAAATATTAAGATTCTTTTTGCTTCTGAACTACTTGGGAGGAATGAAGAAGTAATATTTATAAGCTAGCCCTAAATATTTTTCTCTGGCTCATTCACCTTTAAATAATTCTACCTCTTGCTTGCAAACTTGAGACTTTTTTGAAAGCTTTAATCTTTTTATTTTTTTTTTCAGGATGGCATTAAGAACAAGTTACATTGTTTGTTGTTGTTTTGAAAGAAAGTGTATTCAGGTTTTTTCTTCTTCAGTATCTGTATCAATTTCAATTTTGTCATGTTTATATTCCACTTGTTTGGAAAATCTGTGAACTAGAATAAGATTTGTGTCTGCAATGAAGTTTGTGTTGTCAATTGACTTTTGTTGCTTTTGTTTATAAGGATTTTTGGAAGTATAGAAGAATGCTTTTTAATCAATGAAATACATCTGCTTAAGCACTTCAAGTGTAGTATATAAGTATATAAAGGTGTTGATGGTTTATTTTTTTTTAAAGATTTTATTCATTTGACACAGAGAGAGAGAGAGATCACAAGTAGGCAGAGAGGCAGGCAGAGGGGGAGGGGAAAGCAGGCTTCCCACTGAGCAGAGAGCCCATTGCCTATGCCAGGCTTGATCACAGGACTCAGATCATGACCTGAGCCGAATGCAGAGGGTTAACCCACTGAGCCACCCAGGCGCCCCTGGTTTATGTTTTTTTTTTAATCTCAGTATTACACCAAAAGAATATCAGTGTCTTGGCACCGAAATTTAACACAGTCCACTAGAATTTTGAAAACCAATATTGTGATCTCAATTTCTTCTCTAGAATTCTTCAATTAGATAAGCCTCAGTCAGAGAAACTGGAATTGTTATTCCTCTTTCCTCTGGGGGAATAAAGTGAAAATTTCCTTCTTCTGTGGAAAAAAAAAAAAAGTGAGGAGAGTAGTGTTCCACTCAAATGCTTTCTTGTTGCCTTTATAATAAAATATAAACTTCTGACTGTCACCTGCAAGAATCTATATGAACAGGCCCCTAGTTACCTTTTTGACGTCAGCTAGTACCACTCATCTCCTTGTCACACTGGTCTCTCTGGATCCAGAACTGCGAGGCTCTTTTCCACCCTTGGGCCTTTGCACAGCTAATCCCTTTGCTAGAAATGCTCTTCCTCTCTAGCTCCGAAGAGAGTTTCATTCAGATGACAGTTAGAATTCCTATCCCTCCAGAAAGCTTATCCCTGTCCCCTCATCTACAGGAGCTCTCTGGTCACTCTCTGTCCCTTTGCCCGATGTACTGATTCATCTTCTCAGTTTCGCTACTGGTTATTTTTCTTCCTTTCATTTACTTATTTATTTTTAATGTATGCCTCTCCTGCCACCTCCTTACCTGGCCCCATAAATGAGCCATGAAGGAGGATCTTTGTCTTTTTCAGTGCTATATCCTCAGTGCCTAGAACAATGCCTGGAACATAGTTTTCACTCAGCATTTGTTATGTGAGAGAATGAATAAAAGAATGAGTAATTCTCTCTCCCATCATTTGTGACATGCAGAATCACCTTCATCCTTCCTGGAAGTGTATTTCCAGGAAGTGTACACCTCCCTGGAAGTGTACTTAGAGGCTACCATCCCATGAACGTAATTTCCTACCTAACATTAAGGCATAGCAAACAAGACCGAGAAAATGGAGTGAGTGTCTGATGACACAGCTGGGCAAGGAAACAACTTGCAGATTCACAATGCTAAGCAGGACAGAAAACCCTTTTTTATACTGACATACTATAGTTTCAAAAATTTGTATCTTGGTGGTAAGTTAATGCCTCTGAAATATCTTTGCATTAAGCAGGTGTCTCAAACCATGATACCCTTCCCATCTTTTGACGTCACTGATAGATTCATGTAGTATTCATGTACTACAGTACTGTTATTTTCCAAACATTACAGACTAAGGGAAATTTAATTATAATTTCTGTATCAAGATGGAAGACTTACCATGCAGGCTTATCTCTCCTGCCTTCTGGAAGTCCCACTGAAATGATAATAAAGTGGCTTGAAACATTATAAATATGCAATAAAAAAGGAGAAAAGGTGAGCATATGTCAAAAACCATGGAGTTCTAACAAAATAATGAAAGATGAAAAATAAAGATAAGAGTGCATGTTGAAGCAGTAGGGAGAAAGGGTGGTATAGAGCAGAGAAGGATCTAGAAGAGAGGAAATTAACATGAAACCTGAGGCAGAACTCTGGAGAGGCTCACAATTCAGACCCAGAGTTGTCTGACTAAAACTCTAAATCCAGGCCAGTTGAGTTCATTCCACATTCTCTAATTTCCCCAATCACATGCAGTCTCCTGGTAAGCCAGTTATTTGCACCCCACCTCATTAAAAACAAAAACAAACAAACAAACAAAAAACAAAGGACACTTCCACAAGGAAATTAAATACATTTTCTGAGATTACCTAACATAGAGTATTTGGATATCAATATTTGGTTATCTCCAGAGCAAAGATCTCTACATGTGGGCATTGGGGGGTCCTGAAACATAACTGGCCTGCTATCTTGTTTTCACAGTATGAAAACTACAGTTAATGAGCTCCACCTACATTCTAGAAGCAACCAAGAGCCATAAATCACCTCTAGCTCTTTGAGGAAATCTGGATCATGAAAAAATAGATCAAGTTAAAAACAAAACTAAAACCCTAATTATTTAAGTTAGAACAAAGAGAAGTGACTTATAAAACAAAAGAAAACAAAAAGAAACTTAAAAACAGGTAACATTCGAGTTAGTATCTAGGGATGTTTGAGAGGTTATTTATATAAAACAAGCATAGGAGCCTGCAAAAACAGAAAACCAGTTATCTTGAAAGACCTCTTGGAAATCACAGCTATGACTGACCAACAAAACAATCTAAAGAATCAGTGAAAAGGTTGAAAGATAAAACCATAAAACCTAGGAAATCTTTGGAAGGAAGAAGTAAAAAAAAAAAAAAGACAAAGTCTGAGGGAAAGATGAAAGAAATAGAGAATTAATTCTGGATGTCCAACAAGAGATTAAAAGGAATTTTTTAAATGATAAATTGACAGAAATTATTATAGGAGGAAATAATAAAAAATAGAGAGAGAGAACATAACTCCCACAGGTGAATGATAACACTGAAAAGTACCACTGAATGCCAACGTCAATAAATGAAATGAAAATCCACATTATCTCTGGAGGCTTAGAACACCAGAGAAAGGGGCAAAAATAAAACCAAATTTCCTAACAATGAACAAAAATCAGAGGGCATCAGAGTTCTCATAGATCTCCAGTATTCCTTAAGCACTTCAAAGTCAAGACAGTTCTAGAGTTCAGAACATAAGCAGTTGCAGCTGAAGGAAATGAGAAAAAAAGAAAATTAAATACAGAAATAAGCCATACAAAATTTCCATAGAGTTGATAACAGTAATTCCTAATGTTTTAAAATATTAGTCTAAAATATAAATAACACACTTATTTTAAATTACCCCCTTTTGGGGCGCCCGCATCGGGCTCCCTGCTCCGCAGGAAGCCTGCTTCTCTCTCTCTCTCTCTCTCTCTCTCTGCCTGCCTCTCTGCCTACTTGTGATCTCTGTCTGTCAAATAAATAAATAAAATCTTAAAAAAAAAATAAATTACCCCCTTTTAAAGAAAATATTTGCAGATGTTCCTAAGTTGGTCTCTTCTGTTCCCTGACAAACCTTCCAATAAATGAAAACCAGTTAAGGTTACCTTTTTCACTAAACCCTCATAATTTTAAGTGTCTAAAAATAAAGACAAGAGATAGGCTAAGAAGAACTACTACATAATTTTTGTCTTTTTTAAATGTTCATTAATTTGAAACAGAGGAGGTTCATTTTCCTGCGCTCAGTTTTTCATCCTTCTCCTTCTCTATATTTTCCTTTTTCCATTTCTCTTGATACTTTGCAAAAGTCATTCAGAGTCTCTTTGTGATTCTTAGTCATATTGATGAATTGTCTGCTGGGAAAAAAAAAAAAAAAGGTAGCATGGAAATGATACAGAAGTACATGTTTCTGTGGTCACTGTGCCTCTTAACCGTCTGGTCTCCACTCTCATGTCTGCAGCATGAGAAGGGTTGACTAGATAAGTCCACTTGGTCTTTCTGCTTTAACACCTCTTCTCTGAATACAATCCCTAAAAGGTCAAGGGCCAGGGTTTCTGCCATAGCAGTTTGCTCCTGTAGAATGGTAGGGATGCCTGTTCTCCATGCTTGCCATGTAGAAACACAGTAAGGGAACATTTGTAACAAGCTTCATCCTCGAAAATCACTTCTATGGCTGTGAACTGTTTTTGATGTTTTGCAATGCAATCAATCTCATTATGGTTGCAAAATTTCCCCCACATATTTATATCATAAATGCATTATTTTTATCTCAAAGTCTACTTTCTTGCTGGGATGTTCATCTACTGATCTGGTCGAATTGCAGAAAAGGGTCACATATTCTCCCAATACGTATGGAAAACCTAAAAATAAAACCCCTAATTAACAGGGAGCTACATATTTCTATCACCCTCTGGATTTAGCCATGTTCTAGCACATACTCTTGTGTATCACGATTATCTTTTTCCAGATCTCTTTTCTAGGGTTGTCAGATAAAAATAGAACTGTTGGGTAAACCTGAATTTGCAATCAACAGCAGAAAAAATTTTCGTATGTTCCGAATACTACACATTCATACTAAGTGTTTAGTTACTTCCTTGAAATTCCAGTTTCACTGGGTGTCCTGCATTTTTATTTACTAAATCTGGCATTCCTACTCTCTTCCTATGTAACCAACAAAACCGTTAAAAAAAGGGCCTCTATTTTGTTCACGTCTGTGTCCCTAGTTCAAGCACTGTATCCTCACATAGTAAATATTCAATTTTTGCTGAATTAACTGATGAGCATGCAAAGAAAACAACTAGAGGATAGAGAGTGTTAGCAAATATTATTTGTAACCTAGTAGTTCATAAGGTGAAAATTAGTCATTCAACCAAGCTAAACTCCATGTATGGTTACAGTAGACTAGGTCATGAAATGACTGCATACAAATTTTGAGTATTTAAACATATGTGAGAGAAGTTATTCTGATGTCTAGTTCAAACTCCTTATGAACCCCTCGACTTCTGATACAGTGTTAAGACTAGAAGTGGCTCCAACATATTCAGTACACCATTTCTAAAAGAGGGAAAACACTACATTGGATGGTCATGGAAACTCAACCAAACTGAGAAGAACTTTTGCTCCCTTTAGTAATATTTTCCCTCAACACCTGGGGCTGGTAATCAAGGACATAATTAAGTTATTATAGTAACAATAAAACCATTTTCCACAGGAAATTTTAAATAAAAAAAAATTTCTAGTCAGTAACAAAGGAACATTTTGGAGCTATTTTGCCATGAAATACATGTAATCAGATTTATACATAAAACCAGAAGAAAATAAGGATGCCAGGGTGGCTCGGTCTGTTAAGTATCTGATTCTTGGTTTTGGCTCAGGTCATTAGCTCATGGGTTGTTGGACTGAGGTCAAGGTCAGACTCTGCGTTTAGCAGGGGGTCTGCTTGAGGATTCTCTCCCTCTGCCCTTCCCCCCACTCTCTTTCTTCCTTTCTCTAAGAGAAATAAATCTTAAAAAAAATAAGTCAAGCAGAGAAAGACAATTATCATATGGGTTCACTTATATGTGGAACATAAGGAATAGCATGGAGGACATTACGAGAAGGAAAAAAAAAATGAAGAGGGGGAAATCAGAGGGAGAGATGAACCATGAGAGACTATGGACTATGAGAAGCAAGCTGAGGCTTTCAGAGAGGAAGAGGGTGGGGGATGGATTAGCCCGGTCATGGGTATTAGGGAGGGCATGTATTGCAGTAAGCACAGGTGTTACATGCAAACAATGAATCATGGAACACCACATCAAAAACTAAATGAAGCACTGTATGGTGACTAACAAAACATAATATAAATAAATAAATAAAAATTTTAAAAAACAAAATAAATCTAAATTTGTCTCTATATATCATACTTGATTTTGTTCATTTTTGTTTTCTTATTTCTCTCCTTTTCTCTGACTCTCATACTAAAATTAAGAATATTTGGCTTTTAATTTTTAACAGATCACTGCTGACTATCTGCTATAGACTGGAGTTTTAAGAACTAGCTTCTTATAAAAGGTGTGGCACTCACCTTATCCCTAAAGACTATGTCCATTGGCTGCTTTCCAGAATATGCTCTCTTACCAGTTTCCTCTGAGCTTCTGTTTACTCAACTACAAGAAGGAGACCAGGATTCCTGTTTCACATGGTGATTGTAACAATCCAATGAGACTATCTGCATAAAAACACAACTGCCAGACACTACAGATATATTGGTTTCCATGCATTATGAGTGTGGTCCAGCTGTGGGGAAGACAAAAAAAGATAGACACAATTGGATTCAACTTGAAAGCTGTCACAAGAAAATCTCTCTTGTAAGCAGCCCAATGTCCCATGATAAAGAATAACTGACCTACTCAGTTACATTTAATCCATATCTATGACCACCTTTTGAGAATATACTGTGGTAGAAACTAGAAATACTGAGATAAAACCGATGCAATTCCTGCCCCAAAGGGCCCCATGTGAATCTTCTTGGAGCTTTGTTCATTCACTTGATTTTTCCCTCCAGCAAATGTTCATTGACTTTGTTGTGTTCACAGAGCCTGTGCTAAGTACTATCACTAAAACAAAGAACAGGGCGCTCTTTATCTTTGACAGTTTTATGGTGTACAGCAAAGCAAAATAAAACCCTCTCTTACCCTCTTTCTCTATTATGAAAAATAAATACTGATGGCCTAAACTTCACCAGCCACTTTTTCCTCAATTGCTTTCAGTTGGGATTATAGATCAACTATGAATCTTAAAGACCATTAAATTCATAAACACACACACACACACACACACACACAGAGGCACATCTTGAGATATATTATGTGTCCAGTTCCAGATCACCACAATAAAGCAAATACTGCAGTAAAGTGAGTCATATAAACATGCAGAGAAGATTTCTGTTTACACGATACTATAGTCTACCAAGTGTGAAATAGCATTATATCTAAAAACAATGTACATATATTGATTAAAAAGGACTTCATTGCTGGGGTGCGTGGGTGGTGCAGTTGGTTAAATATCTGTCTCTTGGTTTCAGCTCAGGTTGTGATCTCAGAATCATGAGATCTAGTCCCCAGTTGAGCCCCGCGTTGCGCCCCATGTCAGGCTCCAAGCTCAGGGCAGAGTTTGTTTAAGATTCTCTCTCCCCCTCCCTCTGCCACTTGTGCTCTCTCTCCCTCTCCCCTAAATAAATCTTAAAAAAAATACTTTATTGCTTAAAAATGCTAACCATAATCCTTTTGCTAGTGGAGGATCTTGCGTTGATGTTGATGGCAGCTGACTGATCAGGGTGGTGACTGCTGAAGGTTGGGGTAGCTGTAGCAACTTCTTAAACAGGATGACATTGAAGTTTGCCATATCAACTGACTCTTTTTCTCATGAATGATTTCTCTGTAGCATGTGATGCTATTTGATAGCCTTTACCCACCTTAGAGCTTCCTCTCAGACCTGTCACTACTTTGGCAAATAGTTTATGCGATATTTTAAGTCCTTTGTTGGCATTTCAACAATCATCACAGCATCTTCACTAGGAGTAGATACTATCTAAAGAAACCACTTTCTTTGCTCATTTATAAGAAGCAATTCCTCTTTCATCAAAGCTGTATCAGGAGTTTAAGGCAATTCAACTGCACCTTCAGGCTCCACTCCTAATTCTACTTCTCTTATTTCCCCCACATCCACAGTTTCTTTCTCCACTGGAGTCTTGAATCCCTCAAAGTCATTTATGAGGTTTAGAATGAACTACTTTCAAACTCCTGTTAATGTTGATATTTTGTCCTTTTCTCACTAATAACAAATGTTTTTAATGGCATCTAGAATGGTGAATCATTCCCAGAAGGTTTTCAATTTACTGTGCCCAGTTCCATAAGAGGAATCACTATCTATGGCAGCTACAGCCTTATGAAATGTATTTATTAAGTAATGAGAGTAGAAAGTCAAAATGACTCCTTGATCCATGGGCTACAGAATGGGTGTTGTGCTAGCAGGCATGAAAATAATATTAATCTCATTGTATGTCTCCATTAGAGCTCTTGGGTGATCAGGTACATTGTCAATGAGTACTAATATTTTGAAAAGAATCTTTTTCTGTGAGCAGTAAGTCTCAACAGTGAGCTTAAAATGTTCATCAAATTCATGTTTATAATATTCATAATGTTCATAATTCACAATATTCATAATTTATAAGTTTCAGGTTAAAAATAAATGTGTTATCATTGAGGCTTTGTTGTTCTACTTCTAGAGCACAGGCAGAATAGATTTAGCATTAATTCTTAAGGGCCTTCTTGTTTTCAGAATGGGGATACCTGGGTGGCTCAGTCAGTCAAACATCTGCCTGTGGCTCAGGTCATGATTCTGGGGTTCTGGGATTGAGCCCTGAACTGGAATCTTTCCTCAGTGGGGAGTCTGTTACTCCCTCTGCCCCTCCCATAGTTCATGATCTCTCTCTTTCTCAAATAAATAAAATTAAAAAAAAACAATAATAAAAGAATTTTCAGAATGGTAAATGAGCACTGGTTTCAAACTCAAGTCACCAGATACATTAACCCCTAACAAGACAGTCAGCTTGTCCTTTGAAATTTTGAAGCTGGGTATTGACTTCTCTCTAGATATGAAAATCCCAGATGACATCTTCTCATAGAAGGCTGGTTCAGCCACATTGAAAAACTATTATAGTATAGCCATATTTATTAATGATCTGAGCTAGATTTTCTGCATAACTTGCTGCAGCTTTCTCATCAGCATCTGCTTCTTCCCCTTGCCCTTTTATGTCATGGCAATACCTTCTTACCTTAAACCTTATGAACGGGCTCTGGATTAGTTGCTCTGGATTGGTTTGTGACTTAAGGGAATGTTATGGCTGGTTTGATCTTCTATCCATATCAACAACAAAACAGTTCACTTTCTTAACATTTGCGCTTTTATAGTAGTAGCACTTTAGTCCCCTTCGAGAAGACATCTTCTGTATTCACAATGTGGCTGTTGGTACTAAAAGCTTAGCTGTTAGCCCATCATGGCTTTCATTATGCCTTCCTCATGAAGCTTAATCATTTCTAGCTTTTGACTTAAAGAGAGACATGCGACTCCTTTACTTGAACACTTAGAGGCCATTGTTAATAGGCCTAATTTCAACACGGTGTGTCTCAGAGAATAGGGAGGCCCAAGGGGAGGGAGACTTATAAAAAATGCAGTATCTATGAGGCCCAGTAAAGCAAAGGGCAATAGAACAAACTTCCATTTTATACTCTCACAGTTCTGGTTAGCCCTGCCCTGCTGGCTGGTCACACAATGGGAGGGATTGTTTACAACGGGAAGGAGTGAGAGAGATTAGGTTAGAGAGAATGGACAAAGGACAATGGACAATGTGCCTGTGACTGCAGTGCCTAGGAAGAGTGGCGAGCATCCACACTCAAAGATTTGGCACTGACGTGCCATCCTGTCAGCATGCTGGTCTTTCCCCACACTTCCAGTGTGACAGTGTTCCGGCAGGAGGCACAAACACTTGTAAGCAGATAATCAAAAATAAAATCCCCACTACAAAGAAGAGTGCATAATCCAGAATAATGAGATATTTGAGGAAGCCAACACAAAAGAGAGAGAGCAAGCTCAATGAATGGAAGAAGCTCCAATGGAGAAATAGTTAATAGAGCAAGCTAAATAAAACTTTGAAAAAGATAATAAAACTCAAGAGAGTTGAAAACAGCTATTACAGTAAAAAAATAGCAAATTACAGGTCTTGAAAATTAAAAATGTGGTTGTTGAAATGAAAGCTTCAAGAGGTTGTCTGAAGAGTAGAGCACACACAGCTAAAGAATAGATCCAGAATTTTTTTTAAAGATCTTATTTATTTATTTGACAGACAGAGATCACAAGTAGGCAGAGAGAGAGAGAGAGAGAGAGGAGGAAGCAGGCTCCCCGCTGAGCAGAGAGCCCGATGCGGGACCCAATCCCAGGACCCTGGGATCATGACCTGAGCCGAAGGCAGAGGCTTTAACCCACTGAGCCACCCAGGCACCCTTAGATCCAGAATTTAAATAACCGTTTCATAGTAGTTCCCAAGAGTAAGGATAGAACAAATGGAGGAGAAACGATATTTAAACAAATGATAAAAGATTATTAATCTAAACTGAGAAACACATAAGTCCTAAGATCAAAAGTCCTACCAAAGGCCTCTCAAGAAAGAGAAAAGACTACATCACTTATTGTGCAATTCCAGAACACTAAAAATTAGGTGGAAAACCCTAAAAGCTTCCACAAGATAAAAACAAAAAATTATTTATAAGTAGGCAAAAATTAATTGATATCAGTCTTCTAATAAATAACACTGGGGGCAATATGATCATGAAAAAATCTTCAAAGTTTCAAGAAGGTAAATTTGAGCCTAGAATTCCAATCTTAGCCAAGATTGAAATTAAATATTAATTGAAGATGAAATTAAAATATTTTATACATGGAAGAAATCACAATATTTATGACCAAAACTTTTATTATAAGAACTTCTTAAGTATATCATTGAGGAAAAGATCATTCCTAGGAGAAAGTGTGGAATTCAAGAAGCAATGGTAACCAAAGAAATTACTAAAACTTATTGTAAACATAAATTGATTTGCTAAACAGAAACTTCCATGTGATAATAATAAAGTACATAGAGAGGTGTAGGAAGAGAGCAGCAAGATTTTTAAATGCACCCATTTTCTTATCCAGTTGAACCATAGAGTTACTAATTAAGCTTAGACACTTAGAAAAATATACACTAATTACAAGGAACAAAAAAATTAAACTTTACAGAATATAATGAGAATATCAAACATTGAAACAAGTTGAGGGGAAAGGGGGAGGACACGGGGAGGGGGAAAGGGGAAGGGAGCAACCTAAGGTAAACTAAGTAAAAAATATGAAGTATTTTCTACCCATTTCTTGATTGGAGTAAGTTCTTTATAGATTTTGGATACTAACCCTTTATCTGATATGTCATTTGAAAATATCTCCTCCCATTCTGTCAATTGTCTTTTGGTTTTGTCCACTGTTTCCTCTGCTGTGCAGCTTTTTATCTTGATGAAGACTCAATAGTTCATTTTTGCCTTTGTTTCCCTTGTCTTTGGAGACGTGTCTACCAAGAAGTTACTGAAGCTGAGGTCAAAGAGGTTGCTGGCTGTGTTGTCCTTTAGGATTTTGATGGATTCCTATCTCACATTTAGTTCTTTCGACCATTTTGAGTTTATCTTTTTTTTGGTATAAGAAAATGGTACAGTTTCATTCTTCTACATGTGGCTGTCCAATATTCCCAGCACCATTTTTTGAAGAGACTGTCCTTTTTCCATCAGATATTCTTTCCTGCCTTGTTGCAGATTAGTTGACCATAGAGTTGAGGGTCCATTCCTGGGTTCTCTATTCTGTTCCACTGATCTATGTGTCTGATTTATGTCAGTACCATTCTGCCTTGATGATTACAACTTTGTAATGTAACTTGAAGTCTAGCATTGTGATGTCACCAGTTTTGATTTTCTTTTCCAACATTCCTCTGGTTACTAAGGGTCCTTTCTGGTTCCATACAAATTTTAGGATTATTTTTTCCAGCTCTGTGAAAAATGTCAATGGTATTTTGATAGTGATTGCACTGAATATGCAGATTGCTCTAGGCAGCATAGACATTTTGACAATATTTAGTCTTTTAATCCATGACCATGGAACATTTTTCCATTTATTTTTGACTTCCTCAATTTCTTTCATAAGTATTATATAGTTTTTAGAATACAGATATGTTATGTCTTTGTTTAGGTTTATTCCTAGGTATCTTATGGGTTTGGGTGCAATTGCAAATAGGATCAATTCCTTAATTTCTTTTTCTTCTGTCTCATTGTTAATGTATAGAAATGCAACTGATTTCTGTGCATTGATTTTATATCCTATCATGTTGCTGGATTCATGTATGAGTTCCAATGATTTGGGGGTAGAGCTGTTTTGGTTTTCCACATAAAGTATCATGGCTTCTGTGAAGAGTGAGAGTTTGACTTCTTCTTTGCCAATTTGAATGACTTTTATTTCTTTGTTGTCTGATTGCTGAGGCTAGGACTTCTAGCACTATGTTGAACAGCAGTGGTAATAGTGGATATCCTGCTATGTTCCTGACTTTAGGGGAAAACTCTTAAGTTTTTCCCCATTGAGAATGATATTCACTGTGGGTTTTTCATAGATGGTTTTTATGATATTGAGGTATGTTTCCTCTATCCCTACACTCTGAAGAGTTTTAATCAAAATGATATACTTTGTCAAATGCTTTTTATGCATCTATTGAGAGTATCATATGATTCTTTTATTAATGTAGTGTATCACATTGATTGATTTGTGGATATTGAACCACCCTTATAAATAAATCCCACTTGTAATAAATCCCACTTGGCCCTGGTGAATAATCCTTTTAATGTACTATTGGGTCCTATGGGCTAGTACGTTGGTGAGAATTTTTGCATCCATGTTCTTCAGGGATATTGGTCTGTAATAAATAAATTACAGTAATAAATCGCACTTGGCCCTGGTGAATAATCCTTTTAATGTACTATTGGATCCTATGGGCTAGTACGTTGGTGAGAATTTTTGCATCCATGTTCTTCAGGGATATTGGTCTGTAATTCTCCTTTTTGATGGGGTCTTTGTCTGGTTTGGGGATCAAGGTAATGCTAGCCTTATAGAAAGAGTTTGGAAGTTTTCCTCCCATTTCTATTTTTTGAAATGCTCCAGAACCTTAGGTATTAGTTCTTTTTTAAATGTTTAGTAGAATTCCCCTGGGAAGTCATCTAGCCTTGGACTCTTCTCCAAAGAAGACATACATATGGACAACAGACACATGAAAAAATGCTCAACATCACTCAGCATCAGGGAAATACATATCAAAACCACAATGAGATACCACCGCAGGTCAGAATGTCTTAAATTAACAAGTCAAGGAACTACAAATGTTGGCAAGGATGAGGAGAAAGGGGAACATTCTTACACTGTTGGTGGGAATGCAAGCTGGTGCAGCCACTCTGGAAAACAGTCTGACATGGATGGAACTAGAGAGTATTATGCTAAGCTAAATAAGTCCATCAGAGAAAGACAATTATGATTTCAGTCATATGTGGAATTTAAGAAATAAAACAGAGGATCATATGGGAAGAGAGGGAAAAATAAGACAAAATCAGAGAAGGAAATGAACCATAAGAGCTTCTTAACTATAGTAAACACACTGAGGGTTGCTGGAGGAGATGGAGTGGGGGGATAGAGTAACTGGTTGATAGACATTAAGGAGGACATGTGATATAATGAACACTGGGTGTAATATAAAACTGCTGAATCACAGAACTCTACCTCTGAAACTAATAATTCACTACATGTTAACTGAATTTAAATTAAAAAATAAAAATAATAAAATATGAACTATAAGATAAGGAATACCTTAATCAAATCACTAAACCCATCAAAAACAAATGAGTTCTATTACTCCATTTAGACAGAAAGTCCTTTTTTAAACCCAGGTATGTATCATTTAATAATATCTATTGTGGAAAAAATCAAAATAGCAGTTGTCTCTAGGAGTTGGGTATATTGATTGGGACAGGCCACGAGGGAAATTTCTGAGGTAATAGTGGTGCTCATATCTTGATAGGCTTTGAGCTAGCTAGATGTAGACATTTTTCAAAACTTGGTAAATGATGAGTATACCTTTGAGCTTTGAACACTTAATTGCATACAAATTTTACATAAAAAACTCTAAATAAACATTGGTGTCTAGTTAATGATATGCAAATTAAAGTATTTAGCTGGAACTCACCTTGAAATGTATCAGTAAAATAAATGGATTAGTGGATGGATAAATATGGGGTAATGCAAGTATAGTAAAAGACTGCTGGTAACAAATGTTGATAGCTAGCACTATTCATATGGTGGAAAAGAGGAAACAAACTGTCTGCCATGGACTCAATGTGGCCCCCAAATTCAGATGCTGAAATCCTGCCCCTCCACCAATGTGATATTATTGGGCACTAGAGTCTTTGGGAGATGATTAGGCATGAGAGTGAAGCTCCCATAAGCAGAATTATAAAAGAGCCCAGAAGCTGTCTCAGCCCTACTGCCATGTGGGGACCAGAGAGAAGATACCCATCTATGACTAGCACATGTTCATCAGACACCAAATCAGCTGTTCTTCAATCCTGAATTTTCCAGCCTCCAGAACTTTAAGAAATAAATGTTTGTTAGGTCACCCAGTCTATGGTATTTTTGGTTATAACAGCCTGAATGAATTGAGACATAACCCAAATATTTATCAACTGATGAATGCATGAACAAAATGTGGTATATCCAAATAATGGAAAATTATTCAGTTACAAAAGGAGCACAGTAGTAATACATGCTACAGCATAAATGACCCTTGAAAACAATACTATGCTAAGTGAGGAAGCCAGACAAGCAAAGCCACATATTGTATGTTCCCACTTATATGAAATGCCCAGAATAGGCAAATCTATAGAGACGGAAATAGATTCATAGTCGCTAGGAACTGGGGAATGACTGCTAATGCATATGGGGTTTCCTTTATGGGGTGATGGAAATGTTCCTGAATTAGATAATGGAGATGTTGCACAATCTTGGGAACCCATGAAAAGTCACTTATTTGTACACTTTCAAATGGTGAACTTTATGTTATGTGAATTGTATCCCAATAAAATAACCCAAACAAATACAATCTTAAGCTGCTAAGGGTACAATCTAGAGAATGGGTACATAGCTGCCAACCTTAAAATCTTTTCAGTTTCTCTATCTGAAAATGCAAAAAAAGAAATGTTGTGAAAAAAAATTAGGGGCCTGACTTTCCTGATGTTAATCTCTATTTCATGGCCTGAATCTTAGTGATCTTTCTTGCTTAGCAGAACGTTGAATCTGATTGCACCATGACTCACTCAGTTCACTTTATTAAGCCCTAACACTCAGGCAGGCACAAAAGAGACACAAACGTGGCATACCAGCTGATTTTAAGAGACACCCAGCACCAGTAGCCTGGAAGAGCAGACGTCTACCTGATCACAAGAACGCACTTTCCACACCTTGGAAGAGGAGACTGCAAGACAGAGGAATCCAGTCAAGGACTCCAAACCAGAAGGAGGCAAAAAACAGTGAAGGAGGAATGAAAGTAGCTCCAAGGGCCACTAGCCAGCCAAGAGACTTTGACGCTAAGCCACACTTTTGCCTCACTCCATGATTTTGAAATTGTTTCCTATGAAAATAGACCCAATTCTCCAAATGTGACGGGCCTAGGATTTGTAGAGAAAATTGAGAGTTTCTAGATGGAAGGTGAGAGTGGAGAGAAAAGGAATTTCTATGCCTCTAAATTTTGTTTTCTTACAGGATAAAAACCTGTGGCAGTAGTATCCCCATGACACATCATTCACCATGATGTAAGCCTCTGAACAGATGCAGACAACTTCACATCTTTAAGATACATTAATGTAAAATTCATGTATTTTGGAGCTTAGATATGATCCATTTATTGAGTTCCTATAAAGACATGTCTGACATCTGGAAACTTACAACACCCAGAAGTGACATTCCTCTTGTGTGCTGAATTGATTAACATTGGAATGCTAATTATTTCCTCAAACATTTTTCCCTTCCAACTGTGACAACAGGTTCTTCTAGATTTCTTATTGAATGGATATTCTTATTAGAAGTTCCTTGTAGGGACACCTGGATGGCTCAGTGGGTCAAGCCTCTGCCTTTGGCTCAGGTCATGGATCTCAGGGTCCTGGGATTGAGTCCCACATAGGGCTCCTTGCTCGGCAGAGAGTCTGCTTCTCTCTGTGCCTCGCCTGCTTGTGCTTTTGCTCTCTCTCCCTCTCTGACAAATAAATAAATAAATAAATAAATAAATAAATAAAATCTTTAAAAAAAAAAAAAAAGAAGAAGAAGTTCCTTGTAAAAGGGTGTCTAGGTAGCTCAGTTGGTTAAGTCTCTGCCTTCGTCTCAGGTCATGATCCTGGAGTCCTGAGATCGAGTCCCACATCAGGCTCCCTGCTCCACAGAGAATCTGCTTCTCCCTCTGACCCTCCACCATTTCATGGTCTCTCTCTCTCATTTTGTCTCTCTCTCAAATAAATAAAAATATTTAAAAAAAGAGGTTCTCAGTAAAGAGAGAAACATTAGAAAGAAGAAAATACTTGTATTTGAAGAAGTGATGGGTAAGGCATTGAAAATCTCCTCTGGGGAGGAATATCATGGGTAGCGTCAGAATCTGGTGCTACCAATAGTTAACCCCCTTCCTTTCCCTGTTGATTTGGACAGTTAGAGAGTTAGACTCACAGTAGACTGATAAAGATCAAAATATCTCTATACTACAACCAAAAGCAGGACTGAAGTAATAGCTTAAGTACGCAGCCGCAATGAGTTTCTTAGTACTTCACTGTAGACTTAAACTGAACCTCTCACATGGTTAGCCTCTCCCCCCAAGGCCCAGCCTGATCCCCAGCACTAGGAATAGAAGAGCAGATTCTGATGAGCTTGTTGGCAGCAGGGCAGAATCAAAGTTCGTTTTCATCTCACATATTCACTAGCTAGATATATCACCCCACCTCTTGTAGGAAGGTGTGAGGAAGGAAGAATTACAAGTGTTTTGTACATGACATTCTCTGCTGAATGGAGTAAAATGAGAGTTCATTTCCATTTTCATACATATAAGAATCAGAGATTCTGTGTTCTTCCATTAGATATCATTCTATCCTCAATGGATTTTTATAATCATCTGCATTCTATGACATTTTACCATTTACAAATATCTTCCTCATAATCACCTCATTTGGCTCTTATAGAGTTCTTCTGGGAACCTGGGAGCTTGAAACAGGAATTCTCCATGTAACTATGAGCACTGCAATTCTAAGATCTACACATAGATTCCCATGACACTACTGTTCTAAGATTTGAGATTATAATAAACGTCACATTTGTCATAACATTTTAGGCCCATTTAACTTCAGCGTAGGGCCATATGGTCCCAAAACGAAAGAGGCATTAAGAAGCAGAGGGTGAAATGTAAGTGGGATTAGATAGACACAAGTAACCAAATGAATCATCATCCATCTTCTTTTCCATTAGCATTGATAATCATGCTGTCCAGAACCTGGGACTCCTTTCTTCCTAACACTTCTGGTCTGGTGACCAAGTTCTGACACATCTACCTCCATTCCCTCACTTACGACCTCACCCTCTACACCTACCACCATAGGTTTAGTTTCAGCCTCATCATCTGCTCATTGGTCTCGCCAGCTCCAGAACCCTACCTTAACTTGCCCATCTTCTCTACAGAAACAATGACCTTTTAAACATACATAAATCTGTTTACAACCTTTCCTCATTCCCAGCAGAAGATGCTGTTAATGTGGTAAACCTACAAACAGTTCAATTCACCCTTTCCTTAACACTTCCAGCTTAGGGGCACCTGGACAGTTCAGTCAGTTAAGTGTCTGACTCTTGATTTCAGCTCAGATCATGATCTTGGGGTCCTGGATTTGAGCCCTGTGTCATTCTCCACTCAGCAGAGAATCTGTTTCTTTCTTTCTCTCCCTCTCTGTTTACCTCTCCCCCTTCTCACCTCCACACTCATGTTCTTTCTCTAAATTAAATAAGTAAGTCTTGAAAAACAAACAAAAACAAACAAACAATACACTCACAGCTTAAGAGGCAACTGAGTTCCCTTAACTCCCCTGCCCCGAATAAGGGCCATGGTGTTTAATCATGCCACTGGCTATGAGGAATTCTATTGAATGGCTTCCAGAAAAGTTTTACTATTTTAGTAAAGAGCATCTATGCAGTAAATCCTCCCAGTACCAGCCCGTGTGAGCTCTAAGACAGAGAGAGAGAGAACGCTAGGAATATTATTCCCTTGCTCTGAAATGTTTTCACAGAAATCGTATAATTGCATTCTTCTCTAATATTGTGACCCCTTTGCAAGTGCCCTTTCCTTCTTCTATGATCTTGAACTGATTCCATTTATTACCTTTCTGACACAAACTGCTCTCCATGGCTGAATTTTTTGATTCAGCAGATGTACTGT
The DNA here is from genome assembly GCF_009829155.1 of Mustela erminea. Lineage (NCBI taxonomy): Eukaryota > Metazoa > Chordata > Mammalia > Carnivora > Mustelidae > Mustela > Mustela erminea. Next base: position 161,379,964 of record NC_045614.1, on the reverse strand, counting down.
TTATCCACATAGCTGTTGAGAACAACAGTTATGCTCATGGATTCTTAATTTGTTTCCCTCAGCTTTATAGAGATATAGTTGACATATAACATTGTGTAAATTAAAGGTATACAATGAAATGATTTGGTACATGTATATACTGCAAAATGACTACCACAATAAGGTGAGTTAATACATTCAACACCCCCAACATAGTTACAATTTGTGTGTGTGCATGAGAACTTTTAAGATCTATTCTCCTGCAACTTTCAAATATATAGTATTGTAATCTAGAGTCACCATGCTATACATTCTACCTTCAGAACTTACTCATCTTATAACTAGAACTTTGTACACTTTGACTGCCTTCACCCATTTCCCTATTCTCTTCAACTCCCTGATTTCTGGCAACCACCAATCTGTTCTGTTCTTTGAGTTTGATGTTTTTAGATTCCATGAATGTGTGAGATCATCAGTATTTGTCATTCTCTGTCTGACTTATTTCACTTAAAATAATGCCCTCCATTTTCATCCACAGTCTTGTGAAGGGCAGGAGTTACTTCTTTTTGGCTAAATAATATTCCATTGTGTGTATCTATCATATCTTCTTTATCCATTTATTTGTTAGTGGACACTTAGGTTGTTTCTACGTCTTGGGTATTGCAAATATTGCTACCACAAACATGGGAATGCATATATCTTTTCAAGATAGTGATTTCATTCCCTTTGGCTATATACCCAGAGGTAGAATTGCTGGATCATAGGGTAGTTCTAGTTTTAATTTTTTGAGAAACTTTCATAATTCTTTCCACAGTGGCTGCACCAATTCACATTTCTACCAATAGTGCATGAGGGCTCCTTTTCTCCACATTCTTGTCAGCACTTGTAATCTCTTGTCTTTTTTATACTAGTCATTCTGACAGGAATGAGGTGGTATTTCATTGTGATTTTGTTTCTCATTTCCCTGATGATTAGTGATGTTGAGCATCTTTTTGTGTACTGTTGGACATTTATATGTCTTCTTTGTAATAATATCTATTCAGTATGTTTGTTGTTTAAAAACATCTGGGTTTTTTGCTATTGAGCTGTATGAGTTTCTTGTATATTTTAGATATTGAGGTCACTGTTTAAGCTCCCTGGTTATGTGAAACCAGAGGTTATACTTAACAGTTAGCCAGTGTTGTTGGCCTGGCTCCCTGCCTAAGAACAGCTGCAGGATGAGCTCTAAAGCTGCTCAGATTCCTTGGTCATGCTTCCAGATCAAGTGGCACTAGAGGTCATACTCAGCAGTTGAGCAGGACTCCCAATCTGCTTTCCTGATAGGTTGGGGTTATAGAATGGGCTCATTGCTTGCATGGCTTGTTGACTAGAGACCTAAATTAGGCAGAACTGCTCACCAAGCTTCCTGGCCAGCTGTGACCACTGCTTGGGCTCTGGCCAGAGCTATTGGCTAGGAACTCTGTCCTCTGAGATCTCAGTGCTATTACTATAAACCCTGTTCCCACTTCTCCCTATTTTATCTTATCTTATTATCTTTTCTTATCTTATCTCTCTATCTCTATCTTATCGCCAGTGATTTCCCCCAATGATCCTCAAGGAGGCGAGACCTGAATGGGGCTCCCAGGAAGTGTCCCACAACTTTGGGGGAACTGTATATCCACCTTGGGCTTCCTTTATCCACTAGGAAAAGCGTAGGCCCAAGGGGCCCTCTCAGTATGGCTTAGAGCCAGTCTGGAGGAGGGGAGATGTAGTCAGTGCATAGCCACTTCTCTTTCTTCTACTACCCATCATTTGCATCTTCAGATCTAGAAATAGATCCAGTAGAGTCCTCATTTAACTTCCTGTCATATTCAATAATTGAATAACAATCCAACCCTTCAAATCTTTTCTTCAACAGCTTTTGAAAAACAAGGTTTTTGAATACCATTACAATTTTTTTAATGGAACCACTGCTCCAAGAGTGAAGAGAAGGGTGGTATAGCAATATCGTTCTTCGTTGCTCATTTATATACATTGGTAGAAGAAAAACAGGTACTGAAAAAATAAATTCAACTGAGCCAAAATGATGGATATTTTGCTCTTCCAGACTCTTAATTGGATTCTCTGAGATTACTTCTAGATTACAGGGTAAGCAAACCCATTATAGTACAGTCCCCAGCCCAGTTCAAACCACTTGTACCCTCACCTAAGACTACGAGTAATGGTAGAATGCAATCCACTAGCCAGGTAACGCACAGGCCTTTGCCTTCAAGCAATCTTAGTCAAGCCATTTCAATGGATTTCTTACTTGTAGACAAAGGTGTGGTTTCTCATCACATTAGTCAGCAGTAACTAAGGGGTTGCGTCATCCGTAACTCAACAGTGCATGACCTACTTTATGCCTGTTCATTTCACCCGGATAACTCCTACCTAGGGATATGACTAAAACTGGCCAACTCTCCCAATCCCTTTCTGAGCCAGCGACTGGAGTTTTTGATGAGTATCTACATGATTCACTTTAATTTTTTCTCTAAATTTCTACAGGGAATTGTAAATCTGAGTTCCTCATATAGGGATATTCCTTATATTCATGTAGGCCTCATTTGCCTGACCATAGAGCAACGCCCCTGGTTATAGCCACAGAGTTTCTATCTAAAGCAATACCAGAGGATGGGAGATTTACTCCACTGCCAGTGTTAAATACACAACCCTCAACTCTGCCCTTTGTGTGGATTTGTGGTGCCTTCTTCTCTCTTTAAAGTGCTACTGATTTCCATACAACAATGTGGCTTTAATCTGAGAACTCAGTCAGAGAACAGTGAGTGAACAAGGCCAGCAAACCTGGTCTTTTCTCAGCTGGGATAAAAATCATGAGGTTCAGACAGCAATGAAGCTAGGGAGTCCTCATAGGCCTTATCACTGTCCTTATAGGCAATAAATCAGCTTGCTCCCATATGTGCTAGACAGGCAATAAATCAGCTTGCTTCCATATGTGCTGGACATCCCTGGACGTCCCCCTTTGGTATGCTCTTGATATACAACTTCCACTTAATGCCAGAGTCTTCTGTGTTTATTCTTCCTTACAAGACATGAATCATATTACTGGCCTCAAATTTCTTGATGCTTTTCTATGGTGAGGTCAGTTTTGACCTCAGCCAAGTAAGAAGATAGAAACTATTTTTCAAATGGGCAGTTTTTAAGCACAAAACTTGAGAGGTGTCCATTGAGTCAATATATTTTATTTTTGCCAAAATCTCCAATTCTGTGTATATTGTGGTTGCTGTTATTTCTAAATATCATCTGAAGAATAGAATGAGATTTACATGTGCCATTGCTTTCTGTAATTTTTTTAAAAATTTATTTCTTTATTTATTTGTCAGAGAGAGAGCACATGTGCACGAACAGGGAGAGGGGCAGAGGCAGAAGGAAAAGCAGGCTCACTGCCAAGCAAGGAGCCCAACGAGGACTCGATCCCAGGATCCTGGGATCATGACCTGCGCCGAAGGCAGATGCTTAGCTGACTGAGCCACCTCTCTGTAAGTTCTTTTAACATTTATTTCTGCTCAAAACACTCTTTCAAATTCTTTTTTTTTTTTTTTTTTTGGTGAATTATGTCCAATAAGATTTCTAGGATAGGAATATGACTTTTTCCCAAACCTCAGTAGCCAGTGCTGCTTGCCTGTGATATACTTGTTTATTGGCAGGGTCTCCAAGAGATAACTCACTTCTCACAGTTTAAGGAATGTTGCCAGTTGCTCTAGTCCACATAATTCCCAGATTGGGCTGGGCCTTCAAATTTCACAGCAGTTATCAGCCACCATTTTCTTGTAAGGGTTCCCATAGCCCTTAGGCCTCCTGAGAATCCTCAGGAAAGAATCCTTTCTCATGATGGTCAGGACTGAGGTGTTTTCACTTGCTCTTAATAGTCATCAGGTCTAATCTCATCTCATTAAATTATGACAATATGTCAGCAAATTTAAATATTTCTGTGCCAAAACAGTAAATGCACACCGGTTTCATCCCATGGGAATGCCAATGTGCTCAGCTGGACTTCTAAATGGAGACTGAAAAGAAGTCCTCAAGACCTAAAATGACATACTAATTCCCTTTAGCCTTTCTAAATTGTCTTTACCACATCTGATATTGCTAAAGCTATGAGTAAAACAAGTTTTATGGAGGGAGTACTTTTCAGAATGAATATATAAGAGAGAGTATGAAGTAAAAGGGAGTAGTAGGAAGAGGTAATCATGTTGTGGCCTCAGGTACAAAATAGCCTGGGCTGGATCCCTAGGGGTGAGGGTGCCTGGAACATAAACTGCACCACCAAGTTGTTCCCTTTGAGATCAGGGGTTGGTCTGTCATACCTAGTATCACCTAGTCACTCATTGTCTGTAGACTGGTGAGGAAGTTGGTAGTCTCTCACAATGGTGACTACCATCATCCAAGGGCAATTTTCTAAGGAAGTAGGCAGGTAGGGCACTGTGAATCATTAGGAGTCCACACTTACAACAGCTCAGGGATGTGTGTTATTGCTGGGAAACCCAGTTGGGAGGGGTTGCAATGCCATCCGTATACATGCCCTATTCCGTCTCTTTCTCAAAGCATACTTGACTTGATAACTCTAATAATGTATTAAAGAGGAAATGGAAAATCATTTAGAAACGAGGTTGAGGAACTGACAGGTGCACACATAATATGAAGGAAGTTGATGGTATGTTTTGAGTCACTCAGGGTCTCCTCAGACAGGTGGATGCAGACAGATTCTGTAAGCGTAAGCCTACTGACAAGTATGGGAACTCACCAAATAGAGCAGCTTTTTAGCAGGCATTCCTTTTTGAAAAATCATTACCGGTGCCCAATCAGAGGTGATTTTTAAAAAATGTTTTGAATATAGTTGTCACACAATGTTACATTAGTTTCAGGTGTACAACATAGTGCTTCAACTTATTTATACATTATGCTATGTTCATCACAGGAGGTAATTTTGGCATAAGATCTGGGGCCAGCGTTTCTTTATTTCTATATAAAGGTGAGAAAATTGATCTCCAATGTACACATTGTTATTTATTACAAGAACTCCATCAATACACCCCTAGTGTTCTTGCACTAATTTATCTCCAGATTGCTTCTCTCTTTTGGACTCTAAGTTCCTTAAAGGTCGAGTGTGTGTCTTACCCATTTTTGTGCTTTATTCCCAGTTGAAAATCAGTGTACTTGTGCTGCATAAGTGAAGAACTAAATGGAGTTCTGAGGAAATGTTCTAAGAGTCCACAGTTCCACTGGCATGAGTCATCATTACTGTGGGAATATGTGTGTAGGATTCTAGGGTACTTTCAGGTTTTCAGGGAATGATTGCTTCTCTTCCAGTAACCATCCATCATAATTTATGGAGGCAGTTTCAGTTTTCAAGTTTCGTTGGCTCACCCCACTTTCACTTCCTCGGGATCAGCAGGCCAAAGCTGAGTTCTCATTATGGCTTGATTCTTAAACACAAAGGGTAAAGGGTACAGACAGGAAATACGTAGTCCAGGAGATTTCCCAGCTTAAGCAGAAAGAAATTCTTTTGGAAAAATTAAACGATATCTAATTTTTCTTTGGAAAAATTAAACGATATCTAATTTCCTCTTTGACTGAAAGAATGAGAAGTGAAAGTAAACCTACATATGTGAGTATGACAGAATAGTTTTTAAGGTTATTGATACTGCATTTTAGTTGAACAGAACCTAAAAAAATCAAGAATTTAAGTCTTTTAGCTTCAGAAATTAAGTGGTAATATTGAGTGTTTTCCTTATTAACAATAAACTATGTTTTTCCTTGGGGGGTGCAGCAGAAGCTTTATTAAAATGCCAAAGTGATTTATTTTTGGAAATTTGCCTGTATTAGGGCACTTCACAAAAACAGCACCAATAGGAGATATACATATGTATGCACATATATCTCTTATTGGCTCTGTTTTCTCTCTCTCTCTTTATATATATATTATGCTATGTTCTCTCTCTCTCTATATATAATATGTTATGCTCTCTCTCTAAATATATAAATATTTATAATTTATATTTTATGAATTTTATAAAATTTTATAAATATATATACATATATATATTTAAAGAAAGAGAGAGATTGATTTTAAGAAATGAGCTTACATTTTGTAATGAAAGATTACCTTTACATAAGGCTGGCAAGTCCAAAATCTATAGGGTGAGCTGACAGGCTGGGAAGAGTTGATGTTGCAGTTTTTGTCCAAAGGAGATCTGGTAGCGGAATCCTTCTTCTTCTGGGAAGATCAGTCTTTTTCTGTCAAGACCTTCAACTGATTGGATGAGGTCCACCTTCAAATTATGGAGGACAATGTGCTTTCCTCAAAGTCTACTGATTTAAATATGGATCTCATTGGGGCACCTGGGTGGCTCAGCGGGTTAAGCCTCTGTCTTCAGTTCAGGTCATGATCTCAGGGTCCTGGGATTGAGCCCCTCATACGGCTCTCTGCTCAGTAGGGAGCTTGCTTCCTCCTCTCTTTCTGCCTGCCACTCTGGCTACTTGTGATCTCTGTCTTTCAAATAAATAAACAAAATATTTAAAAAAAAATGGATCTCATCTAGAAAATACCTTCACAGAAAGTTCTAAAGCAATATTTGACCCAAAAATCTTCATATTATGCCCTAGACAAATTGACACATTAATCATCGTATTGTCCCAATCCTTTATAAACCTGCCAAGTATTTTGCTGCTCCCCTCATGTTTCATAGTATAATTTCTCCTATTCTGAACCTTATGCATTTATTGCCAGGTCACCATTTAATTCTTATTCTTAAGTTTTCCTGGTTCAGTGTATTTCACACATCAATCACATCCTTCCCTGAATTAGTTAGAAAGTAAAATATTCTGTGCTTTGCCCCCTCTATGATTCAAACATAATTATTTGGGGAGTTATGTTTTAAGAATTCTGAGGTTAAGGTCATAGCAATGAAAAGCAACAATGAGTGAATAACCATAAACTCATCTGACACTGCGAATGTATGATTCATAGGATAAAGCTCACAATGAAGGTTACCACACACACCACTAATCAAGGGAAACCAGTCAGAAAAATTTGGGGTATATAATTTCAATGTTTTTCCCATCCCAAAAGTTTATTTTGAGAAGATAGCATTAGTTTAGAGGTTTGGAGGTCTTTTAAAGGAGAATATATATATATATATCAGATAACTTAGGAAATTGAATGTTTCTCTTAGATTAAGCAGTCCACCCAAACCAGATAAATAATGAACTGTGAACATGCTTAGAGCTTTCTTGCTTCACAATTTTGTTAATTTTTCTCCTTAACCTGAACTTTCACCTGCCAAATTCCAACCCCCTCCCCATCAAGGCATTAAAAAAAGAAAAAAGAGAGAAAGAAAGAAAGAAGGAAGGAAGGAAGGTCACATTTTCTTCAGCCACTCACCTGTTATGGACAAACAGATTGTTTTTATCTCTTGCCTCCATGAATAATACTGTAGGACTGCAGATATCTCTTACCAAGACACTGATTTAGTCAGATGAGATCACTCACCGGCAGGGATGTGGTGATCCACGCACAGATTACTGTGAGCGCCACCCATTCCTTGATTTCTAGCTGACCACAGGATGTCTAACCCTGCCAATTCTTCCAATGTTCCCTATGAGGCAAGACAGAAGTGATGTCCCAGTGAGCATTCCAGAACCCAGGGGAAGCTGGGTACCAGCCAGCTTTCTGCTCCTCACTTAAGAAGAGAGATGCCTTTTACCATGGCACTCGGCCAACCTGGTGAAGGGACAGTGTAGTCAAAAGTGAAACTACTCCATTTAACCCTTCTGATATGGCTTTTCTAGGTTCTTTTTCCTCAATAGACTGCTTGGTCTTACCTCCAGGTTCTGAGCTTTTCACAGAAGCATTCTTGTCTGCGGATAGGTGCTATTTGATTTGTTTGTGAAGGAAAATAGCGCCAAGGACCACCCATTATGCTGTTTTTGTTGATGTCACTCTGAGAAGTCTGTTACTGTTTTTGTTAAAACCTTTAGGAAGAATCCTGTAAGATGTATTATATTAAGTCTATCCCTGGAAGAGAATCCATGTTTCATCAGGATAAAATTTTACACAGACCATATGAGTCAATTGAGGAGCAGTTAATGATTGAGAATAGTGACAATTTGAGATTTTGGTCACTGTTTCCTCTTCGAATTACTATTTTAGTCACTATTAGCTCTGGAAGAACAAGCATAGTTTTTCATATTATTGGCTATTATTAAAATCCAGGAACTATCTCATATTTTTATTAAATGTTATTCTTGGATTTAGGGTTGTTTTTTTTTCTTCAAACCTTTGCTTATGGTATCCTGTGTTAATTAGGAGTAATAATTTGGATGAGATATTGTAATACATTTGGAGGGTTTATTTCATGTTAAGAGCTATAGGGGAAGGAAGGGAAAATTGAAGGGGAAGAAATCAAAGAGACAGCCAAACCATGAGAGGCTATAGACTCTGGGAAACAAACTGAGAATTTCAGAAGGGAGAGTGGTGGGGGATAGGGTAAGTGGGTGATGGGTATTATGGAGGGCGCATGTTGTGATGAGCACTGGGTGTTAAATGCAACTAATGAATCATTGAACAATACATCAAAAACGAATGATGTACTATATGTTGGCTAATTGGAGATAATAAAAAAATAATGAGTTGATGCAGATATATAAAAATGCTAGATATGAGTGACTAATTCTTATTGTAGTATCACTAGTCCTAAATGTCATGAAGTTGAGAAATTCACAATTTTTATGCCAATCTGTGATAAAGAATAGAGAGCAAGAAAGTGTATTGCCATGGGAGTAGGCATGATGTCATGGTGGACATGGTGGATGGTAGCATTGTATTCTGGTATAGGGTAAAAATCCATTTAGTAGGAAAACTGCTCTTACTATTATAATGTTATAACAGCAATTAGATCCTCTATGAAGAAAGGAAATCATGAATGGAGGCCAACCTCGGCTGGTTTTATGGATGCTTGTAATTAATCCTAATAAAATTAAATTGCTAGAAGAATTTAATATAAAATAAGCTTATGGCTATTTTGGTTATGATTAGAAATATTTGTAATATAAATAGCATAACAGATAAAAGTATTTTATTTTCAAATTTTTGATAGGTTAGACTAATGGGGTATAAATATTGACAAGGCAGTTGAAGATAAAAACTGTCAAAATCTATGAGAAATGTAGACTTATTTAAAATAATTTTTAAATAATTAAAAGCTATTTAAGCTAATTATGCTGTTATATAAACTATAGTTAATATGAAACTTAAATTCTTTGGCAGATCATTTTATTGTTAGTAATATGAGTATGGATATAAAAATCATTAATACTGAAGTATACTAGTAGATTGGGCATATAAGACTATATATATTTGGGGGCTCACTGGGTTAAGCCTCTGTCTTTGGCTCAGGTTATGATCTAAGGGTCATGGGATCAAACCTGGCATTGGGCTCTCTGCTCAGCGGGGATCCTGCTTCTCTCTCTCTCTTTCTCTTTCTCTGCCTGCCTCTGCCTACTTGTGATCTCTCTCTCTCTGTGTCAAATAAATAAATAAAATCTTTAAAAAAAAAGACTGTGTATATTTGACACTATTACTAAGAAGCCAAAACCTACACTGGAATTCAAGCTACAAAAGCTTATAAAATGAATGACATTAAAGTCAATGATGTTAAATATTTGTTTAGGGTAAGCAAAGCTCTATCAAGAAAATGTTACACACTCTAAGTTGGCAATGGTAGATGAAAAGCCACATTATAGCTTCTATGAAACTAGTGAGAAGTTCATTTGAATGGTGTGGGGGGTGCATTAGATATGATGGCATAAGTGAGTCATAATTTAATGAGTCCATATTATTTGCTTGTTACACTACTCATTTAAGTCTTTTGAAGAATGAGCTCTTAATATTATAAGAACAAATGACAGGACAAACATAATTTGTAGATTATATCTTCAGAACACTCAAATTAGTAGAAATAAAAAGTGAAAATAAAACAAGTAATAAAAACTCAATTTCTGGGTTAAAGGGCAGGAGGGTGATAGCTACTAGGAAAATTTTTGTTGGAAAAAAGTGTGTAGATTCTAATCAAGTCTATGTTCAGACAGTGGTTTTTCTGTATATTCATTTTATTATCATAGTCATAATACAACAATAACTAATATTATAGCTGAAATTTCATGAGTATTAGTGATGCTATTTGTAAGTTTATTCTTCTACATTATCTTGCAAATAACTAATTGGAAGTTGTTTGTTGTAATTAGTCCGGGTTCTCCAGAGACCTAGAACAAATAAGATTTTACATATATATACATATATATATATCATATAATATATATAATATATACCATAAGATACTGTAAGATATATATCTACATGTATCTATATATATGTATGTAAGATATATATCTAGATAGATAGAGATTTATTATAAGGAATTAACTCATATAATTACTGGTAAGTAATATGAGGCTGGTATGTCCCAGATTTACAAGGTAAGTGAAGAGGCTAGTGATTCAAGAGACCTGATGGGTCAGCTCCAGTCTGAGTCTGAAGACCTAAGAAACAGGAGAGCCAAAGAGGTAGTTGTAGTATGAAGGCTAGCAGGCTTGACCCAAGAAGAGTCAGTATTTCAGTTTGAATCTGAGGGTAGGAGTTAAGCCAGTTCTAGTCAGAAGGCCATTAGGAAGAATTCCCTCCTACATAAGGGAGGATCGGGACTTCAACTGATTGGATGAGGCCCATGCCTATAAGGAGGGCAACCTGCTTTACTCAGTCTACCAATTTAACTGTTAACCGCATCTAAAACCACCCCCCCAGAAACACCTGGAATGTTTGACCAAATATCTAAGTACCCTGTGGTCCAGTCAAATTGACATGAAATTAATGATGACAGCATCATGACAGCATCATAGCTCTACTAAAGTAGAAGAATACAATCTTAACAATTAATTGATGTGAATGAAATCTGAAAAATGGCAATATTAAATGGCAGCTTCCTGTCTAAAATGGTATATAGATGTACATATTCATATGTACAGATAAATGTTAATTATAGTATATTAATTTAGTTATAATTTAATTATTCTTAATTCTTTTAGGATATATTAGAAATGTTCTTCCTATTATATATAAAACATAATCCCATCTTTCAAAAAATGTTGAGTCATACCTACCATTGGAAATGAAGGAATGGTATTTTGAATATTCATATATCTGTAGCAACATTAAATAAAACTCTAAGAAAGCAATGGCAAGAATTAATGTCTTTTCATTATTGATTCATTATTAATTGTCTTTTCATCATATATTATAAATATATTAGTTGATAATCTTAGTATTAGTAACCCTAATCTGTTAATTAAATTTTAGCATATGATTCTGGTGGCTGGCCCAGAATTTACCACCATATCACCCCATGGGAATGTGGTTGAGCACAGTGTGGTAAACCTCTTCAAAGAGGGCATGAGGCCAGTTCCTTCTGACCTTTTATAAACTCAAGGGTAATTTTAAAGATGATGGGCATTGAAAAATCTTAACGTTACTAATGAAAAGGCCATGACCAGCTTTTTATGTTTACAGGTATAAAACAACATTTTTAGTACTTAGATGCAATGAAACTACATAACTCATTTCTTTAAAATTATGTTTTATGTCAGGAGTTTAAGTGCTATGGCAACAGTGACAGAATAAAAAACTTAATCTATATACATTTAAATTGTTTTTGAAAAAAAAAAATCCAAACTACTGAAATAGAAAGAAGATTTAATGATGAAATTTGAATACTTACCATTGAAAGGAAGTATTGTATTACTTTTTTTTCTCCTTTTCTTCTCCTCCAATATTGTATTACTAATATAGCTCTCTAAGATTAGCAAATGCTAGCAAGTAATTGTCATATTTGGGATGAAAATCTTAATACTGAAGTGTCAGGAAAACATGTTTTATTATGCCTTTTATTTTTAATTTATTTTTAATTTGTGAATGCTACCTTAAAGAGTTGACAAGATGAAAAAAACCTAGTTACAGGTAACTAAATTTATAAATATAAATTTATATATAAGGATATTAATATTTCAATTTGTAATTATCTACATGCTTATTATATGAGCATGTATATATTTATGAGGGTGTATGTGTATTATATGTTTGAGTATATACGTATATTCTATATGAACATGAATAATGGTATGTGTGATGTATATTATTAAATAAAATCTATATATAAAATTCTTGTGTCCATCAGGTATTAGTTAAATAACATCCTACAGCAAATACTGCTGCTAACAAATACTTAAAGCCTGTTCTAAGGTCTTTGGCAACACTTGCCCACCCTAATTTTAAAGGTATCAAATGAAAGCCACTATAGTTAAGTGTGCTCCTGAGTTGATTGTCATTAGCCCATGATTACATCATACTTAATAGAAAATGGGAAATTTTAAATGAGAAGTTTCTGAAGAAAAAAACCCAAATGCCACTTTTCCATATAGGATTGTGGAGAAGGGTCTTGTGTGAATGAGTTACTGGTTTCTTGATGCTTGGTTAGTAAAGAATTACATTGGAGATAATATGATAATGTTAAGGACTTTATAATGGTATAGAATATGTACAACTAAAGATTTAGTACTATGTTACTAAAAAAATCAACTACTAGAATTTAGAAACCATTTTATTTTATTCTATTTTTAAATATTTAATTAATTTGTTTATTTATGAAAGAGAGAGAGAGGGAGGAAGAGCCCGTGCGTGCTAACGGGGGTGGGGGCAGAGGGACAGGTAGAGGGAAAAAAAGCCCAAGCACACTCCCTGCCCAGCCAGTGGGGCTTGATCTCACAACCCTGAGATTATGACCTGAGCCAAAACCAAAGTTCAGACTTTTAACAGACTGAGCCACTCAAGCGCTCCTAGAAACCATTTTAAACAACAAAGTTATTTAAAAAACAGAATTGTAAGTAACAGTGGACTCATTAATTCAATCAAAATATAATACATATTTTATTTAATATTAGCAGAGCCAATGAAAATGAAACATTCACAAGAATTATATTTAAATTATCTACATTCAAAAAGACTATTTTAAGAAATATAATTCTATCAGAATTCAGTAAGAGCAGCTGTAAACGCAATTAAATAATTGCAGTTAAGTTTTTCTTTTTTTTTAATCAGACTTTTATTTTTTTTTATTTTTTTATTTTTTTAAAAGATTTTATTTATTTATTCGACAGAGAGAGAGATCACAAGTAGGCAGAGAGAGAGAGGAGGAAGCAGGCTCCCTGCTGAGCAGAGAGCCCCATGTGGGACTGGATCCCAGGACCCTGAGATCATGACCTGAGCCGAAGGCAGCGGCTTAACCCACTGAGCCACCCAGGCGCCCATTAATCAGACTTTTAAAGAGAGACAACTTGCAAATGTCCTGCTGTGATGTGGGGTGTTGGGGTTCAGCTGCTTTGAAAGCTGAATCAGACCCACCTTGACTCTGGATCCCTGAAACCTCACAGCCTAATAATCCTCCTATTCCTCTGGGACCCTAAAACCTAGGGCACCTTCTGATGCTCTAGGGCCTGTGGCTATAGAACAGCAGAGCCAAAAATGTCACTTGGGAAAAGGTAAACTTTAACCTCACTTCAGTCATTTTTGTTTGTTAGGACGTTTTTCTTTTCTCAGTACATCCAGTTTTTTCTCTGTCAACAGAGCCATCAAAGAGAAATGTTCTAGAGCTTTTTGTCTCATAGGAGATAATCTAGTTTTGATTAAAAAAAAAAAGAAGAAGAAGTGGATTTTTCTAATTCTTTCTGCAGATCCTTTATTCCAGGATATTTGTACAGCAAACAGCTTTGGAAAAGAGATAATGTCCGCCTCCTGAGCAAAGGACAAGCACGCTTACTACCCAGGAAGAAGGTCCGCTTCAAGTTTTGAGTTCCGGTCCTGCAAACCCCTGTTTGTACAGGCACCCCCTGGGCACAGCTGCAGCATCCTTGTGGGACTTGAGGGCAAGAGGAACTGACACAAATATGCTGATGTTCGTGTTGTTTGCTGTGCCGTGAATGAGAACATCCTTTTCTCTGGCCCAGGAGTCTCTTGTTTTCCTACAGCACCCGTGAAACGAGAGCAAATTAATTTGTCACCTTGCAAGTAAGGAAAAATCTCAGACTTTTTATAGTTCTTGACATTAAACTGAAATTTATATATCGTATGATTCTATTTATATCAAGTTCAAAACCATTAAAGGTAATACATGGTGTTAGAAGTCAGGATAGTTTCCTTGGGGAGCAGAGGCATTGCTTGGAGGAAGCATTAGGGGAACTTTTGGTGTGTGGGCCCTGTTCTGTCTCTTGGTCTAAAGGGTGGTGATTACATAAACTCATTCAATTCAAATTCAACAATCTTTGCACTTACTTCCCCTTTCCCGCTTCCCCCTTCTATGAATGTTTTACTTCTATAAAAGTTCAACTTAAAATTTAAAAAAAAAAAAAAAAAAAAGCAGAGGTACTAACCAGGATTGCCACATCAATTGCCGCCTTCTGATATAATCCCCAGCTGAACATTCAGATAGATACTAATGTGAAGAGGCCCAGGAGAAGGCGGCTCTGGCTAGGCTCCTAGAGCAGCCTACATCAAATACATCAATCAGAATGATTTTATTTCCTATTCAGGCTTACAAAACACAACTCTTTGAACTGATCATTTTCACTTCTCTGTTTAAATGGTTTACCAAGAGAGAGAGGTGTCTGACACTTCCTGTTGTTGAATATGTACATTTAAATGGGGATAAGAATTTTATCTTGCATGAAATGTACTTGTTTTAGTGTAGTCAAGCTGCATAACAAAATGCCATAAACTGGGTGGCTTATAAAAACAACGATTTCTCGTAGTTCTGGAAGCTGGCAGCCCAAGATCGGGGCGCTAGCATGGTTGGGTGAGGACTGTCTTCGGGGTGCAGACTACCCATTGTATCCTCAAATGGTGGAAAGGCTGTAGATCTCTCGGCAGTCTCTCTTATAAAGCCTTGCTCTCATTCAGGAGGGCTCCACCCCTGTGACCTAATCACCTTCCAAAAGCCCCACCTTATTAATATCATTACTTTATGGTTAAAGGTTTTCCAATATGAATTGGAAGGACACAAATATTCAGACCTTAGCAGTTCTCAAAGGGGTTGACGTAAATGCCTTGTTCACAAACCATTCAATTGTTTCCCCAATGTCTATTAAATACATTTCCAATTCTGACAAACTAGCAGACTCACCATATCCTTCCTAGTGCTAGGGATATAGGAGGTCTAATGATACCTGAGTCTTTATTTTCATATACAAGGACTTCATTTGTTCTCTACCTATGAACTCTCTCTTCTATTTCATTGATCTGTTGTTGATTCCAGGGGTTCTCAACTGAGGATTTGTTCTCAAATTGTAGATTTGTCTCCTGCTGCCCTAAGTCTCTGTTTTTGTTTTGTGTATTTTGAAGCTCAGCTCTTAAATTCATGCATTAAATACCGGACTTCTATTGAGGATTGAATGTTCTATTTTTATATCGGATATTTGCCTATAATATTTATTAAATAATAATATTTAGTGATTATAATATTTAATGACTGCTTTAAAGATTTTAATTTGCATCCTTATCATACTGTATTTTTTTTAAAGATTTTATTCATTTACTTGAGAGAGAGAAAGCATGAGAGGGGGAGGGTCAGAGGGAGAAGCAGACTCCCAGAGAAGCAGAGAGCCCTCTGTGGGACTCAATCCCGGGGCTCTGGTCACACATGACCTGAGCCGAAGGCAGAAACTTAATGGACTGAGCCACCCAGGTGCCCCTATAAAACTGTATTTTTATACTTCCATTTACCACTTGCCTGTTCTTTGGGCTGTTTTACTATCCTATATTTTACTTCTACATGTTCTATAAAATTCACATAGTTTTTCTTTAAATAGTCAATTATCTTTCAAAGCAATTAAAAATAGGATTTCAAATGTGTTTTATATTTATCCACATATTTCTCATGTTTTGCGTCAGTAAATAGTTTTTAATAGAAAAAAATCATGAACATATGCTTAGACTTCCAACTCAAAACTTAGATTTCAGGATTTTGAACATCCTTAATTTTATTATTGTGTTAAGTGTTAAATTTTGTTGTAAAGTAAAGCTTTATTTCTAAATATATTAACATAGTTATATATTTTCTTTATTCTGTATTATCCACATATTTATTTTTAATAAATAAATAAATAAATTTATTTATTTATTTTAAGTAGGCTTCATGCCCACTGTGGAGCCCAACATGGGGCTTAACTCACAACTGTGAGATCGAGATTTGAGCTGAGATCAAGGGTTGGTCATCTAATCAACTGAGTCACCCAGGTGCCCCCACATAATTACCTTTAAAACAACAATATAATATAACTATGAAAAATAACGAATGCAAATTAAAATATCTATATGGTTCTTTTTGTTCTTATAATCTCTTGCAGCAATGTCTAGTTAAAACACCGATCAAGTCACTTAAAAAAATTATTCTATATGCATGGTTATCAACCTGATGTATAATTCAGTCTGTTTTCAATTTGGAGCCGTTTTTTTTCTTTATGTATTGTTATTATTTAACTATGCAACTAATTTTCAAGATTCCAAAGTTAAAACCGTATACCAAGGTATATTCACTAGAAGTCTCACTTCTGTCCCTGACTATTCTACACTGTTCTTTTCCCCCACCAAGGAGTAGCCATATAAATTAAATTAATAAATGATAAAATTACTTTTTGTTTTCATTTTTTAACTAAAATTACATATGTATGTATATTTATATTTATGTGTCTGTGTATATATATATGTATGTGTGCCTATGTGTGTAGATATGTTGCATCTACTATTAATACCATTTTTGAGATTTCTGAGATTCTGTAAGACATCAGAGATACTTGCAATGAAGAATAGGACAGTACATTTTACACACAATGAAACCCAACAGATGGTTTAAATTCAGAGGTTGTTCTGGCCTCCTGGAGAATCATATACTACAAGATTGGCATATTTTAAAAAGAGTTACCAGCTAAAAGAGATTAAAACTAAGACATTTTGTGATACGCTGGTTTTAGCAAATGGAACAATGGAACAACTTTGATATTTCCAAGGCCACTAGGTGTTTTTATAACTCAGGGGTGGTGAGACTTAACCTTAACTAAAATTTTGGGAGTTTGATGATTTTACTCCTGAGCATCTGGGATTTTTTTTTCTTTTTCCTTTTTTCTTGGCTTCATTACTGTTTGTCTGACTGGTTTCTCCAACACACTGATGTTTCTCAATGGGGAGGGGAAATGGAGCTGTGATGAGAAATGTCAGGTCTGCCCAAGCCCTATATCTGCCTCCATCACTGTTGCCAGCAACCTCCAAATTCTCTAGTTCCTCAATTTCATACAAGTCTGCATACTTGTCTTTATCTTCAGTTTTTAAACCCATGCCACTCTGGGACCAAGCCTGAGTAAGACCAATGTTAGAGACTTCTACATTCAAACGTAGCGGGCTCAGATCCAACTCCATTCATGTTGCCAGGCACTGTGCTACATTCCTCCCTGATGCCTAATCTCTGGTCACTGGTATTTGGATTACTGACATCTTCATTATACCTGTCCATTTTTGTATCCTCCTTTACGTACTTATCCTGATAATCATTTTATGATCTGTCCTTGACATCAGCATGTGTACAATTCTAATGTAGTTTGAGATCCTTGCCCAGTACAATTCCTTTCTTCTCTCAAGAGCCCAGAACTGATAACTGGGAACTGAAAGCATTACCTGGTTATGCAGGGTAACATAGAGGTTACAGAGATTAATCCAACATTTCTGGGTCAGCCTCAGCAGATAGCTCTAAGGCATCAAAGAGTGAATCCAGAATAGCCCAAATCCTTCTCCATTGCTCCTCAAGTTGATGCCACAGTAAGAACATGGACTCTGGAATCAGATTGCTAGGTTGCCATTCAGATTCTGCCACTTATTAGCCCTGTAAACTTGGACATGTTATTTGACTGTTATGTGCCTCAGTTTCCTGATCTGTGGAATGAGCACAACAACTACCTATTCCATAGGTGATTGTGTAAGTTCAGCAAGTCATACATTTAAAATGCTTAGAACAATGCTCAAGCACTCAATAAATAATAGATGTTTGTTAGGATAAACATTATTATTGTCAAGAGATCATCAATAATCATAAGAGGTAAAATATTGTCTAGTAATGCTTGGTTATGGACTGTAGAAAGCCCTGGAGTACAAGACTCAATTTAATATAGCAGTCAACCTATAGGCTATAGTTCTACTATGGATCCAACTTTACTTGGATTACTTCCTTGAAGAGATTCATGATAATATTATTTAATTTGCACTTCTTGAGACACATACTAAATATTAATATCACTCAAATAAAATTTGATATCCTATCTTTTCCAATCTCTACATAAAGTATCACTCAAAGAAAACACAAATTCCCAGAAGTTTGAAAAACAATTCAACCTGTGATTGTCTAGTTTAGAGTTACTACCAATTTTAGCCATTTTAAGGTAGCTTGAGAAAGTTGGAGTTTTCTAAACTGATGAAATTCTGACCAATCCTGACCCTCCTCTTTTTTTGTAACCTCAAATAAAATTATTTTTCAGTTGTCAGACTTTGATTAAGACATGAATAAGTTTAGAATGATATCATCTAAAATAAAAATTAAGTATTTGGGCATATCAGCATATTAGTTACACACATCTTGAGCAACCAAGAAGTATAAAGAGAAAATAGCTGCAATTGAGCTCTCAAAGTGCATAAAATGCTTTGTGTAATAATATACAGGAAAGCACTTTATAACTAACTATAAGCTATTTAGATGACAATGACAGCCAAAATTTGGCTCATATCCTGTCACTTCCTCTGGTACTTAACACCCATCAACTACTTACCAAAATTAGGGAAAAAAATCATTCTATTTCTTGCCTCCCATCTTTAACTTCTGAAATAGGCTCTTCCGCTAATCTACCCTCTTGCAGACTTCTTCTTATGGCAAGAGGATTGATTTAACTGGCTAGAGAGTTGGACAGAACCTCTCTTTTAACCACATTAACCTTGGGAAGGAGCCCTTGTATTCAAAGCAAAGGAGACTGTCATCACATCCTTGGCTCTCATTCATTTGCAATTAGGGAAGTTTGAGGTACACTGGCATCTCCCAGAAGGCTGGTTGAGTATCTCTTTTTAGACCTAACTCTTCCTATAAATAAATCCCAAGTCAAGCAGGATTTAAGTGGAGGAACTGGAAGGAAACATGCTATCTTTTGACCCAAGCCATGCTCACCAATTTACCATTACCATTACTGTTAATCTTTTCCCCAATCTGACTTCTTTATGTTTTAATTGGTCAGGGACTTGTAGAGACAGAGGCCTGAGAACAATTCAGTTATCAGATTATATTTTTTGTTCAGTTTTTACCTCATTCGTCTGTGTTATAAGTAGTGATGAGCAGTAGTGATGAGCAGTAATGGAATCTCTCTCAACCATATCACTTCAGAACCTAACCAGTAAGTGCCTAGTATGTGGTCATAGATTGTTTGCAGATAAAGCAATTCCTATGGAACATTTACCCTAACTTCTGAATAGGGCCTGATTTTAAAGATCAGTCCCCAGAACTTACTTTTGAAGTTAGTTAACTTGCTTTTGAAGTTAGTTAGTTATAGTTTGAGACTATAACTTGATTTCTAACACAGGATTTTCAGTTCCTGTGTTCTCAAATTCAGGGCAAACATTCTATAAAGTAGTAATGTTTTCTTTTTCACATGCCATTTTTACTTTCTGGGCTGGGTCGTGAGGCTCTTCCTGTTACTGCCTAAAATAGAACTTTCCAAATTAGTCTGTCATGAATGACTTGGCTTCCTGCCACACCTGACTCCTGGTGGGGAGATGTGGGTCATAAAGGCTAAGTTTCACCAATCCTCTGAGTTTCTTGTGAAAAAAATGAAGGTTTTTATTTAGTAGGTGAAAAAATGTAGGTTTTTATTTAGTAGGTGAAGATTGAAATTCTTCATTTCTGACATCCCTCCAGGGATGCCCATACTACCAAATTTGAGGGCCATCCCTTATGTAGCAAGAGATTAGATGACCAGCTTCACAAACAATATCCATTCTTTAAACATTTTTTAACTGTACTATGTGCCAAGCACTGGGATAAATAACTAAAGAGAAATGTAACCTAATCCTGACTCATAAGAAGCCCAGAGTCTAATACAGCAGCAAACACAACAAATGAATGCTATAAATGATGTCCATTAAAAGATGAAAACACAAGCCACAAACTTGGGAGAAAATTGTTTCACAAACCATATTTGATAAAAGATTATTATCCAAACTATACAAATAACTCTTTTTAAAAAAAGATTTTATTTATTTGTCAGAGAGAGAGAGCACACAAGCAGGCAGAGTGGCAGGCAGAGGAAGAGAGAGAAGCAGGCTCCCCACCGAGCAAAGAGCCTGATGTGGGACTCGATCCCAGAACCCTGGGATCATGACCTGAGCCGAAGGCAGCAGCTTAACCAACTGAGCCACCCAGGTGTCCCATACAAATAACTCTTAAAACTCAACAATAAACAGACAAGAACCCAATTTTAAAAAAAGGGGTAAAAGACCTGAATAGATACCTCACCAAGAAGATACATGGATAACAAATAAGAATATAAAAAGATGACCAATATCATATGTTAAAGGAAATTGCAAACTAAGACAAAGGTATTACTATACACCTATTAAAATGGACAAAATCCAGAGCACTGACAATACCAAATGCTGATGAAGATGTGAGCAACAGGAACTCTCATTCATTGCTAATGGGAATGCAGAATGGTACAGCCACTTTGGAAAGCATTTTGACAGTTTCTTACAAAACAGAACATCCTCCTACTATATGATCCAGCACTCATGTTCCTTAGTATTTGATCAAAACTGATCAAATAAACCACATATACCAAACTGGCCACTACACTGGGAAGCCTAAAGTAAATGATCTGGTGTCTTTCAATGGTGAAGATTATAGAGCATATATTCTGAATCTTCTGAATCAGAATTTTTTAGTGCTAGGAGTTGGTAATCTGCAGTTTATCAAGTTGTTGAAGATGTTATTCAGTACCATAAGGCTTGAGAATCACTTTTCTGCTTCATATCCACACATTTCTTTTTTAGTACAAAAGCCAATACTAAATTGATTCCAAAGAAGTTTTAATAACTTTATTATTCTTTACCTTATTATTAATGAAATAAACCATGTGGATAATACTGAAATAGGTTTATGTGGGAAATACATATATAATTCTGACACCCTTTATTTAGAAGCAATAAAAACATAAGTCATTTGGAATTTTGGCAGCATGATACAAATTTAAGAATAAATCATTTGTAGAAGTGAAATCATTATCAACATTATCTTTACTATAAGACAGGCTAATAATATAACAATAGACAGAAAATTTTTTGTTGCTTAAATTTAAGAAAATTATGAAGGAACTGTTCAGCTGTGTGTTTTCATCTGATAAGGGCAGCTAAAGGTATCCTCCCATACTTCCTGTTTCTATATTTAAGAATACCGCAAACAGTTATTCTAATATATCTTTTGTATGTAGTTGCCTAAAAATGCAGCTTCGCTCAAAGAGCCTACCTAGATCCGTTGCTCAGAATTCCAGGTACTGTGCTATCATACTGGCTTGATAACAGTGACTCTAAAGAAACACCCACAATCCCAATTTAAGGGGCAAAATCCTTAAAAAAAATTTTTTTTATTAACATATAATGTATCATTAGCCCTAGGGGTACAGGTCTGCGAATCGTCAGGTTCACACTTCACAGCAGTCACCATAGCATACATCTTCCTAAGGGGCAAAATCTTAATGTCAGTGTTGTTACAGAAGAAAAGCTCCACCACAAAATCCCAGTTTTATCTTTATGGGATAAAAAATGTTATGGGATATCATACCCTCATTGCCATTATTTCAAACTTCTATTTTCATACATTTTCTTTAATGATCCATTTTCTCTAGTATTCTGAACATTTTAGGAAACTGAAATGGAATGTTAATTTTGTCGGTTTCTCTTTTTACTATTTCTATAAGTCACCTAGTCTTCCTTACACACACACACACACACACATTCATTTGTGCAGCAGCTCAACTATTTGTTCAAATGGATCCAACCTTTGCTGTCCACTTTGTATGAGGCGTACTGCCTTACTTAGTAGCAGCACCTGAGAATCCTAACAGCCTCAAGCTATTGAATAAAGTTGTCGATTATTTTTGAAATAATTAGACTCAAGTACTCTGGAAATTCAGACACTTTGAAAGCATTGCCTCTTGCTGTAGTCAAGTGACTGCAACTACAGTATTTTAAAATGAATTGTTATGAAGCCGTACAGATGTGCTTAATGAAAGGATGGTGACCTGTACTGACCAACTAAATATTCCAGACTTTTCTCTATTCCAGTAACTACGCTTTTCATTTGCTATCGGGTCAACTGCAATGCAATTTAAGCTACCAATCTGTACCTGCTGGATGATACTTATTTTCACCGATTTTTATGTTTACTTAGACACCCCCAAGGATATTAATTTAGCAGCATTATGTCACATTTATAAACATTAGTCTATGTGACCCAAACCCTGAGTCACAACTGTGGTTACAAATGAACAACACATTAATACTCCATTACTACCTATGTTTGCTTAGCAGTGTAACAGGGCAGATAAAACCTTCTGTCAGGGATGGGGAGCCTCTACACTACATTAGCTGGTGTGTTCCACATCTTCATTGCACCATTTCTTCTTTCCATTCTTTTCTTATAACAAGTCAAAAATGATTTCTTCTTTACATGTAAGAAACCCCAGTATGAGATGGACAGAGGAAAATTTCTCATCACGGAAGAATGACGAGGAATAAACATAATATTGTTGCTTTGTTGATGGTTAGTCAATCAAACTGGGACATTCTTTCTTCGTCAAGAGAGTGTAGTGAACTAATCCAGATAACACAAATCTCTCTTGCTTACATGTATCTCTCATCCTCCAAAAAATATACTAACTTCGTCCATTGGGTAAAATGTATCTAAGTTTAAATGTTCTGCTACCCTGCTATTCATAATACCATTCATTTTTGGAGGGAAGGGTTTTTGTGTTATTGTTCAGTGCTATGCTGTAAAAAAGTTCTCTCGTAATTTGGGGGGAGAAATTTTAGTCATTTGTCCTATGGACCCTGAAGACCCAAGCACCAACATGAACCTCCTTGAAGTGAAACTTCTCAGGTCAAGATATACTGTCTGATATTTTGTTGGGCTCAGAAGATGGCATTGATATGCTGATCATTCAGTGATCATTGGTTGGAGATCCAGATGGAATTTAACTCCTTACACATATGGCTGCATATTCTGTGGGTGCCTCTTTCACATTCCTTGGTTGTCTTGGGTTTATTCCAGTGACAGAATGGTTCAGGGAGGCATAAACAATGCTCTGTTTGTTTTCCTCCAGACATGGGTTAGAATAAACTTCAGACTCTTCCTGGACCCTGAACCAGGGCTCATTATGATAAGTACTAGTCTCTGATGGCAGTGTTTGGGGATTTTGCCTGGTTCCCACTTCAGTTTGCTCACTCCTAAAGGGCTGAGGAATGTCAACCTATAAGAAAAAAATAAAAAAAAAAGATTGTTTTAACTACTGCCTAAGGATGTGATAGTGCATACAATTAGCAAACTATGAGTATATGCTACATTGAGTCAATATACTAACAGAAATAATTTACTCTTCCTCACTTTTGCTGCTGACACTTACATCTTTAGCAGATTCTTACTTGATGAAAGATGAAAGGCTTAGGACCACTATGTTCCTCCTAAATAGTTATTTTGTGCTTTTTTTATTAGTCACTTTGGAAGTCACAGAACACTTCTAGCTATACGATAACATGACCTGGTAAAAATGAAGATGCCATTTTAATGCTAAAAGTTGCTCTTCCAATTTTTAAATACCAGTTTTGTCAGTCAATTTATGTTCTTGATGTTTGGCCTAACTCCTTGAAGGTGTCAAGTCCATAGTCTTTGACAGTCTACCTGCCTTATCAGGTCCTTTGTCGCTTTCATTTTATACGTGAAATAGTACATCTCCCACCCCTCCTTGTCAGAATTCTACCACAGGTGCATGTCAGGCTCTATCCCAAGAAGCTAAGCATTAGCTGCTGAGTATCCTGCTTCCCTCTGATGAGGTGGCTGCCTAGAAAATAACACTAAGGCCGAATGACTGAACGGAGCAAGAATCACTTTACCCTGCCCAGTCTCTTAGCTTAGCTGGAAAGTGTCCCAGCCTTCACTCTAAGGAACCTAGTGAAGACTCCAGAGAAGCACTGAAGAAGAAAACTGTCAGAACCTAATAAATAGCCATAAATCCTCAATATATCAACAAGATCCCTGTTGTGCTTTTAGAATATATATGTCTGTCAACTCAATTACCTGGCTCTCTTTCCAAAAGATGGTTGGTTTTCATGGAAAACTTAATTAAAATGAATGAGGTTAAAGAAAACATGGTGGTCTGTGGCTTGCTGTACCCTGTGGCATCTCAGCAAAGCGGATAGATGCCACAAGCTGGGACACCATACTGTGGTCGATAGAGATGACAAACACCAAGGCAACTATCCTACTCTCTATGTGTATGGCATTTTACAGTTCACAAAGGGCTTTTAAAAAAGGCACAGCTGAGTGTTTTTTAGTATTCAAGTACATTTAATAATCTAGATAGTTTAAGTTAAGCCCAGGTTGGTTAAAATGTACATTTAATAATCTAGATAGTTTAAGTTAAGCCCAGGTTGGTTAAAATGTAGTCATATTCCTTCCTGTGTAGGCTGGACAAATTATTTATGATCTGAAGTTGAATTCAAAAGGGATTGTGTGTGTGTGTTATTATTTGGGAATTTTGTATTAAGATGTCTGTGTCTTTCATAGGAATTCAGAGCTTTGTGTCATTTGAGTTGTCCAACATTTAAGAAAATAAAGTCCCCTCCAGGGACCATTGTGAAATAAGATGAGAACCTTGGCTTTTATATGTACCTGCCATGTTCTAAGGAGTTCCTTTCTCTACTTGATTTCTATTCCACTGGTTCCAATCCATGTCCCTTCCTAAGAAAGTTTTAGTCTCAAAGATCTAATATGACACCACTTTATTTTCTTAAATGTTGAACAACTCAAATGACACAAAGCTCTGAATTCCTATGAAAGACACAGACATCTTAATACAAAATTCCCAAATAATAACACACACACACAATCCCTTTTGAATTCAACTTCAGATCATAAATAATTTGTCCAGCCTACACAGGAAGGAATATGACTACATTTTAACCAACCTGGGCTTAACTTAAACTATCTAGATTATCATTGTAAACTGTTTCATAGATCTCAGTCCTCATTGTAACAGAATGTGGTTCATTGGTATTCACTATAGGAAGAAAACATTTAAGTACATTTTCCTACTTGAAGAAACAAAACCTTAGCACCCAACACAATGTTGTTTACTGCCACTTAGGAAAAACTTAGTATGAGTTTACAAAGTTGAATGCATTTGGCTTGATTTAAAAGTGGGCAACCTGGTGGGGGATGCGAAGTATCATTTAGTATTATAGGTAAAATTTTGGCTATATCTGCCTTTGGCATTTCTGGAACTTTTGAGAGGTTTACTACATCTTTACCTCTACCCTTCCACCCTGAAACATGCATATGCACACACAAATTCCTTTGTAGTACCTCATTTGTGACTATTTGCTTTTAACTAAAAAACATCATAAAATGTTTTCAGAAATGTATTGCCTCATCTTGTTTTTGGGGTTTTTTTTTTTTTAGTTCCAATATTTACACAACATTGAACCCAAAAGAAAAACCCAAGTTTATATTTCAAGAACTTGTAGGAAAATTTGGCCCTGCCTCCAGAATGCCCTAGGCTTTGTCTGGAGGTCTCTTCCTTGATGAGCCCACACACATTATGGAAGATGTTTGCGTAAGTAGTAACTTTTCCAGTTGGCCTTCTCTATCTGCTGGTGATCTAGGAAGAAATCACACAGTGTTTTATGAGATAATTACGGTTCATTCTTTCATTAACTCTCAACTCCCTTCCAGAAAGACTTTAAGGTATTTTTTTGTGAGAATAAATGAATAGCCTGAAGTTACATAACAGGGCAAGAGCAGAGTCAAGTTATATAATCCAGTCTCTGACTTTTCTACTTCAGGTCTACACTGCCACTCATGTTCTTCCAAAGGCCACTTATTATAAGTCTTGTTAATCCTGAAGAATCTTTGCTGCAGTTGGATGTAAATGTAAAATAAACACTTACTTTTTTAAGCAAG
Source organism: Mustela erminea (assembly GCF_009829155.1). Lineage (NCBI taxonomy): Eukaryota > Metazoa > Chordata > Mammalia > Carnivora > Mustelidae > Mustela > Mustela erminea. Next base: position 161,353,595 of record NC_045614.1, on the reverse strand, counting down.
TCAAGATATAGAGAGAATATTTAGACAGTTCCTGGCATAGGGTGAGTGTTTCATAGCCTTACCCAATTTAAAATAATATATTAAGATGAACATGGTTAACAGACTGCATTTGCTTTAACAGATACATAGGACATACCAGGTTAACTTCCCTTCTTGCTGTATCAGAAGGCTTCTTTTGTTCTGCTGAAATTCAGAAAGAAAAATGAGAAAATAAGAGAAAAAGAACAACACAAAATTCTTCCCCAATTCCCTGTAAGTTGAGGTTGTGGGAAGAATATGGGTTCTGGAATCTGATTGGCTGGTTGAAATTCAGTGTCTAGGGCAGAGGTAGGCTGCCTCCCCACCCATGTCATGAACTTGCATGCCAGTGGCAGTGTTACTCCTAGTTTTGGCTTGTTTGTTTGCTGGCAGGTACACCTCAGTTTGCGAGCATTCATGCTGCTCACTTTTTTTCACTGGTTCTTTACTTCTTACTCCAGAGAGCCCTCTGGCATATCCAAGAGGAAGGGGCAGGATCAAGTACCTCACTTTCAGCACTCTGGAAATCCTTGTTCTGTGGATATCTGGTACTCGATGTCAGACACACTGCTGTCCTCTCGCCTACAGAGGCCAGTATCTCCTATGGCCCAGTTCACTCCAGATGTGGTAGGTCAAAGGATTTATCCCTGCCTCTTTTTCTAAAGTTTTCTAAAGCAGCCTCAAGAAAGATGGTAAAAGCTGGGGAGGGACCATGGAAAGAAACTTGGAGTTACAGAAGTGAAGTTGAGGTTACAGAGGATTCCCGCAGTATTCTGGGAAGGTTCTGGGCTCCGGAAGTCCTTACCACAAAAGACCAGAAGTTTTTTTTTTTTTGCCCAGACAAAGCTTTCTCTGTGGCAGAAACAAGGGATGCTCTGTCTAACTTCATTTCTATAGCTACACTGTGGCTGCCAGTGTGGCAAACGGTGGGAGGAGATGGCAGAGGGGGAACCGTAAAGACAGAGAGAGAGAGCGCTGGGGTGTTTCAGATTAGAGTTACATTAGAATTCTCCACACATCTCTCTCTCACTGTGATTGACTGTCTGCTCATGACTCTGAGGGAATTCTTAGAAAAGCAGGAAGGAATTGCTTCTAAGATGTCACATCTCCCCCATCCTCTCCAAACCCAGATTTTTCAAATGTTTTATTTTTGGGTGACAGTTTAGTTCAGGCGTGTGTTTTTGATGGCATCAGAAAGTGCAGACATAGGAGTTTCCTTTGGGGCTATTTAATCTTCATTTAGACAAGGGTGTGTGTGATTGGCATGACATGGTACGGCTGTGAAAAAGAGAATGAGACTAATTCAAATCAGACATGTTGACCTGAGAGATTATTTCAACCTCCCTTTCGATACCTTTAAAGCTCAGAAGAGCAGCTTGTCACATAAATTTAAGATTGACACAAATAGAATAGGTAAGTCCCAGCCATGTGCCCTCCTTTTCACAATCCCTGCCTGGAGCACGGTGCTGGTGTGACTGTGCCTCACCATGACTGGACAGGACCTGAAATAATCCATCTGTCTTTTTGGTGGAAGGATGAGTTGTCCCCGAGGAAATCATTATCCATGGTTCTTTGCAGAATATTGGGAAAGAAAACAACAGGAACCAACTAAAAATTAATCAGCTCTAATAACTGAACCCCAAATGTGTGGCACATAGCAGTAGATGGAAGATGGAACCCACCTTGGTGCCTTCGAAGGCAGCAGAATAGGTAGACACAGATAGTAAGCAGAATCAATGCTCCTAAAGGAAGCAGACTATAAAGCATCCATTGTCTTTCATCTGTCACTTTTGCAGAGGGTGGTCCTGAGGCACTGGTTGTATCTGAAATGTGAGTCGATGCTAAAGACAGTTAGGAAATTGGAGGTATAATAAGATCAGTAACACCTTCTGCACCATTACAACTTAAATGAAGGAGATTTCCAGCTGATGTTTCTCTTTCTCTTCTGGAAGCCTTCCTCAAGAACTCTGTGCCTCAATGTTCTCACCCACCTCTTGCTTTGTTGATGAGCTTATGTGGGTGGTTCTGGGTTATAATTCAACTTTTGTAAGAATTTTTTATTCTTCTAGGGTTAATCCCCTCTAAAACAATACCCATAACAGCTCTCAGTGAGTATTTCACCAAGCTTTTTCCTTGACACTATCTTACCTAACTTTCACACTCAGCCCTGAAGGAAAGTAAGGAAGCCATTATTTTTATCCAGTTTCATGCCTTGATAAAAGTTTTATTGTTCCAAGACTTGCCCAAGGTCAGATAGCTAGTGAGTTGCCTTGGGACTCAAGCCAACATGTTTTTCCATACTAAATTCCAATTCCATTAACACAAAGGCTTTTTGTTGTCTCATAACTCTTTGGGATCTCCAAATACTAAGTACTTTCCTTATCTCAAGATACCTTTGTTATCACCAAATACACTTTGTTGGGCCTATAGCCAGTGCTCATTGCTATGACCCATGTTGACATGCATTAAGTTTCTGTTTGACTGGGGTAGATTGATTGCAACTCACTGACGAGTCATGAAACAATTTAATAGATCACAAACAGCCTTAGAAACATGAATTGCGGCAGAACAAAAAAATATCAGAAGGCAACACACATCATTAACGTTGTATATATGTTAAATTTCTTATGCGGGAAATTTTTATTTCTAAATATATTAACATCATTATCTGCTTGCTTCTGCATGCGCTTGGTTTGAGGTAAAGGTGGACAGGAAATACAGAGGCTGTGCAAATAGTGGTTAGGTAATTCAGATTGGTAACAAATGCCACTGTTTATGCTGCAGCTGCTGCTTGGGTTCGGACAGCAGCCAAGTCATTACCAATGATGATAGACACAGCTGTCTGGGGGAAGGGTGTAGATAGAAAGAGGGAGGAAAGTTCCCACATAGATAACTAATACAAACAGATCCATTCAGTTAGGCGAATCCAACTTATTATTTCTCCGACCACCTAATAATCTAATTTCCTTAATTTTATTGGACTAGTTTGATACTTACTTATCAGAGGGTATTTGGAATTATTTCTAGTCCATTCTGAAATAGAAAATCAAGATAAAGAAGTGAAATTGGTTGTAAAAACAACACTCAGTTGTGTCCAAAATCAGAACTAATCTCCTAGAGGACTACTGCATTTGCACTAACAGAATCCAGTAACTCAGCTTAAAGGAATTTTCACAATTTGCAAATCGGCACCTCAAGATCATGGACACAAAATAAGTCTCTGGGTTTATTTTGAGGCTTGAAGTAAGACTGTAAATCCAACACAGACTTTGTCTGTCTGCTTTGATTCCCTCTTCTCCATTAAGTATAAGGATAGAATACAGCCTGTAAGACCGCTTCCAGCTTAGAAAAACAAGATGTTCATTCAGCCGGTGCTCCAAGTCGAGTGTGGAGACTCACATGGAAAGGTTGCTTCTGATGACATTCTGACTATCATTCTGAAACAGATGGTGCCTCCCAGTTCCTGCCCACTGATACCACCCCCACTTCTCTACTGAGAAGATGACCACCTGCCCTTGTGAAGTTCCTAATCAGGGATTGACCAAGGGCACATTGAGGAGGTTGGAGTTACAGGTCAATGTACATTCTAGTGACTGTTTCCCAGCTCTGTCAACTTTTCTCTTGGAGCTTTGATTTGCAAAGCATTTTTCTTCATTCTGGGAAAATACTGCTTTCCCAATAGCATCCAAGCCCTGACTAAGCTGACAGTCTGTTAGTACATGAACCAATTCTTTTTTTCTTTTTTCTTTTTCCCCCATGGGCCAATTTTTAACTTGAACATAAAAAGAAAAAGAGAATCAGGTACAAAAACAAAAAAATTCCCAATAGCCCCTAAAAATAAAATCTCAAGAGGAGAAAATGAAATTTTTTTTTTATCATGCCTCCACATTATTTTTATGAAAAGCATCATCCTTAAATATAATTTCAGAGTATATTTTTCTCTGTCAGTACTCAATTCACTGAGTATTCCCAGGTAAAGAAGAAAAAGAAATTTTTCTTTGACTCTTTCCTTCATGAAAGGAAAATACATACCCAGTTCAAAGCTAATTCTGAAATAATTCATTTGGCTTTTGTGAAGGAAGCAAGGATGACCCAGAAAAATATGACACAGTTTCTGCTTCCCAGGACCTTTTAATTCTTCATGGGATAAAGAACATTTCCACACATTAAACTACAGTACAAGGAAATGTCTGGTAAATGAGAAGCACAGAGCTTAAATGGCATGAAATATGCTAGAAAAGAGAAATTGCTTCTCCTAGGATGAACCCTGGAAGGCTTCATTAAGAAGTGGGAAATGATGGGGGCTTAAGTGGGTAGGAGAAGAATCAATGAAACAAGATGGGATTGGGAGGGAGACAAACCATAAGTGACTCTTAATCTCACAAAACAAACTGAGGGTTGCTGGGGGGAGGGGGTTTGGGAGAAGGGGGTGGGATTATGGACATTGGGGAGGGTATGTGCTTTGGTAAGTGCTGTGAAGTGTGTAAACCTGGTGATTCACAGACCTGTATCCCTGGGGATAAAAATATATGTTTATAAAAAATAAAAAATTAAAAAAAAAAAAAAGAAGTGGGAAATGAGTTGGGCTTGGCAGGAAGGGCAGAATTGTGGTAAGTGGAAGCAGATGAATGGGTGCCCTGTGAATGGTGAGAAGAGCATGGTAAAGACATGTGATGGTAGATAGGGCTGTTGGGCTGGAGCAGAGACTCAAAGTGGAGTCCAGAAGCAATCCAGAAAGGCAGGGGGGATGGACTGTGGTAGGGCTTGACTGCTGGGAGCCAAATTTGAAAGCACTAAGGATGCTCTGCCAAAGACTCGATAGAGGAGTGGCATGATGGAAGAAATTTATTATGCAAATTAAGTGTATTGGGAAGATATTTGCCTGAAATGGACCAAAATAGGAAGCACTAAAGACACGGACTCCATGAGGCTGACTGGAATATTTATGAGGAAGATAATGAAGGTTAGAGATACACATGAAGCTATAGGAGGGAGGCAATCCCAGACAGAAGGTTGCTGACAGAGAAGAGTAGACCGCCAAAATGAAGTCCTGGGGAATTCCCTTGGTCAGGAGCATTAATTCATAAAGTGATAAGAAAGGTAGGAGAGTGTGAAATTAGGGCAACAGAAATCTCCAAAGGGAAAATTAAAAGGCCCTTCAAGTCTCCTATGTAGTTTTCCCTCTCACCACTTCATCTTTATCTCTCATCTCCAGTATGATCCTAACAAGTACATCCTCCCAAAGCAATGGGATCGACGGAGAAGTTGCCTCTTTTGCTTTTCTTCTCTGCAGCTCCCTCCTCCCCAAGGGGAGAGACTGTTGATCCTAATTTTAGCCCCAGCTTGATTCCTAGAACATGGGACCTTTATGCACTTTACAAACTGTGCAACCATCTGTAGTGGCTGTGAATGATCCCAATATGGGACAGAAGAGACACAGTAATATCCCTGGGATGCTTCCATGTCAGAAGTCGTTACTGGCTTGCCCCTGACACTGGTTAAATTCCTCCCTGTTGTATGCAAGGGGATTGATTCCTATGAAGGAAAAGAGAATTACACAAGAAAGCACCTTTTACAAAGAATGTGAACTCGATGCCACTTCATTTAATTTTATTATACATTATATTAACATACATCATATAAATAATCTAATAACATTCAATTATTGTGTATTTTGTCATATAATTAATATCCTGGGAGTAAAGTTTTGTAAGCTTGGCTTATTTTTATCATCTATTTTGCCAGTTAAAAATTGGTACTTCTTTAAAAATTCAATATCTCATTATGTGAATTGATAGTGAAAATTTCTCCAGAAAGCATTCTTTCCATAATCTTCAGCATAAGCTTCTCCTGATTGTTAAAGGCAATTGTTTCACTTTGTACAGATTATGTCATTTAATTCATCTAGGAATTATAAAAAAAAGATTTATTGAACACCTACCATGTGTTATACACTATGCCTTCTATTTGTAGAGAAGCAAAGATGTTTAAGACACAGCTTCCATTCCAAAGAGGTTTATAAGCCTGTGCATGGATAGTGGCTGGCAATTGGCATTGCCTTTGACCCACATTAGCAAAAGCAGAGTCTCTAACTCTGCCACGAATCCCTTCTACACTTTACTGTGCATTCTCTCACTGGGCTACTTTCAGAAGTCTTAAATAATTTATAGGATTTTAAAGAGATTTAAATGGATTCCTTCACTGGGCTACTTCAAGGGAGTTAAAAGACTGACTCCAAAGTGTGCATATAAAATAATAAATTAAATTTTTAAAAACACAGTGTATGCATTCAAGTGAATGGTGTCCACTGAAGAAGTAACTGCTTACGTCTGCATGTAGATTCCGGTGCACAAAAGCTCTTTGAAATTTCTTTTTTTGCAATAATCTTCAAGGTCAGTTTATGGGCCACAAAACAAGCTCCATTTCATTTCTTGTTGTGATAACCACTAGATGTTATCTGTGTTACACTAGGTGTAAGTGATAAATCACTAAATTCTATTCCTGAAACTAATACTACACTATATGGTAACTAACTTGAATTTAAATAAAATATTGGAAGGAAAAAGAAGTCAATTGGCCAAATATGTATGTATTTATTCTGGACTCTTAATTCTTTCCTACTGATATGTATAGTTATCTTATGCCAGTAATACACTGTTTTGATTATTGTAGTTTTGTAGCAAATCTTTAAATGAAGGAATGTTAGTCCTCCAACTTTGGTCTTCTTTTGCAAGGTTTTTGTTTTGTTTTGGCTATTTGGGTCATTGCAACTGTACGTGAATTTTAGGGTCAGCTTTTTCATCTATGCAAAAAAAAAAAAAAAGGTTGGGATTTTGATGGGAATTATATTGAACCTGTAGATTATTCTGAGAAATATTGCTATCTTAACAATTTTAAGTCTTCCAATGTGAATGGCATGTATTTTTTCATTTATTTACATCTTCTTTAATTTCTTTCAGCCATGTTTTGTTCAGTGTATAAGTGTTTAGCCTTCCAGGTAAATTTATTTTTTTCTTTTTGAGACTACTATAAATAGAATTTATTTTTTTATTTCCTTTCAGATTATTCATTGCTAGTGTTTAGATACCACTGATTTTTTTAGCTGATCATACAACCTTGTTGAATTTGTCTATTAACTCTAGCATCTTTTGTGGATTTTAAAGGATTTTCTATATATAAAATCATGTCATCTGTGAATAGTGATAGTTTCATTTCTTCCTTTCCAATTTGGATGACTTTTATTTCTTTTTTCTTGCCGAAGTGCTCTGGCTAGTACTTCTAGTTCAGTGTTGAATAGAAGTGGCAAAAGCAGACAGCCTCCCCTTCTTCCTGTTCTTTTTTTTTTTTTTTTTAGATTTTATTTATTTATTTGACAGAGATCACAAGTAGGCAGAGAGGCAGGTAGAGAGAGTGAGAGGGAAGTAGGCTCCCTGCCGAGCAGAGAGCCCAATGTGGGGTTCGATCCCAGGACCCTGGGATCATAACCTGAGCCGAAGGCAGAGACTTTAACCCACTGAGCCACCCAGGAACCCCCTTTTTTAAAGATTTTTTTTCTTTATTTATTTGAGATAGAGAGAGAGAGAGCAAGGATGAGCAGAGGAAGGGGCAGAGGGAGAGGGAGAAGCAGGCTTCTTGCTCTACAGGAAGCCCAATGTGGGGCTGGATATGGGGCTGGATGTGGGGCTTGATCCCAGGACTCTGGGACCCATGACCAGAGCCAAAGGCAGACATTTAATCAGCTGAGTCACCCAGGCATCCCTCCTCTTCCTGTTCTGAGAGAAAAAGCTTTCAGTCTTTTACCATAGAGTATGATGTGGAATTTTCAAAAATTAAACTTATTCATTTATTTTCCTCTATTCTTCTCTGTTTGCTTTCCATGTTTTTTTCAGTTTGGTTTTGCCCAACTTAACCTCAACCTGTTCTCCCAATTTTTAAACCTATTGAGGGCCTCTGGGAGAGTAGGGAGGGAGCTAAAGCTATGAACATCCTCAAAACTCATCAGGGAGTCAGGTTTATTTGTGTACAGTTTCTTCTCTGTGCAAACTATGAATTATTAACAAATGTATAATTGTCTGAGCACCACAAATGTAACTTCAAAGGTTTATTATCAATAAAAGGACTGGTAAGTGGAAGAAAAAATAAAAGGAAAAGAGGATAAAGGATAGAGAGCTGTCTACTACAATCGGTATTCACTTGTAATTTTTTCCATATTTCAGTGACCTACTTTGGATTTTTCAAACAAATGGTATACCCCCTAAAGGCAAGAACAATAACTTTTATTATATATTTTTTCTATTTTTCTCTTCCTCATCCCAAAATTACACACACACTTGCTCACACAGATGACAATCTGAGGAGTGTGTCAACTTTCCGATTTACATGACTTCAGTTACTAACATAAATGCTTCAGAATCTGGGTCCTCCTTTTCCTTTAAACATGATTAAAAAAATATGAGATCGAATTTTTTTTTTTATGAGACAGTCTTGATGTGTAGAACCTACCTGTCACATTAATGGTAATTGAATGGCTTTCAACAAGTCCAGATGAAAGATTCGCAGAACAGCGGTATGACCCGGTATCATCAGGCAGCACACGATTAAAATGCAGAATAAAAGCTGAAATATTTTCCTTTTCGTCCCAACTTGTGTATGTATGATGTTTATACCTAAAAGATAAACAGCTTTTTCCTTCGAGTTTGCACCAGATCACATCAGGTCTGTTAGTACAGTATTTCACAGGGCATTTCAGATCAAATGATTTCCCTGCTGAGACAGTGTATATGGAATGTCTCTTTACATGCAGTTGTTCTTTACATGATTTTTCACCTGAAAGATGAAAACAAAATTAAAATCAAATATGTTCTAGAAAGACCAGATATCTGCCATTCAACAGTTCCTGCCAAAGATTTTATAATTTTATAATTTTCCCAAATAACGTGTTTTTTTTAAAGATTGTATTTATTTATTTGACAGAGAGATTGAGAGAGACAGAGAGAGAGAGAGAGAGCACATAAACAGGGGGAGAGGCAGAGGAAGAGGGAGAAGCAGACTCCCACCAAGCAGGGTGCCCAATGTGGAGCTTGATCTCAGGACCCTGGGATCATGACCTAAGCTGAAGGCAGACACTTCACCAACTGAGCCACCCAGGTGCCCCCCCCAACCGCCCATAACATTTTTCAATGTATTAACCCTTACTGGCAGAGTGTGTGGTACATAGTAGGCACATAATAAGTATTTGCTGAAAAAAAAATTCCTCAATTGTTAATCCCCTCAATTACCAAAACATTACTGACATTTTTAATTTTATAAAATGTTATTTTATTTTATTATTTGTAGCTACTCCAATGGTAGCAAATAATAATAACAGTTTCTGGTCAATAATTTACTATATTCCAGAGGCTGTTCAAAACACATTAAATAGGGACGGTTGGGTGGCTTAGTCGGTTAAGCGTCTACCTTCAGCCTGGGTCATGATCCTGGGATCCTGAGATCCAGCTCCACTTCGGGCTCCTTGCTTAGCAGGGAGCCTGCTTCTCCCTCTCTCTGCCTCCTCCATACTATCGCTCTCACTATCTCTCTTTCTCAAATAAATAAATAAAATCTTTTAAAAATCTCACTAAATATTTTGACTCATTTAATCTTTACAACAAAAAATATATTATTATGACAGCTATTTTTCAGAGGTAGTAAAATATTTGCCTAAAGTTATATGCTAATAATTAGGGGAATCAAGACTCAAATTGATACTAGGGTCCATTGCTCTCTAATTCATTACCCATTTCTCTGTTATTGTTTCTTGAGAAGTAATAACACTTTCTATTACTAGCTCTGATATATTCCAATAAGTGGGAGAGAGGAACTTTTGCAGACAACTATTTCCCTATTATACTTGGTATAAAAAAATTTTATTACTTGTTTTTCAAAGGCTTTAGTGCTGCCCTGCAAATTTTTTCCTTGACTTTTCCTATGTATGACACACGCAACTCAAGATCATTATTGAAAGATAGGATGTTTTGACATAATATAAGTGTTTTGTCTTCCAAAGGGGGAGAAGGAACAGTGATGCACCTCTTTTGGAAGTTCTGCCTTTTGGCCTAACATACAAGAAGTTGCCTCCCTTTGTTTTGGTGGGGAGAGCTTTTTCCTGGAAACAGATTTTCTGTTATCTTTTATAAACCTTCTGTTAGTAATTGTTAGTTGTGTATAAATCTGCAGCCAAGAAAAAAGAACTTTTAAAATTATCTATTACTGGGACGCCTGGGTGGCTCAGTTGGTTAGGCAGCTGCCTTCGGCTCGGGTCGTGATCCCGGGATCCTGGGATCGAGTCCCACATCGGGCTCCTTGCTCCGCGGGGAGCCTGCTTCTCCCTCTGACTCTGCCTGCCACTCTGTCTGCCTGTGCTCGCTCTCGCTCGCTCTCTCTCTCTGACAAATAAATAAATAAAATCTTTAAAAAAAAAAAAAAAAAAAATTATCTATTACTACTGAATAAGTTCTGTAACCCTTCACTTACCATGAAAGTATTTACCTGGAAACATCAATATCTAGGATGTAACTGAGAACCAAGATACATGAGGAAGTATTCCCTAAACCAGCAAAATAGATAACGCAAGAACCCAAACTCATCTCACTTTATACATAATCCTTATAATTCCCTTATTATTTCTTAATTAGGTTAGAGGGCATAATTGTGTTATATAATACAGAATAATAACTATACTCATAACGAGAAGACTGAGTCAACAGCAAAACTTATTATATATATTCAGCTTAATATATTCATTTTTTGAAACAAAGAAGAGTTCAACCCATTTTAAAAAGAATTTCTTCAAAAATGGTCACATCAAAAAGCATTTTGGCTTCTAAAGGAGCAAACTTCAGTTACTTAGAATGTATATTTATGTGGAAGTATTCACTCTTGGATAATGGTTGGATTATATTGTCCCTTTGGAGACTCATGCACATGAGCAAGAAAAAATGGCACCAACTGGGGCGCCTGGGTGGCTCAGTGGGTTAATCCACTGCCTTCAGCTCAGGTCATGATCTCAGTGTCCTGGGATCGAGTCCCGCATCAGGCTCTCTGCTCAGCAGGGAGCTTGCTTCCCCCTCTCTCTCTGCCTGACTTTCTGTCTACTTGTGATCTCTCTCTGTCAAATGAATAAATAAAATCTTAAAAAAAAAAAAAAGTTCACCTTTAAAAAAAAAATGGCACCAACTTATGACAACCACTCAATTTTTTTGTGTCAGTTACATTATGAGTGTATATAAATCATAGAATATTCTACTACTGATCCCTGTGCTGGGAAAACAAAATAACTACAATTAGCCAGATTCCTTTTAGTTAAGAATGTGATAGTGGTTCATATCTTTTTATTTTTCCATTAGAGCTAAGTCTTGAGAGTGTTTTCTCTTTGAGTTCCTTTCCTTACGTCTTTATGGTTTTTTTTTTTTCTTGGCTTTGTCTTTCCCCGTTTTGAACTACCCTCCCAGCCATATATCCAATATATCCTCTTCATTAATTTCTTTCACTCATCTCCAAGTGTCCTTCTGGACAGAAGTACTGTCTCACATCAGCATGACTGAAAGGATAGCTTAAACTAGCGTGTAAAGGACAAAGCAGGCTAAGGGCAACTCGGATGTTGAGGTGGAGGACAACTTTTGGCCCTGCCTTACCTTACACATACTCAGCTCAACTTAGCTGAATGTTCCACATTGTATATTCTCATTTTTAGCGATTTCCTAACCTCCAAAAAAACCTCCCAGTATAATTTCTGCTCACATCTCATCAACCTCTGCTGAGTTTCCAGGAACCAGATTGAGAACTGTGGAGAACTTTCAGAAACTTGGGAATATTCATATATTTATAAATGCATTGAAACCTCAAACATGATCATTTTAAGGCTTACTAGATTTACTAATTCAGTTGTTTCCAAAAATTCAAAATAAAAATGAAAGCAAACTAAAAGCCAAGTTATAAGGATGAAGTTTTCAAAAACTTAAAGAGAAAGGGTAAGGTAATTTACCAACAGGAAGTGCCTAAGAATATAACACCTGGATGTGGTTAGACTTGCAACAAGAAAGCAAAGAAGCCAGAGGCAGAGAAGCCAAGTGAAACTCACATTTCCAGAACTCCATTCCTCGTCCCCCTGAAGTTAATGGACTGCCTCAGCCTCCTAACTTCCCTTTTCATGTACCTGGATCTGGATAAGTCAGTCAGAGTTGTTTTTTTGTTTTGTTTTGTTTTGTTTTTTTAAGATTTCATTTATTTATTTGACAGACAGACATCACAAGTAGGCAGAGAGGCAGACAGAGAGAGAGAGAGAGGAGGAAGCAGGCTTTCCGCTGAGCAGAGAGCACCGCAGGACCCTGGGATCATGACCCGAGCGGAAGGCAGAGGCTTTACCCCACTGAGCCACCCAAGTGCCCCAGTCAGTCAGAGTTTATGGAGCCTAGAACTCAGTGCCAACACTGTGGAAAACAATGAGATGTTTGTAGAAAAGGCCTTCCTGCCCTCAAGGAGCTTAGCATTTAATTGATGAGAGGAGATTAATTTACATAGGCACTTGCTCAGAATAAATTTATCTAAATTTATCTACCATGCTTTTTATATTCAAATATATCTGAGCTGAAACCAGGGCTCAAAGGGACCCTGTATGTCCTTGTATGTTAGTTGTTAGGGGGTATAGAAGTAAATAAGACAAGGTGTCTTCCTTCAAGGGGTTTGCCTTCTAATGGGAAATAAAGATGTTTAACAGATGGGAGAATGAAATAACACTATAAAGAGGTGCAAAGTTTGCTTGGGTGTGCAGAGGATTAATCTCAGCTGGGAATATTGTTACGAAGCTTAATGAACTGTAGTGAATTAGTAACCTTTTGATAATCAGAGCCCTGAAAGGGAGAGGGGAGGTATTTTAAGACTGAAGACAGGGAAGGGCAAAGGCAAAGAAGGCAGGAATCTCATGGCAGATTCAGGGAATTGATACATACTTGGATCATGGGTTGCTCACATAGTGACCCGGAGACCACAGGTTGGTTCAGAATAAATGAAGCAAGCATTAGCTGGGCCGTGTTTAAACTCCACTTACTCACCATGAGAAAATACAGAGCCTGATAGTTTTGAGATATTTAGAAAAGTCACATAAATACCTAAAAACTAGAATAACCATTCAAACATAGTTGCTCGAATACTCTCAAATACTAATATATTGTGTGATGTGTTGAGATAGCCACACGGTCTCACTGGACCTCAATTTCTGTAAAACAGGATGAAAACAGGAAAATTCTCACCCACCATACTCCCCTACACAAATGCATCTGTAGCTTCAGCGCCCTCACTGTGTGATGGACAGGTTAAAACCAGCTCTAGGTCTGTGTTGCCTTTCCATTTAGCCATTGGGCTGTTACCCAGTGCTAGTAGCACAAGTGAATATCCCTTCGAGTCCCAGCCTGTGTGGCTATGTGCAGGGGTAGGAGAGGAGGAAAGCCAGCTGACAGTCCTGACCCCATCACTGAAAACGTCGCTGGGGTTCCTGCATATTCTTATCAGCAAGATGAAGATCACTGGCTGTTACATTGGCTGTTACAGGGAATTTTCTTGAATGAAGGAATGAATGGATGAATGCAGACTTGCCAACAAGCGTTGAAAACCATGAAGAGGACTCGCTCTTTGTTCGAAGAGGGTATTAACGTGTCCCATCTTCCTGAAACTCAAACGTATGTTTGTAACGCAGGAATGCTACACGGAGCTGAATGGCACAAATCTAAGTCTCCATCAGACAGCCATGTTGACCCTTTGCTCCTGGTCCTGAATTCTGTATGACTATTTCATGATATTCAGGAAATCAAAAGCTGTCCCCGAGGTGTTTGTCTTGTCAAAAAAGCATTTTCTGAAGAGAGGTGAGGAACACAATTGCTTTTAGATGGAATGTATCAGCCAATGGTAGTTGTTCCTGTTGTTATTCTCAAACATTCATAGCTAATGGTGGGGAATTTTCAATGTCAAAAATAATTCAAATAGACATGCAGTAAAAGGATGAAACTTCTACCATCCTCTGGCTTTTGTATGATGAAGTATCCCTTTTTAAGTCACTAGAGGTTTTAGGAGATGTAAGAGTTTTTTGCTTTGTTTTGTTTTTTAAGATTTATTTATTTGAGAGGGAGAGAGATCTTGAGAAGGGTGTGGGGCAGAGGGAGAAGCAGACTACCTGCTGAGCAGGGAGCCCGATGTAGGGCTCAATCCTGGGACTCCAGGATCATAATCTGAGCTGAAAACAGACCCTTAACTGACTGAGTTATCCAGGTGCCCTGGAAGACTTACATTTAAAAAAAATCTTTATGAAAGCCATGGCTTAATATGTGTGCTGTGTTACAGCACACATATTCCATGACCAGGGCATATCTATCATTATATGATGCCCAGAGTGCACCATTTCTAACAACCTCCTCCTTTATATGGAAAAATGTTTTCAGAGATCATGAGTGGAAATGAACAATACAATGGACAGAAAAGAAATACAGACAGTGAATATTTCCTTTCATTGAACTTCATACATAAAACCATGGAGGTTAAAAGTATTTTTAAATTATGAGAATCAAAAAAGGAAAAATGCACCAAATTGTCTATTTAATAGTTTTGTAACTATTTAAACAGTGTGAACTTTGATCTTTTAGTTACAGTCTGATATAGTAGTTTACATAAATAATTTTCCAGTAGCTAATAAAGGAATTTTATTAAAACTGAAATTCTACAAAAGATACAAGTTAGGCAATTACTAAATTGTACCACGAATGTGAAGTTTTATTTTGACTCATTCTTTAATTTTAAAACAACACTTTAAAGAGAACACATTTCAGCTATATATATATTATTTGATAAAACATGAAGTTTTAAACTTCAAAACTGAAGTTTATACCTGAAAACAAACTACACGGCACAGTTTGTACTGTTTCACTTTTCAATTTTAAACAAATAAATATCCAAAGTGGTTGCACAGAAAGCAATGAAATGGCTCACATTCTGTTTCTTTGGCTCCAGAGTCCCTGTGGTATTGTTATTTATTTAAAATCTACTGTTGAAATGAAGGAATACATAGGGGCATAGGGATCAGAGACAAAACAGCCTGGAGCAAGTGCAGGTGATGCTGGACATTATAAATTAACATGTGAAATGAACACATGAATCTGTGTGCGTGCCCAGAGCCAATTCTGTAACTGGAAGTTCTCTGAGTTAGCTTTCGTGTAGAATACAATGTTCTTCAAGGGGGAAGTACTAAAAATGTGCTAATTGGAAACGTACATACATATCATTAAAACTCAGGAGTACCTACAGTAATTATTTAGAATTTAGACCAAAAATATTTTTGAGGGGATATTATTATTATATTATTACATATAATAATACTATTATTATATTATCACTGATATTTTTCAGAATTCCTAGTACATGGTGATAATTAAAAGTAGCTTTATTTGTTTTAAAATTCTGTAGTGATAATATACCCCCTTCTTGCCCAGACCTGGAGGCGTGGACATCGCCCTCTGACTCCTTAGTAATGTGATAGTTTCTAGTGCAAGGGGAATGGTCTTCAATTTTCCTTTCAGGATTTTTTTTTTTTTTTTTTTAAATCCTGAACAAGATACAATCCCTCAGAGCTTTCAGATTCCCAAGAGAAAGAGAGCCCTCTGGCTGGGTCAGTTAGGAAATGCTCCAAAGAGGAAGCCCAAACCCACCCTGGGGCAAATCTTGTACACTTTCTATTATTACAGTATGATACCATCACCTACCTATGACGTGGCCAGAACCTAGGAGCCCTCTTGGTTTCTTTCCTCTTTCCTACCCCTTTCTATCAGTCATCAAATTAAGTTGATTCAGCATCCAAAATGTCTTGCCAATTTGCTTCCATAAAACTACCTTAATTTGGGTCTTATTTTGTTCCATGTGGATTATTATCACAGCCCACCAACTAGTCTTCTACATTCCAAACTTGGCCTTGTTCCCCTCCCCCCACCGCATTTATTCTTCATATCACTATCACAGTTTGCATTCTCAAAATGAAAATCCAACAGAAGGATTTTGTACCTTAAATCCTCCAGAGACCGTTCAATGCCTGCAGGAAATGTCCAGACTCCATCAAATGAAACTTAGCCCTTACTTCCTTTTGTAAACTCACTCTGCCTCCATCCTCAAGCAACCCAAGTCCATTGGACATCCCCCACTCAGTGAAGGTCCCATGCTGCTCTGTGTGACATGCAGCATTTCTTTATAATTAAATATGTGTTCATGCATCTGTCTTTCTACCAGGTCCATGACTTTCTCAATGAGATAGTACTTGTCTCTGCAGGAGGAGCTGGGCTTAGTATGAAAGGAAGAAGGCCCAGAGTAGCCTGAGACTGAACCATGAGAGCTCAGGAAGAGAAAAATTTCCTGTTCATAACTCTGACTAATGCTTTCTATGCACTAAGGGAGCAGAGCAGACACATCTGAGCTATTACAAAGATGGCCCACAGGGCACTGAGGTGAAGAATGCATGCATCTCAACATACCCCATAGTGGTTAAGTTATAACCACTAAAGAAAAACTAGACCTTAAAAGTATACAGTGTGGGAAGGTCTGATTTATGTCCACTGATGGGTGGTATTCAAAATATTTAACAAGTGATACTCTGTGGTCATCCAGATACCTGGATCAGCCAATCAGAAAGGCATGCCAGCCACAAAAACTCCACGGGCCAGTACCTTCCAGCTAAGAAGGTGCAGGTGTCAATACCAACAGGAGCCAGGGAGGGTATCTAATTTGTGAAACCTATTAGCTCTTTTAAAAAAAAAAAAAAAGCTTTGTGATTCTGAATCCCATGCAAAGTACAATTATTTCTAATTTTTAAAGACCATGTGCCTTGAGTATAACTGTTATCATGAGGAAAATCTCAACTGAGATTCACTCTTGCTCCACTGAAAAATTCTTACACATGCATGGAAAGTTGAAACCGATTACATTTACTCAAAGAAGTGGATGACTGTGATGAATACAGGTGAGACCTTGACTTGAGCTATGACAGAGTTAAACAAAAAAGTATCAATAATTTTTGAAATCATGAAAGATATAATACATCAATCATTTTCTGTGGTGTGAAGCAGGATTTTATCTTCTGTCAGAAGATACTGTGATAGACAGACACAGGAAAAAACCCTCAAACTTAGATACATGGTAAGGAGGCTACAGAAGGAGGGAAGTCTTCAAGCTTAGGAGGAAAATAAGTCTCCTGAGGAATCCAGTGGTACAATTTGCTGTAATTTTGAGGGCCAGAGTGGTGGACGATGGGGGAGAACTGATGACCCCCAGGGAAGGGAAGTAAGTGCCTGTTCCCCTGCAAATTGGTATGGGTTCAGGGGTTGCCTGAGGCAGTGGGCTGAACAAAATCAAGGCCAGTTCACGTACAGCAACAGCAGGCATGGAATTACACATCAGAGGTTCTGGAAGGTTCCTGGACACCTCAAGGAATCACATGCACAGCATCAGAAAGTCCATGTGGCACGCTTCTCAGCATAAGCTAGCTGGCATAGACTCGGAAAATCAGAAATGTGGTGACATGAGATGAAGTTGGTGGCCATACAGATACCACTAATTGAATGCCTTATGTAGTGTGGATTAAATTTACCACTTTAATTCTGTGGTAAACAAACCTGCTGCATAAGTCAGATAACCCTGGATGTGCTAGGAATACCTGTAAAGAGTGACCATTGGTAAGCTACGCTAAACCCAGTGCCATGATCTCAGGGGTACAATGAAAACTGAAAGCCTCAGTCCTCAGAATAACGTATATCTGACAAACAGCATGCAGTGTAACACTGATCAAAGACATAGACATGGATGAAGTAATTGTTCAGGTTTTTCTTCTTCTCTGTGGATATTGTCTGATACTGGTCTTTAGAAGGGGATAGGCATCTCTTTCCTGTCTGAACATACACATGTAAAGATGCACACAAAGAGATAAGGAGAGAGAGAGTGAGACTCACATTAACTTAAAGTTTCTTTAGCTAAAATGGGACTGCAAAGTATTAAGGAATTAACTTCACAACAAGAATGTACATAGTATGAATCCAAATTCATTCTCATTGCTTAAAAGAACAAGAAATGAGAAAATTGAGAGAATTTTCACAATCATTTCTATTACCATTTCCTCCTTAAAAATCTCACTATATTGGAATGTGAAAACTTTCTCTAAATTTGCTTTCACGTGGTATTTATTTAGCACACTGAAGCAATTTCTTCTAGGGCTTGGATTTCTCATTCTGTGATATGACTCTTTGGGGGAAAATCTGAAGACTCTCTTTTCAATATAGTTTTATTGAGCAATGTAAGACTTTAAAGCCATCCCTTGGTTTTGTCTGGTTTGGGATAAGTCTTAAATTGTTTTGTCTTGAAATAGTCATTTTAGTATTTTTCAAAGCTTCGTCTAACAGTCAGCAAAGCTTACAAATGACCTGTGCCATTTCCTCTCCTTGAGATATTAAAAGACAGGACCCACAGGGAACATCAGTAGTCATCAGGTCAGACAGCACATGGGTGGCACAAGTCACGTTTGGGGGATCACCTCCAGAATCACAGCTTCACATTCATTGTCACTTGCTCATAAGCACATAATACCTCACAATATCAAGTGCTGCAGACCCCCTAGATCCTCCTGACGGGAGGAAGATAGGGACGTAACTAACATCTTTGAGTTCTTATTATGTGTTTTACTCTTAGGTACCATACATACATCATTTCCTTTAATCCTTAAAATCTTATCAGGTATTTACAGTTATCGTCTTAGTTTTTAAGATGGAGAAACCAAGTATTCGAGAAGCTAAGCCGCTTGCTGAGACAACCAGCTCGTGGGAGTCCGAGCTAGGACCAGGACTTGAGCCCAGGCCCGGCTAACTCCAAAGGAAATTATATGCCAGGGTAGTTGTGGAAATAAATGAGAACACATAGGAAGAGTTCTTAGCATTATGCTTGGCTCGTAATAGGCAATAAAAAAATACCAGGTATTCTTTTTTCTTAGGATGAATTTAAGGAAGTGACGCAGTAGTTGAGCAAAGCCTGCAGGTGGCAGAGACAAAATGGCAACCAGAAGTTCTGCCCCAAATGCCTCTGCTCTGAGCAGTTATTCCTAGCTGAGTCAAGTATCATCAGTGATGCATAACAACTGGCATATAGATTGGGCAAACAAATATAATGGATACAGAAAAGGCAGTTTATCCCATAGAAAATTGTACTTTTATATATGAGAGGTGGAATCTTACAAAATTATACTAACAAAGGGTGCCTGGATAGCTCAGTCAGTTAAGTATCTGACTCTCAATTTTGGATCAGGTCATAATCTAAGGGTCATGAGATTGACCCCTGTGTTGGGCTTTGCACTAGGCATGGAGCTGCTTAAGATTCTCTTTCTCTCTGCCCTACCCCCTCAAAAAAAAAGATAATAATAATAATAAAAATTAAAAAGTTAAAAAAAAGAATTATACTAACCAGCAAGGCCAGCCTTGATCAAAAGTGGGAAGTAAAATACCTTTGTCTTTGGATACTTTTCCAAGATTTCTTTTAGTACTTCTCCATTACATCTCTACCAAGTGACAAATGTCCCTTTATGGTTCTATCCTACTGGTCACTGACTTTGTCTGTCCAGCCAAAGGATTCACATGTTTTCATTTCTGCAGAGTTCTGCCCACCTCATTCGACGAGAATGAGTATCTTGTGGAGTGTTTGTTAGCCAATTCTACAATTCTGTGGAATAGCAAACGTTTTGGGCCAGTTTAGTGAGCCCTAAAGAACGATGACTCATATTGATAATTTAGACCACAGCTCCAGAAGACTTTGACTGCCTGCTTCTGGAAGACCCTGTGGTTCAGAAATGCTAAGGCCTCCATCCTGACCACAATGGCTTCTGGAAGAACATCGCAGAAAAAGCCTACAGCATAGCTTAGAAGCCATAGCCAGTAGCATCAAAGAGAGCCTTTGTCATCGTACCAGAAATCAACATAAGGATTTCTAATTCTGCCTTCAGTGATTTTGTGGTTACTTGGGCTGCTCAGGGTAAGCATAGGTTCTGTGTTGCTGTAAAGACACAGAGAAAGTCCACCTCTACTTCTTTCCCAGGTACTTCCTCCCCTTCTTAATGCACTCTACCACAGAGATCACACGGAGATTCACCGGAGTTTTCAAAGCCAGAAAAGATACTAAACAATATTCATGTGAGCAGAAACTGCCAATTGTCCCCCAATATTAATTCTTCTCTTCTAAACGGTAGAAAAACATTAAATAGGGCCACAACTACCCAGCTAGGACTTAAGTGCCCCAGCCTGCCTTATAATGGCTTCTGGACAATGAGATGTTTATGACATATTTGAGTTCCAGGTTGTGTTCACAAGATAAATATGGCTAACAGGAAGGAGAAAAAGAGAAGTTAGCTCTACCAGCTAAACCCGGGGTTTCCCTATGACTGACCCAGATCACCGTTCCCAACACTCTCCCGGACTCTGTTCAAAGTGTACCTCAAATTAGATAAGTTTAGATTCTGAGCATTCGAGAATGATACCCCTGCACATGCATGCATGGGTGCTTGGTAATTGCTTCCGTAGAGGTAAGCATGTCAATCAGAGGCCATCACCATGAAAGGATAGGTGGATAAGAATGAGCTTATTTTGAGGTAATGGAATGGTGACTATTAGAAAAGTGAATCAAACTGCATATTCTGTCAAACAGCTTACAAAGACAGTATCACTGAAGTCACATGACCAAAGCCTTGTTATTTCTTGGTAACTGTGGATGGTTGTAGATAATGATATCAAGAGCTATTTATAGAGAACTTTTCTCAACCCCAAATGAGAGATAGCCTCCCAATCCTTCTTGAAGGAAACTATCAAGCTAATTAAATTTTGGACTAAAAGAAAAAAAAAACATTAGTTAAAGTTACAGACCACTTAATGATGCATCAAGTAAATCATAGGAAATCCTCAAGCTATAAAGGTTAAAATTAATGTGTTCTGAGTGTTGTGTAGAATTAGTTCACTTACTATAGGAACCCCATAAGATCAGTGTCATTGTTGTCCCCTATTGTTTAGATGAGTAAACAGAACCAGAAAGTTACAGTCACAGTAAATGGCAGAGATGGGACAGTAATCCAGGCAGTCTGGATCTCGAGTTCCTGATCCTAACCTTTCCAAGAAACACAGTAAAAGATTGATTTAATTTGGCAACCTGATTATGAATGCCTGTGAACATTTTTCCTTCCACAATTTGGAACTCTAAAGTTGAAACTCACAAGTAATGAAAACTAAGTAGGAACGCCCCAGCTACTCAAGATAACCAGAATTTGACTTCAAAACGACATCAGAGGAAATTTTGGTAGTGGGATAGAGGAAGCAACAATTAATTAAAGAGCTTCTCAGGGTTAGGAAAATCAATTCAAGGCTCTTATCAGCACACAGGTTCATCTTTTCATGCCTTAATCCAGGAAGTCCTTTAGCTCCGGAATATTTTCCTAGACATTTATGTAAAAGGTATGCCTATTTTGTGGCAGGCATTTTTGTAATAACAATACACAGGCATTTGGCAGAAGAAGGAGTGCTACCTCCAGCACACAAGGTACACATTTCAATAGGAACAAATGGCTAGAGCCATAGCAATAAGCCTGATAAAGACACGTGTTATCAAACAGGAACTTCAAAAAATGATGGGTGCCCTTTCTGCCCTGTTTCTTCTCTGACCCAAAGATGTAAATGTAAAGAATGTACAATGTACATTGCCAATGTAAAGAATTCAGTAATTTAGTAAATCACAGGAAATCCCCAAGATGAATAGTTTAAAATTAATGTGGTTTTAAGGAATGGAGTCATCAGCTCTGTCTGGGAGAACAATTCTCACCAAACATTTATCTCAACCTATATCTTTAATTTAATGCAAGTTATGCTTGTTCCCAGGGAAGGGACAATCTAAGTGGAATGTGGGGTATGGATCCATGGACCATACTGAATTATCACAATGAAGAAGAAACAGAACACATACAAGAACCAAATGGAGACTCAGACCGAACTACTGTGTTCTTGATGGAGCCAAACCATAAGTGGCCACTGGTATAAGATTAGTTTTTTTGTTTGTTTGTTTTTTTAAATCATAATAAGTAGCGGTCAGTCAAAGATTTCCTACTGTCTTCATGTCAGATCATATTTAGTGCCAAGTGGTACCCAGACACTTAACTGCTATACTCCTGCCTGCTTAAAGAACGGAATCCTTGGTTGATCCTCAACTGAACAAGTGGTCCAAAGACTTGCAGCTGGGACCTGCTCTCTGGTGATGCATCTCCACTTACAACCTAGGTCTGTCCAGTATAATCTGCCCATCTGTACAGGAAGGAAGGTGCTGACACCTTTATTCTTTCATCAGGATAAAATAAAAATCACAGTCAGATACCAAGGGGCAGAGTTCTCTCTAATTTTTTTCTGAGAAACACAAAATTCAACCAAGCATAATTTTATTACAAAGAACGACCTTAAACAAGAAGTTTATAGGGAAAATAACATTTTTTCCAACCTTATGATAGATGGAGCCTCATTCCTGGGAAGAGGCCCACAGATTTCACATTGTTTTTAAGTGGAAGGAAAGAAGTCCATAAAAATTAAAGAAAAATTAAATTGTAAAATAAAAAAATAAAAATTTAAGAATCTGAAACTGGGCCAATGTAAAGAATTCAGTAATTTAGTAAATCACAGGAAATCCCCAAGATGAATAGGTTAAAATTAATGTGGTTTTAGGGAATGGAGTCATCAGCTCTGTCTGGGAGAACAATTCTCACCAAACATTTATCTCAACTTATATCTTAAATTTAATGCAAGCTATGCTTCAATTTACCAACTGCTTTACAGTAGACCTGGTTGGCACTTTGTCTGAGGCTTTCCATTTCATTCTCCAAATAATTTGATTCTCTATAGTTGGGGTCAAATATATTGGGCTATGTATTTTATTTATTCATTTTTTTAGCTTTAAAAGCTCAGGTATTTTAAATGATAATATTAACACTTATTTCCCATCTAACGAAATTTTGTGGGGGGTGCTTGGTGAAAATAATATTGGCAAAAACACCATTAATATTTATCAGCTTTTATTATGTGGACCTGTTATACCTGGCACTTCATTCATATTATTGTATTTATACCACAGGCCCATATTTTAGGTACAATCATTATCTCTGTCTTACAAATGAGGAGACTAAGGATAAGAGAGGATAAGGAACATGACCAAGGCCACACAGTAAGTGGCAGAGCCAGTAAACAAGCCCAGTCCTAAGCCCCCCCCCCCCACACACACACACATACACTGACATGGGGCTCAGTCCCAGGATTCTGGGATCATGGCCTCATCTGAAGGCAGACACTTAACCAACTGAGCCACCCAGGCATCCCAGCACTGAATATTCTTTTCCTCCATTTCACACAGGAGAGTTTATGTGCTCTTCAAACTGGTATGAATTCTATTTAATACATGACTCCAGTTACGGCTGTGTGATTTTAGGTGTCTGATGGAAAATGAAAAATCCAGCCAGCCATCTAAGCACCTCACCAACATCATACCAAATTACTCACACACATAAAGAATGCTTAGGTTCCTGGGAATTTTTATTCTGCACCTAGTTGTGTGCCATCCTAGCATCATGAAGACAAGTTCTAAACCAAGCAGCTCCAGGATTTACGATGACATTCAGGAGGATTTCAGTCACTGTATTTTCTGAATTAAAACCACAGCACATTAACTGATAAGAGTATGTATGTTTGTGGGGATAAGCAGGCAGGAGATTTGAAATCAGACCTGAGAAAATCAGAAACTTCTGCTATATAGCCTTTCCAATATATGGGCCCCTGTGTCCATGTACGGGAGCAAATGAATTTACTAGAAGAAAGTAATGGCTCTTTTGTCCTCATAAAATCTTTGTGGAGATGGCCACATATCATGCAGACCTCAAGCTGTTTTCTATGCCAAATGACACCCAAGTAGGAACCATTCTCTTTCAGCCTAATAGGAACAATGACAGAATGCTCTGATTCTTGATCTTTGAGCATTTGCTTACATGTTGTTCTCCAGGCAAACACCCTACCGAGGTAAAAAGGGCAACTCTGTTTGGTGACATTACCCAGTAGTAGCCACAGAGACAGGTACAACCCCAGTTATCTAACACCCATCCAGCTGAACACGACAGCACTCTGCTTGCCTCTGTCTCAAAAAAAAAAACCAAGCTATTCAATCATCAGGATGGCATCCAGAGCATTTTTGCTAGAAGTTGTGATACATTTGTACCTTATTTATAACATCCACCCAATTCTTTCCTTACCATCAGAACATTTTTTTTTAAGAAAATCAGCCAAGTCATGACTTGAAAACCATGTTCTTATTTGGTTGATGTTCTAGAATGTGCTCAGTGAGCAAATCTCACTGCATGGTTCCATCCACCATTATCCGCTTGACATAAAAGAACACATCCTACTAACACCGCAAGTGAAAACATTCCCTCCACCTCTGGGAAATAAAATAAGAGATTATCTATGTTGGTGCCTTACCGTTGATACTCCAGATGCTCAGATGTGGGATTAGGACGAATACCAGGCACAATTTCCCAATTCCAAACATGCCAGGCAATGTCTTCATTTCCTGCGCATACCAGGGACAAGAAAACTTCACAAGTAGACTTCTTTTCTGCCCTTGAATTCTTCAGGATTGGACCAGGTTACCTACCTCAGAGACATCTGTGAAGTAAGTAGAGAAAAGCAAGGAGGTGGCAGAAGATAGTAGGAAGAACCTGAATCGTTTGTGAAAAAAAGTGAACAGAAAGACGATGTGATACTCTATTCTGTGGTTTTTGCTTCTTGTCAAATCGGCTGTTCACTTTCAAATACTGGTCTGCAAAGCAGCTCAGTCCCTAACTTCTCCTTCCGCTTTACCACCCTTTTTGCCCCACATTGAGGTTTTTCTCATTCAAAGCTGAGTAACATGAAAAATCAAACTCTAAAGAAATCTATATTGTTGCAATCTTTAGGTTGAGATTTTAATCAAATTAAGGTCAGGGAATTCATGGTAAAAAGTACCTATGGTAAGTATGCCTTTCCCCCCCCTTTTCATAGCTTCAGACTATGAAACTTCTTTTATGTAGAAAGTTTTAGATATTTTCTTCCTAAACACCATGTCATGGCAAGATGAGAATGCTTATTGTGATTATACCAGTGATTTATTTGAGGTTATGGAGAATATGAGTGACAGGAAACACTTCCTCAACAGATGAGGGAAGGGCAGGTGTCTCTAATCTGTAGATAAATATCAATGGAACAAGACCATTGTTAATATTAGCTACATTTCTCCCTCTAAGTAACTAAGTTCCGAGCTAAATGAGATCTTGAATATCAATTAAAGGAAACTTTCATTTTCAACATTCTTCATGTGGTTATTATATGGATGAAACAGAAAAGAAGCAACAAAAGGAAGAAATGGAAAAGTTCAAGATCAGATAGTCTAGGCTCAAGGTGGGACTGTTTTCTCAAAGGCCACTTGTAAAAATTAGCTGTGCTTCTAATTATACATGCATATATACCTACATACATACGTATATATGTATACACACACACACACACACACACACGCACGCACGCATGCTTGCACATATATATAAGATTTTATTTATTTGAGAGAAAGAGTGAGAGAGAGTGAACATGAGTGGGTGAGGGGCAGAGGGAGAAGCAGAGTCCCTGCCAAACAGGAAGCCCAACCTAGGGTTCAATTCTGGGACTCTGGGATCATGACCTGAGCCGAAGCAGACCCTTAACTGGCTAAGCCACCCAGGCGCCCCTGTGCTTCTAATTATAAGAGCTAGTTAAATTCACCTACTTGAGGTTCCAAATGAGAAATCTAGATTTGTGACATCTGTGGTCATTGACAAAAGCTGATTTTGTAATCAGCTTCTCCTGGAGGCTGGTAATTTTCTTCCAAGGCCAAACTTCAATGGTTTCAAGTACCTAAGTTTAAAAAAACAGTTTCGTTGTATTTATTGATTCAGACAGACATTGTGTGATGGTTGGAGGCCCCAAGATGAATGATTTTAAAGAGCTCAGTGGAAGGGAGGGTGTGGGGTTCGGGTGAGCCTAGTGGTGGGTATTATGGAGGGCACGTATTACATGGAGCACTGGGTTTGGTGCATAAACAATGAATCTTGGAACACTGAAAAAGTAAAATTGAATTAAGAATAAAAAAGAAAAGCTCAGTGAATGAGTGCTATAATCTCCCCGTATTTGCCTTTAGTGTTGGAACTGAAATATTCATGTATTTCAACCACCACAGTTTAACACAGAGTGACTATACCTGTCTTAGAACATCCATTACTTACCAAGTAAACATCCTGTGAAATATTTACCCAGCATTTACACAACTTTCTTTCCCGTGCTCAAGGTGAAATGCAAACTTCCTGTGGCAGCTGAGGCAAGCCTCATTATCCATTTAAAATGGTTCCAGAAGTCAAAAGTCATAAACTGTAGCCATGGATCTCAGGCTATTTGTCCCAAATCAGAGACAAGTCATATACACTTAGCTTGTTTCAGCATAAAACCTTTTGATCTACTATTTTAAGGATTTCTTTTCATATAAAAAAGCCGATGTGAATGAGATAAAATTTGGAAAAAGCCTTATGTAACATCTAGTGCATTTTTAAAGATATCTATTTAATTACTTTTATCAGCATGACTGGCTCTTTATTACTCCACAGCTGGAGTCCTGAGAGGCCGTAGACAGAACCTTCCCTCAGAATCTGACTCCTGTTTTCATTCTAATTAAAAAAAAAAAAAAAAAAAAAAATATATATATATATATATATATATATATATATATATATATATATTTGAAAGAAGCCTGGCTCCAAAGTTTGTTAGCTCAGCTGCAAGTCAATTTTGTTTTAAATTTCTACCTCATCTAGCAACTACCTTTCTTTTCTGAACCTTGTCCCATTATAATCATGTACTGTTTGATTAAAAATTTGTACTTTTTCATTAGAACATGTAAACTTAAAGAATCTACAACTACATTTTTAAAGAATTTACTACATTTAAAAAAGTGATTCCTTTGTTTTTTAGGAATAGTTTTAAAAACATGAATCTATCTCCAATTTTATCATGAAAGACAAAAAGCAAAATAGAAGTGGATTTCTTAAAATTCATTTCCAAGCATCTTAGGAGCTACATACAGGGAAAATTCTTTAGTTCACTTATAGATTCAGTTGCTTTCATGAATCATGAAGCAGCTGTACTTTTTCCAATATTTTTACATCGGGGCGGCCGGGGGTTGGGGGGACGGTGGTCAGAGAAACAGCAAACACAAAACAGATGCAGGAACCTAGAGAGAGCTCACTACTGATATTAGATAACATCAGCCCAAAGGGATGAATCTTGGTTTTAAAAATTTTAGCATCCCAATTAACATTTCATAACTTCTGCCGCAAATGTAGTCCAGCATTTAAAACTTTTTCCATTCTTCTGCTTGGTGTCCTCTCCTCATCAATGTTCTTTTTTTTTTTTTTTTAAAGATTTTATTTATTTATTTGACAGACAGAGATCACAAGTAGGCAGAGGCAGGCAGAGAGAGGAGAGAACAGGCTCCCTGCTGAGCAGAGAGCCCAATGTGGGGCTGGATCTCAGGACCCCGGGATCATAATCCAAGCCGAAGGGAGAGGCTTTAACGCACTGAGCTACCCAGACACCCCCTCATCAGTGTTCTTGATAGCAATGGTTTCCAAATATCCTTGTACTTTAGAATCAGTCTGAGCACTTTTTATGCACTGGGTGAGATTCCCGGATCCTATCTAGGTCCATTGAATGAGAATCTCACAGGATTGAGGTCACATATCCCTGTTTTAAAGAAATCTCCCAAAGTGATTCTGATAGCTGATTTGAATGGATATTTGGAAACCAAGTATGAATTGCTAAGAGACATGGATTTTGCATCACAAAAGACTTGCTACCAAATCATTGCTGTTTATTAGCTGTAGAATCTTTAATAAATTCCTGGATTCTTAACCTGTAGTAGACATAGAGTTGTACCACTTGGGTGACCCTTCAAGGACAGATTTGCTCTTGGCTGTGGAGAATGCAGTTGGCAGATAGCTTCCAGGTAGTAAACTTCTTTAGTGACCGGTCAGGTTGAGACTCACCAATCCAAGATCATGCTTTGTCATGCTGGCCATCTGGGGTTGCCATGGGATGCCGATGGGCAATACTTGACCCAGAGCTCCAGGTTGTCAGCCAAGGTTATGTCAGGCCTATATCATAGTTTGACTTCTGCCTCTGCACAATCGTGCTCTGCCTCCTTACTTTCACAGGTATTGACTGCTAATCTATCCCAATACCTGCTTCCAGAGAGCCAAATCTATTCCACATCTCAATTTCCTGTTCTCTAGAACACAGATGGTAATAACATCTATCTGTTATGTTGGTGAATATGTGAGATAATGTATGCAAAGTGATCAGTAAATTACATCTATAATTATTCTTGAACCAAAGATGGGCTTTAATTTGGACAAGATGGATACCAGGAAGCCCTATGGTCATAAGCCAAAAAATAATGATAGCAGAACAATTTGAATATGTTTATTTGTTAATGGGAGTCATTGTTGCATGGAGATTGAGACATTGAACAAGTGTGGTGACAGAACTTT
Organism: Mustela erminea; assembly: GCF_009829155.1. Lineage (NCBI taxonomy): Eukaryota > Metazoa > Chordata > Mammalia > Carnivora > Mustelidae > Mustela > Mustela erminea. The sequence goes on along the minus strand of NC_045614.1, from coordinate 161,324,860 downwards.
GGTTAGCAAAGAAATGTAGCAGATTCAAGACGGTCTGAATTCCCCCTAAATTCACAAGGATGGGTCAGCCATGCAGGGAAACCTCAGAAGTTAAGGGCAGAAAGAATTAGAGGTCTTAGAAGGGCAAGAGATGTAAAGAAGGACCCGCATTGGGAAAGCGCTTTAAACATCCGAAAGACTGGAAGGGGTCAAAGCTGTGGTGCTGTTACATCAGAGCTAAACGGCTGGACGGGATACTCCCTGAAACTGAAATACAGAAAAGGATCAGCCCTTGGCCCCACACCGCAAGATAGGCAAAGAGACCAACTTGGTATTGAGCCCTTCCCCTTTACTCCTTGAAGTATCCCTTCAGGGAAAGGATTGGTCTGGTACTGTGAGGTGGATAGGGTTGACCCAAAACATGATATAAAATACCCTCAACTGCAAAACTTGGAAAACTAAAGATGCTTGGGAGAAACAATAAATAAAAATTTATGTACAGAGAATGCCCAAGAATGCATCCCTACTGGCAGACTTGGAATGTCTTCTGGATCTATCATTTACTAGATGTGTGACCTTAGACAAGTTACCCCACTTTGAATCTAATACCTCCTTGAATCCTGTTAGTCTGTAAGGCAGGAATAATAACACCTATCTGAAAGGTTGTTATGAGTATCCAATAAGGGACTTAAATAATACTATATATTTGAAATGGGCATACATGAAACCACGTACCACAGTGCCTGGCACAAAATTAGGATCCTGACAAATGCATTTTTCTCTCATACCTCCCCATTTTTTCTCATAGGCAACTCTCCTAATCTAATCCTTATGTTTTTCCATCCCATTTTGGAGCCCACATTTGGAGAAGCCAGTCTAACACATTCTGTACAAGGTAGGAAGGCATGAAAGCTACTTAGCAAAAATAGCACAATTAAGTTAGTTAATTTGGGAGAAACTGTAAAGATAAGCCAAATTGATAGAGAAAATAGTGAAAACACAGGCATAGAAAAGAGACAGAAATGTGGAAAATTCACATTCTTTCAACTATAACAGTGAAAGTAGCTAAGAGCATTGGGGAATTGGACCCCCCCAAAAGCAAAAAGCTTTTTCAGCACTGCACTGCACAAAACTCACACTTGTCTTAGAGGCAGGGTCTTCTCCTTATTCATATGGCTTTTTGAGGGGAAAAAAAAACCCATGTAGATGAAGTAAACAGTAATTTGAAGCAAAACACAATGGAGTTAGCTTTATTTTGGAGTAAGTACAAAGAAATAAATTTGGGAGAAATTTGTCCTGAAATGAAATATATACACACTCCATAACCAGTATGGTACCAGTCAGATCAAATGCTGGTTGCAGAGCTGGGACAGCTTTCTGGAGGCCCCAACTGTGCCAGTCATTGTAGTTGCTCAATAATTAAGACAGCTAGAATGAGAGGTCCCAAGGAAGGGTTGCAGGAAATCAGGGCAGAAGCAGGGAATACTTGAGGGCTCTGGGCAGTAAACTAGGTGCCATTCACCAACTGGTCCTAAAGTGCAGTATTCATATTGACTACCTTGGTCGTTTATCCCTTTAATATTAATTAGAGTTGGTGTTAATAAACCCAAATAACTATATAGTTGACCTTTGAACAACATAGGGGTTAGGGGTTTCAACCCCCCACACAGTTGAAAATCTGAATATATCTTTGGATGCTCCCGAAACTTAACTATTAATAATGAGAGCCAGGAGAGACCATTTTATTTTTTTTTTACTGCAATATTAATTTGCTGGAGTGAGAAACTGTTCAGACAGAGATGACTAGCCTCATAGGGCACTTTAAGTGGATACTCCCAACACTCACTGCAATAGCAACAGAAGGTGGCTAGGAAATTAGTGCAGCACCACAGTATTTACTGCAGTATATTTTATCCAGTTACAGTGTAATACTATGTCTTTATGCTTGTTTACATTTCTCTCAGCAGTGCTTGGTACCATGTCCAGCCAGTTAAGTGTTGGTGAGTTTCGATAAGTTTTAACTTTATGTAATAGATCTGTGTATATCTTATAGTACTAAATAATAAACTAGACTAGTAGCTATGGATTCATGACATACCTTTTTCTTAATTTTTTGGATAGTTCTACAATATGTGGCTCATCTGCGAGTTTTTTCGAATTGTTGCAAATCTCCCAAAACATTTTTCAGTATATTTACTGGAAAAACAAAATAAAACAAAACACAAGTAAGTGGACCTGCTCAGTTCAAACTCATGTTGTTCAAGGGTCAACTGTAACTCTAAATTGTCCAGCATAATGGTTTGAAAGCTCAGGAGGAGGCACGTTCTCCTGAGCCTGATGCAGATTTTTAACTGTCTGCTCAGATGCCTGGCAAGATTGCTCTTTCTGCCCTTATCATGGGCATTTCTCCAAAAGATTTAGAGAAAAAAATACACTCTAGTAACATTATTTAAATAGCTGAATAATATGCCATCTTATAAGACTATTTAGCCATTTTCCTATTATAGGACATTTAGTTTTCTCCAATTTTTTCATATAAAAACGAACACTTTTGCTCTGCTGCATTTTGGATGACTTTGCCAAAGTGGAATTACTGGGTTGAAGCTATATTTTTTTGTATTCTTTATATGTAGTGCTACATAACTTCAAAGACCAACATATATTCCTAAAGACAAGTTACGAGATTATCGAGATCTAGGTTAACTGCACCCTTACCATTAGAAATGTCTTATTATGATCATCATATTTTTAAAGTACAACATTTAATTTATTCTGGAGTTTCATATTTAATGAGAATGAACATATTTTGGGATATTTTATCATATGTGAGTTGTCACTCATATGCAATTAACTGCTTGATTATCAAGATATTAAAGTCAGTAGCTTTTTTTTTTTTTACTATTTTTTTAATTTAATAATGCATTTAGGCAGATGGTCTGTTTTTGCTTTTTAACATTTTAATAGTAGCTTTTGACTTATAGAACTTACCTTTTTAAAAGTAACCACATCTAATAATTTCTGTTGCTTTTAAATGAGAAAAAACCTCTCCTGCATGATTTCTAAATCAAAATGTGTAGGTGACGGTGGTAGGCTGAAAAACAGCCTCCCCAAAGTGTCTGCCTCCTAAAACCTAAAACCCTGGACCCTCTGCTATGTTAAATGGTGAAAGTTACTTTGCAGATTTAAGGATCTCAAGATAGAGAGATTATCCTGGGTTATCCCCCTGAGCCTGATCTAATTATAACAATCCTTAGAGAGATATGGGAGTCAGAGATGGAGGAGAAGGCAATGTGACAACAGAAGAGAGATTGAGAAGATGTGGCTGGAAGCCAAGAAATGTCAGCCATCTCTAGAAGCTGCAAGAGACAAGGAAAGGATTCTCCCCTGGAGCCATCAGAAAGAATTGGCTTTGCTGATATCTTGATTTTAACCTTGTAAGACTCATTTTGGACTTCTGATCTCTGAAACTGTAAGAGAATAAATCTGAATTTGTGGTTGTTACAGTGGCAATAGAAAAGTAATGAGTGATATTATTTTGTTCTCCATCACACAAATTCCCAGTAAATATAAAACTGCTTAATGTCTAGTAAATATTCTATACTAATACAAGAGAAAACTTGCATCACTATAGATACTTCATGGAATTTCTTTACAAAGCTGTGATATTTCCAGGGCTAATTATCCCCTATGAATCTCAGTGTACCCAGTAACTATGGGGGACAACAAACAGCACATTCTTCATCTTCCCTTGGAAAGGGAAGTATTTTTAGGATTTTACGATTTTTTAGGATTGCTTTAAGATTACATCACTTGAATTCTTTATCAGTTTGAATTAAGTTCAGCATATCTAGTGGGAAAATTCAAAATTGTGACAGCTTAAATAAAATACAAGATTGTTGTTCACATGCAAAAGAAGTTTAGAGGTAAGCAGGATGGGGCAAACATCTCAGCTCCCCCTTCTTCAGTGACCATGTCTCCTTCTGTCTTTTTGCTTCACTTCTTAACTTTGACACCTGGGTCCATGGTCCAAGTTGGATGATCTCAGCTCCTGGAATCAAATCTGACTTGTGGGCTCAAAGAAGAAGGCAGAAAGTCAAAAGAGGCAGCTCATGGGGATGAGTGAGACCCTTTCTGGAAATCCAATTTCACCTACAACACACTAACCCTAATTTAATCATATGATCTCATCTTCCCGCAAAGGAGACTTGTAAATAGGATCTACCCAGGCAGGAAAAATGCCCAATTAAATTTCTAGGTTTCATTACTGAGAAAGACGGGCTGAAGGTGTCTCTACCACATCCACCACTTTGACTACCTAAATATCTATGAAGAACACACTCCCTTCTTCGAAAGGGACAACACCAGTATTTCAACTTGCTACCTTGTCCAAGTCAAGACATTTGGAAAACGCATGTCCTCCTCATCAGATTTGTATGTAGTTTCTCATGGTTCCATGATCTATGACCTGAAAGGTAGGTTATATGTTCCCAACATTCCCATGTAGTGTCTTTAAAATTTCCCATATGCAATTTTTGATTGTTGAGTGAAGTTGTTACTTATAATAAGACATAAGGGAGTCCCACTTTTTTTTTTTTTTAATTTCCAGCATAACAGTATTCATTATTTTTGCACCACACCCCGTGCTCCATGCAATCCGTGCCCCCTATAATACCCACCACCTGGTACCCCAACCTCTCACCCCCCGTCCCTTCAAAACCCTCAGATTGTTTTTCAGAGTCCATAGTCTCTCATGGTTCACCTCCCCTTCCAATTTCCCCCAACTCCCTTCTCCACTCTAAGTCCCCATGTCCTCCATGCTATTTGTTATGCTCCACAAATAAGTGAAACCATATGATAATTGACTCTCTCTGCTTGACTTATTTCACTCAGCATAATCTCTTCCAGTCCCGTCCATGTTGCTACAAAAGTTGGGTATTCATCCTTTCTGATGGAGGCATAATACTCTATCCCCAGGGGTACAGGTCTGTGAATCACCAGGTTTACACACTTCACAGCACTCACCAAAGCACATACCCTCCCCAATGTCCATAATCCCACCCCCTTCTCCCAAACCCCCTCCCCCCCAGCAACCCTCAGTTTGTTTTGTGAGATTAAAAGTCACTTATGGTTTGTCTCCCTCCCAATCCCATCTTGTTTCATTTATTCTTCTCCTACCCACTTAAGCCCTCATGTTGCATCACCACTTCCTCATATCAGGGAGATCATATGATAGTTGTCTTTCTCTGCTTGACTTATTTCGCTAAGCATGATACGCTCTAGTTCCATCCATGTTGTCGCAAATGGCAAGATTTCATTTCTTTTGATGGCTGCATAGTATTCCATTGTGTATATATACCACATCTTCTTGATCCATTCATCTGTTGATGGACATCTAGGTTCTTTCCATAGTTTGGCTATTGTGGACATTGCTGCTATAAACATTCGGGTGCATGTGCCCCTTTGGATCACTACGTTTGTATCCTTAGGGTAAATACCCAATAGTGCAATTGCTGGGTCATAGGGCAGTTCTATTTTCAACATTTTGAGGAACCTCCATGCTGTTTTCCAGAGTGGCTGCACCAGCTTGCATTCCCACCAACAGTGGAGGAGGGTTCCCCTTTCTCCGCATCCTCGCCAGCATCTGTCATTTCCTGACTTGTTGATTTTAGCCATTCTGACTGGTGTGAGGTGATATCTCATTGTGGTTTTGATTTGTATTTCCCTGATGCCGAGTGATATGGAGCACTTTTTCATGTGTCTGTTGGCCATCTGGATGTCTTCTTTGCAGAAATGTCTGTTCATGTCCTCTGCCCATTTCTTGATTGGATTATTTGTTCTTTGGGTGTTGAGTTTGCTAAGTTCTTTATAGATTCTGGACACTAGTCCTTTATCTGATATGTCGTTTGCAAATATCTTCTCCCATTCTGTCAGTTGTCTTTTGATTTTGTTAACTGTTTCCTTTGCTGTGCAAAAGCTTTTGATCTTGATGAAATCCCAATAGTTCATTTTTGCCCTTGCTTCCCTTGCCTTTGGCGTTGTTCCTAGGAAGATGTTGCTGCGGTTGAGGTCAAAGAGGTTGCTGCCTGTGTTCTCCTCAAGGATTTTGATGGATTCCTTTCGCACATTGAGGTCCTTCATCCATTTTGAGTCTATTTTTGTGTGTGGTGTAAGGAAATGGTCCAATTTCATTTTTCTGCATGTGGCTGTCCAATTTTCCTAGCACCATTTATTGAAGAGGCTGTCTTTTTGCCATTGGACATTCTTTCCTGCTTTGTCGAAGATTAGTTGACCATAGAGTTGAGGGTCTATTTCTGGGCTCTCTATTCTGTTCCTTTGATCTATGTGTCTGTTTTTGTGCCAGTACCATGCTGTCTTGATGACGACAGCTTTGTAATAGAGCTTGAAGTCCGGAATTGTGATGCCACCAACGTTGGCTTTCTTTTTCAATATCCCTTTGGCTATTCGAGGTCTTTTCTGGTTCCATATAAATTTTAGCATTATTTGTTCCATTTCTTTGAAAAAGATGGATGGTACTTTGATAGGAATTGCATTAAATGTGTAGATTGCTTTAGGTAGCATAGACATTTTCACAATATTTATTCTTCCAATCCAGGAGCATGGAACATTTTTCCATTTCTTTGTGTCTTCCTCAATTTCTTTCATGAGTACTTTATAGTTTTCTGAGTATAGATTCTGTGTCTCTTTGGTTAGGTTTATTCCTAGGTATCTTATGGTTTTGGGTGCAATTGTAAATGGGACTGACTCCTTAATTTCTCTTTCTTCTGTCTTGCTGTTGGTGTAGAGAAATGCAACTGATTTCTGTGCATTGATTTTATATCCTGACACTTTACTGAATTCCTGTATAAGTTCTAGCAGTTTTGGAGTGGAGTCTTTTGGGTTTTCCACATATAGTATCATATCATCTGCGAAGAGTGATAATTTGACTTCTTCTTTGCCGATTTGGATGCCTTTAATTTCCTTTTGTTGTCTGATTGCTGAGGCTAGGACCTCTAGTACTATGTTGAATAGCAGTGGTGATAATGGACATCCCTGCCGTGTTCCTGACCTTAGCGGAAAAGCTTTCAGTTTTTCTCCATTGAGAATGATATTTGCGGTGGGTTTTTCATAGATGGCTTTGATGATATTGAGGTATGTGCCCTCTATCCCTACACTTTGAAGAGTTTTGATCAGGAAGGGATGCTGTACTTTGTCAAATGCTTTTTCAGCATCTATTGAGAGTATCATATGGTTCTTGTTCTTTCTTTTATTGATGTGTTGTATCACATTGACTGATTTGTGGATGTTGAACCAACCTTGCAGCCCTGGAATAAATCCCACTTGGTCGTGGTGAATAATCTTTTTAATGTACTGTTGAATCCTATTGGCTAGTATTTTGTTGAGTATTTTCGCATCTGTGTTCATCAAGGATATCGGTCTATAGCTCTCTTTTTTGGTGGGATCCTTGTCTGGTTTTAGGATCAAGGTGATGCTGGCCTCATAAAATGAGTTTGGAAGTTTTCCTTCCATTTCTATTTTTTGGAACAGTTTCAGGAGAATAGGAATTAGTTCTTCTTTAAATGTTTGGTAGAATTCCCCCGGGAAGCCGTCTGGCCCTGGGCTTTTGTTTGTTTGGAGATTTTTAATGAGTGTTTCAATCTCCTTACTGGTTATGGGTCTGTTCAGGCTTTCTATTTCTTCCTGGTTCAGTTGTGGTAGTTTATATGTTTCTAGGAATGCATCCATTTCTTCCAGATTGTCAAATTTTTTGGCGTAGAGTTGCTCATAGTATGTTCTTATAATAGTTTGTATTTCTTTGGTGTTAGTTGTGATCTCTCCTCTTTCATTCATGATTTTATTTATTTGGGTCCTTTCTCTTTTCTTTTTGATAAGTCGGGCCAGGGGTTTATCAATTTTATTAATTCTTTCAAAGAACCAGCTCCTAGTTTCGTTGATTTGTTCTATTGTTTTTTTGGTTTCTATTTCATTGATTTCTGCTCTGATCTTTATGATTTCTCTTCTCCTGCTGGGCTTAGGGTTTCTTTCTTGTTCTTTCTCCAGCTCCTTTAGGTGTAGGGTTAGGTTGTGTACCTGAGACCTTTCTTGTTTCTTGAGAAAGGCTTGTACCGCTATATATTTTCCTCTCAGGACTGCCTTTGTTGTGTCCCACAGATTTTGAACCGTTGTATTTTCATTATCATTTGTTTCCATGATTTTTTTCAATTCTTCTTTAATTTCCTGGTTGACCCATTCATTCTTTAGAAGGATGCTGTTTAGTCTCCATGTATTTGGGTTCTTTCCAAACTTCCTTTTGTGGTTGAGTTCTAGCTTTAGAGCATTGTGGTCTGAAAATATGCAGGGAATGATCCCAATCTTTTGATACTGGTTGAGTCCTGATTTAGGACCGAGGATGTGATCTATTCTGGAGAATGTTCCATGTGCACTAGAGAAGAATATGTATTCTGTTGCTTTGGGATGAAATATTCTGAATATATCTGTGATGTCCATCTGGTCCAGTGTGTCGTTTAAGGCCTTTATTTCCTTGCTGATCTTTTGCTTGGATGATCTGTCCATTTCAGTGAGGGGAGTGTTAAAGTCCCCTACTATTATTGTATTATTGTTGATGTGTTTCTTTGATTTTGTTATTAATTGGTTTATATAGTTGTCTGCTCCCACGTTGGGGGCATAGATATTTAAAATTGTTAAATCTTCTTGTTGGACAGACCCTTTGAGTATGATATAGTGTCCTTCCTCATCTCTTATTATAGTCTTTGGCTTAAAATCTAATTGATCTGATATAAGGATTGCCACTCCTGCTTTCTTCTGATGTCCATTAGCATGGTAAATTCTTTTCCACCCCCCCACTTTAAATCTGGAGGTGTCTTCGGGCTTAAAATGAGTTTCTTGGAGGCAACATATAGATGGGTTTTGTTTTTTTATCCATTCTGATACCCTGTGTCTTTTGACAGGGGCATTTAGCCCATTAACATTCAGGGTAACTATTGAGAGATATGAATTTAGTGCCATTGTATTGCCTGTAAGTTGACTGTTACTGTATATGGTCTCTGTTCCTTTCTGATCTACCACTTGTAGGCTCTCTCTTTGCTTAGAGGACCCCTTTCAATATTTCCTGTAGAGCTGGTTTGGTATTTGCAAATTCTTTCAGTTTTTGTTTGTCCTGGAAGCTTTTAATCTCTCCTTCTATTTTCAATGATAGCCTAGCTGGATATAGTATTCTTGGCTGCATGTTTTTCTCGTTTAGTGCTCTGAAAATATCATGCCAGCTCTTTCTGGCCTGCCAGGTCTCTGTGGATAAGTCAGCTGCCAATCTAATATTTTTACCATTGTATGTTACAGACTTCTTTTCCCGGGCTGCTTTCAGGATTTTCTCTTTGTCACTGAGACTTGTAAATTTTACTATTAGGTGACAGGGTGTGGGCCTATTCCTATTGATTTTGAGGGGCGTTCTCTGAACCTCCTGAATTTTGATGCTCGTTCCCTTTGCCATATTGGGGAAATTCTCCCCAATAATTCTCTCCAGTATACCTTCTGCTCCCCCCTCTCTTTCTTCTTCTTCTGGAATCCCAATTATTCTAATGTTGTTTCGTCTTATGGTGTCACTTATCTCTCGAATTCTCCCCTCGTGGTCCAGTAGCTGTTTGTCCCTCTTTTGCTCAGCTTCTTTATTCTCTGTCATTTGGTCTTCTATATCACTAATTCTTTCTTCTGCCTCATTTATCCTAGCAGTGAGAGCCTCCATTTTTGATTGCACTTCATTAATAGCTTTTTTGATTTCAACTTGGTTAGATTTTAGTTCTTTTATTTCTCCAGAAAGGGCTTTTATATCTCTCGAGAGGGTTTCTCTAATATCTTCCATGCCTTTTTCGAGCCCGGCTAGAACCTTGAGAATTGTCATTCTGAACTCTAGATCTGACATATTACCAATGTCTGTATTGATTAGGTCCCTAGCCTTCGGTACTGCCTCTTGTTCTTTTTTTTGTGTTGAATTTTTCCGTCTTGTCATTTTGTCCAGATAAGAGTATATGAAGGGGCAAGTAAAATACTAAAAGGGTGGCAACAACCCCAGGAAAAAATGCTTTAACCAAATTAGAAGAGATCCAAAATCATGAGGGGGGAGAAAGGGGATAAAAAGAGGTTCAAAAAGGAAGAAAGAAAAAAAAAGAAAAAAGAAAAAAAAAGAAAAAAAAAGAATTAAAAAAAAAGGAAAACACCTAAGAAAAATGTAAAAAAGAAAAAATATATATATTAGATAAACTAGTAAAAAATCGTTAAAAAAGAAAAAAGGTAACAGTTAAAAAAAAAAAAAATTTACCCGAAGGCGAGAAAAAAAAAAAAAAACAAAAAATGAAAAAGAAAAAAATTAAATTAACTGCAAGACTAAAAAAAAAAATCACAGGGAAAAAGCCATGAGTTCCGTGCTTGGCTTTCTCCTCCTCTGGAATTCTGCTGCTCTCCTTGGTATTGAAACCGCACTCCTTGGTAGGTGAACTTGGTCTCGGCTGGATTTCTTGTTGATCTTCTGGGGGAGGGGCCTGTTGTAGTGATTCTCAAGTGTCTTTGCCCCAGGCGGAATTACACCGCCCTTACCCGGGGCCGGGGTGAGTAATCCGCTCGGGTTTGCTTTCAGGAGCTTTTGTTCCCTGAGCGCTTTCCGTAGAGTTCCGGAGGACGGGAATACTAATGGCGGCCTCCTGGTCTCCGGCCCGGAGGAGCCGAGAGCCCAGGGCCGCACTCCTCAGTGCGCCCTCAGAGAACAGCGCCCAGTTACTCCCGTCTGCCTGACCTCCGGCCGCGCTCTGAGCTCTCCGAGCCTGCGACCAGTTCAAGGTAACACCGAGCTGTGAGCTTACTGTCGGCTCTGTCTCTGTAGCCGGCTTTCCCGTTCCAATACCCGCAAGGTCTGCGACACTCAGACACCCCTGCTCCTTCTGTGACCCTGCGGGACCTGAGGCCACGCTGACCCCGCGTGGGCTTCGCCCCGGTTTAGCCTCTGGAGCGATGTCCCTCAGCGGAACAGACTTTTAAAAGTCCTGATTTTGTGCACCGTTGCTCCGCCACTTGCCGGGAGCCGGCCCCTCCCCCCGATCTATCTTCCCGTCGCTTTGGATTCACTTCTCCGCCGGTCCTACCTTTCAGAAAGTGGTTGTATTTCTGTTTCCAGAATTGCTGTTCTTCTCTTCGATCTGCCGATGGATTTTCAGGTGTTTGCAATCTTTAGATAAGCTATCTAGCTGATCTCCAGCTAGCTGAAGCAGTCTCAGCCTGCTACTTCTCCGCCATCTTGACTCCTCCCCGGGAGTCCCACTTTTAAAATACTCTGCCAAAATGAGGAACAAGTATAGTATTCATAGGTTAAGTTACTCTATGATACTAATAATTCTAATTGAATAATATTTGGCCCATTTTGATAAAAATAACATGTTTCTGCATATTTTTTTTAGGCCATGGTGCATCAGTGCTCCAAATTATGTAGGAGGCTACTTTAAGCCAACGGCAAAAGCATCAGTTTGATTTCTTTTCAGTTTTTAAGAAAAAGACACACACATAGAGAGAAAAAATTGCAAAGAAAATGAAGGTCAATTGTGAGGATACCCTGCTAGAACAGTGGACAAATTCCTTGTTTAATGCATCCGGTGTCCCAGCCTCTGCTTTCTGCAGTTTCTTCCTACTCCCTGAAGATTAAGTTCCCTGGGAAGCAGGCTCTGAGGCAGTGTTTAGGATACAGGAAATTTATTAGAGAGTGCTCCAGAGATCAGTGAGTATAGGGCCAGAGAAGAGAGTAGGACTAAGAAGAAGAAGAAGCCCTGAGGCTGTGATGCAGTCTCAGCAAAGGCCTTAGGCACCCAAGGGAGGTCTGGCATTGGTTCAGCCCCTTGGAGTAGTTTGGTTAAAAAGACAGGGACTTTATGTGCCCTCATTTACTAATCACTGGGTATGAGATCTCTAGGAAAGGTCCTTTGGTGAAGTATTTCTTACCAAAATCCAGACAAGATTGGCAGCAGAGGACTCATAGCCAGGAACACCCTTGGCAGCTGAGAAATAAGTCCTTCAGTTCTGAAGGGAATCTAGAAGTGCATCATAACCTCCATCAACTGGTCCTTTTCCCATGAGTAGCAAGTACAGAGTTCTAATATACTCCCTTCCCCCACACAAGCACAGCCTCCCCCATCATTAACATCCTGCACAAGAGCAGCACATTTGTTACAATAGATGAACCAACCCTGACACACCATTGTCACCAAAGCCCATAGTTAATATTAGAATTCCTTCAGTTTTGCATTTTCTATGGATTTTGACACATGTATAATGACATTATAGTATCATGGAGACTGAGTTTATTGTCCTAAAAATCACTGTGCTCTGCCTACTCATCCCTGACTCTCTCCTCTCCACCCTCTTGCAGCTACCATGGCCATAGTTTTATTTTTTTCCATACAAAATGGTGGAAACCTACAGTGCGTAGCCCATTCAGATTGGCCTCTTTCACTTAATAGAATATGCATTTAAGATTCCTCTATGTTTTTGCATAAAAATGGAAATGATAGCTCTTTTTTTTTCTTTTTAAAGATTTTATTTATTTATTTGACACTGGGAAAGAGAAAGAGATCACAAGTAGGCAGAGAGGCAAGCAGAGAGAGAGGAGGAAGCAGGCTCCCCCCTGAGCAGAGAGCCCCATGCGGGGCTTGATCCCAGGACACCGAGACCATGACCTGAGCTGAAGGCAGAAGCTTAATCCACTGAACTACCCAGGAACCCCGCTCATTTCATTCAATATTCCATTATCTGGATATACCCATTTGTGTATCCGTTCACCTACTGAAGGACATCTTGGCTACTTCCAAATTTTCACAATGATGAATTAAGCTGCTATAAGTATCTTTGTGCAGATTTTTGTGTGAACATAAGTTTTCAATTCCCTTGGGTAAATGTCACAGGTGAAATTTTTTTAACTCTGCAAGTTTCCAAATTAGTGAAGGTTTAGTCTACTTAGATTGCAGGCCACAAGCCCATGGCCTCTCTTAGCCAAGTGCTATTTCCTTCCACTTCCACCTTGAGTTGATCCATATCTTGCAGGATTTTGCTGAAAGAAGCAGGGATCAGCACACTTACACTAATATTTTGAATTTTTCCTAACTTTTTGGTTAACGTTACAGGCAAAGTTAGGATGGTTTCTGCCATACAAGGATTGTTTGATGTACAACTTGGTTCATAAGCTCTCCAGTCTACACAGTCTAAATCCAGAATCTTTTTCCCTACTTCCTTTTTATAGCCAAAGTTACAGTTTGGTTGTGACACTCTCTGTCCATTGTCCTGATAGGAATGACTATATTTCAGATAATAGAATTGTTTATAGCTAGTTTAATCAAAAAAGGATTCATTTCAAATTTCTTGAAGCCCCAGAAAACCAAATTAGGTGTTATGTAGTGAGAAGAAATACCAAAAAGACCTATGTATTTATCCAATAGGGTTGTTATAACAAAATCACACTGCTGCCCCTGTAGTCAGTACCTGTGAAGCCAGAGACAGGATCCTTCCCACTACTGTTCTAGAAACAAAATAAAACAAATACATCCATGATGGTGCTTGTCAGAAAAGTCACATGCCCGCTGCTTTGTGATGTTCACTTCCCTGTTCCAAGTGTGACACACAGAATCCTAACTATAAGAGGGTCTGGGGAATGCTGCCCTCAGCTTGCCTGTCTCCAGAGTACTGGAAGGCAAGATACAAAGGTGTTGGATTTATATAGAGGAATGGTTCTCACCAAGGATTAATTTGGACCCTTCAGGATATCTGACAATGTATGGATACATTTTTGGTTGTCACAACTGGGGTGGGGGTAATAGTAGCATCTAGTGGATAGAGTCCAGAGATGCTGTTCAGCATCCTACAATGCACGGGACAGAACTCACAACAAAGAATTATCCAGGCCAAAATGTCAATGGTGCCAAGGTTGAAAAACTCTGGTGCAGAATGAACCAATCTGCAGTATCTGCCTCAAACTTCCTCCTCAGATTCATATTCCTGTGGGCAGCGGAGAAGCTAGAAATCAGATCTGGAGACTTAGAATGCAGGGTTTTACCCTAAGTACCCAAGAACCACACAATGATCATGTACAAAAAAATAAAACAAAAAGCTCTGTAACAAAGATAGGGATTATGCTTTGTGACCACCTGAGGAGTTTCAGGCTTTCGCCCCACTTCCCAAGGAAATGAGGAAAAATTGTGATAAATAAAAAAAAATCTCTTCCCCTTTGATTCAAACTTGAAGAATTTGAACAAGTACCTATATCAGTCTCTCACCAAAACCATTTCAAGTTCCATTTTAGATTGGGTTCCTCCTGAAGCAAAACCCAAATTGAGGACTCAGGCACAAACAGTTTATTTGGAGGTGTTCCCAATATAGGGGAGTGAAGAAGACAGGAAAAAGGAGGAAACTAATAAGTGGTTTGTTTTCTAGCAAGTTACTGCTGTGAATAAGGTAGTTAATCCTCACCTCTGGGAACCCTGAAAGTCAATACTGAAAGATGCCTCAGGGTCATTCCACTCAAGGACTGAAGAAGCTGGGGGCATTTAACCATCTTATTAGATTCCTATTGCTCCTATTAAAAAAAGTGGTGGCTTAAAATAACACAAACTTATTATTTTACAGTTCCAAAGGTCAGAAGTGCAAAATGGGTCATACATAGTAGGCCGAAATCAGGATGACAGCAGGGTTGCCCCTGGAGACTCCAGAGGAGAACCATTTCAGTTTCTAGATACCACTTGCATCGCTTGGCTGGGGTCCCCTTCCTCCATTTTAAAGCCATCTTCAAATTGCTCTCTGACTGTGACTTCCCTCTTTTAGTTTAAGGACTCATAAGACTGCACCCACATGGATAAGCCAAGATAATCTTCCTTCTAAAGATCATGAATTTAGTAACACCTACAGAATAGCTTTTGCCAGGTAAGGTAACATATTTGTAGATTAGGGGATTGAGATGTGGACATCTTTGAGTGGGTCATTTTTCTATTATATACATCTGCTCTCATCAGTCATTAGTTGAAGACTGCTCCCAAGATGAGCACTGGCATTTCTAGCATGCTGCTCAGGTAAACCAAACACACTCTGATGGTCAGGGAAAGCCTGTAAGCAAAGGAGTATAGGTGCCGGCAATTGGAAGTTGGGCGGTATTCACCAAAGCAGTGAGGGCAAGGGTATGGCGAAGCTCAGACACCATCTGCTGCAATTCTTCTTGGATATAAGTCAATAACTAGAAAGCACAATCCTTTTACTAGTTTTTGTTTTGGTTTAAGAGTGAGAGAAAGGAAGGCAGAAATGGAGGAAGAGAGGATAAAAACCAGAGGATATCTATGTAAAGAAAATGTTTATGTATAAGAAAATATTCACTTAAAGGTGGAGGAAAGACACAGAATTCAAAAACAAGTCACTATTTTTTAACATAATTTTAAAAAAGGAGATAACTGAAAAATCAAAGCAACCACCTCCTTTTGGATGGGATTTATTAAGAGAAACAAAAAATTTTGGAAAATTTTATGTTCTTAACATGATTCAGGAGTTCATAGTTCATTTTGGGAAGTTGAGCATGGCAGCAGCATATTTTTGAATGCTTCCAAATTCCCACATCAAAACAAATAGTTCAACTATATAGCAAAACCAAAAATTTATAAATAACATTTACCAAAACATATGCATACATGCACACACAAAACAAGTACATAAACAAAACCCCAGATAATAAACTTTTCCACAGACCACAGAGGAAGACAAACTACCAACAGGCATAAATCTACATGATATCAACCCTGTCCTGGAGTAATAAGAGGGATGCAATAGGCATCTCTCGGATATGAGAATAAGAGAACCCACACATAGCTAACAGAACTGAATCACTGGAACATACGCAGTCCAAATGGAAAACAGCAGCTGAAACTGGGTTAGCTGTATCCACTCCATCAGCAGGTAACCACAGGAGCCCAGTTGTTAGAGGATAGAGAAGTTGAGTCCCCATGAACTCTCAAAATAGGGCCCATGCTCCCTCCTACAACAGGGCCCTATGCTGAGTAGTAGCTATTAGGAATGACAACAGAGCAGAGTAGGATGGAGATGATGAAGATGAAGAAAAAAAAAAAGCTCATATAAAGGTGGGGAAAGGAAATAGAGTTCAAAAACAAGCTGCAGTATCTTTTACTTTTATAAAAAAGAGACAGAAAATAGAGCATTCTGAAGTTAGAAAAGCTAGACTGAATAATTTTTCTTTTTAAAAATTTGGAAAAACTAATTAAGAAACGGAAAAGTACTGAGGTCAAATCCCATACAAAATTATAAGAAAAGAGACTTCCCCACAAACAATGAAAGTGTTGCATAACAGAAAGACATGTTTGCAAAAGAGATTCAAAAAGAGCCAAAAGAAATTATATAAGACATAAGAAAACAACATAATTCAGATCAGAAAAACTCAAATGAAGTGACAATTCAAAAAATAATTACAAATAAAATAACAAAACATATTTCAAAAACAAAGACCTAACAAGAACACAAGAGGCAATTAGCCCAACAGAATGCCTTGATGAAGTAGAAGGTGAAATGAGGCAAGTTTTTAAATTCAAAAGAAATCAATAGGTAAAAAGATTTGTGAGAAAATAACACAATTGAAAGTAGGCAAAGAAAATTCAATATGTAACAGAGAGCTACCAGTACAACCATAAAACCAGTAACAAAATGGCAACAAATACACATCTATCAATAATTACTTTGAAGGTAAATGGACTAAATGCTCCAACCAAAAGTCATAAGGTGACAGAATATATATAAAAAGCAGGACCCTTCCATATCTTGCCTACAAGAGACTCCTTTCAGATCTAACGACATGCAGATTGAAAGTGAAGGGATAAACATTTCTCATGCAAATCAGTGTGAAAAGAAAGCCAGAGGTAGCAATACTTATATTGAACAAAATAGACTTCATTCATTCATTCATTCCCTTATTTAAGTTGGGCTCCAATGTGGGGTTTGAACTCACAACCCTGAGATCAAGACCTGAGCTGAGATCAAGAGGTGGATGCTTAACCAACTGAGCCACTCAGATGCCCCCAAAATAGGCTCTAAGACAAAGACTATAGCAAGAGACAAAGGAATGGAAACCAGTGCAGCAACTGTGGAGGACAGTACAGAGGTTCCTCAAAAATTTAAAAATATAACTACCATATTCTCTAGTAATCACATTACTGAGTATTTACCCAAAGAATATGAGAACCCTAATTTGAAATGGTATATGTATCTCTATGTTTATTACAGCATTATTTACAACAGCCAAATTATGGAAGAAGCTCGTGTCCAATAAATGAATGGATAAAGAAGATGGGTATCTATCTATCTATCTATATACACACATACATATGTGAATATGTGGGTGTGTATGCGTATATGTGTATATATATATGTATGTGTGTATGAAATAATATTATTCAGCCATGAATGAAATCTTGCCATTTGTAACAACCTAGATGGATCTAGAAAGTATAATGCTAAGCAAAATAAGTGGGTCATGGGGTGCCTGGGTGGCTCAGTGGGTTAAAGCTTCTGCTTTCAGCTCAGGTCATGATCCCAGGGTCCTGGGATCAAGCCCCACATTGGCCTCTCTGCTCCGTGGAGAGCCTGCTTCCTCCTCTCTCTCCCTGCCTGCCTTTCTGGCCTACTTGTAATCTCTGTCAAATAAATAAATAAAATCTTAAAAAAAAATAAGTGGGTCAGAGAAAAACAAATACTATATGGTTTCACTCATATGTGGAATTTAAGAAACAAAAGAAACAGAAGGGAAAAAAAAAAGACAAAAAGAAGAACAGACTCTTTATTATAGAGAACAAACTGATGGTCACCAGAGAGGAGGTGGGTAGGGGGATGGGTAAAATAAGTGAAGGACATTTAGAGCACACTTACCACGATGAGCACTGAGTAATGTATAGAATTGTTGAATCATTATATTGCACATCTGAAAATAATATATCACTGTATGTTAACTACACTGGAATTAAAATAAAAAACCCCAAAACAAAACAAAAAAAGATCTAATTCCTTGGTGAAGAAAAAAAACAAAGCAAGAGAAAAAATACTTAAAAACATAAAGAGTTTTCCTGAAATAAACAAAATACTGTCTTCTAAGCTATTATGTGTGTAATATAGGATAAAGTAAATATGTATTTATAGGATAATCTAATTCTACCAATTCCTTTGTCTCTGAGAATCATGAGTCTTTGTGAAAGAAGAAAGATACAGGTGTAATATGGAGGTCAAAGTTTCTGTTAGCATTCCTAAATTTTGGATGGAGGTATTAAATATTTTATCTTAGTGTGTGTTGTGTGTGTGTGTGTGTGTGTATGCACACAGAGCTAGGAGATAGTTGGCTAAAAAAAAGAAAAAAGGAAAGGTAGGAGGGTGGGGAGAAGGAGGAGGAGAAGAAAAGACAGAAGGGAGAAAAGGAAGGAGGGAGATCTTTCTAAAGTCTATCCACCCAAGAAGCCTAAAATCTGTGACCAACCCTGTAGCAATGAATATCTCTAATACCAGAATTCTGGTCTCGATATACCATTTCCCACTTAAAAACAAAACAAAGCAAACAAAAACAACAACTCAAAACTGGGGCCTGTTGGAGAAACAGTTAATTCAGGGTCTGGGGCAAGAAATGTACAAAATAAATCTAAAACATCTTGTCAGAAAGAGAGCAAGGGAGCTATAAAAGATTACTAAGTTATATCAGAAAGATTTGGAACAAACTTGAAGAGACTCCTAATGGCCAAAGGCAGGACAATTGAGCATTTAAATAGGTAACTGCAATTTATTAAAATCTCTCAAGCATGAGCAAAGAAGTGAACAGGGAGAGAATAGAAAGATGGGTGCCCATTCTAGCAAGACCAAGAGAGAAAATTTCATGTCAATTCTAGGGTTTAGTTTTCTACAGTAGATCGAGCTTAGTGATACGAATCGTGACTGTTTGCAAACATGATTCTAGGACAATCTATTAACCAAGGAAGATCAGAACAGCCATGAGTATGCCGAAACCTTTACCCAGCGTCAGGGCAGGCTTATTGCTACTAAATCAAGTTTGAAGGAATGGTGAAGAATAAAAATAATGTTTGAATTATAATCCATGTGATTTGTTTATTCAAAGTACCAGTTACATGCAAAAAACACAACTCTGCCCCCATGGAATGGATAATCTAGGAAAGATTTTACATGTACACAAAGAACTATAATGTAAAATATTAAGAAATTAAGTGCCACAATGGCGATACAATCAAAATTCTATAATTTTGTAGACAAGAATATCATGTCTGGCAATGGTGAGAGAAAAGAGTAGCATCTGAGCTGGTCTTTAAAGGATAAGTGGCATGTGATGGGCAGAGATGAGGGAGAATCAGGCTAGCCTGAGAAAGCAGCTGGAACAGGAACACAGCATAGGAAAGTACAGGGACTGTCTTAAATCACAATAGGAAATTCCAGTTGTCTGGAGGGGAAGGTATGTGATGGAGGAGTGAGAGACAAGTCTGGACAGATGGATTGGGACCGGGCAACTGGACAGGCTTTCATCATCAGTGTAAAGGTTTGGAATTTATTTTTATTAAGAGAGTCACTGGGGGCGCCTGGGTGGCTCAGTGGGTTAAAGCCGCTGCCTTCAGCTCAGGTCATGATCCCAGGGTCCTGGGATTGAGCCCCGCATCGGGCTCTCTGCTCAGCAGGGAGCCTGCTTCTCTGCCTACTTGTGATCTCTGTCAAGTAAATAAATAAAATCCTTAAAAAAAAAAAAAAAAAAGAGAGAGAGTCACTGAAAGTTTTTAAGTGGGATAAAGTCCTACCAGCTAATGAGCATTTTACGGTACATGAAAGATATGTTCAAAGAAAGAGCATGCAGAAGCAGAGACCAGTGAGGAGGCCATCGTAGTCGTTGAAGGACTGAGCTGCCATGGTGGCAGTGAGGATGGAAAGGAAGACGGGGGAGCCAGAAAAATTGTGAATGAAAACTCAGAATAGATTTTGGATGAATGATTAGATAAGGAGTTGAGGAACTTGAAGCAGGTAAGGATAACTGAATCTATGTGACTGGAAAGGGCTATGATTGGAGAAGAGAGAAATCTGTGCATCCTAAACTTGAAGTATGTTGACTGGGAGGAGCAGGACAATTGAAATGAGAAACTGGAATCAGCAAGGTGCTGGGGAGGAAACAGTTTTCTGAGGCAGGCTCATAATGCAACTCCGGTGGGGAATAAATGAGAACTCAAGGGGAGTACAGAGGAAGAAAAGAAGGGAATCAGTGACAGGCCCTAAGGAGTGGCTGACATTTGGTGAGGGCAAGAGGAATCAATGGAGGATAGGGCAGAGACCTAGTGCAAATTCTCTGGCATATGCCAGTCTCCCAGAGCTTGGGCTGCCCCCCAATGTAGATTCTATCAACCTACCCTTTCCATCAGGGACTACTTGAGAGATGGCACGCTGCAGAGCAGCCTTCACAACCTGTGATGAAAGACCAGTTTTTTCTTTCCAATTTGTCAGAACAAATACTTCTGTAAAATTAGTATGAATCCATCATGAAAAAAACAAATGATCAAGAGCTTGGATATTTTGGCAATGTCAACCTTCCGTGAAATTTTCGGAAAGCTTACTTTCAATTTCTGTACTTACATTGTGGTAAATATAAATACCAACATATCTGAGGAACTGACACCAAGACAGGATGCTATTTCCAGTTCTGTTATTAGCACTGTGACAACAGGCAAGCCTCTTAACTTCTCTGAGCTTACATTCCCTTGTTTGTAGAGTAAGACAATTACATTTACCCTACAAAGTCTAGATTGTATGGTGTTTAAATGTTCGTTGACAATGAAATGGCCTAAATTATCATTCTGCCATACTCACTTTCATGCCTAAGTGGGAAGGAGCTATTTTCTTCTGGGAGCCTTCCCCACCTCCTAATGTTTTGAAGTGTATTGCTATGTTTTGAGTCTGGAAGTCTGGTCAGGAAGGACTTCAGGGAGCCAGATTTTCTGCAAAACTATTCTGAGCTAACTCTAGTTGTTTCTAATCATGCCACATCAAAACCACAGGAAACCTAAGACAAAACCTTAACCTGAACCATGGGCCCAGTTTACATAACAGGATTCATGATTCACCAGCTCAGGATTCCAGGCTACAGTGTGCGCACTTCCACATGCCCCAGTCAACTTGAGATGGTCAGTGACGTTTATCATATCCTGTTCATCTTATATGCTAATGCCAAACATAGTGCTAGGCATACAGTAGGTACCCAACAATTCTTTCCCAAGTAAACAGATGAACGAATGTGAATGCCTCACATCCTTCAAAAGCCTTCCACACCCCAGACTGACACTAACTTCTGCTTTATTCAATGTCCCCTAGCACTTATACTGTGAAGAAATTACCTGTTTCCTGTTATTTGCTAAAGGAATTGTGAGTTACATCTCTAAAATATGCCTGTTTGGACTGAACTGTGTCCTTCCTCCTCCCAATTCATATGTTAAAGCCCTAACTCCCAATGTGACTATATTTGGAGACGGGACTTATACAGATGTTTTCAATTAAGGTTAAGAAGAGTAGTAACAATGAGGCCTTAATCTAATAGGGCTGACACCTTAAACGAAGAGGAAGACATTTCTCAATCTCTCTCTCTCATTCTCCCTGCACACCACAAAGGAAAGGCCATATGAAGACACAGCAAGAAGAGAGCTATCTGTAAACCATTAAAAGACTCCTCACGAAACAGAATTTGCCAGTTATCTTGATCATGAACTGCGAGAAAGTAAATTGTTGCCTAAGCCACCCAGTGTGCAATGTTTTGTTATGGCAGCCCAAGTAGACTAATACAATGCCCTTCCCTGATTTTTCTCATGTACGCATTCGATGATGGAATGAAAATAGGTCAGTAACAGCAAGAAGAAAACAGGAATATTCACAAATACATGAAAACTAAGCAACTCTTGAACAACTATTGAAACAAAAAGGAAATAAGAAAAAAATTTAAAAACATCTCAAGACAAATGAAAATGAAAACAAAACATAGCAAAACCTGTGGGATGCAGGAAAAGCAGTAATAAGGATGTTTATAGTGATACATGGCTGCATTAAAGAAGGAAGATCACAAATAGATAATAACTTTACACTAGAACTTGAAAAAGAACTAGAAAAACTAGAAAGAATCTAGAAAAAGAACTAGAAAAAGAATAAACTAAGCTCAATGTTGGCAAAAGGAAGGCAAAATAAAGGTCAGAGCAGGAAAAGAGATAGAGACTAGAAAGACAATCATAAAGATCAATGAAACCAAGAGGATAAACAAAATTGAAAAATCTTTAGCTACACTAAGGAAAAAAAACGGGGAAAACTCAAAATTACAAGTGAAAGGAGACATTACAACTGATAACACAGAAATACTAAGGATTATAGGAAACTACTATGACCAGTTATGTGCTAACAAATTAGATCAACTAGAAAAAATGAAATAAACTACTGGAAACATATAATTTCCCAAGACTGAATCCTGAAGAAATAGAAAATGTGAATAGACTAATGATGAATAAGGAAATGAAATCAGTAACCAAACATCTCCCAATAAAGAAAAGTTTAGGAACTATCTGGCTTCACTGGTAAGTTCTACCAAACATTTTAAGAGTTAATACCAATCCTCACATTCTTCTAAAAAATAAAAAAAAAGAGGGATCACTTCCAAACTCATTTTTCCAAGACCAACAATATCCTGATATCAAAGTCAAACAAAGACACCAGAAGAAAATTACAGATCAATATCTGTGATGAACATAAGTGTAAAAATCTTCAACAAAATATTAACAAATCAAATTTAATAGTACATTGAAGGAATCATACACCATGATCAAGTGAGATTTATTGGTGAAAAGTTCAAAAAATGTAAATCAACAAATATGTTACAACCCATTAATAAAATGAAGGATAAAAATAATCTGAACACCCCACTGTATGAAGAAAAAGCATTGGACAGAATTCAATACCCTTTTATGATAAAAACTCTCAACAAGTTGAGTGCAGATGGACTGCATCTCAGCATAATAGAGGTCATCTCTGACAAACCCACAGCTAACATCATAATCAATGGCAAAAAGCTGAAAGTTTTTCCTCTAAGAGCAGGAACAAGCCAAGAAGGCCCACTGGCACCACTTCTATTCAACATAGCAGTAGAAGTCCAGCCAAAGTAATCAGGCAAGAAAAAGAAAAAAGACATGGAAATAGTAAAGGAAGAAGTAAATTTCCTCTGTCTGGAGATATAATATTATATATGGAAAACCCTAGACTCTGTCAGAAAACTATTAGACTAATAAAGAAATTTAGTAAAGTTTCTGGATATACAATTAATACACAAAAACTAGTTGTGCTTCTATACACTAACAGTGTACTATCCAAAACAGAAATCAATAAAATAATCCCATTTATAATAGCATCAAAACCAATAAAGTATTTAGGAATAAATTTAACTGAGGGGGGAAAAGATCTGTACCCACAAAACTATAAAATATTGATGAAAGAAATTGAAGATGACACAAATAAGTGTAAAGATATTCTATTTTTATGGATTGATAGAATACTGTTAAAATGTCCATACTACCAAAGGCAATCCACAGTTTCAATATAATCCTTATAAAAATTCCAACAGTATTTTTCACAGAAATAGAAAAAAGCAATTCTGAAATTCATATGGAAGTACAAAAACACCTTGAATAGCCAAAGCAATCTTGAGCAAGAGCAAAACTGGAGACATTATATTGCCTACTTTCAAATTGTACTGTAAAACTATAGTAATCAAAATAGTATGGTATTGGCATAAAATCAAACACACAGACCAATGGAATAGAATCAAGAGTCCAGAAATAAACCCACACATACATGGTCCATTAATTTTCAACAAAGCTGTCAAGAATAAACGATGTGGAAAGAGTTGCTTCAATAAACGATATTGGGGAAACTGGATAGACACATGCAAAAGAATGAAATTGGGACCCCTACCTTATATCATATACAAAAGTCAACTAAAATATATTAAAAACTTGTAATAAGACCTGAAACCAACTCCTAAGAGGAAAACACAGTAGGTAATGTCCTTGACATTGGTCTGGCAATGTTTTTTTTGGATTTGACACCAAAAGCTAAGGCAATGAAAGCAAAAATAAGCAAGTGGGACTATGTCAAACTAAAAACTTTCTGTACAGCAAAAAAAAAAAAAAAAAAACATGAGCAAAAGGAAAAGGCAACCTGTGAAATAGGAGAAAATATTTATAAACCACATATCCAATAAAAAGTTAATATCCAAATTATATGAGGAACTTCTTATAATTCAATAGCAAAAAAACCTCACATATCCCAATTTTTAAAATGGGCAAAGGACTTGAAAAGACCTTTTTTTTTTTTTTTTTCCAATAAGACATCCAAGTGGCTAGCAGGTACATGAAAATGCTCAATGTCACTAATCATTAGGGAAATGCAAATCAAAACCATAATAAAACAAAAACATGTTTATAAAAAATAAAAAATTAAAAAAAAACCATAATAAAATATCATCTTATACCTGTTATGACAGTTACTACAAAAAGAGATAACAAATATTGATCAGGATGTGGAGATAAGGAACATTGTGCACTGTTGGAAGGAATGTAAACTGGTACAGGTACTATTGAAAACAACATGGAGGTTCCTCAAGAAATTAAAAACAGAACTACCATATGATCCATATATCTCATTTCTGGGTATGGTCTAAAGGAAACATCATTATCTCAAGGAGTTATCTGTACCGTCATGGCCGTTGCAGCATTATTTTTCATAGTCAAGATATTGAAACAACCTGTCCTTTGAAGGAGGAATGGATGAAGAAAATTTAAGACACACACAGACACGCGGAATACTATTCAGCCTTCAAAAAGAAGGAAATCTTGTTATTTGGAACAACATGGATGACTCTGGAGGGCATTTCACCAAGTGAAATAAGCCAGATAGAAGATAACATACATTATTACTTATATGTGGAATCTTAAAAAAAAAAAAAAAATCAAACTCATAGAACTTGAGTAGATTGGTGGTTGCCAGGGGCTGGGAGAAATAGGGAGAGATTGGTGAAAAGGCATATTAACTTTCAGTTATAAGATAAATAACGTATCAAGATTTATTGTGTGGTGACTATAATTGCTAATACTTTATTGTATAATTGAAATTTAGGTAAGAGAGTCGATTTTAAGTGTTCTCATCACCTTCCACAAAGGCAAATATGTAGCGTGATGCATGTATTAATTGTGAGAATCCATTTACAATTTGTTTATATATCAAACCATCACTTTGTATATTTTTAAAAAAGATTTTATTTGAGAGTGCAAGTGAGCATATGAGTAGGGGCAGGGGCAGAGGGAGAGGAAAGAGAGAATCCCAAACAGATTCCTTTGGGCACAGAGGCAGATGCAGCCTGATTCCACCACCTAGAGATGGAGACCCGAGCCGAAATCAACAGTTGGACACTCAACTAAGCTACCCAGGTGCCCCCACTTTGTATACTTTAAATACATCATTTGATCAATTATACCTTGATAAGACAAAAATAATTTTAGTCCATTTCCCTCATTATAGAAAGATAGATATGAAGGACAAGAGAGGTGTTAGGAGATTGAAACCGCAAATAATTACAAAAACAAAACCCCAAATACTTGTAAATCGCATGGCTGATAAAGGGTTAATAACCAAAATAACCTGGATGCATTGCTGTTCTTCAGTAAATGGAGGGATGAGAATCTTAAACATATTGAAGGTTCACCAACATCATCCATTTCCTTCCTCCATTACAACAAAAAATAGAGGGAGAAGTGATTTTTTGTAACTGGCATCTCCAGTATGCTTTAGTATTTAAATCTTGTGCTATTCTACTGCCCTCTGCTGGATCTGCGATACTTGTAAACTCAAAGCTAGCTAATTTAGAGTGGCAGCAACAGTGATCATTATTATACTAGCAGTGGCATTAAAGGTCAAGAACTGTGCTAAGTGCTTTACATGTACTATCTTATTCAATCCTCTTAATAACCCTATGGCTAGAAAATGTTATTCTTATAGGTGAGGAGCCTGGAGGTTCAAAGGCAAGCAAACTAAGTTTTTACACAACTAAAGTAAGAGCTCTGGGAATTAAATACTAACTCTAGAGCCCAGATCCTAGCTATCTCCTGTTTACTAAATATAAACTTTCATGCTTACCAACTGTATTGGAGATAAATCTGGAAAGGTATTGTCATTTGAGAACTGCTGATTCACTAATAATAATGGAATCAAGAAAATGACTTTTATTTTAAAAAGCACAAATAAATATCTTCTAATTTTTCCCTCTCGAGCCCTAAAATTATTTCAAAAAGGAAAATTTACTCAATTTCTTAGGGCTTCCCAAAGTGTGATCCATGAATCTCCTGCATTAGAATCATGTGAGTTGCTGGTTCAATATGAAGAATCCCAGGAACCAGGCTGTACTGTACAGGTAGAGAGGACAGGACCTGTTACTGAGACAAGGCATGTGTTGCTATGTAGGGGTGGACAGAAGGAAGAAGAAAGATGATTCCTAGGATTTTCTGCTTAGTAGCTGTATTGGTAGTAATGACATTAACTGAAATGGAAGATTATTAGAAGGTAATGGGTTTTTATTGGCAGCAGCTCAGTTGTGGTAGCTGGTATTTGGTAGTGGATATAAATCTGGGAGTTTTGGTTTAGACATGTTAAGTTTGTTATGTTTAAGAAGTAGCCAAATAAAAATGGAAAACAACAGAAACTACAAAGGAAATAATCGAGACCCAATTTTTTGATTCAGAACTGTATTTAAGAACCATGTTGGATCATGTTTATCTAATTGCAGTATAGTACCTTGAAACCCTACCAATGAAAATGGCCAGATCGCTTCCAACTTCTGTTACTACAAACAATATAGCAAAGGCATCCTCCCAACTGTCCCTTACAAAATAGTAATAGATTGGTCCTTGTCCTCAGTTCTTGACAACAGGGATCCTAAAACTCCTAGAAATTCCTAAGTGATAAGAGCACTAAGAGCATCTTTTGTTCTACCGAGGTGATTCTGGGTCGGTTCCTGGTTGGCTGCTGGTCACCAGAAAGACCAAGCCATGATTAGAAGTTTGGAATTTTCAGTACCATACCTCATCCTCCAGGAAAGGGAGACGGACAAGAAATAGAGTTGATTGATCATGGCTGTGTGAGCACATCTTCACAAAATCTCAATAGTAAAGGATTCAGAGAGCTTTGAGTTGGCCAAACACATTCACACTGGGAGGGTGAGGCACTCCAACTCAAGGACAAAAGTTCCTGCACTCAGGGCCCTCCCAGTCCTTGCCCTATGTATCTCTTCATCTGGCTGTTCATCTGTTCCTTTAATAAACCAGTAAACGTGCTTCTCTGAGTTCTGTGAACCCTTCTTGCAAATTAATTGAATATGATTAATTTTAATTTTGTAACTAAATCAGACATAAGTTATAACCTGGGGACCAATCACTTGATATTGGGATCTGAAGTATGGTGGGCACACATTTGTGGGACCGAGCTCTTAACCTGTGGGTCTGTATTATCTCCAGGTAGTGAGAATGGAGTTAAATTGCAGGATACTGAACTGTTATCACAGAAAACAGCTTGGTGTGGGTAAAAATCTCTTCACATTTGGTGACTTGAAGTGTTCTACATAAGAAACACAGGTGGAAAGCTGAGTTTGTCTAATACATCCCTATAAAGTCTTCTGCATCCATTCCTTTGATTATACACACAGGAGTAAGACATTCTTAATTAGATGAGGTACTACCAGATTCTTTCCTAAAATGGCTATATCGGTCTACACTCCAGCAGTCATAGGGTTGGTTCCAATATCTTCACATGTCTTCGAACGCTTGTCATTATCCAACCAAATGTTTGCCAACTAAATGGGTATAATGAAGCACCTTGTTTTTAACATCTCTCTGGTAAGTTTATCTTAAATATACTTCTTAGCTTTGGGGGTTTTTCTCCTATAAATTGCCTATTCATACATATTTTATCTTTTTTAAAAAATTAGAAATCCTGGCTATGGACTTAATCAATCTGCAAGATGGCTCACAATGACTCTTGCTTCACAGCATTCACATCTTTGTGTAGGATAGGGCTGGATAGGGCGGATCTGTGTAACCAACTGGATATTAAGGAAATTACGCTGTATAAATTCTCAGAGTAGGTCATAAAAGATACTGTGGTTTCTGCTTTATTCTCTTAGATGACTTCCTCCAGGAGAAGCCTGCTGTCATGTCAAAACATTCAAGGAAACTTATGGAGAGGTCACAAGTTGAGAAAATAGCTACCAGTTAGCACAACTTCCTGGTCATCTGGCAAGTGAGTGAATTGTTTTATAAGTGGATCCTCCAGGATCTGAAGTCAGGCCTTCAAATATCTGCAACCATGGCCAACATGCTGACTGCAACATCATGAGACCCTGACCCATAAACAGGGCTAAGTCACTTCTACATTTCTAACCTACAGACTGTAAGAGATAATAAGTGCTTATTATTAAGTCACTACATTTTGGGGTAATTTGTTATACAAAGGATTAACTGACATCCTGATTGTTCTCTGTTGTTGATTTGTAGGATTTCCCTGCATAGTCTAAAAAGATGAGTCCCCTGTCAGTTTTACACTTTATAAATATCCTCGTCCAAACTACCATGTCTATTATGTTTGTCTGCATTGTCTCTTTTAAATAAATCCATAATTTTGATATAGTAAAATTCATCTATTTTCTGCATTCTGGATCATGCTGGGTAGGGTTAAGGGCTGGTGTTTAAGACTTCTACATCCTAGGTCACAATATATTTCCTACATTTTCTTCTACAAAGTTTTTAATTTCACCCTCTATAGGTATTTTTATCCTACTTCTATACTCTCATCAGACCAGGTTTACCTCAATTCAGATATATATACTTTTTTACTGCAAGAATATGCTCCCTTGTTTGAACGTAGAAAGAGTATAAATAATAAACACAAAGCATCTTCCATCCAGTAGCTTAACAAGTAATAAGCTTTACCTATGAATCAACTTAGTAGAATTCCTTCTAACAAGCCTATTTTTCTTACTTACCTAATACTTTAGGAGAATCTAGGCTTAAGTTGCTTGGTTGTCTCTCCTTACTGCAAATAGAAGTCCAAATCCTACAAAATAAAGTACATTCTCTAGACAACTGAATTTTGCAGAGTGCTTTGGGAGCTCTCAAGTCATCTTCACACTATCATGTATTTCCAGGTTAAATAATTTATGTGCAAAGGTCAGAATAAACATTCCACCACTTGGCTTAACTGAATATATCTTGAAACTCGTGTTTTAAAAAACATAAAGACTTTTGCCTCAGGATGTAGAGACCTGTAAAAAGTATTTCTTTTATCCCTGCAGCAAAAAAAGAACAAAAATAGTTTCCAACTTAAGACTTTATGTGATTCCATAGGAGACCTAAGGTTGCCAAGTAAACAACTGATACAAAGTCTTCCCTTCAGGAAAAAGGAGAGGTGACACAAGCCCACATGAGGTAGTACAGTTAATATAGCTGGCAAACGTAAAGGCAGACTCCAGAATGGCAGAATACTGCGAACCCTTGGGGCCAAAGATACTGTGCGGAGTCCACATTGTCTCACAGGCTCTTCTTCCATGAACTCTACCTGGTACTCACAGAAAGATCGGGAGCCCTAAGAAGTATCCTCTGGGGTGCAGACCAGGGTAGGGGAACAACAGCTCTGCACAAGGGGCAGAAACACCACCAAGACCTTTCCCTTCTATCTCCACTATAGAACAAAATTCCTTCAAGAATACAAGCTATCAAACTCAAAAACAAATAGTAAGTTAAGTATAAAGAAAGTAATTGAATCTGTATTTAAAATTTTCTAAAAACTCTCAAGCCCAGATGGTTTCACAGAAAAATTCTAATTCTATACCGTATCTTCAAGAAAATGGAGAAGGAACACTTCTCAACTCATATTGAGGCTAACATTACCATAAACCAAAATCAAAGACATAAGAAGAAAACCACTGACAATATACCTCATGAACAGTATGTAAAATTCATCAATAAAATTTCAGCAAATTGAATCCAGCAGTATATAAAAATAATACATGGTTCGCCTGAGGAATGCAAGGCTCTCTTAATAATGAATGTAACCTCTAATACAGACATAACACAAAATACTGTATGATTGTTTCAACAGATAAAGACAAATTTGACCAAATCAAAGATTTATAATAAAAACATAGCAAACTAGAGACAGAAGTGAGATGCTTTAACCCTTTAATATGGTTAAGGTTAATATAGGTTTAATATGGTTAAAAGGTTAATATGCCTTAACCTTTTAATAAAGGGCATATACAACTAATATCCTACTTAATGGTGAGAAACTGAGTGCTTTCTCCCAAAGATCAGTAATAGGTAAGAGTGCCCACTCACATTATTCCTAATCAACACTACTGGAAATCCTACCCTGATGAATGAGATAAGAAAAATATAAGATACACAGATCGGAAAGAAAGGAGTAAAACTATAATTGCAGAAGAGAGGACTATCTATGTAGAAAATCTAAAAGGACTTGCAACAAACATTATTAAATGTTTATTATTAACATTTATTATCAACATTATTAAATGTTGAATTAAAAATGTATTTGGCGGGTGCCTGCGTGGCTCAGTGGGTTGAGCCTCTGCCTTCGGCTCAGGTCATGATCTCAGGGTCCTGGGATCAAGTCCCGCATTGGGCTCTCTGCTCAGCAGGAAGCCTGCTTCCTCCTCTCTCTCTCTCTGCCTACTTGTGATCTCTGTCAAATAAATAAATAAAATCTTTGAAAAAAAATATAATCTATAAAAAAATAAATTTGGCAAGGATGCGGAACACATCATTATATGAAAGTCAGTTGTATTCTTATGAGCAATAAACAACTGGAATTTGAAAATAAGAAACCTAGCAGACACCACCTTAACCAACTGCTTCTGGTGGTATTCTTCCCCAATTTTTTTTGAAGATTTTATTTGTCAGAGAAAAAAAGAGAATGTGTACACAAGCAGGGGGAAAAGCAGGCAGCCTGATGTGGGACTTGATACTAGGATGCTGGGATTGTGACCTGAGCTGAACGCAGATGCTTACCCGACTGAGCCACCCAGGCATCCCTTTCCTCAAAAATTTTTTTTTTTTTAAATTTATTTGACAGAGAGAGATCACAAGTAGGCAGAGAGGCAGGCAGAGAGAGAGAGAGAGGAGGAAGCAGGCTCCCCGCCGAGCAGAGAGCCCGATGCGGGACTCGATCCCAGGACCCCGAGATCACGACCCGAGCCGAAGGCAGCGGCCCAATTTTTAACCTCAGTCCAATCATGAGAAAACATCAGGTAAATCCAAATTGAGGGACACGGGACAAAATTTCTGACCATTACTCTTCAAAAGTATCAAGGTCATGAAAGACAAAGACAGAAACTGTCCAGAACAGAAAAAACACATTAAGTGGGAAAACTGAGGGAATAAATGTGAATGTGAATAAAATATGCAGTTTAGTTAATGGTATGGTATCAATGTTAATTTCTTAGTTTTTTTTTTTTTTTAAAGATTTTATTTATTTGACAGAGAGAGATCACAAGCAGGCAGAGAGGCAGGCAGAGAGAGAGGGGGAAGCAAGCTCCCTGCTGAGCAGAGAGCCCGTTCCAGGGCTCGATCCTAGGACCCTGGGATCATGACCTGAGCAGAAGGCAGAGTCTTTAACCCACTGAGCCACCCAGGCACCCCATTTCAATAGTTTTGATAAACATATTAAGGTTATGTAAAATATTAATACTAGAGGAAGCTGAAGGAAGGGTATACAGGACTTGTGATACTTCTGTAAATACACAATTATTTCAAAAGAAAAAGTTAAAAAGAGGAAAAAGACTATTACCATTTGCTACTATTTATACAAATCAGACATTAAAGAATACCATGAAATTAATATAAAAAGTAAACTGGTTGCAAAAGCTTTTAAGATTGTCATCCATAATCTAACTTCAATTTCATCAAAACTACCCACTGTTGTCATAAAACTCCTATGAACTTATAAAAACACATTTATATCCTTAACAAATCCATTTTTGTTGTACATATTAAAGATCCCTACAAAGATTTCAATTGGAAAAAAACATATGAAACTTGGGACGCCTGAGTGGCTCAGTTGGTTAAGCAGCTGCCTTCGGCTCAGGTCATGATCCCAGCATCCTGGGATCGAGTCCCACACTGGGCTCCTTGCTCAGCACGGAGCCTGCTTCTCCCTCTGCCTCTGCCTGCCATTCTGTCTGCCTGTGCTCGCTCTCTCCCCGCTCTCTGATAAATAAATAAAATCTTAAAAAAAAAAAAAAACATATGAAACTAAAAAGGTTTGACCACCAAAATTTTTATACTACCCAGTAATGACTGAGATAAATATGACTGATAACTTAAAAAGAATTGAGGTTATCTGTACTTTTGGTAAGTTAGCTTTGACTGGGAAAAAATGTGGACAGTGTGATAATATCTAATAATGGATATCATTTAGACTGAAGATACTAAAAAATAGAATATATCAGTAAAATCAGGATGGAAGACTAAATTAAGAAAGGAAAAGAGCGGGGCGCCTGGGTGGCTCAGTGGGTTAAGCCGCTGCCTTCGGCTCAGGTCATGATCTCAGGGTCCTGGGATCGAGTCCCGCATCGGGTTCTCTGCTCCGCGGGGAGCCTGCTTCCTCCTCTCTCTCTCTCTGCCTGCCTCTCTGCCTACTTGTGATCTCTCTGTGTCAAATGAATAAATAAAATCTTTAAAAAAAAAAAAAAATAAAGGTAATAGTCTACCATGCAATCACAAGAGGAAAAATATTCCTGAATCTTTAATATAAAGTCATTTTGGTGGTATCAACTTACTAAAACAATCAGGAAACAAGGTAAGTATTAGCACATTTCCTGCCACACAGTAAGTGCTTCATAAATATTAGCTATTAGCAGGTAGGAGACTTGGGGAACAAGGGAGGAGACGGAAAATAAAAAGAACAAAGAGGAAGAGAAAGGGAAGGTATGTCTAGCGTGCAGTATTTTTTAGTCCTAGTTCACACCATCACAACACATTTAATGCCCTCTTCATAATCGCAAACCAAAATACTCTTATCCTGTAGGAGATGCTTCTTCATTTCCAGAGTTCTTATTTAAAGAAAACACTGTTACCATATTTTGATAAGAAGAAAGAAAAACAGTCTCTTTACACTCATTTTTATTAAACAAATAAGTCTGGTAGTGGAACTTTTTTTATTTAATGCATAAACATATAAGTCCCTTTATTAGAGAAATTGTACATATTGGTGAATATGGTCAATGGTCACATCTATGGGTTAACTGTTTAAAAATCAGAAACAATAATTAGGATAGATTCTATGCTCTCTCCGTTACATTGTGAAGTGTCTTGTGTAGTCATATTCTATTGTTGGAATGACAGCTTGTACAAACTTCAAGAAAATTAGAAGATACCTAAAGGTCTTTAGCTAAGGAAAACAGATTGGTAAATGGTACTATGATTTAAACTAACATGTAGTTATCCTATTTCTCAGAAAAAATATGTAAGATAAAATCTTAAATCAAGTATATTAAAAAAATTCACTCATGCAAGTTTGTGTCTATTCAACATGAGGTTTCTCTATGACTTTAAGACTGCTCAACCCATTCCCATTTAATATTTGAATGTGAAACTTCCTAATGAGTTCACAGGAGCCCAATTATTTTGATATAAAAATAAGGACAGGGGTGTTCATATTTAAGTGAGTGGGAAATGGTTCCTTTACTGTTAGTCTGCTAGGTTATGTTAGAAACAAGGCAAACTTCACATTATTAGCGCCACGTTCTAAACAATGAATCTTGGAACACAGAAAAAATAAAGTAAAATTTTTTTAAAAATTTAAAAAAATAAAGAAAATAAGGCAGGGTAAAGAATATAAAAGCACTGAAGCAAAAGAGAAAAAAATAAAGCAGAAACCATCTGTAAGGACTGATTCTAAGTTTATGTACATAAACTTGGAAGACTCTGTGTTTAATAATGACTCATCAATTCCCCCAATAAACATTAAATTCTTAATATTTCTAAGTACTGTGGAACACAGAAAAAAAAATCAAGATTTTATTAGAAAGAGTCCACTGTAGCTACAGTATCTTCCAAGTTGCTACCTAGCCTCCAATACAGAAACAAATGCTCAAGTTATGCATCACACAGTTTCAGGAGTAAATCTGGTTTGGACCAAAAGTTCTTGGTTTTGAACTTTCAATGTCAAATATTATTAGCAACTCTTTAGTTTATCTGTAATTCCAAGACAGAGGTGACCCCTCTCAGTCTACATCTAACACTGAGTGGCATGAACAATCAAATGTAACATCAATCTAGCACTAAATTAATTCAAATTATTTGGCATCTAAATCACTGATTTGGGCTGCTTTTGATGAAGCCATGCTATAGGTATATGTACTTCAGTATCCAGCAGTTGACTTAGTTTCCTCTTGTCAACCACAGAGAGCTAAGTAGGAAAATCATAGTAAGATGTGAGAAGGGTGCTTTTATCTGGAGAAAACTGTATTTTAAGAATATCTGAAATAAACTTTGTGTGTTTTACTTTTTAATTAGCCTATCTGTTAAACTGAATTCTTTGCTTCAGAGACCTTAGAATGACACAACCTAAGTTTACTTTTACATGAGGGAAGCACATTTTTTGTTAACAGTTAAATTGGAAATATACTTAGGGGAAAGATACTCATGTGTTATCTTCTAAATTAGTAGGTTACTCTTCTTTCATCAATAAATTATGCCCATTGAGTTTCTTTTCCATCAAGAGCAAAGGTTTTATATTAAAATGCTCTTAGCCATTGCCTCTTGGACAAACAAAAGAACTGGCAAGCTGCTGCCTAGAAAAGCACATTCTGACCTTAGGCTCTGTAACAAGGCAGAGCTGACTGGTGCACACAGGGACATGTGCTAACCAACTGAACAAAGCAGAACTATCACAATGTAACATTTCCCAAATAAAGACTTGTACTAAGACTTCCATTATGAAGGGCTAAAACAAGTTATAGGTACTGTGGCACTAACACTGTACCACTATTTCCCAAAGAGGAAAAAAAATACTAGGAACCAAATATAGGTAAGGATACATATGAACACCAAGTTCTCCTCCTCCTTCTGCAACAGTCTCAATGATTTTCTTCATCACCTCAGCATGCCTAAAAGCAAAAGAACAAATAAATATTATTAGCATAGATCAATTAGATCAAAATAGGAAAAGCAAGTTTTTGTTTGTGAAGAAATCTACCTTATTAGTGTCAGTGATTTAATTTTAACATTAGTTATATTATAAAATATTTTCCTTCCAACAAGTCAGGTTGTTGAGAGTCATATACAATGTTTTACTGGAACACAGGCTAAATTTTTAAAGTCTAATCATAGTCAAAACACAACAGCACTGCATTTCCTGTAACAGGAGTGGAAAGAGTGGGGGCAAGGGGTAGCACAGCAGAAAGCCAGAGAAAGGGAAATCATGCCAGGGTATAATTGCAGAGCAAGGACTGTCTGCTCAAAGAAACAAACAAGAATTAGACCAGGAAAATTCAAAAAAGCTACATGGTGACAGGTAATCAAAAAAACAAGGACATTTTTAAAACGCTGTCATTTTGACTATTCAAATATTAAGAAGAGAATAAACCAAAATTGGGTTTTAAAAAAATTTAACTTGGTTAGAGTTAAGAAGTTTATATAGTTTGTCTTTGTCCTAATGCATATTATAAAATTTATCTGATTTTCTTTTCCTTTTTTTTTTTTTTTTTTAAATTTGAGGCAAAGAGCAAACAAAAAGCATGGGGTGGGGCGGTGAAGGAGATGAAAAGCAGTTTCCCAATGAGCAGGGAGCCTAACACAGGGTTTGATCCCAGGACCCTGAGATCATGACCTGAGACGAAGGTAGACCTGACCCAAACGTAGACGCTTAACTGACTGAGCCACCCAGGCACCATCTGATTCTATTTAGAAATGATTTTTTGGCTTTATATAAAGAAATATGTTTATCTGAAGTTTTTGCCCAATCCACAAATCTCTTCACAGTCAACCAGTGTCTTTCCTTTACTACAGAAAAATGCTATCAAAGTAATTGCCTAAGTATATGAACTGAGAGAAAGGCAGTGCACAAAAGAATGGTCTTTTAGATATATTCTGGCTTAAATAATGCTGCTTCAACTTTTATGAGTATAAACTTCATGACAGAGGCAGGCAACTTAGAAGATAAGAGTAAATGTATCAGCTCCAAGAATCCAAAAACATAATCTGATGGCAAGGCCTAAAATGTACTTGAAATCTCACCTTATAGACCCCCAGCTTTTTTGCCCTATTACATTACATTGCATAACAGTCATTTATTAACATGTTTAACATTAATTACCAGTTAAACCTCTTCATTCTTTTCTGGACTAAAATTTACATCTGAGAGAGACATGCCTCATTTTGATAAGCACTGTCCTAAAACCTCAAACCACTAAAGGAGTGGGTAGAGTAAAATAAAAACCTTCTAGATAATATAAAACTAAAACTAATGACTCTTGAATTGCTTTTCAGTTAGCAATCTTAACAACTCTTGGCATAAAAAAAAGCTAGAAAAATGAACAAGGCTTTCTATATGATAAAGTTTGAGAATCAGGAGGCTGCAAAAAATGAGAAAATATTAAAGAATTTTTAAAAACTAGAATGTTGCATCAAATTAGTCAATGGAATACCAAATTTTTCATCTCAAAAATACTGTTACCAGAATTTCTCAATGTTTTGCGAAAGCTACCCATTAGAAATAACTGAATAAATCATGCATACAGGCTCCGTTTACTCATTTGGCCCAATAAAAAAATAAAAAAAACAATAAAAAAAAACAATAAAAAAAATAAAAAAAATAAAAAAATGTTTTGAAATCACTGTTAAACGCGATAAAAAGAAAATTCCAAATTATAAAATGCACCTGACTTAGTAGGACTGAACATCTCTCAACTGAAGAGTAAAGGAAAAGAGAACTCAGGCGCCTGGGCGGCTCAGTGGGTTAAGCCGCTGCCTTCGGCTCAGGTCATGATCTCAGGGTCCTGGGATCGAGTCCCGTATTGGGCTCTCTGCTCAGCAGGGAGCCTGCTTCCCTCTCTCTCTCTGCCTACTTGTGATTTCTCTCTGTCAAATAAATAAATAAAATCTTAAAAAAAAAAAAAATTTAAAGAGAACTCTGCATACATCTCCCTTCACTAACCAATAAAAAGAGATAAATAGGTCATGGAGAAAAACACAAAGATAACTTCATATTCCACATTCATAGGCAGCTACATCACAATAGGGCAAACCAAGTCTAAATGATGGGTATTTTTTTAATCTAAAAAGCATCTTCTAAATTATTCTCGGAGCTAAAAATAGTACTAAAATCACAAAGATCTATACTATAATTAAACACACAGAGAGAGCAAAAAAAATTCTTAATGAATTTACTTAAATTGGTGACTTTTTCCTTTTTCTTTTATGTTTTAGCATAAGAAGATTTCTAAGAAAGACAAAAGAGAACTATACTTGCTTACTGTATTTCTTCTGTTAGGGCACTTTGGATTCCCAGGTAATAAATCCATGAAGTACCCACAACACACATACACACATACATACCTGCATGGATGAACTGAACACATAGGAGGTGGTGGGAGATGAGGGTGATTTTCAATGGTCACTGTTTTCTTCACATGATCTTGACTGATGTCTTCATACATGTGTTCAACTGTTAAAGGCTGCCTTTGCTGAAACAATAAAAAAATGTTTTGAAATCACTGTTAAAAAAATTTTAGGCCTAGATTTTCATGTTTAAAATATATTTATCTCCACCTCACCTGTAATACAGATTTCCAGACTATTTAGAATTACCAGACTTTTGGGGAGAGAGTTTATAATACACTTATACCAGGGAAGGGAGGAGAGTGGAGGAGTCTGTATATCAACGCTATGTGACTTCAGCCACCACCTAATGCAATAAAGATCCCACAAAAAAACAAGTTCATGGCTGTCAAACATTTTATAACTTTCTATTTCATCTTTTGGGTGTATTTCGCTTTACTTTTTTGCTTCTCATTTAGAGTCGTAAGAATGACGGTTAAAGCAAGTTAATTTTATTTCAGTTATCCTTTAATTCAATTAATAAATTAATTAAAAAAAAACGGTTTTCTGTCTTAAAGAAAAAAAACACATGCCAATATGATCATTCTGTAAATGCCTTATATACCCACGAAATTTAATATAATAAATTAAGTTCAATTTCCCTTATATTTTGAAGGAGTAACCCTCAGGGACCAAGCAATAAATACTTAACAGAATATTTCTGTTTGATTCTTAGTAGTGTTATTGTCACACAGAATAATTAACAGCTTAAAAGAAAGAATCAAATTCAATATTAATCATGAAATTGTAAAACAAACGACTTCTAAAATTTAAAAGGCAACAATATATACCCACAGACCTAATGATAAAGAAATTAAATCCAACAATTTGAAACATTTACATTAAAATATATTTTCTGTTTTTACCTCATCATAGCCGAACAACCATAATCGTGGTGTCTGGTAATATTTATCATAAGTGATATAAAGGTCGTAAGTTCTTGTTTGCAAAATAGCATCTTCACCTCCAGCATCAGTTTTAGTTTTACAAGCTTCTACTATTTTCCTTGTGTCTAGGGTAGCCTGGCAATACAGGAAGAAATTTAAACCCATTAAAATCAGTATGAATATGACAATTAGGAAAATATTTTTCCCACCCTATGTATTTTTTTAAAAAACAAATAGAACATAAAGCCAAAGCTAAAACATTATATACTATAACCAATACAAACATATAAATAAAGGTTTATTAGAAAGATCAAGATACTACTAGGAATACTAATTCCCAAGCTTAGTTAACTAAATGTTAACTAAAAATTCAATTTACAAACCTCATCTGTTTCCAACAATCCACTTTCTTCATATTCTGTTTAAAAAGCAACAAAAAATTAATCAAGTTCAAGAAAATTTCCTAAACCAAGCTATATATTACTTCAGAGTATCATTCAAAACCTGGGCTTTTGCTTTTGTTTTTAACTGAAGGTATCGAAAAGGTATGAGGGACCTGATTTTATACTTCCAAAGCAGCAGATTCTTTAACTGACACAGGCAGAGAAAGTTAGTTTGCCAATGCCTGGTCCAAGCTACAGCCTATTAGCAATACCGAACAGCATCCTGATACTGCAGACACTCAGTGACTCCATCGCATAC
Organism: Mustela erminea; assembly: GCF_009829155.1. NCBI lineage: Eukaryota > Metazoa > Chordata > Mammalia > Carnivora > Mustelidae > Mustela > Mustela erminea. Next base: position 161,285,487 of record NC_045614.1, on the reverse strand, counting down.
GCAAGGCTATTTACATAATTGCATAAAATGTGCTGATTAAAATCATCATAGGCTTCCATGTTGCTGGATCCAGGGGTAAATTCTCAGTTTTCATCTTAACTGATGTCTCACAGGGCCATCTGGATGATTTAGCCCCACCTTCTTTGACACTTTACTTGGCTGTTAAAATATTATATTTTCTGGCTGTGTCTCTCACCTCACAGGCTTCTCCTTTACTATCTTCTAAGCTCGGTTCTTTCTCAGCTCAACTTTTTAAAACTCTACAGCAGCCAAGGGCTCAGTTTCTGGACCTTGTCTTTTCTCTATCCACTTACTCCTTTGATGATTTCATCTAGTCTCAATGGCTTTAAATGCTAATAATTCCTAAATTTATCATTGGCTACACACTTGGATATTTATTTACTTAGAGCTCTACTGGAATGACTAACATGTCGCAAATAGCACACATCCAAAACTGAACTCCCAAACTCCCCCTCCAAAGCTATTCTAGTCCTATAATTTTCCTTATCTCAGTTAAGACATCTTTCTAGACACTGTCTAATATCCTTAGAGTCACACTTGACTATTGTCTCTCTCATGCTACTCCCCCTCAGCAGCAAATCCTTTTGACCCTACCCTCAAAATATGTCCGGAATTTTGTTTCTCATCACTTTCAATATTACCACTTGAGCCTAAGTTATCATTTCTTGCCTTGATTATCAAAACAGCCTAACTACTGTCCCTAAACCTCTTCAATCTGTTCTCAATACAGCATTCACAGTGATTCTGTTAAAATGTTGTATGGCATTCTAAGTTCCTTTTCTACTTAGAAAAACCCTCTAATGGCTTCTCATCTCACTACATTAAAGCCAGGGCCCAAGGTTATCTCGCTGACTCCATGCCTTACTTCTCTGCTTCTGTGCTTGCTCCTCTCTGAACACAGCATATTTATTTTTTTAAAGTAAGTTCTACACCCAATGTGGAACCTGAGATCATGACCCTGAGATCAAGAGTCACACACTCTACAGACTGAAACAGCCAGATGCTCCTGCTCATGGGTATTTTGTATACACCACACAAGCTCCTATCTCAGGGCCTTTGCATAATTCCTTAGATATCCAAATAGCTTGTTCACTCACTTCTTGCCAGGCTTTACATAAAACTCATGTTCTCAACTGGGTTTTTCTTGACCAACCTATTAAAATAACATCCTTTCCCAAGATCTTCTGTCCCATTCCCCTCCTTTATTTTTCTCCCTAACACTTATAACCATCTAATACAGCATCTGTATTGCTTATCTATTATTTTTTCTATGTCTCCCGTAACTAGAATATAATCTCCATAAGATCAAATCTACTGTTTTATTTCTAGTACCAAGAAGAGTACCTGATACATAGATAACTATCCTGCCCAGTGTTTATTGAACAGGGAATGAAAATTGCCTGTTAAAGTAATTGTTGTTATATTACCTGCTATACCATCAACACTTTTTTTTAAACAAAACCCCATATAAAGCAATTTTTTTCCTTTAGCTCTGTCCAAGAGAAATGTAATAAAACACACTAAAAAGATGTCAGGTATTTAAGGCAGTCCCACAGCTTGTACTCTAAAAAGAATTTTTACTCATAGTATTCTGTCTACCCTTCACCCCAGCTTGGGTAACTACACAATTCAGACTGATGGAATCCAGAAACTACTTGTATAAGAAGGTGGTGCTGACAATTATAAGACATTCAGGTGCAAGTGAAAATAAAAACATGTACATTTGAAGTTCAGGAGATCTGGACTGGAGGCTTAGATATGAAGTTGATCATAGAGATGGTATGTAAGGTTGCTGTGAGCAATTTGGGTTACAAGTAATTAATTTTATTTCTTCAAAGGATGGGGAGTTTACCATAAAAATAAGGATAAAACTCTTACTAGAATTCAGGAACAGATCTACACCTAGGTTTCATGAGAACTTAAAAGTAATTTAAGAAACAAAGCTTAAAAGTCCTTTAAGGTGAACCTAGGTGGCTCAGTTGGTTAAGTGTCTGCCTTTGGCTCTGGTCATGATCCCGCGCTTCTAGGATCTGATTGAGCCCGGAGTCCCAGTCAGGCTCTCTGCTCAGCTGGGAGCCTGCTTATCCCTTTCCTTCAGCCTCTCCCCCTTGCTTGTATTCTCTCTCGCTCTCTAACAAACAAACAAACAAACAAACAAACAAACAGAAGAAAAGGTACTTTGAGTCAAGACTACTCTGGCAATTTGGCTATGTGTCACCTCCTTATCCACAAACACTACTTGCTGTTTTGGTGCTTCAACTATACTTGGCACCATCTTCCACTTCTGCATGCTAGAGAACATTTTTTTTTTTTTTTTAAGATTTTATTTATTTATTTGTCAGAGAGAGAGCGAGCGAGAGTGAGCACAGGCAGACAGAGTGGCAGGCAGAGTCAGAGGGAGAAGCAGGCTCCCTGCGGAGCAAGGAGCCCAATGTGGGACTCGATCCCAGGACGCTGGGATCATGACCTGAGCTGAAGGCAGCTGCTTAACCAACTGAGCCACCCAGGCGTCCCTAGAGAACATTTCTATCTCACCATAAATTCTATGTATTTGGTTAAAAAAAAAAAGGAAAAAAAGAAAAAGAAAATACACAATAAATGAGCAAACTTTGTTCTGCTCTGAAGTAGTTTTTAAGAATTAGCTTAAGAATCTGCATCTTCAAACTTTTAACTGCATTAAAGATTTATGCCTAGGATGTATCCCACTGGAAAGAGTGCTTTTAAGGCTATGTCCTAGGTAAAGTACAACAGTCCAAGACTGCTCTGCACTAACTAAATTTAAACTAAACAAAATTCTCTCTAGGCTGTTTAATGTTAAAATCTAGAACTCAATGGAGTACAATTCTTGTCCACTTCAATTATAAATATTTCAAAATCAACATTCTAGTGTGATTAAAGAAAATCTAGAACATAAATACCTTCCATATCTGCAGCTTCTCCTTCATCTTCTTCTTCCTCCTCCTCACATATTGCTGCGCAATCTTGAAGTTTTATACTGTCCTTTGAAATAAATTATATTTAAAGTCACTCAAGTATGTTCATTAGTTCAAACACCAAACACTCATGTGTCACCACCGTGTAAACCACTGAGAAAATAAGAGCGGTAAAGACAGTTCTTATCGTCAAGAAACTCCTATTCCAGTGGAGATGACAAACCCATAAACCAAATATGAAAAGTGATGTGCTAAGTACTGTCACTGAAAAATATAAAAAATATCATAGAAGCATCAAGAATCACCTAAGCTAACAATTTAACAATTTTTGCACTTCCAAAAAACAGTATTTTTGTTAACCAATTCATTAATATTAGGAAACTGGTTCAGAGTTATAATTTACATACATAATTTAAAGGAGAAAAAAGATACATATTTGTAAATCACAATACATTTGTAAGTTAAACTTACAAATTATTAGTAAATAGTTAAACTACTATAAATGAAACATATGCTAATTTGTGAACAATATTTTAGGCTGAATTAAGTAAAATTACCGGACTTTAGTTATTATAACATGTAAGATTTCAGTTCATTTTTTAAACCATATGTGCACTACAATAAAAGAATAATACCAAAGACAAGCCTAATACATAATTATCATTTCACAAAATCAATTATTCTAAAAATCTGAAGTCAATGTAGTAAAGTAAAAAAAAATTGCATACTAGTTTCACCTAATGTACAATTTTACTTAGAGAAGACTCCATTTACCACTAGAAACTTAAGTTGTATGTTATCATTAACACACCCAAAATGTGAAACCAAAGACGATAGTATCTGGGTAATTATTAGATGAGCCAGTATCTAACAAACTAATCATTAAGGGAAATTTTAATCATGTTGATGTTATGGTGATCATACTTGAAACAGAAGAATACAGTAGAAACCAATAAGAAAGATTAATACTTGGGTCTGAACAAGTATTTTAAGAAATTATAAAAAATAATGTAAATTTTATATTAAATAGGAAATGACAGGAAAGACATTCAAGTTGTACATTATTCTAAGCAGTCACCCTTTAGTATGATATAAGGATGTTAAGTGGGATACCAAGTACCATATTAACCATTATTGCATTTTTAAGAAGTTCTTGAATTACCATAAACCTATCAACAAAAGCTATCCACACCACTCTGCCATTTATCATTCCCAAAGTCTGAAGTATATACAATTAACGGCTGGAGTAAACAAGATTTTCTGAAGGAGCAAAAGCCATTTTGGTGATTTCTCTTTAGTTGTTCAAATTCTCCAAAAAGTAGAATTTCAGAAAGATGAATTTTCAGGCCAATGAACTGAAACTTAATCCCTAGCAAGCATAAAACTGTACATTGAAAAAAAAAAGAAAAACACTTGTTTTAGTTTCTAACACTTCCTGTTAAGACCCAGTTATGAATCCCAAAAGTTCCAAATGACAAAAACACACAAAAGAGAGTATCTAAAACTAGTAACTCTTGTAGTAAATGTTTCATAAGGACAAAAAAAAGTCAATTACTCTGTCCAAATATTCTATCCTCTAAGAGATCTGTTAACAAAATAATTAAGCAAAGATAAGGGTAAAGGCATTTTGTATTATTTTCAAATCACTTCAAACAAATATAAATATATGAAAACAACTGCAATCATTTTCTAGTATGAATAGAAAATTTTCAAGGAGAAAAATTTCACCCAGTTACAGATTTTTACTCCCCACTCCATAATAAACCATACAATAAAGCCTAACCGATTTAGCTTTCACTCAGTCAAAACACATTATTTTTTGGATGATGTTAAAGTCTTACCTTAAAATTTTCAAAAACAAAATCATCCATTCAAAATAGCAGTAAATTAAGAAACCGTAGTACATAAACCTCAAAAGTCTCCATTTACAGAACATTTGGTACTTGTACTTAAAAATAAAAAGCGATTTCTTTTAAACTAGCCTAGGAGCCTTACCAATTGGTGAAAATTAGTAGTTTTTACCAGTTACAATCTCAAAAAAATTTTTTTAATTGTACAACAGACTAAAAAAATAAGTGCTAGGAAACAGCAGTTTTGATATAGGAAAGTGAGAGAAGAAAAAAACAACTGGAATTTTAAAAAGCTTGAAAATAATCAGTTTGAATAAGTATATACACACACACACACACACACACACACAAATAATTATGTCACTGAATTTACAAATGTAACTAATTAACCAGTACCTTGCTTTCCAATGTAATCTCCTTAACTGCTTCGGTTATTCCTGCAATACCTGTTTAAAATTCAAAAAAACAAATAAAATTGTAAACATCTTTCATTTGCTAGATTTGAGAAATATATAAATGCTTAAAATTACCTAAATTCTCACAACTGCTCTGAAACAAGGAGGCAATGTTAGCATTTTATAAATGAACTCTAAAAGGAGTAAAACCAAAAGCACTTTTTAAATTGAAATAAAAAAACAGCAATGTGATATTTTACTATGAATTATATTCTACTCTATCACTCATTTATTATTCCTCATTTACTTTCCCAGTATGAGTCTCTATCCAATACATACTCATTCTCAAAGTGAACACATTAGACTATAGGACTCATATTTATTTTTATTTAAAAACACATCAAAATTTTCTTAAGGAGAAACTAATGTAATTTGTTTCAGAAATCTAGGACATCCAGAAGTAGTAATACCATATCACATTTATATGGGGTTTTCTATTTTACTGTTTCTATAGCTTATTTCAGCCTTACAAACACTATCTTTTGAGGTAATTAATCAATCATTTCTCCCTGTGAAGAAACGAAGTCTCCAGAGATGAAATAACTTACTTGAGTCTCATAGTTAGTGAAGAAATTGGGATTCAAATCCACATGTGCTAACTTTTAGTTCAATGTTCTGTTCACTGCTCCTCATTAAGCAACCACCTTGAACCTACTTGTGTCAATGAAGGGGGCATTAAGCAGATGGGAGCACCACAACTCAGCTAAATAATATTTCTAACTCAAAATACATGTCACTGTTTTTTTTTTCTTTTTTAAAAATTTATTTGTCAGAGAGAGAGAGAGTGAGCGAGCACAGGCAGATAGAATGGCAGGCAGAGGGAGAAGCAGGCTCCCTGACGAGCAAGGAGCCTGATGTGGGACTGGATCCCAGGACGCTGGGATCATGACCTGAGCTGAAGGCAGCTGCTTAACCAACTGAGCCACCCAGGCATCCCCATGTCACTGTTTTTAATTCGCAAATTCAACAGGATGAAGTACATTAATGAAAAAAAACAAAACAACAACAACAACAAAAACAACCCTACATACAAAATAAGCTTTGCCCCTTTGTTAATCTTCTAAAACCTTTATGTATCTGCTTAAAATCTCCAACCTAAAAAATAACTCACTTTCGCTAATATAAAAGGTCAAAATCCACAGCTCTAACATAAAGCTTTTACTTCATAGTTTTTCTATAAATTACTACATAATAGATCTGATTATTTCAAAACAATAAAACCCAAATCTTAGCACAATGAATTGGTATTACAAATGATTCACTGAATCCAGTACATAGATAAAAACAATAAAACCTCTTCAATCCATCCAAATATAATAATGTAATAGTATCTGACTAAACCAGACTCTTCTAAGAGTAGGAGGACATATTGGCAAAGGAAAAAAAAGCTCAAATGACTCTAATGAGAGTAAGATTCTCAAGTACTGTGATGATTAATTTTATGTCACCTTGGCTAGGTTATCCTGTCCCAATGTTTGGTTAAATGCCAGTCAGGATGTAGCTGTCAGGGTGTTTTTTAGATTTTAACACTTAAATTCATAGACTTTGAATAAAGTAGATTACGCTCTATAACATGGGTGAGCCTCACCCAATCAGCTGAAGGCTTTATAAGGGAACATTGAGGTGCTCAGGAAAAAGAAAGAATTCTGCTTTCAGACTGTCTTCAGACTTGAGTTGAAACAATCAGTACTCACCTGGATCTTCAGCCTGCTGGTCAGTTCATCCTGTGAATTGCATTCTTGCTAACTCCCACAATCATGTAAGCCAATTCCTCAAAATAAATCTATCTATACCTATATACCTATATCTATATACACATCCAATTTTTCTGTGTCTCTGGAGAACCATGACCAATACAAGGGCTAAGAGAAATAAAAGAAACCTATGAAAAGCAAGGATGAAGCAAAGAGAACTGAAGTGAATAAGGAACCAGGCACATGACCTTCTAAGTTAATTGGAAGCAGTGTTTTAATCAAATCACAATATAGTTTAAACTGAAATTCTAAGGATAGCTCTCCAGCAGGGCAAACATTTTTCAATTCTTGAATTTCTGTAATAGATTTTCATCAATCCAATCACACTGACGCCTACTTATTTCTGTAAAGAATGCCTTTGTAAATATGCACCTAGATTCTGAGCTAGTGATTAAGAAATAGAATACAACCAGACATCAGAATAAGTCATTTACTTGACACTAGAAACACAGTGCTATAACTAAGGGCTCTAGTTAGTTAGTCCACTGCCCATATCTTCCACTACAGGAAAACTAAAGCAGAGCAGCTGAACAATTTCAGAAAGGTCAAAAGATAAAAAGTCCATCTACCAGTCTCTCAGTGGGGGCAATAGGATGATTTTTTGAAATCATTTAAAAAAATTGTTCAATCTACTATTTTCTCAAGGCCTGGACTTTAACACTAAGCATCAAGAAACAAGTTTCAAATCAAGAAGCCCAAGCCCTGAATCTATGCCTGTATCATCACAAACACATGATACTGTCCTTTTTTAAAAGTAGAGGGAAAACTGACCTCAGAAGGTAGTTTTTCCTGAGCAGATTACTTAGCCCTAGACAACTGCAGTGGGTCTCAACTGATGGCAGCAATTTTGCCCTTCATGGAATATCTGGCACTGTCTGAGGGATTCTGAGTTATCACAACTGGGTGAATACTACTGGTATCTGGTGGACAGAGCCCAGAGATGCTGCTAAACATTCTGCAATGTACAGAAAATGCTACATCAAAGAATCACGTGGCCCAAAATGTTAGTAGGGCTAAGGCTGAGAAACCTTGTTCTAGTACTACTTCTGGTATACTTTCTAGGACTTCGAGGGAGAAAACTTACGTTTTAGTATTCTCAATTTAAACTCAGGACACGTTTTCCTCATTAAAGTCAAGTCATAATGGCATTTATATAACTATGCAAATTAACTATTAACTTATACTTAACTATGAACTGACATTAACTCATAGTACTTTATATAATATATTTATATAACTATGTAAATGCAGATTAATATATGCTGCTATAGCTAAGTTAGTATAGCTAAGTTAGTATGGCTAAGTTAGTATAGCCATAGCAGCATATGCTAATGTACATTTACATAGTTATATAAACATAGTGGCAAACTAGGTTTTTAGGACTTGAATAAAAATTCATCTTCAGACTTACAAACAACTTCTGCAAACATACACTTAAAAAGGCTTGAATTTAATCAATTCTTTTAACACAAATTTACTGAACAACTTCTGTACCAGATACTGTGACAGATATTGAGGATACAACAGTGACTCTACCTAAGGAGTGTGGTCCTTACAATCCTCTTATAGTCATTCAACAAATAATTATTAACTACTTTAAAATGTCAGGTCTCTGAGTAAAATAAACACATATAGTTCCTGTCCTAAAGCTAATCATTCAGCAATGGAATGACATGTAAATAAGGAATTCTAAAGCAAGCTGTATGCATACTCAGCAATTTTGTCCTTCTTATTTTAGAAATAAAGAAAATGATAGAGGTATTTTCAAATTGCTACTAAAGTAGCAGTACTAGAGAAATTTGGTATATACTCCAAGGGCATTTTTTCTTTTTTTCCAATTTGTCTTCCTGCTTCTTTTCAGGTAAAAAAAAGTCTATTGGGACAACTGTGCCTTATGTATCCTTTGTTTTGTTGTTTTTAAATCAACACTGTAATAAAAGATTAGAAAATGTTTAAAACAATTTAAACTAATATATGTATTCTATTCTCCTCTTACCTGTGTTATGATAAGTATCTACCCATCCCCCATCACCATCATCTTCTTCAATGATAGCTTCCAATTCATCTGAATACTCCATCTGTTTGCACCGCTTATAGCATGGCACTACAAAAAAATGACAAGTACAGTTACTAGCACATAATTTGCTTCATATAAATCTATTAGAAAAAAGATAATTTATTCTATTTTAAGGAAATATTATATTTCACTTCTAATAAAAGTGATTAAAAAGTTGTATTTAGCCCACAGACATATTAATGATCAGGTTTATCTTTCCCTAAATAGCTTTGATAGAACACAAGTAGAAAGGAAATATTCTATGTATTCTTTACCCTGATGGTCTCTGAAGAACAGCAGGCTACAGCCAGAGATGATACTGTTCAACTTCAGGCTAATGAATAATAAAACCTTATTTTAATAGCTTCACTCTCAAAACAGGAAGGGACCACCTGTCATTCTCAGAGGTGGTAGGGGTGACCTCCAGTTTGCAATGTTATAGTAAGTTTTAATATGTATTTCATAATTCATGTAAGTTTCAGGCATTTATAATGGATAAGCCAATGTAAAAATTCACTGAACTGCTACATTTTACCATCTTATACAATACTGGAGCCAAGTTTTTCATATGGTATATGTGTCAATTAACAGGTATTACTCACATAAGTCTAAAACTGAACAATTATAATGTAAAACCATGATAAGGTAGAGCCCAGAAATGGCTATTAACCTCTTGACTTTTTTAAAAAACAAGAAGGTTATAAATGATCAATTCTAATAAGACATATGCTGTAGGAAAGAAAACTGATGTGTTATACATATTTTCCCTTTCTGTAATAGATTAGAAAAAAATCAATGCACTTTATGTGATCTGAGAGGGACTATAACCTTCTCAAGCTGTTTTCAAATTAACTTCATAAATGAGAAACTAGTAGTTTAAAAAACATTTTTTGTTCCTAAAGACAATCTTTCAAAGACACAACGGATAATAAATCTTTAGCTTGGAACTTTTAGCCGTCAAAGATAGTATCAGTTTCATTTTTCATGACTAATGCTTACATCTAAAGAAGATAAAAATCAAATAGCTAAAAAGTTTATAATTATAAAGTCAACTTAAAAAAAAAAAAAAGGCAACTGCAATTCCAAATTCCAAATTTGCTGGGCTCCATTCCTTCCACATCTTAAAACTAGACCTTTTTTGGCAAAAAGTAGCAACAAAAAGGAAGGAGGTAAAAATGAAATAAGGAAAAAAATACTCTAGCAATAGAACCCAGAGTTCCATCAAATTTCCAAATTTCTCTATGGGTTCAATCATAAATTAAGATCAGTAAATACTAAAGTTTTGGGTGCCTAAGTGGCTCAGTTGGTTAAACATCCAGCTCTTGGTTTCAGCTCAGGTCATGATCTCAGGGTCCTGGGACTGGGCCCCACATCAGGCTCCCTGCTCAGCAGGAGATTCTCTCTTGTTTCTTTTGTTCTCTCTCCCTCTCTGTCTCTCTCAAATAAATCTTTAAAAAAAAAAAAAAAAGCTAACTTTCTTCTGTCATTTTTTAAAAATATAACTCTGTGTAAAATTTACTAATATATGAAATATAATTCTTACCATTTTTGGTGACCAAAAATTGTTTGCCTGTTGGTAGGTATGCCTTCACTTTCAATTCTTCCCCAGTAGCCCTTTAAAAAGAGCAAAGAGCACCAAAATACAATAACTACTTTAAAAAGCAAAGACAGAAGATATCACATGAAAATATCAAAATTACACAATCCACACTCTTGAAAAAACTGTTTTAGGACTAGTTTCAGAAGGATGTTGTTAAGTGATGTATGTTAGGGTATGGAAGAACATAGCATTGCAAGTGAAATGTACTAAGAGAATTTAGATTAAATATCAAAAAAGACAGAATAATATAGAACTATTAAGAAACTATTATGTTTGCCTCTAAACAAAAAAGAAAACATTGTTCCCTAGGGAGTATAATCTCAGACTTTTAATTCTCAAGTACTGCTCATCTTCAGCTCTAGAGAAGGCAGAAAAATATCTGTAGGACATTACATAACAAAGTAGGTGGCTGGCAAAATCCCTGTTCCTGCCACTCGATTAAAACTGGAACAAAGAGAAAAAAGATGCTTTGAATCACAACATGATAATATTAAAAAATATGACTGAAAACAGAAAAAAAAAACCCCTTTCACTGAGTGTTTGCTAAGTATACGACTTAGAACTCTAACATGCATTATTCTTATTTACTCCTCAGAACCCTAAGAGGTAATATTAACGTCCCCATTTTAGCTAAAAAAAAAAATCAGACTGCTCAAGGTCAGAAAACCAGAATATAGAAGAGCAAGTGAATCCACGGCTCCTGCTCTTACACTACAGTCTCTGTGTGTCAGAAGCAGCTACACCATTTCTGATTTTTCGTAACTACTCTAGATTATCTTACTAAGAATTTGTTCTAAGATTCTTCTGCAGGTAACCTAATGGAACTGGCTGGAGACAGAGGGGCATGTGTTACCTGTCACAAACATCTGAACAAAAATTCACCTTATCAAAGCTTCAGTCTAAAGTTGAAACCATAGATCTGAGCACAAGATAAAGGCAGAAAAAGATCTACTATCTTAGTAGCCTTCTAGACTTCTTTAGACCATTCTCAAGTGTCAAAATCAATAATGACATGGCAATGCCTGAAGTTCTGAGTGAAGAACATACAATACGGTCATGATGACACTTGTAGACATGAAACTGTAACATGGAAATAACCTGTTACTAGCACAGGTTTAAAATGAAATGTTCCTTTGGCCCCTATATTTTAGCCAGAAGTGTGGACACAGGAGTAGGGTATAGGTGAGTTCTAAATAATACCTCAACTATCACAATTCATAAAGTGAACTATCCTGTCCATATAACATATTTCTGTAACAATACTATAAATTGTATGTCTGAACTAATCAGACAAATAAGGACTATCACAAAGAAATCTGAAGAGAATGTTTATTATATTGAAGAAAATCCCAAATTAGTTCCTTTTATAAAACAGGTATTATTTTTAATTTTATATACCTATTTGACTTGAAATACATAAAAATTATAGACTAGAATGAAGACAAATATAATTTTAATAGGTAATTTATAATCCAAAAAAACCAATCACCCTTACTAAATCATCAGAGAGCTGCTATGATATTAACTCAATTTTAAATATGAAATAGAAATGCACGTTAAGGAAGACAAGGGCATAAAAATAAATGAAACTGACATTTTGGTTTTTCTTGGTACATTAAGAAATAGTGTTCTGAAAGACAAAGAACAATTGATAAAAAGCAATAAAACTATTTTGGGTTAAGAGTCAAATACAAAAACTGAGAACAGAATAGGCCACAGATAAAAGAGAGTTCCAACTTTGGCTTAAAATAGTTTTAACTATTTACGCTCTGAATATGAAGGAAAATATTATCAGTTCTAACTTCATTAAGTTTAGAACCTCTGTTCCCAAATTAAACTATACCTTTCAACCACAAATGAAAAAGTGTCATTAAGGGAATTATAATGAAAAGAAAAAAGAATATAACAAGTTGAACTATTTATATCCAAACAAGATGATAACTCCAAAACAATTCTAGCCTAATTAAAATAGCTCTGCCAGTACTAGGATCACCTTCTCAGCCATAGTCAGGTGGTTTTACCCTAAGTTCTTGAACGTAATGAAACAGCATTTGTTTTAAAACATCCTCTTATTATTCAGAATACTTAAAATATGTCATAAGATCTGGTAAGTTGCTTAAATTACTTTTTTTACCTTACTTTTACAATTTAGTGAAAAACCAAAAATGTAAAAAATCTATTACCAAGCAGATTTCCAGTTACAAACTTTAATGAGTATCATGAACCTTCCTTTTCAGTCAATTCCTAAAATGGGAGCATACTTTGAACCTTATAGAAAGTCTTATGACTAAAAATCCTAAGGCTTTGAAAAATATCTGGATTTATTAATGTTATAAAAATATTCAGGAGACATTTTAATTTGAAAAAAATGAGCTGGTCTTAAACATTATTTTTTAAAGATCCACCACAAAATCAGACCCAGACACTATAGAGAAAAGGAATACTAATAAAGGAAGTTTAAAAATGTCTCTTTTACTCTAACAGAGCAAATCAAAACAGGTATAACAGCCAATTTGTCAGTCAGCCTTTGTATTATTTTAAGTATGCCTTTATTTTAAGTATCATGGTCAAACTGCTTAACAGAAAAATCTACTAGAACAGAGTTAAATTGGTCATTCTAAAGTTCATGCCCTAATCCATTTTGCAAACTGCTGCAATTATAATGTCATACATTTTACTAATTTATATTCCTGACTCAAGATTACTTACCATTGCCATGTTGGACAGTGGTGGACTAAGTGATCTCCAGCTGCCACAAACTATTCAGGATTTAAAAGGAATATAAAAGAAAAGGAAAAAGAAAAATTAACATCACTGAATATAAGATGATAAAATACCAAAGTGATCATCCCATGTAAGCTTGATACCCAATAATCATATAAATGCAAACAGCACCAAACCTGCTCTACCACTGTGATGGCTCTTGATTATTATTAAAACTGCAACATTTTTTACATCTGTAAAATTTAAATTTTGGAAGAAAAAAACATTGAGTGCTATTGATTTTAAATTCAATTTTTAAATTGGATTAAATAATGCCAAAAGGATACAACATCATGAAATGAATAAAAGTAACAGTGCAGGACTTAAAATTTCAAAAAAAAAACATTTTAAGGATAAATAAGATGAAGACAGATTCCTGCTAGGGGCTGAAAACTCAATGGAGATCTTTGAGAAAAGGATATAGGCCTATGATGTAAGAAGTTTATGACATCATAGTGCACATTTCTCTCTCTTTCTCTTTTTTTAAGTTCGGATAAAGCCCATTTTGTAAGCTTTTTCACATTAACAAGAGTGACAAATGTAATGCCAAACAATAGGAAAAATTAGAAGCAAACTGAATCCTCTAACACCTTAGGCTTTCTGGGCAGGTTGAACACTGAACAAGTTCTTGTTTTTCTTCAGGAATCAAAAACAGACTCAGGAAGAGTTTAACCTTCTGAGAATTTCCATTATACATGAGCATGACCTGATATTTCTATAAGACAGAAATCCTGCTTATTCTTGAGAGTAAATGAAAGAAAGTCTCTTAAGGGTTAAGTGCAGTGTCCCAATTCGGGCAATACACACACATACTTTCCCAATTCTATTTTATAATAGCTCTAACTTAAATTCATGTATTGTTTGTGGTTAATTACAAAGCAAAAAAAAAAAAAAAACAGTACCTTTAATCTTCCAATGTTTGTCTCAGAAAAGAATGTCTATATATAATACTCTATTTTCATTTGAGAGTAAAATTTTATAAAGTAAGTTTTCTAAGAGTAATTTCTTTCAAGAAGATACATTAACAAGATTTAGCAGCATATTTTCAACAGCCACTTTTCGAATGTTTCTGTTCTTTTATTTCAAAGAATCTTATTATTATTAAAACTAGTTAGGTAAAGACAAAAACCCAAGTGAAAACAATACTCCCTCCCTAAGTTTTAAGGATTTTAGGTCACTGTAACCAGATGCTATCTTCAACTCTGCGGTTACCAAGAACTATTTGTCATCACCAAAAAAGGAGAATTTAATTAAACAAAATGCAAGCAAAACAAAGAGTTAAAAATTTAAAAATTCTCTAACGATACTGCCTTGTCACAAGACTCTAATATTTTATTCCCTAATACCTCCAGGAGCATCTATTAAAAAAATAATAGGGGCACCTGGCTAGCTTAGATGGCAGAGCATCTAACTCATATCTTGGGGTTTTGAGTTTCAGTCCCACGCTGGGTGTAGAGATTATTTAAAAAATAAATTAAAATTCCTTAAAAATAACAAAACACCAGAAGGTAAGAAAAACTCTAAGGAACATAGAATTGCGCAGATAATTAGTACATGTGTACATCTGCCCTCATTAGCAATGGTCATTATTGCAGGCTTCACATGCTCAAATGAAACAAAACATAAGGCAGACTCAAATTTCACAATTCTCAGTATCACTTGCAGCAGCTTTCTCTTGGTGATTAAATACAATACTGAATAACTCCAAGATAAAACCAGTTATTAACATTTTGGTCAGGAACTTTACCCTTCAAGCTATTCTACTACTAATACTCTACCTGAGTCATACGTATGTATATTAAAGTAATTTTAGTCAGGCAATTCTGTATTCTATAATGCCTACACCTCCTTTAAACACAGTACTTCGAAAGAAAACAGAGAGCTGAAGGATAATAATCAGAAGCCCAGAAACAGTAAGAGAAAACAAATAAATAGATCAACTCTATCTGTTATCAAAACCAAATTATCTCTTATTTTCCGTCCTCTGGACTCATTCTAACTCAATCCGGCATATGAGGTGGGTACCCAGCTGACCTAGTTTTGCCTTGCATTTTTTTTAAAAGAAGGAAATTCATAAACTACTTAATGACACACATTAAGTGTTATTCATCTATCCAATGACCACAGACTTGCATCTCTAAGGTCAATTAGTCATCCTCCCATAGATAAAGCCAAAGAGTGTAAGAAGAAAAGCAAACTTCCATCCCTGCTCCTGATTACAGATAGTTTTAAGAGCCAAATCTAAATTACATCTCTGTTTGGCAAGAAAAGTTAATAATATCAAAACTTAGTTTTGGGGTGCTTGGGTGGCTCAGTGGGTTAAAGCCTCTGCCTTCAGCTCAGGTCATGATCCCAGGACCCTGGGATCCCGCATCAGGCTCTCTGTTCGCTGGGGAACCTGCCTCCTCCTCTCTCTCTGCCTGCCTCTCTGCCTACTTGTGATCTCTCTGTGTCAAATAAATAAAATCTTTAAAAAAGAAAGAAAAAAAAAAAACAAGCTTAGTTTTATGTGGCATTCCAGGTATTAAACTCATTGTGCCTAAGGCAGAAGAGGTCCATTAGACAATGTTTAGACAAAACCCCTCATTTTACAGACAAGGAAACATGAGGCCTGTGTCACAGCTTGGCTTTGCCCAAATCAGAAAAGAAATAAGAGAAATAGGTCTAGAAAGCAGATCTCCTATGTTCTTTCTATACCACCATGTGTCTTCACTAAAAAAAAAAAAAATATTTTTGGATAACAGATTAATTCAGCACACCATTCTCAGAATTCACAAAGATTGGGGACTCAAGAGATTCCATCACTATTGAAAACTGAAAGATCCATTAATTTTTAGGCTTGAGGTCTTAGAATTTACAGCAATAGCCAGATCGTAAAATGTGCCCCAATTCAAAATATTTCTTTCAAAACAGTAAGTAAAGTTCTATTGCCAATGAGTGGTAATTTTAATGAAAGTTAAAGGTGATACTTAAATAAATTCTTTGCTATTTATTAAGACTAAAAAGTAAGTCTGATGCAGCCATAACTATTGAGGAAACTAGAACGTAAAAAGATGTTTAGAACAGTATTTATTTCTTCAAGGATAACAGAATAAACTACCTAAAGGAAAATGAAAGCTTTTATTATATAGCTTTGGTGAACAAGTGAAATGATTCCTCAAAACAAAGTTCTATGTTAAAAGTTCAATAAAACACAACTCCCCTATAAAATAGACATCAGTTTCAGCATTAAACAGATTCAACATTAGTTGGTTAGTAGAAACAGTAAAAGAATTGTGAGAAAAAAAATCAGCATTAACTATGTAGCAATAAAATATTTAAGCTAAATACTGAAAGAAAATTTAATACCCAAGCAATGAGCCAAAGTTTACAAATGAAAACCACAAAAACTCACGTCTAATGTAAACAGAGGAAAGACAACAGCAAACACCACAGAGCCCACTGTACAGCCTCAATATAACACAAATATGGGTGAAGGGTAAATGACCATCAGAATCTTTTCCATTCCCTCTCCCACCTCCATTTCTAAATAAAGAGGAACTACAGAGAAATATGAGAAGTGGCAAACTGAGAGGGAAGTTACATCCTCTTATGGGAAGTAGAAATCCCTTTTAAATTGCTAATAAAGCCAAAAGAATCAAGATTAAAGTTTAAGATGTTTTCTTATAAAGAAGAAAGACCTCCCAGGAAAATATAAAATATAATAGCTTCAGAAAATCTTTAATACTCACCTCTTCTGGGGTGATAACACCTGTTTCCTTAAACTTTGATTCCTAAAGAAAACAAAAAGAATAACATATTATATTCTTTCACTTTCAAATTAAAAATGTTTGTGGGCAAGTATTTGCCTGGCACCCTTCCAGGCAAAAGAGCACACACAAAAAAAGAATCTATCACTGGTACCTAACCCCAAAGAATATTCAAGTCTAATGAAAGAAACTGACATTAAAATAATTACAATTTGATCATCGCTTTGGAAAAACATTAAGCCATACAATGATTTTGTAAAATGACCAAATATCTTTATTTTACAGAACAGTAAAAATGTTTTAAAAATGTTTAGGGACATCTTATTATTCAGCCAACATCTTCAACATCTCATTTCAATTCAGTAACATTAGAAACCAAATCTAGAAGTCATAAATCATTTAATCCTTTCCCATTATTATCTCTAAGATATTGATACGATATTCTCTCCTCTAAAGCAAAGATGCTTTTTACCAGATGTTTCTAATTTTTAAATTAAATGTAAGATTTTGTAGTACAGGCCACAAAAATGGAAGGATTCATTGAGGATTATTCATTCAACAAGTATTTACCAAATAACCATTATCTGCCAGGCGCTATTTGAAGTAATGGGGATATAGGAGCGGATAAAACAGACCAAACTCCTCCTTGTCCTCATAAGGAGTTTAAACTCTAGTGGAGTGAGGAAAGCCAAATGGTAATGAAAACCACAAGGGAAAAAAATGAGGCAGCAAGGCAACTAGTCAGGGGTGGAGGAGAGAGATGGCTATTTAAATTAGGACGGTGGGGCGCCTGGGTGGCTTGTTGGTTAGGTGGTCAGCTCTTGCTTTCTGCTCAGGTCATGATCTCAGGGTCCTGGGATGGAGCCCCAAGGCAAGGCAGGCTTCATGCTCAGAGTGGGGAGTCTGCTTAAGGATTCTCTGTATTCCTCTCTTTCTGCTCCCCTTCTTCACACATACAGGCACTATCTTTCTAAAATAAATAATCTTAAAAAAAAAAAAATAGGGGTGCCTGGGTGACTCAGTCGGTTAAGCAAGCGTCTAACTCTTGGTTTCAGCTCAGGTCTAATCTCCGGATCATGAAATCAAGACCTGCATTGGGCTTCACGTTGGGTGTGGAATCTGCTTGACTTTCTTTCTCCCTCCCTCCTCCCACCTCTCTACAACTAAAAAAAAAAAACAAAAAAAAAACTAAACAAATAAATAGGATGGTTAAGAAAACACTGATAGGTGACTACTGAGCAGTGACCTTAAAATGAACAAGCCAGAAGACTGTAAAAGAGCATTTTAGGCAGATGGTGCAGCGAATACAAAAACCTGAGGCAACAGAGTATTAAATGGAGTAAAAAAGAGGTCAGACTGGCTCAAGCAAAAGTGAGCAAGGAATGAAGTAGCAGTTGAGATAAGGACCTCTACCAATTAAGTAGAGGCATGAAGATCATATAAGGACTTTGGTTTTTACTATGCCATGACTTTTCTTAAATTTCTACCTGCTAAGATAAGTCGTTGTTTCTTTCCAAAGGATTTAGTTTTTCCTCCTTGCTTCTTATGTCTAGCAGGAAAATACAAGGGTTCTCTCTCTAAACAGGGACGGGCAAGGAAAGGGTCAATAATTCTGCTTCCCTTACTAATGAAAATACATACTGATAAGTATATACTGACAAGCTAACACATTTTAAGTTTGGAGAGTAAGTAAAATGATTACTCAAAATACAATCCTGTTATAAGTTCAGTAAAATACAACTGGCTAGTAAAACAGAAGTTTGTTTTTAAAGATTTTATTTATTTGACATAGAGAGAGAGACAGACAGACACACACACACAACACACACGCACGTGCGCGCGCATGCAAAAGCAGAGGGAGCAGCAGGCAGAGGGAGAGGAAGAACCAGAATCCCTGCTGAGCAGAGACAGACTTGGGGCTCCATCCCAGGACCCTGGGATCATGACCTGAGGGGAAGGCAGACACTTAACTGAGTGAGCCACCCATGAGCACCTAAAACATCAGCTTAATATTTAATTTGGGAACTTTTTTTTTTACTCTTCTCTCTCTGAAACTAATAGAGTTTAACAATCTTGTATTATTTGAATGCTGAATATCTAGGTAGACATGTTTCTGAAAAATGACATGCAAAATAATAATTTGATTCAAACATCAAAATTGTTTTCAAAATTGACTAATATTAATCAAAAAAATTTCACAATAAAAAAATATATAAGCGGGACGCCTGGGTGGCTCAGTTGGTTAAGCAGCTGCCTTCGGCTCAGGTCATGATCCCAGCGTCCTGGGATTGAGTCCCACATCGGGCTCCTTGCTCCGTGGGGAGCCTGCTTCTCCCTCTGCCTCTGCCTTCCACTCTGTCTGCCTGTGCTCGCTCTCACTCTCTCTCTCTCTGACAAATAAATAAAATCTTAAAAAAAATATATATATATATAAGCATAGCAAGAATTGGAATTTTCATTTATAAACTTTTCTTTTTTTGTTTCAAACTTGGCCCAACAAGGTATCATTTTAAAATCAGTCTTGGAAATAAATATAAAAAAGTACACGACTAATTATTTCCCTTTGTCATGGAAAGGGAGCAAAGTAAAACTATCCACTATTCTTAGCATACTAAAATACTTCTTATAAATAGGACCAACTATATCCAAGGATATTTCATCCCCACAGTTAAGATCCGTAAAATTTTCATTGAAAGCTGAAAAAACAAATACAAGCACTTAAGCAAGAACTCCTTATTCATGTATTCTAATTGTTCACTTATCAGAAAGGAAAAAGTTACAATGACTAAAAACTTGAATGTACTTCTAGAAGTTTATCTCTGAAAATTAGTCACCGTTAAAACAGCTAATCTATTACAACTTTTATTTTAAAAACGCCGTATGATTGACAAAGCAAAAAAAAAAAACCAAACGAGTAAATATATCAATATATCTAGGATAATACTGCTTATTAGCCACGAAGTCCAGGATTTACAAATAGTTTTTCGGCTATTTTAAAAACTCGGAAAGGGAAGCTTTGCTGTTAGCTGGGTTCAACCATACTGACAGAGATAATGTTGCCATTCACCTTGTTCCTCTGAAATCTAAGAGGGGACCTCAGTCACCACTTACTATTTCAAACTCCTAATTATTATAATATTTTAATTATTTTTATAAGAGACTTTCTATGAAATTTGACAGAAAATAGTGACATGTCATTTTAGTACCCAATTCTGATTTCGTTTTTAAAAAGGTAAGCAAAACCCTCGTTTAAAAAGTTTAAAAGACTTTCCAATGTTAAGATTTAACGTTCTGAAATCCACTTAGAGGCCGACCACCTTCCAACTTGACGTACCCAGATGCGCCGGGTTCTGACGGGTGGCGACAGCAACGCGCACACAACGTCGCTGCAAGTTTACCTGAGGAGCCCGAAAACCTAGAGAACAGCTGGCTAAGACGTCAGTGGGGCTGCACCCTTTTCTGTGTCCCTCCCTCACCACCTTCCTACACTTTTCCCCGCCGGAAAACACGGTGTCCCTCCCGGCGCCGAGTCCTCAATCCCTGCGGAGTTGAGCGTGTACCTGACAGCCCCTGGCAAGCCCGGCCTGGCTTACCTTGAGGACCGGGGTCAGGTACTCAGCCACTTCCAGTGCTTTTCCCTTCACCGTGTTAATCACATTCTGCATCCTGGGGCCGGAGAAGCGGCCGGCCCCGCGACGGGGCGGGAAGGGCAGCCGGGCAAGGGACCAGGAGTCAGAAAAAAGCCCCGCTGCAGCCGACGCGCATCGGCACCCGGCCGGCGGCACCCGAAGGGACGGGACAAGACGGGACGCGACGGGACGGACTGGTCGAGGGGGAGGGGCGGCCGGCGCCAATCGCTAGGGCAGGGCGCGCGCTGCTCGCCACCCAGGCAGTGGGTGGCGGACCGGGCCTAGGTGTCACCTGGCCGCAAGAGAGGACAGCAGGGACCAGGCGAGAGTTAGGGGGAGAGGCGGGCGCACGCGCACCCCTCTCCTTCTCGTGAGCTATCGTCTCCCCCAGGCTTCACTCGCGCCCCTTCCGGCTTCCCCTTCTCTCTCTCGCCGTACCACCGCCGCCACCTGGGCCTCACGTGACTCAGGACTCTCCCGACACGTGACGCGAGAAAGGGCGCGCTGGGGCGGGCTTAGGCCGCTCCTTCCCTCCTTCCGGAAGCGTAACACTGACCGCGCCTGCGCAATGGGTACCAGGTTCGCTCTTTCCCAGTCGGGACGTTATTGGGCTTTTTGTTCCGGAATAGGAGGCTGGGGGGCAGAGGCTTTTTCTCCTCTCTTTCCTTCCTAAAGCTTCCCCAACTATGGACCCTAAAAGCTGCTGCTTCTGCGGAGCTACACTTTTACTGCCTCAGCTCTAGGATGTGCGCTCCTCCACTAAAAACCCTTCGAACGGACAGAGGTAACCTCGCCCAGCTGGCAAACAAGTGCGCGTGCGTATGAGGGGAGGGCGCGCGCAGCTCGAGATTCCTACTGCGCATGTGTTTCAAGGAGGTTCCCCACACCCCGTCACCCCTCTTCTCCGACTATAGAGGGAAACTTGCCTTCCTCGTGTAGGGGAGGTACCTGTTTGACCTCTACGCTTGCACGCAGGTGGGCTGTCCGTGTTGACGTCTCAAGCCTGCCTGTCCCCAAAGTCCCAGGCCCTGTGCACCATCCCTGCGGTGGGAGCCTTTGAAGAAGTTACCCAGCCTAGAGTTTAGTTTCCTTGACAACTCAAAAGACGACCTTAGAGGCATTGATTTCTAAGTTCTTTTACCTTTTAGCACTGGTTCAAGTACAAATTCACAGCACTGCTTCGAATATTTCCACTTGGCTCATTATTGTAACGAAATATTTCCCAGCAAGCCCTTTTCCCACTTTGTAGAGGAGAGCTGCTTACTGAGGAGAACAATAGAAATCTGAAATTCTCTTCTAGAACAAAGTTGCTAATAGGAATGGAAGTTAAATTGTTTTTTGCAAAATTCTGCAGTCCCAAAATGTCAGTTGCTTTTGGCAGCATTTATAATAATTTATAAAACGGCATTTATAATCCGGCACTACCTTTTCTGACTTTTTTTTTTAAGATTTTATTTATTTATTTAACAGAGAGAGAG
Organism: Mustela erminea; assembly: GCF_009829155.1. NCBI lineage: Eukaryota > Metazoa > Chordata > Mammalia > Carnivora > Mustelidae > Mustela > Mustela erminea. The sequence goes on along the minus strand of NC_045614.1, from coordinate 161,263,199 downwards.
AGAGAAAGACAGTGAGAGAGGGAACACAAGCAAGAGCAGTGGGAGAGGGAGAAGCAGGTTTCCCGCTGAGTGGGGAGCCTGATGCAGAACTGGATCCCAGGACCTTGGGATCATGACCTGAGCCGAAGGCAGATGCTTAAGGACTGCACCCAGCCCCCCCCCCCCCCCCCCCGGCCTTTTCTGTCTTCTAGAAATTCTCCTCCTATCAATTTCTGACTTTAATTTTTTCCGCATAGTTTCTCTTCTTCTCAATTTTCTTGGTTTTGATCTAACCATAGCCAGACATCTACCTCTCTCAGTGGTATTTGTGCTATGCTTTATCTGCCTTCAGCGTTGCTCACGGATATGTTCTTTTCTTTAAGGCAATTAAAAAACAGTGGAATGGAAAGCAAGTGCTGTGGTCATCCTGTGTTCTGCTCCTTGTCAACCATGTATACATTCCTGCTAGGCACCATATTCATTGCTTTAAGCTCAAGTCGAATCCTGCTGGTAAAATATTCAGCCAATGAAGGTAAGTTAAGCCTCGGAATATATGGAGCACTTGCAGCTAATTACACATTACATCTCCTGTCTTTGGTCTCCTTGTGTGTAAAATAGAGATCATATACTTTCAAGTACTCTGCTTCATGTAAACAATAAAGTATGTTTAAATTTGATTCTGTAACCTTTCATTCCTTAGCAAGAAAAATGTTTTTTTGCTGAGTGAAATTTGGATTAATGAAGTACAGCGTTGAACCGTTTAGAGAACAGATCATAACCTCTGACTGTAGCTTTAATCAAAAGATATCTCAGTCTGTAGTGGTATGTGTAATTATAACAGTTCGAAATAGGAGCATATATTTGGTCACTTCGCATTTGTGAGGTACTGTCTTAATTACTATACCAGTGTGGTAGTAGAGATTATTAGCTTTGAAATTTTTAGCTCAGGAAGTCTTCTGGGTTTTTTTGTTTTGTTTTGTTTTGTGGGGTTTTTTGTTTGTTTGTTTGGTGTTTTGTTTTTTTTTTTGAGAGAGAGCTTGTATGTACACAGTGTGGGGGAGGAGGCAGAGAGGGGGGAAAGAGACTCTTAAGTGGTCTCCATGTGTGGTGCAGAGCCCAATGCAGGGCTTGTTCTCAAGACCCTGAGATCATGAGCTGAGCTGAAATGAAGAGTCAGACACTTAACCAACTGAACCACCCAGGTGCCCGTTCTGTTTGTTTGTTTTAATGTAGTAATTTGTATTTATATACACAATTTAATTCTACAAAGCTATATTGACAATCTTTCTCTAGTTATTGAGGATGGATAAAGTCATGACATCACGACCCTTAATGGTTTGCTTGTGGAGTCCGATGTGTATATAAGTCTTTGCTTTGGTTAACATTTAGCTCTTGGGCACTTAGGCCAAGTATTAAGTAGCAGTGCTCAAAGTGTGTAAAACATAGACATTCTCAAAAACTGTGTTTATTAGGAGAGCTGTCCGTGTGCAAGATCATGACAGTACGGTAGGATATGTGCAATTCTTTTTCTTTTTTTTTTTTTTTGAAAGATTTCATTTATCTATTTGACAGAGGTCACAAGTAGTCAGAGAGACAGGAAGGGAAGCAGGCTCCTGGCCAAGCAGAGGGCCCGATGCGGGGCTTGATCCCAGGACCCTGGGATCATGACCTGAGCCGAAGGCAGAGGCTTCAATCCACTGAGCCACCCAAGCGCCCTGGATATGTGCAGTTCTATACCAAAGATGCAGGGATAGTTTAGATTAGGAAGTGATATATTCTTTCTGGGAGAGGATCATACGGAGTGCAGAGGGATCAGGGAACACTCCCTGATAAGGTGAACTTAATCCATAAGAGGACTGGTGGACACTGGTGTTTAAAACAGAAGCAGCTATCCATAAAAATGAATAGACACATTAAAAAAGAAAGCAGGATGAATTGTGAGAACACGTACTTCAGAATTACTGAGCAAAAGTTTAAGGACTTGGAGGAGGGGTCAAGGGGTGCTTAACCGGAGGGGAATGTTATGATCAGATACTTAAGGACTTCATATGCCATGCTAAGGAGCTGGGACTTTAACTTTGTTCTCTAGGTCTGAGAGTCTGGAGGGTAGGGAATGCCTGAGAAATTACAAACAAAAGGAGAGAGACTGTTACGGTAGCTGGATAGAGGATGGACTTGAGAAGAGACTGGAAGCAGAGTAGCCAGTTGGGGTTATTGCAAATTCGAGCCACAGATGAAGTCTAACCAAGACTTTGGAGGTAATAATAAAGAGAGGATAGATTCAAAAAATATTCTAAACATAGAAAAGACAGGGCTCAGAGAATGTACTGAATGTGGAGACTAAAGAACATGAAATACTGTGTAGCTCAGAGGTTTCTGGTTTGGGGTGCCAAATAGGTTGATCGTGCTCTCAGCTCAGATGGAAGCTATTAGTAGGAAGAAGCAGGCTAGACAGAATTCATAAAGATTATGGAGTTTCAGTTTCAGTTCCATGAGGCCAGGAGCTCACTGAGTGAACAAGGACATAGCACATCACATATGTGAAGGAAATACCAATTAAATTTATAAATAGGAGGTAGTTATTTATGTGAATATGTTTAGTGAGCATTAAATTTGAGCATTAAATGTTCCAGGATACAGATTTGGAGACATTAATATTAAATTGACATTCAAAACCATAAGAGCAGAGGGCTCATTCAGGGTGAGCATGCAGGAGAAAATAAGAGCTAAGGCTAGAACTACCAGGAATGCCAACATTTAAGAGCCATGCTGATGCTCAGTTGTTAAGAAAGAATCATTAGAGAAATAAGGAAACTGAATGCACATGACTTACAGAAGGAAAGGAAATGATTTGGAGATGAAGGAAATAGTATCATTATAATAAGATAGGGATTAAAGCATGCCCTTTGGAATTAGTAGTTAGAAGATGTTTGATAATCTGAGAGACTAGGTAGTTTGAATAATATGATAGGATGAGAAACCAGATTGCTTGGGAATAAGACCTGAATGGAAAGTGGGTAAAATGGAGATAATGAATATTGATGCTATTTTAGGGAAAGAAAGAAAAAGAATGGTGCAGGGGTAGGATCTTACATTTTGGTTTTTTTGGATGGGACAGTTTGAGCATACTTACAGGCCAAGGGGAGGGGGCCAGTTAATAGAAGACATAGGAAAATTCTTATTGGAGCAAAGATCCTGAAGAGAAAGGAAAGTTTTAAAGTGGAGAACAGGTCATACTGGGATCATGGCCCCTTTCTTTGGACTAAAGGGAGCCCAGTCAGGATGGATGTAGTGTAAATAAGGTGTATGAGTGAGGGCAGAAAGGAAGTGCAAGGAGGCCAGATGTGATGCTGAGTCACAGTTGGGGATTTGCCATGACAGAAATATAATTTAAAAATAAATAAAAGCCAAAGTGAGTTCTAGAGCAGTGGCAAGAATTTGAGAGTTGTAATCTAAAGGCCTCTCCCCAGTTCTTGTGTGTGCGTGTTTGCTTGTGTGTATCATAGTGATCAGTGCAAAGTATCATTAGCAGATAGTAGAGTGTGATTTCAGCCTTTATGCTCAGAAAAGGGAGGAGAAGTTTTCATTAGGCTTTGAAGGATTGAGAAAGTTTAACAGGTAAGTACTAAAGTCAGGTGAACATTTATTAAGTGTAGGTAAGTCAGGTGAACATTTATTAAGTGCAGAATACCTGCCAGTTATATGAAGATGACTAATGTGGGCCCTTTCTCATAAGAAGTTTACATTCTAAGGTAAGACTTACACAGAAGAAGTAACTATAATACTGTGAAATAAGTACTGTTATGAGGGTTTATAGGTAGTGCAGCAGGATCTGAGATGAACAAAGAATTGACTATGGTTAGGTTGAGAAGGTCAAGGGAAACCACAGAAAAAAGCAAAATGGTGTTTTGGATAGAAAGAATGTTGAGCTGGCATTTTTCTTCTGTACTTGGCCAGTTTTGGTTTTTCATATAATGACCAAGGGAAACAAGCAAATGTTTCAAAAGGGGGGAAATTCAGTCCTTCAAATAGGACCTAATAAGGTTTATGTTTGTCCTTGGCAAAATTGTACAGCAAGTTGTTTGTCAGCGTTTGGAAGGTAACAGCTAAGGTAACAGCTGAGGTAACAGCTAAGACCAAGGCATACTGACCTAACCTCATTTCCTAATTAAGTTGACTTAGAAGTTAAGATACATCTTCCCAACTTGTCAGTGGGTTTGGATTATGTCAGACATTTCCTTCCAGCTCTAGAGGTAGCCAGAGCCCTGGGCAGTTGCCTCTTGGCTCTAATAGCTTCCTTCTTTTACCCCAATGTATCATTTATCACAGAGTGCCAAACAAATACTGTTTTCTATACATGCCATGATGTGAAACAGACAGTGTACCTTGATTCTAGCAGACAAGTTACACAAGAGGAAACATAGCTGGGTCCTAATTCAGCCAGATCAATCTGTGGCTTTTGATGAGTCAAGCCCTGAGTGCTAATTAGCGGTCAGTTTAGAAGCCCATCTTTAATGCCGTATCCTGAAGCCACCTTTGCTGATAGCCTTAACGTCCTCCACATATTTATCAGCAACTTGGATGAAAACATCAGAAGGCTGTTTATCAGACTCAAGAATAATAAAACACTGAGTGCAGTAGGGATAGCTAATAACATTAGGTGAACGGATTGAAAAATTCAAGAGAGAACAAAGCCAACTGGATGAAGTTTAATATAACCAGTATTAAAATCCAACTTTTAAGTTTAAAAATAGCTGTAAATTATTAACTGTACATAACCATTATGTAGAACAAAATTTATAGTTAAAAAAATGTCTGTTACATTTCAGAAAACAAGTATGATTATCTTCCAACTACCGTGAATGTGTGCTCAGAGTTGGTGAAGCTAGTTTTCTGCGTGCTTGTGTCATTCTGGGTTGTAAAGAAAGGTGAGTCTTGAAGTGGTACTCTATACTTGTTAAAAATCACAGAATCAAAACACTTCAGAACCAGAAAGAACATTTGATGTCATTTAGTCTAGCCCACTAATTTTATGTATATATGAGGACACTAATATACAAACTTAAGTATGATTACCCATGTTTTGCAAGTGAAGAAACAGGCCAAAGGAGAAAACGTTATGTGTGGTAGGTAGGAGGGGGCAGGGCCAGGACTCCAGCCCATGTTTGCCTTGTGTCTTGGCCATCACTCTGCCTTGTTACGTGTTCCTTTGTTGGGTCACACAGTGAGTTAGTTTTTATTCAAATTCAGGGTTTTCTAAATCACTGCTGTCTGATTTGGTACTTAGTATATTGCCCAAACAGTCCCCATTTTCTACAGGGGAGGTGGTATAGTGGATTGAGTCAGAGAGACTATATTCTGGGTCAGATTATTTTAACTTCTCTGACTTCCAGCTTCATCAGTTATCGAGAAGAGATACTCATCCCTTCCTCACACCTGAAGCAACTGGCCTTCTGTGGCTCTTTGTATGTATTAGGTATTAATTCTCCACCTTAGTTCCCCAGTTCTTGAGCCTTATGATTCTGTTCTTTGATCTGCCATGACATATGAGGTAAGCGTAGAATTTAAAGTATTAAAGGTCTTTTCCAGGAAGATTTCTTTTTATTCTTAAAAGTTTCAATTTGTGCAGTTTCTAGTAGTTGGAATACATTTCTTAATCTCATGAAATTTATGCGTTATTTACAGGGCTTATACTTAAATTGTTTTCTCTTTTTGCATGTTGTTTTACATTCTCTTGTTATGGTACCTTTCTAAGTTTTTGGAGATCTGGTGATGGGATCATTACTCATATAAGGATTAGTAAAATTTAGTTTTCTCTACTCCCCTATTATAAATTTTCACCTAGTATCTTTTTTTTTTCTGATCCCCTGGGGGAAAAATAATCCCCGCATAAATGCTAGATTTTTTTTTTCTCTGTATTCTCACATCTTGCTCTCTCTCGACTTTAGGTCTCATAATAGTAAGAGAAACCTTGAGTATCCTGAGATGTTTCAAGTTAACAGGAATTAGGTATTCCTAAGGGTGTTGCTGATTGTCAGTGATGAGGCATGGTGGTTGGTGGGTTGAAGAAAGAGAGACAATGCTGAAATCCTATATTGCCTTTGATTTCTTAAGGCTAATAGTCACTGATGAAAGCAAGTTCATAAAGCCTCTTTCAAAGAGTTGTATCAGTAATCAAATACAACTTAGTTTGTTTAAAAATATAGGCATTCTCATCAAGATCCTTTGTTTATTACTGTCTTTCTTTCTTTTGAAGACCATCAAAGTAGAAACTTGAGATGTGCTCCCTGGAAGGAATTCTCTAATTTCATGAAGTGGTCCATTCCTGCCTTTCTTTATTTCCTGGATAATTTGATCGTCTTCTATGTCATTTCCTACCTTCAGCCTGTAAGTAAATATGATAGAAAATAGCGTTGGAAAAATACAAAGAAATGAATCCCAGAACTAATATTTTTTATCATTTTCATTGTCAGTGTTAGTTTCTCTTTGCCCCCAGTGGTTTTCCTGAGATTGGACCCGAATCATCTGAATATGGAATTACCAATCTGCCTGCCACATTCTCTCACTCTTAAAGGTTGCTGTAGAAAGCTGTGCTGACTAGCAGAAGTTGCTCACTGGCCAGTGAATGTAGAGCCATCTCTCTGTGTGTAACCTTAGTCTGCCTCTTTGCTGAGCCATCCTGTGGTCACCAACCTCTGTTAACTTCAGCATTCACTATCTCCAAACAGATTTCCATTACTGACTCAGAAAATCATATACTCAGAGCCCTATTCTTTCCTATACCTGCTTTAATGTACTATATGTATTTTTTATATATATATTTTTTCATATTAGTCCTATCATTTAACCCACAAGTTCTTTAAGGGTAGAAAATACATTCTCCCAGCTATAAATGCTATCTACAACTAATTATACTAGGGATGTTTCTCATCTCTCTTGGCATCCTCCTTCCCAACTGAGAAATCCATTTGTAATTGGGATTAAAATTTGGTCTTCTGATTTTACTTTTACAAACTAAGTTTGGGGCATGTGTTTATTTTCCCATAATATTTTATAAAATGAAGATTTCTATTGCCATTGTTGCCAAAATGTGTTTTAAGTTTCTTTAAATAAAATATTCAGGCATTTTGATGATAAATAGGATTTTTATAGGCACAGGTTCTCTATGAAAAGCCTCTTAAATATAGCCAAATCACTTTGAGAGTGGGACAAGGAGAGATCAGTAGAGCACTAAGTAGAAAACAGGAATTTGATTCTTTTGCACAATTTAGAAGCTGTTTAATTAGGCAACCCCCAACTACTGTGTCAGTTGCCCATCTGTGAAATAGAGTAACGTTACCATACTAACTCTAAGATTGGAGGAACCTGGGCCAGGTGATCCCCTGAAATTCCTTTCAGCTGTGTCATCCATTCATTAGCAAGTATTTTGAATGCTAGAATGTGTTCTGTCTTACATTCTTCCCGGTTGTTTTTCAGATCTAAGAATTCTCATACCCAGCAACATAATTATTTGTATCAATGAGTACATAGTATTGTATTTTATTGAGCTTAGCTTCAAACTTATATCCCTTTTCTCTGTCCTCAATATGAAAGCAAAATTGCAGCTTCCTTGTTCTTCTAGTTAATTGCTTTGCTCTTCCTTCCTGATTGTGCACAACCACAAATATTACAAAATCAGTCACATGGCATATTCTGTATATTGCTGTGCCCCAAGTCTAGTTGGAAAGAATTAAATAGAGATGCTTGGAAGTTTGGGGGCAAAGAGCTCTGGTGTTTTGTTTATTCTGTGCTCTTGCATGGAAAGCAGTTTCAGAATTCATCAGGGCAGCCAGGTGCTTGGTTAGGGATCTGCACCATAACTGTAATTAATCAGAGCCACTGACTGTTCCCTCTTACCAGCCACTACTTTCCTCAGCAGCTCTTACTCTTTTCCTACCAGGGGTTCATAAACATTCGTCTCCAGAGGACACTGAGAAATCCTTAAAACAGCGCTTTCCATAAAAAATTCAGTAGAATTAAAACTATTATATTTTTGCATTTGTTCTATTAGATTTTTTAAATTTTTATTGGTTTTTATTGGATTTATTCTTATTTCTTTAATTCACCTACATGTTAGCTGTGTTTGCTGGTTATATAAGACTACTGAAAAATACTCCTTGGAGTTCAGTCATCCTAAACCGACAGCAAGGAGAAAAGCAGAGTGAAGTAAACAAGATTTGTTTTTAAAAGTCGTTAATATTGTGAGATCCAGTCATGGGGAGCAATGATGAAGTTTCATACTTCTGAGCCAAAATATATACATGTTCAGATTAATATTATTGTCTCTGAATATGACTGAATTCATGAGAAGAGACTTTTATGAAATCTGGCTAACACATTTCTAAGTGTTGAAAACAATGTGAATAAATGAAAGGACAATCAAATTCAAGTTTGGTATTGAATCACTGGTCCTGAATCACTGCAGTTGAGCCAGGAGAACTGATTGAATTCTTAGAATAGTAAAGATGCTTAAAAATCTATACTTCAATTTTCTTACTGTATAAAGGGGCCTAACAGTACATGCCTTCCCTCCACCCCTGGAAGTAGTGTGAAAAGTCTCTAAAGTATTTGAAGAGCTTGAAACAGTATGCTTCATAGGCAAGGTAGCTGTTATTTCTAGGCCTGAACATTTAGAGTTTCTAAGCATTTCCAGATCTGCATATACGGATTGTTTACAGAGGCATTTGCTGAATTTAAGGACGTTTTCAAAGCCTATACAATAATTTGGTCATATCTGCATACATTTAACAACCAATAAAAATGGAATTTAATCCTCTAGTGAAATAGCTGCCCTAATAACCCCTCAGGTTTTTTTTTACCAAAAAGCTTTTTTTGTCAGGTGAACCAGTGAGCTGGGAGATTTCTGAGGTCACTACTTTGTTTGGATTGTAACTCTATCTTCTCCTTCTTTCTAGGCCATGGCTGTTATCTTCTCAAATTTTAGCATTATAACAACAGCTCTTCTATTCAGGATAGTGCTGAAGTAAGTAACTTGCTCTGAAAGCATATATCATACTTTAAAATGGCACAGCCTTATTTCAGATGATATACCCAGAGCACTGAGCCCTCTGAATCCCAGGGCCGGGATTTTATTCCTAACTGGCTTTGTTTTTTGGACAAATTGTTTAACCCATCCAAAAAGCAGCTCCAGTACTGCTGGCCCATCTAAATCTTTGCAACTAGATATATGAAAAGTTTTTTCTTAGCATCTCAAAAAAAAATAATAAATAAATAATTGACCAGCTTATTTTAATTTTTAGTGCCAAATTAAAGAATTCATGCGCGCTTTTTTTTTCCCCCAGAATCTCTGTATTTTACTAGGGAACCAAGAAGTTCCTAAATATTGTTAATGCATTTGTTATTTGTAGTTTCGAGAGGATGAAGAGTGGCAAATTCGTTATTAAACTGTTTGTTTGAAACGAGTACATGATTTAAGCTCTGATTGGCAGAGGATTTGCCTGTGGAATCTAGTGAAAATCACAATTAATAAGAATGATAGATTTTTAAATTTTGAAAAATGCTGTCATCAGTGTTTCCTTTCTCCAGGAAGATCTTTGAATAAAATAAACATTTGTAAGTAAACAGGCTCTGCTGCCTAGCACAGACCAGACTGTTCTAAGGTGTAATGGGATCTGGGTATTAACTCCAGTTTGTTACTTGATGATGATAAAAATAAAATTAACTTCTTGTTATATTTGTTGTGATTTTCTTTTTTCTTTTGCATTCACTTCCCCTTTTAATTTCTTATTTCTCAATGTGCCATGTCATAGTATGTGCTTTCATAATTTACGTGTACAACAGGGTGAGTGGCTTAGTACATATGCACTCAGTAAATATTTGTTGAATCCATGGTGCGTTCAGTACATTACTTATATGGAGTTCTTGAAAGACTTTCTAATACCCTGAGGAAAGCATTCAATTTAACAGCTCATGTGAGAGATGAGGAAAAAGAACATGAACATTACATTTCGTCCAGGTTAAAAGTTAGAGTGCACTGAAATTTGCTTTTGCATCAGGTTCTTCATTTGGTTTCTGAGTTGTGACAATAATTTAACTAGCAAGTTAAAGAATGCTAATTCCAAAAATGTTTTGAAGTCTTTAAAATCAACATAAAAGTTACTTTATAGGATAAAAAATTGACTTCTGAGAAATTTTATATAAACAGTAATATCTTTATATTGATTTCTGGGTAAAATTGGAGGTACATGTCCACAGAGGAATAAAATTTTCCCTGCCACATAATAAAAGTTTCATTATTTGATAAGGAAGTCTCACAAAGGGTCTCAAAAACAAGTTTTTTATTTTTAAGTAAAATTTTTTTTTTCCCGTGAAATGACATTTACGGCTACACGTGGTATTATACTTACATAATGCAATACATAGGTATTGTGTCAAAATTACATCAAGTTAAAATTGAATTTGCGAACGCAAAAATGTATAAAATATATATTGCTAGGCTTGGAATTGGCCCATAGCTCTAGTTGTGCCCTTAATTGTGTATGGTATTTTTTTAATTTTTGTTTGTTCATCTGTTTTAATTTACTCCAAAGCATGAGCTGTGGCGCAGAGGTCAAGCTGAGGGACCACTCAGAAAGGCCATATCCAGGGCTGGCCTGACGGGTTTGCAGGCGACAGGGCGGGTAGGCTTTCAGCTGGACAGTGAGAAGATAACCCAGTAAGGACTCCTTAGGGCCAAGGGCTGGTCCAAGGGCCAACCTGAGGGCCTTTCCCCTAACTAGACTTAATCCCACAACAACCCCAGGAGGCAGGAGTTACAGTCCCTCTTCATCAGTAGTCATCCCAAGCTGAGTCTGAGCCGACAGCACAGAGCTACCAGCATTTAGGTGGCTTTGACCAGAGGGGAGGGAGTATGTGGGGCAGCAGGGTTAGAGGCAGAGAGACCAACCCAAAGTGAACTGCCCCTGTCAGGGGTAGAGAGAGAGCTAGCATGTGGGCAGAGATGGCCCTCTTAAAAATTTTAAGCACTTAACTATTTGTATTAAGAAAGTTAGCTCTTAGTGTAACCAAATCTAATTACACTATAAACATAAAATGTTTGATTTTAATACTATTAATTATAACATTATGCTGTTGCTAGTTTTAATAATAACTAATGTTACGAACTGAAGTTCCAAAAAACCTTTTCACTAATTTTACCTCTTAATATTCAGAGCAGTAATATTCTTAGACATGTATTTGCTTTGTTGTTAGTATCCCTCTGTTTTGAATCCTTCAAGGTTAATTAAGCAGACAATGAAATCACTGTTTGTATTGCTTTTGCAGGCACTAATTTAGCTCCTGGAGGGGGTTTTAATTTGACTGATTCACAAATCAGCACTGGAGCTACTCTTAATATTGCTAAAAGGATATATCTACTACTGTCTTTATGAGAATGTCTTCCAAGTACTGTATTATTTATTACATTTTTCTTTTTTTAAATTGTGTATTTTTTATTACATTTTAAGTCAATTTTGTTCTATTTTGATCTTTTTGTCATTGGTGGCATATGTTGTTTGGTTTTCCGTATTCAGTCTACTCTTTGTGAACCATTTAACGTTCTTTTGCCGTTCGTTAGCAATAAAATTTTGACCCAGGAGTAGCAGCTTGAGTCTTACTACATATTCTTAATGTGTTTGCCATAAATAACTCATTTTACATATAAAATTTTTAAAATTTAAATTCAGTTAATTAACATATAGTGCATTATTAGTTTCAGAGGTAGAGTTCAAGTTGTATATAATACCCAGTGCTCGTTATATCATGTACTCTCCTTAATGTCCATTACCCTGTTAGGCCATCCCCCCAACCCCCTACATTTAGAATATTAAAACTGTTGTCTTATACTTGACTCTAGCAGAGCCATCAAATACCTTTCTCATACAGATAAAGAGTATAAAGCTACACAGGTAAGAAAAAAAGTCCAGTGACTAAAGCAAGAATTAGTTGGAAGTATTTGAAAGTGGTAAAAAGAAAAATAGCACCAATCAAATGCCTTACTGGATGTTCTAGAGAAACCCCATGTGAATGTGTAGATTGGTTTTTCGAAGTGTAGCCACTGGTCCACAGTGGAAACTGGTGGCAGACATTATGCCTCAGAGCCTTACTGGTTTGCTCTTAAGGCTTGGCAAATTTGTATTATCTTGTTTAATTAGATTTTAGGAAAAGTAGTCTCAACCTGAACATAGAGATCTGGGAGAAAAAGATAACCAAACTTTTATCTAAAAAATGTGTATAAATTTCTCTGATATCTTCAAAAGGAAGCTGTTGAGAAAAAAACAATCAGTGAAAAACATTTTGACACATGAGGGTGTCTTAGAAGAAAAAAAGTGCACCTCACTGGTACAAGCATTTCTTCAAAATAATTCACTTGATAATTCTTTTTTATAATTTCCTGTTATAAATATGCCACTGGTCACTTTCTGTGTAATTAAGAAATGTTTTTTGTACAATTTTTTTTTAAGTCCTGTGTCTTTCCACTTAATTTTATTTTCATGTTCTGCTCTGTTTTACTACAACAAAGTATGGTAGAGGTGCTCTTATCTGATGCAATTTGGACTTCATTGTTATTGGGAAAACTCAGAGTGGTGAATCATTTTAAAGAAAAACCCATACTTTAAACAGCTTAAGATGTGTAAATGTCCATTCACCAGTGTTTTGAAGAGCTCAGGCCTTTCCTTTGAAATGTGTGGGATTTGCTGATAAGAAGTCTTTTTTTGGCTTTGTTCTTGAAGCTACATTGATTATGCATCATGCTTGCTTTCTGATTTTAGTTTCTTAAAGTAGAGTTAGTTCTTAAAAATACTTTTAAAGTAGATTATTATAGATTTTTGTTATTTATTTCCTAATCTTATAATTAGCTCCTCTGTACCCAGTTTGAGTAATTTGCCTTTAATTAATCTTCCAGAGCTTTCAACTTTTCATAAAAAAGCAACCCTTTTCTTCTGCTCATAATTTGTCATTTATGTAATCATTAAATATCTAATTACAATAATGAAGTCACCTGGCAAACACACAGTTAGGAACAGAGACTCTTTGTGAGCAAGAATTCATTTGGAAGCAGAAGCCCTGAGGTAGAGTGTCCTAGCGGTAAGCGTTCAGCTCTGATCCGCAATCCAAATGATTTGTTTACTGGGGCAGTAGAGAGATCAGTTAGGTGAATTTCTACTGTTGTATTCATGAAACTGTGAGAAGCAAACTCATGCACAGTCATTTATAAGAGCACCTATCCTCAGCTGACTTTATGGGATAATTTATTTAGCTTTATTTTCTTTGCTGAAAATCTGCCATTTCCAGCCTATCCCCTTAATAACATTTACCTTCTAGAACATTACCTTGAATGAGCAATATTTTCAGTGGTACCGATTAACTTGTTTAAGGGTTTGTTTAATTAGGATCTTTTTTTCTCAATGTCAGTGGAAAAACTATAGCTGTTGGGATTGAAAACTTTTAAAGGAATTATAGATTATATTATATAGAATTAAAATATATATTTGCCTTGATGTCCAATAATCTGTTATATAATGATTTTTATAAATAGGGCATATCTATCTTTTCTGAGTCCAATCAATTTACTTTCTACCACTTGCTGTGTACCATCTATACCTTGAGAAACTTATGAGATTAGTACACAGTTTCTGACTTTGTGGTTTAGGGCTATGCTAGAGTCATAACTAAGTGCTAGATCTGGATATTTTAAAGTACATACATGAGAAGACATGATAGTGTGCACATGTGTGCTGCTATCTAGGCTGGTCTGTGCACATACCAGTTTCAATTAATGAAGCTCTATGGAAGCATTGGTGAAATCAGACACCTGTTCCTATGTATGCACCTTGGGAATTCATTATACTTGAACACTGTACTTAAGAGGTGCATAGGTCCAAAAGGAAGACATTCAAACCATGGCTCAGATCCTTTCCTCTCCCTTCTCCTTTCCTTTGCTTCTTTCTTCCCCTCCCCTCCCCTTCCCTCCGCTCCCCTCCCCTCCCCCACCTTCCTCTCTCCCTCTCTCTCTCTCTCTCTCTTTCTTTCTTTCTTGATTTCATTTGAGAGAGAGAGAAAGGGAGAGCACAGAGTGAGAGGGAGAAACAGACTCCTGCTGCACAGAGAGCCGGATGCAGGACCAGATCCCAGGACCCCAGGACCAGATCACAACCTGAGCCTAAGGCAGCCATTTAACTGACTTGAGTCACACAGGCTCTCCACCTTCCTTGCTCTTTCATAAATATGTGACCTTAGGGAAGTCTGTTAACCTCTCAGAGCACTGTTTCCTTCCTTACAAGAGAAACTGACCCATAGTAGGTGTCCAGTAAACGCTCCAAAGTTCTTATAAATTCCATTTCTTACCTGTTGCTTTACACTTACTTATTTGTTTATATGTCTGTGTGTGTGTGCGTGTGTGCATGTGTGTTCCCTCTTCATCTAACTAATTGATCTTTAAACTTGAAGATTCTGTTCCCCTTCAGATCTCCGTATCTACCCCAACCTGAATCAGCTGCCCCTCACCCTAGTCAACATTGTACATTCTTACTCTCTTTGTATAGTCTCCTCCCTCTCCCTGGATATATTGGCAAATGCCATTTCACCTGGCAAATGTCAGTTTATTTTTCATCTTTCACCTTGAGTGTTATTTTTTCTTTGAAACAATATCTGACTCCACTTACAGACTCAAGGTTCCCTTCCTTTTTGTGCCTCAGTTGTTCTGTGTATCACCTGTCACACATTATGTTTTGCATTGTTTAGTTTCAAGGCTCTTCCCTTATTAAAGTGTAAATTCCTTGGAGATGGAGATCAAGTCTTATCTCCCAGGCTTATAGTAGCCTGGCACACCGTAGCTGCTTATTTAAATGTCTGTTGGACTGAAGAATCCACAAAACAGATTGACAATAAAGCATGTCTTCTTTTCTTTTTAATGTTATCTCTTTTTTTAAATTAACATGTAATGTATTATTTGTTTCAGGGGTACACGTTTGTGATTTCAGTCTTAATTCATAGTGCTCACCATAGCACATACCCTTCCCAATGTCCATCACCCAGCCATCCCATCCCCCCGCCCCCCTGCACTCCAGCAACCCTCAGTTTATTTCCTGAGTTGAGCAGTCTCTTATGGTTTGTCTCCTTCTCTGGTTTTATCTTGTTTCATTTTTCCTTCCCTTCCCCTATGATTCCTCTGTCTTGTTTCTCAAATTCCTCATGTCAGTGAGATCATGTGATACTGTCTTTCTCTGACTGACTTCACTTAGCATAATACCCTCTAGTTCCATCCACATCATTGCAAATGGGAAGATTTTGTGGTTTTTGATGGCTGCATAGTATTCCATTGTGTGTGTGTGTACCTATATACACACCACATCTTTATCCATTCATCTGTTGATGGACATCTGGGCTCTTTCCATAGTTTGGCTATTGTGGACATTGCTGCTATAAACATTGGGGAACACGTGCCCCTTCATATCACTACATTTGTATTTTGGGGGTAAATACCCTCTAGTGCAATTGCCGGCTCATAGAGTAGCTCTATTTTCATACAAGTTTGTGGTTAGGCAAAATAAGTAAAGAAATAAAGCATTGTTAAGACTTCATAAACTGAGACTACTAAATTTTTTTTTCCTTACTGTCCCAAACAGTAGTTTACTATAAAATTTTTTATGATTAGGCCACAGATCTAGGAGCAGGCTCCCTCCTTAAATCTTTTTTTGGGTCATGAACACCTTTGAAATTTGACAGCTTTAAAGGGTCTTGTGTGGGCAGGGCCGAGAATTCACCTATATAGAAGATTCCTACTGCAAGGATTCACGGATTTCTATAGCTCCAAATTGAGGAAATCAAGTTGAGACTCTCTGCCATACTTACTTCATAGCAAAGTAAAAATCATTGTTACAAAGGTCTAATCAGTTCTGGAGGTAAAAAGATTTAGTTAAATCTAAAGTTAAAAGGATACTTAACAATGAGAAATGACTGACATTAAGGGACAATCTATTACAAAGGTGAATAAAAATATCACACTTAAGATGCAGAGACACGAACAGGTTTCCTTTGAACTTGAATTGGGAATGCTGGCAAAAACTGGGCACAGTTTATTCTACCAAGTACTTAAGTATCTGCATTTTCAGTAGAAACAGTCACTGTGGGAAAGGAGTTGGGGGGGAGTAGTAGTAAAATCTCGTTTTTCCTCTGAACAGGAGGCATCTAAACTGGATACAATGGGCTTCCCTCCTGATTCTGTTCTTGTCTATTGTGGCCCTCACTGCTGGGACTGAAACTTCACAGCGTAACCTGCCGGGACATGGATTTCATCATGATGCCTTCTTCAGCCCATCCAATGCCTGCCTCCTTTTCAGAAGCGAGTGTCCCAGCACAGGCAACTGCACAGTAAAGGCATGGACTTTCCCTGAAGCTAAGTGGAACACCACAGCCATGGTTTTCAGTCACATCCATCTCGGCTTGGGCCATGTGCTTATTATAGTCCAGTGTTTTATTTCTTCAATGGCCAATATCTATAATGAAAAGATACTGAAGGAAGGGAGCCAGCTGTCTGAAAGCATCTTCATACAGAACAGCAAACTCTATTTCTTTGGCATTCTTTTTAACGGATTGACACTGGGCCTTCAGAGCAGTAACCGTGATCAGATTAAGAACTGCGGGGTCTTCTATGGCCACAATGTGTTTTCAGTTGCTCTCATTTTTGTGACTGCATTCCAGGGTCTCTCAGTGGCTTTTATTCTCAAGTTCCTGGATAACATGTTCCACGTCTTGATGGCCCAGGTCACCACTGTCATCATCACAACAGTGTCTGTCCTGGTCTTTGACTTCAGGCCCTCCCTGCAGTTTTTCTTAGAAGCACCCTCAGTTCTTCTCTCCATATTTATTTACAAAGCCAGCAAGCCTCCAGGTCTGGAGTACACACCTAGGCAAGAAAGAGTCCGGGATCTAAGCGGCAGTCTTTGGGAGCGCTCCAGTGGGGTAAGTTTGTCAGGATACTGCCTTTTGCCTGTTCTTCCCAAATTCAGCACACGGTTATACAAGAAAAGAAATTGGTCACTTGCTCATTTTTCAAGGGGTGTTTTGGATTTCTGTGACTTTTAAAAATTATTCAACAAATGTTCACTGGACTTAGGTGTGCAAGGGCTTGTGAGAATGCTGTAAGGGTCAAGAAAAAGTATAAATCACAGTCTTGAGGACTTTATGTGTTAGTTGTATCTTAGAATGTTCTAGTGTCACAAAGCTGGGAGATGTGCCACAGGTTATCTTCTCCAGTCTTTATAGGTTGGCAGATGAATAAACAGAGTCAGATTTATAAGTGGATTATAGATGGTACATTATAGGTTGGCAGATGAATAGACAGAGTCAGATCTATAAGTGGATTATAGATGGTACATTAAAAAAAAAAAAAGCTATTCTAAACCCTTGAGGCCTGACTCCTAGTCCATAAGAAAAGTTGGTCTTTGACATTAGTTGCATCTTGTTAAATCTAAGTGGAAGTCCTGCCTCCTTGATTTTCCCTGGGTTATTCATGAACCTCAATGTACCAGAAGGGCAGGCCTTATCTTGTTAAGGTGATTTTCAAAAGGATCTTCATAAGTAAGAGAAAAATATATTCTAGTATTCTGCCAGTTGCTTATAATTCTTCTAGGAAGATCTGTCAGTCATGGTATTAGCAGATTAATAATGGTCTTTTGGAGATTGAAGTCAGGAGTTAAGTATATATTTAAAGGACGAAATAAGCTCCTCTAACTTTAAATTTACGGTTTTTATGAACACACAAAATATTAAGTACTTCACAAAATGAACATTTTACTCTCTGGGAAAATAATCTCTTGCCTATTAGTTTGTGGTGGAGCTTTCAGCAGTATAATGTCTCTGAAGTAGTGACATAACAGACTCTTAAGATGAAAAAATTAGAAGGATGGGTCCCAAATGCCCTGACCTCAGCCAGAGTACAGTTCCAAAAGTCCTGTATTCTTTTCCAATGGCCCAATAACACCGCTTGCCTTACTTTTTAGGTAAAATTTACCGATTTTAGGTAAGGGCCTAGTTCATACTTATTTCTCCAACCACTAGCTGTTTCCCTTCAAGACCAGCAGAGGGTGCTCCATACTGCGTTCCAGTTAGTTTTGAAA
Organism: Mustela erminea; assembly: GCF_009829155.1. Lineage (NCBI taxonomy): Eukaryota > Metazoa > Chordata > Mammalia > Carnivora > Mustelidae > Mustela > Mustela erminea. Next base: position 161,245,062 of record NC_045614.1, on the reverse strand, counting down.
TTCAAGTACTGAGATGCAGGTAGATCTTTTGTGATCTCATTATGTGTCTAAAATTAGCTTTCCAAGAACATAAGTATTTATCTAATTTCATTTGACTAGATTATAGTCATGGTTTAATGAAATAAACTAGTAATAATAATAAATAAATAGTAATCATTACAAATGCTACATTCCTAGTATTTTAAGTAATTACTGATTTCATATTTCCTTTTAGGATGGAGAAGAACTGGAAAGACTTACCAAACCAAAAAGTGATATTGAGTCAGATGAAGATACTTTCTAATTGGTATCCAAATGACTGGCAGCTCTCAAAAACCTTATTTTCGCATTTTCAGCATGTGTCATATTTATCTTTTCACTTTGATAAACAGGAACATTTCTAAAGCATAATACTCTTTGCATATATCCAACCACTCCCTAAACAGTTCCATCCAAGGCTTAGAGTACCCAAAGGCTAAAATGTTCTACAGAACTGACATGGGAGTAATAGTATGGAGACTGCATTAATGGTACTTGGTAAGTCGACAAGACACATTCCCAAGTTATTTTCCTTGTCTTCCAAGGTTCCAAAAAACTTGAAATAATCACTTTGGCTGTACCCTATAAATACACAAATAGTGATCAGTTTGCCATATATTAATAATTATGTAATTTCATTCTGCATGCTAAAGTCTTCTTGTATGTATTATTATAAATATCACCTAGGTTGTCCCTTGAATTCTGAAGCCCTGGAAATACTCACTTTGCAGTTAAAAAGCAATGTGACTCTTTCTGAAAAGTTTGGTGGAAGGATCTTACCATCTGGACCAACACTGATTTGAGGGGAGTGTAGTTTGTACCAAATGTTTTTCCAAAGAAGCAATTTTTCAGAAAGAAAATGGTAGAATTTTTATTTTTAGAAATTCCTAGGGAATTTGAATTTAGTGATTATCTTTTGATGTTTTTCTACACAAGTAAGCTTCAGTTTACATAAAAGTTGGTTCCCAATTACCACAATTCTCACTTGGATTTTAAATCACTTTAAAGAAGCCATGGTGGATTTTTTCCTTCCTTGGTTTGGCCTCATTACTCTTGGATTATTAGATTTTAGAGAACCAATGAACCATTTCATTATATTAGTTATTAATTATAACTTATATAACTTGTTATATATATTACTGTCATACCCTATACCTAGGAATTGAGACATTGGCTTCAGAATCATAACAGACTATCAGTAAGACTGATGCCTGAGAGTTCCTTTTAAAAGGGTCACTTTGCAAACAAATGACTTTCACTGAAATGTGAATGGTATTACTCAGAAACAAGGAAACATCTTAATAAATAAAGTACTACCGTAATAATATTGACAGTACAAGTGCATGATATTTTTTGAGATATTTTTGCATGCAGCTAATTGAATGTGAGGTAGATAAGTCAGGTGATAGATAATTTAAAAGTGAGAAAACAGAAGTGACTTGCCCAAGGTCATGCAGCTGGATGGTGATAGGACAAGCCTAGCTCATAGGCCCGCATGTTTACAGAGCATTACACTGTAGATGTGAACTTTAAGGTGTCATTTTCATGCAGTCTGTACATCTCTTCTTTCTCCTAATTTTCATACAATGAACATGTGATAATACTGTGAATAATCCATCTGTGATATCTGGAATAATATGGCAGGCAAGAATTGGTGAAAATGTATAAATAAAATAATTATTAAACCTGTACCTTGAGTTTTCACTGTCATGTGAGGTGGGACATGGAGTTCTTTTTATTTTCATCTCAAAAAATGGAGTGAGACAAGAAATCCAAACAATTTGTAAAACTTTTTTTTCCATAGATCTTGACTTCTGAGAATAGCAAAACTGAGAATTCATCTTATCATAGGTGTACCTCTCCATGTTGTGAACAAGGGAGATTATGTCATTATGGCTATTCATTTTAAAGGTAAGGAAATCAGGTATAGAAAGACCTCACTTTGGGGCATCTGGGTGGCTCAGTGGGTTAAGCCTCTGCATTTGACTCAGGTCATGATCTCAGGGTCCTGGGATGGAGTCCTGCATCGGACTCTCTGCTCAGCGGGGAGTCTGCTTCCCCCCCACACTCTCTGCCTGCCTCTCCGTCTACTTGTGATCTCTCTCTCTCTCTGTCAAATAAACAAATAAAATATTAAAAAAAATAAAGACTTCACTTTTAGAAAATACATAAATATACCTACCTTGTGGAATAGAAAAAATTACAACAATATCATTGACAAAGGTATTGCCTACATTAAATACATTACATTAAATAGGAGATTTCACCGGTTCACAGAGCTTGATTTTCTTACTTACAACAACTTTATTTGTAATTACAGCTTTACTTGCATTAACGGACCGATTAATAGGATACAGAAGGATGGAACTAAGATGTGAAGTTCCAGTGTGGATGCACTGTAGTACTTTGTGGGCACTAATGGTTTAAAAGGAGAATCACTAGAAGGTGAGAGGTCCAGAAACCATAGCTTATCGTCCCAAGTGCTCTTGGCGCCAAGTGTATAATCTGGGGAGAAGAGTAATTGTCACGTGGAAAAAGTAGTCTTTCCTACTCTATAAAGAACCAAATTACAGTGAAAGTAATAGGGTGACGGTTATTCTTTCCTTATAAGCAAGATGCTTCTAACAAATGATCCTTTTCAACAGTAGAAAAGGTCCTGAAGAGTGGTGGGGAGTAGTAGTGAGTTCTCAATCGCTGAAATTTTCAGGGAGAGATTGTACCATCAAGATGTTTTAGAAGATGTTCTTTCATTGGTGTAGAAGCTGACCTAAATCGTTTCTGAAGTCCCTTCCTGTTTTTCACTGCTCTTCTAAGCAGTTAGGACCTACAACTGATGTGGTGAATCTGCTAGCTTCATAATTTCTGAATAGCCTTTGGTTGGACCACAAGTGTGGCCTCCAGTGACCTGATTCCAGCTCTGTCACAGTCTCCAGGACCAAACTTAGGTCCCGCAGTGTGCCTAATCCTGAGGCGTAGCAGGACGTGGATGCTGCCTGTAGAGGGAAAGATGGTCTAGACCCAGGATCCCAAATACTTGGCCAACTGTGTCCTGCTTCTGTAGGTTTTCATGGTCCACAAGCAGAGGAGACTCCCAGCCAGAGTCCTGTGTTTACAGCTCTAAGGCTCGCCTCTCCATCCCCATGTGGATGTTCTGTTGCATGTTAGTCCCATTGCTGCCTAATCTAGCTGGACTTGACTGTGGAGCTGCAGGGAACCCCTGCACTTTTGCGAACAGCCCAACAGGCTTGACATGACACAATCCAGGTCCTCCTCGGCTCCTTTCCTTTCAGTAAGTCCTGATATTTCCCACCAACTCTTACCACTCCACTGTGGAGAAGAGACAGAGAAAGCCAAACTCAAAGGAAAGACAGTGGCTTTCCTTCTCTAACACTTAAAGCTGACTTTATGAAATGGAATAATATATATTCCTCTTTTAAGAGAAAAAAAAAAGTGTTTTCCTCACAGATCTCAGTGCTGGCCTTTTTCTCCTTCACTGTTATTTAAACTCATCAAACATGAAGTATAAACTTCCTTGCTTATAGTTTTTATATGAAAACCAAAACACATTTGCAAATTAGAATAGAAATACAGCTATAAAAGCAATTAACTTCTGATTCAAATACAAATATAGTGAGCATGTGTTGTTTTGCTCAAATAAAATCACAATAAATCCCTTAACAGACCTGCAGAACATTTGCCCTCGCTTGCTATTTTATGTGCTTTAAGCACCATCCTGTCTCTGCCAAGATGACTGAAACTTGCTGACATTGCTAGTAATGCATTTAATCCTGCTGGGATTTATCAGCCCACATCCCTGACAATCCCGTACGGATGTGGTGTGGGTCAAGCTGCCAACTCCCACTGGCCTTGGTGCCTGGGAAAGATTTTTAAAACGTCAGCTTTATGTGTTCCCTAAAGTTCTGAAAGAACTCTCCAATAAAATTACCAAGGCTTGGTACTTTTTGAGTCCCCTTTTCCCCCTAGAACATTCTCTACTTATTCCTTGTCCTCCTCTGGGTCCTCTCTGTCACTTCGATTTTGCTAAAAAATCATCCAGATATTCAAATTTATTTGTGCAGTAATTTTTGAATCATTCTCAAAGTTATTTTAATTTCTCCTGTTACTATAATTCTATTTTCTTAATGCTGTGTATGAACGGTTTCTCTATTCCTTTTAAAATAAGTTAATAAGCAGTTTCTGATTTTTATTTTATTGGCCTTTTGTGTTCCATTTTTCTAAGATTTGTCTTATGTTCTTCTTCCATCTTATGTACTTGAAATACATTTGTTTCCTTTCTTGTTTGTTAATGAACATTTTTGTAACCAGTAGGAATGTTTCCTGGAATCACGCCGATCCCCCAAGACTTTAAAATATGATGGTATCACTATTTTCTAACTAATCTGTTTTGAGTCAAAGACTGTGATATTGAGGCTTTTATTCATACTTTTGTTAATTTTTGCTTTTCATACACCTGATTAGAAAATGAGATCTTATTCTTTCTGTTGTTTGCATATTTTTATTGCATAATTTATCGTTTGGCTGGTCCTTTAATATGCAATAAATTTTTTGAGAAAATTGATATTGGTTTGACATTTTGAACCATTTTGAACCATTGGTTTGACATTTTGAGTCTGAAAGTTCCTTGCAATATTTGACACTTATTCTACTTAACTTTCTAATCTGTTTCATCACCAGTAATTACTTTTACATTTAAAAAAGCAAATTTAGAACCTTATTTATAGATTTATCAATTTGAAAAATTAAAATACAATCATTGACTCCTTTCACCCAGTTTTTCCTAATAAACTTGAGAATTTTATCCCGGTCTGCTATATGGTATTTTGTCTACTCTAAGACTCCTCTATGTTTTCACATTACCATCTCTGTAACTGGAATGCCTTAAGCAATGGTAGGTTAAAATAGCTACTGTCTTGTGGCCTAATGATGAAGTTGTCTTTGCTTGCATGTGCAGGCATTTGGTGTGACTGGACAAAGTTTCAGTCAACAAGCCACTTTAAAACCATTTGAAGAGAGGGGTGCCTGGGTGGCTCAGTCGGTTTGGTATCAACACTTGATTTTAACTAAGGTCATGATCTCAGTGTTGTGAGAGCAAGCCTGGTGTAGGGCTCTGTGCTGGGCGTGGAGCTCATTAAGATTCTCTCTCTCCCTCTGCAACCCCCGCACCCCCCTAAAAAAAAATCAAACCATTTGAGGAGAGGGTAAGAGTCCTGGTTGTTGTCTGAAAAATCTTCCAATGAGACCTCCTGGTAAGATCAGGAACATGCCAGGATTACATTTTACAAAATGGGTGTCAATAGCTTGAAAGTTTTTGAAAACTCTGGAGACAGAGAAACTGAAGAAATCCTACATCATCAGTTCTTTCAAGGGCCCAGAGAACTCTGGAAAACCTCAAATATCTGTAGCTCTCTGTCAGGAAGTGACTTAAAAGATTTTAGGCTCAAAATGGGAAGATGTTTTAGAAATAGCTTAATTAATTTATTTAAGTTTCAGTTTCCCTTTTTATATAACCAGAAAATGGTACATATGTCTTTAAGAGCTCTTTAAAGAAATGTAAAGTAAAAATTCTAAGTCATGAAAAGTAATATGTTTCATTGACAGTGTGTTCTCTTGTGGGGCATAAAATAGTGATTGATTCCTTTTGAAATTAAGGTCATAGGCATGGTGAAATTTGGAGGTTCATTCAATTTTTTTTTTTTTAAGATTTTTTATTTATTTGACAGACAGCGATCACAAGCAGAGCAGAGAGCCTGATGTGGGGCTCAATCCCAGGACTCTGGGATCATGACCTGAGCTGAAGGCAGAGGCTTAACCCACTGAGCCACCCAGGTGCCCCCATTCAATTTTTTTGTTGTTGTTTTGTACCTTTTGTTTAAACAATTAATAGTATTCCCAATTATCACAGCTAATTAAGCTTAATTTGTTCATGACATAATTTCCTCATTCATAACTTTTTAATGCTAAGTTATCTCTCAGCTGGAAGCTGCCACGAAATAGATTTTTCTCTTCTGAAAGGCCTTTTGACTATACACTCCCTGAGGTTTGGGTTGTTTATTTCTTTTAGCATCTAGCAATTATTTACTAACAGCACTTTTTCTAGTCACATTGCTCAAATAAGAATTACATTTTTTTATTACTTTCTATACTCATTTAACATAAATAGCATCTTGTCTGGAAAATATTTGAGTCACCCTCTTTTACTATCAGAAATCTCTTTTTTATCATTTAGTGTTGCAAGAAGTTAAATGTTTCTTTCCCTGCTATTTTATTGTGTGTGGATGTGTGTTTGTGTATTTTTTTCTTCCTTTTATAGGTGAGCTGTTTTCTAAGCCTAAGTGATTGAATGTCTGTTGTATGGGTCCTTTCTTTAAGGTTTCTGTGTACTCATTTTTAAACTAAGTTTAACACTCTGAGTCAAATATTTGCCACAAAACGGCATAGGTAGAATCTCCTTTGCCTGATTGCTCTTTACCTGAATTCTAGGAAGCCAGGACTGTAGAAAATTATAATGAGGGAATTTTGTAGATGATACACTCCTTCTATATTGGTTGAAACTTCTGCTTTTAGGGCTAGATCCACAAATACGGGGGCAAACAGTCTCCTATCTGTGAGAAGGAGGTGTCATTTGAGTTCTGGCTTATTTCTCTATTGTAGGTGGTACGTCCTACTTTGGTTAAGAAGTCAGGTTAAGCAAAATGCCTTGAAAGTAGCACATAAATTTTCCCTACAGCTGTTAAATTTAATGCTAGAATTTTTATATCATATACTTCTATATCATATAATATTTTATATATTATATTTAATACCCTATTTACATCTACTATGCTATATAAAATGCTATATTTTGTATATTTTTATATATACACATATACATATACAAATACATACTTAAATATCTATAGACACATGCATACATACATATACACATACACACACCACCCTGCAAAGATTTCCCAAGTTCCTATATTTGAAAGGACTCACCAGACTCCACAGAGTACACTCACTTTTATTTAAAGGCCAAGGATACAGTGCAATAAGAAAAGGAGAGCGTAGACATTGGTGGTCCAAGAGAGAGCTCATGACTACGCTCTGTAGGGTTCTCATCTGTTCATACAGCCCACTCTGTCTCCACTGTCTCCTGCCTGAACTGCCAGGATCTGTGTGAGGAATCTTGACTTTGGGAAGCTCAAAGCAGGATTTTCCAGGATTTTTATGCTTCGCTGGCCATGTAATCAGCTGGATTTACTCAATCCTTAGGCCAATTGGAAACCATCATTAAAGAAACTGACCCTAGGGATTACCAGAGTAGTTCCAGACTTTAAAGAGCACATCATAAATCCCACTCCTGTAATCTTGGCTGCGGGTCAAAAACCAGACATCCTTATCTCCCCAGAGATAAAGATGAAGCATTTCTAAGCCTCTCTGTAAACCAGCTCTGTTCTCCATTTATACACCCTCACCTCCAAACCTCCTTCCTCCAATTAGGAAGCTAGGTGAGTCAGAAGGGGCACATTAGGAGGACACAGCCATGTCGCCTATCTTTGGCCTCTCAGACAGCTAGCTGACCCTTGTGTGGGCAATGGACGACAAGTGTATTCCTTATCTTTCTTCCTGCCATGTTTCCCCAAGTTCAGTATAGTAAATAGGTATGCATAACTCAAAGTTCATGCTATAAGAGTAAAGCCATTCTCTAGTTTCGATTTTGATGAAGTTTTCTCCTATAAATTCACTACTTTTTATTCATTTTGGTTATCTCAGGGAATGTGTGGTGTTTACAGGTGAATTAATGCTGCCATCTTCTATAGACAACTTCATATCTAGACAACTTCTAAAATGCGGGAGAGGGAAGAAGTTCCCAGGAGAAGCAGTGCTTGCACTGTGAGTATCCAAAGCCCTTGACCATGGTGACAGGGAGTCAATATAAGGCACTTGTTCACATCATGTGGAGCTTGAAAGGAAGAACAATTTATAAATCTAGGCTCCAAAAGACTGAAGAACTATCACCACTCATCTCTCCTTGGTTCCCTCTGCACCCCTTACCCCCCACATGAGGACCCAATATTGGTTATTCATGCACAGTATTTCAGAATGGTGCATATGACTGTTCTCTACTAGTCTGTGAGCTTCTGTGCAGGGAAAAAAAAATATTTTTTTTGTTTATATTCCTGGTTTCTAGCAGACTACACAGAAAATAGTATAAATACAATGAATGTTTGAGTCATTATATAACTTGAGTCTAATCTATAAGCTAGTGTCTTGGATTAAGAACCAGAATGAGCAGATGGTTCTTTGCATACACAAGGCTTTCAGCTGTTGGGGATCAGGTCTTGCCAAATTTGGCAATATGCCAGCCTCTGCCTACCCTACACTACTTTGGCTCTCTAAAGAGTGCTCATCACAAAGAAGTAAGGTAAAGATTAAAAAGAGGACTGACGGAGACAAATGGCATGACAGTGAGGTCTGCAGAGGAATTTACTCTTTCTCTAACATTTTTGAAAAGTGAGGCTTCTTCTAGGGATTGGCAATCTTCCAGAAGTGGTTTGTTCCCTGCCTCTCTCCTTCAAGGATTTTCCTTTGCATTGTAGATATTCTTGGAAAGCATGGCACCTTTAGCCTATCAGTTATGCCTAATCAATTGTAGCCATCCCTGAGCCAGAATAGGTCATGAGAAAGTGGCTGGAAAAGGGAAAAGGGCCAGAAGAAAGGAAAAGGATCTTGTGGAAGAGATGGAAAGCCAAAGAAAATTTTGTGCAGGGTCAGTTTTAGCTACTTAAAATCACCCTCTCTCTTCACCCTGTCACTATGAGTATCAACCCATAGACTAGAGGAATGGGGAATCACTCTTTTGCTTTCTAGAAGGAACATGCTATTATTTAAGATCTCTTCAGTCTGATCAGGGACGGCCCAGTTTGTCCAATCTTCAGGATATGAGAGAGGTGATGCCTATGGTTGCCACATTAGGAAATTGTGTTAGAGAGCAAGGTTTTGCCTTGTTGGAGAGACTCCATCAGTGTTAAAGATGCTCAGTCTTTGCCAGCCTGAGTGTCCTTGGAAGCTCCAGTCTGGCTCTATGGAGATAATGAAGATTACTGAGTTAGAGGTGATGAGCCCACTGGGTCCAGCCGCAGCAGAGCACCATGCTGGAAAGAAGTTATTCAATACATTTCTCCATTCCCAAAGGAACCTGGAACTGGTGTCTGAACTATGATGTTGCAGAAGATCTGAAGGGACCGAGGAATCTCAAGCGGCAGGCACATGGAAATCAGGGAAAATGCAGCTTTATTATCTATCACCGGCAGGCTCAGCGGGATCCTTTCCCAAAGGCTGAGCACCTGACTGGGTTAGGGGTGAGTTTTTATGGTTACGGTGATGGGGGATGGGAACGGGATGTTTTCGTGGTCTCTCAAGGCCGAATGGCCCCTGCATATGGAAGTATAATCGATGCGGAGAAAAAAAATAAAAAATAAAAAATAAAAAATCTATGCGGAGGCGTCTCAGGAGAGTGGTAAATCATCCCAGGGGACTGTTTCTTTTTCTTTTCTTAATCAAACAGGACAGGCATCTGGTCTTTTTCTTCCGCCTCAGCAGGAGCAATGGAGAGCAGTGGACGGGAAGGGGGGAAAGGGCTGGGCCCCGGGAGTCTCTATCCGCCTTAGTGAAGTCTGGGTTCTCTATGAATTTAGCATTAGTTCAACTAGAGGAAACCTCTGAGTTTAGCATCCTGCTCCCTACAGGTCAAGAAAGAGTCATAAATACCATAGAGTTAGACGATAATTTAGATATCTATTCCTACTCTCTCATTTTGTAGATGCGGAGCTGAGTCCCACAGGTAGAATGACTCATCTCAGGTCATACAGGTCAGTCTGTGGCAGAGTGAGGCCCAGCTCTTTTCCCAAGTCCGGTGGCCATTTTATGACTCCCTTGAATTCCATGACAACTGACCCTTTGCCTCTCACTGTCCTAACTTTGGTTCCTGAGTTCTTAAGAACATGTCCAAAACCAAGAGAAAGTTTGGCATTGGGACATTTGCACCAACTTTGAGAGAACTGAAGAGAAGTAGCATTTAACTGTGCTTCACTTTGTCATGGTGTTAAGAGTACTCATCAGGCACACCCCACTATCTGCACCCCCCAAATCACTAAGTACAGGGCCCCCAAGGTGGAAAAAGAAGGCAAGGAAAGCAATCCTGCAGGGAAAGGGGACTTAGTGGTGGCAGAAAAACAGACAGGGGTTCTTTTCAAGAGGCTTCTCTTCTAGAATTTCCATACATTATTGAACACTGAGATCATCCATCAGTGCTCATCGAGCCATTACTGCCTCTGGTTTTGAGCTGTTTTTATCACCAAGGCTCTAAAAGTTGAGACAGTGTGAACTTCAATGTTAACTCTACTCCAGAAAATGAGACCAACTGGGCTCTACCGATTCCACTGTCTGGACTGCCTGCTTCTGTCTCTGCCTCTGTGGAAGGATCTCTCTGCCCTGTGATTTCTCCAGTGAAAAATAATTCCTGGAAATTCATGAAAGTGAATTGCAACAACTAGCAACTTTGGCCTCCTCAGAGTCTTCCAGATTTCCCTCACTCTCCTGGGTGTTTTCTTTCTACATACTGTAATTCCATAATAATTCTCAAAAACTATGTCTTCTCTGTTGCTGTTGTTTGGAAGGAACATTAAAAAACAAACAATGAGGGGCACCTGGGTGGCTCAGTGGGTTAAAGCCTCTGCCTTCGGCTCAGGTCATGATCCCAGGGTCCTGGGATTGAGTCCCGCATCGGGCTCTCTGCTCAGCGGGGAGCCTGCTTCCTCCTCTCTTTCTCTGCCTGCCTCCCTGCCTACTTGTGATCTCTGTCTGTCAAATAAATAAATAAAATTAAAAAAAAAAAAGATTTAAACAAACAAACAAACAAATAAACAATGAGCAAAAAATACCCAGATTACAAATGACCCGATCTGGACTCCCAGAAGACAGAGATTCAGGTGATCTCATTCTCTAATCCTCCTGTTCAATTTTTCATTCTTTAATCCCCCTGTTTGTACTTTGTGTTTTTCCAGATTACAGGATTTGAGGACATTTACCAATAGCATTTTCCTCTACATGTGTCTCAGTCCCTTTGCTAACTATGGCTTATCTACAGCACGGCAAATGATGATTCATGGCTTCTTGGCTCTACTCACAGGAGGAAAGAGAGTTCAGACACATTGCTAATTATTATTGCAGTGCCAGTGAAAAGTCATCTTGGGTTATGAAAAAGTGTTGTCTTTCTTTGGTTGTGGAAGCTAGAACCTTATTCATATTATTCTGTAAGTAAATTTTCTATTATCTGTTTGGTTTCCTTGGAAGATGAAACTCCCTCATTATTATAGTTCCTGAACTTGAGATTCTTTGGGCCTCTTACTTAGAAATTGTCCCTACATAATTTCAGAAGCAATGGTAATGAAATCCATTTTTTTTTATTGGTGATTTTAAGCTATCCATCACCTTGGTAATCTAAGGGCAATTACATCATCCTGGTTCTCCCACCAGCGCACTTTGTGCAGCTGGTATAGACTGTTCTAAAAAGTGAGATGAAGAAAGCTTCTCATGTTGGAAGGGGGTGAGGATGGGAGCATAATGTACCCAATAAGGGAACTGTGTTCTAAAATCACTTGAACTCTCTGGACCTCAGTTGTCTGTGAAACAGGTAAGAATGAATGTTCTTCATGGAGAACGAAGGGCAAAATGAGGAATTTCTCAAGTTTATTGAGCTACAAATTCCACTTTTACAATATAATTATGTATAACAAAGTCCAGAGGATATAAAAACAAATTTGCGCAAGTATTAAGATAAGTTAAGAGCTAATGTTCACATGTGGCTTGAATGCAGTTATTAATATCTATGCTTGTTAGAGTTAATAACCAATACCAAGATGATCTGGAGAATTAATGATTAATAAGAGGAGCAAAAAAATAAGCAGCCCCATTATCGATAGAGGCTGGCACCATTAGGATGCTAAAGGCCTGGGAATCAGACTGACTGCACAGAGCAAGTTCACAGATATTTGTTGGTAGTATTACTTGGTGTTTGTTTGTTTGTTTGTTGAAAAAAAGAAAAGTAGGAAAGACAGCAGGGAAAGAGGGAGGGAGGAAAGGAGCATATTTAGTTTGAATTGCCATATCCTCTTTTTCAGGGATAAAGATTGTATTTTGCTCTCCAGCTACACTTCTGTCCATTGTAACTCAGTAACATTTACCTCTGAAGACAAAAGAACCCTTGGATATAATCTCATTGTTTGTAGTTCTCTTTTATAAGATGCCAGTATGGTAATAGTTCTATTAATGAGTAAGTAGAGAGGTGCTAGGTGTGAAGGGTCACGTTTTTCCGTGCCAGCAATTCCATGGCACCTGCCAAAATTCCGAAAGTATCATCTCCAGCTGCAGTGCCAGATTCTGGTGATGATGTAGGGATTCCTTTTCCTGGCTCTCTGATCTAGCTCTGAAAAGACAATAAGATAAGAGAAACAGGGCAGGAAATGGTCATGATAGCAAAGCTGGGTTTGGTGCTTTTCCTGACTTTGGTGGCCAATACCACTGGATTCCAATGGTATCAAGCTTTGTGAAAGAAACTCACAATATAAAGCAGAGCCATCTCAATCATTTCTAGACTGACATTTCCAAAAGTGTTAAGAAGCTGTTTCCTCTGTTATATGTGTTCAGATGTTTCCTGAAAACATCTGCACTGTGATCTTTAGTTTTATCAGTTTGACTTACCAATGAATACTTTTAAAAAAGTAAATGAGAGGTGTAAATACTTTTATATAGAATTTCATATTCCAAATAGTATCTATCATATAAGAAGAGGGAATTATCCATTCAGCCCCAGATCCCCTCCAATTAGAGAACTGGAGCATTCTTTTAAACATCTTTATGATTTAAGGTTTTAATAACAACTCACAAGTAGGCAAAAGTTTGCTATTTATTTAATTTTGAAAGAACACATAAAGAAAAAGGCGGGGAATGTAGGCAGTGTGGAAAAACTCCTTCACATAGCTGGCCACTTGTGGCTTTAACAACTGCGGGGGGACGTGGCTGGGGCTAAAGTTACGCATTTCTGTTCAGTAAGGGTATCCATGGTGGTAACTCTCATGATGACGGTAGTCATCCTGGTAACCATCCTGGTATCCTTGGTGGTAGCTATGGTAACCGTAGCCTGCGTACTCATCTTCTGGGCAGCGCATTCCCAGTGACTGCTGAATGGCCATTTCCTGTCTCCGGAGTTGCATGGAATCAATTAAATCATACACAATCACCATGGACCACATTGGGGAAGGATACCAGGATTTGACATTTCCATCTTTTCCAACAAGAAGCATGGAGAAGTACTCCGGGCTCACTTGAAAATAGTTCCGGATGTCTTTCACCAAATGGGCTGGTATGTCTTCTCGCTCCACAACAGAACTCCCTAGAACAGAGTTAGAAAAGTTGTTAGTGGATTGAACAGTCAGCCCTCAAGCAAAGATCAAAATGAGAAGAAATCACTATGAGAATAGGGAGAGGACCCATGAGTCCTTTGGTTCAGAATCCAATTAAAGAAGGTTGCTGTACTTTTTCCACTAGAAATTAAATGTCTCTGATGTTCTACAATATTATTAGTGTCAAACTTTGGGACATGTGATGTCTTTTTTATAGGAATGTTGCAAAATATAAAACCAGTCCTTTAATTTAATTCTGGCAAGATCAACTTCTTTCAAGTGTATCACGAACAAAGATTATATTGTTGATATTTCTAAGTTTATTTCCAATTAGCTTACTTACTTCTTTGCAAATTTGACTTTCCTTTCGATGCTTTTTTTAGAACAAAAATCTTATAACAAAAAAAATTTCTTAAAGGGGAAAATACCAATTACCTAAGATGTGGATACATGTATTTAAACTATTATGGGCAGTGAAAAGGGGGAGGGGGAGGAGGAGGGTACTGAAGCTTTCCGTGCCAAGGGGTTTATGCCACTATCTCTGGTGAAGATCTTGATCTTGCAAGGAAGAACTGATTTGCTTTCTGAAAACTCGAGTCACTAGTCATCTACTTTCAGCTTCTCTGAGCCTTTCTGTACTGAGCCCATGTATTAAAAGGGGATTAGTAAGATACGATCCATGAGCTTCATAAAATTATTGTGAGAATTAAATGAGGTGGCATAGATAAAAATGCTTCGTAAATCATACAGTCCTATGCAGATAAACAGCATTATTCTAGCTAAGAAAATGGTTACTTTTACTGCCACTTACGATTTTCTATTAAAAACAATATTAATGATTGCACCCTATTTCCCATTTATGTGCACATACACTCATGTGCACACACAAGGTGGATGAATTCAGTGAACTGCATTCACCTTAACGGTCCCTCACTGCTTGCATACCATTTAATATAATTTAATTTAATGTAACCGTAGTTCATAATGTTTTAAAAGAACAACACTTTACCATTAATTGGGAACAGTTCTAAAACTCCCCCAACTTCCTCTCCAACCCCTAAAAGTTTCAGAATGGTTATGTGGCGCAGACCTGGAAGGAGAAAGAAAACCACAACGTTGGTAAATCATCTTTTACCTTCAAAGGCCAATAGCTGACAATTAGGATTCTCTACATTAAAAAGAACATAACTTCATTAGGCAAAATACTCCATTTTTTTCTATTAAAAGAGTCATTAAATACTTTTAAAACCTTGAAAAAGACCTAATTTCAGATTTAGGATTAATAACAGGGTCAGATATTTTTTTTTGTTTTGTTTTTGCTCTGTTTGTAGATGGAAATAAAAGAATTTGCTCTTAAACTGTGGTTCTATTAAATAACAAACAAAAATGAAGCTGTCGGAACATTTAAATATCTGGGATGATCTGAGCTGATTCGAGTGCTGAGAAAAAGTCATGCCAGAGGTTATTAGGTGGATGATGTTTATTGGGCTAATTCAACTGTCTCTTGGAGGAAAAAGCAGAACCTATCCAGTGTGATTGTTAAAGGAATATTTCCAGCTTTCTTGCACAAAAATTTGTCAGTGTAAAGGGCAGGTTCTTACCACTTACTTAGAGGATTCAAAGGAGAAGCACTTAAGCACAGCGTGCTTCCTACCCACCGCTAAAGTTTCAGGAAAGGAGAGAAGGTCATGCCTTGGTAGCTTGTTGGAATTCTTTTGAGGATGAAGTGCACACCAAGGGATTCAGGAGAAAAAACACTGGAGGACAAGGGGGCTGCCAGTTCATCATATCAAGATTTCATATCATATCATTTCATATCATATCAAGACAAAATGTCAATCTATTTAGGGTCATAACTTGGGACTAATAATATGAATATCGATGGAGTTTATTGTTCAGAGGAGAAAACTGACAGTTGCCATGGCCTGAGGCTGTTTTAAGGAGGGGCTAAAATCCTAGCAAATGGCTATCCAAAAAAAAAAAAGTTTGTGGTCTTTGCTCTTCTCCCAGAGAAGTGAAGCATTCTGTTCTCCATGTCGTTGAATCATGTTTTCAAAAGGGAAGATCATGATTTAATTCTTCCTGGAAAATAAGACTTGTTTACATTTCCTGTATATTGCAAAAGGGTTTGCTTGCACTAATGTGATTTAAGTTCTGTGTGCAGAGATTAAATGAAACATCACCTAATAACTGTTTCAAAACTGTCTTTAGACAGCTGAAGTAAGCCATGATTTTATTTACATTCTTATTGTGAAGGGCTATTAACCGCTCTAAACTTCTGCCTTACCTAGCAACATTGGTGGCTACAAATAGTTTAAAATATACTTAAAATACAAAAAAACCCAACCTTATATATTGATATAAGTCATTATTTATTAACTTTGATAGTAGGACTATACATTAAATACTCATGAATTTTCTAGTTGTTTTTACTGTTATGAGCTTGTTGTCTACCTCTTTTGAGTTATTATTTTATATCTTAAAACTAAAATGTATTTAAATTTACAGATACTGAGTCATAGTAAAGACCCAGGCTCTGTTAATGCTTTACAAAACTTATACCTCCATTTTTTTAAATAAATTAAGCACGGTTTTATAACTAATAAATGATTCTTCTTCTTAGCAGAAGTATCAAAATAATGCTGATTCATCTGTAATCCAGTTAGAAATGGAATTTTTAAAGTCTGTGGCTTCTAGATACTCCCCCCTCCCACCAATGACTGTCAAAATTCTTCCTCTGTAGAAGTACATTTTAAATGAGATTTCAATTGTAAATTCCAGTTTTGAAACTGCCCTTAGCCCCTTGCTTCACCACTGATTTTAGTAGTAAGTTCTATGTACTATGCATTTTCCTTTGTATGCATCCTTATTCAAAATGATACTTTAGGTCACTAGGATAATAATTTTGGTAAAGAAAGCAAATGTTAGTTTTTAAAACACTGAGTAGTTCACTACAAAAAAAAATAATAAATAATAAACTATGTTTCTCTTTGACCTACTTGTCCTAAAATAAGATTCTGTTTGACAGATCTTGCTGTATTTTTTTTTTTAAGATTTCATTTATTTATTTGACAGACGGAGATCACAGAGAAGCAGGCAGAGAGAGAGGAGGAAGCAGGCTCCCTGCTGAGCAGAGAGCCCGATGCGGGGCTAGATCCAAAGACCCTGAGATCATGACCTGAGCCGAAGTCAGAGGCTTTTTTTTTTTTTAATTAAATTTATTTATTTTCAGCATAACAGTATTCATTGTTTTTTTCACCACACCCAGTGCTCCACGCAATCCGTGCCCTCTATAATACCCACCACCTGGTTCCCCAACCTCCCATCCCCCCCGCCACTTCAAACCCCTCAGATTGTTTTTCAGAGTCCATAGTCTCTCGAAGGCAGAGGCTTTAATCCACTGAGCCACCCAGGTGCCCCCTTGCTGTATTTTCTCTCCAATTATAGATCAAAATCCTTTTTAAGGGAATAGCGATATAGTACAGTTTGCTTCCATTAATATATTAATTCTCAAAGCCATTCCTGTTTTGCAGAAGACATTTAACCTACGGAGAATGACCCAGTGTTTATAGCTAAGTATTACCTAAGTATATGATGATACCTGAGTTTTAGAATGTTGAGACAAATTTTAAAAAACAACAACAACAACAAAAACCCCAAATAAACCAGAGGGTACATAATACAGATCACTAAAAGTAAAACAGCAGGTTTTTTCAAACACTTCAGTGAAGAACCCCAGAGAGGAGAATATTGAGGAAAAACAAAACAAAACAAAAACCCAAAAAAACCCTGCATTTGATGAAGGCTCCAGTCTGAAAGCAACTTTATGCTCAATACAACTGAGTAAGTGTCTGGGAATCTCCAGTCTGGACTGAGGAATATTTGGATGATCTAAGCTTCTATGTTCCATTTTAGAATTGACCAGGAAGAGGGTGGTATGGGAAAACAGTGATGACGAGGCTTCCCACTCACCAAAATTGCAGGCCTGGCCACTGAGGGCTGAGAGCTGTTGTGAATAGGCCCAGTCTTCATCATTAGGGGCAGAGATCACCAGCAACCGCCTCCTCCATCGGAACCTGGAAAAAACAGGAGGCCGTGATTACTGCTTCAAACAAGAGAGGCTAATGTAAGAAAGCAGTCACTTTGCCTGTCGGGGTTGCCTATGCCCAGAATAAAAAACACTGGCCCTTAGAAATATCTCATAGTTCCGCAAAGCCATTAAACTTCCTTTCCACATTTCTTGCAGTTTTTCTGTTATAACTTCATGGTCTGCCTACTGTGGCATTTGCATGAAGCATCAGGCATGAGTCTGGCCACCACACCCAGTAGGGTCACTTGGGGAGACATGAGGTCCTCAGATGCCATGAAGACTGGCCAAAATGGTATGTTATATAGTAACCACAGAAAGAGGGAATCAGAAGAACTGAAGAAAACTCAAGTTCTAATAGAGTTCACTAGGGCTTGGAGGGGGTCAAGAATCAAAGGTAGGGACAGAAATAGAGTAGAAAAAGAGAACTAAATTTAAAGTAGATGACAGTGACAGGAAGAAGGAAAATGGGGAAGTGGTTCAAAGAGTCAGGGAGGATTCCTGGGAAAACAAAGCCGAGGTATCTTTTTCGGTAGCCAGTGGTTCATCCATCGGCAAATGCAAGTTCTAAAAGGTAGCCTACCAACTAGAAAACCAACATTATAGAGCCCTCCTGCAAAGTGGAATGGGGCTACACCTTGAGCCTAGGATTTCAGCATATAATACAGTAAACCTGTTTCTGCTCTGACACTGTAGGGTAGTAGAAAACTTTTGTCTTATAACCTGAGTTCATGTTTTGTCACTGCTAACTTTTTGGGTTCCCTGAGCATGTCACGGAGTTCATCCAAGTCTCAGTTTTTCCTTATCTCTGAACCAAAAATAGCATTTACTTCAAAGAGCTCATAACTCCTAAGAATTAAATTAAAACCCATCAGTGTAAGTTGTCCACACGAGGGCATGGCTATAGATAGTGGCTGGATCTGTGGCCTTCTAGATGGAGGATGTTGTCTATGAAGAGACCTCAGACATTTATCTACCAAATGCCATATGGTAAGTGATTTAATCTTTTGTGTATCATTTCATAGCTCATGTTCATCTACACGGAAATCATTAGAGGTCAGTGAAGGCACAGCCTATTGTCTTCATTTGATGGATGACAAAATGAAGCTTAAAGAAGAGAAGTAATTTGCCAAACTAGTCAATCAAACAGTTGGTACTAATGGTTTCTCTAGTCTATCACCCTCAGAGATCCTGGTGCTTGGCTGATGCAGTCAGGGTCCCTCAGGAGATAGGAAGGAGAGGGTATGCATCTAAGGGCTAACAGTATGGAGTTGTCTCTAATTCCCCTTTCACTGGAGGGGGGAGGGGTTTTGCATTCTGCCTTCTGTGCAGACAACCGGGGGATGTTAGTACCCTCGCTGAGCTGGAAGCCAGTTGATTATATTCACGACTTCTCTCCCTGTGCCCATTCTAGCCTCACAGTGAACACAAGAGTTTTCAGCCCCAAAGAAAATGGCCTCTTGGGGGAATAGTGGTTTGGGTGAATGAGAGAAAATGATAGTCTGATGAAATACAACCTCTCAATGGGCGCCTGTAGCAAGGCTTGCCAAAAACTGCTTGCTGTGACATTACATTTGCTTCCTCTGCTTGTTTCTCTTCAAAGGGAAAGAAAAACTAAAATGTCCACTGAGAATAGGGAGATGAATGTATTTAGCATGGAGGAGGGGAGAGGAATGTCTGAGACTGTCCAAGACCTCCTGGGAAAGGGAACAGTGACTGCTGTCGGATCACAAACATGGGTCTCCTGTACCCTCCCTGCTTCCTTAGGAGACATGCCAGCCCAGCACTGCCCCGCCCCCACCCGGCCCCCAGCCAGCATCCAAACCAGGCCAGCCTTCCTGGCCTCACACAGTGCTGTAGGGTATCCTCGAAGGAGCTATTTTGGGTGAGGTATATTTTGGCTTGTTTACCGGTGTGCACCACTGGATGCTGTCCTGATTAGACAGGGACAGGATCTGAGACTCCCTGTCGCAGACACAACCAGGCAAAGGTCATTTCCCCTAAGGAATGATTCTTTCTCCCACGGACCTTTAAGATATGAGGCTCCAGCTTGCAACACTGAAGGAAATAACTTCCACAGAGTGTAACAAGAGATGTCAGTGTGGCCCAGATCCTTATTTCGGACAAATTGTTCTCCTGTCACTTTAACGTATCAGTAAATAAAAATTCTATGAGCTGTATGTGTGTTTGCTTCTCTTAACTGGCACTCCCAAATTAGTGTACATTTGCCCACTCTTTGGGGCTTTTGTCTCAGAGGAACATAATTATAGCCTGAACCAGATGAGTGTCACTGAAGACCAGACCGGCTTCAGAGTCTGGTCAGCTGAAACCAGGCTGTGTAGACTCACCAACAACTCAGCAAATGTGAAGGAAAATTCCGATTGGATATTCATTTATTTATAGAACTTCTATTTAAAAAAAAATTTTTTTTTCCCCGTTCTCTCTGCCTGGTTTCAATCCTGAGGTGTTTACTAAATCTCCTCCGACCTCTCCCTTCATGACAAAGTTTTCTAACTAGGAGCTGAATAATTGGTCCTAACACTACCGATAGCCAGCATTCGTTGATTACTCACTTGCACTAACTTGTGGTCCATCTTTACCTTTATTTTTTCTTGTTGTTTATTTTTTTACAAGATTTTATTTATTCTTTTGACAGAGAAATAGAGAGAGCCAGAGAGCAGAAATGGGGGGAATGGCAGAGGGAGATGTAGAAGCAGGCTCCCCCGCCAAGCAGGGCATCAGATGCGGGGCTCCATCACAGGACCCTGGCTGGGATCATGACCTGAGCTAAAGCAGGCGCTTAATGGACTGAACCATCCAGATGCCCCATCCCCCATCATTACCTCTAGTACTGAATTTACCTTTCACAACAATCTTAGGAATAGGTACACTTATTATTCACATTTTACAAATGAAGAACTAAAACCTGGAGAAGTTAAGTCATCAGCCCAAGGTCCCACAGCTAATACATGGAGATGCCAGGAATCTAACTCAGGAATCTACTCATGCCTCTAGGTAATAATACAAAATTCCGCTTTGATTTTTAAGATCAATGAGAATTATCAGCACAGTGATTGCATGAGTTGTGACCACAAATCATGCACAGTTATAGGACATCCAAATTAGAATTGCATCCATTCTGAGTATCTGCAGCAGATGCCTTTTCCTGACATAGTACCGAATACCTAAAAGACTCTGACATTCGAAGGAAAATACATTTACATATCATAGTGTCCTGGTCAGTACAAAAGGTTTTAGATGAAAAATGTGCATACAAGTCTTAAAAATCAAAGATAGGCCAGATTCAGATGTGTGATCAGCCAGAATGAATGCTGCAAGATTTGTGTGTGATTGAAATTGAGATAATGTCAAGCTTTTCCTGTCAAGGTTTGAAACCCATGACACAGTAATTATAAAAAGACAGTCTGCCTGGAGATGGTAGGAAAAATCTCTCAGAATGTCTCTAGCTGCAGGTCTCCCGGCTGGCCCAAATCCTTGGCTATAAATAACAATAATGAACTGGGTGGTAACTGTCTGCTGTTGAGGACAGGTGACTTGAGTTTACAGGTAAGCATCTTTTAGTCCTGGAAAATTTAGAACTAAGAAGAAAAGGTTTTCAAAGAATCATAGCGATAATCCATATTTCTAAGAAGGATCCTGGTCTTTATAAACATAATTTATGTTATTGTGAAATTTAAGAGAATTTGGTTTAATAAAATGACAACCCTAAGACTATGATTAGAATGTGTAATTGAGTGATTGGCTTAGATGTGTGTTTCTAAGTCGCGTGCAGTTACTGGAATATCTGAGAAAACATTGGATTTACTGTATTTACAAGATTACTGGATCATTTAAGTATTCAGCAAGGTTTTGTTTGTTTATGTCAAACAATTCAAAAATACATATTAGGGGCGCCTGGATGGCTCAGTGGGTTAAGCCGCTGCCTTTGGCTCAGGTCATGATCTCAGGGTCCTGGGATCGAGTCCCGTATCAGGCTCTCTGCTCAGCAGGGAGCGTGCTTCCCTCTCTCTGTCTCTCTGCCTGCCTCTCTGCCTACTTGTGATCTCTCTCTGTCAAATAAATAAATAAAATATTTTTAAAAAATACATATTAAATGTAAAAATGGCTGTTTGAAATAATAAAATTGTTTAATTATGGTATTTGTAAGCAAGATCAAACATTATTCAAAGCCCCTTAAAAATGATAGCTAAAGTTTTCTAGGTTATAAATAGAATAATACAATTTAAAAACCTAACTTAAAAGTTTAAGAGAGAACTGTGGTCTTCAATGTATTACTTGGGTATATTTGACTCTAATTGTGAAAATCAAAACTGAACTAAGAATCTTGTCTGCCACAAGAAAGGTGGAAGGAAGGAAGGAAGGAAGGTGGGGGGGTGGGGGGGGAAGGAAGGGGAGTGCAGGGGAAGGAAGGAAAAGGAAGAAAAACACCTCAAGGGTGACAGAAAGGTTTTCTCATCAATCCTGTAAGTCAGTGCCATCGAGAGGGATGACCCTGGACCAGAAGCTAATGTTTCAGTGCCCCCAAGACTAGACAAAAAGCCATCTGCCCAGTGGAGTGTTAGAGCCCTTTCTTAGCCAAGAGACTGGCTGGAAGACTGAGCTGAACCTTAAGTCCTTATAAAGGCACACCCCTTCTGTCTTCAGTCCAGATGCTTGCACTACCCTGAAAATTTGAATGAAGGAAGAACCTCAAGTTCCTTTCAGTTCTGAAATCCTGCGGTTTTAGGGATGTCTCCCTTTGCTTCAAACTCTGGGCTTCTGGCTCCAAGACTAAAAATAATTCACATTATATTTTCAAAAGGAGTATCAGATAAGAATGTGAACTTTAGGAGCCAGATTGTCCTGGGGCCACTGAGTCCTAGAGCTGGCACTAGCTCAATGTTGACCAAAAGTTAGTTACTTAATCTCCATTAGCCTCAGTTGTCCCATCTGCACCATAGCTATAGTTACAGTATTCAGATCCTAGGGTAGTTTATAAAGATTAAAGTTGGAAAGGAAGATGAAGTGCTTGGCACAGAGGTGAGCATACAAAAAGTGGTCACTTAGGGCACCTGGATGGCTCAGTTAGGTGTCCGACTGTTGATTTTGGCTCAGGTCATAATCTCAGGGTCATGAGATGGAGCCCCTATTGGGCTTTCTGCTGGGTGTGAAGCCTGCTTAAGATTTTCTCTCTCCCTTTCCCTCTGCCCCTCCCCCGGCTATAGTACATGCACTCTCTCAAAGAAAAAAAAAGTGATCCCAGCAACCCTGGGATGTAGTCTGTAGTCAGATCTACTTGCTGATATTCTCCTTTATGGGTGAAATTTTTAAGGCAGGTTAATTGAGAAGCATAGAGAAATCAACATAGCCAGTAAATTGCAGGCCCCAAACTTGGATGAACAAGAAGTCCTATGCTCTTTACACATCATGAGGTTCTCTTTTAAGAGACCCAAGCTTCCTGAATCTAGAGGAATTCAGATGATCTATCCACTTACTAGTCATAGCATTCTTGATTTTCCAACTCATGAATGGAGAATACACAGGAAGTTAACAGTTTCCAAGTTAATGAGACTCCAAGTAAGTTCTTGCTCCATTTCTGGAGTGTCTTGGCCACACAGTGTAACTAGGTGTGGGAGGTGAGGAGAGGAGATGTTCCACTGAGATTTCTGTGCCTTCATTTGCTGTGGGAGGAATTTCTGCAGTTTTCACCTTCTAGATCCCCAAAAGACCTGTAGAATTTTTATCCAACATGAGGGAAGTGATGGAGAAGGAAGAAAGTAGAGCAATTTTCTAAGACAATCTTCTCCATGTATTTATTGAAATTTTCATACAATGGTTTTCAATAAACCCTACTCCTCATTGAATCAGGGAGCTGGGTCAAGAGGATTTCTTCTTTTGAGGTCCTAGAGGGGGTTTTTGTTGTTTTCTGAAGAGTTAGAAAGAAGCAGAAAATCAAGGAGAGTGTTCCAAATCCTGTTTGGAACCAGAGTATCCTAATAAATAAACATGTAAAATAAAAACGCTGTATACAAAGCCCTCTAAATTCACTGGTGGAATAAATGAAATCTCCCGGGTCAGAATTCTCTATTCTGTGCCCCAAGAGGAGCAGAAAGAAAGAAAAGACCTATCCAAAGCCACCAAATCAACAATCAAGCTTGGAGCTGACCCCAGTCAACATTATAACCAGAGCACTTTCAACAGGAAAAGACTAAGCCCTGTGGCCAGGGGCTATGAAGCAGACAGACATTTCACCAGGGAGGGTCTGCACACAGGTCTACTTCATGTTTCCTTGATCTTTTTATTAGCTCACCCAGAACACCTTCCCACCTGCCTCCTCAGGGTCTCCAAAAGTGGGATACCTGGATAGGAAGTTCTCCAATGACTGCTTCTTGTCTTCCTTACAAGCAATGCCCTCCTTCTTCTGCTTTTCCATGTCTTTGATACGGGACTGGAATGTATCAATCAAATCGAACACGGACTTCATTGATATAGGCACTTCATAGTATTGCTGTTTCAGAAAGAATAGAAAGCATATAGTGTATAAGGGTGTTTCTTCCCTATGTTTGAAGGATAGAGAGCCTGGGAGAACTCAGGAGAGCACTGGAGAAATCAGAGCCTGGAGGGTACATTGATTAATAAACTAAACTCTCTTCTTCAAAAGTACCTCTGCTGATGCTTTGAGGTTCAGAATCCATGAAACAACTGTCCCTTACCTTTTATGAGAATTTCTTAATTGCATATGTTTGTTGGAAAGGGTCCATGCCTTCCTCATTACATGTATCTTAGGTTTGCTTCCCTATCTCTGGGACTAAACTGATTCCTATTCACTGCACAACTGGAGAGAAGATAAGAAATACTGTAACCAACATGGGAATGGAATAACCTTTTAGAGCACCTGACATGAACTATAATGGTAATTTTGCACTATGAGGAGGACTGTTCTTTGACCATCAGGAATCTACATACACTCTTTGTGATTCCCAGAGACTGTTTTATTGAGCAAGCGTCACTTAAAATTAGGTCATGTTTGTATATGTATTCTTAGAAAAAAGTTGGAATCCAGCTTCAAGATAATGCCATTCAGTTTCTTGGATCCTAGCTGTCTGGACTTCCAATAGCAACCTAAGATGGATTTGAGGGCTGGCTGAGCAGAGGCAATGTAGACTAGAGAGAAGTCTGGACCTAGCTTGGAGCTATGCCTCCAGTGGGAATTGAGTAAACTACAATGTGAGAGCTGTCAGAGACCTTTGTATCCATCTAGCCCAGCCTTAGAGGTGGGGCAACACAAGTGAGGAATGGATTAATAAATGGACCGCTCTCCAGATCCAGAAGAATAGTGCAGGATGGATCAGCTATTTTGGTAGCCCTGGTGACCTTTTCCCTGATGATTTTCACGTAGCATGGTATGCTATTGGTGTACAAGAATAGTTCAGAGATGGGATCTGGAGCTCACCCACATGGGTAGGAAGCACAATGCTAACTGGGTGAAGTTGGGCAAGTTACTTAACCACTCTGGGCCTCTCTTTTTCTTCTGGGAAATAAAAGTAATATTTGTTATTTATCTCAGAAGTTTGGGATAGGGATTGTAAAGGGTTGAGGTGAGTGCCTGTCATGTGGGAAACACTTAATAAAGTTAGATATTTTTGCTACTATTTTTATAATTATTATTATCGTTACTACATGGCACAGTTTTTCATGCCTCAGAACTTCTGTTCCTAAGCATAGGAAGAAAGTAGGTATAAAACTCTGCTATCTTGTCCATGTTGAATCAGAAGGTAAACTTCCAGGCCCTTCCAGAGTAGGTCATGTTCAATCTGGCTTTCCTGAAGGAAGAAGCCAAATACTCTTCACCTTTTATCCCTTGCGTCTGGCAAATCATAGCTATTCAACCAGTATTTGATGAATGCTTGACACTGAATTTGGTCTGAGTCAAACCGCTGGGCCACAGGAGGCCATCCAACCAAGATCTTTCATAGACTGCATTTCTAGGCACAAATTCTATAAGGTAATGTGGAATATCTGAATCATTCCCAAACCTTTCCACCTATAAAATAATTTGTACTATTCATATGTCTAATAGATTCACTGGCAAAAAAATTCCAAGTTGTATTCAAAGGCATATAACTGTATCACCTAAAACAGAAACCCATACCTTGACTCTCAGGTCCACATCTGTTAGCACCATGAAGAAGTCATTATAGGTCATTCCGTACTCTTTCCTCAGCTCACCAATGAGATGCTGGTCTACCAAGTCCTCATCATCCACCACTCGCATGGGTTTTTCATTATCTTAAGGCAAATGAAATGTGAATAAATATAGATATGACAAGACAGAAATAAGTGGGAAGCGAATGGGTGATGGCTCCCAGTCTCCATCCTGAGTTAATTAGAACAGCTTTCATTAATTGCACACATTCAACTAACATTCTATTTGAACAAAAGTTTCCCAAGTGGATAAGTAAATACAGAAATAAATGAATAAACTAATTTTAAAAGTCAGTATTCTACAGATGATCAAGCCCCACCTCTGCCTACCTTGGTCGTAGTGAATCAGAAAGCACAAAGTGAGAGTGAAGGCAGCTGAGTCATCCCTGGAAGATGACTGCCAATTCCACCCTGGGAATGAGTCATCACTCCACCTCACCAAGGAGTTTTTAAATTTATTTTAGTTTTATTTACTTAGTTGAGTCTAAAATCTGTGTCTTTTCTTCACTTTTATTAGAGAATCACTTTGGAACTCAGTGAACTATGTTGTTGCTATAGAGAAAAATAACCCTATGTTCAAGCCTGGCCACAGGTTCATTTTAACTCCAGAAATGTAGGGCTTTTTATAATACAAATGTTGTAAGTGAATACCATTTCCAGCCAAGTGCTACTAAATGTATGGTAGTTTTTAACCATTATGTATTTTTTAACATTAAATCCTAAAAATAAATTATTATAATTTGAAATGGTTCTTAAAGATGTCACTAGGTTGATGAGAAGTATGAACCTGGCAACTCCTACGTCTCTGGAAATGATTTTCACATTTCTGAGATGAAAATGCTACTTCCTTCCCTTTTACGTCCCAGTGTTTCCCTCAACCCTATAAAAAACTTTCCTCTCCAAAATAATCCCCTGTCCTTAAAATAATGTGAAAAAAATTAAAGTTAGCAAATATGTGATAATAGATCTATTAGTGAAAAGACTCTACTAGTTACTATCCGCATTACTACTCAGTGAGTAATATCATAGTAGAAACAACCTCAGCTTTGCAGATACAGAGCTTATAAAGCTTGAGTACCATAGACCATTACTCTTTTACGGATAAAAAGGGGATGATTACAAGTTAACTGTTACTTTGATTTATTTGATGAGGATCACTGAGAGTATACCAACAAGGAACTTGATTTCCCCCAAAGAAGATCAAAACACAAAGAGAAAGAACCAATTTTCCTCCCCAAGATTGGGACAGTTCTTTATGGAGCAGGTTCAAAGGCATGGGAGCTGATAGCTTATATGAGGACCAAGCACTGTCTGCAAAATGAAAAATGACATGCTTCATGCATATAAACTATTTTTAAATGCACATTTTTGATGCCATTAATTAACTACAAAATGATGAAAAAGAATTGCCAGATTCATGTTGGTTTTTGTTTAATATGTCTCATTGGGAAAAAAAAAGCTGAAGAAAATGCATAGTGGATGTTATTCTTGGTTAAAAGGAAATAAAAAAAGAAAACACATATGCACAGGAATAGACACCAGAGAATGTCCAGAAGGACAACTGGCTGGTAACGACGGCTGCCTCTAGGAAATGGAAAAGGTGAGGTGGAAACGTTCACTGTTTATTCCACACATGGCTATAGTAGTTAAAATTTAACAAAGAGGGGTGCCTGGGTGGCTCAGGGGGTTAAAGCCTCTGCCTTCGGCTCAGCTCATGATCCCAGGGTCCTGGGATTGAGCCCCGCATCGGGCTCTCTGTTCAGCAGGGAGCCTGCTTCCCCCACTTTCTCTCTCTGCCTGCCTCTCTGCCTACTGTCATCTCTGTCAAATAAATAAATAAAATCTTTAAAAAAAATTTAACAAGAAACATAGTTTATACTTAATAATAAGGTAAATCATTAAAAACTGATTTCAAAAATATTTTTAACAACTGATTATTTTAAAACTTGACAAACCAAGTTTTATCTAGAACCTAGGGATCACCATTTTTAACTCCCAACATACAGTCATTTTTGCTTTTGTTCATTCAACAAAATATTTGTTGTCAGTGCCCTGAGCTAAGTCTATGCTGGGCCCTGGATTCAGCGATAAGTAACTTGGTTGGAGTTCAAGTTCCTAATTAGAATCAAAATTAGACCATTATATCTACCTAACAGAGAAAGCTACAAAAATCACTGAATGGATAATGAGATGGAAGGAAGTTGGAGGTTGTAGCAGATTTCAAAGGCGGCCCCTATTCACCACCCTCTCCATATTTAGACTCTTGGCTCAGTAACTGCAGCTCCTCATTAAGGTGAATGAGTTAAACTGTCCTGCCTCCTGATTCTCAGGTCATCTATACAACTTGCTTTGGCCAACGCTAGCTGATGTCAGCACGAATGACAGAACTGGGCCTGTACATTTGGGATTGCTCTTGCCTCTACCATGGCCATTAGAACAACACCCACACTAGCCTTCTGAAGGGTAAGATACACCAACTTACCCTGGCCTCAGCCCAGACAGGGCCACTCCAGATCAGTCAACACCAGTTGGCCCGTGAAGTGATCAAGTCCAACTAAAATCAGCAGGACTGCAAGTACATGGACCAGTCTCGCTGAGGCCCACCAAACCCTACCCAGATGAGCAGAACCATACAGATGTGTGACTCAATGTTTAATAATTACATGCCACTGAAGTATGCGGGTCTTCATTACAAAACCTTATTGTGCTAATAGAGAAGTGGTGCAAGTGTTATCTGGCACAATCCAGTCACATTATTGAGAAAAAATAATATTGGGAACATATGAAACAGGAACTAATGCAGACCCTGTGGTTTGCTGTCTAGATCCCACCTTCAGAAGCAAGGTCACTGTGGAGAGAGCTGACTCCCTGTCTGGAAATCACTCTCCTTAGGAAAGAGCTGCCTTTGCCCCAAGTCACACTCTGACTAGGGGGCAGCCCACATTCAGATCTAAAAGATGTCCCCCTTGCCTCGAAGGGGACCACTCTAAAGAGTTGACGGCAGTACAATTAAAATTCCCTCTCTGTTCTCTTGTATCCCTCACCTCTCATAAGCATCATTCCTGAAAACACTCCCCATTCACCCTGTGCATGTAAATCTCAGAGTCTCAAGTTTTTTTTACCAGAGGATAAACCTATCACAGAGTCCATGAGGGGAGCAACTTGCTCAAGTTCACATCACTAGTTAGTAACAGAGTGAAGGGTAAGCCTCAGGTAATATGACCTCACTCTTCTCTAGCGTTCTCTTTAGTTGGCCAAAATATGTCTCACTCAAGGATAGATTGGACCTATAACCAAAATTTAAGCCAAACTTTGCTCTAACTAGGATATAACAAGAAACCAATTTCATGGTCTGGTTTTTCTTTTCAACTGAAATATTTTCTGAAACCGTTTTGATGCGACATCAAACATAAAACACTTTACATTTCCAGACTACAGAATATCTAACATCCCAAATGAATGTTTGTGTCAAGGAAGAGCATCTGCGCCCCCCCCCCCCCAAAAACAATGAAAGCACTGATCAACCGTGGCTGCAAGGATGGGCGCAACTCTCCGCCGGAGCTCCCCTCTGGCCCAATTCTGAGCAAGGTACAGGCAAGGCCAACTCCCAGCTCCAGCTACCTCCCTGTCCCAGGTCTCTGTTATGCTCTGCATGGATTCTCAGTCAGGGCTGAGATGGAACTGGGTGAGCACAAGGCTCTCTTCGGGCTGGAAATGCAGCATAAATCTGCCAGCTTCTTGTTCTATTTATCCAAGTTTTGCCAAAGCTCTCCAGTCCTCATTCACAGGGCTTAGAAGCAAACATTCTTTAGGACACATCCTATAAACAGTCCACATGGTCTTGATCCCACTAAAAGGATTCCCAGACCCAGATCCATTTGGTGGGATTTGTCTATCCCAAACAGATTGTCCCTGACCCAAGGTGACTGAGGAGGGACAGAAGGGAGCGTGAAATCTATTACATGCTGGTGGGGACCTGTCCTGCAAGGGGGGCATCAGCCTGGCTTTCCATCCTTGAAGGATCTCAATTCCAAAAGTCAGTGGCCAATTTCAGGTAGTGGTAGTTTCCTTCACGTCTTTGTTCTTTTATGTCTGACTACAGACAGTAATGACCCCACAGAAACTTTCAGCTCCAGCCACAACTTATTAATCATCAAATGTGTACCAGGCATTATGTTCAAAGCTTCCATCCATGATGGCTTCTCCTCTGTTGGTATTCATGGTATATCTCCTCCTCCCACCTGTCCTACCTGAGTTTAGGCATTTGACCAATGTCCCTGGACAGCATCAGCTTCTCTGCTGCTTCAGGAGTTGATCTCCTCCGGCAGTTTTTCAAAGCATGTTCCACTGTCTACTTTTATCACAATCACCTGGGGCACCAGTTAACATTACAATCCTTGGATCCAGACCAATTCGATCCGAGTGGCTAGTGGTGAGGTCCAGGAATCTGCATTTCTTTTAAAGATTTATTTATTAATTTATTTGAGAGAGAGCATGAGCAGAAGGGGCAGTGGGAAAGGGAAAGAAATCTCAAGCAGACTCTATGCTAAGCCTGGAGCCTGACTCAGAGCTCGATCTCACGAAACTGAGATCACAACCCCAGTGGACAGCGAGAGTCGGACAGTGTGTCACCCAGGCATCCCAGGAATCTGCATTTTAACACGTTTTCTGGGTGATTATTATGCAGTCTAAGGACAGAGAACAAGGACAGGATAAAATCCAAATCCTAGACTTAGCAGCAAGGGCACTTCTGCTAGATTCAGCCTATCTTAGCTAGCTGATCTCTTAAGTCTTCCAAATATCACGCTCCAGCCTCTCTTTTCGGTTTCTAGAAATATGCCTTCTCTTTCTGGAATGCTATTCCTATCCTTGTCCACATGGGAACAAATTACCTGTCGACTTGTCTCTACCTCATCTGTGCACTCACAACACTTTTCTACACGTTTCTGCAATCATGCCTATCACCTTGCATCGCAACCAGTGATTGTGCATCTGCCTTCCCACTAGATATGAGCATTTCATCAATAGGGACTGACTTTGACCACCTTCTAAATCCTGTAGCCTGGCACACGTAAACACTAGGTACAGATTTGATAATCATGAAATCTCTCCCCTAAGAAGGATGTCACATTAAAAAAAAAAAAAAAAAAAAGTAGTGAAGGGTAGAGTAAAGAAGGTGAGCAATTCTGAGTCTCTGTAGAGAACCCACCATCAAACCCTTGCACTTCCTCTATCTTGTGAGCCTGTAACACAGCCAGTCTAAGTGTAATAGGAGAAAACTCACCCTATAGATTTATTTTCTTAATCTGGGTTTTCAAGTATGAGGTCTCATAATGGCATTAATCATATTTTTTATTTTCTATATATTATGATCTTTTGACATCTTAAAAACCCTTTCTGACTGGGGAGAGACTGCCCCTCCCAAGGCTAGCCAATTCTTAGAGACAACAACAACAAAATAATAAAAATAAAAAATTTCTTCTGCCATTGGAAGAGCTTAACCCTCCATCACTTTCCTCAAGCACTTGTTTCGTATGGTTGACTTATCAAGTGCTTTTCGCCCCTTGATCATCAGGGCTTGATCTTGACACTGACACACTTGAGAGGCAGGAGGGCAGTGAAATGGGATGACTGAACAAGGTGGGGGCGTGCTTGCCAGCTTCGAAGGCACACAGTGATTGATAATCGGAGACTGAATAAACAGAGAGGGACACCCAGCCAGGATCTGGAAATCTGATCACTCACGCAGCCTGGCCTCCCAGCACAAGGTGGCAGAGTCTAGAGAAGGCAACTTCCAGACTTTGTCACCATGATGAAAGGAAGAGTTGGGGCAAAGGGTCAAATTTTCAGGTGCTCCCCAGGGAAAGTGACATTTCTGCATTGTTACGGAGTCAGTGAGGCTTGTCCATAAGAAACAATTCTCTTCAACAGAATTAGAGACAGAAAGGGAATATTTAGGCTGAGATGGAATCTGTTGTTCTCACCTATAAAAGGTATTTTAGAAACTCACCCATGACTTCCTTGCTCGTATGACTATGAAATCACTTTCTGTCCTGTTGTTACATTCCAGCCCCATCCCCATCAACTTTCCACCCCCCTTTTCATACACTCAAACTCTTCCTCTTTCAAAGGAAGTTTTCAAAGAACTTTTTTTTGTCCATAAAAAGTCCTATCTGTTCTAACCCTTAAAAGCTGGTGATTGGATATCAGTGTCAAATATTTTTTTTATCCCTGTATCTTTCTAAGTGAGGAACATACTTCCTGTGTTTTCCCCATATTTCTCTTTCCATTCTGCAGTAAAGTGCCTTTATTATTAATTTTTTTTAAAATTTATTTGAGAGAGAGGGAGCATGAGAGAGAGAGAGTGAAAGTAACAGCAAAGCTGAGAGGCAGAGGGGGAGGGAGAAGGAGAAGCAGACTCCCTACTGATGCCAGGCTCAATCCCAGGACCCTGGGATCATGACCTGAGCGGAAGGCAGATGCTTAACCGACTAAACCATACAGGCGCCCCAGCAAATTGCCTTTAGCCAGCTACTTCTTTCTCTCTGGCCCTCTCTGTCAATTATCCATCCTCTTCATATGTACACCAATTTTTCTGTCCAATTGATATTTTAAGTACCAATAACAACTGAGAATGCTTTTGTGTGTTGTATCTTTCTAAACTCTCCTGTATAATGTTATTTTGGATGGCAAAACCACAGGGGCTTAGTCTGCATTGTAATTTGCTCAGGCATGAGTGACTTTCATTAGGCTAATGACTGAAATCTTAAGGTAAATTTCTAGGTATTTGTAGGTCCATCACCTATAGTCCAAATACATTTAGCAAAATAGACCAGTTGGTGAGTACAGCCCACAGTGTAGTTGGATGTGGGGCTCTCTTTTTAGGGCCCAGTATAAGTCTGGAAGAGTAGAGAGCACTTGATTTATTTTTAAAGAAAGTAAGGCCATCTGATAGATTTCCAGCTGAAAATTGGTCAAGGCTAGAGTTTGGTTCACTGAGTCCATGGTGCACGCCAATTCCTGTTTTCCCATGGCTGGATCCCAGTCTTGGCTGAAAGTTCTACAGCCTTTCCCATAAGGAGGGTAAACTGGGACATAACACAAGGAGAGAAAGGCCTTCCAGGAATTAAATGAGGATCAAAAATGAAGCCGCGCCCCGCCCCCAGATGATGTCCAAGCTAACATTCAGTTAGAGGCAAACACCCAATGCACAACACCTGACTTCCAATAGGGCAGGAAAAAACCCCTCAGTGCCTCTACAGCCTATATTCAATCCAGATGTCTAAAAAACAGCAGGATTAATGCTAAAAATTTGCCAAGGCAGCACCAGATGCCTTTAACAGTTGGGACCACATAGAGGCTGAAGTAGAACATATAATGATTTTTCCAAGCTTCTTTGAAATGAGGAATGAGGATTCTTTGTGTAAGGGTTGGTGGGCAACACAGTTGACACTGGGAACACCTGGCAGGGGAGGCCTTTCATCACCAGCCAGCACCAGTTTCTGCACTGGACTGAATACCTATTTCCTCTCTAGACATCTGGACTGTAATTAAGCTCACTGGCTCTTACTACTATTTGAAAAATCCAGAAGTAAATGGCTGAATCTCAGTTAAACACTAAATAGGTGGCTTTGCAGTCTTAATCTTCTGGGCTTTGGTTTTGTTACCAGGAATCATAATGCACCTGGTGACCTGGAAGGTCAGTTGTGAGGGTTCCCTGTCAACATTCTGTCATTGGCAGAAAGCAGTTCCAAGTTCTTTTTAATCATAGGTGCTCTAGTCCCTGTGACAGTTCACTGATCTCCAGATCATATAATAGTATTTTTTATATGACAGATATTTATAGGCGTTATCTTACTAAATCCTCACCATAGCCCGTGAAATAGGTTTCATTATTTTCTAGGGTGAGGTTTAGGAACCAACTTACCCAAAGTCACACAACAGATAAGTTAGGACTGTGGATTTGAACTGGTCTGACTCTAGAACTTCTTTTCTGTCTTCTGTTTTTATGGTTATTGTTGTAATGGTTAGGCCTTTGTTGTTGTACTCTCTCCCAAATACAGACGCAGCATAGGGATTGATGTTCACAAAACCAATCACCTATCCACAGTGTTCTATGGTGGGACATTGGAAAGGATGGTATTAATTTTCCTTTGGAGCTAACTCAGGGAAAGGTGAGC
Source organism: Mustela erminea (assembly GCF_009829155.1). Classification (NCBI taxonomy): domain Eukaryota; kingdom Metazoa; phylum Chordata; class Mammalia; order Carnivora; family Mustelidae; genus Mustela; species Mustela erminea. The sequence continues at coordinate 161,211,106 of NC_045614.1, read as the reverse complement.
TAATAAAAATAGACAAAGGATAACTGAAACATCATATTTGAATAAGGTCTAGAGACCTGTTATACAATATTGTGCCTATAGTTACCAATACTGTTTTGCACACTTAAAAATTAGTTAAGAAGATAGGGCTCAGAGCACATGGGTGGCTCAGTTGGTTAGGCATCCTACTCTTGATTTTAGCTCAGGTTATGATTTCAGAGTTGTGAGATCAAACTCAGTGTCAGGTTTTGTCCTGGGCATGTAGCCTGCTTAGGGTTCTCTCTGTCCCTTTCCCTCTGCCTCTCCACATTTCCGTCTCTTCCCCTCTTTAAAAAAAAATTGGGGATCACATTTTCTTTTCTTTCCTTTCCTCTTCTTTTCTTCTCTCTCTCTCTCTTTTTCTTAATAGGCTCCACACCCAGTGTGGAGCCCAGCATGAGGCCTGAACTCATGACCCTGAGAACAAGACCCGATCTGGGACCAAGTGTCAGACACTTACCCATCTGAGCCATCCAAGTGCCTCTTTACCACAATTTTTTAAAAATATGGAGGGGGTTTGGGAGAAGGGGGTGGGATTATGGACATTGGGGAGGGTATGTGTTTTGGTGAGTGCTGTGAAGTGTGTAAACTTGGTGATTCACAGACCTGTACCCCTGGGGATAAAAATATATGTTTATAAAAAATAAAAAATTAAAAAAAAATGTATAAAAACAAATACATTTAAAAAAAATATGAATTAGAAGCTAGACAATATCCAAACCAAACTGGCATTATATGACATAATTTTGACTGCTATGTATTCTATTACATCAAGATCACATGACAGAAAAATCTGTGAGATAATGTGTTATATGTATTGAAGTTAAATGTTAACTTATGGGAAAATATGTTTTATATTCTTTCTGAGTAAATGTATTTTATGAAAAATATGCAGGATCTGCAAATGTAAAATATGAAGGACTTCAGTTGTAGTTAAAATAAAAAAAATTAAAAAGTAGAGAATGCATGAAAGGAAAAAGGGTTTTTTGATTTTTTTTTTTTTTTAAGACATAAAGCCCCAGAGATGTAATAATTATAGAAGATACTGGGTGGATCAGATCTGGGGCTTCTGACTCTGCAACCAAACCACTCACAGTAAGTCTTGCAACATTCCCATGAGAACTGCAAGGAGTTAGGCAGCTGCCCAGCGCTGAGCTGTATGCCTCATGGGCCTCACACGCACCATTAATATGAAAAATTGTGAAAACTCTACAGTCAGCCAAATTCTTTGGCTCTCCAAAAGGACTTGGGTGCAGTTCAGTCCATATTTTCAGTGACTTTTTATTTAGCTGAACAGCCTTTCTCTGCCCTCCCCGGGCTTGCTAGACTAGAGTCAAGGGCTTCCAAAGGTCTGGCAGGTCCCCATCTGTGAGTGAGTCACCTGCAGTGTGAAAGCAGCAGGAAGATCAGATGGTATCATTCACAGGCTAGATGACTCGGGAGCCAGAGGAAGCTGTCTGCATACCTTTCTGGCTCTCCCACCACTGTATTTCTTCTCTCATTTTTCTCTGCCTTATTGACTTTCAACCCATAGAATGCTTGCATATTTCTTTCATTGTAACAGCGCCAAAACCTTACACCAGAACCACCCAGAATAGTTACGTAAATAGGCTGTTAAACTGATCTTTGTCACCACAGGAAAGAGCCCTCTGAATAACTGAATGACCCTCTGAATGCCCCACTGACCTCTCCCATAAAGTTTGTCCCACCTTAGGTATGAGAAAAACAATAATGCAATTAAAATGTTGAAGAGAACCTAGCTGGAAGTGGTCGATTTTCATGGTACTGTTGTTGACAGGGCCAAAGATGGTGATCACGGAGATTTTCCTGGTGGCCATCTTACAGAAACTTTCCAGATACTCATCTCGCTGCTGCACGTACATGTTGTTCTCAGCCTTTGGAGCCGTGATCAGCTAGAGATGGGAGGAGGCAAGCAAATATTAATTCACAGTGATAGTTGTACACAGAGGCAAAGTCCAAGGGGAGAATTTGAAATAGAGGGCCGGTAGTGACTGACACGAGAGTCACCTAAAGTGTTCTATTGGACAGTTATCGTAATTAGGGCCCAAACAAGCCATTTGGAAAGCTCCTCCCCCGCCCCTTTTTTAAATGGTTCCAGATACCTTACAGTTTTCTATTCTCACTAGTTATCTTTAGTACTAGTCTTCATGTGTCCTAGCTTTTTCATTTGTGAACTCTTCACAGGAATACTTATTTTGCAAGGCTGTTACATGAATACTGGACATGCAGTCATTGTTAGCAAGTGCTATCCCCCTTCCTTCCTTTTGAGCTTTATTATCCCAATGGACTGCTCTCGTGAATTCAGTGGTTTCCATTCTTTTGTTTCATGTCCCACAGGGTTGAGAGAGCTTCATACTCTTTGTAATTTCAAATCCATACATAGATTCTGTTTCATTCTTAATCATACTTTAATAGGCAATCTCGCAGAAAGTTTTTGGGATGGCCTTTTGCCCTATGATTTGTTACACAGAATATATTCATTGCCACACTGGGCCTGTACAGGGTTTGTGGCAGACCTCTTTGACACTGGAGAACCCCCAACAGGGTGGATTTTGCTCTTTTGGTTCGGCTTTCTATAATTCAGGCTTGGCATTTTTCAACAAGCTCCTGTGTGTCTTTGAAGCTCACTGCCAACCCCTGGCTTCTGGGGAAAAAAGAGGAAAAGACAGAGCAAAAGAAAGAGATGTGACAGTCACCAGAGACATCTGGGAAGGTAGATTTTATAATTTTGGATAAAAGGAGGATACCCTTCGTTTTTAGGGCTCCTGTTGAATGCTCTCAATGTTTCCATCTAACTGGATATAAAAGCTTTTCTACTTCCTTGATTCTTTTTGTAGGCTTTTCCTGAGCCCTCTCCAATTTTACCAGGTTTTTCATGAGCAGAGACCAGAACTATGTACCACACCCCACGAGTGGGCGGTCATGGTTCACCCTGGAGGTGGAAGGATGTGGCATTTCATTCTGATGATGAGCAGGTCTTTTGTTGAGCTCTCTGACCCTAAAGAGCTCCCTAGACTGTTGTCTGCATGACCCTTTGCAAACTCATCATTTGGCTTAGAGCCCAGCCTCTCTACCCTTTCTCAAACCTGACAATATTCAAATTTGTCAGCCACTTTTCTATTTACTCATCTAACCTTATAAAAGATTTCTGAAGTTTGGGGCTATTAACATGGCATTTTTCAGAAGGCAAGTTGCCATGTTGTTAATCCCTTCCAAACACTTAATCAAAACGGTTAATAAATCTGCTCCCGGCTTGAAACTGCTATTTATACTGCTCTGTCAGAGATGTGTTTATTGGTGTCTGCAGGCTTTCTCTTTTATAAATTCCCTGCGCCAGACAAAATACTATCCCTCATGGAAATCAAAATGTGTTCGATAACTTTTGAGTGGGACATTAACAAAGATTTTTCTGGGATGTAGCTTTTTTCCCCCCTCAGGTTGTTATTTATATTTAGTTAAGTGGTCATGATTTTGTGTATTTTTGATTTTGTGTTTATATGCCTGTTCAGGTGGACAGGGTGGGTAGACCATGCTTATTTTAGAAATGTAATTCCCGAAGAGGAAAAATAATATTTTCCCAAATTTATTCATTGATTCATACTTAGCCTTAAAAAAGATTTAGGGTGGCTATAAAAGGATACAGTGACGGTATTTTTGCTTTGTTTGTTAGTTTTCAATTGGTTTTATGACATTTGAACGTATTTCTTCAGGTTTTAATAGTGGCGCATACCTTGGAGCTTTATTTTCAGTTGGTATATTTAAGGTTTTTTTTCCAGGCCATTCTTTGCTCACAAACACACTACTTTGAAATCAATGAATGTTCAAGTGAAAATACAAAATAGCCAGGAACAAAGATAAGCTTTACTGGTAATGACTTTGGATTCCCTTCTCTAAATGAAGGACGTGACCATATTTAGAATGTACTTAGAGGAGTCTCTAGGGCACAGCTGTCCACATGCTAGATGACTGATAATTACTTGCTTTTGTAACTTCAAATCCATACATAGATTCCATTTTATTCTTATCGTACTTGGCCATGGACCTTTACAGCCCATGGACACCATGATAGGACAGGATTTCAAGAGTCCTCACAGCTCCCTCTGGTCTGTTTTTCCCTCCTGTGAATAACTGGGACTTCAGACAACGTAGAATCAGTCAGAAGCCCATCCTTCCCGGCCTGGCAGCTTCTCTCAGTACCTCTGAACACAATAGCCCTAGGGCATTGGATACCCAGCAGGAATCAACATAAATAAATAAAGAACCCTGATGTTTATTTTCACCTCAGGACCTGTGCCCAGGGATGCCTTAACCTACCCCTGAGGTGACATTTATTTTGCATGACTCACTTCCTCCCTCCTGCAACGTGGCCCCAGACTCTCTCTTGCTAACATTTCCTCCTATTCCTCCCTTATATGACCTCTTCACCCTGCAGCCAGACTGGTCTCTGTTATGAAATGAAAGGAATCTGGGCAGAGTGGCACAGAGAAAGGGTGAGTGTAGTTAAAGTGGGAGGGACTGCATTTGTTCTTAGTTCAACACTGGCTATCTCAACAAGGCCACTTAACTTTCTGAACCTTGGCTTTTGCATCTTTATAATGGAACAACTTCCCTGAAAATAGGAGTGAGAATCAAGGGGAAAAAATTTTATATGTGTGTGTGTGTGTGTGTGTGTGTGTGTATGTGTGTGTGTGTGTGTGTGTGTGTGTGTGTGTGTGTGTTGTAGGCTGTGTGCACATAAGCACCATACAGGTATGTTGCCTCTGAAGAGTTGACTCTCATTCCTTCCTCTGCCTTGGCCCCTATTACCCTTTCCACACAAAAACCTCTCCTCTCCCCTCCACCTTAACTACAGGTAAGAAGTCTTCAAATGCAGCATCTTCCTTAACATCTTTCCTAGCCCTCAATGGTCACATTCTCCTTTCAATTGTTGTTCAAATGTTGGCCCATGTTCCTTAGTTTCCATAGATCACTTCAGCCAGAGGTGAGGTGTAGTGTCCCCCTGCTTAAGAATGTCTAGATGACCCCTGAGAAACAGCTGCTAAAGACCCCTTTCCCCTTGCATTTAATCTGGTGCTCAAGCTAGCATCAGGGACAGTAGTAGAGGCTGATCACATGAACATATTTCAGCCACTCTTTCCCTGTGTGCTGACATCTCCTTCCCCTTTGCTGTTAAGTTTGACAGTGTTTCAAACAGTGTTTAAAATGGTAACCATGTCTGGGGCGCCTGGGTGGCTCAGTGGGTTAAAGCTTCTGCCTTCAGCTCAGGTTGTGGTTCCAGGGTCCTGGAATTGAGCACTGCATCGGGCTCTCTGCTCAGCAGGGAGCCTGCTTCCCCCTCTTTCTTTCTGCCTGTCTCTCTGCCTACTTGTGATCTCTATCTCTGTCAAATAAATAAATAAAATCTTTAAAAAAAAATGTAACCATGTCCAATTCTCTCTTCCTAAAAAGAGCATCCTAGAAATTCTCAATAAACATTATTGTCTGACACTTGGCCTCTTTCCAGTTTGGTGGTATAAATCAGGACATGTATCATGGGTTCAGAATTGTGTTGTGGTTCTATTTTATGTTTCTGTTCCAACTGGCATGTTGGCACAAGGAGCCTCAGAATATAATGGAGCCAGTTTGCATAAGTGAAGGGAAAAAACAAGAATGAGAAGATGCTAAAGGGAAGATATAGTAAGTCTCAGCTTATTTTAAGCACTGTGTTAGGCTCAAAACACTAGATTTTTACAAATTTCTGAAAAATAACTTCCAAGCTAGGAGTATGCCTTAGTAAAGCAGAGCTTTATATACTTTTCTAAAATTAAACCAAATAAATAGATTGTTGTTTCAATATCCAAATTTCTGAGGTAGTGTTAAAAATAAGAAGCTACTTGAATTACAGGAGATTGTCTCCAGAGCGTTTAACTTGATCTTGAGTCTATGTAATTCCACAGTGTAAGGCCTCTTGCTAGGTGACAAGTAGGTATATCTCAGGGCACAAAATGATGGCTTTTCAGCTCTACACCACATAGTCCAACGTTTTAATGATAAACAGTGTTTCTATATTCTTACTGTTGTCAACTCTAAACTGACACCAACCAGTCTGAGGGGTTAGGTTAACTGGGATTCAATCTATTATTCTCGACTGACCCCCAGGCAAGCCAGAGGGCTCAGGTGCAGAGAACCAGCTGGGCAATAAGGTCGGAAACTCTACACTGTTGCTTAGCACAAAATATTGACAATTGTTAGACCTTACCATTTACCTGAGTAATTTAGGTTAAAAGTGAATTTTAAAACATATGAATTGATGAACTAACAGGATGATTTCTCAGTTTCTCCTTCACTTTATGTCATACGTCCCCTGAAGGCTTACACTCAGAGGATGCAGAATGGCGGGAGTGGCTGGAGTATGAATTTTAAAATCAAAGGGACCTGAGTTCTAATTCTGCCTTGGCCATGTATTAGCTACGCACCTTAGGAAATTTCTCAAACTCTCTAAGCTTCTTTCCTTGACTATACAGTGGAGTTAGTGAGTCCTTCCTCATGGGATTGTTATGAGAGTTAAACCACACAGCTTTGGCAAAGCACCTTGCAAGATGTGCTCTTGAAGGACTGACCTCTGGTCTCAGAATAGGACACCTGGTTTTACCTGCAGCTCCTTGGAAGGTCCCTCAGATGCTGTTCACCATGGTGATCATTGTTTCTCTAAAAAAATGGGTTAAGGAGGAGCTACATGATGTTTTCTCATCCAAAGAATGATATAAATACATGTAAAGCCCTAGGGGTTTATGATACATTGTAGCTGATTACTGAGAAATGGAAAGAGGAGCTAAAAGTCTAGTGTGACTTCTTAGAATGTAACCTCACATCAGTTTGCTCACATTGGGTTCAGTTGAGGCCAGTTGGAGGTGTATCTCGTCAGACCTCCTTTTATAGCTCGGAGACTGAGAAGTCTTAATGAATATTAATTGAATCCCTGCACTTCCTGAATAACATCAGCATGTGTAATAGGAAAAATAAGTGGAAAAAAGATAAATGGCACCAACCAGCTCTTTTACCCAGAAACCCAAGTCTCCCCTCTGCCTGGTGAAACAGATTCCTTTTCTCTCCATCTTTTGATATTATATCATGTTTATTTCATCTTGTCTTTTCTAATCAGTGCCTATTTTAGATATTAGCTCTTCTAACAACAAATTTCTGGTATGATCATCAGCTGGGCACACGTGGGATGGTGAGATGGAACTGCCTCCTGTTGGTACTTTCTTCCTAATAACAAACCTGGTTCTCTCACCAGCCCCAAAGAGCAACGCTGCTATGAGCCACCCCAGTTGGTTTCTGGTTTGCCTCACATGACATCAGCAGAGGCTGTCGTTTGAATTTTCATTTGCTAGAAATTTATGATCAGGGACACGGTTTAAAGCAGAAAATACCCAGCTGGGCTTTCAAATCCCTGACTAAGCGAGTAGAACGAAAGGGGAGAAATGAAAGGCATGACTAATATCAGGGATAGAGTATGAACACCTCTTTCTTTGGACTCACAAACCAGGGGCAATGGAAGTATTTGCCAGACGGGTGCACAATTACAATCCCGACATTTTACCCATGATTATTTTCCCCCTGCAAAAAACCTGCCCATGAAGAGAACTTTGCCTGCCCTGTTGGCTAAACCACCAGGGTTGGGTGATGAGCTTTAGCAGGCTGGACAAAGTCCTGGGTCCTTGGGAGGAGCACACTGTGCAGACTTGCCCACACCTCAAAGAGAGCAGTTGGCTCCCTTAATGTCTGTAACAGACATTTAAGTCCCAGGTAGAATTCTCCTCTGAAATGGATGACTTTTTTGCCTCTGACTAAAATATTCCCCTTTAGATTTATATACTCTAAAAATAACCAAGTAGCTGGTTAGTAACCAAGTAAACTACTCTTGCAGTTAGTAGTTAGTAACCAAGTAAACTACTCTAGCAGCCTCTCCTCTGCTAATTTATATACTTTAAAGCTCTGGTTAAAAATGAGTGAAATATACAAAAACGCATAACAACACACACACATACACACACACAAACCTGTAGAATCAATGAAAACTTACATTTTGTTCTAATGCATAGATGCACCATTGTGAAACAGCTGAGAGAATTTTGGGATATGCCCTACCCACGATAAACACCACTAGGAACTCTGCTCTGAGTAACATTTCAAATGCGTATTTAAACTTTTTGAAACCACTAAAGATAAATGGACACCAGGGCCTCTCTGCTCAGATCATTAATCCAAATTTAGACCAGATTGGAAAAATTAAAAGCCCCAAGATGCCTTGAGAGAAAAGTGCCTATCTCTTGGCGGGGGTGGGGTGGGGGGTGGGGGTGGCGGGGTTGGGGGTGGTGGTGGTGGTAATGATGCGGGGTGCAGTCACCCTGTGCCTTTAGTAGGACAGCTGTCCTCAGTGGCATGAAGTGTTTCCTTCTCACCCACGTATTGGAAAAAAAATCCTTCTTCACCCACATTGCCTGACATTAATTTACTGATCTTTTTCTCTGAAGTGATTGTGCTGTACCTTCTCCTCCTTGATAGCCTAGAGTAAAATAACAACATTAAGAAGGGGTAGAAATCTTGGAAGTGCCCTAAAAGAGGGTACAAGGAGACATGGGGAGGGAAAGAAGCCATTCTTTTTTTTTTTTTTTTTTTAAGATTCTATTTATTTATTTGTCAGAGAGAGAGAGAGCACAAGCAGAGTGGTAGAGGGAGAAACAGGCTCCCTACAGAACAAGGAGCCCGATGTGGGACTCGATCCCAGGATGCTGGGATCATGACCTGAGCCGAAGGCAGCCGCTTAACGAACTGAGCCACCCAGGAGTCCCAGAAAGAAGCCATTCTTACATGGCTGATGAGAACTGCCCTTACGTTTAGGATGAATTTATTTTTGTCCAAAGGCTTCCTTTGGCTTGACTAGATTCTTCAGTTATGCTTTGAATGGAGGCTAGTAATGGCCAAAAGAGAGAGCTCCTGATATGGATCTATGACTTGCTCTGTATCAGTGGCTTCAGAAACACAGGCAAAGTGGGAGCAAGGTTTGTCTGTCTCCTTTCACACATACACATACACGCACGCACACACACACTCACGGAGGGACACTTTTGACAGAGGCTCAGGAGAAATTGACATCTGTCCCCTAGCACATTGGAAATTGGAACAATTAACCCAATTCCCTATGCTGTCTTTTTGGCCTCTCACTGGAAGTTGGGCAGTGATGCGGGAGGCAGTCTTTAAGAAAAGAAGATTTCAACTACCTGGTTTTAAAGCATTGGTGAGGGTCATGCCAACAAGGACACTTCCCCATGCCCAGTCATACCCACTCCCCACCCTGGCTGTCTTTCTTTCCTCTTTCAGGCTTCCACTCTGATAGAGACCTAATTAGGAGAAAAAGGAGAAATTTTACCATTTCCCCATACACATAGTTCTAGTTCCTAAGCTCATGAAGTGATATGTCTTTTTCCTAAGTCATGACAAGAGTCAATGCATGCCATTTTAGGAACTCCTTTGATCTTCTTTTATTCTTTGAACTTGGTAAAAGGGAGCTCTACCCAGAACTATCTGTTGGAAGAGAGCTAAGGACAGGGGATGGATACTAACAGGTTTGGAAGAAGCTCAGCATATGTGCTTCCCTGGGTTTATGTCTAAGAGCTCCCGGCCATTAAGTCTGGACCTTAGGGTCACAAACCTGTGTGGACAGAGGTTCATAGAGCACTAAACCAAAAGAAGCACCTGGCCTGGCTCCCCTTCTGGACAAACCTCCTGATCTCCCTTACATGGCACGGAATCAGCCACAGTCTGCCATCCAGCAACATGATTTTAAGAAAAATAACAAAGCAAACTTTAGCATGCCCTGCCTCAGCCCACAGAACAATGCTGGGGAGAAGATTACTTACAAGCAGCCTTCGTTTGCCTTCAAAGGACCCCAGCAGATCGGTCACAGACTTCCTGGGACTCTGAGTGAAGTGTTTGGTGGTGGGTTTCAGGTAGCCCTCCTGCTCTGTTTTACCTGCTTTTTTCTTCTTGCTCTTCTCTTTCTCCTGCCTGCTCTTTTTCTCAGCCTTCTCCTTCTTCACCTGCTTTTCACTCTTGAGTAACTTGTCTGCTTTCTCATTTTTCACCTTTTTTTTCTTCTCCTTCTCAGGTTTCTCAAGCTTTTCATGCTTTTTCGATTCCTTTGCTTTTTGGGGGGGAACATTCCCCACCTGCAACTCCTCCTCCAGCTGAGAGGCAGTAGGCCTGCTGAGGTCATACTTACTCTCATACTCATTGCTAAGAATTTTGTCCTGGGCTTTCTTTTTGGGAGGTTTCCCCTTGGCTGGCTTGTGAGGACCTGGCACCACATTTGGGTCCTGGTGGCCATGCTCCCGTCTGTCTGTGCGGTTGTCCCGGAAACGTCCGGCGCCCGCCCTTGTGCTGTGCTCTGAGACGGTGGTGGGAGGGGCAGCCGTGAAGCTCTCGAAGCTGGTGGCCTTGCTGGGCCTCCTGGTGGCCTGCAGCCTCTCCCTGTGCTGATCCTTCCTGGGCTGAGGGTAGAGATTCTCTGAGGCCACCGGCTCCCTGGCAGGGGCCACCTCCACCGTCACCGGGGCCCTGTGGGCATCTGAGGAGGGGTGCACCCTGGGAGTCCAGGGCCTCTGGGTGGTGGGAAAGGCCGTGGTGGTGGTCAGTCTTGCAGCTGCAGTTACCACCCGAGAGGTGGCCCGGGTCACTGTTGGGACTGCAGCAGGAAGCAGGGTGGTGGCCCTTGGGGTTGGAGGAGGCGGGGGAGGGGCGGCCGTGGTAGTGGCCGGCTTTCTCTGCATCTTCACCCGAGTGTCTCTGGTTGGTGGGACTTGGGCTCTCCTCTGGTCCTCCTTTCTCTTCTCACTGCTCACCGGCTTTCCTGCCCCTCCACCATTGTTCCCCTCCTCCACCACCTGACCCTCAACCCCAGAGGCCTTGCATTTTTGGACAAAACCCTTCTGCCTGATTTTCTCAATCCTGCGGATGGGGCCTTGGTCGATGATCTCATACAGGGCCTCCAGCCTGACGGGATAAGGGTAGCGCTCCTCAACCTGCAGCGTCTTCTTCAATAGCACCATGCCGAACTTCCCCTTCTCCAGCTTCAGGAAGCTCATCAGTTTCGGGATGAGGCTGGGGTCCAGGGGCTGCTCCAGGACGCGGCCCTCGCTGGTGATCCTCCGCACTTTGCCTCCTTCCTCGCCTGCCTGGTGGAACAGCACGATCTGCTGGATGTGCCTTTCCGCCAGCTCGCAGTACACGTCGTCCTTCAGGAGGCTCATCATGAGACGGTAGTAGCCCTCGGAGGAGTGAGGGGCCGAGATGACCCACACCCTATTCTTCCCCGCAAAGCTGGCGAGGATGTTAGGAGAACTGGACCCAGAGGGGAAACGCAACATTCTTGAGCGAGCGGAGGACCCCTCATCTCGGATCATGTCACTGGGAGAGCTCGGGGCTACTGGTCTCTGCTTAGGTCTCACTGGGGCCCCAGTGATGCGCTGGGGGGCCAGCGGCGCAGTTGTCGCGGGAGCTACTCTCAACACCGGCACACTCCTCCTTCTTTGGAGAGGCGGAAGGTTTGGTTCTTCCAGAGTGGTTCTCTCAATTCCCTGAGACCTCCCTGTGTGCCTCAGAAGCCGAGCTGGCCTTCTGTTGGCTGGGGAAACCAGAGGTGCTTTCCGCCCTCCAGGGCTCCCTCTATTCATGGCATGGAGGTGGGGTTCTGATCCACACACCAGCCACATTGCCAACAGCATGGTAAAACTGAGTCCCATTCTCCATGTCATTGTGCAGTCCACTTTGAAAGGCAGCAGGGTCAAAAGACAGAAAGGGGCAGGGGGAGTGGGGGAAAAAAAAAGAAGAAGAAGAAGAAAAAGAAAATCATTTAATTGCAAACAGAACTGGGCATTTTCTTTTTCTCTATCTTGGCCAAAGGGTGGGGGAAGGGGTGGTGAGAGAAGCAGCAAGGAGGTCAGGGAATGGAAAAAAGGATGAGATCCTGTTGCTTTTAAACCCCTGTAATTTGTTAGTGCTTAACAGAGACAGTTACATTAAGTAGGAAACCCAGCTCCGCTCCCCATTCAGCATGCTTGCCCTGTTTCCACCGGGCTCTCTGATGCTCCAGAGAAAAGGCACACTGAGCATATTAATTGTGACAACATTCCTATTTCATTTCTTCAAAGGAGCAACAAAGAAACAAACCAAAGACAGAAAGGATTACACACTTACATTGTGGCTCATGGAGATGGAATGCAGAGGGTTTAAAAGGCAATCTGAAGTGTGGTCCCAGGACAGTTTCTTAGATGAAATACTTTTCCTCCCAAGCCTCTTTCTCCTTCGCCCGGCTGAGCAGTACAAAGGGGGGTGTGCTGCAGCTCCAGCTCCCAAAGGCGCCACGGACCCACAGCCTGTCCTGACCTGAGGGCCGAACTGCTTTCTTCTTTCCTCTGGCTGTCTTTTCACCTTCTTGACAAGTAGGATGAGGCGAAAGGAGCTGTCCTTGTGAGTCTTTGCCTCTCCATTTGGCTGTAGTTTCTGCTCGCGTGCGTGTGTCTGTGTGTAGCAGTCCCCTGTGCCGACAACACAGGGCGCCCCTGAAAGTGAAGTCCCAGCTATTCTTGAATCTTGCTCTTTCTCTCTTTAGAGTTCCAGAATCCTTCTTATCACCCTTTCCCCCACAGTCTGGCTGAGTCCCTTTGTTTCCGAGCGTGAAAGCCCTGGGATTAATATGTTTTCCAGGCTGAGGCAAAACACAGGAATGTGATGTTGAAAAAGGACTTTCTTCTTTTCCTGCGCTTCTCCCCTCCTTTATTTCTCCCCACTTTTTTTTTTCCTCCTCTTTTCCTTCTCCTTCTTTTTCTTCTTCCTCTTTCCTGGACCCAGTCCCAGAAATGCCAGGACAACCTCAGTTTCGATCCAAACCAAACTCAAACAACAGCAGCCGCTGGAAATCAAGGGAACTTCACTAAGAATTTAACAGATCAGCAAAACACCACCTCCTTCCCACTTCGGCACATTGAGAGTGGCCTCGGTGGGGAAGGGGAGGGCTGTTCTTTGGGGTGGGGGAAAGTTTTGAAACACTACACATCATCATAAATCTCTTTAGAATAGGATGGCTGAGGACTTAACCCCTTCCATACCAAGGAACCAGGATACTTTCCCTTCCTGTCTGGACTCACATTGCACACCGAGAAGGGAAAATTCTCAGATTTCTGTATCTGGCTGCTTGGTTTTCCTAGAGACAGATACTCATTTGGGTCAGGGTGCTTGGCTGTACGTCCAAGGATGGTATATATATTTATAGTTCTGTGCGTATATTTTCATCTCTTTCTCCCTGTTTTATGTGTTTAGTTTGAGGTTGGAAAAGCCTATGGAAAACATGACTGGGTTGTTTTTATTTTATGCTAATTGGGGATCATATTACTGAGTTCTTGTTCGTAGTTTTCTCCTTGGCATGGAAGGAAGCTGGGAAAAGGTCAGAGATGGCAGGCGATGGCTGCTGTTCCCCTGAGACGGTAGTTGGTCATTACATCTGGGGAAGAGTATTACGATCTCCAGCCCTGGGCTCTGGCTAGAGATGGTAAGCTAGAAGTTTCCTCAGAGGCCATGGATGTGTGAGGGAGTATGGGGAAACAGTGCAGGATTGTGCTTTCCAGAGACGTCAGGAGTCTGGAGTGTTTTAGGCAATCTTTAGAAGTCACCAGATCAGGTTCCGAAGAAGAGATTGAGGCAACTCTGTGGATCCACCTCCTGGATCTGCCATGGGCATCAGCTTTTGGTGGTGACAGTAGGTGACTCAGGATATACAGATATTTCTTCCAGTGTCTGAAGAGCATCATTCAGTCAGTATTAATTGTTACAGCAGCGGTGAACCAGGATTTTCAGAAGGCTCCTTCGAGCTAGGCCATGACAGTGGCTACCCTCACCTGGTTCCTAATTGCTACCCATTGACCAGCCCCATCTCTGATTGGTCACATTTACCTTTCCTTCACATAAGACCCCAGCACGGAATTAAAGACCTTTGGGGTGTTGAGTGTAGACTTTTCAACCCACAGCTTGGAGACCAAAGGGTGTCAAGAGGAAGGGCACTCCTATGGAGCTCTTTCTGACACTTGTGAGTATAGTAACAAAGGTAGACTTCTGACAGAGAACTTCCGTCCGCTAGAGTTGGAGAAGACATCCTCTCTCATGGGATTCATCTGCTCAGTTGATCTAATAAATAATGCCTTTGTTATTTCCCTTCTCACATCATAGTGTATTCCGTGCTATCCTTTACTGAGCCTACTTCTTTCCTCCCCTTTTCCTTTTGTCTTTTCCCCACCAATAACACTACCATTGGTTGAGCATTTTCCCATGCATCTCTGGCCTTGGTGCTTTCATATATCTCTTTCTCTATCCTTCACATCATCTGTATGAGATAGGTGGGATGATACCCATTTTATAGATGGACATATTGAAGTTTAGTAAGTTTAAATAAATTGCCTACCATCACACAAATCATAAGCTCTGAAATTTGAGCCCAGGTTTAAAACTACCTAGAAAACACTATGCTATCCTGTCCCCTTCTTTCATTTTCTTCCCATGCTTTCTCTTTTTTCTCTTCTTGCAACTCCTTTTTTGTGTTTCTAGTATTCATAGAGAAGTAGTAATGGTTTGTTCAACAGGAGCACTTATAATTTTAGAGTCCCACTTTCTGGAATAATTGTATAACGGTACTTTTTTCCTTTCTTGAGAGGTCCTTAAAGTCTTTTATCCTTTTCCTTAAATATCCCATGGCTTCCACCAACTTGCTGACCATGTGCACAACATTTGTCAGCTGTGCACTGGTAGAGTTGAAAACAGTCAGTTTTGCCATGGCAATTTGACCCAGAGGGGAAGCCAGCCCAACCTTGAGCTGTTTGTGTCTTCCTGGAGCCCTCAGACTTTCTTCCCTTCTGTGAGCCTCACTAGATGGCGCGCTAAACACATAGGCGGGAGAGAGCCGACTGTACCACCTCAAGGTCTTCTCAGCATTCCCCATTCTCTGCTCAGACAGACTAGCAAAGTGGGGTTTCTCTCTGCCTGTTCAGAGTTTTTCCAACCTCAATGCCTAAAGCCTTCCCTGAAACCTCAGAAGTCCATAAAGCACTTACTTAATAAGAGCAATTAAGAAGCATGGGTTTGTTAGAAAATCCTATAAATCATTATCATGGTTTGTAAAGATTCTCAATTTCTAGTCCAAGATTTAAGAGTTCTGTATTAAAAAAATCTCTCTCTTAGATCTTTCCATTTCTTCCCTTGTAACTTAAAAAAGAGACATTAACCCATTAGCGGAGAAGAGAGATTTGGAAGAGATGGATGTTGAGTCAGAGAAAGGTAAAAGGAATAACATTTGAAAGTAGAATTTAGAAATATTAGCTTGGGAATTCACTGTGTTGAAACTGCCTGATACTGGCTGCACAGTGATTTGGAGGAAGGAAAGGAAATGAATGCACAAAACAGAATGACACAGGCATTAGAGACACAGGGATGGGAGTAGCCATTTGATGGAAGTTGGAGTAAATGGAAGGAGGCATCCAAAAGGAGGTGTGCTAACTGGTCAGACTCACATAACCCAAGGCTTCAGCAACCTAGGACTAAACCTCTGGGAAATAGCAGAGCCATTTTATCACACTTTTGTGGCAGAGATACGGAATTATACACTGAAGATTGCTATGTGCTTTTCCTTTTCATTTGCAGACCTTAATCAAAGATTCAGTCTTAAGGATGAAGACCACATTACGTCCTTCAACATGAAAAAGAATTCTACTCTTTCTCACTATTCATGGGGCAGAACAATGACAGAAATAAACAACAGGGACCAGGGGAAAGCCAGCGGTGTGATAATTCAGGAGGCTGCCAGCCCAGAGAGGCTCTGAGAAAGAGTAATCCCCAAAAAGAAACTCTGAAATTGTTCCTGGAATGTTAACAGGGTCACATGTTTAATCCAAAATTGATAAATGTGTGTATTTAAAAAGATAAATAAAAATAAGAAATATTTGACAGGATAATGGCCCAAACTCTTGGGGAGCAGTTATAAATATTCTTTTTTTATTTGTTTATTTTTAATTACTTTAGAATTTGCTGGGGGAGGAGGGCATAAAGGCACTTTTTCCCCCCAAGTGGAAGGTTACTTAGTTAAGAGAATGTTGAACTCCTAATTAGAACAAATTGAAAGATGTTGTCCTAGCAGAAATTAAGGAACTATGTAAATAACTTAATGGCTCATTTTAAATCTTTAATGTTAAGATTTGAAATTTAGATCAGTATTGATTGCCATTCCATCAATACCGATGCAAGAGGTTAAATTTGTGGGCTTATCAGTTTGCTGCGTGGGGGTTAGTTCCAGGTTGGCAAGGGATAGACAGTACTGTGTTCAAAGTCTTAGCCATTGGCCATTGAATGCATGCAAAAGATTTCTGTCAATCAGGTTTAAAGAGGCAAATTATAATTATGCTGCTCTGCACACCTGTGGGTATAGCCAAAAAGAGACCAATGGTCCATTTTTTTCTCCCTTCTTTCAGCCATTCTCTCAAATTTTGCCAAGAGTGCAGACTTTGTATCAGGAATGATACAGAACCAGGAAGTCTCTTCCCCCTTAGAAGTTCCCACTGGAGAAGCCAAACAATTGTCAATTATATTTCTACAGCCAACTTTCTCATGAAAAAATTCAGTGCTGACGATGGCTGCAGCCAATATGCATGGAGTCCACTCCTGTTGGAGACTGCTCCTTTTATCCCTGGAGCAGGCTTTTCCCCAGAAAGAGGCTTCCCATGGCAGCTACTGCATGGCACTGGAAAATCCTGTTTGGTATGTTTCATTGGCCCTAGAATCCACTAAACTCTACACGAGTCCAAGATAATCTGGGCGGCAGGAGGTGTGTGATTACCTGACAGTCCTTCTTCCTTGTTGTCTCAGTCCCCATCTTGGTTCTGTCTGGTGCACTTTCTCTGCTGGAATCACCCCATCTTTCACTTGTCATTTCTCTGTATTGAGCCTACCCTCTGGGTTTTGATCACATTGCTAGAATACTACCTTACATAGACAGGGATTAACCAACAAGATGGCAATTCATTCACTCAACAGATATTTATTCAGTGCCAGACATCGCTCTAGTCACAAGGGATATAGCAATGAACAAACACTCCCTGACCTCATGAAAACTATATTCCAATAGTAGGAAACAGACAAGAATATAAAAAAAATAAATACACCTGTACCTAGATAAGAGCTTGGAAGCTATTGTTTTCAAAGAGAAGGGTGTAAAAAGCGATGGAGGGAGGATGGCCATCTTAGACAGATGTCAAGGATAATGGCCTTAAGTGGAGCTGGAAGAGCTATACACCCAAGTACCGGGGAAGGGGAAGAACATTCTACGTGGAGGGAATAGCTGGTACAAGGCACTGAAGAAGACTCTGTTATACAAGCGTGTCATGGATGAGTGACGTTTGAAGGATCGTAAACAAGGACGTGGCCAGAACTGATACATAATTTGAAGCAATCACTATGGATACTACATGGTGAATGGACAATGGCAGCAGGAAGACCAGTTAGGAAGACATTGCACTAGAGCAAGTGAACTGTGTGGGAGCTTACATTAGGCTGCTAGCAGGACTATGGGTGCGGAAATGCCATCCTCTTTGGTATACACTTTAAAGACAGAGATGATACTAGTAGCTTGGGAAACAGACAAATGTCTTGCTTGAAAATTGTGTTAGACACTCTGGTACAGAGGTCAAGCTGGCAGTTGGTACATGAGTCTGGGTGTCAGGGAGGACTGAGGCTAGGATTATAAATCTGGGAGGCTGTTTCATGCATGAGGCTGGAAGAAATCACTTAAGGAGTACACATGGAGAGGAAGAGTCCTGTGGCCTAAAACACAATATTTAAAAGATGAGAAGAGGAATCCAGATTGTGGAGGAGGAGAAGCTGATGTGGTAGGAGGAAGGCAAGAGGACGTGCTGTTTTCCACTGCTCCACAGCTTGAATCACATACTGCCTCTGACCCTCTCTTTGCAGGTCCTAACCACATGTGCCCACATTCAGCTCATTTCTCAATGTCCACGCTCTGTACCATCTCTTTCACAGTGTTTTCTGAGAAGTCCCCGCACAAACCGTTCTCCTTTCTCTGAGAAGGTATTCTGCAGAACATCACTCTTCTAATTGTTTAGTACTTCAAATACTGGCTTTTGTCCTTCCAAGCACATCTTTAAGCTTCTGAAAACATGCAGTAACCCTACACTTATTTTGCATTCTTAGCACCCTGCATGCAGTTATGGTACAAAAATGGGACATTTGTACTGATCTAATATAGTTAAAAGGAGAGACAGCAAAGTTTCAGAAAACAACCCAACTATGACTTATCACCTTAAAGAAGGAAAGAACAGAAGAAAAGAATCTACACTGCTAATGAACCAATCACTTTATCTCCATTTATTGAATAATAGTAATAGTAACAGAGCACATGGCACTGTAAGTCATCAAAATGGAACCTTTTGCTTGCATTGAGTCATGGAATTGTGAAATTGAAGCAAAACATTTGTGTCAAGTAATGTAAATCCTCGTTTTATTCGTTCCTTCAATCCCACGGTAGATGGAGCACATTTTGTGTGTTGAACCTTATTCTGGTGTCAGAAATATGGCAACAGACAAAAGTCTCTGCCCTCATGAGACTCACATTCTCTCAGTGAGAGATAAGCACTATAGAGAAAAGCAACGTGGGGAAAAGTAATAGCAAATGAAGGAAGAAAGGTACTATTTAAGATGGGGTGATCAGCTATTACGAAGTGCCAACCTTACCAGAGTAGCTGTACACTACGTGTAAAGGAATCTTAGCATACCCTCCACTTTGTCACTTCTTCAACCTCTGAAGTTGGATTTGGGTTTTAGTCATAGCCTGAAGTCTCTAGAAGACAAGTCAACTGAATAAAGTAGATGACAAAATTGTATATTTCTGGCTGTGGTCAAAATAATAGATGACTATAAAGATAAAGTTTTCTAGGGACCTGGGTGGCTCAGTCGGATAAGCATATGCTTTCAGCTCAAGTCATGATCTCTAGGTCCTCAGACTGAGTCTCACAGCAGGCTCCCTGCTCAGTAGAGAGTCTGCTTCTCCCACTGCCTCTGTGTTCTCCTTCTTGTTCTCTATCAAGTAAAAACATAAATAGGCTTTCTGTATCGTTCATTAACTGGCTTTGGAAGAAATATAAAAAAAGAGTTTCAAAAATTCTTGAGCACCTGACGTAGAATAAATACTTCCTATGTGTTTCAGTGAATGGATAATTGAAATATCGCTATTTATAGTTTCCCAAGATGTTTGCTTTGATGTCAATGATATGAATTTGGATTCTACTGTTTTCTAAAAAGTCACATTAGTTTGTAATCACACCCCAGAAATCTCTGTTTAAAAACTATATTGTTATAACTTAAATATTCTTAACCAAAATCTGTTGCAAGAATTCCAGAATAAAGATCAAATACAATGTGGTCTTCAAAGAGAGTTTAAAAATTCAAAATTCATTCTGAATATGTTAACAGGTAACATTCCAAAGCTTTAAATGTTATTTTTGTTTAAAAGTTAAGCATGGAAAATAAAAGCATGTGGTCCCCTTTACAGATAATTTGAGATGATGGATTTTGGCAGGAGTCTTGGCGTTAACTACCAGGAAATTCAGTCAGTACAAATAAATGTTGGTAAGTAACTGCTTCTAAAACAAGAGAAAGGGCTTAGATTTAAAAAAAAAAAAAAAAAAATCCTGTTTCTGGTTGGGGAGCAGTTCCCAGCTCCCATATTTGGAGGTTCCATATATTCATCAGCACAAAATTTTCAGCTGGACAAGCCTTAGATTAGAATCCGAGGTTCATGCTCACTAATGGTGTGAGAAGCTGGGCAAGGTTGGGCAAGCTGTCAACCTCCCTGAACCTCTCAGTTTCCTCATGTCCAAAGATGAGAATGGTTATTTTTTACATAAAAGGGTCAACTTTTCTCTAACAATGATTTTATTAGAGTGCTTCCTGGTTCAACTTACAGGAAATCCAGAGCTAACTGCTGAAAACAACAGGGAATTTGTTAGCTCACAAAAATAAAGTATCTTGAAGTAGAGCAAGATTCTGGATTGATTTGCCCCAGAAGTTCTCATTCTTTTATTTCTTTGTTCATTGTGGTAAAATATAGACAGCATAACATTTACATTTTAATGATTTTTTTCATTTTAATGATATGTAAGCGTCCAGTTGAGCAGTACGAGTGCATGCCCATTGCAGCCATCACCACCATCCATGTCCAGAACTTTTTCATCTTCCCGAACTGCAACTCTACCTATTAAATGATTTCCCTCTGTTGCCTTCCTTTCCTCAGTCCCTGGAAACCACTATTTGACCCGTCTCTATGGATTGGACTGTAAATGGCTATTTTTTATGTATGCGATGTGCCTACCACAGTGCTAACTCTCAGATAATCAGGACAGAGGGGAACAGTGACTGCACAAGAACATCCAGCCTAAGGCGACAGCTTACTGGAATGATGTGGGAAGGAACTAAAAGATCAGACAGAAGTGCTAAGCTCCAAACACAAAGAGAAATGGTTAAACACTAGAGGAGGAGTCACCTATTAACTATTTTGGGCCAATCTGCCGTGAAATCAGAAGCCAGAGTAGTGTTTACACGTTGTGTCTTCTTTTGGCTTTTACCTTTACAGCAGCAAATGTCTTCCAATTGGTCTTCTGGCCACCAGACTCATCCTTCTAATCTATCCCCTAAAGGGTTGTCACTATAATTTTCCTCAAACATCAATGTTTTATTCCTGCTGCAAATTCCTCAACTGTGAGCAAAGAACTTTAGAGAGAAAACTCAAGGCTCCCTTGGTCTAGAAGTGGGCTGAAAAATAGGTACTGATTCTAGCAGTAACCTTGGAAACCTGCTGATGGGCATGGATTTTAGTAGTAATGGTGGAAACCTGCTGATGTTGTGAAGTTGGATCAAGCTGCAAGCAGTCATGAGATGGTAGGCCCTCAGTATAATACCTGAGTGGAGCTTGGGACCCTGGGATTTCCTCCTGCAAAGAAGGTTTTGAACTTTAACCAACAGATGAGTGTGAAGGTACCCTAGAGAAGCAAGAGAAATGCATGACCTTCAGGTCCACAGTCTTTAGAAGAAGATGGTTTGAATGTGAGCTGCACAAAATGCAGGGAACTATGAAACTCCCCAGACACATCTTATGGGGTCCACTGAATGGTGAACATCCCCATGTAGGAAGAGAAAGCAGAGCCCCAGAGCTTCTGTCTTCAATTAAAGAGCAGTGCAGTTGCATTGGAAATTGAGCAGTGATTCCATTAATTAAGGGTTTTAACAACGTAATTATAAAAGTTTTCCTGAGTGTAAACTTGGATTAAGATGGAAATCATTTCTTTTTGCCATGTTGCACCTAAATTAACCTGGCTATAACTTAAAACTTAAGAAAAGAAAAAAAGCAGGAAAGAAAATTATGCCTTTAACTTTATTTTTAGAATTAAAATAATTTCTGTAGTGTCATTTGCAAATATCTTCTCCCATTGTGTGGTTGCCTCTTTGTTTTGTTGACTGTTTCCTTTGCTGTGCAGAAGCTTTTGATCTTGATAAAGTCCCAAAAGTTCATTTTCGCTTTTATTTCCTTTGCATTTGGAGACATGTCTTAAAAGATTTTGCTGTGGCCAGTGTCGAAGAGGTTACTGCCTATGTTCTCCTCTAGGATTTTGATAGATTCCTGCCTCATGTTGAGGTCTTTTATCCAATTCGAGTTTATCTTTGTGTATTGTGTAAGAGAATAGTCAAGTTTCATTCTTCTGTACATAGCTGTCCAATTTTCCCAGCACCATTTATTGAAGAGAATTTTTTCCACTGTATATTTTTTCCTGCTTTGTTGAAGATGATTTGACCATAGAGTTGAGGGTCCATATCTGGGCTCTCTACTCTGTTCCACTGGTCTATGTGTCTGTTTTTGTGCCAGTACCATGAGTCTTGGTAATCATAACTTTGTAGTAAAGCTTGAAATCAGGCAATGTGATATCCCCAGTCTTGTTTTTCTTTTTCAACATTTCCTTAACCAAAAAAAAAAAAAAAAAAAGAATAAAGTTTAAAAGAAGAAATAAAATAATGCCTTTGATTTTTAAAATATGGTAGTTTTAAATTATTTTAATTTAAGTGTTGTCTCAAAATAGGTAATAAAACATGACACATGTACACCTGTTCGTGGTGAGCTAGTATGTCTAAATTATCAGCATTTCTGACTCGGTAAGTAATATAGATGGACATAGAAGGAAAAAAAGGATTTTAAATCCACAGGTTATTTTTTAGAGTTTTTTCTTTTGAAAAACAAATACTTCATTATGTTTAAATGTTTAATATTTATGCAGTTTATTGAAAATACACAAGTACTTAAAGACAGATTTCAAACTATTTTTTCTATAGATATTCAGAGCAAGAAAATCTGACAGATGCTTAAAAGAACAATTTCTTTTCTGTGTTTTCAAATGCAGTAAAGCCAGTTAAATGTTCACCCAACTATTTAAACTCAATTTGCCTCCATGGCAAAAATAACCCTATTGATCTTTTTCCTCCCTTTTCCCCACTGTGTTTTTTCCAGAATCCTGACAGCTGTACTCTCATATGCCCAAATATTAGATAAGATTTCAGCTTACTATAAGGAAAATGTTATAACACCAGAGCTGTTCAAATGCGAAGTGAAATGCCTGGGGAGACAGCAAGCATCCTGTTGGAGAAAGTGTTAAAATAGAGGTTCCCTCACAGAAAATTCAAACATTTGGAGAGTGGCTACCCCAGGTGAATAGTTTGCCTTGAGTCTGGAGTCTATGGTTACTATAATTACTGTGTATGACTTGAAGTAATTTCCTTGGTTCGCTTTTATTTTTTTTTAAAGATTTTATTTATTTATTTGACAGACAGAGATCACAAGTAGGCAGAGAGGCAGGCAGAGAGAGAGAGAGGAGGAAGCAGGCTCCCTGCTGAGCAGAGAGCCCCATGAGGGGCTGGATCCCAGGACCCTGAGATCATGATCTGAGCCGAAGGCAGAGGCTTTAACCCACTGAGCCACCCAGGCGACCCCTGGCTCACTTTTGAGGAAAAAAAAATATTTGAATGAAATACCTGTTATCAGAATTGTTATCTAAGGGAAAAAGGTAGAAAAGAAGCAAGTGTCATAAAAACACAAAAATAGTGGACTGTCTACTTACAAAGTTAGTTCCCGAAAGTTCTTCTCCGTGTGACAACTGTGCCCATCAATAGCATCTTTATCTAACAAGAAATAGTGAAGAACTGCTGAAGTTACATGCAATGGATCTGGCAGGAGACAAAATCAACAAGGGCAAAAAGAATGATTGGTACCGGGCATGAAAATTATTTGGAAATAGATCTTTCAGAAAATCAGTTAAGCCATTGAAAAGCCATTGAATAAGCTTAAAAATGTGATCCTCATTGGGACTGTGCTATATAAGTCCACTGTGAAGTGATGGATGCTGGGTCACATTATAGATTTGGTTGGGAAAATTGTGCTCTATCCCAAAGCAAGGGCTGAGTCATTTTTTCATCATCCTAAGAATGTAGCCCACATTTGCAATTGCAACTCAATATGTTACACCTAAAATAAAGTAAACTTTATATTTTTCTCTCAGATTTCAAGATAAGGTTGCAAAGAAATTTTGAACTATTTGCTATGGCATTTAGGGCTTGTTGAGATGGATTAATTTTGGTGGTCTTCTCTCAGAATGACATTTTTGTTGAGAAGTAAGGACTTCATGTATTTTCCAAAGGAGGTCCTTAAAGCAACCTGAAAACAAACATATACCATGAGAGGCACTGTATTAATAATTTTTAAGAAGTTATTTAAACTTTCCCACCCTACACAAGTCCACAGTAGAAATAGCAGATGTTATGTCAATTTGAAAGGAAAAATTCCATGCCTGTTGTGTCTGAAGCTTCTTTAGGAATCTGAGATAATTCCACTAATCAGTTATACCCAAAACAACTAACACAAGGCAGGAAGCATGCCCTCGGACCTCAGTCACTGAATGCAGTTATGGGTGACAATGGGTGATATTTTTTAGGTGATTCAGCATACCAAGATTCAGGTGTTTATGGGGAGCCTGGGTGCTCAGTGGGTTAAACCTCTGCCTCTGGCTCAGGTCATGATCTCAGGGTCCTGGCATCGAGCCCCGCATCGGGGTCTCTGCTTAGCAGGGAGCCTGCTTCCTCCTCTCTCTCTCTGCCTGCCTCTCTGCCTACTTGTGATCTCTGTCTGTCGAATAAATACATAAAATCTTAAAAAAAAAAAAAAGATTCAGGTGTTTACCCTGCACTGTGTCAGTCCCAACTCTGCCTGTGATCTCTAATCCATGAACCCTACCTTGGTCTCCTGACCTACCTCTAGTGCTTTGGGATCTAGTGCCTATTGGAATCCATTTTTACTCTCACAATCCTCACAGATATCATTTGGTTGCTTAAAGTAAATTTAACTCTACCCCAAGTGAAGGACTAGGGAATATTGTCCTGGATACCCAAAACCTCTAGTTTACCTGAAGCCAATATTCTCCTTCCCTCATTACAGAGTAATGTCCTCCAGGAGAGAGCAGGAAATCCTGATGTGGAAGTGGAGGTTCAGGCCTTCTCATAATTGAACTAGAAAGACTTTGGAGGCAGTTTCAGACAAGATAGAGCCACAAATATAAACTAGAGCCCAAAGACCAGCCAAAAAAAACCTTTTAAGACCTTTCTAGCAACTTCCTTGACCTTTAGAGAACTCATAACTTCACACATTGGCCATAAAAACATTGGGCCAAGGCAGCAAGGTAAGGCTTCTGGAGAACAGGCCTTCAGGTGATCTTTTCCAGGCTTGGAGAGTTCTACTTTCTTGATCATCATTGAGAGAAAGGGCTTAACCTCTGGATGCCTCTCTTTATTGCATAATATTTTCATCATGAGGCACAACCCTGGTTGCTAGTTGCTTATCTGGATAAAGAGAATTTTAAATCTTGAACTTTGAATTCTTTAAAAGCTTATGTAGATGGCTTTGTGTCTTTTTTTTCTATGTTGGTCAATTCATGCTAAATGTGTCTATTTAATGTGAAAACTTATATATAAAGTAATACTACAAAGCCTATAGCTACCTATCCCGCTCCTACTTAATCAATTCTCCTTGCCTTGGGAATAAGAAGCCCAGTCCCATGTTTGCTCCAGCTCTAAACAAACCCAGTGCAAGCCCTGAAAGCTCTGTAGAACATACCAAGACAGTGTCTCACATTCTCTGGAGTTCATCATGGAAATGTGATAAAGATTAGAAATATGTAGACCTTTCTCTGAGTCTGTCTTCCAAGCGCCCTGTGAGGGCTGGCAAAAAAATGTTCTTATTCTCCAAATATTCACTGGCATGTATTTGTGCAGTAAAATTATGTTTGAGGTTTGTAGTTGGACTTTTTAAATGAACATCTGTTATTCTCTTTCAGTCAAGAGGTTCTGAACCCAGCTGGGCAGAGCAACTTGGCTTCCCCCACCACCTCTGCAGAGTCACAGATGGAGCCTGTAACCCACCAGCTGTTTGTTGATTGGCTGACCAGCTGCCACTCATCTCCCACAGCTGTTTTGGCTCTGAGAGGTACTTGGGTGTGGAGGGAGAGGGTCAGGGTCAGCTTGTTCTGTGCGCAGCCCATGGGAATTCCAGAAGCAGGGATATTTCATTAAACTGCTCTGATCAGCCCTTACTGAATGCTAAAGTCACAGCCCTGAGTGGGTGTGAAACAGGGTCTGGTGTTATACATTTTAGAATGGTGAGTCATTGCAGCTTGGTTTTTAGAGCAATTGTTTTTACCTCCTGGTGTCTCTCTAGTCTATTTCTGTGAGATGAGATTATAGATAATGTGATGCATGCTAAGGCAAATGAGAGATGTGGTTGCAAAGAGGGCTTTATTTTCACCAAACAAAAATGCTCTTTGGATCTATATTATGAGTTCCATACTCTTTGGAAAAGGAAGCCTATTTTCTACCTGTGCCAGTGCCAACAACTATAAGAATACTTCAAGTTCCCTAGACCACTCTGACTCTGATGGCTTCAAGACCCTGGATTTCAAGAAGACAAAATATAAGACTTCAAAATCTTCCTCTCCAGGCCCTTCAGCAAAATTGTATCAATAGTCGTAACACTCCTTTTGACATGCTATTATAGGATGATTACTTTTCTTGACTCACAGCTCCAGTCATGTTATTGTCTTATTCAAATTCCTTCCATGACTTGCAGCTGTCAAAAATACAGGTCATACTCCATAGCTTGGCATTCAGGGTCCTTTATGCTGTGATCTCAATCTACTTGTCAAAACTCTTAATTGCCAAGTACTTCCAAAACACTTCCTTCAGTCTAGCCATAAAGCAGCATGTACTGTTTCTTTGTTGCCCCTTGTTCTCCCGCTTCTGTGCTTTTGCTTATTCTGTTTTCCTGATCTCCTCAAATCCAAATGCTCCCTGTCAAGGCCAGTTCAAATATACCTGCTCCATTAAAGTCTCCCTAAGCCTTCTCAATCAAGCCCATCTTTGCTGCCTCCAAATATCTAATTACTTTCTGTTGGGTCCATTATCAAAGGAACGAGACTGAGACAAAGTTACGCAAAGCCTTCTAGTGCCAAGCATTAGAAGTTAGACTGACCGGCCAGGGAAATGAGGCTGAGACAAACTGAAAGTTATGTAAAGCTTTATTCTATGCCAAGCATTAGAAGTCAGACTGACCGGCCAGGGCCGCCTCCGAAGAGAGTGATGCCCCTTGGTCTTACAGGCTAGTTTTTATAGGGCACAATCGCAGACATCTGCATATGTGGCTTTGGCTGATTGGATGCCTCCTACCTGTGTGTTTTAGTAATGGTTACCTGGAACCAATACTAGTAACTGTTGAGGCATTTATTAAACAACAAAATGGCCTTGTTTTAGGTGTGTGTTTTAGTAACAGTTACCTTGTTTTATGTGTTGTGTTTTAGTAACAGTTACCTGGAACAGAGAGCAGTAACTTTTCTAGACAACAAAATGTCTACCTAGGCAACATGGAGTCACTATGGCTAAGTAGGCTCAGGCAGGCCCTAGGGGGTTAACATGTTTTAACGTGGAATCGATCCCAACACTTTCCTCAAGTTCTCTCAAAACATTTTTTAGGTCGTACTGCCTGGAATTATAGCTCACAGTGCCCAGTAGTCCTACCTTCCCCCAGAAGGGGCAGGTAGAACCTGTGTCCAGTTAATCTTCGTACTTGCCCTAGGGCCTTGCATGATCAAGTTTTGTTGCAAATATAGTAATGGACATTTGTAGAAAGTTGTAGAATTTCCAAGTAGGATTCACATTCATCAGTTCAGTTAATTCTTACAAGTGAAAGTACAAAGAACAAGTGTTCTCTTTATTATAAATGAGGAGAAGGGAAATAGAACTAATTTTTAGTCAGAATTAACTTCCACTTATTTATCAAACTATGATTTGTGTCATTCTTAATGGCTGCCTCTTCCACCATATTATAAGCTCCATAAGAGCAGGAACCATG